>NC_086071.1:9358368-11758368 GCF_948474715.1 Cydia amplana | reverse complement strand
AATATACGATAAGAAATATGTTTGATTTTATCATTTAGTGCTTTTTGTAGACTTTTTTCTATATGGAACACACTATTTGCAAAAATAAAGTGTAAAAGGAAAAAATAAGTTTTCAATTTTTTATACATTATTTTTGTATTGACATATTTTGTTTTAATTTTTTTTACGATAAAGAAAGTCATTTTCTTACAATTGATACCAAATTTAACGAAATCGGATGATCCGTAAAATTTGTAGGATTTTTTTTTCTGTTTATAACAGACCTCGCTTCACCTCGGCTCCTAAGGGACGAAATTACCGGTTCTTCGAAAAAAATCGTTTTATTGAGCCTCCACTATCATCGTGCAAAGCGGCTTGCTTTCCTTTCAAAATGCAGCTTTCGGGCAAAAAAGCTTCATAACCAGTAAGACTATGCAGCAGGATGTACAGGATCTGCAGCAGGCGCCCGTTGTTCATGACCACTTGGTTGGTCGACACCCACTCCACGAACCCCGTCAGCGTCAGCAGGACCACTTGGCGACGTAGCAACAAAGAACAGTAGCACACTCACCGATCCTTTCCTGTTCACCACTTGCAGCAGGCACTCGGCCGCGGGCAACTGGAAGGCCTCGTCCTGCAGCAGGATGCACAGGATCTGCAGCAGGCGCCCGTTGTTCATGTCCACGTGGTTGGTCGACACTCACTCCATGAACCCTGTCAGCGTCAGCAGGACCACCTGGCGACGTAGCAACAAAGAACAGTATCACACTCACCGATCCTTTCCTGTTCACCACCTGAAGCAGGCACTCGGCCGCAGGCAGCTGGAAGGCCTCGTCCTGCAGCAGGATGCACAGGATCTGCAGCAGGCGCCCGTTGTTCATGACCACGTGGTTGGTCGACACCCACTCCACGAACCCCGTCAGCGTCAGCAGGACCACCTGGCGACGTTGCACCAAAGAACAGTAGCACACTCACCGATCCTTTCCTGTTCACCACCTGCAGCAGGCACTCGGCCGCAGGCAGCTGGAAGGCCTCGTCCTGCAGCAGGATGCACAGGATCTGCAGCAGGCGCCCGTTGTTCATGTCCACGTGGTTGGTCGACACTCACTCCATGAACCCCGTCAGCGTCAGCAGGACCACCTGGCGACGTAGCAACAAATAACAGTAGCACACTCACCGATCCTTTCCTGTTCACCACCTGCAGCAGGCACTCGGCCGCAGGCAGCTGGAAGGCCTCGTCCTGCAGCAGGATGCACAGGATCTGCAGCAGGCGCCCGTTGTTCATGTCCACGTGGTTGGTCGACACTCACTCCATGAACCCCGTCAGCGTCAGCAGGACCACTTGGCGACGTTGCACCAAAGAAGAACAGTAACACACTCACCGATCCTTTCCTGTTCACCACCTGCAGCAGGCACTCGGCCGCGGGCAGCTGGAAGGCCTCGTCCTGCAGCAGGATGCACAGGATCTGCAGCAGGCGCCCGTTGTTCATGTCCACGTGGTTGGTCGACACTCACTCCATGAACCCCGTCAGCGTCAGCAGGACCACCTAGCGACGTAGCAACAAAGAACAGTAGCACACTCACCGATCCTTTCCTGTTCACCACCTGGAGCAGGCACTCGGCCGCAGACAGCTGGAACGCCTCGTCCTGCAGCAGGATGCACAGGATCTGCAGCAGGCGCCCGTTATTCATGACCACTTGGTTGGTCGACACCCACTCCACGAACACCGTCAGCGTCAGCAGGACCACCTGGCGACGTTGCACCAAACAAGAACAGTATCACACTCACCGATCCTTTCCTGTTCACCACCTGGAGTAGGCACTCGGCCGCAGGCAGCTGGAACGCCTTGTCTTGCAGCAGGATGCACAGGATCTGCAGCAGGCGCCCGTTGTTCATGACCACGTGGTTGGTCGACACCTACTCCACAAAGACCGTCAGCGTCAGCAGGACCACCTGGCGACGTAGCAACAAAGAACAGTAGCACACTCACCGATCCTTTCCTGTTCACCACCTGCAGCAGGCACTCGGCCGCAGGCAGCTGGAAGGCCTCGTCCTGCAGCAGGATGCACAGGATCTGCAGCAGGCGCCCGTTGTTCATGACCACTTGGTTGGTCGACACCCACTCCACGAACCCCGTCAGCGTCAGCAGGACCACCTGGCGACGTTGCACCAAACAAGAACAGTATCACACTCACCGATCCTTTCCTGTTCACCACCTGGAGTAGGCACTCGGCCGCGGGCAGCTGGAACGCCTCGTCTTGCAGCAGGATGCACAGGATCTGCAGCAGGCGCCCGTTGTTCATGACCACGTGGTTGGTCGACACCCACTCCACGAACCCCGTCAGCGTCAGCAGGACCACCTGGCGACGTAGCACCAAAGGGTTTATTAAAACAGTTAACACCATACAAAGTTTCACACGACAATAGAAGAAGTTGAAGAGTCTATTTTCTTAGGCATCACACTAGAAACGCACTGTAAAAATTGGAAAAAACGTGTGGATGACATGCCTTAACATGCAAAAACATTATGGCAGAACATATTAAGGCCAACATTGTAAATTTATAACATCCACTATACTGTACCATATGTTCTTGTGAATAAACGTTCATTCATTCATTCATACATCATCACACGACAGACGGGCAAACATGAACCAGAGAAATGTTCATTTTTAGATTTATTATAGTTAATGTAGTTTTCATTATTAGTTTTAATCATTACTAGCGACCCGCCCTGGCTTCTCACGGGTTAACAAATTATACATAAACCTTCCTCTTGAATAACTCTATCTATTAAAAAAAAAACCGCATCAAAATCCGTTGCGTAGTTTTAAAGATCTAAGCATACATAGGGACAGACAGACAGCGGGAAGAGTCTTTGTTTTATACTATGTAGTGATAACGTATAATTTGAGTACCTGCACGACCCTGCCGTTGCTGGCGGCAGCGTTGGCGTCGCCTTTGGCGGTGTGTTCCCTGAACTCTTGCACGTGTGACTCTATTAGCCGCATGAAAAACGCGAAGATCTCCGCCATGTTGCTCGTCAGCGCCTGGTAGATGTCCTTGCGCCGTTGGTGCTGCTCTAGCGTCTGTCAACATAAACCAGAAGGTCCACAAGTGACTCTACTTGCAGCAGAGGTAGCTAGCAGGTATAACCTCTATCCGCCCATACGTCAAACCTTGCCAAGCAAAATGAAATTTTATTTTGTCAACACAAAGTTCAAATTAGAATGGAACAGGAGACCTTTTTATAGGTCTGTGGGCGGCTAGAGGACAAGGACATTTTGGTATGAACTTTATAACAATACAAAAATACAATGGAGTGCATATAACTAAATTTTAATCATTCATTAGGTTGTAGTGCTAAATAATGTGCTCAAATGTAAAACTAAATAGGTAACCATACTGAATATAATGGACTATAGGTGTCACATAATAGGTTTAGACTAGTGTGATCCACTAAACATATAAATTTGAGGCTTTCCATCAGACAAGGGTCCTTATGCTTCATGTACATAAAGACCCTTCTCTTGATGGAAAGCCATGTTTAACCTTTTCCACGCCGTGTCAAACACAAAAGCTGTCACTCAGACGCCACATCATTGAAGTGTCAAAATTGAAGTTGAACTTTATGTATATGCACGTAGGTCGATGTTGCTCTGTGGTCTGTGACCGATTAATCGGTCTTTGGCGTTGAACCTACGCTGCGGATATATCGGTCATTGGCGTCCAAAAGGTTAACTGATCAACTACTTTAAACATACATTTACTTTGCTTTAAATAGGATAACAATAATTTAATTGCCCATTTATAAATATAATTACATTTTGGGTTTTAATCTTTTATTTACTTTATATTTAGGTCATGAGCTAAGTAGGTGTAAGAAATCAAAGCGGTGTAGCAACAAGCGCGCAGTCGTCACGTGTCAGTTTACGATGCTGCCCTTATCTATGAATTTCATGCCTAACTTTGTGACTCTAAACAATCTTACTAAACCTCAAAATACAATTTAACCTCCAAATAGCATTTTTTTAATGTCAAACAAGTTTGTAAAACCCATGAAATACACATTATTATTAAAATAGTAAATACATATACTAAGTATTATATGCGTTTAAGATATAAAAAAAAATATTGGCAGTTTCTTTGGCCATGCTTATAGTATAGACTATAAATAATTTGAAATATTCTTGCACACACTATAATTTTAGATCCTAATTGTACTGCAGCCAAGTATTGTATGTTTGACTTGATTACATGAGAAAATAATTAAAAGATGTATTAATTATGTGTGATATTCCACCTGTCTAAATTCTTTTTCCGACGTGTATTTGCATCTCATCTCACATTTTGCTTAGTGAGAGAGTGAGACGCAATGCACATTGGGCCAAGAAATTGGACAGGTGGAATACCAATCTAATACAATAGCTAACTAGTTCAGTAATATTTCTCAACATTATTAGTATCAATTCTACTTTACTGCTTTTAAACCCCCCCGGGGTAAAACTAAGGACAGCACAGAAGAATGGGCCATTAGAACCTTACACTCACCTGTAATGTGGCCACTACCTGCTCCCGCTGTGTAAATACGAGCAGTACAATCTGGGATCACTCTGCCAGCAGTGTGGTCCACAAGAGCCACTCACCTGCAACGTGGCCACGTCTTCCACCAGCCGCAGGAACACGTGCAGCACGATCTGTGTGTGCGCGTGCCCGCGCCCGCACGCGTCGCTCAGCTCGGCGAGCAGCGTCGGCCACTGCTGCGGCCACTCGCGCTTGATCATCTCCACTATGACCCGCGCGAGCGCGTCGTTCAGGTGCCCCGGCTCCCAGCCGCCAATGTACAGCAGTTTCATGGCATTTTCCTGTACACAAATGTGAGTTCTAAACTAGTTCAAGCAATTCACCGAACTGGGGCAAATAATGTGTCTTTAAAACAAGTTTTGTATGAAAAACTTAGTTGTATTTTTTTAACTATGGTATCTGAAGCTACATTAACTAATTACAGAACTAGATATACCTTATCCTATTGTAGAAAGATACAGAGAAATCTAACTAGATTTAAAATGAGAGTGTAACTAAGTTTGTATGGAGAATCGAAATTGAAGGGGGCTCAGTACTCAGCATTAACCTGTCATATCCCAAGGGCTCAAATAGGAGCCGTAAATAAATTTTCCAGATTTCCCACGATATTCAAAATTTCAACTCCCACGGCTCAAATGTGAGCCATACTGGGAGACAATGACAAAATTAGTTTTCGGGTCGCGGGATCGGACAAGTTAATAAGGTTTTTCTTACTCTGCCCTTGCAAATATAGTTTAGTTTCCGTGTGAATTTTTACATGGCATTTGCTAGTTCTTAAAATGGGTAAAAATCAATAAAATATAATATATTTGCAAGAAAAAGTTTAACTTGTACTGAATTAATTGTTTGAGCAGTTGTGTGAGCGTCAACTTAATCAGAGAGTATTCATCGTACATGCCCCACATAATCATTACAGCACCAAAGTATGTCAGGGTTATCATAAAAGCAGATCTAGTTTTTGCAGTAAAACTGTTGTAGAGTTTTTGTTTAATTATATCAATGTTTTCATTTAAGCCCCATTTATTAAAAATAAAAATTTAGGAGGTTATTAGTCATAGAGAAAAAAATACATAGATTGCTCACTCCATACATCAGTTTTGGTACCAAAAAGTGCTACATCTATTGTCAAGCAGTACTGATAATTCCGCTACTCGATGCTAGATGTCGACACTGAAAATAATAGTTATTTTGGTACTAAAACTGATGTATGGAATGAGCACTCTTGTCTTACTATATTTCTCTATGGTTTGGTTGAAAAATGTACCAGGGTTAGTGATGTTAAATATCAACTCCATATTCCACATCACACATACCTACACCGAGATTGTTTTTCAAATAACCATCGCCAATAAAACTATCACATAGGTATTCTGAGTCCAAGTCAGGTTTCTTAGATTAGTCATATACATTAAACTGAATAGCAATTCCATACCATATAGTACAATATTCTAGATACCTTTATAAATATCTTCTCAGCTTGCGTGATCTGTGTCCAACGGTACTTCACTGTGTGCTCCATAAGTTGCAGACCAAAGTGTTTGACAACCGCAGAATACTGTCCACTTGCCAGCAATAGGCCAGCTTGAGCACACCATGGTGAGCTCTCTTTAAAGCTACAAAAAAAAAACAAATATTACAGATTTTCATTATTAAAATAAGTTACAATAGTTAGTGAAACATTGCTATACCTTTCGCAAGCGTTATAGGCCTGGTTGCGAGCCTCATGGGAGACTGTCGGGTTGAGAGTGAGCTCCACGGCACGGCTGAGCTCGTCGGCGATGAGCGCCACCTCGCCGCCTATTTCTCCCATCCCACCGACGTTCATTGGGCTCAGATTCTGGACATAGAACTGTGTTTATTTTTTTTTACGACAAAACCATAGTTTAATAAACTGCCAAGCTTAAAATAACGAAGATGAGGCTATCGCGCATATTGTTTAGGGGCTATTATACATAATGCATGTATAAATAATTGCCTATATCTATTTGAAATAAATAAAACAAATGGTGTAAGACAACTTTTTTTTTATATATTACCTGCTCGCCAATATTCTATCTCCATAGAACAATGTTCTTTATTACTCCATTTCATGGGTATCACGACACTGAAAAAATATTGCCCATATTCAATACTAGGATTATTGCAAATTTAAAATGACACCTGCCCGGTGCACGGTGTGCTCATAAATACATGCAATAATGCATTTTTCAAATTGGTGGGCAAACTTACACATAATAGAGGATGTGAAGTAAAGCTAGATTTGTTTTGGTGAATAAGCAGTAATAAATGATTAGATTTACGACAATAATACACCAAATAAATTTAAAAACAAAAGTAACACCTCGTGTGAAGAATTTTCTGATTTACAATGTTCCAGAGACAAAACTGTTGTTACTTTTCGTACACCAAACTTGCCAGTATTATATTTGGAAAAAATCGTAAATATAGTCTGTCAAACATCTTTGTCAGTGAAAAAGGCGCGAAATTCAAATTTTCTATGGGATGATAAACTAAAGCGATAAACCTTTGCGTCTAATTTTCTGAAATTTGCCGCTTTTTTCTACTAACGAAAAAGGCTTCACAGCCTAGATATATGGTGATAGTGCGGACTATAACCACGAAAATTGTAGTTCGTAAATTGTGGACATCTTTCTCTGTCACTTTAGTGACGCCTTTATTGGAGTAAAAGAGAAAGACGTCCGTAATTTGCAAATTACGGTTTTCGCGGTAAACCTGCAGCACTAGTTGACAACAACAAGTTTGTCGATGGTTTTTGTTGTGTTTTTTTTTTGTGCTGTCAGTTCAATTTGAATTGAATCGGGCACAGCTGGTGCCAATTTTTGATTTCCATTGCCAGCAGTTATTATCTTACAAACTGCCAAAACGTGTAATCGTGATATCTCGTAGATATGGAAGAGGAATCTACACTCGTAGAACCATCATTGGATAAACAATTAAAGGGACATAAAAATGCTATCACTTCCCTTTATTACAACGTAAATGAGCATCAAATAGCAACAGGATCTTTAGACAACAGTATTCTAGTAAGTGAAAAATTATAGTATCTCTTATTTCATCGAATCAGTAGCTAAACTGCAGGAATGTTTCAGTTATGGCAGCTACATGGCTGTATGAAGAGTTACCGGTTCCAAGGGCACTCGGAAGCCGTGATGGACGTGACGTTCTCACCTTCGGGCAAGCACATGGCGTCGGCGTCTCGCGACAAGACCGTGCGGCTGTGGGTGCCAACTGTAACGGGCAGCACCGGCTTCTTCAAGGCGCATTCGCAGACCGTGCGCTCAGTGCAGTTCACACCCGATGAGTCTAAGGTGCGTTAGAGCGGAGTGGCATGTATATGGCATAAATATTTACAGTTAAATACTTTAACTTTCATTTTAAAATGTCTACAGATCTTAACAGCATCAGATGACAAAATAATCAAGCTGTGGTCCAGTGATAGATACAAGTTCATATCATCTTTTGTTGGTCACAAGAACTGGGTTCGTTGTGCCCGGATTTCAAATGATGGCTGCATTATAGCCTCCTGTTCTGATGACAAGACATCAATGCTCTGGGACCCAGAGTCTGGAAAAGAGATTCACACTTACAAAGACCAGAAAGGTTTCGGAATGTGCTTAGCATGGCACCCATCCGGTTGCTATATCGCTGTGGGAACAAGCCAGGGAAATGTCAAACTGTATGATGTTAGAAGTCATAATCTTGTACAGTATTACAGGTAAATTTGTTTTGATACATTATTTATTTATGTATTCAATGTATGAACAATAGAAAAATAGCCCCATTGCCTTTATAATACTGAAATTGAAAATTATCCCATCTTCAATTTTCATCTCATTAGCAACATGTCCCTTTGCTAATTATCTTTTTTACTCTTAATTCTCTGATTTTGATTGCATAATCCAGAATGAAGTAATTTTGAGTTACTTTACGTGTTTCAGTATACATAGTGACGCAGTCACACAATTATCGTTTCATCCTAGTGGCAGTTACATTCTCACAGCTAGCAAAGATGGAAAAATGAAGGTAAGAAATGTGAAGATAAATGTATAGAATTGATGATTATAAAAATAAAAGTGTCTAATCCAATTTTATTTGGTTCCAGATTTTGGATTTGCTGGAAGGTCATCCTTTATTTACCTTGACTGGGCACACTGGTTCAGTTAATGCAGTTAATTTCTCTCCCAGTGGAGACACATTTGCATCAGCTGGTGAAGACAAACAGGTTGGCATGAGTTCTGCCTTTTTTTTTTAAACAATCCCTATACTAGTGGCACACAGGAGTGGACTCCATTATGTTTAAGAAAATGTACACTTCTTTTGCATTATTACTAATCATTTACTAATGAATTAATGATCAAATGAATACAATGATTTATTGAAAAATAACTAATTAATTTTTTGCAGGTTCTCCTATGGAATACCAATTTTACAGAAGTTTCAAATGAAATGAAAGAAAATATGGGATCACAGAGATCTAAATCAGCCACTTCAGTCAAAGGGAAAAAACAGGTTGTAAAAAGCCATTTCGAGTAGCTTGATAGTACCATTAGTTTAGTAAAAATAGGAACATAGTAGATGTATATGTATATATATGTAAAACATGAATATGATATAATATAATACCTAGAGACAGAGTATGTTCGTATATAAAAATAAGCTCACTAAAATAAAACTTGTCTTTATATGCAGGACTGGTCAATGTCTGCTGTTTCCTCAGAGTACTCTATAGCCATTCAGAAACTAGAGTTCAGAGATAATTGCAACTATATTAGTCGTATTAAACATTCTTAATCATGATAGATATAATTTTAAAAAACTAATATATTCAATCATATGCATATCAGGGGACCAAGATTTGGTACCTATGTTATCATAGCTGCAAGTATCCCGAAACATCTTTCGTCCACATTGATCCACCTGAAAGCACAGGTTGTGAGACAAATGACTGTCAAAGACTAAACGTAGTACCACAGAGTACCCATACTAGCCGGGATCGCGCAGCTGGATTGCTTACCAGAAACTCGAGTCCCTCAAGCAGTGCAAGATCAGTTATATTTCGTGGACAACCTAGAGCAAACAGCACTATATTGGAATCAGGCTTGGATGCTGAAGTTTCCCAGAATTCTAATCACCTAAGGTCTGAGCAACATACAACATGCAAGTCGGACGAGTGTGATAGTGTCGGCACGGTTGGCGACATGAGTCATATACCCCGCGTGGCACCCTCTCGTACCACTTACACCGTGCCTTGCATTGCGAGCAATAACACTTTCTCAGTTCATACTTCAGAGGAAGATATGTTTGGCATGATTAAGTTGAAAGAGAATGATGTCTGTTATACAAGTGGAACTATAGAATGGGTCGGTAGAAAAAGGAGCTTCCCAATCAACAGTGGATTCAAACTTTTGAATGATACTTTCCGACATGAACCTCTTGTAAAGAAAGTCAAGTCAGATGTAACTTATACCTGTAATGGTAGTCACTTGAAGGACTGTGACTGTGCCGATGTCCTGCCCACGATGAATGCGATTGTGGATCATTTGAATGCTCTTCATGAGGCAGTGGACCTAGTAGACCTAAGAGTGAACACTCTTGAAAATGCTTTATAGCAGTAGTTTATAGTAGTTATCTTCAAGTTATTAAAAGTATGGTTGGTGCCCCAACTTAAGTACCCTCGTTGCTTACTACTAATTGCATAGAAAAATTGATACTGTTATGTTAGAGTACATATACTTATGTTTAAATTATTTTCTTTTGGTGGATTGTAGAAAAAAAATTGTACCTAGGTATAGTCAAAAAATATATTTCTTAAAATACTGTAAAAAAATTAAATAACTAGTTTTATATATGTCTCAAATATCTTTGTCACAAGGAAAAATCTGAACTAGCAGTAGTACATTTTTACAACAAAATAAAATTCGTAATTAAAATACAGGCGCTTATTTTTTTTTGCAAATATGCATTTCTGATTTGTCACTAAGTTGTCTTAACCTTTTCACCGCCATTAACTTATACATACATTAATGTCAGTACATTTCGTGTCCCATACACCATGACTTGATATGTTACATGGGTTGTCTACTTGCAATTTTTTACTTTATTACTTTATATGTGGCGGCGAAAACGTTAAAGGTAGTTTTTTTATAAAAACTAAGTAAAGATACTGGTCTAGATACCTATACATGTTAACTGACAATAGTACATTATGCAAAGAGGGAGGTAAGTGAAATATTGGAAATGAGGGCGTTAATTCACGACAGCCGCTGGCTGGAGTGAATTAAAGACTCTTGTTTGCAATATTCTTATCCCCTTGAGTTACACACAATGTTTTTCATCACACTTTAAAAGAAAAAACTAAATTTTATGTGAAATAATTCTTAAATATGGGGGCATTTCAAACATTTTGTCTACGATAATTGTCATTATATTTGACAGGTTAGGCATTGAAGGCACAGTCCCATCCTCTTTTTCGAGCAAGTGTGATGAAAAGTTAATAACATACTTTAAAATTCAGGGATTCAAGTGTTATTTTGCATGATTGGGAAAATCAAATTTAAAAAGAATATATACATGTAAGTATATCAAGTGAAACAAGTGTACATATTGCAGTACTAGCTATACAGAGGTACTAAACAATTCAATAAGTTGATTATTAGTATACTGCAAGTGTTGTCCTACTTGGAATGAATTTCCTTTTTGCTAATATGTTGTATGTGTTTATTATATGCAGGCCTCGGAGTATTTTTAGCACGGTAAGACTAAGGAGAGCTATGGAGTCTTTGTTAACATTAAAATTAAATTCATACTCATACTCATCCTCATTAATTAAGTTCGTCCGAATCGTTTTATAAATACTTAGACTACTTATATGTAATTAATTCTGTTTACATATATTTAATTAAATGTTATATTATAAAAAAGTAATAATATGTATATGTGTATGTTAATATTATTATATTACCCATATTGCAGTGAAAGTTATTGGTCTTATAAGAGAGGCATACGATTTTTTCGAAAATGATTATCCAGTTTTGGATCAAGTAAAGTTATTATAATGTTATTGTAGCGTTTCCGTGTCAGCGTGATTATTTACACTCAGTTTATATTGTTTTAATTTATTTTAGATAGAAAATATGCGGTCCACGTTTTACTGTTTGAAACTTCCTCATACAATCTACGTTGACATGTTCTTCAAAGGACTACCTCGTGAGGCTATATCTCTTAAAGATGAAGGGATGAAATCAACTGGATATTGTGAAGATTGCTGCCGTCACTATTGGTGTCTTGAAAATGATGCCCATGAATGCGACTTACGACGTTTATACTGCCCATTATGTGTGAACGAACTGTTTTGTAGACGTAAGGAAGAGTAACGCATAACTATTCTAAAATATTGTAGCTCTATATCAACCTTAATGAATAATAAACAGTTTTAATATCTATGGAATATCGTTTTAATATGTCGAATACGTATTACCAATGTTTATAATCATAGGTTGCATGTCTTAAGTACTTTTTTAAGTGATAGGCCACTTATGATTAAACCTCTTTACCTAAATATGTGTATGAGTAAATCAGATGTCACATTATGTCATGAATATATAGTTACGTATTTCGTTATTGTGATGATCGCTGATATTTATTAGGTCTAGAGCTGTACATAATTTACTTGTACTTAATTAATGAGGATGAGTATGAGTATGAACTTAATTTTAATGTTAACAAAGACTCCATAGCTCTCCTTAGTCTTACCGTGCTAAAAAAACTCCGAGGCCTGATTATATGAATTTAATTACCACTCTTATGTTTATATGCTATTATGACAAGGTGAATTAGGGTGAAGATTTGAATACTAGGTATTTAATATTGAATCATAAACTAGAACCCTAGTTCCATAAATTGATTACAATGCACTTGAGAGCATTGAAAATACTAACTTTTTACAAGAAAATCTGTAATGACCTTTTTCATTTCTTATCAAGTGTAACAAAATGTCGGAAACAATTATGTAGGAGCCTGAGGGGCTACCGCGAAAACCGAAATTAGCAAATTGCGGGGATCTTTCTCCTTTACTCCAATGAAGGCGTAATTAGAGTGAAAGAGAAAAATGCCCGCAATTTGCGAACTTCGATTTTCGCGGTTATAGCCCTGCCCCTGGTTTAACAAATAACTTATCCAGGCAGTCGTGTTTTACGCTTCTGATTATTTGTAGTTACTGTGTTCCAACATATGTAGTATTTTTGCCAGTTTTTTTAATGACTTCTAGTAGCTGATCTGCACTAAGGGTTGAGGTTACAGAAACCTTCTGTTCTGGTAAGCTAATGTCCACTGCGTCTACCCCTTGGCCCTTGAGCCTGCTGAGGACTCTCTCCACTGCCCCAGAGCAGCCTTCGCAAGTCATTTCTACATTGAAAATATGAGTCTGTAACAAATAAGAATTATTTTTATAAGAGCATTATACACTACTTCTTTATTCCAGAAACAATTAGGATGACAAAGCAAAAGAACAAAGCGTGAATAAATTACAATATTAAATTGATAACATTACCGACGACATTTTATTTTGCTTCCAATTTATAGAACTTGAATCTTTATACTGTTCGATTTTGTGGTAAGATAAGACTAGGGAAATTTGGAATAATCTTCTAATACAGGTGGAATTTGGATAATATTTATCAGACTTATTGAAGGAATTGATTGAACGTCAACGTCATCACAGACAAAAATAGATATCAATTATCTGTCAAAAGGGTATTGACTTAAGCCGTAACAGACTACCGCACCGCGATCTAGGTGCGGTAAAAATATCTCTCTCGCTTTAACTTATAGCTGCGTCCTTTAATGGACGACGGCGCACCACTTTATTTACACACGATCGAACGTGCGATCTACCCCAAGGTTGTGGTCCGGTACGCCCGTCTGTTAAGACTTATACATAAGTGGATTCCAGACGAGACAATTTTTCGCCAATCTGATGGAATTGTCCGATCGAATTAGGCCGTGCGGACGCAAACGCCAATTTGATTACCCGATCAACTAAATATAATTCAAGTTGTACGATATGATTATGTCGATATTAACCTTTTAACCGCCGTAGACTGATATATAAGACATGCAAAATCGGGCTCATTTCGCCGCTGTCTGACAAATAAGACAAAACTTCGTGTAACTTCGTAGTCTTCGTACCCCCCGACGACATGAGCACGCTCGATGACGTATTCTATGGCAGTTAAAAGGTTATACATTAAACAACTGTACCGATATTCGGAACCTAAAGTAATATATTGAGAGTGGCAACACTGTAGTTAGTCGTATTGTCCTTTTCTAGCATATACGTCCATCTCTCTCCCACACCCCCACCACTTCAGGCAGTTGCGTTTGACAATTTTGACAGTTAGAAACAAACGCAAATTACCTCACATTGGCTTGCTGTTTTTCCATCTGGAAGGTCGTAAAGCTAAACTGCTGGTGAGTTTTTGAATTTGTACCCCAGTTTAGCTGACTATATTGAAAAACAGTTTCTAACGGCTTTTGCCGTTCGAAATAAATATTTAAATTTAGTTGTCCGTTAAACTATCTAGCAAATAAAAATGATCCGGAATAGTGATGTGCAAGTGTTTTCAAAGGCTGCCTGCGCGCACCGTGGCTATGCCAATGAAAATACTAAAACACATGGTAGAAAACACATCGAGCTGGTAAAGCGTGCACGTGTCACCATTATAATTTAATTTTATTAAGTCTCTTCCGAGTCTTGTTAGTTTAAATCTTTGTGTGTGTATAATAACGGTTGAAATTATATAATACTTAAATGGTGATGTGTGGAGGTATACCCTTTCAAGTGATTTGTGTTTTCGAATACGAATGGATCGGATAGTTAATACGTGTTACGTAGAACCTACGTATTAAGGTAGAAGCTTATAGACGTGTAGGTTTTTTATCTGTCCAAGTATCTATCAGCAATTTATCTTTTTATCCCGTTCCGGGTTAATATAATATTGCAAAATTAATTTTTTGGTAATAAACTTGCTGATAAATAACGTGTACCCGAATAGGAGTCGACGATATTTCCGCTCTAAGGGACACAAGGTAACGAACAAACCTACATCGCAAACATTGCATTTATTTTTGTGGAAAGTGAGTACTTCGGCAGTACATAAACTTAAATCTGACTAGACATAGAGAGAGATTAGCATGGCTCTGCGCAAGAATGACATGCGAATTCGTGAAGTATTTCACTCTGTATCTATCAACTTATATCTCTCCAACTAGATCTTTGATTTATGTAGGTAGGTACCTACTTAAATATATAACTTAGCAGGTACTTACAGCTTTAAAGGTTAAGGAAAAGAACTCTTGCATGTAGGTGCTATATGTGCTTGTGTTATTTTGAATTTGAATAACTTGATTATTAATTCTATACGTAACTACATACAAGAGGGTCAATTCTTAAGCCTACTTACCTACCTACATAAATAGTACACTTAAATTAAACGTTTCAAATAAAATCGGAAGCCTGTGATATGGAAGGGCATTAACGATACGGGAATCTTTAGATTGATTCATTGACGAAGACGCATGGTTTGGTTCATATTGTCAAATTATATTAGTTAACTGTAGAGTAAAGTTTAGTTTTGGCAAATCTGCGCGTCACCGTGAATGACACTTTCTAAAAGTGCCTGTTAAAGCCGGCGTAAAGCCCACCGGACCAGACCAGTTCCTTGTCGAGCAAGGAACCCGCAACTTAGGGAATATTACCCATAAACTCAGGGTATTTGATTTGAATGATACTTATTCTTAAACTTACGTTTGTTATGGTTCCACCTGCTAAGGTGCGCCTAAGAGAATCTTTTATTCGTTCACAAACTAACGTCAAGTTATTTGTGATGAAACCAATATATTATGTACCTATCTAAACCTGCGCAAGGCTGCCATGTTTACACCTGCGTAAGGTGTGCCAAAAGAATCTTTGATTCGTTCACAAACTAACGTCAAGTTATTTGTGATGAAACCAATATATTATGTACCTATCTAAACCTGCGCAAGGCTGCCATGTTTACACCTGCGTAAGGTGTGCCAAAAGAATCTTTGATTCGTTCACAAACTGACGTCAAGTTATTGATGATGATATTATAACCTATGTAAGCCTGCGCAAGGCACGTCAGACATATTCACAGAAATATAAATGATATGGTCATAACACAGGCGTGCGAGTAGACCACAATCACAAAAATATTACAAAGATTAAGTTGTAAATATCTCTTTTTAGAGAATGTAAAAATGGTTTAAAATAATGTTTTGGGTAAAAATCATTCGAAATAGGCAAGGCTTCGTTATTAGAGTTTTCATTTTTGTTTACCAATCTATTTCAAGGGTCCCGAACACCCTATTGGCTAAACCCGAAATTGGGCTAATTAACTGTGGTAAAAGTGAAAACTGCTTTCCATTTACATAACATTTCTAAAATTATAATAGGTAAAATAAAAACCTAAGATTCCAGGCCTATCTCGACTCATTTTTATTTTAAAGATGGAAAAAATCTTTGCACCCTAATATAAAATTGTGGTCTGGAGACGCTAAGCCTCATAACTTGGGTGGCATAGATAATACTAAGAGATTTAGTCACCTAATTTCGACTATAAGCCCAGGCAGAATATTGATAATTAGAATAAGGAGTGGTCAATCCTCCAAGGTCCATACAATCTGTGGACTCTAATTAAATCAGGCTCGGTAAGCTCACGACACGACAGAGCTTACGATTCCATTCTGAAATAAGCTATGTTTACAATATATATTACCCATGGTGTGAAACAAACAGCCTGCTCAAGGTGTACAAAGGGTCCGTTTAACGGCCCTATAAACATCTACAAACCTTTGAAGTCTAGGCCTGCTACAATATGACAGACTAGAAATAAATACATATGATCCCAATGTAAGAGCAGCTCACAGTTGCATAAATTATATTTGGCTGGAGAGCACTTGTCTTTCAGTTAACATGTTTACGAGTACCTACCTATGTACACGACATGACCAAGGTTACCTACCTTTTTACATAATTATTATATCCCTGACTGCCATGGTATATTAGGAAAATTATCATGTGCTGGCGGTGCTGCACAAGCATGTTTGAAATAAAATATACAAAACTGGCCTAACGGGCGTTTATGAATTATGTATTTTACACCCTTGTGTCTGTATTGTGACCCTGGAAGTTTTAAACCACCTGTATCGTAAGTGCTCCTATGCACGGATTAAGTTTATAATAAACTACCCATGCCCTAACCTCAAGGGCAAGTGCTTCTATGCACGGACCAGATACTGTTGTCACTTATTTCACTTATCATGACTTGTCATAGTTTGATACTACACGTTTAATAAATTTAAGACCGTGGAATGTACCCACTACAAAAGGTTTTTAAAAATAGTGACTGAATGGTTTGTACGAACGGTTCTAGCACAGTTTCTGGGCGGTCACGTCTAGGGCATGACCCTCTAGTTCTCAATTTATACAAAATTATAGCATTGTGATACTGTTCGCTTTGCACAATAAAATAGGGGAACAGGAGCACGCCTTGCGAAAAGGCGAAGCTATTTTGAAACGCAAACCTTTCAAAAATAGATTGAAATATATAAATAATTATGTTTTTGGTGTGGAACATGTAATTGTACACCCAAACAAATGCAATCATTTATTATATGTTAGCAAAACTCTGCCAAAGTGTTAGTCTGTCTCTACAGTGTAACCTGAAGGCATGAATGCACATGAATCTCTTGAAACATGGTGGATTAACTAATTTACACCCCGTCTGTGTCTTGCTCCTACCAAATCCACAAGTTGAGGACCTCAACCTATCTAGGCACCCTTCTTGCTCGAGACCTGAAAAAAAAAAATAATCTCATGCAGTCAAGTGTCGGAAAACCAGGTCCACACTCTTAGCACTACCGTGAATATATCTAAGAAGTCTGTATACTGCCTTCCAGGAGGCGGGATGTTAATAGACTAGCCTATATAGTAGGCCAGAGATATAGTATACAAAAGCACACTGGCCCAAATCCAGTAATATTATATGCACTTCAGAATACAAAATAATTGACTATTCTGCGTATATTTGATATCAAAAAGTTACAATTACCTACCCTTAGGTCATAAGGAGGATAAATATACATAAATATCAAATATATTCGACAAAGTGTTGACCCTAGCATTGGATAAAATAGAGGTTCCTCTTAAACGGCATCTGCGCTGTTGGCTTTGGGCCCACGGGTGCCCGGCAAAAGGTCGGGGACCCCATGGTTCCGCACAGTTATTGCAAATAATGTAAAATCACAAAATAAACACAAATTTTCATTTTGGTTAAAAACACATATGCGATGAGCTAAGGTTTCGAATTAAGTACCTTATTCTTAATCTGGAAAGAGAAGACTGAATATTCAGAATTAAGCTATGTCTATGAATGGTTTACATAAATTAAGCCACTTTAGCGTTCAGAAACAATCAAGTTTATGTCTACTAGTAGGCACCAGATAAGGTAAACTACTCATACTGCATATATAAACAATAATGAGTACAATTAAGGTCACTTGATGATAGCTAAACATGAACATAAGCAGAATGAGCTGCACCTATACAAATATCATTGATAAAGCTCTGTGGCAATTCTACATTTACCATTTGAACGCCAAGAGCACCAAAAAGCGTCGTAACTAGTGCCCACATGAGTATTATGATATGGCTTAAGCTCTCAAAGTAACCTTCACAATTTTAAGTAAGGTTTGTTTAGGTCCATTAGCTCGCGTTCGCGTTAGTAAAGCGTACAAACGATTAAATGCATTTTATAGCTATAACCAAATAAATAGCTCACACTGGCTCACAGTCATTAAAAGAATTCAGTAAAATCATTAAAAGTATTCCCTATGATATTTTATTAAGTACCTACCCAATATTAACTTTGTGGGTAGTGATAGTGATATAACGAATATTTAAAATATTCGTCTACTTAATCCTGAGGGATTCTGGAAATAAGAAAGGTCTTGTCCTTGTTATATCCTGCAACTGCTTACCTTACTAGATAATTATTATCAAATTTGTCAATAATTGGGAGTTATAAATAAAAACTACTCGAGTACTTTATGATTTTTATCTTTTCATATTTTAATTACATCACTCCATATCACAGATGTTGTATGCTCCCTGAAGAGTAGACTGACTTATCTTCTTTTACATAGTCTCACATACATATAATTAAGTACTATAGCACCCTTGTGGTGACTCACTTATTTTCGTTGAAAATTTATAAGTACCTACATTAAATACGTATATAAAATGGAAAGTTAGTATCATAATATAATGGTATATAAAATTGTATGCTTTACTAAATACCTCTCTCCTCACATGTATTAAAATAAAGGGTGTACTACATAATTAATTAATTAATTAAACACTCCTAATATAATAATATTACATATACATAATATGTAAGTACATGTATAATCACATTGGCTTGGCGTCTTCCCACCACCAGGCGATAACAAACACGTCTCAATATATTACTTTAGGTTCCGAATATCGGTACAGTTGTTTAATGACAGCGTTTTACACAAAAATAAAACGCTAATTAAATAACTTACCATATTCGGAACCTAAAGTTTTAATCCTGCCTGGTGTAAATATGTATAATTTTGAGACAATGAGGTAATTTGCGTTTGTTTCTAACTGTCAAAATTGTCAAACGCAACTGCCTGAAGTGGTGGGGGTGTGGGAGAGAGATGGACGTATATGCTAGAAAAGGACAATACGACTAACTACAGTGTTGCCACTCTCAATATATTACTTTAGGTTCCGAATATGGTAAGTTATTTAATTAGCGTTTTATTTTTGTGTAAAACGCTGTCATTAAAACACCTTAACACAAACAAAAAAATGAAAATACATATAGAAAAATACTATGTTTCTCTGTTTGGCCTAAAGGTTGACTGGTAGAGAATGCCGTGTAGCATTAAGTCCGCCTTTTGTCACTGTATATTTTTACTGTGCAATAAAGTTTAAATAATAATAATAAAAATATTTGATTTTCCTTCATACTTTTCAGGATTTGGCGTGTCACGTCGTTCTTTGTCTCGTTCGCACTTGTGCTAGCGACATTGTGAACCGTTTCGTTCCGTCCGTCTTCCGTTTCACTCAGTCAAGCTCAAGCGCTCTCCAATCCCACTGGACTAAAGGACCTAAAGACCGATTAAGAGCGCGCAAAAAGATTTAGTTCCTTTTGGTCCTTCACGGGATTTAATTCTTAACAGTTCTTAGTTCGCGACCGACATAAGCCTACGCCAATTATTTTTCTGATCAAATCGGTCGATTTGCCCAGCTCGTCGACTCTACACATTTGAGTTCGGTATGTTTGAGTTATTTTGTAAAGGGATGATTTTCAGCGTTTTTATACACAACGAAATGTCTTTTTTTTATTGTCTATGCTTTGCGATTTTGACATTGTTTGACAAATGGTATACCGTATGCCCGTATGTCTCCGACGATTGGCGACTGGTGTGAAATTTTTGTATTTAATTTCTGAGGAAGAATGAGCCGCAAATGAAAACATGTCAATTAGGGAAAATCTTGCAGAGCTGGGCTGGTATTTAAATGAAAAAAATAATGTTTAGTTGATCTTATCTCTGCACTATTCGTAATGACCGTGTGATTCTTTCAGGCACATTAGTCAAGAAGGTTTCGATACTATTAGCGAAAACGGAGCAATTCAGGATGTAGATGTTTTAAGCAGACGTGCTTTAGACGTAAGTATTTGAGGTAGCGAGCAGTTACAGCTCGGCATATGTCATGCGAGCCGATAAAAATTCTAACACGAATGTTTTCAGTATGACCTGCGGGACATTGGCGAGGCCGCCTTTCCTGAGGACTTCCCGAAGGACCCGTCAAAGCTAGAGAAACCGATCGTTGTTCAAATACAAAAGATAAGGAATGTGTCGGCTCCAAAAGCTAATGAAGAGTCAAATCATGCACCTCGAATGTTAAAACTGATTTTAAATGACGGAAAAAGTTCATGCACCGGATTAGAGACAAGCCCAATCTCTAGTATAAGTATAAACACACCGCCAGGAACCAAACTGTTGCTGAAGAATGAGGGGTTGGAGGTGTGCCATGGGGTCATTTGGCTCACACCCAGTGTGGTCACTGTGCTGGGGGGTAAGGTGGCTCATATGATCGAGAAGTGGGAACTGGTCCGGAGTCTTGCCAAGCACACTAGGGGTGAGTTTTGTTTACATACAATAAATGGTCTATCATACAGTAAAAGAAATACCTAAAATGGTCTCTGCCTCTGTTCGGCCTATGGTTGACTGGTAGAGCCATTTGGCATTAAGTCCGCCATTTGTACATTATTGTATATTTTGCACAAGATGCATGAAGGTGGCATAAGACCGAAATGAGGACATGCTTTGCCGACTCCGCAAAATGCATATTGAAGATCGACACTCCTGGTGATGTCTACATCGGACACTGACAGTACAACCCCCTTGTAACTACCCTGTCACCCCGTTGGACAGAATGTACATACAAACTAGGGGAAATAAACATCTTTCTAATCTATTCTATTCATAACAACTGTTCAGGTCATTGAAATTGACAGCTATAATCATAAACTATGCCATTAAGACAGATATTTTGTGTAATTTTAAGCCAAAAATATCTCTGTGACATTTTCTATATATCAAATATTTTACAGGGCACATCTAATTTTTATTTTTTTATTTTTTTTATTTTTTTTTATTTATAGCCTTATTTCAGAATACATTTTTTTTTTTTTTATTATTATATCTACAGTTTTCCTTAATTTACTATGGTAACTGATTCTGTGTGCCTTCGGGCAAAGGCCTCCCCCAATCTTCTCCACTCTTCCTTATTATGAACTAATCTGGTCCATGTTTTTGTTTGATCTAGCACGGTTAGTGAGTATATAGTCAATTTCATTCTTATAACGTCCGTCAGGCGAGGACCATGTCCATCTTCTGTTTTGTTTTTTCTTGTAAAATGAATTCAAAATTACTAAGTGTTGTTCAAAGGCTAAATCTATTAATTTCTGTCCATTTCTTGTTCTTTTGCCTTGGTAGTGGGGTCCCATTATGATTTCCTCTCCGTCTCTCCTGTTCCCTATTTGGGCATTGAAGTCTCCCATCAGGATTAAATTTGTTGGACTTATTTCTGTTAATGTGTCATTTAGTTTTTTATAGAATTCATCAATGGTGCTGTCAGAGGATTGTTCTGTAGGAGAGTATACTTGTACTATGGTCCATTCCTTCTTATGAAAAGGTAGCATGATTTTGAGGACTGCTATACGTTCCGAAGTCCCTTGAACTTCAACAATATTGTTTTTCAATTCTTTATGTATCATGAAACCTACTCCATGTTGTCCTGGCGTCTCGCCCTTAGAGTATAGAACAAAATCGCCAGTCTTCTATTTGGTCGCCCATACGCCTTACTTCACTGTTACCTATTATACTCCATTTTATGTTTTCCATTGCCATTGTTAATTCTAGCAGATTATCTTCTGTTCTCAGTGTGCGTACATTTATGGTTGCTATATGTATTTGGTTCGTTTGTTGATATTTTTTTGGGGGGATGTGGTCTAATTCCCCACGGGGACCAGCCGGGTTGGGGAATGTTACTTTGTTTGGTTTTGATTGGTTGTTCTATTTATTTTAGTTAGTGTTTTTCGGTTACCATAGTTTAATCGTTTTTTGATTGAGTCTTGTAACTACCCTGTCACCCCGTTGGACAGAATGTACATACAAACTAGGGGAAATAAACATCTTTCTAATCTATTCTATTCATAACAACTGTTCAGGTCATTGAAATTGACAGCTATAATCATAAACTATGCCATTAAGACAGATATTTTGTGTAATTTTAAGCCAAAAATATCTCTGTGACATTTTTTATATATCAAATATTTTACAGGGCACATCTAATTAGAATATAATAAATGTTTATTTTTCATTAGTACCTGTATATTTATAATGCTGACAGTTTAAGAATAATACCATTCCTATTAGTAAAAAGAAAATGCAACCATGATCCTATAAAGTATTCAGTTATTTTTTTAAGACCATCACCGGTATGGGGTTGAAAGGCCTCATGCAAAGTAGGTTTATTTAAGAGTTGCTCTAATTACAGTTAAATACAGATTTTATCAGAGTATTCAAAGACCTCCAATATGTTGATCAATGGGTTTGTAATTTAATGAATAATTACAATGAATATATAAAAATCACCAGGGTAATGAGATAGAGATAAATAACCCAATTCTCACTTCATTTCAATTTACTAATTAATTTCCAGGGGGTGTGGGGGTGGATGGAGGCCCTCCGCCATGGATCCCTTTTGGCCAACGTTTGGAAGCCGTCACTGTGGACAAACAATTCAAGAGCATACAAGAGGCCTCTAAGCAGGACAATGCTGAGTTTGAGGCGCAAAGGAAAGGTGCTATCGCTGAGGCCCAGAGGTTGTCCGGAGTTAAGAAGGTAGGTTTTCCTTGGAATTATGATTGAAATTTACATAATTATTACCCTTTACAAACGTAAATTGCTTTTATTTCCAATGTTATTCAACAACAATGTCACAGAGACAACATTGAATTTGTGCAGTTAGTAAAAAGATCTCAATTTTTTTACCACTTTTACTTTGTTGTATAGTGTAAAATACTTACATGTTTTAGGTCTTTGGCGGAGGCACGAAACCCCTACTGGATGCTAATGTGCAGAAAATCATTGATGCAGGCTTCACCGAGGAGCAGGCTGAGAATGCTCTGCGATATACTAAGAACAATGTTGACCGAGCCCTAAGGATGCTGCAGAAGAGAGACAACTCTGAGAACAGGAGAGAGAGGCAGCAAAAGGAACCAGAACAACCCAAGCGCAAAGGGCGTAACAAGGAGCCTAGTGATGACGACAACATTGCTGTCAAACCCTCCGGAAAAGTATCTCTGTTCGACTTCTTAGAAGATAAACTACCCAACGTTCCCGAAAAGGACAAGAGCACTCGTCAATATAACAATAACACTAATGACGATAGGGAAAATAGGAATTACAGGGACAGGGATAGCAGAGATAGAAATGGTGGCAAAAACAATCAGCGGCCCCAAGGATCGCGGTTCGACGGCAACAACAGGCCCCGGCCGGACAGAGGACACTACAATGACAGCCATCACTCACACAGGGAGGACAGGAAATATCAGCCTCAAAACGAGAAACCGCCTCGCTTCCAGAAGAAACTGGAGGAAAAGAATAAACAACAACAGCAGCAGCAGCAACAGCAAGTGAATTATAACTTAAACACTAATCCATACGGCAACTCTTATCACAACCCGCCGCAGCCTCAATACGGAGATCGGAATATGCGCAACGACCGGATCAATGACAAGATGCAGCAATCTCAATACCGGAACAACAACCACATGGACAGCCTGACGGAGGCGACGTCGAACCTGAGCCTGCTGTCGAGCCAGCGGCCGGAGTCGCGCGGCTACCCCGAGCAGTACCACAAGCCGTACATGCCGGCCCCCGCCCCCGCCCGAGACGTCCCGCCCTTCCGCCGCGCCGCCGACGCGCCCAAGTACCAGGAGCCCTACCAACGGCGGCAGCAGCCGAACGGGTATGATATAACAGATTGCACCGCTGCCTTTTAAATCGCTTGTAGCTCCACTGGGGACGTGGGTTACAAACAAATTGAACTCGAATTATACCATTCGAGTCATGACATTTCTGAATGAATGCATGTAACTGATATTTGTTTCTATTATCATTTAATTAACCCTTGTAAATTTCGCCTCGCGATGACCCGTGCCACCCCCCTAATTGTAGAATAGCAGTGGCGATCGATGTCGATTACAATAGAGTACATCGGCAGGTACATGGAGGCGGCGTGCCTGTACGGAGCGCCGGCCTCGGGGTACAACTACTCGCGGCCGCTGTACGGGCCCGGGCAGCACGCGCAGCACGCGCAGCACGCGCAGCACGCGCAGCACGGGCAGCACGGGCAGTACGCGCGCGAGCGCGGCCCGTTCCTGCCGGGCTCGCTGCTGGGCTTCCAGAACGCCGCCGTCAACGAGCAGGCGCGCGCCATGCTGGGCGTGGCCGACATACGCTGGAAGGTCGGCGACCGCTGCCTGGCGCTCTACTGGGAGGACAACAACGTGAGTGTGGCCCGTACGGTCGAGGTATTCAATATCGACACGGACAAAGTGCCAATTTAATACTTTACAATCATTTACTTATCAAATTGTGCATTACAGGTGTCCACAGACAATCCAACCTCTAGACATAGCATAGTCGCGCTACCCCCTCTGCCACACATACGGTAGCGTTACTCCATCTTCGAGTCAATCCCGTGCCGTGATTGGTCTGTGTCTTTGAACGGACCAATCACGGCACGGGATTCGCTCACCTCGTCCCCCCGCACCCCCGTATTTTTGGCAGCATCGGTTTCATGAAAGAATTGGCCTAAGCTCAGTCTAGAGGTTGGATTGTCAGTGCAGGTGTCATAAACAATTTTGTTCTCTGTAATTATGTCTTGCGTACGTACGTTTAATAACTTGGGCGCGAGCTACGACTGCTCGCGGCTGCATCACTTCAGCAGTAGAAACATGACGCCGCCATTAAAGGCCTTCTAACCTAGTCGGTAGTGATCTTGCCTACGAGTACGAAGCAGGAAATCCCGGGTTCGAATCCTGGTAAGGGCATTTATTTGTGTGTTTAATTGTCTATCACAAATATTTGTTCCTGAGTTATGGGTGTTTTCGTTGTATATACGTATTTATATATAACTATGTATCTACTGCCGTGTGCCATAGAGATGGTAATTAATAAAAGTTAGATAAGGGATTATAGCATTACATAATAAAAATGAATAGAATTTCAAGCTGACTTTGAAAATGAAACATTATGTCCACTACATTTTACGTTTATCACCAACGGAAAGTCTAGTTTCATTAAAGTGGACGATCATTTGTAATAAACTCTTATGTACAGTCGCCATCAGATATATCGGAGCGGCCGAGGTGTTGAAAAATATCTGAACACGCACTCTAACGTCTTGACAATAGACGCGTGTTCAGATATTTGTGAGCACCTTGGCCGCTCCGATACATCTGCTGGCGACTGTACTTAATATATGTATTTTGTTATAGTTCTACGAGGCGGAGATCACCGGTATATCCGCTAACACGGTAGTAGTGAAGTTCTGTGCGTACGGCAACCACGAAGAAGTCCTCAAATCCAATTGTCTGCCCTTTCCCAACCAAGGTTAGTACAAGTTTTTTTAAATATATTTAATTTTTAACTACATTTATCACATACACGTCATTATGTCAAGAATTAAGCCGCTTTTTAAACGACATTATTGCCTTGCCACGCGCCCAACACGGGAGCTGACCGATTGTACAAAATAAACAATATCTTTTTGCGACTTCAAAAAAGAAGGAGGTTATCAATTGGACCATATTTTGTTCGAATGTATAAGTTGGTCTCGTTTTTGTCAAAACCCAGTTCTGATGATGGAATCCGTGAGGAATCTAGGGAACTCCTCAAATCTTCAAAGGCGTGTATATAGCGGTTTTAGTATTTTAGAATAGAATTTATTAGTGAGCACAAACAGACGAGACGAACATTTTCATTCAAAACAGTGCCATTTGATGAAGCGGAACTGCCGATGGGGATCAGAATGGGATTCTTTAACCGCGCATATTTCACTTTTGGCGATCTGTCTTCCTCGTTGTTTGTTAAGCAAGGGAGTCGTATGCAGAGTCTAGTATGAATGGTCACATCATTATTGATTTTATTATTTGATTTAATTTCATTTCTTTTTAATTTCAATTAATTTATTTATATTTTGCTACGAAATTGACATTGTATAGTTTATAGAGCATAATACTAACAATATTTTATAAGGCATAGTCGTAAGTACTAACAAAAAATGATCCCTGATGGTCCTTAAATAAATGAATTTATTATATTATATTATTAACGTGTTATCTTGTGCAGCGGCCCCGGCGGCCGGCGGGGCGGGGGTTGCGGGCGGCGGGTACCCGCGCGGGGGGTTCCCCGCCCCGCTGCCCGCGCGGCGCGCCTAGGGCCGCGCCGCGCCCGAGCCCGCCCGCGCGGCGCCCGAGCGCAGCTGACCGCCGCCGCGCCGCCGCCCGCGTCAGGGGGGTGTCACTCCGCAGTTTAGGTACATTTGGCCGGCGCGCCCATCGGACAGGCGTATGGCAGTGGGCTGCCGCTCGGCTCGCACGATAGTCGTGTCACGTGGCGCTCGTGCAAAATTGAAAATACACAATGGCTTCGAAACTTACTTCCGTGAGAATCAGACATACTATCTCCGGATAAAAAATGTATGTTTACATAATCAAAGCTTGTAATTCCTACATATTTATCTTAAAAATAATAAATCGGTGGGTATAAAGTCTATTTTATTATTCGGTAGACTAAAATGACATTTCATAGTATGAACATCACGTGTCATTTCATACTATGAAATGTCATTTTAGTCTACCGAATTAAAAATAGACTTTAGGTATAAAAACTTGTCAAGTGATAACCCCGTGCCGACACTCACAGCTCGGTCATAAAACTGCGGCGCGGAAAGGAGATTCACGGTTCGTGCGCGGTTATAAGTTTCAATTTTGCTTGCAGGCAGCGATATAAGTGTAATTTTATACCTAAATCTGACTTTTGTGAAGGAGTGAATTTTCTGTACGGTAGTACTATTAGTTATTCTGTGCCCACGTGTCGCCGCCGGCAGCCGTCTCTGAGTGCCGTGGGCGCTCCCGGGACATTATGTCGCCCGCCTGCCGGGGAGGCCGAGGGGGGCCGGAGCCCGGGCCGCGGCCTCGCTCAACTCCCGGGCCCGGAGTAGCTCCTTCGGTCGCCCGGGCCCATGTGAATGATATCCTTTAGGATCTAAACGTGCCGGGGACGATGCGGGTCGGCCGGCCTCTCCGGAAGCTCGCTTTTAATTTTCAGGGCGCGAGTCGTTTAGGCTCGACGGAGCCCCTCGTATCGGTAGTCGGTTGATGTGATCCTCGCTCGAAGTGAATGTCCGATTATTTGTGTGACGTTCGGCTTTTAGGGAAAATGTGTACGAGACGATTAGGTCCCGGCAAGAATCGAAGTAGGATATGCATGTTTTCCTCCGTTTCCTCGTGTCATATGTATATCTAACTTACTTTTTTTTATACATAAAATATTTAATCTAGTAAATTTTCATAAAAAAATATACGTATTACGTATAGCCTGACCAGTAATATATGATAATTGTCAAGAGGGCGCTGTTATTCTCATGTATAAGGTGACAATTCAGTGTAGTATGAAAAAATTAGTTCCAGTGAAATTCCGCAACATGGCGCACCCTCAATAGATCCTGGTTCACCTATAGTTCAAATGATAACTTGTATAATACTTTTCTGTAAAATCAAAGTGTCGCTCCCGCCGCCCCTGCAAATGAACTGAGGCAAGGGTAGGGTTACCAGACGTCAGGAATTTTCCTGACATGTCAGGAATTTTGGCCGTTTGTCAGGAATGCGGCCGGAATACGAAAATGTCAGGAATTTTAGTGAATTAACAATATGTACCTAAAAAGGTACATTATTCAAATTTACTTATCTAGCATACATAGATATCACATACGGCTAGACCCCCCGTCGCCCGCCGATACAAGCGTCAGGAAAAAATATCGCAAATCAGGAATTTTGTCAGGAAATTCCAAATTTGGATCTGGTAACCCTAGGCAAGGGGGCATGCGAGACTACGTTTTGCTAAAGAATTTAACTACATGGCGTTAGCTGTTTGCGTGCAATCGAAAAGGATCATCTTACCTCTTGGGACCGACTCGTACACCTTTCCCCTACACTTAACGCCTGAATCTAAAATTAATCAAACGGTTGTATTACGATCGTCGCTACTTCTCCGTTACTAATAATAATTATTATTTAAGCTTCTTATCTCACACTTCCATTGTAAAATTGTCTTTTCATTTGTTATATGTTCATGATGTGTGATCCCTTGAAAGTAAAAGGCTAAAAGCCTCCATCTTTTCCATTTCTGTTTGTTAGTTACTAACTATCCTTATTTAATTTTGTGCGACTTTGAATTCGACCGCCCGTTCGTGTCTAAGTACGTTAGTTATTATTATTAATTAGTTCAAGTGAGATGAACCGTCACTAATTTTAATTTTCAATGTATGTTACGCTACCTCATACCAGGTATGCCGTAGTGTACTAGTATTGATCATACTCTACTGAACTTTTAGGCTGGCCCTGCGAACGTTCACACGACGGAAGTATATTGCTAAAAGTAAAACGTAAAAAATAAAATATAATAAATACTAGGGTACTTATGTTTTCAAAAATGAGGCAAATGGTTAATCACATTTCAGAGAGTGGACAATACTTATGATGATTTTTGGTTTCTTGGGATCTACAATTCATTTTTTTTTGGACTACTTCTGATTTTGATGTCCGTTTCATTCCGTTCTGGCTAGTTTTTTTATTATCTCGGGAATTCATAGACCATATACCGGACTCGGATTGGAACCTTAGCCTAGCTAGAGGTAGATACTGAAACTGGCTGAAATCTTTTAGACAAGGTAAGGTGGGATAAGACGAAGTTTATTTTGCTCGGGGCAAGACAAACAGTATGAGGATTCCTTACAAGTGTTTGTCTTGCCCCGGTGACAGTCTTAGCCCACCTTCCCTTATGCATTTGGTTTTTGATTGGTACCTAAATGGATACGAACTTTCCCAGGAGACCAAAAATTAATTCGGTAGCTTTCCCACCGCCGATGATTAACGAAAAGCAATTTTTTTCATCGCATTTCTTTTTTGTCCCGTCGGCAGTGTGAGTAGTCTGCGATCAACGATTAACACGCTCAGTGCCAGGAACCCGCCTAGTGGGCGCTCGGAACTTATGCTCAAATGTCAGACAACCCACTAGGCAGGTGCTTGCTGCTATAAGTAGCCATAGATAACAACAGGATACGACAAAGAGCCCATCTAGCGGGCGCACATCGCACATCAGGCTAACAAAATAAAAGTAACAGAATGTTTGATTCTGAAATTCTGCACAACTCTGGTGCCTGCCTTGTACTGTGTTGATCGTTATGTGGCCTCGCCAACCCGCCTAGCGGGCGCCTATAGAAGATATTAATGTTTATTGTAGTATTGTTTAACGTTATGTCTGGCAGCGAATGTTACGCGTCTTTTATATAACAGGATCACGAAAATAGTGAGTACAGGGGCCCGTTTCTCGAAACCTTGTAACTTGTAATACAAGCGGATGTCATATTTAATGTTAATGTTAAGTTTAATGGCGCATTGGATCTGTCTGTAAGGTCAAGTAAACATTTTTCAAATAAATAAATAAATATTTTGACAGCTTTTGTTAGAAATGGACTTCCACTCATTGACGTTTATCTCAGGACGGGCCTTACGACACTAAAAATGGTACTAGTTCAGCAGTGTCACTCACGAATTCGAGCCAATCGTGCAGTCTATCGCAACTAGTTACGACCAATCGCGCGCGTGATGCGAAATCAACCAATCGCGTTGTAGCGGTGTCAGGGTGTCACACCGCTGTACTGGCCCTATTCATGCCCCAGTCTTATTGCCCGTAAGGCCAGTCCTGAGATATATGTCAATGCTTCCACTTGTATTACAAGCTTTTGAGAAACGGGCCCCTGGTTGATCTCTTGCTGTCTGTCGGACAGGTGCCATATGAATAAACTGCACTTTAATTCGGAGATAAAACTCTCGTTGTTTATTACTGACAAAAGTTGCCTTCCACACTTGTACGGGTGATGGCAGCTCCTCAATACCTTTGTATTATTGTCATACTAAACGGCCTAACATGACTCTACTCTACTCTTGTCTGTTTTAATACTTTTCGAGCCTTTATACCTACTCGTACAGACTTGAACCAATATATTGCTCGTCTTTTAGTTTACAAGCGTATCTCTTAGGGGTTGTGCACAAATCACGCGAGGTGTTTTCGGCTACTTTTTGACCCCTCCCTCCCCCTTGGTGATATTTGGTGAGGTTTTTGGCTAACCCCCCTCCCCCCCACAACCTCACGTGTATTTTTTAGAATTTTTTCATTAGACTTAATTTTAAGTTACGCGCTCCAAAATTTCTTAAAATAAGATAATAGCGAGCTATTTTGAAGTGCGGAGTGAGATTTATGTTTAACGAAACCGAGTAAAAGTATCTATTCATGATGTTGTAGGTATTTTTTCTTAGTTTCGTTCACTGTAGAAAAATACACGTGAGGTCTCCTTATACCCCCCTCCCCCAACGTGATCTGTTGTGATTTTTTCGTGACTCCCCCTCCCCTATCACAAGCCCTTATATGTATTAGACTTGGCAAAGTCAGGTATCTCGAAAACGGCAATTTTGAAATTTCAAAATTTATGACTCAAAATCTATTAGGCTTCGCAAAAGTCATGCTCCAAAAGGAATAGACACACTACTTCCGATAATCAAAAGGCCCTTAAATGCAATCTCGTGACCCTGGGTTAAAATTTTCTAATTTAGACTTAAAAGTCGCGAGTTTAAAATTATAAATGTTGAGGAGGCCTATCTGGGTAAACGCCATACACAAGCGTGCGCGGGCATGGCCCTGTTTGCTTGGTTTGTCTGTTCAAACTCCTGCAGCGCGTTTCTTTTTACCTTCGACTGTCAACTCTCTAGTATAACTTGGCCCAGAAAGTTACAACTATGAGCAATCGGAGGTCAGACTGTAATCGTCATCAAAGTCAAATCCACATGTGCGTTCTCCGATTGAGCTTATTGATTCGTCTCAACGATTCGATATTATTCGAAATTTCTTTGTCTGCGTCTCTAACACTTTTGCATTATGGGAGTTGGAGATGGAGATTCAGGACCTCGAATTTAAAGAACACTTAACGTTTTAGTCGCTTCAATCCAGGCTTCATCGCGTCTTTCTTATTTAATTATCAGTCATCGCAATGAAGTTTGGATAGAAATAACCATCATACGAACTTAACCCAATGCGTGGTAACTAGGGAAGATGAGTATTGGCGAGAGTATCAACTTTTTTTTAGAAAAATATCGCTGGAGGAGCGTTAGTGGGCGGGTTAATTTTTAGTGTAAAAGGATAAACTCTCTTGCGGTAATTTATTGACCTGTATGTAACCAATCGTAGCACGTAGTTTGTATAAGTGTATTTTGTTGTATTTTAGCGCAAAACGATGTAATATATTAATTATTGCAGGTTGATGTCAAGATGTTGTTTGAAAAGTATTTTTATTTACCTTAACCAGTGTATACACTTTTGTTTTATAGTTAGCAATAATAGTAGCAATCGTGAATAATGAAGTTTTATTTGAATATTTTTTACTTTTAATTTATTTTACACCAGATCTGTAATGTTGACACACCTTGTGTTGTCGTCATAGTTAATTCGCCCTAAGATTATTCACGATAACGTTTGTATCATCAAACTGGGGCTGTATTTGGTGACCAACTTAAAGAAATGTATACGTTTAGTTAAGGTCTTAATTTGTCTAGGACCAAGACTCTAGGTAGCTAGTATCATTTAAATGATTCCAATGTATATTTTAAATAATCTAAAAATGTAAGTAAACTGTTTCGTTACACAAAGGAATTAATTTAATTGTGTTAAAAAAATAATTAACCATACCTTTAAGAGGGGGCGTAATGCCAGGAAATTAGAAGGGGACAAAAGATATAAGACAGACAGAAGAAGAAATAGCCATCGCGCGAGTTTTTACCTTTTATTTCAACTATCCGGAAAATATACCTACTTCTGTTAAAAATTTTGCTCTTACTGCTATGCTATGGTATGTAGGGAAAAGATTTACAGTTGAAAATAAATTAAAATTAGGTATGTTTTCGTGAACTTTTTCATGACATTTGCCCTTGATTAAAACGTGTAACAATTGCTGCTAAAAACGCCGTCATAAGTAGACGGGAACAAGCCGTTTAAAAACCAATTTTACCATCCTATTTATATGGTTCAAATTCATGAAAAAGCCTATTCGGAGATAACAAATTTTGTTATCTCCAAAAATAATGCCCCTGTTGTTTTCTTCTTTCGTTCTTTGAATAAGCTGTTACATAGATTTGAACCATAATACTATCACGATACAGTTGCTTTTTAAACGATATTGTTGCTTTGCTACGTGCTTAACAAGGGAGCTGACCGCTATGCATAAAAGAAACAAAGTTTTTTTTAACAGATTAGGGTCACAAATTAGGCGTAAAAATTATTTCAGAAAATTCATACTATAATCTCTGTGCGTGTCGTCCATGTGCGAGCGGGACGCACTGATTAATGTTGGTCTCCGAATGCAGTCCCTAAACCTAAAACATTAAGTTTTACTCTTTAATCATGAAGTGTAGTTTGTCAACGGTTAGATTGAACACGTTATTGTTGCTTCGTTGGATACATTTTGTATAGGTAGATACCAATTTTATGTTAAGGTAACAGTTTATTAACAAAAAAGCTATTAAAAGAAAGTGTACTATGCAGCTGTTTCATTCCCCCTGTTCCCGTCGATCCACGTCCGCCTGCAACGTTGTTGTAATTATTTATGCGTAGGTACCTGTGGTCACTGGGGGACAATTACATATTTTGGACTAAAAATGATCATGATCGTTTGACAAAACCACGGCTTGGTAAATCGCGACTCTCTCATTGGAGCCTCTACAAGATTCGGATTTAATTATCACTTAGAGATGCTTAGAGTTCTTAGACCACTCAAAACTACATTGCGACACTTTGAGATTCCTAATCCTATTCCACAAAAAAGTCTGCCTATTAAGTTGTGACGGAAGGGCCACTACGTGGGCGTAGTGGCGTTACGGAAACCTAACACAGTATATCCTGACATGCTCTTGGCCGGTTTCTTGCCTTTTGGCTAAGGAACTCCAAAAATGACATCTATTTGCTGACAGAAAATTTGATGGAACGTAGTAGGTAAGATCATTTTGGTCATAATAGAAACCGGACAAGTGCGAGTCGGACCCGCCCACCGAGGGTTCCGTACTTTTTAGTATTTGTTGCTATAGCGGCAACAGAAATACATCGTCATCTGTGAAAATTTCAACTAGCTATCACGACGGTTCATGAGATAATCGTACCTACAGCCTGATGGTGACAGACAGACAGACGGGTCACAGTGGAGTCTTTGTAATAGGGTCCCGTTTTTACCCTTTGGGTACGGAACCCTAAAAATGGCGCTTTTATGTTGGGTAATGTACAGTCACCACACGGGATTGTTACGCCATATAGGGTCCTATCTAAATTGGTCGTCCCATACTTATGCTATGATATGTCCAATTTAGCTAGAACCCTAAATGGCGTAACAATCGCGGAGCGGATGGTACGTGCTTTCTACCCACCATGCTAACCAAAATATACAGTTTTATTCTTAGCGCCGGCGCAATAATAGAGCGACTATTTACTTAGTGAGCGCCGAATTGAATGCTAAGTACCTAGGTACTTACCTAACATAGATTTTCTAAAGCCCTTGCTACACGGTCGCCGACAAGCCTTCTAACCGTCTGTCCTTGGTCTGACCTTGATCAGTTTTGGTCAAATTTTGTTGGAAACAAGTGTCTACACGGTCCGTCCAGACCAAGGCCACGCGGTCTGAGGGGCTTGTCGGCGACCGTGTAGCAAGGGCTTAATATGTAACATGCGCCAGACTCATTATCGTAAGCTGACCTAGTGGTTGCATGGCGTACAATGGGAGTGCAGACATAAACCACATACCTACCGTGCCGGTAAAAACATAGAATGCCTTCGAAGGTTGTTAGTCCCTTGGTGGGGAGAGGCACGCGAACACAGAAACAAAACCAGTCGAGTCTTTCCCACCGACCGCAGCATACAGCTCGTGGCCTGCGCTGAATGAACTCAAAACTTATCCATTGCAAATTGGACAGTGACGTAACACTTCTTAGATAGTATAGTAAGAGTGATGATAAAGTGAAAGGTTATCAGTGAATACAAAGTTGTGGCACACGTTGTGTTGTTGGATTTCGCGCCAAACTCTAGACAAGACGCCACGATTTAAGGTGACAAACAAGTTTTGTGGTTGAGATCCAGGTATTGAAAACGCTAGTAGTTCCCATAGCAACTTGACAAAATATTTCCTCCATTTCTCGGTACATGGTAACTTGAGACTTACAACTTAGCGGTCTCAATTGTAATCTTTATGACTTTTAAAAATGATTGGTCTTCATCCATTGCACATGAACTTTCACTTGTTTGTTTAACGTGACGATTATCATCAGTTACTTAGAGAAGGGACCTGCGATCAGATGGACCTTGTTTTTGCTGGGAGATCACCTTGAGTGAGTCGTAACTCATGCAATGGGTGGGATTAGTATCAATATCAAGTCTCGTAACGCGAAACGGATATATTTAAGTATGTGCAGCGTGCAGTTTAGCCGCGTCGTGCATGTCATATTTATTGCACCTGTAGTAAGTGAAAATTGCTAACTAAGAGTACCTACCTAACTAGACAAGGGCAGTTGGGTTACTTTTACTGGGGCTTATTAGACTGTATACTGTAGGCCTTTTATTAGGCTCCTATTATTTTAATAAACAATATTAAAATACTTGAATTAATTCAATTGAATAAAAAATAAAAATAACATTAGTTGAACCAAGTGCGATTTGAGATTAGGGTTCCGTAACATCACACAAAATGGAACACACTGAACACATGAAATTAACTGTGCTGTGAGCTGTGTGAGAGATGGACAGACAGACACACAATAAGTTATCCTATAAGAGTAACGTTATTTGAGGTACGGAACCCTAAAACACCAAAAAATACCTACGTAGGTATATTTTATGAATAGAGGGCAAAGCCTTATAGATTTACTGGAGTGAGTGACTTTAGTACTTACCTAACGTTAAGTATGGCTATTGAGGCAACGAAACAACAACAAGTATTACGATTAAATTAAATGATGCACGCCGAAATGGTGTATATAATACTTTTAATAACAATACATTAATATTGTATTTGTGTTGTGTTTACGGTAAGTCGTAACTTATGCAATGGATGGGTTAATTTAGTATAAATATCAAATCGCGTAACGCGAAACGGATTTACCTGTTTGTATTAAAGTATGCCGCATATACATATATTGTATGTATAGGTAACGGAATCTGAAGTTCGGTGTTGGATATATGTTTCAGGCTAGCCAACGAGATGGGAATGGGCGGCACAATGGACAGCTGCGGGCGATGTATGAAGTTCTCACTGATATGCATCAACGTTGTTACTTTTGTAAGTAAGTTATTGGCTCATGTGTAGTTTACCTGTGTGAGTACAAACTCCTATATACAGGGCGGTCCAAACATAGACGTCCAAATTTTTTTTATAGATTCCTCACATCGTGGGCTATCAGAATATATACCTACCCCATGTATGTTGCCGATTTTTCGTAGTTTACGAGTTATGAATTTTTGAACTTTTAAATTTGTTAAGAAATTCCGAGATGAACCAATTAATTTATTAAAAAAAAAAACTATTGAATTTTATTGAATGTTTCTTTTTGTAACACAATCCTTTACAAACGGCGCAACTGCTAAAAAAAATCAGCATCCTCACTTGGCTGCGAGTTGGAAAAAAAAGAAGACCAAAGTCAAAGTTTCTAGTTTAAAAAAAAAATTAAAAGTTCAAAAATTCATAACTCGAAAACTACGATAAATCGGCTAACATACATGGGGTACCTATATTCTGATAGCCCACTATGTGAGGAATCTAAAAAAAATTTTTGGACGTCTATGTTTGATGGACCACCCTGTATGTATATACCTACAGGGCAGCGCGATTTCGTTACGTCTATGTCTAGATCACAGACAAGACATCCTCTAGCTAGACTGAGTAGTAGAACATAGTAACACTACCCCAGTCACTACCCCCTCTCTGTCACTATATACGGTAGTTTTACTCCATCTTCGAGTCAAAGTGTCAGAATCCCGTGCCGTGATTGGTCCGTGTATTTGAACGGACCAATCACGGCACGGGATTCGCTCACCTCGTCCCCCCGCACCCCCGTATTTTTGGCAGCATCGGTTTCATGAAATAATTGCTCTAAACTCCGTCTAGAGGATTCCTAGTCTATGGTCTAGATATAGGCGAAAAAGGGAATAAGTAGATCTTACTGGATGAATTTCACTATCAAGCAATTTTTACAGATTTATGATTTAATTATTTATTTTGTTATTTAATATCTGTTTTATTAATAATATTTTTAGTAAATGGTCGGACTATAATGAATTAATTATACTAAGTTAAAATTATTTTTACTAATGTAGGTACCTATCTGATTAAAAAAACAGCGGTTCCTAAGAAAACCTCGATCTTATGTATGTTTCGCCGAAAGGTAGAAACTCCGAAACTTCACACCCGCCCCACAGTAAACGTTGCTTATTTACCACTTAGAGAAGGTACCTAATAGGTACAGTCGGTGGCGTCGGTGCCCTAACATATTAAGTATCCACTTTTCTATATAATATTAATAATATACAATTAGTATGGCGACGTGGGTTATATACTTACTTAAAAGTTGGGGCACCGACCCATCGTCCCAACTGTACAATCTGTACATCGGTGGACCTTTATGCCACGGTACATTTTACTCATATCCGACATCCGATATCGGATCGTACAATAAAAATGCTTTTAACCTATATTTTTTGTATTATATGATATAATTTATATAATTCTTATTGTAATGTTAATATATACTATAAGCTGGGTAATTTAATACATAGGTCAATAACATTTAGATACAGTTTTTGGACATTTGTATACATACCCTGAATCTGAATTCTATTCGAACACCACAGCGACCAAAACAGAGTAAAACAGTGACCCCCATTTATATTACCCAGCGCAGTTAGATTCTTATCTTAGCTTCCGCGTTGTTAATGTAGGCGTGGGTGACGCCAGGATAAATTTATAATATAAATCAACGACACCTCTGCCGTACACCGCCCTTAGTAATTCACACGCGATGGAAGCCCTTCGTTGTTATGGTTTTATTTAATTTTTTACTACGTAGGTACTATTATATTTAGAATTTTTATTACCTTATACCTTTAGAATTTTCACCATAAAGTCGAGCTTTGTTTTCAATTGTACCTTACCCTATCCCTATACTATCATTTGCGGAATTGGAGCTGTTGATAAAGACCAGGTACTTAGATACCTACGTAACTGACGGTAGCTACGTTAGGTTTTAATGGCTTTCTAAGCTGTACCTACCGTAAATTATTTTACAGTACATATGGTGCTACTTTCCCGAACTAGTGCGGGAATGAGCACTTTCCGTGCGTATGTCGAAAGTTTAAAGTGCCATATGTACTGTAAAACGTTATACGATACACATGCGAATAGGCAATTCGCAACTCGTGTCGATTTAAAACACTCCCTTCGGTCGTGTTTTAATTTATCGCCACTCGTTTCGAATTTCCTCTTTTCCGTATTTGTATCGTAAATAACTATTTTGTTTAAGATTAATTAAGAAAGGTTTAGCGATTATAAATGGTATTTGCATATGTTTTTATTACAGATCGGTGGGCTGCTGGCACTGGCGCTGGGCGCGTGGGTGTGGGTGACGCGTTCTTTTTCCAGCACGCTCATGAGCAACAACTTGTTCATCGCGTCCGTGGGCGTGGTGGTGGCCACGGGAGCGGCGGTCATGCTGCTCGCGCTGCTGGGCTGCTGCGGCGCGGCTAAGGAGGTCAAGTGCATGCTGCTCACGGTACGACAACCTACTTGTGCACTTGGTACCCTGGTGGTGGTCACGGGAGCGGCGGTCATGCTCCTCGCGCTGCTGGGCTGCTAGAGCGCGGCTAAGTAGGCCAGTGAGGCCGGACGGTGGCAAATTCATCGTATGCGGCCATTAGGATTCTGTGCCTACGGCCTCTTGGGTATATTGGGGCTCCTCTTGGGTCAGAGGGTCTGTCATTTTGCCCGCTTTCGGACCCTACAGTTACGACACTGCCCACGAGAGTAGCTAACAAACATACGGCCTGTCGTTGCTAAGCGGTCACAATAGCATGTGAAAATTACCCTTGACAATCAATAAAAGCTTTAATACGTAAATACTATATGTAAATAAAGGAATGAAAGTACCGAAGTAGTTCAAAGAACCTTATTATAAGTTGTTTTTGTAATAATTGCCTTAAGGTCGATATCGCGTGCCTGAAGACCCTTTCGTGTTACTTTAGCAAAAACCGTAAGCTTGGAAAAATATTATTAGAAGTGATAGAATTACGCTAACCTTCGAGACTTTTTTCAATGGAAATACACATTTACGTTGTTACACCATAGGTGCTGTAGATACAGCGCCTCTTAATTCAGCTGTCAAAACAGCATATTTACAATTTCGCTACAGTTTTTGAGTTTTAGAACTAAACAATTGACGGACTGATTGAATCAGCAGTTAACTACAAAATTTCCCATTTTTCCAAAATTTTGCAAACGTTTTAATTTAACGGTGACAGGCGCTTTGCTGAATGTGGCCCATATTCCTTAATTTCTTTGTTTACACGTAGCCATTTGTAAGTTAACTTTCATGCATGGGTCAATGTATTGTTTCAGTACTACATCCTCGTGTTCATCATCTTCGTGCTCATGCTTGTTGGAGGTATCCTGCAGTTCGTGTTTCGGGAAAAGGTATTAGACATAGGTACCTTACATCCTATAATGTGGGGGTTCTCAAACTTTTATGTACTGCGACTCCTTTTACATTGTAAATTCTTTTGTGATTCTCTTGAAAATTAAGATAACCCGCGCGTAGCTCTCGAATCTAAACTACGCCGCGCCACTCCAGGACGTCGTGGCGCTCAGTTTGGATCATTCTCAGTAGATCCATTGACCAGATCCATCATGTATCTACTGAGATATTTTTTTCTCAATTGATCCAATTTTGAACAATTTTGAAAAATCCGTTAACCAGAAAATTTTCAAAATGTTGAGTCCGCAACTTAACTAGACGGAGCCCCGCTTCGCGGGGCTCCTATTTCTGGGCGGTTTGCCCTTCGGGCATCTGAAGCTACCTAACGAACCTAACATACCTACCTATTGATTTAGTGTGATATTCGTTAAAACATTACACTTTGGGGAAAAAAGCGTAGCTCCGTTTAGTTAAGTTGAGGATTAATATATTAATATATCTATTAAGACTACATTTTCTCATTAGATCCATTTTATTAAACAGCAGATCAATCGAGAAAAAAATATCTCAGTAGATACATGATGGATCTAGTCAATGGATCTACTGAGAATGATCCCTCAGTTTGGGAACCCTGTCCTTTAATGAAATATCTATATGAGGAGTTGTATTCGGCTGATAACCGTTCCAAGTATCGTAGGTTTGAATTCAGTGATATGATAAAATAAAAAAATACGTATTAGGGCTCACATTACTATTACTAGGTATCTAATATAGGTCCGGTTGGAATGAAAGAGAATAGTGAACGACCGCTTCTCTATTGAAACAGTCCCCATTTTCCTCCCTGGATGCATATACATAATGGAAAATATTTTTACATAATTTATTGTTATACCTATTACCCATAGCTACGTACCTTCGTTTAACTTTTTTAGGGTTCCGTAGCCAAATGTAAAATTATTGCCTTTTATCAATAAAACATCTGAATCTGAATCTGAATCTGAATCTGAATCTGTCTGTCTGTCTGTCTGTCTCTCTGTCTGTCTGTCCGTCTGTCCGCCGTATGTCACAGTCACTTTTCTCCGAAACTATAAGAACTATACTGTTGAAACTTGGTAAGTAGATGTATTATGTGAACCGCATTAAGATTTTCACACAAAAATAGAAAAAAACAATAAATTTTTGGGGTTCCCCATACTTAGAACTGAAACTCAAATTTTTTTTTTCATCAAACCCATACGTGATATTAAGGTTTCTAATATCATTTTTTTCTAAACTGAATAGTTTGCGCGAGAGACACTTCCAAAGTGGTAAAATGTGTGTCCCGTCCCCCCCCCCCCTGTAACTTCTAAAATAACAGAATGATAAAACTAAAAAAAATATATGATGTACATTACGAGGGGCGTTCAAAATATTCTCGGTATTGATATCTTACGACCTCTTCTAAAATTTCTTTCGTTACTGGCCGCTAAGGTTTATTCATTGACATTAAAAAAAAGTATAATTCGAACCGAGATGGTCTTTTGTTTTTCTGCAATTGCTGAACAAACATGAACATCATGTGCGAATTGACAATGTTAACTAAATTAGAACATCGATGCGTGATAAAATTCTTGACAAAACAGGGTAAAAATAAAAAAACCATAAAAGAGGAAATGGATTGTGTTTACCGTGAGTCTGCTCCTTCTTTATCTACCATTCAAAAGTGGTCAAGCGAGTTTAAACGCGGAAGGGAGAGTATTGAAGATGACCCTAGACCTGGCCGGCCTGTAGTAGCTACTTCACAAGAAAATATTGATAAAGTGGAAAAACTTATATTGGAAGATGGTCGAGTGAAGGTAAAATCTATAGCACAAGTAACCAATCTCTCTATTGGTACCGTACATGATATTATACATGACCATCTTAATATGTCAAAAGTAAGTGCAAGATGGGTTCCGCGAATGCTGACTCGGCTTCAAAAAGACATGCGTGTAGCTTGATGTTCCGATTTTATTGACCTGTGCGGTGAAAATCCTGATGAGGTGCTGCAAAGAATAGTTACTGGAGATGAAACCTGGGTTCATCATTATGACCCAGAGAGTAAACAAGAGTCCATGCAGTGGCACATTAAGGGTTCAGCTCATCCCAAGAAGTTCAAGGTCATCCCTTCAGCTGGCAAGGTCATGGCCACGATATTTTGGGATTGTGAAGGAGTATTACTAATCGATTATAAAGAAAAAGGTGTAAATATCACAGGACAGTACTACGCTAACATTCTACGTCAATTAAAGGATGTAATTAAAGAAAAGAGGCGAGGAAAGTTAACCAAAGGTATTCTGCTTCTGCATGACAACGCCCCCGTCCATACTGCTCATATTGCCAAGGCAGCTATTGTTGAATGTGGGTTTAAAACTGTTACTCACCCACCGTATAGTCCGGACTTAGCCCTCAGCGACTTCTTTTTGCTCCCCAATCTTAAAAAGGATCTGCGTGGAAATAAATTTTCTGACGATGAAGCATTGAAGGCGGCAGTGGAGGAGCATTTTTACACGAAAGATAAAAAATATTTTTACGAGGGATTAAAAAAAATAATTGATCAATCTTTTAAGTGTATGAACATAGGGGGGGAGTAAATTGAAAAATAAAAATATCAAACTTTTCGTACTTGTTTGTTTTCATTCTCATACCGAGAATATTTTGAATACCCCTCGTACCATGTAAACTTCCACCGAAAATTGGTTTGAACGAGATCTAGTAAGTAGTTTTTTTTAATACGTCATAAATCACCTAAATACGGAACCCTTCATGGGCGAGTCCGACTCGCACTTGGCCGCTTTTTTTTATTATGGTAAGAGTTAGGAGCGTAAAACGATATCATACACATTTGAAAATACAGGTGCTGACTACGCTGGACCGCGAGATGTTTGCGTCCATACCGTTCTACGGCGTGCGGCCGGAGTACACGCGCGCGTGGGACGACACGCAGACCTACCTGCAGTGCTGCGGCGTGCACAACTACAAGGACTGGAACGGCAACGTGCCAGAGAGCTGCTGCAAGGAGGTCTACCCTGGGAAGGTGGGCCACTATCGTGTACAAAATTTATCGTCGTGTTTGAATTGATTTTATCCATACTTATAAACGCAAGTATAAGGTATACTGACAGACCATCATAGGCAATGCAACAACTGTAGAAATGTATTCAGAGCTATTAGTGAAATTCTCGCCTCAGTTCGTCTATGGAATGAGCTCAGAGGGTTCCCTATAATTTGCTGACACTACTGATATCTATACTTGAACTATGAAAGATTATGAAAAAAAAATGAAAGTTCCTAAAGGTATTAATTGGTTTAATATAAGTGTATGAATACGAATTAAGTTGGAAGGCCTGTTCCTTATATTCAGGCCACCAATTGCAAATTAGTTTAAATCGCATTTTTGTAATATACCTACGTATATATTTGTTTTATCCCAGTGTGTTATCCTAGTAAGTATCTATAAATATGTAAGGTTTTCAGATCTTCCTTTTACATGTCTAATAAGACAATTATTTCCCAAATTTCATGGTTTCAGATCAAACTATCCAATTCTATCTTGACCATGATTGTGTGTTGTTTAGCGCATGGACTGCAAGTACTCGGGCAACCCGGCGACCATGTACATGGACGGGTGCCTGCCGCAGACAGTGGAGTTCCTGCGCGAGAACGCCGTGTACGTCGGCGTCATCGCCATCGTCGTGGCGTTCATCATGGTAAAAACGCACATCCAAACTAAATTGCAAATTGCGACTGCATTGCCGCGCTGCACTGATGCTAAATCTAAATTACCCAATTTATGACATTCCAAAAGTTACGGACTGTTTGTTTGAGTTTCTCTGCTATAAATTGAAATTGACCAGCAATTCTCCATCTCATGTAATGTAAGGTGACGACAGCGCTTAAGACTAGCTCACTGATAGAGACACTACTGCTGTAGTAGTAATAGCCCATTAGCTTAGCTTTAATCCGCACACTGCTCCGGTGTGGAAGCGAGACATCGTTGCTACATATATCATTATACCTACATATACTTGAGTGCGGATCCAAAGTGGAGACCGCGTACAGCCAGCAGCAATAGTTGCTAAGCGGGCGATGTGTTCAAAATGATCTTGACGCGACTTTATTGTTAAGCGAATAAGAGCGCGCCAAGATAATTTTGAATACTTCGCCCGCTTAGCAACTATTGCTGCTGACTGTACCTAAGAATAACGACTCTAACGAGCCAAATTAAATTTTTTAACTAACTTCGACTAAAACGAAACGAATATATCGACAATGTAGGTACATCCGTAAATACGATGCAATGCATTCTCATTCTGTGATAAACAAGGAAGGAATTCGTGCATTTCTGTGTAGGTACTCCCAACATGTATTCGTTAGAAAAGAACACCGGGAAAGGCAATTTCAAAAATTAAGTAAAAAACTATTTTTAAGGTATTTACCTATACCTAGCAGAGCAACGTTTGCAAAGCATTTAAGCGTAGGCTGGACGAGGTTAATCACCTTATTGTAATTAATTATCAGCGATTAAACATAAACATAATACCTAGACATGATTGATCAATGACATGGGTCCTTCGAACCGGATACTTAATTGTTGCGCTGCCTAGCAGTTTTTACGTCACATTACTCCTATATGTAAAAAAAATAGCAAAATACCTACACAGCTATATATGTTCATGAGTTTTTGTGTCATATGTGTCATCATGTCTATATGTCCGTCCGTCTGACTATATATCGCAGCCATTTTACTCGATAAGTATAGGTATATTCTTTTAACAAAAAATCCCTTAAAGCTTTTTCGGTTGTGCTAATATTGAGTTATAAAACTTTTTTGAATATAAAAAGGACATAACTGCCGGGAATATCCTTATCATATAAAGGTTCTCCGTTGTGGTAAATTACTAATGTGTTAAATTTTGTTTGCAGTTGCTGGGTTTGATATTGTCGTGCGGGCTCTTCGTGAAGATAGAGTGAAATTAGTGCAATTTATATTGCTCTAACCTGACAGATGTCACAATCTTGCCTAGCATGCAAGAGTAGTGTATTGGTAATGGCGCCTACACACTTCGCCATATTTGAGCAAACAATGGTACCTACTTTCCATTCGAGAAATGTCGTTGATTAAGTCTTTCAAAAATGTTATGAATTCGATTCAAAGATCCGTTTGCAGATTATAGCATTAATATGCATAAAAGTTTGACACTTAGCTTAACCGACCATTTTAAGTCATTGTTGTTTTTTGTAGAGGTTACTTATGTCTAAAAACTCTGATAAGAAAGTGCTGCTTTAAAATTATGTAACAGTTTATAAAAAATATACCAGATCATGCACGACTACGATGTATTTTATTAGAGACACTCTTTAAATTATAAAATAAGGTTTAAAACCAACAGATTATACTGGTTTCAACTGGAACCGAAAGTGACAGAAGTGTAGACTATGGTTTAAATATTTCTTTGGGCAAATTTTGTTTTTAAACTTTGTAGCACTTTCTGTTTTTGGAGTTTTATTTCTTATCGTTTACCCTACAATGAGTATAACCACATATTTTTCAGTTGAGTCTACACGGGTTGGGTTGTTATACATACAATATGTATTAGGGCAAATTATGTAGGCGCCATTACAAATGACTTACAATGTTCTACGACGTAACGATGTATGTACGTACGGAGTATAAGATATCAATGTATAGCCAGCATCAATAGTAGCGAATGAAACAACGCGTCAAAAGTATCTGCCCCCCCCTGGAATACTTTTACATATCCCGTGGAGCGCCCTATATACTGCCACACGTGTGATAGTAATTAGTATTAGGAGTTCCATGGGGCGCTCCACGGGATATATAAATTATCACTAAAGTTCGCGATTAAAAGTAACTTCCATAGTTTTATTGCTCTACATATACGAGTAGATCTCATTTTTTTTGAGCTATTATAGAGAATGGTTGATTCTTTTGTCGCTTAGTCTGATCCGTTTAAGGGAAAAGAGTACTACATATTACTCTATGGCCGGATTATGTTGGCTGACTGTAATTTCTATGTTCACAAAAATAATCTGATCCGCTACTTTTGATGCTGACTGTACATGTAAGACTATGGAATAAGAGCCTATGGTGCAATATCGTTTGCAATTTTCTAACTTATTCTTATATACTTTTATAAACATAAAAAATGACGATGTATGCACATAATCTTTAATTTCTTTTATAATGACACGTTTCTCTTCCTCTTTTAGAGTTCTATTTGAAGATAAAAACTGTAATTTTAAACAAACATTTTCGACTATTTTTCATTTTATTTTATATACCTACTCTTCTAAATTTTACTATGTACTTATTTTGAAGTGCTGAAATCTCAGTAACCTGTACAGTACAATTTATATATTACCTAAGTACTTACTAGAATATAAAAACTTATACGTGCAGTCATAGTTTTAGCTGGTGTTATTCATAATAAATTATAAGCAGATAAAATTAATGGTTATTCGTACCCAATAATTATGTTACAATCGCGATCTATTACGACGGAATTTTCCATACCGTTTTAGTGAATAATATAGGTACTATAATATTTAAAACTTTCGCGTTTTGAACACATATTAACTCACATTATGTGTAGTGGGTGGTTTGAAAATGTGATGTCTACCCCAAACTTTCTCATACACTTTTCGTCGGGTAGTTGTACAAATCTCTGTTTTGACATTTTGCTGGGACATCAGTTAGCCGCGACCACGACCAGTGAAACCTGTGTCGAAACGTCCTTAAATAAAGGTATGTGAATAAATTTCGCGTTAGACCCGTCTATAAATGTCAGTTAATATATAGTAATGGACCCTATAATGGACGTGGAACCGGTAATGGGACATAAAACCACAAATCCTCTAAAATAAGTATCTAAAAGTAGTTTATGAACACTGGCAATATTTTACCATAAATAAGGGTCATAGAGCTGTTTAAGTTTTAATTTTTATTAATTTCGGTTACTTTTTAAGAAATTGGCGTCAACCCAAAAGTTGTCGTGTCACCGAAAAATATAACCAGTAAGAATTCTGAACAACTTCGCTAAGAGAGGTGAGTTCATATATTAAATTGTAATTAATTATTACTTGGTGTAAACTAGAATGTGTTTTTTAATTGCATTTACCATGAGATAAGGTCTTTGAGTATATAGCCTAAGGAGATGTGATAACGTAAACTCTTCGAACAAATTTTTTCACCACTTTTAGCGGGGGGCAAGGTAAACACCTACAGCACACCACCAAAAGATAAGTAACTCAACAGACACAGATTTTGCTGTTGCGACAAACGCACACTACAATAAAATTCAACACATCAAAAATTACACGCACACAGACAGAGTTTTCACATAACTATGCAGCATACATACGAACATAATAGTGATGGGCCTGATGGGTCACATCTGAAGAATGAGTCAAATCAGTTTGATGAATGAACTGAATTGTCTTATACTATTTATTATAAAATTGTAAAAGTGAAAATTCTGTACATTGAAGATATTAGGTAGCCAATAAAATGATTGTTTGTATGTATGGTTGTCTGTATTTATGTGTCTTTGTGTCTTAGCCCGCACGCACAGCTAAACTGTGGAATGAACTGTCGCCCGCGGGTTTTCCGGGTTTATAGAAAACTAGCTTTTGCCCGCGGCTTCGCACGCGCAGGAGAGTTTTTTTAACTTTTGGACCCCCATTTCACCCCTTTAGGGGATGAATTTTGAAAAATCCTTTCTTAGTGGACCCCTAGACCTTATAAGGAACCTACTTGCCTAATTTGGACTTTCTAGTCCCAGCGGTTTGGGCTGGGCGTTGATTTAAGTCAGTCAGTCAGGTCTTTCACGTTTATATATATAGATTTGAATTTCGCGCCTTTTTATACTGAATATATTTGCTTGATCAGCTATATTAAACAAACTGCAGTGATTGAATGAATGAATGATTCATTCAATCATTCAAATGTTGAGTCGCTTTTTTGACTTTGTCACATCCCTTAAGACCGATTCGTCCCCGTACCACTGTATTCATGTTTACATTTTTCTGTCGTTTATGTATCGCAACGGTTTTTTCTTTAAATGGAGATTGTACTTCAATATACATTTAATAGTTAGTATAAATACTTATTTATGATAGGAAACGCAATCTTGTTGCGAATTTGAGCTATCAGATCACCTTTTACACGATAATACTGAACAAGTCACCATTTTTTAAGAGAAACGTCTCGCGACACGGAACGATGCAAAATGGCGGTGAAGCGACTTCAAGTAGTTTTATATAACGTGTTTGAACAGTTGACCAATGTACTTTGCCGGAGGGGGTCGCCCGTGTATCACATCTCCTTAGGCTATATACTCAAAGGATAAGGTATACAACACACTATTTTGTGTCTCTAGAGATGTATAAAAAATAATGGTATTTTGCCCAATCCCATTATAGGAGCTCTAAAACTGCATACCTCCTATGATGGGATAATTTACAATTTACATAATGATGCTTGCCATGGCGTAATTTCACGTTTAAATAATACAGAAGTAGGTATAATGTAGTTACGAACTATGTCAGGCAGTCTTCTCGGACTTCGGATAAATTAATATCGTTTTTACAAAATTTTATTTAACATGCCCTGTTAGTTTGTATGTTAGTTAGTGTGGTTCAAATCTTGGAAGTTGAATTTGAGCCACTTTCGGATTTCCGATTGAGTTGAAATTTTGGATACGTAAGCAAATCGGATGACAATGCAATATTATGATAACATGGACCTGATCTCATGATGGAGACAGGAGGTGGCCATGGGAACTCTGTAATAAACGCAACCTTATTGTGTTTGGGTTTGTTAGAATTGTCTTGATGAGTATTAGTTGGCTGTGAAAAGTATACACCAAATATGACTAATAACTAGTTTTTTGCCAAAAATTTATTCCCTGTTCCAATATCTTATACTGATAGGGTATGTCCATTATAGGGGGCCCATTACTGGATCCACGTCCATTACCGGGGTACCATTACTGGAGCTTTGGTGTCCATGACTGGAGAAAAAAAAGCATAGTTTTAATTTGTAAATTATGTGGAAACTAATTGCAGTGTCTTTGATATAACACGCCTGAAACATAAAAGATGGATAGGATTTTCATCTTTAAACACGCTAAGCGGTAGAACTTTTACCGGTATCAGGGAAATATCACAAATACTCCAAATTTCCTCTTAAATGTCCCATGACTGGTGCTGTTACTATAGGTACTGAAAAAAAGAATCATTGTTTACCATAAGCCTGTTTTATTAATCCAAAGCGTTTGAAACAATATGCTGTTCACGTCTACCGCCACGGCGGGAAGGTCCTGGTGTTGGTCGCGCCGGCGCGGTACTGCCCCTTGCGCGAGTAGCAGCCGCACGCGTAGACGGTGCAAACATCCGTGGTGGTGCCACGCGGCAGGCCCAGCGCGCTGATACGCTCCAGGAACTGCGTTGGGCCTGCTACTATCTAAACATAACAAGGTTTTCTTAACCTTTTGGACGCCAATGACCGACATATCCGCACCGTAGGTTCAACGCCGAAGACCGATTAATCGGTCACATACCACAGAGCAACATTGACCTACGTGCATATGCATAAAGTTCAATTTCAGTCTTGACACTTCGGTGACGTGGCGTCAGCGTGACAGCTTTTTGTGTATGACACGGCGTCGAAAAGGTTAATAAATTTATAACGTAGGTACCTACTTTTTAGCCCCTTTTGTTCCCTTGCTGTGCTGCTGTGCGGTGACATTTTAATCTTACAATATACCTACTTATAGTCCGACAAAAAATTATTGAGGGCACCACTTCCTATACGGAACTGTCACATGTCACATTTTTGATGTAAAATGCTTACGTATTTTAGACGTAAATGACGTAACATGGCAACAATTTAGTATGGATATTTAATTTCGTATTTCCTTGCGTATTTTTTGCGACTGGTTTTATATCTTGTTAAAACTTACTCTTCCGAATACCACATGCTTTCCATCTAACTGCGGCAATGGCTTAAAAACAATGTTGAATTGGCCGGTCACCTCATTACCCGGAGTAACGACCATGGACAACACACCTGTGAATACAAATTCATCTACAGGTATTATATGTATAAAACATATCTTTCCATTTTTTTACCTACCTATTGACCAACATCGTACAACCTGTACAATTGGCTGGTAGAGCTCTATTAAAATTATTAAGATATAAGTTTTTTATGTAGGTACTTTTAAGCGGACGAATTCACGGGCGGAGGCTAGTACTTAAGTACTATACAAATGGGAATAGTTAGCTCCCATTTTAGATTTAGAATAGGTAAGCCAAAATGTATGTTTGAAGCCTACTAGTAGTTTTTAAGAATTTTAATTAAGCTTCCGACTGTAGTTTCTGTTGTTGTTGGTCTTTCTGTTATAAAGCGTTTGGTGCGCACGGACCTGGTACAGAGTGCTTCAGCTCGAAGTTCTCGGGGGCGGAGGGCTCGACTTCGCCTTCGGGTATGAAGCAGCCGAAGCCGTTGTCCTTCTCCACGTCGCCTACCCGGCAGTACAGTTCAGGCACGATCCTGCTCAGCCCAGAGAATACGTAACGTTAAAGAAAATAAATTAATTCCTTCATTTAGTGTGAAAATAATAGGGTAGGAAAATCTGATTCTCACTAGGTCACATGGTGCTGAAATTTGTTAATAAAATCACAAATTGATGCCTATAACAGTCAATTTTTAGACTATTTCGCTATGCTTTCGGTAAACAATTAGGGTATATAAAATTCACAATTTTGAACTACGACGGTTTTAATAACAAAACTTCCGTGAGACACAGACATATTAAATATATTAAAAACGGGTCTCTCACATATTTTAAGTCGAAAAACGCTCGACATGTTTCACTCCGTACCGAGAAGTATCATCAGGAGCTTGCGTTTACGGTGACGGACCGGCGCAGACTGCGGGCCGCAGCTCTCCGCGCCCGATGACTGCGCCGGTGGCGGCAGGGGGGGCGAGAAACTACCCTCATTTATGGCATTATTGTCAAACGATGGGTTGCACACAACACTCACTACGTCACTCGCTAATGGTTCGTCCACACTGTCCACCGGCGTAGTACCCAAAACAGTTTTACAGCTTGTAGGCACTGACCAACCACAATCACGGTTAAAATTCGGATGACGACTAATTTCGATAGCCTCCCGTACTTTTCGCTGAATCACAAATTTTTCTTTCTTTCTTTTCGACTTAAAATACGTGAGCGACCCGTTTTTAGGGTTCCGTAGCCAAATGGCAAAAAACGGAACCCTTATAGATTCGTCATGTCTGTCTGTCTGTCTGTCCGTCTGTCTGTCCGTCCGTATGTCACAGCCACTTTTCTCCGAAACTATAAGAACTATACTGTTGAAACTTGGTAAGTAGATGTATTCTGTAAACCGCATTAAGATTTTCACACAAAAATAGAAAAAAACAATAAATTTTTGGGGTTCCCCATACTTTGAACTGAAACTCAAAATTTTTTTTTTCATCAAACCCATACGTGTGGGGTATCTATGGATAGGCTTCAAAAATGATATTGAGGTTTCTAATATAATTTTTTTCTAAACTGAATAGTTTGCGCGAGAGACACTTCCAAAGTGGTAAGATGTGTGTCCCCCCCCCTGTAACTTCTAAAATAAGAGAATGATAAAACTAAAAAAAATATATGATGTACATTACCATGTAAACTTCCACCGAAAATTGGTTTGAACGAGATCTAGTAAGTAGTTTTTTTTATACGTCATAAATCGCCTAAATACGGAACCCTTCATGGGCGAGTCCGACTCGCACTTGGCCGCTTTTTAATATATTTCATACGACGGTTTTGTCGGGCAGTGGTTAGGTTAGGTTATTATGTGTTCAAGTTGCACATGTATTCTAACCCATTTGTTTTTTTTTTTCAATAATTATAATCAGTGATCGGTTTTTTGGATTCGACATGGGGTGAACGACCTCAATCATTATGTTAGTATGGATAATTGGATATGCCCCGGGAATCCGGGCTTTATGTTGTTAGAAAAGGCAAAAAAATACAATGTGTTTATTTTATTTATAATACTATTACTACTACGTACTACCAGGCGTGGCTCACTCCGTGATTTCGTCGCTTTGCTACAGGTAGCTAAAAGTACATCCGTTCCGCCCCAATTTTGGGGAAAGCCATAAGCCGCGCGTGGCCCTGTCGCCACCTAGGGGCCATATCTGTGCTGATCGTAACAGACGCGTTTTGTTAGAGAGTGAGTTTTCTGTACTTAGTACTATTATTTATTCTGTGGTACTAAACCTACCTGAAGATCCTACAGCCCGTGTAAGCGTAGCCGCGCTTGTCGCCTTTCACGAGGCTCAGAAACAGCTGGCACGTCCGCGGCGCTATGTCCGAAAACAGCTCGATCATCACCTTGCCAATCTTAGAGCCAGCCACCACCCGTATGTCCATGGCCACCCTTCACATCAAACATTATTTACACGTTAATCAACTGGCGTTTCATTTTCGTATTGTCCAGATGCCATCAGATGTATCGGAGCTGTCAAGGTACTCAAAAATATTTAAACATACCACCTTACACTACACTCTACCGCCTTGACAATAGAGAAGTATTAAGATATTTGTGAATATGAGCACTCTGATCACTTTGCATTATTAGGCGGGTCAGCACAGTTCATAATGTATGAGAGCTCTACATGAATTCTCACACTAGAGATTTTTTGAGATGTGATAACCTATGTTGCAAATACTATATTTAAAAAAAAATCTCCACAAAATATGTCACATGGTTTTAATAAATCCAAACTATTATTAAAATAGAAAAAATATATCAAAACATGAATCCGACACTCGAGATTTTTTAATATGCAGTTCTCAAACATATACTCATTATGTATTTATATTTTCTCCCAGCTTGACACCAAAACCAGCTCCCAATAATTTTCTTTATTAAAAATATTTTTTTATATAAAAATAACATCTATGTGTACATAACAATTACATGTTAATTAAGCTCTGTATATTTACTATATCCTACAAAAAAATCTCTCACGTAAATTAATCCATTTAATTACTATTAACCATTTTTGTTTTGAAAATGTTTTCGTTGCTTCGAGAAAATGGACAGTGGGTTTGTTTTTCACTTTCTCAAATCTCTTTCTCATGTTAGTGTAACAACAAAAAATCTCCCACGTATATGTAATATTGTATGGAATAAAACCATTATTAAATCATCCAAGCTATTTAAATTACCCTAAATGGCGGGTACTGATTCACTGTAGAGAACGTTTTATCGACTTCCATATCTCCGTCTCACTTCAATGTTCGCGGCAGACGATTGTTCCGCTTCAACAGCCGAGAGTTCGCGATCCGGTCGACCGTTAATTCTCCCATGACTATCTTACCCAGTTTCATCGGTATGCGTTGCGCGCTTACTTAACACACCTCAGGCCAAGCTCCTATAAAACGCGCAATGCATGCATGCATTGCGGTATCTCCTATACGTCACATATGTCAGCTATGAGGCTATGACATGGCTATGACAGACTGTGGCAGTTAGTTCCAAAGAAGTATACAGACTTGTCAACCCACCATAAAGTTTAGCGTAAAGAGAATATATCACTCCTTAGTGAAAAACCATACGGTTTGTGCGAAGTTGAGCGTTATGTCAATGCTAATAAAGATGATGGTTTGACTTACGGAAATGAATAATATAATATCATTTTATTTTATATTTCCAATTCCCGTTTCATTTACACCCAATATTAAATCTTTTTCCGTAATAAAATGCGTATATAATTACTGTCATCATCTGTATTTATTTTATTTCTTTAACCCCCGTTATTCATAAACGCGCTACAAACCTCAATTAGCTAATAATAGTAATACTCGTTTGTCCTTATCTGTCACTTTAACTTATGTATTTGTAAGTAAGGGATAAACATAATTGAACTAAATCAGGCCCGTAAAGTTTATGAATAAAGTGGTTAATCTTTATTGCACAAAAGAAAAACCTTATAGTACAAGAGGCGGACTTAATGCCATAAGGCATTCTCTACCAGTTAACGATGGCTTGTCCTCCGGCCCATTTGATTGATGACCTCCTTTATTTATTTTTAATGGACGCCAAAATCCAGACAGGAACTTCGATTTTGACATTTAACACAGTAATGCAGTCGGTAGCAATGTCGCGCTTCAAAATTGCTGCAGTCGACTGCATTGCTGTAGAAAACGTGAAAAAGGTCATTCAAAGGTTAATAGGCTTATATACACCGCGGGATTTAATAACCCGAAATATTTAAACCAACGATTTTAGAGCCTAATTAGAGTATATAAAGTTATATAACACATAGTCCAAAAACCCTTAATTTAAGAGATATTAATTATTTAAAACAAATCACAAGTAAAAAAATCTCAATTCTAACACACCCTTATGCGTGACGTAGCCACCAACTAATTTTACACGCAGACGCACTAACTACATGGTTATTAGCCAGTTTCACTTAATTAAGTTTGATATCCTACAAAAGGTTTCACTACCGAAATTTTGTTCTGTTCTCAATCACGAGAGTACAAACTATTTACCTTTACGATAACTGGCCAGTTTGACGAAAATGACGAAATTGATGTCAATAAAATGACATATTTCATATGTCACACAAGATATGCGCAAGATAACATCTTTAAATTTGATTGACTGTAATAAATAAAATTCATTTAGCGGATATTCACTTTGTGTACGGATTTGGAAACCCGAAGAACTATGTGCTTCCGGCACGACGGACCCACTTCAGCCTAGAAGTTCGTAAATTGGCTAGACGAACAATACCCTGAGAGGTGGATTGGCCGTGGAAGCAACGTCCTAACCTGGCCCGCCCGGTCACCCGACTTAACGCCATTGGTTTTTTTCTATGGGGAACTCTGAAAGATAAGGAAGGAATACTCAACACCAGTGAACTCTGGAGAAGAATTATTAATAAAAATTCGAACGGCTTCCGAAGAAATAAAGAACACTTTTGTAAACCTAAATAATGAAATCCGTTTAAAATTAAATCTTTGTGCTGAAAACGGTGGTACACACTTCGAAAACCTAATTCATTAAATTAATAAAAAAAGCGTAATTGTTTAACATAGTTGTTTATTTTACTTTACTCAGTATAAATCAACACATCGAGAATTTAAAATACGTACTGATAAGCATGATCGATATTTTAACAAAAGGTCATTCAAGTAATCATCCCTTTCCAGCTGTAGTATGAGTTAAAACAATAAGAGGCATGATTTCTTTCAGATATAATCATGGTTAATGGCTTTGGTTACCTCACTCAAAGGAAAAGATTTTATCGCAAAGTTTCAACAATAATAACTGCACTATACCTACTGTTGTAGTAATTAATAAAGTTTTGATACAATTTGTGGTATTTTGAGGTGCCAATCAATTGAAATAATTTCAACGTAAACATGATCCTAGACATAACTTGACACTTCTTGTCATGGAACACATGTCACTGCATTCGCCGTGCATCGTATGATATCGGAGTGATTCATGAAATGTCATGCTCGCTCTCTGTTTCTCTACTTGAGATTAATTAAACTCGCTCACTCTCTGAATAAAGGTTTGTTCACAAAGAAGCGGTAAATTAATATGATTTAATTTGTACTGAAATAGTAGTTTAATTAAAATATATAATTGGACCCATGTTGATATAACATTATTTACTCGTACTGTCGTCAAAAATACGTGATTTAAATCTTTCGGGTTATTAAATCCCGCGGTGTATAAAATGAAATGATGCATTAATAAAACTTTAGTTAATTAACAATATTATATTAAATCATTAACAACTTTGACAGCACGATCTCTTCGCAGGTAGGTGCTCTACAAGGAGTTTATATTACAACATTATTTCCAAGAAATAATCTCTCATTGTTACGAAAATGTTGGTAGGGTGGCTTTAGGTTACTTTTCGTTCATATCGTCTTGGATATGGGTGAACATGGTGTTAATACACTCAGTATCAATCAACCTGTAAAGATATTGTAGCCTGGCCTTTTCTCGAAAAGTCTTCTAGAAAAAATTACGCTCATGTCGTCTCGGATATGAGTATATTTGGTATCAGTGCATTCAGTATAATATCCTGAACACAAATATATGAGATGACAAGCGCGAAAGTGGTTAGGTTAGGGTAGTTGCTATGACGCAAAGTTTTTACCATTTTTCTTTTAAACATACCATGTGAGGTACCAAATGAAAGGGCCTTGTAAGTAGATCACAAATATATAACACACTGTAACACTTTTACTACTTAATCCAACAAATTATTTGAAAACGTTCAAAAATTTCACAATGAGTTGAATTCCAACTGCTCTAAATTGACTAAGATAACTTGATCCCAAGTTTCCTTGCAATTATACGTAATCGAGGGCCAGGCTCATACTAGTTCTCATGTCGCGATGCGCTAACGCTAACAAAAACTAAGCGTTACCATTGATATAGTATAAAGAACTGGATACCCAATCAGCGGCCAAAAATGGCCCCACAAAAGTGATGTCAAAACAGATCATGCATTACTTTTTCGTTTAGTCTTGTTTGAAACGCTCAAATGTGAAGTTGTCAACAATTACGAAATGTGCCGTTAAAATATGTAAAAATAACAATGATAAAACAAGGAAAAAGGATGGAATGTATTTCTTTCGGTTAGTTCTTTGGATAGCATTACATAATTTATGTAATCTGGTGGTAATTTTATGGTTTTGAATAAATTAATTTGTTAGTACCAAAGAAGGGATGTTAAGGAACAAAAATCTAATGAGTCGATGTGAGGTCAATATTTTTTTATATTTTTATATGGAATTCATAAGAAATAATATTATGTTTAAATTCAAGATTTCCAAGAAAACCTATGCGACGTGCAAAGTGGACTGCTATTTAATTATAGCAAGAGATAGGGGTGATGCAGTTTTAAACAAGGCAAAACGGCACTTGTGTGTTCGGCCCATTTCCCTGTTTCCGACATATACACCACCAATAAGGGCTTATATCGACTAACTGTAAATGCTAAACCTGTCGGAACACAGTGACAACCACAGGATTTTTTTTATAAAGTATAGGTAGACTTTATAAAAAAATCCAATCAGTATCTAAATGTCCCCGTGCACCCGCGCTATGAGTAAATGTAGATCTTAAATACACAGTTATTTAATAAGTAGAATTTATTTCAAGGAAATTAGTATTTAAAGACGTATACTTACGAAATAAAAATTTAATTTGTTTGAATTTGAACCACGAATTAATTTTATTTGAGCTCCCGATTAAATTAATTTTGTTTTATTTATTACTTCAATTGGTTTTTCTGTACAGTAATACATATTAAAGTGTAGTTTGTAGCTTTCTAATAGACCCCGAAGGCTAATCCTATTGTCTATTGTTAAGAAAAACCGCTCGTGCCACGTGCCACAACCACCTGCATAAAAAATCGGTACTTCGGTTACTGAGTGCCGGCGAGTCGAACGCTACAGAACCAGTCTAAAATGTGTCATCGAGATGCGTAACAAAGGCGCGTTATCGGAGAGCGCACCTACACTGGTTTTTTGAGCGTTGGACTAGCCCGCGCTCAGATGCCAAATAGAATAATTAGGACCCTTTTTGCAGGTAAGTAGCACGTGCGGTTTTACTGAACAATAGACAATAGGATAAGCCTTCGGGGTCTACTAGAAAGCTACAAACTATACCAAAGTGACTCCATTCGTTCATTATTCTCGTTTGACGTTGTTTGACGTAAATACGTTACGTTTAGTGCCATCGGACTAAATTTTTTAACAGTGTTGGTACTTATGTTTGCAAATTTGACACTTAATGCTTACGACATTAAGCTCTTTTCTGTACGAAACATTTATCTTGACTCAAAATTTACGTAAGCGTTTTTATCATCAATGCAAATGGTGCGAAACGTCATTGGGAGCCACATTTCTTGACGTTTTTGTTCTGCTTTGTGTGTCTATTTCTTTTATATTAAGTCAGTGAGCGTTACGAATTGCTGACATTTGCTTCTTTTAGTTTTACTCTACTCAAGCATCGGATGACAGGATCGTTGAAAAGGGACAAACATATCCTTTGACGTTACGTTACTCTTCTCGTGAATTGTCAAATTTTAAAATTCGAAATTAGCTTTGGAATTTGTCCGGGTGGCTATTCGAAGTATAACTTGGTGGACGGTACTTACTAACCAAATAAGCTTGAGATCCAGTATCATAGATAGTTGTAAGACTTCAAGGGTCTATTTATATCTGACTGTGCATCCTGTATTCTAAACGTTTTGTGAATAGATATAAAAATTGACACCTATCATTTTTCACATAAACACAGACACTTTATGCATTGACTTATTAAACCTTAACGCAATGCCATAAGTCATAAGGTATATTTTCCTAATATACCTTGATGCTAATTCGAACTTTGTTATAAAAGATGTCATTTTATATCATTCGCGCGTGCATTTCACTCGTACTAGATGAAATATGTATTGGTGCGAGCGAGACGGTTGGGCGAATGATAACAAAATGATATCTTTTTGACATCTTAAACAAAGTTTGACTTGGCCTCTGTGGAAGCCTGGAAATACAGCATACTTCATTGACTTTTTATGCTGGAAATTGATTTAATAATTGCGAGAAAAATAAGTATGTTATTCTTCAATAACTTGTACACTTACTGTCAAAAAACTAGAAGTGTCCATTAATTGTGTAGAACATTATTTGCTGTTTGTTTCCAATATCATGCTGCTATTCTGCGAATATAGCAGTTCCTCAGGCAGATAAATTAAACATGATCGAAACAAACACTATTAACCACAATAGTAAACTTTTCTCTCAGTGTGGGATATTCTCGGTCATGAAAAACTTACAAAGTTATTGTTTTTTTCATTAAATCTATAATTAATATTATTGCCGGGAGAAATTCTGACCGTGTAGTCGTGTAAGCTTCATAGCCCATTCTTCAAAAAATCTCTAGTGTGAAATTACTGTTTAGGTAGTATAAAATATAAAATAAAAAAAATGTTATTTCTCAAAAACGGGAACAGATATCAAGTTGTTAATTCGCAGCCGGGTATTCAATATGATATATAATTCACCCGTGTAGAAACATTTGACTGTGCAATTAATGTAACTTTAACTTTATATTGACTCCACTATTATCTGAACAGACTAATGATCAGTCGTTTCAATACAAAAGTATCTAGTAAAGTAGTAAACTTACTTGCTTCGAAATATATGTATAGGCTTGTCAAAAGCGGGATCGTGGACACCGCGATCTATTTTATCAGTCTTGAACAATATGAAAGGTAATCTGAAATGATACTGACGTATTAGGATGGAATAGTTATTTGGTAAGGAAGCGGCAAATATATTATATAGGTACCTTTCGTGCTAATGCCAAAAATGTCTAATATCAATTACTAGCGACCCGCCCCGGCTTCGCACGGGTTACCAAATTATAGATAAACCTTCCTCTTGAATCACTTTATTAAAAAAAAATGCATCAAAATCCCTTGCGTAGTTTTAAAGATCTAAGCATACATACAGACAGACAGATGCGGGAAGCGACTTTGTTTTATACTATGTAGTGAAGACCTGAGCAGGCTAATGATTCCAAAATTATAATAGGTACTTTACTTACTTATTATTGAGCAGGATTTCAAGGTACGTGACGCAAGTACGCTGTACTCCCGAGAGTAGGTAGGAACAAGTTTAAATGCATTCATATCCATGTGGATATGAATGCATTTAAACTTGTTCCTACAGTACGTCAGTGTTGTACTTTGTAGTTGTTCAGTAGTATACAAGTATACGAAACTTATGGAGTATGGATGTCCATACTCCATAAGTTTCGTATACTTGTATACTACTAATATATAAATGCGAAAGTGTGTCTGTCTGTCAGTTACCTCTTCACGCTGAACGGATTTAGTTTAAATTTGGCATTGAGATAGTTTGAGTCCCGGGGGAGGACATAGGATAGTTTTTATGTCGGAAGACATACCTAAAGAGGGTAAAAGTGGGGGGGGGGGGAGGGAATGGGAAAATTAATGAATTGCCTGTTAATTGGTCTAAACAATTAAGCATATTACGATTAAAATTATTGCCATTAGATTTTATCCAGGCGCTATGCTTACTCTTACTGCTGGAACTAATTCCACGCGGTCGAAGTCGTGGTATACTATTAGTCCAGGGGTCGGACAAAAAGAGCCGATGACGTAAAAATGACGTAATCTTGCACACAGGATGATGTTTGAGTTTGTATTTAAACTTCCGTGTGACATGTAGTAACAAAGTAGTATTAATGAAGTAACAAAATAATCGTAAATAAATCCATGGAATTAATAATCCATGTGGTAGGGTGATGTAGTGAATAAAATAAATTTCTTCGTTGGTATATCTTGATTACAGCAAGAGCAGTATACGTGTTTGTCACGTACCTCCAAAAACGGAAAATTGCCACAATATTCGAGTACAGATGACATTTTAGAGCGTTTTCTTATACATTAGTAAATATACATTTTAGCTAAATATAATCGTGAAGATACAATAGGTAAACAATAACGAAGTCAATTTATTGTTCATCTGATTGACAATGTGTCAGTCAAAAACGTACTTACTCATTTCAAGTGGCGATATCGTTTAATAAAGAGGTTGATAAATGATAAGTGATAATTGTTTATGAAAATCAAAAATACTATTTGAAATCATCCTATAAGTGGATTGACGTCATCCGCACTTTTTGTCCGACCCCTGACTATTACTTATTCTGTGGTCGTGGACAAAAGCTAGTACTTTTTATAATGTTAATATTCAGAGAGGAAAATGAGGACTACGTTTGTATGGAGAAACGGCTACGTACGTGACTTCGTCCCCTTTCCTCCTAACCTAATAGTCACATTTAGGTAGGACAAAAACAGTGAACAACTTACGATGCCCCAAGAATTAGTTTTTGCTTCGTATCTTTCCACATTTCATCAAATTCTTTTGTCGTCGGCTGTTCTGATCGCTATAAGAACAAAAACTAATATTAGTGCAACAAAATGCAAAGTGGTTTTTGCTGTGAGACTGAATTTAAGTCCCGAGAAAGCGAAAGATTTTAATTTAGAGAGCACAAAAGAGAGATTCAAAAGGCACAAAATGTGATTTAACTTTTATCTCATGTAGCACATACAACTTCTAACGTGTAATATACCTAAGTATTTATTTGGCATAAAGGGTTGAATCAAATTCAACAAGCCAGCAAGAAAGGAATACTGTGTAATAGGAGGAGAGCCGGTACCATTTCTGCAATTTGGAGGACTGCCTTTAAGACGTGTCTAGCCAGCAAAAGCCTTCACTTTGTCGTCGCTGCTAAAATCTTCCAATTATATGGCAATATCGACTAACTAGAATGCTACAGTGAACACCGATGCACCGAAACAGATTAAGTAAAGGATGAATCACGCTAGACCGGGCCGTGTCCGGGTCGAGGCGTCCGACAGGTCTCTATTGTTTCCCATAAAGTTTTAAGTCATAATGTATTGTTTGTCCGCATTTGCGTTATTCATAATATGGTATTTCTCAGAAACGCGTAACTTTTCAGGATTGCCATAAAACAACAACTAACCTACTGCCGTATTCGTACTTCAAGATATTTACAAGAGACGACACGTACTAGATCCACTAGATACGTTATAGTTTAGATTTCAACTAGTTCTCTTTTGCAGCGCAATTCGGGCAACCAATGTCACTTTTACGATAGATCGTGTTAGATATCTATTAGATATGAATTAGATCTCTAAGTAATATCTTGTGGAAATCGTTCAAGAGTAACTCCAGAATCGCGGAAATGTCAAATTTGACAGGTTAGATCTTAAACATATCGTTATCGTATCTTGGCGATGTCTAAAAGATATCTAATAGATGTACTTATATTACAAAATCCGAATCGGGCCCCTAGAAGGTTCAGAATTATGACTAATGATAATCTGACAATCATTACATTATGACTCAATAATTATGTCAAACAAATGGATCCGGCGTCCGACATGTCATTTTCTATGACGGCTGATCGGTGATCACGTGGCAGTCACGTGGTGCTTTCCATAGAAAACGAAGCGCCGGAAGCTCCGGTCCGGCCCCAGCATGAGTCATCCTTAAAGGTGCAAATGAATATCATGAGGATACGTACAGCGATGAGCAGCCTATTGTAGAAGTATAGGTTCATAGATTGAATTTCGTCGAGGTCGCGTTGTCGCTTCTTCACCATGAGCTTGTTGTACGTGTTGGTGGGCTCTGGCTGCGCCCAGCAGTCTACGAAGCCCTGCATCGGTTATACTTAGTAAATTCACTAATATTTCTCGGTATGACACTTTAAGTTAATGAGTTAATAAACAGAAAGGAAAATTGTGTAGGCATCTAGTCGGTGGCAGCCTGGCAGGCCAAAGCCAAGCTAACTTGGCTATCTAGATACGCAACCCGAATTTACAGCGCTCTGTAAAGCCATAATATTACCGATTTACTAAGTAGTTTCTAAGTAGCTTAGTTCAATAGGTATCTCTTAAGTACCAGTCCAAAGTTAAACTTAAAGTGTCATTCTATGGAACTTGCTAACTAAAGCATACTAAAGTGTCATTCTATGGAACTTGCTAACCATGTAAACAAAACAAACCGCCATATTAAAATTGTCTCTGAATGTCAATTTACTAGTGACTTTTGTTTAGATAGTTAGCAAGTTCCATAGAATGACACTTATTGTAATCCAGGCGACTTCATACTACGAAATGTCATTTTAGTTTACCGAATAAAAAAATAGACTTTATATTAGCGTGACAGTGACAGTTGCGTTTCGTTCGCTACGTAGCGTTAGCGATTGGCATGTTATCTACGGGGCCAGGTCCAGTACCCCAGTCCTCTGTATGCTGTTGATCTTCTTGAGTAGCTCCTTGTTGACCCGCATGTTGTTTTCGAGCTGCCGCGCGTAGTAGTTGAGGCGGCGCGGCTTGAGGTACATGTCGGGGAACAGCTCCGGCGGGCGGTCGTCCACGATGTGCCGCATCATTTTAAGCTACAATACACCGGCGATAACGCATTACTTAAACATCAAACATCAACATTTATTCAGCAAATAGGCCATAAGGGCACGTTTACACGTCAACATGGAATTTACATACAGCAAATAAAACGGGGCCCCGTTGTTTCCCATAAAGTTTTAAGTCATAACGTATTGTTTGTCATATTATCATTAGTCATAAAACTGAAACCGTTAACATTTCAGGATTTTCGTTAGGTTATCCTAGGTTAGGTTAGGTTAGGTTTGTTTTATGGCAATCCTGAAAAGTGTCGCGTTTCTGAATTAAATGAATTATGACAAACAAAAATTCGGGCAAACAATACATTATGGCTTAAAACTATTTGAGAAACAATTAATAGAGACCCAAATAAAACAAATCAACAATTATAAAATACAACTAAGCCGCTAATATCAAATAAAACTAAAGTATTACATAGAGATGTATAATAAAGTCTCTAAATGTCGAATTACAAAAAAAAAAACCATAATACTAGTATTGAAAAAAAAAACACAGATCAGTACAAAAACTATAATCTATTAAGACTAGTTTTAGTAAATTTTTATCTTTTTAAAGAGACGCTTGCTAAAGTAGTTATATAATATAAGCGACATCCAAATCAGTGTTGCGCAGCAATACATTTCGTGGTTTGTTATAAACACGCTACGGCTACGCTACGGCGCCTGCGGAAAGAGAAAAATCGTGAAATATGTGGGATCTAATACATTCTACGACTCTTCTCTTTCCCTACAGACTCTACGTGATGCAACGACGCAATGCAATAATTTTATTATCCTACAGTGATAGGGCATTGAACTAACAGTAATTACAATTAGGTTTAGGTACATTTGCAATTTAAAAATAACGGCTGTTACCTACATGTTTAAAATGGTTGACCCATTTTTCATAGAACTCGTCGGTAAGCAAAATGAATTTTGGAGGCTGAAATAGAACAAGTTGAAAATAAGAAGAAAGGAAGAACGAACGAAGAGACGAAGGCATGTTCTAACGGGTGACGAAATCGTCTAGCGATTTAAGGAGCCTACCTAAGTACCTACTATGTGTAATTCGTACGTATAGTTGTCGGTACCTACGTGAGATGAAAGAGACGCAGCTCCCATCTCGCTAATATTTGGATTTTATTAATTACCTACTTAAGTATGTTAACCGGAGATGGATAGAGAAACGAGCCGAATTAACACCAGTCGATCACTCGAAAAAAACATAATCCATAGCATAAGCAGTGATTTGAGTGAGTCAAATTATTTAAGAGTACCACTATCAAATCAAAAGTTTATTTTTAATTCAGAATGCCACTCCTGTACTATTAGCAGCAAAAGTCTTCGTACGATAGTATAATCTCCAGAGTTTGGATTTAAAAACTTTAAGGGTGAAATCAGTGATGATTGGCCTGCGAGGCTTTATGCTTACAATGTTGAACTGTCGTGGGCGGCGCTCGCGGGGCGGTCGCGCCTTCACGGGCTCGGGCGGCGGCGTCGACAGCAGCGGGTTCTCAAGCACCTCATCACACTCGCGCTCGCGTAGCGGGTGCATCGTGTATTTACTCTATCTGTATACATACGCAATACATATAGAGTCTGTGCGGAAAGAGAACAGTCGTGGAATGTATTGGGCCCCATCAGGGCCGGATTAAGCATGTCGGGGCCCCTAGGCAGTGCAATGCTCGGGGCCCCCTTAGGCCCTTACAGTCAATTCTGCATACATAATGTTCATTTTTCAGTTCAGGGAAGTAAGTTTGTGGTTTTAATTTCAACCTTCAGGTGTCGGTTGAGCCGATCCGAACATGCCAAGCGACGTCTTTTTCGCTCTTATTGCGTGGACATAAAGCTTTTTTCTATCAGTTTTTGCCGAGTCCTTTTTGCGTCAAGTGTGGGGAGAGCCCTTTTTTTCTCAATAGGTAGTTAAATATTGTGCGAGGCTGAAAAGCGATTGTCCGACCATAATATCATACGCAGAGCCTCATGATTAAAATTAACGTAATAATAAAGATATTCCATAGGTTTAAATTACTATTCATTCACCAGTCAAGTTAGCATGTAGGTACAGGGTCAACCAGAAAAGCAGCAAAAAAACGCGAGCGCAGCGAGCGCGAAATTTTTTGTAAAAAAATTGTGAAAGCGTGTTAAAAAGGCCGGGCCGGGCCTAAAAATCCGAAGTTCCACAGTGAGCAGAGCTTTCATGCGAGGTCAAAGCCGTGCTTCAGGATAAGCTCAGCTAGAGCACAGACGCCAACCAATGTCCATTGTATTAAAAAGCGAGGCCGCAGGCCGAGCTTGGCGCAGCGAGGCCAAAGGCTAAGCTCAAGAAGAGGAGATTTGGAAGACAAACCAAAAATGGAGGTAAAAAGTGAGGCTGAAGGTCGAGCTCAGCAATCTCCACATTACTTAACAAGCCCGAAGCGTACTTATAACCAGCGAGGTGAGCTTTCATGCGAGGCAAAAGGCCAAGCTTCTTAAATTTGTTAAAAAACGACGCCGAAGGTCGAACTGTAAGAAAGCAGCGCTCTGACACGAACCAATCGTCAAATGTTACTCGACAATAATATGTGCAAGAGTTACTCGGAGATGAGGTATTAGGCCCTCGGTAGCCTGAAAATCGAGCTCGATATTACAGACTTTAAATCTATAAAATAACATAATTTACATAATCATCTAATGATTGTGTATCTGAGAAACTGATATTGGACATTAAGTAGGTATTAGGTATAAATATTTAGGTACAATAAAAACAATATTTATGAATTTTGGCCATATGAAACAAATATTGTTTTTGGCGCGCGCGGGGCCGCCGGGGCCCCCTAGCCGAGGCGGGGCCCCCTATCCGAGGCGGGGCCCATAGGCAGTTGCCTACTCTGACTTAGGGTTAATCCGGCCCTGGGCCCCATACATTCCACGACTCTTCTCTTATAACCCTAAGTTACAAATAATTATTTAGGGTTAAGTTAATTAATAATTAATTAAAAGGTTGTCCAGAACTTACGCTATGAATATCCATTGCGGCTAACTTGAATTTAACATATACATAAAGGTGGTATGAAAAGGAATTTCTAACTACGGGTGATGGAACCTATATTACATTGATGTGCCAAAAATAAGGTTGTTTGAAAATGAGCCTACTGAAATTGAAGTTCGTAAATTACATCAAGGTAAATTAAAAAGAAGGGGTCTCTATTGTTTCCCAAATAGTTTTAAGCCATAATGTATTGTTTGCCCGAATTATCGTTAGTCATAATTCATTTGGTTCAGAAACGCGTCACTTTTCAGGATTGCCAAAAAACAAACCTTTTATTTTTATTTTTTTTTTCGTTGGAAAAATGCTTTATGCATACCCGCACACCGGGGGGAGGAAATGCGGGTTATGTGGGACTCGGCAAGGGTGCCGCTACCCACTAAAAAACCAACGGTATGCCTGCACGCCGCCAGTGGGGCGTGGTCACGGGTTCTCTAGAGTACGCAACCGCAACCACGCCGGCGCCGCCCGCCTGTGCAGCGGGCCCTTCTCTTGAGGGGAGCTAGAGAGGAACTTCTACCCCTGCCTCCTCAGAAGGCGCGTGGGCATACCACGCGCGCCCTCTCTGCGAGGCCTATGTAATAGGCAGCGACGCCCCCGCGCCGCTGCCCAGACCTCGCTAGGTGGGGGGGGAGGAGATGGGCATACGCTCTCCTCCGGGCCCCAGTGCGCTTGCGGCGGATCGGGTGCGAGGCTGGGTTGGCCTCCCGTTCCCTCTCCGCTGCCTCCTTCTGCGACATTACATCCTCGCAGAAGGAGAGGACCGCTTTCCACGACCTCTCGTCGGCAACCATAGCCTTAACTACGGCTGGCAAGGAGAGGTCGTTCCCCACCACTGCCGCGAGTTCGCGGCGCTGCCCCTCCCAGGCTGGGCATTCCTCCAGGGTATGCTGCGCCGTGTCCTCGCCGCAGCCACACTGGTGGCACTCGGCCGTCACCTCCCGTCTTGCGTACCGGTGCAGGTAGCTCCCGAAACAGCCATGCCCCGTGAGCACCTGCACCAGTCGGAAGGTTAGCGAGCCCCGCTCTCTCTCCAGCCAGTCTTGTAGGACCGGCCGGACCGCCTCGACAGTCCTGTGACCTTCCTCGCTTCGCTCGCCAGTTGTTCCTCCCATTGGAGGACAATGGACTGCCGGACGAGGAGCTTTTGCGCCTCTACCTCCCTAGGCGCAGGATGGAACTCCCGCAGCCGGAGCTCCCTGCGCCACTCGTATAGAGACGCTTGGGCCTCCGCCTCCAGATCCCACGGAGGCGTTCCCGCCAGCAAGCACGCCGCATCATATGAGGTGGTGCGGTACCCGCGTACGACGCTGATGGCCATCGCCCTCTGAGCCTTTCTCAGCAGAGCGACATTTCGGGCCACCAGATTCACCGCCCAGATCGGCGCCCCGTACAGGGCCATCGATCGCACCACCCCCATATATAGACGGCGGCTCGCCACCTCCGGCCCCCCGATGTTGGGCATCAGCCTCTTCAGTGCGGCCGATGCTGCCATTAGTTGGGGGGTCAGGCGGGCAAAGTGCTCGCGGAAGTTCCATCGGGAATCGAGGACAAGTCCAAGATATTTCATGTCGGACTTTACCTCGATTCGGGTGCCACCAACGATGATGCTGGATCCTGCAGGCGGCGCCTTCCGGGCTGCGTGGAAGCAGAGCGCCTCGGACTTGTGTAGCGCCACCTCCAGACCCAGCATCGTTATACGCCTCACCACCTGTGCCACCGTGCCAAAAAACAAACCTAACCTAACCTAACCTATCTATCAGGATAACGTTACGAAAATTCTGAAATATTAACGGTTTCAGTTTTATGACTAATGATAATATGACAAACAATACATTATGACTTAAAACTTTATGGGAAACAACGGGACCCCAAAAAGAAGAGCGAGTAATTTTGTGGTCGTCGTACAAGTTACGGGCTAATGGTATACAAAAGAGAGTTTGCCTAACTAAGGTGATCCAAAAACTCAAAGAGCTCCGTCCAAAGTCAAGAGACTCAAGACTCGGTAGTTGACATTTTCATCACGATAATGCTTTTGCGTTTAGGTCGCGTGAAACTGTGAGTATTTTACAAGATGTTGGAACGTGGTTGAACATCCTCCGTACAGTCCTGATCTTGCACCCTGTGCCCTTGGTCTGTTTCCAGTCATTAAGGAATAGCTCAAGGAGTTTGCTACCGACGATAGGAATTTGTTAGCTACTTACAATTAGAACCCGGCTTGCTCTTCCAGAAGAAAATGGAAGCAAAATTTGAATGGTCGGTTTAATATATAAGTACGAATGGTGGTGGTAGTAGTTATTGAATAAATCTGTACTACAGGACTTTAGGGGCGTTTGTATTTAACTATTTGGGAGGACTTACCCCGGTTCTACACACTAACGAGATTCAGGTGCGAGCTGAAATGTAATTTAGTTTCTGTTAGATAAGTATTTATATACTTACACCAGGACTTTGTATGAAGCCTTTGTATACAAAGAAGTTAATAAATTATTAAAAATATATTAATAAACTCCAAAATTTAGCCCATTACAATTGCTGTGGAAATCATTTTGACACTATCGTCATGAATGGATATGATAGGCCTTTGATAGGCACGAGAAAATTCTTTTAAGCAATCCTCTTTATTTGTTTCTTTTCATATATCTTACTAAAAGGGAACCTTTTTGTAATCATATCCAGTCACATGAATATGTAAAATACTAGGTACAAAAAAAAAAGTTGCGTCAAAATTGTTCAAATGTCGATGTCGATTTGAAAATTAACAAAGTGACAAAACATAATTTATAAAGTTCTTAAGTTAATGCTTCCTTAAATTATTATCAATATGAGAAACAGTGGTATAGTTTTATTCATGTGTGCGGGTTTGCTCCTGGTAAGTTATGTAAAATGCTCAATATTTTGCTAAAGGTTCAATAATTTTTGTATAAACATATATTGGTATAAATGAGTGTGAGTAGGTACTTACCTACTAACAATGATTTATAACTCAAGATAGGTTATAGGCATTCCAAAATTGAAGCGCTTAACTTGTTTGCTTAAACGCTTGACAAATTGGACAAGTTTCCTTTAGACGCGGCTGGACAAGCGAGAAATGTGCACGTGCTAACGAGCTCCCGCACACCTAAAGAGAAAGAGATGACCTTATGTTTAACAACGAGTGTGACAAAGATGGTTGTAATGAGAAAACTAATAAAAAATAACAAATTTCTTCGTAGGCACAGAAATAAATATGGAAGTATTTTTTGTGCTCCTCAAGTATGAGTATAACCTATCTATGGTTATATAATATCATAGCCTACTATATGTTTTTATAAGCTTCGGCAGTTCGCCATTAAAGGAGCAGGAGGTAAACGCATCAAAAGTTTGTAAAGTATTTTATCTAGAAATCGACAGGTTTGCATAGCCGTTCATTCCCGGCAGTTTTTAGCAGATAGGATATAGATCTACCTAGTATTCCTGGTAAACCGTCTCGCCGATGTAATTTGGAAGCTCGATTACTCGGATCTATTAATATCTAAGTGCTTCTACATTGTACAAATAAAAAAATATATTCATAATATGGTCACAGTATTAAAATAAGACACAGAATTCAATTTTAACGAAACTAACGTGGACTAAAATGACCCCGTTTTTAGAGCGGCGGAGCGATCCTGGGCGGCTCGACGGCGTGGAGCTTGCTGCGCATGTCGTACTATTTCTGGACCTCGGACCTGACCGTGGAGCTGGCGTCGACCGTGGCGTTCGTGGCGGGCGCGCTGCTGTGCCTGCCGGTCTGCTGGCTGGCCACGCTAGTGCCTTACCACCCGAGGTCGCAACCGCTATTAGCTACGGTAAATTTTGTAGACTAAGGTACCTACTTGACGATATAATTATGCTTGTGCACAACATGCACTTATGCTGAATTTACTTAAGACTTTGTATTTCAAAGCGGGTACATTTTATACATATGTTTATTTTTTTGTAACATACCTATGTATTGTATTCGCTCCGTGCATGACCGGGGCGCTGCCCCAGTAGGTGAGGGACATACCTATATTAGGTGACAGTTGGCAGCTGCTAAATAGTATGAAAATGATGTCCCACAAAAGTTCAGATTTTCACCACGATCAGATTTGCGTTGGCGTCGATTATATTTTCCGCCACGACCAACTTCGCATATAGCCAATTAAGCCAATAGGAATCTTATAGTTCCTTTAAAAATACCATAACAAGAACGTGCCGAAAAATTTATAGGTACATCGGTCCCTTTGCTAACCACTATATGTTTCATTATACCTACTAGAAATTATATAGCTGTGTGTATATAGCTGATGTGCGTGGCAATGATGGCGATGCTGATGCTGACTGTGGCTCAGTGCTCGCTGGGCGGGCTAGCGCGCGCGCTGCGTGAGCCGGCCGCGCTCAACGCCAGCATGCACCGCGCCATCAGCCTCCAGGCGGTCGACCCCGCCATGCGGACCGCCTTGGCCGCTATGCAGCTGGAGGTAGGCATTAACGCCTCGCTCGACACTAACGGCAACTGTAAAGTCAGCTGTCCTTTTTTGATAGATTGGTACGAGTATATTCTCCAATGCTAAAATTTATATTAACTAACAACGCTGAACGCGTTGAGAAAAAAAAAATGTAATGCCTGAGTTGTCTGACGGCAAATATCTTGCCGTTACCCACTAAAGGGTTAATATATTGATCATAAATCAGTAACACGCTGACTCTACTTATATACCTACCTATTACTAGATTCCATGTTAGGAACTAATCTGTTAGGGTTAGGCGGTCTTTACATTGGATGCTAATCCGCACGCCGATGCGTGTGCCGGACGGCCGGTGTCCAAGGCGGCATGCAGGTCTACATCAGTGTACCTAATTTGCGTGTTATTATGTGGTTTGTTGTCGTTGCAGCTGCGATGCTGCGGCGTGCAGGACCACTCCGACTGGTACAAGCACCGTCGCGCTCTGCCACCGTCCTGCTGCGGTCGTATAAGCCATTTTAAGGTAACTTTAATCGGCTGAAATTTTAATTTAAGGACTGTTGGAAAAATCTTACCCGATCCGTATAATTTCCATCTGATGAAGTGGAACTGGTGATGATTACCAAAACGGAATTCCTCAAAGACTCATATTTAAATTCATGTTTCGCGATATGTCTTCATCGTTAATTGTAAGTGTTATGAGATGCACTATGGTCGTAAATAAATAATATTAACGGCATTTCAATCTATTTTGTAAAGTCGGTTTATGTTTAAAATGTTGGTTGGTACAGCGCGAGCCTTCGTGCGAAGCGTCACAGCTGCCGTCTCCGCAGACGGGCTGCCTCCGGCTCGCGGTGGTCGAGCTGCGCAACTATGCCAACGCCCTTTCTGCGCTTTCCTCCGCCATCATCATGATTTTGGTAATCAGAACCGAAATATGTACTTATATAGCTGGTCAAAAAGATCTTGTCAGTAGAGAAAGGCGGCAAATTTGAAAAATGTAGGCGCGAAGGGATATCGTCCCATAGAAAATTTGAGTTTCGCGCCTTTTTTTATACTGACAAGATTTGCTTGACCAGCTATAGCTACTTTTCTATTCCAGATGAACGTGGATACCTAGCATGCCTACGGCGTTTTTACACGGTTTACAATGGATGTAGCTGGCTTAAGCACAAAAAACTTGGTGGTCCCCAGTCCCTTTCATCGCCAAAGATATAAAATCAAATCTTCATGTCGCGTGCCTCAAACTATTCTATAAAACTGTGATTTGTGTCATAAGACCACAGCCTTATAAAGTAATATTTATTAGGTAGTACTCGCTTTTTCATAGCAAAATTATCTTTTGTATTGTATGAAACGAAAGGCATGCTGATTGAAAAAAAAATCTCTTCTGATTCCAATCGACCGACGACGACGGACGACCGGTCTGGCCTAGTGGGTACTGACCCTGCCTGCTAAGCCGATGGTCCTGGGTTCGAGTCCCGGTAAGGGCATTTATTTGCGTGATGAACACTAATATTTGTTCCGGAGTCATGGATGTTTTCTATGCAAGTATATAAGTATGTATTTATCTAAATAAGTATGTTTATCGTCGCCTAGTACCCATAGTACACGCTTTGCTTAGTTTGGGGCTAGGTTGATCTGTGTAAGATGTCCCCCAATATTTATTTATTTGGTTCAGTGAAAAATGGTGAATTAATAGTTAATAATTATTTATTTATGTTTAAATGGTGTGGTGTAGGCGGTAACGGTGTTCACGGCAGCGTACACGCAGGCGTCGGGCGTGGTGGAGCGCCAGAAGTCGACGCTGCGGGTGGCGTACCTAACGCCGCCGCCCGCCTCGCTTGCCTGCTACCCGCACAATCTCCCCCCGCCCGCCCCGACAATGCCCTAACATGCATGGTGTAATAATATACTTCGCCTGGTACTCTCTTCCGACTTGACCATGACCACGTGACTGACACAAGCCTACGTCATCATGCGACAGCGCTATATGATAATATGCGATAACGCTATATAAAGTGCCAATGTTATTGTGACGTAGGCTTGTGTCACTCTGGGAAGAGAAGACCATGTTTTAATAGACTATGCTAACATGTAAACTCACACACGTATGTTTTGAAGCATCTTTCGTTTAGTTTAGTTTAGTAATAGTACATTACGATACAAATGCGAAAACTAGGAACAACGTAGCAACGAGTGGCGATAAAGTAAAACACGACCAAAGGAAGTTGCGAATACTCTATTCGCACGTGTATCGAACAAAGTTTTAGAGTAGTTACATATATGGCACTTTAAATTTTCGACATAGGTACGTAAAGTGCTAATTAACTAGGGCGGTAAAGTATCACCATATTATATATGTACCTACTGTAAAATTGATTATAAGTAGTTCGTTTTTTTAGCATTAGAAAAAAGGTAAACAATCTTGATGTGTCTTTTAATTGATCACATCAAGATCGCTTACCTTCTTTCTAATGCTAAAAAAAACGAACTATGTATAGTAAAATTTTTGACCAATATCTCTCCAAGTACTTACTTACCTTAATTTAGGTACTTCTTGAGTAAATATTCTATTTACATTTCTCCAATTAGCTTGCTTCATCCTGTATAATTTTGTATCACCACCTATCAACACAAGTTATATCTACTTGTAAAACGTGTGCATATCGTCGGGTGACAAGTAAAACTCACTAAGTACTATCAAAAAATTTAAGTAACAATGCACTTTATTACACTTGTAACACGGTTTATTGTCCAATAATTTCAATGATGTTAGTTAGTGACTTTTACTTGTCACCCGACGATATAAAGTGGAGTTCAATCGGAATGACAAGTATAGGTACTTAATGTAAAACTATATTTAAGGCTGCGGGGAATTATATGGAGATTTTTGTCCTGTAGTTACTAAAAAAAGATATAATTAATTTACCTAGACCAGACCACCACCCTAGGCCAGACCTATTTAATGTATCAAAATTAAATAAATTTTATCGTTGTCATTTACTTACAATAAATTAAAAGCCTGCAATTTAAGATTTATTTATTTGTAGGAGAGTATGAAAAAAAAATACAACCTTGAGGATATCTTTTTAATTGTAATTTTTTGAACACAATACAACATGCAAGCATTAAAATGCTTTATGAAAATTAAGAAACAATCATGTCTTTTCTATATTTGGTACCTATTTTTGGTTATTTTCAAAATGATTCAAGAAAACGATTTCTATATAAAGACAAATAAAAACTATAATATATTATGAAAAATTTCGTACAACAGCGGCCTATCGAGCGCGTCGGTTCACTCGCGCGCTCGCCCCCGTTTGTTTGATCGGCGCGGCGCGCGGGCGCCCGACGCGGGCCGCGGACGCGGGCTGGCGTGCGGCGCACGGCATCACGGTACGCCGCCGCGGCCGGTCGTGCGCCGCACGGCATCACGGCACGCCGCCGCCGGCCGGTCGCGCGGCACACGGATTCACGGCACGCCGCCGCCGGCCGGTCGTGCGGCGCACGGCATCACGGGAAGCCGCCGCCGGCCGGTCGCGTGGTGCACGGCATCACGACGATCCGACGCCGCCGCCGCACGCCCGCAGCCCACACTACACTAATCAGTAATCGCGCCCTCCGCGCGGCGTATTCACAGCAAATATATAGTGTCGCTAACTATACAATATTCACAACAATAGCTAAATAGTACCGTTATAAGTCTAGTATAATAATTTGAAGCGATCGACGTATTGTTTAAATTTAGAATTCGAAGAGTACCTAAGTTGTAGCGGTGAGAACGCGCCGGGCGGAGGACTCGGCGCCGCACGAGCACACTCGCACTCGCTCTATCACAACCTCGTGCCGCGCCGCATGCGCCTCTCGCGTGACCTTACACCCTACACATCGACGCCCACGAACTTACTTTCTACAAGCGGAAATCATCTACATATTACCTACTAATTATTTAACGCTCCCGTCGTGACTAAAGTGTTACAAACTTTGCAATAACAAACACTCGAGACAGTAAAAAATAAAGCCGGCCAGACAGTGGCTGTCATAAAAATTCCTACAGTCAGCAATACTATTCGCTTAGCACCTTTGCACACAAACTTATGCAGGGGGGGGGGGTCACATTTCCCTGTAGCTGACTGCACATTAGGTTAACTTAAAATATAGGTAACCTTAATGGAATAAGGTGAATATTAAACAATGATTTACGTAGGTATTTAGGACCCCACCGCACCCGGCCGGCTCGTACGGGTCCAGGTGCGAGGTGAACGCCACGCGAGTGGGGAGCACGAAACACATCGGCGCCGGAACCGCTCGCTCCACGCGCCGCACTAATTATAATAAAGGCATTTGATCAAGATTCGCGGCACACCGTTCTATAACCTAACTACTCGATAACACTATAATATTGCTATAACGAAGATAAAATACTTTGATATATTCGACACTATCGCAACCGCGCGTTATAATACAGTATCACATGGCGGTTCCGGGCGCCGCGGGCGGGCGCCGCCGCCGCTAAGTTAAGGCCTCGGCGTGCGCGCGCCCGCCGCAATTGGTTAACATTAGGTCTATCTAGAATAAATAGTCAGGGTTCGGCGCGGCTCAGGGCGGCTCTAGCGCCGCGCGCCGCGGTGCTTGCGGTGCTGCGCCCCGGCCCGAGCGCGCCGCGCCCACGCCGCCGCCAGCGCCAGCGCCAGCGTCCAGCCCGGGCTACAACACGCACAGGCACAAGCTCACTCCCTGCCGACACGACACCGGTACCGGCACCGGCTCCACAAGATGTGCAGTGGTTCAAGTAATCCGGCACCGAAAAACTAACCAACCAACGATAGATAAGTATTGGCACCAGAGATGAGGTCACGCACATCACGCACTCAACAACTGCCAGTAATCAGCGGGATTTTGATGTTCTTATTTCTTATTATTATTAGCTTAGGACTTTAGTAAATCCTATCATGCAACGAAATCACTCATAGAGGCGTTAATTTTTTTGCATTTGAAATTAGTACTCTACCTTATGAAAAGGTTAAAACGGTATCGGTATATCGGTAATCGGTATCTTGCAAGATTGTATTGAGATGACATTTGTCACCGTACCCAAGTTGTTTGAAAAATATTAAAGTTGTGTGTGTAATCATTCACCTCAAAACTCTGTTGCCGACACGTATGCTAACGCCGTCGCGTCTCTTTGGCTACTTAATATCCACTTGCACAAACATTCATTCCATTATCTTATCAATGTTTGTCCAAATGGATAGAACAACATTATTGTGCATTTACTTATTACGTCGTGTTGGAGATCCTGCTCATCCGACTTAAATGAGAAGTGCTGATAAAAAGAGAACTTTAAGAACAATAATGATTACCTAAATGACAATAATTGACACCAAAGCGATTATTTATATTCGAACAAGTTCTAGTCAGCGCATCCAAACTACTAACGTGGCCCCACGTTGGGCGCCACTAATATTTTGGTCTTTTATTTAAGTTATCAAAAGAAGTTTCTACTGAAGTGATTTTTTAATGTTTATACCTAATCATGAAGGATGCTGTTTCTACTTCTATACTAGTGAAAATTGCGACAAAATAAATAAAACTTGTATGCGCCATGTAGATATTTTGTTTTCGAACCATGCTTAGTAAAACTGTTGCATACGCATCGGAAAAAAATAAAACCAATATCACCATGCTGAATAGGTAAATGATGATGATTGAAACGAATAGACATGCAACATAATGATACCTGGAATGGAAGTGTGTTTGACTGTGATTTGTTAAGTATAATAGGCGTGATTTCTTACTTACTTGAAAAAAACGTTCGTTCAAAAAAGTCAATATAAAGCATCATAATTATCGGTAGATATGAAGTAAATTCTGAACTAAAACTTGAATAGTCAGTTAGGTAACCAAGCCGTCGAAGGTTTATAAATACACAAGCCAATATATGGGCGCCTCTTAACAAATCCAACCTAAACACGAGCGACAAATAAACACTTGTTAATATAGCAATGTATGAATGAATAAAAGAGTGGGGTGGTTACCGATGCACACAACACGCGAGATTGCTCACCAAAGTAGCACACTGGCCTCCCTGCAACAAGCGAAACGACGCGATCACACGACCATCTCAAGCGGCTCGCGGTTAGTCAGCCCAAGCCGGGGCACTTGTCAACGCAGGTCAGTTACACACATCAAGCGAGTTCCACGTGGAAGCGGAAAGGAAGCTTTATGGAGTCATTCTCTAAGAATATGTCTGCGGTTGCGTCTAATTGCCATGACTCTTTCCATACATTTTGTACGGGTCGCGGCAGTTAGACCGCAGACATATTTTTTGAGAATGACTCTGTCTCGGCCGCGAAAATTACGTCTCGAGCTTTACTTTGACTCGGACGCTGGCAGCATCGCCCGCCTTAAAAATGTGAAGAACAAATGTTGTAACGATCGAGCTGCCAGCATTTATCATCGAATTCGCTCGAAATATTTTTTTCACGATTTGCGGGAGAGAAATAGCGTTTATACGAGTACAACTGAAAGTGATATTAGCATTACTTTGATATGCTGCATACTTACTTAATCTCAGAAAACTGTCTTATCTATAGGATCTTAGTTATAAAAAGATAGCTATAAGATAGTCCGGAAATATTGTCTTTATCACATGTCTGGCAGTTATATACCTATCGGTGGAGGTCAGAGTGGCAAAATAATCGGAGAATTTCCCTTCCTCTAGTTGTAGTACCTACGTAGGAATTAATGCTACTGATTAAGTTAATTTTCTTTAGGCCACAAAGAAAGTTGGTCGGAATGCATCGAATGATAAAATTGAGCTGTTGTCGCTCCCCATATATTAGCCAAATCTGGTGCTTTTGATGATTCTAGCGACAGTTCAATACTTTTCAGTCTTATTCACTTTGTTTCACACGTTTCTTTCTCAAATGAGTAGAATGTGTAAAATTCTTTCCCCAATAAAAAATAGATTACAAGAGGCCGTGGAACGGTAAGAAAACTTATACTGGCTGGCGCATAAAATATTTGAAGAGTTCTCAGGACAAACGTTAGCATGCTTCGGGCGCGAGTAGAGTTAGAAGAGTGTGTGTATGTGTGTGCGGGCAGGCGGCGGGGGCGGGGGCGGGGGCGGGCGTGTGTGTAGGCACCTGGCAGGCGCGGCAGTGCGGCAGCTGGCAGCCGGCCAGCTGCAGGCGGTGCGCGCGCCACGCGCCCTGTCCCGCTCCCTCGCGCGCGCAGCACGCGCCGCTCTCCTCGCACGCCGGCTCCCAGCAGTCAACCTCGCCCAGCTGCAACATGCGACATGTCAGGACCTACCGTACTGGACTTAGTTACCACCGCTCATCGTTTATGCGGTAGCCCAATGTAAGTATGGGTGTGCTAATATGCGCAATACTCGACCAAGCAAGATATGACAAAGTGAGGTGGTGCCATAATATGATAAAGGCTGACACCAGCTCCTTATCATTGCAAAGTCTGTGCAGAGTTAGCTTGGTCCGACTCGATTGAAAACCTAAATAAATTCTACTTAAGCGCCGGTTGTCGGTCCTAGGCCAGTTGTCGTATTTCCACGGGTACCTACAACGTAATGTAGTAACGCTGATTAAAACATAGAACACCTTGAGCGTAAGAGTTTTGCCGTGCCAGTGCCCAACTGCCCATATGTCCGCAAATAACTATACGACCGGTAGTTTATACATAATACAATTTAATTCATTCACAATATTCTCGTATCTACTTCCAAAAAAAACTGACAACCGCGCGACTGGATTAAGCGGAAAAAGGAATACAAAACCTAAGTGAGTGAGTGATACCAACCAGGCATTCGCAGATCTGGCACTGGTAGAGCCAGCGCTCGCCGCTGCGGAAGGTGACGTGGTGCATCTCCTGGTGCCGGCAGTGGAACCGCGGCTCGCAGTGCGGACAGCACGCCGCCGGCGCGAACCCCGACACCTGACAAATACAACACAAGACTCAGTAGGTAGGTACACACTTAAGTTTCTTAGTGCGTACCAGGTAAAAGCCTGCTGGTAAGTTAAGTATTTCTAGTTTGTAATTGACAATATTGACATGGTTTTATGCCTTTTTTTCTACATGGAGCTTATTATAATTTAGATATAGATTTTCATTTCTCATTCAGGCTCATAATAGTCATAATGTTCGTCTTTATGTCGTGTCCAAGTTGGCTGTGTAAAACGCTCTAGTGCATAAAGCGAACAAACAAAAAAAGTCTTGACAATAGAGTTCAAAACCTGCCATATAATCACGCAACGGGCAGAGTGCCAGCTGCGTGTAACCCAGGCAAACCAGCACCATAAATTCCAATTATGTAGATAACATTTTCCAAGCAATCTAAGTAGGTGAAAAGTATAAGTGTAAGGCCTGAGTGGACGCTCGAAGCGGAGCGTTCGGCGGGGCGTGCAGCGTGGCGTCGGGATCACAAGTAATTTGAGCAGCGTGCACTATGGCCGCTCCTATACGTTTGCATTTGTTTAACATGCACGCCGCACGCCCCGCCCCGCTGCACGCCCAACTCGAGCGTCCACTCAGGCCTTACACTAACTCTACCATAAATATACACGTTTTGTCCGAGGCAATTAAAGTTGCAAGTCTTGCTCTGTTGCACAATCTACTAATTAATATTGTCTGGGTCTGCCAGTGGGCCACCTGGCGGCCAGCAGTGTTATGGCTCCTCTACACGATGGCCCAGCGGTGGACCAGCGCGATGGCCATGCGATAGTTGAGAGCACGCACTATGGAATGGGCCACGTGTACCTAGATGCGTACGCGCCATCGCTGGCCCACTACCTTTGTTGTGCAGCCGAAAAACCGACAACGCAGCCATCCCACCGTAATCCCGCCGCGCCATAAGTCATCTGACACCACTACCCTCTCTACACGCTAGTATGATGGGCCATCGTGTAGAGGAGCCGTTACCTGCGCGGTGGAGTTGCCGTCGTCGCAGGCGCAGGGCGCGCGGCGACAGGCGGCCACGCCGCGGCCGCAGGCGCACGCGCGGCAGCCGCCCGCCTCGCTCCAGTGCGACCCGTCACGCTTCATCTCGCCCTGCCACCAGCATCCTGCGACATATCTCCCTCATTATTATCACTTTTCATTTGTGTAGGGGAAGTTTGGGGTGAAATAGTAAGGTTTTGAAAGAACCCTTTGGGTTTTTTCGTTTCGCAACTGGCTTATTCAAAAGCCGGCTGTTAATTCACGACTATTATAATTAAAAATTTTAAAAATATGGACTGTAAATTGTCTGAAATAAATGAATTTTATTTTTATTTTATTTATAGGCGTCAGAGAGAGAAAGAAGAACGCGGAGCGTTGAGCTTACGATCCTCAATTAAAGATATACATATTTAGCGCCAAGAAGGATAATTAAGAAGTTGTCATCGACATTCGTAGCACCACCATCAACATAATTTCTCTGCTGCGCATCAAGTACTTACGCCTCGGTCCTATGGGGTCATCCATTCATTACAGTTAAAATAACACCTATTACTTAAGTATATATTGCAAAATTACCATTGTAAAAATCAAACTAGCATAAGTTTTATTGAATAAATATTATCTTATCTTATCTTATCTAACAAGTTTTTGGAAAGATAAGCATTTTTATTCGTTTAAGGCCCACTTGCACCATTCCACTAACCCGGGGTTAACCGGTTAAACCTGGATATACCCAGGTTCCCAGTACAATTTGACACTGGGTTAACGGTTTAACCGCTTAACCCCGGGTTAGCGAGACGGTGCAAGTAGGCCTAATTTTCTGTCCTAATCAGTTTTGGGTTATAAAATTACTAATATTTCTTTTATCAAAAATATTTTGTAATAGGTAAAAAAACTACTTCGATTTGCTGATTTCGTTGTGAAAAATGTGACGTCACATCAGGGGGGAGGGGTTTTGTGACCAAGTGTGATAATGGGGGAGGGGGGGTCAAAAAATCTAGAAATTCGTGTGATGTAACTAATTGATGACCCCTATACATATTATCTTCCAACCGTTGAAATCGGTTAGCGAAATAGTGTAAGAGAATTTGGTGGCTGAAAGCGGAGAAGACAAGGTCGCTGTTTCAAGTCATAAATGGTTCCTCTAGCCCAGCGGTCGGCAACCTTTTCTAGCCATTAAGTTTTTTATTTCCGTGGTACACTGACGTACTGACCTAACTCGCAGTCGGGCACTTCGCACTCGCAGCTGAAGCCGCCGTCGTTGTTGACGCAGCGCGCGTGCTTCGGACACGTGTGCTCGCCTAGCGCGCACTCGTCTACATCTGAAACAACAAGGTGGATATTCAAGTGTTTGCCTCATCGACGAATTATGTTTAACTTTCTTTTTTTCGCCATGCACACAGGTACACGAATAGCCAACAAAAACGAGTCACCTTCACAATGGTCCCGCAGCGGGTGTTTCCGATATCCGGCGCGGCACACGCAGTAGTAGGAGCCGGGCGTGTTGACGCACTCGGCGCTGGGCGCGCACACGTCGGGGTCGCGGCACTCGTCGCGGTCGCGCTCGCAGCGCGCGCCGCCGAACCCGCCCGAGCACGAGCACCGCTCCGGCGCCACGCACGACCCGCCGTTCAGGCACCCGCCCGTGCAGATCGCTGGAACCGAACCGTTCGTCCTCCAGTAAGAAGGTACACATCGTTCAACTATGTAGGTCGGTATCAAAATTAATTGTGGTGACTTCTGACGCCGCGACATTTTGGAACGTATTTTAAAAGCTGTCTGTTCTTGTTCTAGGTAAATTAATCATGCGCCCTGTAGCCCGGGCGTAAGAATACGACTACGGCATCCCCTGCCTGTCGTAAAAGGCGACTAAAAGGGGTCCTTGGGGTCGGAGACGGTCGCAGCTAGGGACTGCGACTGCAAAAAGAGGGGACCCATAAAGGGGCACAGCGCTAGGACGGCACTGGCGGGTTCATTGGAGATCCCAGAGCCGTCCGAAATGCGCCGAGGAGGACACCTGGGAGGTTTTTAGTCGGTGAAAGTCCGACATAACCTCCGCGCTGTCCCTGCGGTGCGGAGGTATCCATACCAACATAAGATTTTCCTCCCAATAAAAAGAAAAAGGTAAATTAATCATGTCTGCTGACCTACTTAGTGTAAGATATGGGTAGTGGTGACGTAATATTTTTATGGTAAGTCATTTTTTTGAAAGATGTTTGATGATGTTTTTTTTTATTGGCAGTAAATACATAGGTCATTCTTTAAAACCCCCCTTTTCCCAGATTAAGATAAGTGCATTTAGATTTAGATGAGCGAGACTCACGCGTGCAGGTGTAACCGTCGCCCTCGTAGCCGTCGCGACACCGGCACGTGTAGGAGCCGGGCGTGTTGCTGCACTCCGCCGCCTCGTGGCAGCCGTGCGTGTCGCCCGCGCACTCGTCCACCTGCAGCACCCGATATCCAACGCTTAGGTAAGTAAATTGATCGCGACACATCGATCATTTTTAAATATTATCAGGAGATATTTATGTTGATCTTGATCTCCTCTACTGTAGGCAGTATTACCGCCACATAATCGAGCGCATGCTGCCCTTATCAAGCGAGTGTACACGGACGGATAGGAGTTGCGACAGTTGCTAGTTTGATGCCTCACGTTCGCGTTCGATGTTTCCATGGTTCAATGCGTACGAATTATTGATAAAATGCCTAGTTACTACTGGTGGTGGTTACTGGTGGTGACGGGGTCTAGAACCTTTCGATTCCCGATTATTGAAATACTCGTATCAAAACACAACTGGAATGAAAAATGGGTATAGCTGCTGCTTGGACGAGCTGTTATCAATAAGTTTACCTCGACACAATTGAACTTGTCTCTCCTGGTATATCCGGGCAGACACTGGCAAAGGTAGCCGCCCACCTCGTTGACGCAGCGCGTGTTGGAGTGGCAGTGGTGTCCGTACAGACCGCCGGCTTCACTACATTCGTCCACATCTGAAATAATACAGTAGAGTAGGGCACTGCTTAGATAAATTGAAACTAAATTCCGAACAGTTTTTCAAGGTACAGTCAGCGTCAAATACTTTGTAGCAGTCAAAGTGGCCAAATAGTAAAAAAAAATCGGATAATGCTTTACAGAAAATAACCTCTCGAAATTGATTTTACGTTCTCAAGATTTAATCATGTACCTAGGACACCTTTACATAGGACAATTAGCAATTAGCATAAGTGACAATTCTACTCAAAATTTACGTGCACTCGCTCGATTCTATAATACCAAAAAGCCGTAATTTTCGTAGGTAGCAACTTCTGCCGCAAAATTATTTAGTTTTTGAAGCTGCTGCAGTCCACCAAAATCATGTAAGGCCAACAGTAGGTTGAGTGGGTTTACCTTCACAAGTAATGCCATCGCCTTCGTAGCCCTGGTTGCATTTACAAGTGTACTTGGTGTTGAGATTCATACATGTCGCATTCTCGTCGCATGTGTGCCCCATACTGCAGTAGTCCACTCCTAAAATCGAGAAATCCGAGTCATATATTTTGGAACAAATTAAATAGTGAGGCTGCGTGTCACTACAACACTATTGACTAGTGGCTCTGTGAGCTGTAGACCTCGCGAGCATAGCTTATTGCGACCGTGCACGATGACAGCGCCACACAGCGGTTTGATCAATCATCAATACAAAGATTTTAATTTATTTAAAAAAAATACGAAGTTTAAGTGAAAAAAAAAATACAAAAAGTTATGTCTTACTGGGGGTCGAACCCAGACTTTCTCTGTGCAAACAAAAAAAGCGATTGTTTACAAAACGCGCCATGATAGTTCTTAACTAAGCTGACGAAATTCGGCTACTCATTCTCGAGTACAAACTAAATATCTAAATACCGCCTAAACCAGCAATACAATTTTTCTGCATTTTAAGCCATTTACTACGTAAATATGTCCCAAAAAGAAAATACTCTTATGATATCGATACGACTATTTGTTTAAGCGCGAGGTATCACAACTCCTCCATTTTTAAAAATTTCCAAAAACGGGATCGACAAAAAAAAAAATTACTCATAGAATCTGGTCACAAAATTTCACAAGAATCGGTTGAGAATTGTGACCTGTAGAGGAGAACATCCGGACATACAAAAGCAAAATGCCCGAGTCAAAACGTAGGCCTTCGCTACGCTTCGGTCAATTAGTAATGAAATATGAAGATGAACCGACCCGGACAGAACTTGCAGCACTCGCCGGGCACGGTGAACTGGTCGGGCGGGTCGCAGGGCAGCGGCGGGCAGGCGCTGTCGGGGTCGACGCGCGTGCACTGCATGTTGCCGTCGTGGCACACGCACTCCGCGCACTCCTTCGGCGCGAACCGGTCGCCGTGCTCGTACAGTGTGCCCTTCAGCAAGCAGTGCCCTGGGGGCGAAACGTAGCTTTTTACGTAACGTAAACTCGGAGCGCGTAAACCCGTTCCCTCAGTTGACGATTATCGTGGGATAAGAAAATTGACACTCCCATACAAGACATCAACAGCAGCTAGTCAAAATGTATGGGAGAGTCAATTTTTTTGGCGATTTCGGGGTTGGTCCCATAGTAAAAGTTGCTCAGTATGACCATAGAGAAAAAAATACATAGAGTGCTCACTCCATACATCAGTTTTAGTGCCAAAAAGACTATTAGCATCTAGCATCGAGTAGCGGAACTATCAGTACTGCTACTTGACAATAGATGTAGCACCGACCGGAAAGTCTTATGCTGTTGAGATAAGACTTTCCGGTCGGTGCTACATCTATTGTTAGTTCCGCTACTCGATGCTAGATGTAGACACTGAAATTAATAGTCTGAACTGATGTATGGAGTGAGCACTCTTGTCTTACTATATTTCTCTATGGTATGACCTATACAACGAGTACCCATCCACTTTCAGTGGCTGATGTAACACGTTGTATATACCATTGGCCATGCACTTTCGCCATCGCTTAGGTATATATATTTGATGATGACTACTCGTAGGTACAATTAACACTTACTTAAACACGTTGGACAGCATGCTCCGGGAGGTAGCACTGGGTTCTTGCAGTCGGTTCTTTCGCACTCAACTGGCCTGCACGTTATTTCTCCGTGCTGAAAATAGAACATATAATTTAACGTACCAATAAGTTAAGGACGTACCTATAATTGCAATCATATTTCAATATGCAGGAAAAAAAGTTCTTCGAAAAGGTGATTTATCCATGTGCATGGTGTTTTGTTAAGGGGTCATCCATTAATTACGTCACACGAATTTCTAGGTTTTTTTGACCCCTCCGCCCTCCTTGTCACACTTGGTCACATTTGGCAAACCCCTCCCCTCTAGTGTGACGTCACATTTTTTCTACGAAATCGCCAAATCGAATTAAGTAAGTACCTAAGTATTATTAATATTTTATCAAAATATTTTTGACGATATAAATATTAGTAATTCCCAAAACTGCTTAGGAAAGAAAATTAAACGAATAAAAACGATTATCGTTTTAAAAACTTGTTATTTAAATGTACAGCGAATAAAATAATTTAAATAAATTTTCGGTTACTGATGAAGTTAAAGTGACGTCACAAAGTTTGTGTCTCCCCCCTCCCCCATGTCACAATATGTCACATTTTCTTGACCCCCTCCCTCCCCCTAAACGTGTGATGTAATTAATGGATGACCCCTAACAGACTATGGTAAATATCTAGTAACTACTGGTAACGCAATAAATGCAGGTTGTATATGAACTAACCACGCAGGAGCAGCGATTGCAGTCCCCGGACTTCCAGGTGGCGCCGTCGGCGTGCACGGAGCCGTTGGAGTAGCACGACTTCTGGCAGTCGCACTGCTCCAGCCGCGCCAGCCGCGCCTCCGCGCCCACCAGCTGGAAAACGCGTATACAGGGTGGCCCATTTAGATCGGTCAATATGGGAAAGTCTGAAACTATAAGACATACGAAGATCTGTTCTTAGGAACCATGTCATCGATTTTAATAACAAGAAAAACTGCATTCATACATTTAAAAAAAACCTGTACTCAAAATAATAACAAGTGCGAGTCGGACTCGCCCATGAAGGGTTCCGTATTTAGGCGATTTATGACCAATAAAAAAAAACTACTTACTAGATCTCGTTTAAACCAATTTTCGGTGGAAGTTTACATGGTAATGTACATCATATATTTTTTTTAGTTTTATCATTCTCTTATTTTAGAAGTTACGGGGGGGGGGGACACACATTTTACCACTTTGGAAGTGTCTCTCGCGCAAACTATTCAGTTTAGAAAAAAATGATATTAGAAACCTCAATATCATTTTTGAAGACCTATCCATAGATACCCCACACGTATGGATTTGATGAAAAAAAAATTTTTGAGTTTCAGTTCAGTATGGGGAACCCCAAAAATTTAAGAAAGAATAAGAATAAGAAACCATTTATTGCAACACAAAAAGCATACAGGTTACAAAACATAAGGATTGAAAAAATAAGAATAATTGTGCGGCAAAAGGAACGGGCTCAGCATACGCTGCGTCAGTCATTTCATTACAAATTGCCTGCGCAGCGCTGATTTTCAGTCCGTCCCCTTCACTGAACCACATTGACATTTATGCGGGTTAAAAAAAAAATTCTAAACAAAAAACCACTACAAAGATCTCTATTTAAAGTTTATTGTTTTTTTTCTATTTTTGTGTGAAAATCTTAATGCGGTTCACAGAATACATCTACTTACCAAGTTTCAACAGTATAGTTCTTATAGTTTCCGAGAAAAGTGGCTGTGACATACGGACGGACAGACAGACGGACAGACAGACAGACATGACGAATCTATAAGGGTTCCGTTTTTTGCCATTTGGCTACGGAACCCTAAAAAGGCGGTGGTTATTTCGAACACTTACCTACTAAAATAAATTAAAGAATATGAAAACAATTAATTTTATTAATTTTAGACATCATGTTTCATAGTAAAATTTACTGCTTAAGACGTACACAATCGATATCTAAATAGAAATAGTTTTAGTTTTATTTTTCAAAACGTCCGGGTTCGATTCCCGAGCTGAGTACAGGTTTTTTTAAATGTATGAATGCAGTTTTTTTTGTTATTAAAATCGATGACATGGTTCCTAAGAACAGATCTTCGTATGCCTTATAGTTTCAGACTTTCCCATACTGACCGATCTAAATGGGCCACCCTGTATATAACTATTTAATCATTTACAATAACAGAGGACTCTTATTTGAAGTACCGTAAAATGGGGTGAGTAGGCGCAAAACTGACATTCAAACCTCGATAACATTTTATTTTTACATATGCAAACGGATTGGTGTACTTATATAATAAGAGTTCCGGACGTTGGTATTTTAGTTTTTATTTTATTTTGGGTAATTCCATTTTATAACTTTGACGATAAACAGGAAAACCCACCTCACCCCGTAGTCCCTCGTATTTCGGGTGAGTTGGGTTTTCATACAAAGGTGATTTTGGAAGATTGTTGGACAGATTTTTTTTGTTATGAGTATTACTATAGCTCCATTTTAAATTGGAATAAGTACATTATTTTTGTAGCAGTAGCCTTAAAAATCCATCTCACCTCCCTTTCAACCCTTCTCTCCCCATTCATAACCCAACTTTCCTCGCGAACCCTACTCACCCCATTTTACGGTAATATAAAAAAATATTGACCTATGAACCAAAAGTATGTTACTAAGTAGGTAGTAATATTGCCCGCTATCTTCAGTAACCCGTGAACAAGATGCATGTAACTGCGTCGAAATATCGGGAGCTCGAAAACAATACTAAAGGTAATCACGGTTCACATCCCGGTCTATATAAGTCTAGTGAAACTAACCGTTAATCATTCAAAACTGTTATAGTAATATTAAGTATAATGGTAATATTGGTAATATTAGGTAATATTCGATTTAATACCACAACAGACAAATCATATTTAGAATACTGTAAGGGCTCGTCCTGATTGTACACAGTAAAGAGAGCCGCCTCTTTATGAATAAGTGCAGGAAAATCAATCATCGGCTGCTGCCTTAGCCAAAAGAACGGAAGCGCTGCAAAACCTAGGTAACCCAAGCAACATTCTAATAATATCTTAGCTGTGAGGTCGAATAGTGAGTAACCTTTTTACTGAGTCTGGTCTCAGGTTCAATATCTCTAGCGACGAATCAGGCCTACCTTAAGCGAAAGGTCATGGATGTGTGTGGTGAGCTCCTGCACGGTGGCCTGCAGCAGCGCGAACTGGCCACACGTGGGGCACTCCGAGTCCAGCCCCGGGCACTGCGCGAGGTAGCCGTGCGGCCCGCTCACCAGCCGCACGTCTTGTAGAGTACCCTGAAATGTATGCAAATTTTGCAAATTTATTTTACTTACATTAAGTTTATAATTGTATGCGAAATTATAAATTGGCTGGTTCATTTTAGACGCTGCTCACGATTGCTTTTGTCAATTAGTTGTATTAAGAAGCCACCGACAGGTATATACGTATACGTATTTTTCTAGTATATATTCTAAATAAATAATAAAATAAAATATAAGTTAAAGCTAAATCGGATTTGTTTATGTATTAGGATCACCAACAGATGATACCATTTACTTACTGTACAGTCACTTGCAATAATATGTTACACAGCGAAGGCCGCATAAATATCTGACACGATCTTATTTGTAGAGCCATAAGAGCGTGACATATATTTTTGCGGCCTTCGAAGAGTAACATATTATTGCAGGTGACTGTACAATACGAACTATGCTATAAGAACCCATTTATATTTATTCCTCCTAATATTATGTAATAATTATGTTTGCAATAAATGCCTTAAAGCCTTAAAGTCAATCACAGCATGCATTATTAATTTAAACATTGTGTTAATACTATGGAATCAAAAATAATACCTTGAATAATGAATGCTTGCTATTCCTCTGCCCGACCCAGAGCGTGAGTTGCGGCTGCGTGAAGTTACGATCGGGCGGCGCGATGAGGCGGCGGTAGAGTGGATGACAGTCGACGAGGAGCGTGGCCTGCGCGCCCGACACGGCTAGCGCCAGGCGGTGCCACGCGCCGTCCGCGAGTCGGAACGGGAACGTCTCCACGCGTGCCTCGCCCGCCTCGCGCGCCTCTCCCGCCGCAACGTAGTGCAAGCGCACTTCGTCTCGGCGTCCGCTCGACTGCACCTCCAGGTACCTGCACACCGCGTAACCTTTACTCAGCGAGACCTGAGGTCGCGCCGCGACATCGCTCGGAATGTCTCCGCCGCTCTCTTGCGAACTGTTCCGAGGTACACATAAACAAAGCAAACAAGAAAAATATTCGGACAGCGTATACGGCGCGCGACCGCGAGCGGACCTCGGCTCGCTCTACATCTCAATATCGCTCGGCCAGGATAGGGGACCATGTACCTCGGAACTAATCGCGATCGTGTCGACTAGCTGACGTGTCTCATAGCACTGCTACAAAGAAACAGAACTCTCGCCATGTGTCCGATATCTTTCGCCGGGTTCTCCTCGGCGCCCGTGCGCCGACGCGACGGGCGCGAGCCGAGGTTACCGTCGGACACAGAACGAGAAGCACAATATGGATTCCCATGTCGCTTGGAATGCAAGTGCGGCCGAGCCCGGCGGCGTCCCCTCGGCGCGAGCGCGGCACGACAAACATCAACAGCCAACAGCAGTAGGTAACAGAGAGTCGGGCGTGAGGGTTAGACAGATACAGAACACAGCACGTCAAGACACAGAACACAAGACGGTCGGCGGGAACGCGGGCCCGGGCGGACGCATGCAAGCCGGCCCGCCCCGCACAATTACGGCCATGCAGAGGTCACAGTGAGCGCAATGGGGTCAACGGATGGATCGAGGAGGACATTCCGAGGCACAGGACATTCCAAGATACATGATACTCCCCTATGCGTGCGCACGAATGCCGCCGGGGAAGCGAGATGCGTGCGCGCGCAGCGATGTTGAGATCTAGAACTCACCGTCAGTGCGCCCGTCGTGGTCCGTTCCGCCGAGGCCGGGCGCGCGCGGCGCCCCGTTCGTGCCGGTGCTTCATGGCCCTCTACCCGACATCAAAGGAATTGCGTCATTAAATCATAGCAATCAATCACGCGCATGTAAGACAGCGGGGAGTCTCTTGATTGGCGCGGCGCTACGCCGGTCGTTCGCGACACGCATCGCTGTCTTTACAACTCGCAAATCAATCATTGCTTTACTGCATTTCGTGACTCTTTGTAATAATGACAATAACATTAAGGGAATTAAATTAACTGCACAAAGCACAAAGTAACTGTCTAACATTCTTAATCCTAGCAAATGGTCCTACCTCTATTAGAGACATAAGTAACTATATTAAAAATATAGGTAGTTAAGAAATAGGTACCTACTATTTTATTCGCAATTATATAACATCTGCTCCAGGGGTAATGAGTTCTTTTTGTTTTAGCGATTTAGAGGTAAAGAGGTAACATCAAGAGGAAGAAGGATCGTACCTGTTGTACCCGTGGGAGAAAGAGAGAATGGTGCCGGAGTTGGCGGGCTCCTGCTTGAGGGAAGCCAGCACCGTGAACTCGGGCGACCTGCGCAGCAGCTCGGCGGCGCGCTCGAACGCCGCGCCTTCCACCTGCAGCGACCGCGAATCCCCTGCAATAGAGGTAAGTGCAGCATAAGTATACATTATTCTACAAGCACTCTGTTTACATTATCTACAAAATGACAAAATAATCCCTACTAATATTAAAACTGAAAATATCTCTGTCTATTAATTCTTCATGCTTTAAACGCTGAACGGATTTAGGTGAAAGGACAGGATAGTTTTTATCACGAAAATTGGATTTCATCCGCAGATGAAATCTCGGATAGAAGCTATTACCCATATCATAATCATCAAAACTCATCCATTAAATAGGAAGAGCGGGGTAATGCACTGAAATGAATAAGTAATAGATGAATCAGTAAATTCAGTATGAAGTCGGAACGATATTCATCTTATTCAAAATATCAGATGATGTAAACGCGGTCCAGGCGGTATCCTTCTTGCTAATGTTTAGAAATAATCGCATATATTATTATACTGGTATTATTCAGAGACTCAGCACTTTAGGTAGGTTCCAGTCATGGCATAATTTGGTTGATTTCGACCTTAGGCCGGGTTTGCGGTGCAATAAATCGCGATACGATCGGAGCGGAGCCGCACGCCGCACGCCGCGCTGCCGTGATCACCAAGTCCTTGGCTCATAACGATCGTTCACTATTGGCGGCCCGCCAGCACCAACTATTCCACTTACGAATTGTCTTAGTTTGCATGCGAACTGGAATTGTGTTAATTAATGTCTTATTAGGTGCAAATGCATAAGAATTTACAGGAGAATTAAATATATTACAGTCGTAACGCGTGCCCTTATTTTAATTGGTACCTACCTAATCTGCTGATGATGTAACAGTCAAGGAGTTTGATTTCTGTGCCACTTCCTATCTTGTCACAGTGACAATCGATAGAATCAACCCCCGACGCGAAAAGAAGGGTTTTATATGTTTGACGCACGTACGCCAATGTGTGTCAGTCTGTCGGTCTGTCTGACTGTCTGTGGCATCGTAGCTCTCCATCGGATGGGCCGATTTCGATGCGGTTATTTACGTGAAAGCGAGTTTTCTTGAGGTGGTTCTTAGTTATGATTCATAGAAATCGATCTAGCAGTTTGAAGAGTATCAGCCCTTCTCCAAAATGATCAAAATGATGCAAAGCATTTTTGTCATTAAATGGATTTTATAACATTTTAGCGTAGGGGTTTTTAAATTTTACATTTAATAGTTATAGTCAGATTGTTGCGGGGAACGAGTTTAAAACTACATTTATTTTAAGTAGGTTTTTCGGTACCGTAATAAAGTTAGTTCAAGATTTTTATAGAACTTCGTATACATGTAGGTATCCAGTTTCACTGGAAAGGAAAGTTTAATGTGCGCATCCGAAGAAATAAAATCTGTGCCAAATCCAAAATGACGTGTCTATCTCATTGCAGTGACCGAAAACAACATCTGCAATGCGCTGCGGCTGCGGCTGAACTGGCTCTAGCGAGTTAAATAACGATTAAATTTTAAATCCAATTAGATCTAAATCTAAATCGATATACTTACGCCTGTATAAAGCTGCCGCCAAAGCGTTGTTGCGAAATCATAATAGGTAATTATGTAGTAACGAAGATGGTTGTGCCATGGTTGTGCCGAATACTTGCAATTCAACTTCAGGAAATGTTTACCTTTTCAATTTGTGGAAAAATATACTAAAATAGCTATACGAATAGATAATTATTACGTGCTTAAAAGACTTGTAAAGTTCCGCCAAATGGCGTCTATATGTTTATGGACCCCATCATCAGCTAACTGTTCTGTTGACAAGAAATTCAGCGAAAAAATCAAAAATTGAGAGGAAAATAAAAAACGTCTCCGTAATTGTAAGTAGGTACCTACATGTACCTATATGAGTAAAGTACCTACATATATGGTTTGGGATGGAAATAATAGACTAACTTACCTATACAAAATAACCTAGGGTTTATTTTCATACATACATGCATATTTCGGGTCTCTATTGTTTCCCAAAAAGTATTAAGTCATAATGCCCGCATTTTCGTTAGTCATACCTAATTTATTTGGTTCAGAAACGCGTCACATTTCTGGATTGCGATAAAACATACCTAACCTAACCTATCTATAGGATAAGCTTACGAAAATCCTGAAAAGTTAACATTTTCAGTTTTATGACTAATGATAATATGACGAATAATACATTATGATTTAAACTTAATGGGAAACAAAGGGACCCCGTATATTTCATCCCCAGAATATTTCTGCATTACGATTTCATATCATCGCCAATATTTACTCGCACGCGCCTGCGACGGTTCCAACGAGCATGTAATAAAGCGTGCAATATAGTGAGGTTTAAATCACGGGGGAGAAGTCCACGTTATCCCACGAGTCCCACGACACGAGTGAGGGACACTAATCGCGCGGAAGGGACGAGGCCGCTAAACGCGGTCAGTGCAGTTGAATTCACGACTTATAAAATTTCACTTATGCGACTTCCTATTAACGCGATGCAGGGATTATTCAATTGGCTTTGAATATTCCTCATTGCAAGGGATTATGCTGATAGATGGGTGACCTTCCTATGTTAGTGTTATCATAATTACCTACTTACTTCATGCCATCCGAAAGTTTCGATAAGACTGGACTTAGACATAGTTTATTAGTACACTGCCGTGTGTCTTAGTATGTTGCGTTATCTTCTTCATTAGTAGGTTATTTTAACATAACTCCAGGTTCTGAAACTGGGTGCTTTAAATTAAATCTCAAGAGTTGGTAAGTATCTCCCTAGCATTTTTATGTTACATTTGCCTACCTACTTAACTTATTACAATCAACTTAACTTATAAAACAGATTATATCGCGTATACCTAATGAATTTATAATCTATCCCGACGTTTCGAACCCTTTACAGCGATAACAACAACGTGTGCAAGAATTATTGAATAAAATTGAGGCTACGCCGTAGCGGCCGTACCGTAGCACAACATGTCTATTCAGAGCCGCTACACACTATGCGTGTGGGTACCTTTGCGTAGCAGGCACTTTTTCATCCACTATTTATCTACAGTATACAACCTTTTCCAGTAGATGACGACATAGTTCCCAACTTCCCCGACTAGAGTTCGATGACTCCGGACAGCCATGAGACACTGCGATATACCTCTACCTACACAGCTTTCGGGGTTCGAGGAAAACAGCGAAATTCCGGGAACTGAGCAAATACGAAGTTGCATATATAAGCCCTTACCATATCAATTTCAATGTTATTACAGTCTCCGAGCGGGTCCAATATTTTAATCTAATCCGTTTTAGCATAGGTACTTGAGTTTCAATCACTTTACCTTACCTACCTTAGTTATAGTTTCGTCATTTCTGTCTGTCCGTCTGCGGCATTGCACATACTCAAAGCACAGTGGTCGTTAGAGCTAGAAAGCTGCAAAGCAGTCAAATAAAAAGTATTGAAAAAAGAAAATTAGGGTAGGTATACATGTAAAGTGGGGACTTTTTTTTTAAATGAATAGATGTCTTCAACAACCATTTTTTTTATTTTTTAGTCTTTGGAATGTAACATTTAACATAGAGGAGGGATAAATATTATTTAAACTAGGCCGTCAATGAGAAGTAGTAGCGCTAGTAATAGCTTACAGATATTTTACTATTGCCACGTTTTCACATGATTTTATTACCACGACTTGTTTCGAAACATTAACAGTTAATCATGTAATACATATTTCATTGAACTATGAAAATAGTTTTCTAGTTAGTGGGACCAGATGCCAATAAAACCAATACGTCAAATGTACATTATATTTAATATTTATAATAATATTTCAGCCTATATACGTCCCACTGCTGAGCACAGGTCTCCTCCCATGCGCGAGAGGGATTATAGTCCTCATGCTAGCGTAATGCGGGTTGGGGACTTCACATACGCCTTTGAATTTCTTCGCGGATGTATGCAGGTTTCCTCCCGATGTTTTGCTTCACCGAAAAGCTAGTGGTGAATATCACATGATATTCCGTATAGAAGTTCCGAAAAACTCATTAGTTACGAACCAGGATTTGAACCCGCGACCTCCGGATTGAAAGTCGGACGTCAGATCCTTTCGGCCACCACCACTTCACTCAATACATTTTTAAAACCCCATTAACAATTTTTGTAATTTATGTAAATTGGGGACCGCAAAATTTTAATAATAGTAAAAGTTTAATTTGAACCTCATGTTAGCGGAGGGATAATAAATAAAAGTGTATAGACTCTTCTCTAGCGTTTTTCTACATCTCCCCTTCGCAATTTATTGTTTTATATTTAATATCAATTGGTTTGCGCGGGTGGCATTAGAATAAAGCCAAGTTACCATTATAAGAAGAGCTACAACTTCTAAGCGTATTATGCAATGACTAAAGAAGTGAAGGATCTTTGCAGAATGGTATTTACCACCCTCCAATGATGCGTCGAGGGGTAAAAGATTCATATAAAATTGTTTCATATTTCACTTGACTGTTGGTTGAATAATATTGGAGTAAGATAGTCTTGGGGTGTCTAACAATAGCCCCGCGTGTTACCTTGCGACTGTTATAAAAGTAAAAGAAGAGATTTATTATTAAACGGGAGTATTTTTTTACGCGTTTAATAAATTACCTATTCCAAAAGTTTCGGATCGTTTATTGAACGCTTCAACTCTATTAAAGGTTGTACCGGAAGAAGTTATGCGGTAAAACTGCAAGCTAGATGGACCGACGATCTGGTCTAGATCTCGGGTTGTGGAAGTCCTTGTCCAGCAGTGGACGCCCATCGGTTAAAACAATAAATGGTAAACAGAACAGACAGTGAATACAGTGATTGATGATTAAAGTGATTTTTTTGATCTATTAAAAAGCACATAATTTATACTGCACAAATATATTTTAAATCAAATGAAAACAAATTGTCATTTATTACCGTATTTAACACGGGGCAATAAAACTGCGCATTAAAGTTTGGCCGACCCCATCGTGTTTTGGTTTAATTAAAGCACCCCGATATCAATCCGGCAAATATTTGCTCAGCTTGTGTCAACACATGCAACAAACTTCCCGCGGAGAATTTATTTATTGCCAATCGTTTAAGACTTGCACACACTATTGACAGTTAAATGGGGTGTTGGTGTGAGACGAGAAGATTAAAATTGAACTAGTTATTATAGATTTACGATACTATAAAATAAATCCAACTGTCGCTTTCCTATACTCAATCAATATTTAGAATAATAGTAGGTAATATAATAATAGAATAATTAAAAATACCCTTACGCTATATACCAACAAAATCATTTTCGAAAAGAGCTCATTTTGGAAGAGATGCCCTTCAAACTCATGGATTGATTTCTATGAAACATATCTAAGAACCACCACATGAAAACTCACTTTCATGTAAAAGAAACCGCATCGAAACTGGCCTATCTGTTGGAGAGTTACGATGCCACACACAGACAGACAGTCAAACATATCACACCTCTCTTGTAATACTTGTTTCATCTCAGGTCTCATTTAGACGATGCGAGAACTCGCATGCGAGTTTCATTACATTGCGGGTTTTGATCGGTCAGTTGAATTGGACGTAACCAACAGTCCGCAATATAACGAAAATCGCATGCGAGTTCGCGCGCCGTCTAAATCAGCCCTTATTCAATTTGTCAGTTCTCATCGAGAGGGTGCGTGATGACGTTACCAAAGTTTGGATAAATGAAAATTGCTTACATAAAACTGTATACAATATAACTTTGTAAAAGTTAGTTGGCTCTCACCGCATAAAATCTCGGCGAATCTCGTCTAAAAATTCAATTTAACAATTCGTCCCCTACACCCCTTATTGGCGCTGTGCCAAAAGAAAACTGAAATATCACAAATTCACTGAGGCACAGGTACAGTATAGCGAATTTCAATGGTAAAGTGAATAGAATTAGGTTGTCGAGGCGATAATTTTAAACAGGGGTATGGGGTATCGAAGGGGTGCGCCGTTTTCCGCGTGATTTCACAGCGAGCTCGGTGAGCGGCCCGCTGAGCCGAGATCACTGCTGATGTCTGTGCAGTGACGCGCGTGAACTTTGTGGGCAAAGGCTATGCAGATAATTGCTGTCAACCCTTTGTGGGAAATTCTATTTTCATATTCAGCAGTTCCTAGGAATGCAAGCCGGTTTGTTAGAGTAAAATTAAAAAAGTGCGATTATTTTTGTAGTTGTAAATCGATCGAGGCGTCAATACTTCAGTAGGCGTTGTGAATTATAATATTAGGCTTTCTTCTTTCAATGGGGTAGGTATTTCAATATTTCAGTCAAATATTCGTTTTTCAAACTGTCAAAACAATTTGCCATTGTGTTTTTAACTCCGTTAACTTCGGGATATGGCTACATTTAAGGAAACTGAATGGAATACTTACTTTTCATTTTTAGGGTTCCGTACCTCAAAAGGAAAAAACGGAACCCTAATAGGATCACTCGTCTGTCTGTCTGTCTGTCTGTCTGTCTGTCCGTCCGTCCGTCCGTCTGTCACAGCCTATTTTCTCCGAAACTACTGGACCAATTAAGTTGAAATTTGGTATACATATGTAGGTTTGTGACCCAAAGATGGACGTGTAACGTAAATAAATGAATTTTAAATATGGAGGCCATTTTTGGGGGGTAAATGAGAAAATTAAAAAATAAAGTTTTTCTAACTATATCGTGTTACATATCAAATGAAAGAGCTCATTGTAAAAATCTCAAATATATTATTTTTATAATTTTAGGATAAATAGTTTAGCGGTTATTCAAGAAAATAGGCAAAAAATGACCATGCCCCCCCCCCTTATCTCCGAAACTACCGGGTCTAAAATTTTGAAAAAAGTACACAAAATAGTTCTTTACCTATAGATGACAGGAAAACCTATTAGAAATGTGCAGTCAAGCGTGAGTCGAACTTAATTACTTAGCCTTTGACCCTACCCCTACGGGTTTTTTTTTAATGTTTCCTACGAAACTACTGGACCAATTAAGGTAAAAATTGGTACACATATGCAAGTTTGTGACTCAAAGACGGACATGTAACGCTAAAAAATGAATTTTAAACATGGGAGCCACTTTTGGGGGTAAATGGGAAACTTAAAAAATAAAGTTTTTCAAACTATATATTATCTTGTTACATATCAAATGAAAGAGCTCATTGTGAGTAACTCAAATTTTTTTTTGGTAATTTTAGAGTAAATAGTTAGGACAAAACGACGAAGCGTTTCGAGAAAAGGTAGGTAGTGCCCTTGCGCTTCGCTTTGCTTGTCTTGGCGGGGGCACTGCCGTGCCCCCAGATACGAGTATGTAGTGTATGGTATGAAGATAAACCTAACGTAGGGCCATACGTCCCGGTACGCCGGGACATGTCCCGGTTTGAAACACGGTGTCCGCCCGGCGTCCCGGCCGATAAGAAAATTGTCCCGGTTTAAAAATCATACTTATTTAGTAGGGGGCTGGACTTGGTAAATAATAATATACCTACATTTCTACGTTTCATATGGCCAAAATTAAAAAAAAATGTTTTATGGTACCTACTTTTACCTTATGTCCAATATCAGTTTCTCAGACACACAATCATTAGATGATTATGTAAATTATGTTATTTTATAGCTTTTAAAGTCTGTAATGTAGAGCTTGAATTTCAGGCTCCCGAGGGCCTAAAACCTCATCAATGGAACTTCGGCCCTCCGAGTAACTCTTGCACATATGACACATATTATTGTTGAGTAACATTTGACGATTGGTTCGTATTAGAGCGCTGCTTTGTTACAGCTCGACCTTCGGCGTCACTTAATTTTTAACAAATATAAACATGTGTTTCAGAAGCTTGGCCTCGCATAAAAGCTCACCGCGCTGGTTATAAGTACATTTCGGGCTTGTTCAGTAATGTGGAGATTTCTGAGCTCGACCTTCAGCCTCACTTTTTACCTAAATTTTTGGTTTGTTTTCCAAATCTCCTCTTCTTCAGCTTAGCCTTTGACCTCGCTGCGCCAAGCTCGGCCTGCGGTCTCGCTTTTTATTACAATGGACATTGGTTGGCGTCTATGCTCTAGCTGAGCTTATCCTGAAGCACGGCTTCGACCTCGCATTTTTCCGGAAATTTTTAGGCCCGGCCCGGCCTTTTTAACACGCTTTTACAATTTTGTCACAAAAAATTTCGCGCTCGCTGCGCTCGCGTTTTTTGCTGGTTGACCCTGTGAATCTACATGGTAGCTTGATTGGTCAATGAATAGTCATTTAAACACATGGAAAATTTATCTCCGAAACTACTGTGCTAAAATTTTGAAAAAAAAACACAAAATACAGTAGAGTCCGATTAGTACGACTTCGCATATAACAACCAACCGCTTATAGCGACGTAAGTATAAGCACTTGTTTGGTTTTAGTATGAGCTACTATGAAAGTACAACCGTTTATTACGACTCCGCTTATAACGACCGACCGCTTTTAACGACGGAAATTGACACAAAATCCGTCCGTCAAGTCCGGTTACAACGACGAGTGACGTAATTTTTACAAATAAATTGTTGGTAAGAAGCTTACTCCGTCCCGCGCACCCAACTCCCCTCTCCCCTTTGCCTATACGCTATCTTGCAAACTAAATAAAACCCAATTCGCATTATTCAATTGAGCTTAAACTTCACATACATAATTATGTAAGTTGGGTGACAATGCAATATTTTGGTACCTTCGAGCTGGAGGTGGCCATAGGAACTGTTTGATAAAACAACGCATCCTAATTGACTTGGGTTTGTAAGAATTGTCTCAATTGAGTATAGGTTGCTTGTTGAAACAAAAGTAAACATTCCGCGATAAAGGCTCGAGTCAAAATTGAAATGTTTGACAAAAAACTTATTTATTTTTTGATTGTCGATGTACGATTGTCACCTTGATTAGATCCCTAAAAATTACGACTTTTTATTTTACGGGATTCGAGTAATTTGCGGATGATGAGTACGCGATCCTACAAAAGTGGCTTCTTCTAAACACACAAGTCTCTGCGTTTAAGACAAAGTGTTGTAATACTAACGTAAATGAATATTTTAATTAAAATGTTTTTTTTTTCGTTGATTGTCGCATAAGTAAATACAAAATGATGTCATTATTTTGATTAAAAAAATATATTAAAATTGGCAGTACGTTTAGTGTGACGTCCGGTTAGTACGACGTAATATCAGCGGTCCCTTGGGCGTCGTTATAACCGGACTCTACTGTAGTTCTTTACCTATCGATGACAGGAAAACCTAATATTACAAATGTGCAGTCAAGCGTGAGTCGGCCTTAATTACTTAGTTTTTGATGCTACCCCTACGGGTTTTTTATAGACATTTCACTCACGTTTCACATGAAAAAATACATTGTTAAAAATTGTGTAATGTACGGAACCCTTGGAACGCGAGTCCGACTCGCACTTGGCCGGTTTTTTGTTTATTTTTCGTAAAATAGTAGTTTATGCAACTGCAACTTATGATATAATAAGGGTCGACTACGTCTCGTTTTGTAACTTCGACCCTTGAATTTTAAGAACCAATTATGAGCTGTTGCATACATTACTTTTTCTATGACAGCTGCAGCAAAAAAAAAAAAAAAAGAGTTATTAAAAAAAAAGAGTTATTATTTAAAAAAAATTGAGTTATTATTTAAAAAAAAAAGAGTTATTATTGTAAATGAAAACATACCTCTTTCAATCAAGATGATCGGAACTTGTATCTTTAAAAAAAATAAAGCAGTTGTATTATACTCATAAGATGACTGCTAGCAGTCAGCTAGCTAGTCAGCAGCTAGCTGAGCCTATAGACAAATCATTCAAATGACATTGCTTTAGATATCACTGTCAGTCATTTAATTGACACATTTAAGTGCTGGAGTAGAAAATAGTAGTTTATGCAACAGTGATATAATAAGGGTTCTTAAAATTCAAGGGTCGAAGTTACAAAACGAGACGTAGTCGAGTTTTGTAAAAAAAGACCCGAGAATTTTAAGAACCAATTATGAGCTGTTGTATACATTACTTTTTCTATGACAGCTGCAGCAAAAAAAAAAAAAAAAAAAAAAAAAAAAAAAAAAAAAAAAAAAAAAAAAAAAAAAGAGAGTTATTATTAAAAAAAGAGTTATTATTAAAAAAAAAGAGTTATTATTAAAAAAAAAGAGTTATTATTAAAAAAAAAGAGTTATTATTAAAAAAAAAGAGTTATTATTTAAAAAAAATTGAGTTATTATTTAAAAAAAAAAAAGAGTTATTATTGTAAATGAAAACATACCTCTTTCAATCAAGATGATCGGAACTTGTATCTTTAAAAAAAATAAAGCAGTTGTATTATACTCATAAGATGACTGCTAGCAGTCATCTTATGAGCCTATAGACAAAGCATTCAAATGACATTGCTTTAGATATCACTGTCAGTCATTTAATTGACACATTTAAGTGCTGGAGTAGAAAAAGTAATTAATAGCGTTGTTCTAACACGGACACTATTATTTAAATTCACTATCCCTCACTATATTTAACAAACAATTGAAAACTATGACCTATCACAATCACATTTCGAATATCGATCGTCCGAGATAGTACTTACTTGCGTTTATGTAGTAGCAAATGTATAAACTCATACTAAACATTAATTAATATGTATGTAAACAGCTAGGCCCTAAAGCAAGTGTACACGCTTGTAAGGGCTTTATCAGGTAAAAACAAATCACTTAAATGGAGTTAATTAGAATACCGGTTTCTTTGAGAAAGTTACTTAATTTAAGCTTAATTAATTTAAGCCTTGTTAACGGACTTAAATACAGTGTATGGACGCCCTTGCCAATACCTAATATGCTATATATTTTTCCATATCTTTTAAATACTTGTATCATGATTAGAATCATGAGCCATTGCATAAATTGCAAAACTTTCACAACTGGGATTATATGCTGTTCGCATATTTAGTCACTGCAGTGACACATGATGTATTGCGGCGTTGGAATCCAAACAGTGGGCCGCCTCGTTCACAAAGCGGCCACCACGCCGCGCAGCGCCGCTTGTCACGCGTCACGCCTGCCACCGCAACGCGAGCATTCCATAATCTGGCCCGGCCGCTGACAGCTCTACAATGCGCGCTCGTGTAAACATTAATATTGCTCTATCATGTCAAAAGCATACTCCTGTTATGGTTCATCCTTTGCCCGATTCGATAAACCAAACGATAATAGAATGGGCAAGAAATGGCTGACTATTGTGCAATAAGGGCCGCCATATTGACAGTCGTTTATATCATATTGAAGGCCGTCATAAAAAGTTTATAGGCAAACATACGAGTATGGTCCGTTATATAGATATGAGTATGTACATTTCTATTATCAGATTATGTTAGATAAGTACATAAATAAAAGCATGAAGACAACCGTAAAATACTTATGTAAAGGACTTTTATATAGTTAACCAATGATTTTCCTTGCCTTAAAATGAAACCCCATCCCAAATTTAATTCTTTGCGATACGTTATGCCCTATTTTCTGCACCAGACAATGCTGCTTTTGACATCTGACACTCGCTAGAGGCGAGACAATATGGCTTAGACTCGATCCCCCAAATTAGTGGCACCGCCGGCGCCCTTCAACAATTATGCGAGTGCGCGTAACGCACCTAATGGTGCGGATTACGTTACACGTAAGTGAATCGAGACAAATTGACGAGTCGCATTATCACGTCGTCGCTTAAAACGTAACCCTTAATTCTTTGACACAGAGCTGCTTTTGCAGCTAAAACTTTCAGTCAGGCCTACTAGATGGTGAAAGGTATTATATCAGTCGAAATGCATTAGGGCCTCTAATCGATAGGGCAGCCATAAAAAGAAACTCGATAAAGATAGCCTTGGTACCCAAATAGAACTAACGTCATTGACGCGTGTAGGTATCAATGAATACACATACCAAAGAAAAAAATACAAATTCATTACACTTAATGGTATTTACAGACGGAACCCATTAAATTATTTTAAAAATAGCAATGACTCAGAAAACATGTAATATTGGATAAATAAATCGTGTTTGACTGTATTTATCTTCGATCAACACGGAAGGGATGCGGCATTCGCACTATTTCCCCTCTGCCTAGGTACAAGATCAACTGATCTAGCGCGGGTAATAAAACTAGTTGCGCTCGGATTTTTAACTAGACCGAGTCCAGACGCGCGAGTGAACACAGCAGCAGAAAAAAATGCCTAATTGCTCGGTTTTTTGTTGTAAAAAGAGGTCGGGGACATCAAATATACAAAAAGAAGGTGTTACATTTCACACGTAATATTTTTTTTACATGTCATACGTTTAATTATATTTAAACACAATTATTATATTTTAGTCTCATGTAATTGCTGGATTTATCGATTTTTCTCGCCCAGTACAAATTGCGGATCGGTCGAGCAACAAATCCGACTTCTCATCTCTTGACGAAAATGTGTTAGTGTGCGTGTTGTGACACTTGTGACTCGTCCGTGCACAAAAACAGATCGAGGTGTGCAAGATTTGTCTGTGTAGGGTGTCATTTTCTACGTATTTGTGTCGTCATTACAGATTGGATTTTGTATGCAAGTGTGTGAGAAGTGCGACTGTGTGCACGTTCCCCCCCGCGAAAAATGGCAGAATGATTTGAATGTCAAGATATCGCTTGGGCCTATCCCTTCTGACCTGTCGGAAGCCCGTGTTGATCGAAGGTATTTATTGATTTGGTAATTTTAACTAGCCTTAAATATGATAAATCGACACGAGTTAATGTAATAGAATTAATAGATGGTATAATTATCGTCGCTGCCAGTTTACGAGGAACCGTGTATTTGCTGGTGGATCATTGCCAGGGACGGGCCTACTTGAACCCGAGGGATTACTTACATATCATTTACGGACTCGCGCGACAAATTGAAACAACTGATCCGCTGCATAACAAAATGTTTATATTTTAAATATAACTTACAACCCCTTTCGGAGATACACGATCTACCAATAATACCAATTTTGACACCTCGAAAGCGATTTTTCAGTAAGTATTAGATAATTAATATACCAACCACAACTTAAATAAAAAACTCCGCGTACTTTCGAAAGTCTGGGATAAGTTCTGATGAATAATAATACAATACAATAGTAATGTTGTTTTTTTCTCCCCAGTACAAAAGCACCCTAGCTAGTGAACCGCACGAGCAATTTCCTTCACCACAACATCTCCATCGTCTTTTCAACGTCAAATTGCAAATGTCAGAGCGTAAGGGAAAGCACAATGGCCCCCTCTGCCGACCCTCACTATCGGTCGGAGCAAAGATTCGAACACGCTAACATGCAAATTAAAATTTTAAAACACGCCATATCGTTCGTTTTCTTTCTATTCGGGCGTATAATTTAAACATACAAAAGAAGTCCTGACATTTGGAGGGTGTCTGCCCATACTGCAGGTTGTGCTTAGGTATTTCCGTTTTTAATTTATTTTAAACTATAAATGTATTAGTTCTGTTTAAAATATAAAATTAGGTAATTTCTCTGAGATTATCTAAAGTTCTAAAAAAATTATCCTTGTTGTCTAAAGAGCTTCACATGTCAAAGTTCGGATCGGATGCTACGTTGACCCACCAAATTTGATTTAATCAGATGTGCGAAAATTTTAATTTTTTGACTGGCACTTATTTAAAAAAAAAGTAACTAATAAAATAACACGTTCGAATTTCATATATTCTTTGCACTCTTGTGAAGAAAATGCAGTTTTGCTATTTGTTTTAAGAATAAAAAAGGGCTTTCCGAGCTAGTGAGGTGAAAATTTAGTTACCTATAGGTATTATTTCTTCCAGCCACAACCTAATATTTAAAATTGTACAAATTTTTAATGTAAAAAACTGACTAGGTAGCATTAAAAAGCAAATAGGCGCGCCTTGGTAGACTTTCACTAATGGGCGCCGCCCGTGCTCGTTCTACCTACGTAAGTGGAATGGAATTGCACCTAAAATGGATTGCACTGCACCAATACGAGTCGTGTTTACGATCCATTACGCAACGACGTATCATTATTATATGTACCTATATATTCCAAGCATCAAATCAATCAATTACTTGTGTCCCTACTTGGCCAACAATGCCTAACCTCGTAGGAAATTTTTACAATACGCACTTAGTTAAATAACATTATTTAGTTAAATCAATGAGTTAAATCATCCTACTAGCTTTATTATAAGTTCATATATTAAGTCAAAACTATGTACAAAAGCTAGAAAGTTGAAATATACACATCAAGTTACACTCTCTAGGCGTAAAATCTCTTTGTAAAAGAAATACGAAGCGATTTTGAGAACCTCGACCCCCAAGAGGGTTAAAAAAGGGGAGGAAGGTTTGTATCGGCTTCAAGATTTATTTTAAGCTAGGAACTTGAAGCTTCGTAGAAAGACATTGTAATAAAATACAATAAAAATAATTTCAGCGTTTTTAAACATTCATTCTCTAACGGGGTTAAAATGGGGTTGAAAATTTGTAACGGGAATGATTTGAGTAGGTAAGGCGAAATATTAGAAAGCAAGAAAAGTAATTTCAGTGCTTTTGAAAAGTATCCCCTAATGGGGTTAAAAAGGGGTTGAAAGTTTATATTAGGAAAAAAAATTACCAACCAGTGTAAAAATCCACGCGAACGAAGTATTGGGCTACAACTACAACTATGTAATAAATATATTATTAATATTGTGAAAACTCTTATCTGTGCCTCTGCCGATACAACCCATAAATCAAAGCTGTTGGTAGAAATGCGCTCGTACCGACCCGACTAAAGGTAATATACGAGTTTAATCTAGATAAACGGAAAACAAACTGCTGAGGGCGACCAGGGCACACAGCTCAGGGCTTTGACCCGCCTAGCAAATGTCGACCTGGCTGGTAACAGCTGGCACCTTAAAGATTGTAGAGAATGACGTAACCTAGGTAAATTAAATGTTTATGCAGATTGTTTGAATAAATAAATGCTGATTACTATGAAAAGAAAATCTGCCATATGTAGGTATACCGTGTTATCTAAATACCAATGTGATATAACCTCAATACAGGCACTATAGTACACCTTTTTCCTGCCCATCGGCTATCTCCATCAGTAGGCAATGTGCTCGGGATCTTACACATATTTGTGAATATATATTGTTCGGTCATCTATGGTAAAATGTAAAGCATGTAATCGCTTACCTTGCAGGGTGTAGGCGGTGCGCTGCGGCTGCATGCCCGGCGCGACGCTCACGCCGGCGCGCGACGTGTTGTGTAATCACTTACCTTGCAGGGTGTAGGCGGTGCGCTGCGGCTGCATGCCCGGCGCGACGCTCACGCCGGCGCGTGACGTGTTGTGTAATCGCTTACCTTGCAGGGTGTAGGCGGTGCGCTGCGGCTGCATGCCCGGCGCGACGCTCACGCCGGCGCGCGACGTGTTGTGTAATCGCTTACCTTGCAGGGTGTAGGCGGTGCGCTGCGGCTGCATGCCCGGCGCGACGCTCACGCCGGCGCGCGACGTGTTGTGTAATCGCTTACCTTGCAGGGTGTAGGCGGTGCGCTGCGGCTGCATGCCCGGCGCGACGCTCACGCCGGCGCGCGACGTGTTGTGTAGCGACAGAGCGCCCAGCAGATCTAGCTCGGTGGCTGCAACAACAAAACAACAAATCTTTATCTGTGCATACAGGGTAAGTATCTATCAAAGAGAATAGATAGTATAGGGTCCTGTCATAGTAAAATTTGTAGTCACATTAAATTTACTGCCATCTATCGACACACGACTAAAACTCAAAATGAAAACGTATAAAACTATCAATTTTTTTTATATACTTATGTATATGGATAAATGATTTTTATATCATTGTGATCCATGTTCTTTCACTGATACCTATGTCTTAAAATTGTTAAATATCAAATGGTGTCAACGTCAACGCCGCCTAGCCGAGCATAGGTCAAAGATGTGTGCGCCATCCATCCGAGAATGACTTTTTCTTGATTATCGAGGCACGTATTTTCCTTAGACTTTATTCATCTTATACGGAGTTACATATATAGATACCTATACATAGATGTCTATGCATATCTGTTCTCAAATCATCTATTAAGATTATTAATTTCTTGATAATTATGAATCGAACTCATGCATGATCTTCTTTTTAAATATCTCACCCCTAGACCAGAGGGCCTAGCCACGATGACAAATGTACATCGACTAACGCCAATCGAAAAGTAAAAAATTGTCGGGCTGACATATACAGTACCGTAAAACACCCTATTTTCGCCTACTTTTTGACATATTTTTGAAGTTTCCTATTAGGGTACATGTTTATTGTGTCATCACTAGTATCTAAATGGTATATATAATGATAACACATAAATTTAATTTAAAAATAACCCAATTGTATGTATAATTATACCTAAAAAGCGGCCAAGTGCGAGTCGGACTCGCCCATGAAGGGTTCCGTATTTAGGCGATTTATGACGTATAAAAAAAAAATACTTACTAGATCTCGTTCAAACCAATTTTCGGTGGAAGTTTACATGGTAATGTACATCATATATTTTTTTTAGTTTTATCATTCTCTTATTTTAGAAGTTACAGAGGGGGGGACACACATTTTACCACTTTGGAAGTGTCTCTCGCGCAAACTATTCAGTTTAGAAAAAAATGATATTAGAAACCTCTATATCATTTTTGAAGACCTATACATAGATACCCCACACGTATGGGTTTGATGAAAAAAAAATTTTTGAGTTTCAGTTCGAAGTATGGGGAACCCCAAAAATTTATTGTTTTTTTTCTATTTTTGTGTGAAAATCTTAATGCGGTTCACAGAATACATCTACTTACCAAGTTTCAATAGTATAGTTCTTATAGTTTCGGAGAAAAGTGGCTGTGACATAAGGACGGACAGACAGACGGACAGACGGACAGACGGACAGACGGACAGACAGACAGACAGACAGACATGACGAATCTATAAGGGTTCCGTTTTTTGCCATTTGGCTACGGAACCCTAAAAAGGAGCTCAAAGACAATAGGCGAAGTTTCATCTTTTTGCCTAATTTCGCCTACCCTATCAAACATGACTGAACATAGGCACATTCCATTAAAATTAAGTTCTACCCTCTGTATGATTGACGTAATTTATATTGAATCGTACGCCGGTGTTATTAAGGTCCTATTACGCACATATTTTCATCATAGGCGAAAATAGGAAGACATCCAGCGTGTTTTCATACATATTACTACGATCGTTCAGGGTTGTCAAAAATCATGTTTTTAACCAACTGTCGCAATTAAAGAGGGTTTTTGGTTTTCATGTCATAAATCATATAGGTATGAGAAAAAAAAATCATTTCAAAATCAACCACAAAATGTATTTAAAGACTAATATTAATTAAGTACTTACTTAACAAAAATCCCGCTTACGTTAGGTGAAACATAGATAAATCAAGCTGCATAATTGCATGTACTAATCAAGTGTCCATGCAATTTTGCAACTGAGTGTGCATGATCGAAAATAAAGGTTTGTAGTGACCCAATAAGTAACTAAATATTTTATATCACGATTCAAGTTATCTTGTAAAATACCACGACACAAGAAAATAACTTTGTATAATCCATTTACAAACGCATGGTCTAGGTACTCAAAAAATAATGTCAACAAAAACACCACATGACATGACTCAGTTAAAATTTCAGAATGACCTGAACACAACACAATAAACACGTGAATCGGCCATTCTGAAATTAGTCAACCAGGACCGTTATGGATTCGTCTTGTCTGTCTGTCCGTCTGTCCGTCCGTATGTCACAGCCACTTTTTTTCGAAACTATAAGAACTATACTGTTGAAACTTGGTCAGTAGACGTATTCTGTGAACCGCATTAAGATTTTCACACAAAAATAGAAAAAAAAACCAATAAATTTTGGGAGTACGAGGGACGTCTGAAAACTTCTAAGCCTAAGGTATTTCGAGGTTGTATATGTGTTTATGATACTGGCCGCTAGAAAGGCCATTTAAAAATAAATTATTAAGAAAACAATATGTCAGATTTTTATTATTCTGTTTCGAGATATTCAACTAGAAACTACATAATGTGTGAATTACCAGCGAATATTACGAAAATTGAGCATCGTGCTGTAATTAAGTTCCTTACAAAAAGTGAAAAATCACCGCAGTGTATTTTTGAGGAAATGGCTATTATTTACGGTGCTTCTGGGCCTTCTTATGCCACAGTCAAAAAGTGGAGTCGCTTATTTAAACTCGGGCGGGAATCCATCGAAGACGACCCCCGCTCAGGGCGGCCAATATCGGTAGTGACCGAAGAAAACGTAGCCAAAGTCAAAAAGTTGGTATTGGAAGATAGAAGAATTAAGGTTTGGCAAATAGCTGAGGTCCTAGGTATAAGTAAAGAACGAGTCGGAGAAATTTTACACGAACATTTGCACATGAGTAAAGTTAGTGCTCGTTGGGTGCCGAAAATGCTTACTGCCTTCGATAAAGAACGTCGTGTTGAAACTTCCCAGGCGTTTTTAGACTTGTGCGAAGATAATATAGACGAAGTTTGTTCCCGAATAGTAACTGTCGATGAAACATGGATCAGACAGTATGACCCGGAGTGTAAGTCCGAATCAATGCAGTGGATTGAGAAGGGGGAACGGCCGCCGAAGAAATTTAAAGTGCAAAAGTCGGCCTCTAAGTTAATGGCTACGGTGTTTTGGGACTGTGATGGTATTCTTTTAATCGATTATTTAGAAAAGGGTTCCACAATAAATGCACTTTATTATGCAGATCTTGTAAGACAGGTACGACAAGCAATAGTTGAAAAAAGGAGAGGTAAACTAAGGAAAGGAATTTTGTTTTTGCAAGACAACGCACCCGTCCACACCGCTCATGTTGCGAGGCGTGCTTTGAAGGAAGTTGGCTTTGACGAAATCGACCACCCACCGTACAGCCCCGACCTAGCCCCTAGCGACTATTTTCTATTCAATAATTTGAAGAAAGAGTTGAGGGGAAAGCGATTTACTAGTGACGAAGAGATTAAGGCGGCCGTAGAGGAGCATTTTGAAGGGCAAAATAAAGAATATTTTTTTAATGGGCTAAAAGCACTATATAAAAAATGTAAAAAGTGCATTGATTTGGGAGGAGATTATATCGAAAAATAAACAGTGATGTACCTTTGAAAATTGTGTTTTTGTATCTTAGGCTTAGAAGTTTTCAGACGTCCCTCGTACCCCATACTTAAAACTGAGACTCAAACAATTTTTTTTTCATCAAACCCATACGTGTGGGGTATCTATGGATAGGTCTTCAAAAATGATATTGAGGTTTCTAATATCATTTTTTTCTAAACTGAATAGTTTGCGCGAGAGACACTTCCAAAGTGGTAAAATGTTCCCCCCCCCCCCCCCTGCAACTTCTAAAATAAGAGAATGATAAAACTTAAAAAAAAGATATGAGATGTACATTACCATGCAAACTTCCACCGAAAATTGGTTTGAAAGAGATCTAGTAAGTAGTTTTTTTTAATACGTCATAAATCCCCTAAATACGGAACCCTTCATGGGCGAGTCCCACTTGGCCGTTTTTTTTAGATTTAGGTTAATTTTAGTTTAGCTTTATTTTAGAATAGTTTTTAGTTTGTATTTAGTTTAATTGTAATTTTAAGTTGTTTTTATTTATTGTTTTTTTTGTCATGTTTTTGTACAGTACACATTTTGAAATAAAAAAAAAACGCAACGAGTTCCTATTTTTTTTTCATTAAAGTGACAACCCTAGGGGTAGGCGAAATTTGGAAGGAACATGGCGTTTTGACCTCTCAGGTGATATATTACAAGATAACTTTTTAATTACGAGGGATACGTGAAAACTAATTATTTCATGCGAAAGATCATTAAATTTCGATTATAGATTGAAGTATTTTGTTGACTCACCTGTTAAACATGTGCCGCTGGAGACAGAAGTATTCACGAGCAAAAAAATCTTTGTCACACCTAACACTCTTTAAGACACTCTAAAAGTGAACAAGCTGAAGGTAGACACAAAAAAGTAACAGCAGTGTTGCCACAAATAAATTTCCCAATAGATATGGTAGTTAAATATGCCATGTTTGATACCAATTTTAGTAGAAAATTTAATATTTTTAATTTAGGCGATGTTTGGCTTGACAGGCGAGATTAGGGTGTTTTACGGTACTTTAGTTTCATTTGATGTTTTCTATAAATATTTGTCACTATAAATATCTAGCCCCCTGAACTATTAGCATATAGGTATGAAATGGGTATGAATGACGGTTAATCAATCAATTTAGACAGCTCTCGCTCATCTGACCGTACGTATAAGGAATTTAATTCATTGTGTCCGTGTTCCAATAACCAATCATTATAGCCAGGTCCGTGCAATAAATATTAACGATTCAACAGACGTGTTGTCCTACTTTACGACAATCAATAGAGTCCGAAAAATGGAGAAGTCGCAGACTCGGCCTCGTATTGATCCGTGCTCAAAGTAACTGTTTCTTACGAGTACACCACTGCACGTTAGTTCATCGCTAAACTTTGAATATATTTTTAAAAACATTAGTCGTTCAGCCGTGTGTGTTTTTCTCTAAGTAGTTAAGTAGTATCCCATCAACTGACCTTATAACAAGAGTAAATAACGAAGACCGAATTATTTAAAACACACTTTTTTTGGAGAAAATCCTTGTTTCTGTAATTAATCTAAGATAAGATACAAGTAAATGTTTGCTTAGTTTAGGTCATCATCTTCCTCGCGTTATCCCGGCATTTTGCCACGGCTCATGGAAGCTTGGGGTCCGCTTGGCAACTAATCCCAGTAATTGGCGTGGGCACTAGTTTTTACGAAAGCGACTGCTATCTGACCTTCCATCCCAGAGGGTAAACTATAGGCCCGTATTGGGATTAGTCCGGTTTCCTCACGATGTTTTCCTTCACCGAAAAGCGACTGGTAAATATCAAATGATATTTCGTAGGTACATAAGTTCCGAAAAACTCATTGGTACGAGCCGGGGTTCGAACCCGCTATCTCCGGATTGCAAGTCGCACCTACCTCCGGATTACAAGTCGCCGTTTGCTTAGTTTAGGTATTGTTATAAAATTTCATTTAGCAACAGAAAATAAACATTGCTTCGGTATTTAACTTTTCGCCGCCACGTATATGAAGTAATAAAGTGTCATCAACGCCATGTCAAAACTTATACAAACCTGACTAAAACCACGACTCGATATGAAGTCGGGGCACGAAATGAAGGACTTTATATCAAGTCAATGGCGGCGAAAACGTTAAGTTGAATTTAAAAAATATATGAATGTATACATTAATATATTTACCATTACGATTATACAAATCAAAGTAGCATAAGTTTTAAATTAATAAATATTATTTTATCTTATCTTAATTGTGCAATTTTCTTGGTAAGAATAATAGTTTTGCCTTGAACGTAAATTAATGTCATGTCATGAGGCACGTAGCAAGACGTAGCGGTATCCGCGCGCGTAGCTAATGCTACGACACTTGTACGACCAACGCCGCCATTTATAATTTTTATTATCTCTGGGGCATGGCACAGTGCGTCCGATTCCGATAGCCACATTATTTTATTTTATTTTCCGATACGAGACGGTAAACTTAACTTTTCTTGAACGTTTGGCGATGCCCACGTGTCAAGATATTTTTAAACAGTTTTACAGAATGTGGGCTGTAGAAATTATACAGTTTCGCGACGTCGTTCTTCTCCATTCACCATAATTTAAAGAAATCCGATGCCCATTCAGTTTTAATTACCGTTTATTATTACCGAACTGACCGAATTGACAGATATAGGTACATATATGTAGACGTTAAATTGACAGATATAATTTCAGTTTAAATTTTATAATGTATTACATACTCAAAACTTTGTCCAAATTGTATGTCATATATTATTAACGTTATTGTAATTAACTATTTTTGTGTCTTAAAAAGACATTCGGATACCAACTGCAGCTGCATTACTGTTGCGGCGTTGTTATTGCCGCCGCTGTGTCTGTTAATTTCCTTGATAAATTATCAATTTTATTGTTACATGACATCCGAACGTCACCTTTAAATACCAGCTTTCCTTGTTACGTGTTCATGCTTTCTTGTCCGCCTGCTTTAATGTAAGTAATCATTACTTCCCCATCAAAACATTACATGCATTATGAAAGTTTTAACAGACAAAAGTCATTAACACACCGCTCAAACTAGTCTCATAACATAACTACTCGTGTCTACACATTGTCGAAAGCTGCGCGCTGAAGCTTTTTACGCGAAATGTTTAAAACAGTGGACTAGTTTTGTAAAGGAGCTAGGTGTGTTAGTAAGTGATGAAGTGCATACAAAGCTCGCTCTTAATGTGTCTTTCACGAGGAAGTGTCACAGATTCCGGCGAGAGCTCTTCTGTCGACAGAAGTGTAGCTCCAATTTACGCCGCCACAGCACTCAGGGCTGTCTCTCGCTGGAGATATATAAATAGATAGGTATACATATGTATTGACAACTTCCCGCGGATCTCTGATGGGGATCAGGGTAGAATGATACCGTAGTACAAACTATCTTACGGTCTTTTCCGGGACTTAAATTATCTCGATAGCAAATTTATCCAAACAGTAAGTACTGCTACTATAACCATAACATAACCAATTACCGCTAATCATTATAAACCCCATGTCGCTGTGTTACCGGAAACAAAATAGTTATTATACTGTTATTTTAAAGTATACTGTAAGGTACATACATATACGGGGCCTTAGATGCCTGAACATAAATACTGTCATTCGTATTATTGCAAAGAGGTTTTTATATTACATAGTTTTTAATTAGATATTTGTGTTGGGAGCCCTACGTATCGCGAAGTGGGGCGGCAGCGGCGGCTCGCCGGCGACGGCGCGTCTGCCTCCCCAGCCTCCGACGAAACTGTAACTGAGCGCTGCTCCAGATTACAGACAGAGTAACCATCATGCATCTTACAAGTTCTCTATAAGCATTACTGTGACTTTATTTATATATATTTAATGCATTGTGCATCACGGCTTTACGAACCTAAGTAACGAACGTTTTCATCAAGGTAATTAGGCAAAAATGGGTTTTTATCTGCATGTCGTCCGATATCATTAGAAATAACTACCGTAAAATGGGGTGAGTAGGGTCAAAACTGAAATTCAAACCTCGATAACATTTTATTTTTACATATGAAAACTGAATGGTGTATATAATAAGTGTTCCGGACGTTTGTATTTTAGTTTTTATTTTATTTTGGGTAGTTCCATTTCATAACTTTGACGATAAAGAGGAAAACCCACCTCACCCCGTAGTGCCTCGTATTTGGGGTGAGAGGGGTTTTCATACAAAGGTGATTTTGGAAAATTGTTGGATCGATTTTTTTTTATTATGCGTATACTATAGCTCCATTTTAAATTGGAATACATTATTTTTGTAGCAGTAGCCTTAAAATCCCTTCTCACCCCCCTCTCAAACCTTCTCTACCCATTCATAACCCACCTCTCCCCGCGAAACCTACTCACCCCGTTTTACGGTATAGTGCTAGCGGTACGCCAAAAAACGCTGCAAATTGTGTTTTTTACATATAGTATTTTTTTTTTCATATCAGATTATTACAAAGTGTGATCTATGAATTAAATATTTAAAAAGACAGAAAAAATACTAAATGTAAATATTTTCAAAATTGCTTTCATAGGGTTAGATATGAGGATATTAGGGTATTATTTGAAGTAAAATTTAGAAAAAAAAATTGTATCAGGAGAAGCCGGTGTTGGTGTTGTTCTAAAAGTGGAATTTTGAGCGATGCAATGGTTTAAAGCAAGATGACTAAACAAACTTTGCTACCGTGTGTAACACAAAAATGTTCACCTCACCAACGCGGGGTAAATACTGATACTAACTGTAGGTAATCAATTAAGGCCAAATGAAATTAAATGGGTATGCTTCAAAATCATCGCTTTAAAGACAATTTTACCAGCTAAGCTAACATGAAGATTAGCTGGTAGAATTGTCTTTTAAGCGATGATTTTGAAGCATTCCCATCCCAAATTCCCATCTAATTAGTTTGCCACTCTTGTGGATAAAAAAGCAACATATTCATACGTTCTGGAAGAATAAAGAGAGCTTTTACGACCATACATATTTGTAGAGGTGCTAAGCTAATAGTTTTGTTGACTGTACATCCATAATCATTATATACCTACCTATTTGTGTAAGGGAAATTCCAAATATCATCTGTAGTAGTCTTCAAGTCCACTCCATCAAATTGGTGGTTTTCAAAAGGAAATGCTTTTATATACATGATAACAAAAAGTACAACTCATTTAAATAATACCACCCTTTATTAAAAGTTAGATGAAAAAGTAAAAAAACATATTAGAGAGGCGTCGTATTAACGTTCAAGACCGCCACTACAATTACTACAAATATAATAAGTTGTAGTGTACTAGGTATACTTTCTACTTCAGTTCTTTCACTCCAATAATATGTTTCAGTGACCCCTAATATCTATCGCAACCATTCAGCAGTTGACTCATTCGACTATTTCTCTAAAATCTATGTATCTTCGAACAAACATTTGGACGCTACAATCCCTTTAAAGCTTTTTTCCTTTACCAAGCTAATACTTTGTTAGTATCTGAGACGCTGTGTACCTATCGGCTATCAAGCGGCGATACTGGCGAGTTACAGAATACGGATCGTTAAATTGTGTTCTCCACGCGATCGTAAACAGTGTCGTTCGGCCACATTCGCCTTTGATAGTGCCTACCCGTAAACTACAAAGTACGCAGACTTCTGAAAAGATATCCAGACTTTTTACTGACATTTATAACTTCACATTATAGTGTTAAGATCTGCATTCGCGTAACACGTATTTTTTAGCTCGAGCAAACGCAATGCATGTGTACTGTGTTGCATTAATGCAATTTATCGGTCGGAAAACCTGAAAATTACGACCGTCGTTAAAGCCGACTTTAATTCGTTTGCAGTTTCATTGCCATTCCCGCATTTAATGGGTAGAAAAAGCATTTTAGCGCTTCACTATGAAACAATTCCGTGAAATATTTAGTTACGGTAATTTAATAGGTTTGAGGTCGGAATCCTTCAGTTTATTACGCCCGTGCCACGCAATGTGGCGCATGAAAGTGGCAGCGTTAAAGGTTTTATTGGATGAAAATAATAGCGGAGGTAATCTATCAAAACGGCTGAAGGCGGGTAATTAGCAGTTCCGCGGAGTTTGGGCGGAACAAGCGGGTAACCCGCCGCCCCGCCGTCGGAGCCCATCACTGCGTGATTAATTAACTCGTGCCTTCAGCAGGGCGCGAAGCCTCTAATAGCTCTTGAAGCGAGCGGTAATTCATACACATCCCACATGGATGTGTATGATTAATTAAATTTGTACCCACATGTACAGTACAGTCATGCATCAAAAGTACACTCGTGAGCAATGAAACGGAACTAATTCACATGTTCGGTTTCCCCGCTCAATAACTTTTCTAATTTTCATGCAGAAAATATCCTGAAGAAAATAGTATCAATTGAAATCAATATACGTAACCTATTAGAAAACATCACTTTTTTTTCAGGTTTGACAACAAAAATAGACGTTTTCTAAGAATAGACGAAACTAAAGTGATTCCGTTTCTTTGCTCGTGAGTGTAAAACATTAAGGCTGTTGCAAATTACTTTTGAACGCGAATTATCGAGATTTATAATTTGGATAAGTATTCGATATTGTCAAATACTGTGAACATTTTTACATGGCAAAAAGGTCCAAAATATTTACGGATAATTTAACGGAATATTTTTCAATAATATCATCTACTTAAGATAAATTTAAACCAGTTCTTTTTTGTATTAGATTGAGCTAAAATTACATATAAAATTCCGCCATTTACTCCAGTAGTTTATTCCACGAAAGGAATCTCTACATCGAAAAAACGTTGCAATTCTTGTGTGAGGGCTATCCCTCACTCAACGATTTATCCCACCCCCACAGTATAAAAAGGCATTTTCTATTCGTCAAATAGATTTATACTGACGTATCGTAGAGATCGTTCAATTTGCATTTTCCTGTTTTTAGAAAACACGCCTATGAATGAAAAACAACCAAGCCACTATTGTCCACGTAGCGTAGAGTAATAACCAACAAAATCATAAATGTGAAATGAGAGCCAAGTTTAATATTAAGAATGTGTTGTAGTTGACTCGTCAAAAAAAAATTAAATCTATACCTATGTGTGCCAAGTTCTGTGCTGTGTAGAAAATTCTGAAATTATAAAGGACTAGCGACCCGCCCCGGCTTCACACGGGTTACACAAAACCTTAACAAATTATACACCTAAACCTTCCTCAATAATCACTCCATTCATAGGTGAAAACCGCATGAAAATCTGTTCAGTAGTGTTTGAGCTTAACGCGAACATACATACACACAAATAGACAGACGTGGCGGGGGACTTTGTTTTATAACGTGATTTGACTTGGCTAGTTTTTACAAACAAACCAAATTTTAGGAAAGTAAAATAGACAAAATATAGCCTGTTCTTTTTTATCTAAATGAATTAAGTAATATTCTGATTCGATTTTCTTGTCACTGGTAGAATATACTTCTACCTATAAAAAAGGGATCTAAAGCACGGCTCCGATATCGTCGCAAGTATCTAAATATATTAGTTGTAATATTAAAATATCGATACTGGTAATGTAAAAATGTCCGAACCTAAAAAGCGTACACTTGAGAATATTAAGCTAAGTACTCAATGAAACCGATATGATATCGAAAGGGCATTCGAGTGAAAGGCGATCGAGTAGCAAGGGTTAATAACAATTAACTGAAGTCCCTGCGGTAACCCGAGCGGGCGCGTGCCTGAAACCTGCCCGGACTGACCATACGCCGCGCCGTCCACCTGTCACACGTGGTTAACACAAAAAAAATACTTTTCATTACTCAAAACTTTTTTTAACTGACTTCAAAATTCCAAAAGGAGGAGGTTCTCAATTTGGTTTTAAGTATTTTTAACAGACTTTAAACTTTTACTTTTGTACCTCAGAATCCGTTTGGAAACTGAACCGATTTGGATGTTTAGTTTGGATAGTTTCAAGTTGGTAGATTTTTGTCAAAATACAGTTACTGATGATGGGATCCATGAGGAATTAACCTTTTCGACGCCGTGTCAAACACAAAAGCTGTCACTCAGACGCCACGTCATTGAAGTGTCAAAACCGAAATTGAACTTTATGTATATGCACGTAGGTCGATATTGCTCTGTGGTCTGTGACCGATTAATCGGTCTTTGGCGTTGAACTTACGGTGCCGATATATCGGTCATTGGCGTCCAAAAGGTTAAGGGAACTCTTTAAAATCTTATACGCATACTCATATCGATTCTAGTATTTGCATCTAAAAACCAATGGGACCCTTCGATAACAAGTATTTTACGTCTAATTGGCTGCTGTAGTTAATACTGTTAATAGTAGTAGTAGTATGTAGTAACTACAATTGTGTAGTTGTTATAAGATAAACTACGGTCATAAATAATTGTTATATCCTTTCAAACTTTTTTTGTGGACTCTGTTATTTTTGATTTGGTGAACACTACAATTTTACTTTTTAACTACTGCTCAAAATATAATTTTATTGAAAGTATAGTAACGAGTCAAAACGTTTTTCACTAATTTTTAAATCTTCTTGCCAATAAAAAAATCGTGTATTTAGGGCCCTCACTTATATCATGAGTAGATACTTTTTCTCGGTTTCGTTAAAAACATAAATCTCACTCCGCACTTCAAAATAGCTCGCTATTATCTTATTTTACGAAATTTTGGAGCGCGTAACTTAAAATACTGTCGAATGAAAAAAATACACGTGACGTTATGTGGGGGGGGGGGGGGTAGCCAAAAACCTCACAACCCCAAAGTTACCAAATGACATCAGTTATTCCGGTTTGAATAAGAATAAGAATGATTTATTGCGGTACTGTGTACATTTGTAGATGGTAATCATGGTACAATTTGTTTCAACAGTTACCCATTTCACCATCACCATCATCATCATCATTCCGGTTTGCTTCATCTTATCTACTAACAACACTGCAGGCGTGTAATGTTATAAGCTTTAACTGAAGGTTATTTTTCGCATGTAAACAGGAAACACTTCGCAAGAAAACACTTTGTAAATTAAAAAGTGAAGTTATTTTATACTGACCTATTTCGTCCGCTGCATGGTGCCTTGCATAATTAGTGTGATTATTACGTTTCTACTCTAGTCAAACAAGAACACACCATAAGTAAATTTACACCCACCCAAAGTCACGTCTTTATTTTAATAGGTATTCGTTTTACAAGGGGGGCGTCTTCATTTTCTGCTTATCATATTATATCGGTACATATGTATACTATTTATAATTTATTTTCTCCTTCTTCTATGTTGTATGCTTTTAACTGTCAAAACTTTCGCCTATTGCTTTCTTTTTCTTTTAAACGGTATATACAGTGGTATATATGACAAAACGACTCGTGTTTTGTCCGTGATGTCTGTAACAATAAATATTTTTATTTTGGTTTTCCAATCCATTCCCTTTACGAAATAATGGCTAATTATAATATGGATCAAACTCGATGTGAAAAATATACTGCATTGTTCAAACTTCACAACAAGTCAAGCGTTGAAACGTTTTTAAAATACCTACTATAATGATATACGGAATCCTTAAAGCATTAATATACCTACATCAGACCAACATGTACTAAGTACACATACGAAAATCGCTCCGAAAGTCCAAAAAATTACATAATTATTACTTATACAAAGTGTACCTATAATCGAAATAAAATAAAACCAAAACGTCTTAAACAGCTAAACGTGCCATACCGCTATGGTCCGCTAATTATCTGCCGCACATGTCAACGGGTAAGCGGTTTTGTCCCAATATCAAGAAAGAATTACTCACTCGGAACACGTATAAAAACCTAATCGAAAGCTAATAGCGGCGAGTCCCGCGACATATGTCAAGCGCGTGCGCCCCTTCGAATACATTTTTTATGCCCGACAGCGGCGACAGCTAATACTCTACTCCTTGCGCGGCCAACTCTACGTACATACATAGTTCCCACCAAGTACCTACCTAGTCAAAGATTTAATGGGATGATAAAAACATTGTATTCTGGTTATATAAAAAAATGCTAACAGTTTTGGATGATTCACGGTTAGTTTCACTAGACTTATATCGACCGGGATACAAAAAGTAATCACGGTTCATATCCCGGTCGATATAAGTCTAGTAAAAAAATTCTGTTCGATTACCCAATCAATGTCATTTTACTTAGTAATTACTAATTACCTGGAATTAGAAAATACCAAAACACAATTTTAAAGGTTACAGTATATACATTTATAACCATAACCAACATCCGAAAAGGAGTAGGTAGACTTTTTTCGACAAAATCTTAGTTGCAGGGCCGGATTAACCCTAAGGCAGAGTAGGCAACTGCATATGGGCCCCGCCTCGGCTAGGGGGCCCCGCCTCGGCTTGGGGGCCCCGGCGGCCCCGCGCGCGCCAAAAAAAATATGTTTGCCAAGTTTGGCATATGGCCAAAATTCATAAATATTTTTTTCTACTCCCGCACTTTTATTTGTCATTTAAAGGGTCGTGCACACACCTTTAAAGCCCTATCTTATAGTTGTCAAGACTAGTCTTTAGTCTATTCCCCAAAAAAGAATTCGTGCATACACGTAGTATCTTTTTGGCACTTTTACAATACTTTGTGTAATGGCCACTTAAAAAATACATTGTTGCCAACCTTATAGTCGTAACACACTGTCGCACCGCAACGCGACCTTGGTTCGTCGCACCCATAAGTGAGAGCGAGAAAGAAATATATCTTTCTCGCTCTCGGTTATGGGTGTGAATGTCATATCTGACAAATAAGTGAACCATAGACATGATTTTTCTTTAATTTCATTCATTATTTTCCCGCTCGTGCCCTCCATTTTTGCTATTTCTTGAATATTGTGAATCTTGAATATGAATACTATTGTGCATGTCGAATGAAAACTTAACTTTTGTGTTAAAAAACAGTGTGTCTTTCAAGTTAAAATGGATGAAGACAAAAACTTAGTGTCTACGCCTGAAGAAATATCAGTAATAGCACAAGAATCACTAAAAACAGGTAGATACCGTAGGTAGAAGTCCACTAGATGACATGAAAATATTTGTTAAATTTACAATTTTATTTCAAAGTAAGTGTTTGGTCGTAGAAAAAGTATTGTATGCAACGTTGTTTAACTGAGTCAAAAAATACTCGTGGCGTCTTTATTAACAATTTTCGGCTTCGCCTCAAATTGTTACTCACGCCACTCGCCTTTTTTGACCCCTCTTAAACAACGGTTGCATAAAATACTATTTTATGTTACCTAATGTCCAATATCAGTTTCTCAGACACACAATCATCAAATGATTATGTAAATTATGTTATTTTATAGCTTTTAAAGTCTGTAAATCTGTAGCTCGAATCTCAGGCTCCCGAGGGCCTAAAACCTCCCTAATGAAACTTCGGCCCTCCGAGTAACTCTTGTATGACACATATATTATTGTTGAGTAACATTTGACGATTGGTTCGTATCAGACGAGCGCTGCTTTGATTCATTGATTTCAGAAGCTTAGCCTTTTGCCTCGCATGAAAGCTCACCTCGCTGGTTAAGTACGCTTCGGGCTTGTTAAGTATGTGGAGATTGCTGAGCTCGACTTTCAGCCTCAATTTTTGGTTCGCCTACCAAATCTCTTCTTCAGCTTAGCCTTTGGCCTCGCTGCGCCAAGCTCGGTCTGCGGTCTCGCTTATTAATACAATGGACATTGGTTGTCGTCTGTGGTCTAGCTGAGTTTATCCTGAAGCACGGCTTTGACCTCGCATGAAAGCTCACCTCATTGGGTAACTTCGGATTTTTAGGCCTTTTTAACACGCTTTCACAATTTTTTCACAAAAAATTTCGCGCTCGCTGCGCTCGCGATTTTTATTGCTTTTCCGATTTACCCTGTACTTACATGCTAGTTTGACTGGTTAATGAATAATCATTTAAACACATGTAAAATCTTTTTTATTAGGTTAATTTTAATAATGTGGCTCATATGGTCGGACAATCGCTGTTCAGCCTCGCAAAATATTTAACTACTTATTGAGAAAAAAGAGCTCTCCCCACACTGGACGCAAGGAGGAATCGGCAAACTAATATAAAAAACCTTTATGTCCACGCAAGAGCGAAAAAAACATTCGGCATGTTCGGATCGGCTCAACCGACACGTGAAGGTTGAAATTAAAATCGCAAACTTACTTGCAACTTGCTTACAACTAGGGCTTCCAATACCGGGATCCCGGTATTTCGGGATCCCGGGATCCCGTCTTTTTAAACGCATTTTTCAATACCGGTATTTTTAAAGGCAATACCGGGATCCCGGTATTTTAAAAATGAGGGAAATGCGCAGTATAAACCCTTTAAATCCATTATATTCGGCTGTATCAAAAAGCTTACTAAACGTCAGACGCATCTAGAGTTAGACCAAGAAAAGTCTGCAACGATTTTGATAGCACGCGCAGTGCAAGTGTTATATTAAACGTCAAACTTCTATGAAATTATGACGTACAAATAACACTTGCACTGCATACTGCGTATGCTATCAAAATCGTTGCAGACTTTACTTGGTCTAACTCTAACTGGTCTCTTTTAGCCCGCAGTTTATTATTGAAACAAAATCGTTGCCTAATGCGTCAGATAAATATTTGGTGGTTGGTGGTGGATGAATCCTGAAGTTATGTGAGTGATTAATATGATGATAGTGACATTAACATAATTAGTTCTTATAATTTTATCAAAAAATAAAACGAAAAAGCAAGGATAACTGTAATAATGGCAAACCAATTTTCACGGAAATTTGAAAAAAATTTGTCTGGTTGGTTAAGTTGGACTACAAATGTGACTGGTGAGGTGAAGTCAACAAATTGGATAAAATTATTGCCAACCTTGAGTGTGAAATAAAATTATTGCAGATGGCGGCATTGATTGTTTATTGTTGTAGTAGCTTTTAGGACATATCTGGTATTCCAGTGAGCCTTTCTAATTCCCCTTTTTAATAAAACTATATATTTTGAAGCGATTCATATCCAATACCGGGATCCCGGGATCCCGGTATTGATGAAGACAGTTTCGGTATTAATACCGGTATTGTGAGAAGTCCGGTATTTGGAAGCCCTACTTACAACTGAACTTATACTGTATGCAGAATTAACTGTACGGGGGCCCCGAGCATTGCACTGCCTAGGGGCCCCGACATGCTAAATCCGGTCCTGCTTAGTTGGGTTATTTTTTTCAACTTTTAACTTGTTATTTGCTAAACATATTTGAGAACAGAGGGAAACTTCTAAGTATGTACCCTTAAATAAAATGTACCTACTTACCGCCAACCAGATCACTACAATATTCTCTTTGCTACAATGAAAACAAACACTTAAAGTGCAGTAGGTTCCGAAACGGAGTTTTTAAAAGTCGTATCACTTTTTAGGGTTCCGTACCCAAAGGGTAAAAACGGGACCCTATTACTAAGACTCCGCTGTCTGTCTGTCCGTCCGTCCGTCCGTCTGTCACCAGGCTGTATCTCACGAACCGTGATAGCTAGACAGTTGAAATTTTCACAGATGATGTATTTCTGTTGCCGCTATAACAACAAATACTAAAAACAGAATAAAATAAAGATTTAAGTGGGGCTCCCATACAACCAACGTGATTTTTGACCGAAGTTAAGCAACGTCAGGCGGGGTCAGTATTTGTATGGGTGACCGTTTTATTGCTTGTTTTGCTCTATTTTTGTTGATGGTGCGGAACCCTCCGTGCGCGAGTCCGACTCGCACTTGGCCGGTTGTTTTTGGATCACAATACGGCTGCCATAAATTTAATTAGCAATTTTGAGGCCTTTCTTGAGGGACTGTGTCGATTCGAATCATTCGTTTTTGAATCTCGATAGAAAAAATCACGAACACGGATCTAAAATGCACTTTAAAAATGTGTATGTAACAAAATATGCACCAAAGCTAAAATATGATAATTGCTTCTAAAAATCGGCAATATCATGTTTGAGGAAACGTATCGATTACTTTTTTATTTAATTAAACGTACAAAAAATTAAAATGTAAAAAGGTGATATCCGCGCTCCCGGGCACGCACTTCTATCTTGCTGACGCTTACGCTCAGTGATAATGACAGAAGAACAGGAACTCACTGAGACCTTAATGAAATCGCACCTCAAATCTAAGAATTCGAAGAACGAACGGTGTCCAGTGACGATCGCGCGATGTTGCGAAACAATCGAATCTCGCGACACGATACGTCGTCAGCATAAAAGAACGATATTTCAAATCTAGTTCGTGTCTTCGTGATTGGCAAAAGGTTTAAATTAATTTGATTTTCTAACTAATAGCTCTGTTTTGCTTCGGTCACCCGTCACACCTATTACTATTACAAATTTGTGACCTTAGGTATTAAACAACTTTTTTACGAGATATGAAAGAAAACGAAATGTAACTTAAGTATATCAGTTCGTACCTACGTGGTAACATTTGAAAATGAAAAGGCTCGTGCAAGCAAAGTGAATGTCGAAATATGTAAATTTAATCACTTAAGCCAAGTAAGATGAAAGTGTTGTGTAAATTTGGTGTATATTATTCATGCGGGATTTTGGAATAATGAAGTTCGTTAATAAGGTAGAAGTAGTAAGAGGGTGGCCGCGGCCCGGTGGCTGGCAGGTGGCGGTCACGGCCCGCTGCGGCCCCCGTGCCATATCGTGCCGCACGCCGCGCCGCCGCCGCACGGTACCCGCGAACTACGTACGCGGCCCGTGCGCGACACCAACATTACTAATTTAGACACATGTTCAAAAAGTTTCCTTTTGGAACGCGTTTCGCAACGCACAATTCTTGTATTCCAAGTGTTTAACAAGTCTCACAAAATAACGAAAGAAACACATTCTGAATTAAAAAATTAATCAGATTAAAAACTATGGCAGCCGTAAAATGTTACGGCATACTTTTGGTTGACCAACTAATACTGTATACTTTTGACTACAAAAAAAATAAAAAGGCAAAATTCATCACTATATTCGAAATTCGCGACACGAGAGGTTTTAGCTCAATTAACTGGTAATTAGTAAACTTTATGAAATAGTCATTCACAAATAAGTACCACAATTGCGTATCATCGGAATATGCCACCCAAGTTTTCTTTACGTGTTCGTGTCGTTTTTATTATTTAAGGAACTTTTATAATGGATTTCGATTTCATGCAACATTACGATTCAGATCAGAAAAACCTGCAGCGCTACACCCATGTTTACTCCATCAAACCAATTCTAACGGCTGATCTAAAATTCCGATAAGATTTTGTCCTTCGCGTACCCTTTACCGTCCACGTCTGTTCGTAAACATCCCGTGGGTTTTTTTAAAATCAGTGTTGACTTAACGTAAACCATAATAATAATTATTTTAAACTTCAAAGTTGCACAATATAATGTTGAGTAACTATGAAAAACTACACCTCTTCTATTTTATAAATTCTAAGTTTCCTAGTAACAAAAACGTCCTGTCCACTCAAAATATATATACAAAACGCTAGAATTAAAATGTTTTACCTCATGTGTAATTAATATTGTTTTTCATATTCTAAAACCATAATATAAGTAGTGTTAGGTTTAGGTACTCTCATATCATCTGGTGACAACCAAAATTCACTTAATGCAAAATAATAATTAAATAAAGATCAACCTTCTTTTATTACTACTAGTAGGGTTCAATGTGGCTCTTAACCCTTAAAAGCGCAAAAAATAGCCGAGGTAGTGAGTTCAACTTCAAACCTCCACGACGCTCGATTGTCCTAATGATTCCGGTTAGAAAAAAATGCAAAAAGAGGGTCAAAAGTTATGATAAGTAGGGTAACGGCACCAGTGGCCAGCCAGGTACCAGTGGTCAGCCTTTTGAGTCGTTTATTGGTCATAAATATCTGGTATATTCGTTTAAACAAATCGCGAGTACTCAAATAGGAGCTTTGATTCCTTATTGGTTAATACGTCACACGACAGGTGCGGTGAGGGAACGGGGGGAAGAAATATACTCGTTCATCGAGGTGCTGTTTGTCGACGAGTGCAATAGTGTCATGTCCGCCATATTTTTTACTGCACGTGGTGTTCTCTTAACAGGCAAGAAAAACTATGTTTTAATGTTAAAAGTTATTGTTTTTGTATATGATTGGTTTATTTATTAGTTTATCTATTAAATTGCATTATATTTGAATGAAAATATCAATATTTCACTTATAAATTGAGGGGGCTGGCCACTGGATAACACTTTTTTCCAAAGAATCCAGTGCCCAGCCCCCCACGGCTGACCTTTGGGTTATTCGTTTATTTTATTATTTTCTAGCCAATGCGACCGTTAGGACCGTTAAATTTACATTTTCAAATTTAGTTAGGCATGCCCTAGTCAATTTAAAGTAAAACCCAGTAGTCAGCCCCATTTGAAATAACGTTTTAATGCGGCTGAGCACTGGGTTTCGCGGATCCAGTACTCAGCCATTGACCTTGCTTGGTACGTCGCCGCCTAAAATATGTCCACATTTTTAAACCCTATCTCATTGAAATAAGGTTCAAAAGTGTATACATATTTTTGACGTTAACTATACATAACTTTCATTTTGCTTTTTCCTGGTCGGTATATGACTTTGTTTATTAATGATAATTAGATCTGCATAGACTCGATTAATTATTTTTTACCGAATACCTACTAGGAACATAATTATATATTACCTGATTTACCTCATTAATTTTTGATAGATTAATTATTAGAAAATAAATATTGCGATTCTTAGTTTGCAAGAATAGTGTTAGTTAATTAAGTACATCCAACAAATTTCGTGTCATAAGAATTGTATGTACCTATAAGATTTTTTTTATTAAATAAGTAAGCAAGCAAGTAAGTAATACATATGTATATGCAAAAAAATTATAAACTAAAATTAAAAACTACAACTACAATAAAAAATCATACAAAAATAACTTAAATAAATCTAAATATTAGAATATTTTAATCAAAAAGACCTCCGCGAGTTGTACTGGGTGCAAAGGTGCCCATGACACTTGCCGCGTTGCCACGTTGGATAGCGATGGCCAGCCTTTGCACCAGGTACGAACCCGCGCGAGCATCAGAGGTCCTCGCCCTAATTCTACATCATATAAACTGAGCATATCGTTTCAGCTAGGTAGTATTTTAACACGAAAGCAGTTAAATTTAATAAATATTGGTCACTTTTTACACAAAACACCTCAAATTAATTTACCAATACGCAATGGTCAGTATACTTATAGTCGAAATTTCTAATCATGAAACGCCTAATGGCCATTATACCATTAGATCTTTAAATTTTTAATTACTAATTTCAATAGTTACCACTGTGTTCTGCCAGAGCCAACAGATAGGTGCGACGATGAGCGAAGCGTGGAGGAGCGTGTTAGGTTGACCGTATAATGACCAATCAAAAAGTATTTTATGCAACCGTTGTTTAAGAGAGGTCAAAAAAGGCGAGTGGCGTGAGTAACAATACACAACAACGAAGCGCGAAAAGAGGCGAAGCCGAAAATTGTTAATAAAGACGCCACTAATATTTTTTTGACTCAGTTAAAGAACGTTGCATACAATACTTTTTTTACGACCAAACACTTACCTTGAAATAAAATTGTAAAAACAAATATTTTTAATTCAAGAAGTAGCAAAAAATGAGGGTACGGGCGGGAAAAGAATTAATGAATGAATGAAATTAAAAAAAAAACATGTCTATGGTTCACTTATATGTCAGAGATGACATTTAAAATAAGGTTGGCAACACTGTATTTCATTCAATATTATTTAAGTGGTCATTACACGAAGTATCGTAAAATCGCCAAAAAGATACTGCGTGTATGCACAAATTCTTTTTTGGGGAATAGACTAAATACTTGTCTTGACAACTATAATGTAGGGTTTTAAAGGTGTGTGCACGACCCTTTAAATGACAAATAAAAGTACGGGAGTAGAAAAATATTTTAAAAGAACTACATTTTTTAATTCATAGATAGCCGTTTACTTTTTAAAATGTGCTTCAATAAATGGTCTCCAATATATTAATTCAGTTGCCAAATAAATACTTGGTACCTGCCTAAAAATAATCAAAAGTTGTAACGGCATTAAAATACAACTCATATTGATATATTTTAAGGCTCCGTTTTTGTTGCCAAACTATTAATTTTAGTAGCCATTTCTATTTTTTTAAACTACCCAAATTCTATTAATTAGTTGACCGGTTAAATACGTGCCTTTTCCAAGTATTTATTTTCCCTGTCTAGTGTTTTGTCAGCCTTTGGGAGTTGGTGAAAGTAATTAAGTATGTAGTATATATGTATATGTTAGCTTTTACGAAATACTATACATAAGTACTTAGGTACTTAGGTACCTTATAATTAAGATTGCAAATGCATGGAATAGACGTAGATAAAATCGACCTAAGTATATGTAATAATGTTTTAAGTATGATTCCGGAGCAGATAGCACACCTGCTGCTTAGTTAAATGTTATGATTTTAAACTGCAACCATATCGGAAACATTCATTGTAATGATCTTAACATAACTCATTAAGGTAAACATGACACTAAAGGACATTATTGACGACATCAATAATACGGATTATTTTGTGATACGAGTATAGGTACCACTAATAATACTACTAATTATTATTTTCATCACACTGTCCCCAAAAGATCTTATTTCATGAAAATGTACTGAAGGAAGGCCTATATTGTCTCCGCGGGAGTTATGGATTGTAAAAAAAGCTATGAAACCACTATAACTCCCTCGGGAGTTATAGCTCTTTTTTATTATGTCACTAATAGGGTACCTAATATTTTTCTACTAGTCAAATCAGCTCCTTTTTAGGGTTCCGTAGCCAAATGGCAAAAAACGGAACCCTTATAGATTCGTCATGTCTGTCTGTCTGTCTGTCTGTCCGTCCGTATCTCACAGCCACTTTTTTCCGAAACTATAAGAACTATACTGTTGAAACTTGGTAAGTAGATGTATTCTGTGAACCGCATTAAGATTTTCACACAAAAATAGATAAAAAAAGAATAAATTTTGGGGGTTCCCCATACTTAGAACTGAAACTCAAAACATTTTTTTTCATCAAACCCATACGTGTGGTGTGGGGTATCTATGGATAGGTCTTCAAAAATGATATTGAGGTTTCTAATATCATTTTTTTCTAAACTGAATAGTTTGCGCGAGAGACACTTCCAAAGTGGTAAAATGTGCCCCCCCCCCCCCCCTGTAACTTCTAAAATAAGAGACTATTAAAACTAAAAAATATATATGATGTACATTACCATGCAAACTTCCACCGAAAATTGGTTTGAACGAGATCTAGTAGGTAAGTAGTTTTTTTGTAATACGTCATAAATCCCCTAAATACGGAACCCTACATGGGCGAGTCCGACTCGCACTTGGCCGCTTTTTTAGAACTGTCAAAATGTTGCTATTTTGCTACCTTTAAACGAGCAATTCTTGTTCATTTATTTCGGGGATCCCGGAAACGCTCTAACGATTTCGATGAAATTTGCTATAAGGGGGTTTTCGGAGGCGATAAATCGATCTAGCTAGGTATTATCTCTGGGAAAACGCACATTTTTGAGTTTTTATATGTTTTCCGAGCAAAGCTCGGTCTCCCAGATATTATGAAATTTATATGAAACATTACACATTGACGTCACGGTCAACTCATGCACCTACTTTTTATATTTCTGTCCGATTTATTAAATAGCGATATTGTGTTTATATACATTCAAATACCCTATTCGTACATATAGTAGCGTAAATGAGTTTTACTTTTAAAATTAGGTATGTTTAAAAATATTTAATTTGATTATTTTAATAACCGTTTAAAATATTTTTACATAATTTACAATCGTGGCTGAATGCCGAATAGTCTGTGCCTTCGATGCCTCAATAAATGACAATATGGCAGATACGTATCTGTACATGTTTGACGCAATCGACGGCCACGATCCATTTTCAGTTCTTGACACTTTGAACTTGACATTCGGCGGTGCGCGGACGCCGCGCCCCGCAAACAGCACGCGAGATAAGATGCGTTATCGGGGCACGTGTGTGCACGGTAAACTTATTAAAACCACAAAGTTCACTCTTGATTGCTTATTGCAAAAAAACGGGAATATATCGTAGACAATCATTATTTTATTCCCCACCTCATATATTATCGTCTTATCTGTTAATAAACAATTATATCATTAAGATAAGAAGATCAAAAAAATCTTACTACTTAATCAGATACATTAACACACAGACCGCCATAAACGATTTATTCATTTTATTGAGAAAGATCATCAATTATCAACATTTTTCGTGCATGATATGCTCCAAATTGAAAATTATACATATACCTGCTGGTCATAAATATTATTCGCGGAACCTCTTTAATACCTACATGTTTATATAAACATATTTAAATAGTTACAAAGGTTCGAAGTCGAAGCGTGACTACCTCCCACGTTTTCTGCGCTACCTCCAAAGGTAAAAAAACCGGCCAAGTGCGAGTCGGACTCGCGCACGGAGGGTTCCGCACCATCAACAAAAAATAGAGCAACACAAGCAAAGAAAAAACAAGCAAATAGGTAAGTTTTTGTCAAAAATTTCCTTTTTGGTACAAGCTTTTATATCACTGACTGTACTTTTCTTACGACAGACAGCTAATACTCATCGAGACAATTCTAAAACCCCCTAACACAATTAGGTTGCGTTGTTTCATTACAGAGTTCCTATGGCCACCTCCTGTCTCCATCATCAGATCAGCTCGATAGTACCATAATATTGCACCCGACTTACATGTGTATGCAAAATTTCAGCTCAATCGGAAATCGGGAAGTGGATCAAATTTTACATGCAAGATTCCATTACATAGTTACTTACATACAGGTCGACCTAATAAAAGCTTGTTTAAAAACGGTCACCCATCCAAGTACTGACCCCGCCCGACGTTGCTTAACTTCGGTCAAAAATCACGTTTGTTGTATGGGAGCCCCACTTAAATCTTTATTTTATTCTGTTTTTAGTATTTGTTGTTATAGCGGCAACAGAAATACATCATCTGCGAAAATTTCAACTGTCTAGCTATCATGGTTCGTGAGATACAGCCTGGTGACAGACGGACGGACAGCGGAGTCTTAGTAATAGGGTCCCGTTTTTACCCTTTGGGTACGGAACCCTAAAAAACAAAGCCAATGAATTCAAAATGCAATTAATGGAATTTATACAGCTAACATCGCAGTTGAAATGAAAAATAAATAAATTAGTATCGATCATGCAGTACCTACCTACATACTGGCTTAATTTACGGTAAAGGCCGTAACAACCTGCCTCTACTCCCACCCTTCGTGACCTGCGACCCCTGACAAATTACCAGAATTAAAAGTTCCAATTTAACCATCCATTAATGCAACATTTGCAACCTCTATATACTCGTAGGGTGAAAAGCAATGATTCAGTTGATTCAGCAAAATTCACATGAAGGAGGAGTGCAATGTCGATATCGTTCACTTCGAGCGTTTTCACATTGCCCAATCCGATGTCGGATGTCGGATTGAAGTAAAATGTAAGATATACATAATATATGTGTTTTTCTGTATTTATTTATTCAATTAATAAATCATTATATCAGAAAGGCGCTTCTGATAATTTCAGGCATGTCGGAGCCACCCGTCAGCTGTTGGACCGATAATATTTGTTTGTGTGAGTATGTGTAGGCATAATGTTTGTTGTAGTGTGCGTGTCCGCTCCCGTGGCCTGACTATGCGGATGTACGATCCTGCAGCCGATAGCGAATCGGACAATGTGAAAATGCTCTGGCTCCGGTCGGCTTGACCGCGGCGCGGCGGACGACTGCCGCGTCATAAAAAACAGCATTAGACTGCATTAAAAGAAATAATACTTTCAGTTACATGCTAGACTATGTGTTGAGAAATAGGAGCACACATTTTATTCCGACTTGTAATAGGTAGATATGTACGAAGGGGGAGATTGACGTTAAACAAATGTGACGGCGGCGACGGTCGGGAGGTCTATTTTCCTATTCCCCGTGAGAGCTACCCTAAGTAATCAATATTACATCAGTATGATACACTTATCATATAGTAGGGAATAGCAAATTAGACCTTGACAGCTACGGGCCGAATACTTAATGAAATGACAATCATTTATGTCCAGTGGACATGCTTACGGCTCACCCACGAGCTAGCTACATCCAAATATATACACATAATAATTAAATACAAACAGTCCACAGAAACTCTTTTTGACCGTCAAATACTCCTTTGTGAATTACATTTACAGTGGAATCCGTTTATTTATGACTCCGCTTATACTGACCACCCGCTTAAAGACCGACTTCAAAAAGAATAAAACAAATGTGACGGCGGCGACGGTCGGGAGGTCTATTTTCCTATTCCCCGTGAGAGCTACCCTAAGTAATCAATATTACATCAGTATGATACACTTATCATATAGTAGGGAATAGCAAATTAGACCTTGACAGCTACGGGCCGAATACTTAATGAAATGACAATCATTTATGTCCAGTGGACATGCTTACGGCTCACCCACGAGCTAGCTACATCCAAATATATACACATAATAATTAAATACAAACAGTCCACAGAAACTCTTTTTGACCGTCAAATACTCCTTTGTGAATTACATTTACAGTGGAATCCGTTTATTTATGACTCCGCTTATACTGACCACCCGCTTAAAGACTTCAAAAAGAATAAAACAAACGTGTCAGTTACTAGTGCATATAAAACGGGATAATATTTTATTTTATCCTTTTTGAAGTCGGTTTTTAGTTTTCATTTTATTTAGTTTTCAGTGACAAGTTGATAACTGGTACAAGGTTAATAACCTCATCTCTCACAAAGGAATTTGAGATCAATTTGGAAAAATTAACAAAAATCAGAATCTATTCCACGCAGAATGTGGATTCTTCGCTAAAACATTTTTTTGGGATGCACTAAATGCCTACTAAATATGTGTCAAGCCTATATAAAATTATGAATGAACGTCGAATTAAGTGTTAACACTAAACACGAACATTCATGTTTTAGCAGTATTAATAAAGGGTTCGACGGTTTAAGCACGTCATTAAGGCTTTGAAGTGGTCCTGAGCCAATTAATAATGACAAACCGGGTGTCGGGGGCCCGGCCGCGTGGCGGGGCGAGTGCCAAGACGACCTAATTGCGGGTCGGAGGCGTCCATAATTTACGGCTATTGTACTATTCACGTACACGGGCTACCACGTACGGTTACATGACTGGGGTGGGTACTGGGTACATACCTACTGACTAATCGATATCGTTCTTTCGGCTGCCGACACGTGGTCGCCCAGCAACACGCGTCTCTAAACAGCAGATAATTTATAGTTTGTAGGTAAAAATACATTCGGCGCATGGCAACCCCTTTTATGGTAACCAGTGTTTTACATAGAACGTATATACTCAAATAAACTGTTACCCAAATCTATCTATCTATATATATATAAATGCAAGTGTCCTGACTGACTGATTCATCAACGCAGAGCCGAAACTACAAAAGATAAAAAGTTGAAATTTGCACAACAAGTTTACATGAGATAAGAAGCGATTTTGAGAAATTCAACCTCTAAGGGGGTTAAAAAGGGGATGAAAGTTTGTATGCGGTTCAAGTTTTATTTTATGCTAGCAATTTGAAACTTCGTAAAAAAATATATTATTAAAATACTAGAAAACTATATTCAGCGTTTTTGAAAATTCAAGGGGTTGAAAGTTTGTGTGGATATCAAAAATATTTTCGAGCGCGGGACTTTGAAACTTTGTTTATGGGGATATTATTAGAATACAAGAAAAGTAATTTCAGAGTTTAAAAAAAACATCCCCTAACAGGGTTAAAAAGGGGTTGAAAGTATGAATCAATTACAGGTGCTTTGAAACTTCTTAGATCTATAGGCATATTATAGCCGATTACAAAAAAAAGTATATGCGACGTTTTTGGATATTCAACCCATAAGAGGGTTAAAAACGGGGATGAAAGTTTATCTTGGAGTGCAAATTTTATTTTAAGCTAGGAACTTGAAACTTCATAAAAAGGTATTTTATTGAAAGAAAAAAATAATAATTTCAGCGTTTTTGAAAATTCATTTCTCAAGGTGGTGAAAAAGGGGTTAAAAGTTTGTATGGAGATCAAACATTTTTGTGAGTGCGGGGCTTGAATCTTTGTACAAAGGCATATTATTAGAATACAAGAAATGTTACAGCGTTTTTAAAAATTCATCCTTTAAAAGGGTTAAAAAGGGGTTGAAAGTTTTTATGGGGTTAAATTATTATTTTAAGCTAGGAACTTCAAACTTCGTAAAAAGGTATTGAAAATGTATCCCTTAAGGTGGTGAAAAAGGGTTGAAAGTTTGTATCGGAAGCGAATTTTTTTTAACAGTGGATTGAAAAGCTTCTGAGGGGGTGGAGAGGGATTCTATCGAGACCAATTTTTTTCAGTTAGGGGCTTGAAACTTCATAAGTAGTTTATTCATAGTAGTTTGTGACAGCCAATTCTCATGCTTTGTATATTTATTAACAAATGATTAACCGTCCCTACTGCTATCTTCTTTAGATGGTCGCCGACATCCGTTAGGGCAGTGGTTCCTAACCTGGGGGTAATTACCCCCGTAGGGGTAAAACTTGTATTTTACGGGGGTAATAAGCTAACCTAATATAACAATACAACAAACGTACACGTTTTATTTTTTTATTACCATTGGGAGGAGGGGTAAAATCAGGTTCCCTAGTTAGTCATAGGGGTGACCGGACTGAAAAGGTTAGGAACCACTGCGTTAGGGTATGGCAAATAAAGAAGACGAAGAAGAGATAATGCTCTCTGCTCATGTAAAATATATTACCACCAACATACAAATCCACGCGAACGAAGTCGCGGGCAACAGCTAGTAGGTACATATATTTTTTTGTCATTAGTATCGCCCAATACACAATTCTCATTGCGCAAATGCTCATTATGAGATTAATTTAAATTGGGGAAACACGTTGTGAGCTCAATGGTTTACCTACATATTTTTCCTGTATTTGTGACGCTATGAAATGTGATTAGCGGACTATAAAGATTTTTTTCCGCAACCCTTTATACCAACAAAAACGTAAACGTTATAAATCGATAAAATAATCCATAATTATAACTGTCATCAGTTCCCCGTTCGCATTTATAAAGAATGTGGGAGCAAATTATCGCAAACACTTTGATGGCACGCAAAAAACCATTGCACAAAACATCACCTGATCAGAAAAATACAAATACACGCCCACGCTACGAAAGGATTGTGCGCATCTGACCTATATTGCCTAAGCGAAAAAAGTGTTTTCTTTTGCGTTTTTTTAGCAGTGTTCTCAATCTTTACGTAGATCATACAGATTGCAATGGTTATACGGCAGTGTGTCCCATTTTGGTGATGAAGCCGGGATATAGGCAAGACATCTGAAGGAAATTTCAACATCATCATCACTCATTATCAATAGGTATATATAATAAACGAAAGTGTATAATGTGCGTGTCGCAAAAACGGGTTATTCCTACTAGTTACCACCAAGTTGTTATCAGTGGTAACTACTGGGAATTTTTTCCCACCTTTTACTACTGGTACTCTCTTAGAGCACCAAAATTTTGTTAGAGTTAGGGGCGCTTCATAAATTACGTCATCTATTTTTGACTAATTATCCAAAAATCATGCTTCGAATGACCTCGTTTCCTCCTACGTCATGCTACCATCATCCGATATCCAGATCCCCCCCCCCCCCATTTGAAATGACGTAATTTATGAATAGCCCCGTAAATACTAATAATTAAAAACAGTATAAATAGTATAGTATAAATATAGAATGATTTCGAATTACCTAATAAAATCACTTGAAAAATAATCTAAATGGATTATTAAATTTATCCTTACATATATTATAGTTTTTGTATAGTTTATGGATTATTTTTAGCATTTTTTGTATTTCCATGAAGAAGATTCCCGTTTTTACCTGAACGACGTGCTTTTGATGATATAAGGGCAGATAATTTCGTCCTTTTAGACATTTCTATAACAGTCCAGGGCAGTCGAGAGTATTCGAGAGCCTTCCACAACATTTCAGAACATTCTGGGATGTTGTCGAATGTTCGAGGGTTTGTTCCTGGTTCGTCGTATTCCTGTTTCGTCGTATTCCTGTTTCGTCGGATTCCTGATTCGTCGTATTCTTGTTTCGTGGGAATTATATACATATAATTAAATATGTCGTGCAGTAAAACAGTATTAATACCTAAATATGAAGATTTAATGTAATCACCAGTGATCGTACTTTTTCTAGCATTTTTAGCACATTTCGACGAATCAGGAATCCGACGATGCAGGAATACGACGAAACAGGAATACGACGAACCAGGAACAAACCTGTTCGAGGATATCCCAGATCACTATTGAATATTCCAGAACACTCTCGAATGTTGTGGAATATGCTGGAATATTGTGGGCCATTTGTTCTTTTTTTTTTACAAATACCATACAATCACATGTCAACTAGTGTTGAGTCGCTCATTCGTGAGGCACCTCATTTGTACCACTCATTTTGTTAATTTGTCGCAGTACTTCGTACCGCAAAAATGTCTTACTTCACTCCTCTATTTATTTATACTCTTTATTTTACTCATTTACTCGCGCGCATCACACCTCTTGCCACACAAATCAATCACACACTTCAAATTTCAAAAAACTCTTATCCGTTCAAATTCACACGCGAGTCTCGCGATCCTCAAAACTCATACACTCCTCACAACTCACAAGAAAGTCACTGGATTGCGCGAGGCGCTAGGTGCTCGCCTGCTCGCCGACACTCAAAACTCAAATGTCTCAAATGAAGAAACGAGTAATGATCCACACTGTCAACTACCGAACTACAAACCTTATTGCAACGACAAAAGGTCCACCGAGAAATGCGTTGAGTTTGTACCACTCACCGCCTCTCTGTGACATGAATCCCTCAAAAATCCTCTTAACCTCCAGAATTACACTCCAATTAAATATTACTATTTATTGATTTATAAAGGAAGTGATGAATACATAAATATGTATATACATTTTAAAAAATGTCGCTGTTGGATTGGAATTAATGGAATAGTCGACGCTGAAAATATGCTAGTACCTCACCTCATTTGAAGTAAGACATTATAACACCTCATTTTAGAAAATGAGGTACTCATACAAACTCATTTTAAATTGATATCCTACCCATCACTAATGTCAACTCTCTGAGCCAAGCCGGGTACCTCAGCTAGTATTAGGTACCTACTGTTACACTGTTTGAATTCAGTCTCTGAGAGGGTACCTGGCCATAAATCATGTAGAAGAACCAACAAGGTGATCGTAGTCACAATTGAGTAGTATTACTTAATTGTAACTACGATACTTTATTAGTTCCGTGGAATTTAACACTCTATTTCAGCACGAAACATATGACAATATTGTCTAAATATTTACGTTGAGAGTTCAAAAACACATAATAGTTGTCTTGAGATTCTGTAAGAGTGACTGTGTGAAGCTACCCCGTGTAGGAATGGTGCATATCTTACCCTTACCTAAAGGTACTATTAGTGTTACTAGGCTAGGGGCCCGATTCGGATTTTGAAATATACATCTATTAGATATCTTTTAGACATCACCAAGATACGATAACGATAAGTTTAAGATCTAACCTGTCAAATTTGACATTTGCGCGATTCTGGATACTCTTGAACGATTTCCACAGGATATGACTTAGAGATCCAATTCACATCTAATAGATATCTAACTCTATCTAATGCAAAAGTGACATTGGTTGCCCGAATTGCGCTGCAAAAGAGAACTAGTTGATATCTAAACTATAACGTATCTAGAATGGATCTAGTACGTGTCGTCTCTTGTGAATATCTTCGAGTTCGAATACGGCAGTGAGTTAGTAGTTTTGAGTAGCCGTGGCCGTGAAACGAGGTCGGTCTGGATTTAGTACAGGCGCCGCACTGCGCTCACTGCGACACTCGCACCTGCAGCCCTCATCTCCACTAGATTACTTATTGAGCCTGATTTGTTCGAGAGATATCCCGTTCTGATTGCTTTCATTTGAATAGATTAAATTAAATGTAGTTCGGGGATAGCATGAATTGATGGCACTTTGTACCTGTGTCTAGAAATTTTGCCAAAATGAATTCAGTAAAATGACTATTTGATATATAATACCTATGTAAATATTGTAAATATATTCACTAAATGACTATGAGACATACCGGAGCGACCAATGTGTTCAAGAATATCTGAACAAATCCTCTATTATCAAGACGTTAAAAAGTTCTGCTGAGATATTTTTGGGCACCTTAGCCGCTCCGATGCCGATGTATCGATGTATCTTATAGCGACCGTACAATATACCGTAAATAAATAACATCTGCTTGCAGCTATCAGAAAGTGAAAAGCCGATGTAAACACTAATTCACGTGCAGTCAATATGGACATTACTAATGCACCACTACTTGGAACCAGTCCACTTTCATCGGCGGTCCAATAAAGCATTCGATATGCAAAATACACGTCATCAGCCGTTGGTAACAGTTGTCACCGATCAAGGTCCCGACAGACACCTGCTTGCGTGTCTGGAAATAGAGAATAAATTTTAGATCACCTATCCACGTCATCGCTAACTTTAGCAATTCAGACAAATACACTATCTGAGTTCCCGATACATTCCTATTGGAATCGAATGTAAATATTCCCGTTGTATTATTTATAAGCAGGTTCGCTAAACTAATCACTGTCAATGCCAAGGTTGAAACAACAATATTTGCTTGCAGGACGTCTCTGAACTGATGCCATTGATATAAGAACTACAATTTGTCTCCTATCAACGAGGAATATTAATATACTGCTCGCCAGGCAATGAATTGATATCGAACTATAGATTTTCTTGAGCTAATCCTTATCGTACCTCTTAAATTAGGTGAGACACTTTATTACGCTAAAGTGAGACGTATGAAGTTAGTGTTGCGCGAAACCCTGTCGCGGCTTCAAGAAAGTCTTCTTAGAAAGCTTCCTCGAGTCTTTAAAACGTAATTACCTACATTGTCCGATCCGATAACGGATGACCCTCGAAAAAAATAGAGAGTCCTATGTCATTAAGTCGTTTTATTTTTGCGACTCTTTTCTTTCCGCACAGACTCTATTTACGGTACTTAACGGGACTAACAATGAGACGCGTATAATTGAAGGGATGTTTACAAAAACAACATAACTGACTACACTGGTTGACACCTGAAACGATTAACAATGTTCTTAAAAGTGTCAACCTCTCTAAGCAGTTACTTATGTTGTTTTTGTAAACATCCCTTCAATTATTTTTTGAAATTACTTTTCGTAAATAACAATGTTAATACAGTAATATTATACATTTCGCGTTTGCGTCAAATCCGGTAGTTCTGATTTTTTGCAGACTTGTTTATGATGTTGGCCCAATGAATAATCCAAGTTTGTGACCTCGAGCGCCGAACGCAACTTTGTCAAAAATCGAAAAATCCGCGAAAATTTCGTTTTTTTTAGTTTTGGGTGATTCTAACCCTAAAGGACTAGTTTTTGATAGTACCTTCCTTAGACGTTTTTAAAGAAGACTAAATTTGCTACATACGAGATTAGAACTGTCTCTGTAAATTGAACAGTTTCCGAGATAAAGGCTTTCAAAATATAGATTTTTTGAAATTGACTTCGTATGCTAAGTGAGTGCAATGAGTATGCACTTTTGACTCAGGCGATGCCGCTTGGCACGATTGTTCCTAAGGTCAAACAAAGCTGATTTGGCCCAGTAGCTACGAGATCGTACCGTGCCTGCGCCCCAAAAAGGGAGGGGAAAGGGTCGGATCCCCAGGTCCAAACTTAGCTATATTTCTTCCTGCTCTTAGCAACTAGGGCAAGTTATAGGTATATCATTTTCATATTTATCATTTTTATATTATTGCTGTGGGCTACCGTTTACGAGTTATTAACGAAAAAAACTAAAAAAACGACCTTAGAACAAATTATAGGTAACTTTCCCACATTAATATCTTTTGAAATATTTATCCTAGCGAAAAAGTGTACTGAACCTTTTTTGCAGGAAATTTTATATGGATTACTTATGTAGTAGAACATTTTTTTGCTACGGGCCACCGTTTAAGAGTTATTTACGAAAAACTCTAAAAAGGGACCTTAAACCCTTATAAACCCTTAGACTCTTAAGTACCCATACAGAGCAACTTTCAATTTCTAAAAAGGGTAGATAAAGGAGAAAATTACTTAAAAGTCGAGGTCCTGGGATATCGTCAACTTGGTCTACAATGTTTTTCAATTACCTATTTGCATAATGTGCCTAAATAATACATACCAGCTTAGTACCATACTGCAGGCTGTATCGCTCTTTATAACCTAAAATACAAACCTAGAATGAACCCAGAACTAACCTATAAAAAACATTTAATATTTACGAAAATCTGACCAAGGTACCTCCCTTACCTATTACTTGTGATCTTTGCGTGACTCTATGTACGTGCCGGGTGTCAATAAGCAGCATTGACATAGAGAATAGGTACATCAGTAAACCAAACTTCCATCTCGGAATCGGGTTACGAATGTTACGATATCATCAAAATAGAAGTTATGAGGGTAAGTTTTGACGTATTTTTTTCGGAGTCGTGCCTATAATAAGATAAGAGTCATAAATTAACATGAAGAACTTTATTTATGTCTGGCAGGATGAAATCACGGTTTTCAGGCATTGGGTTCGTGCGGTATTGGTAACACACATGTTAACTAATACAGAGCCTATTTAATGAAGATGTTACGTATAATACGTATTGTAACATTGGTTGTAAGTTGTAACTGTAACCAAATACGGGTTCGGCTTCTATGCCCCTTCATAACTTTACTTAATACATACACGCTTACATAATACCCCTAATCCAGCTGGGTTTTTTACGAGCGAGCAACTCGAAATTATGCATTCTTAATTACAGTTCCGAATAGCTACTACGTTACTACATTTCCTTGAAAAATGTCAGCCTAATTCAGATAAGCCTAATAAGATATTCTCATTTACAAAACACATTACTTTAAGGAATATTTCTCTTATATAAATTGTGAACACAATAGCACCTAATCCAAGCCTAATCCTATAAAAATATTTTCATACAGTACAGAAAACAAATAAATAATTTATAAGACAGCGGGCGCCTGCTGAAAAATGGTGTCTGCCTTTAGGTGAACGATCAAAATGATTCATCACTTTGCATGCAATTCAGGTGAGCAAGGATTCTAATGGCCCGATTCGAATTTTGAAATAGACATCTGTTAGGTTAGATATCTTTTAGACATCGCCAAAATACGATAACGATATGTTTAAGATCTAACCTGTCAAATGTGACATTTGAGCGATTCTGGAGATACTCTTGAACGATTTCCACAAGATATGGCTTAGAGATCGAATTCACATCTAATAGATATCTAACTCTATCTAACGTAAAATTGACATTGGTTGCTCGAATTGCGCTGCAAAAGAGAACTAGTTGAAATCTAAACTATATAACGTATCTAGAATGGATCTAGTACGTGTCGTCTCTTGTCGTTTTTTCATAGTCGACATAAAATCGACTGGCGTCTTTACAGTATAAAATACCGACTCAGCTTTAAGGGGGAAGCGAAAAGGGCATCGCAGTTCACGCAACCAGAGGGTGGGTTATAAAAGATTTAAGATATAATATTCATTTTACATAAAACCTATTTTCATCCCCCGCTGCGTCTGTCTGTCTGTATGTTCGCGATAAACTCAAAATCTGCTGGACGAATTTTTATGCATTTTCACCTATATATCAATAGAAGTGATTCGTGAGGAGGAGGTTATGTGTACTCATGCGAAGCCGGGCGGGTCGCTAGTATACTCATATTTTAATACTATCAACCAAATGAATTATATAGTACTTACTTAACTATTACATCAGTTACATACACCGTTTCTGCGTTTTTTAAACTTAGTTTAACGTTTTTTAAAATAGTGACGAAACGACACTATTCAAAGTTTAAAAAAAAAAGGTTTCTTTTGGAAGCGGTGTGAGGGCGGGCGGGTGCCATAACACGCGAACTACTTTTCTGAGTTTCAAATGCTCGGTCGTCGAACTTCTTACATTCCTTCTGCGTTGTCAGACTTCTCGTTAAAATACACGTTGTACTGTATGTATATTCTTAGAAAAACCATAGTGGCATTAACAATTCGTATGCTAATGTAGTTATTATTTATAAGCAACACACATGACTTTAACCCCTTTCTTTACTTTTTAACTTCAAAAATTAGATTTTTTTCAATTACATAGTTGGGATGTGTTAAAACAACGCAACCTATAGTGTTTGGGTTTGTTAGAATTGTAGGTAAAGTCTGTGCGGAAAGAGAAGAGTCGTGGAATGTATTGGGCCCCATACATTTAGACTCTATCGATGAGATAATCAACAACTTTGCCCCGTTTTGTAAATAAAACAACTATTTCTGTATTAAAGGGGGTTTAACAGTTGCTTGGAGAATTTGAGGGAACTCTGGAAAAATATGTATGTATATGCACAACCACGGTCATTTGTTTTTTTTTTACCGACATAAACTCCAAAAAGGAGGAGGGTCTGTATTCGGTCCTGGCAATTTTTTTAATGTACCTTTTTCCGCCGATTATTCCGAGCCCCGTGGTCCAATTTGAGTAAATCTATTTTTGTTTTGTTTGAATTTGTTTGATGACGCCACGGAAACGTATGAAACAGTTTGGGTATTTTTACGTGAATTAGGGGTAGGCCTCACAATAAAAAATCGGTATTATCTACCTACATATTCACCTATTAAAATATGGCTGGACATAACAAGATCTTAGGTACCCGAACCCGAAAGAGCCCCAAATTATTTCACCGCAGTTATACCTACCTACCTATTGCATTATTCATTCAGATATGTTTATCTGAATCTGAATGTATAAGTGAACTGTAGGTATAGGTACAGTCATTGAATACTTATTACGGTTAAAATATAGCCTACGTACGCATCGCAGTTGTTTATCGTTTATGGCCACAATAAACGAAACGATTCCATATTTACAACCACCTAGACTCGCGAATCGATCATGCTTGTTTTACTACCCCAAATGGCGCCTCCCCGCTATTATTACTTTTTTTCCGATTTTTAGGGTTCTGTAGTCAAATAAGAACCCCTACTTATAGTTTCGCGATGTCCATTTGTCTGTCTTTAGTGTTAGAAAGCTGCAATTTTATTTGCCTTGGAAAAACAAAAATATGCGCCCTCCCCTTGCACAACTTTTGTTCCATGGGTCCAAAAAGCACAGTCAGCAGCAGAAGTTGCTAAGCGGGCGAGGTGTTCATAGTTGCCTTGACGCGCTCTTATTCTCTTAACAATAAAGTCGCATCAAGATTATTTTGATCACCTCGCCCGCTTGGCAACTATTGCTGCTGACTGTACCTATTTGAAAAAATCGTGAATGTAAAGCTTAATAAAGTCTTTCAATGAAAACTATAGCGAACCTGATCAGTTTAGTAAACAGACGTACAAAGCGCTGCGATGCATCGCTCGCGATGGTAATGGTACTAAGCTCCTTTTTGCTTTGTAAGTACATGATAAATACTTGTACTAATATACCTAGCCCCCTTTCAAGGCAGCCTTAAGACGGAAGGGTAAGTACGGAACCCTATACTGAGCATGGCCCGACATGCTCTTGTCTGGTTTTTTTAATACTTAGATAAGCGTTATTTTATCGGAGTGATAGAGCTTATAAATAGGTAGTTTTGCTTTACTATAAGTTTTAAAAATAACACCAAAACCGGCCAAGTGCAAGAGTACTTAGTATCTACTTGGTCGGTTTTTTTAGGGTTCCATACCGAAATGGTTAAAACGCGAACCCTCATGGTGCGACTGTCCGTTTAAGTACCTACTTACAATGGAAAAAGGAAAAAATACCACCTACTGTTATCTCCGAAGCTTACCAAAGAAAAATTGTGAAATACCAAATTTATTTTGCAATTTAACCACTTTTTACTAAGATATTACTAAGCTAATGACACCCTCTTTCAAATGAAATAAAAATGTTGAAATCGGTTCATTCGATAAAGAGACTCCCCTGCGATCCCTGAGAAACCAAACCAACGTACATAAATAAGGTCGCGTAAGTAAATTTCTGGACAAAAGTCTTGCGTGTTTATAATTGTATGAAATAATTGAAAGTTGGTACGGTCTCTCGGTGCGCGAGTCAAACGAACTCGCACTTGACCGATTTTCTTTTTTTATAATAACTTTTACTCGTGTATTATTTCTCGGAAAACATCAATTGGTAATGTGAAATTGATGAAGAACAGTTAAATAGGTAATATTTTAAAGTTTTTTCCGTGTGTCAGTTCATAATCCCTGCTAGCGAGAGACACGATAGTGTCAATAGTTCGATAGCGGCAATAGCGGACAGCTGAGACAGAATTATTGTATTTGTATTTATTTTGTTTCGACAAACCAGCGTTCTCACGCCGGCCCACTTCCAAGAAAATGTTTAACTGGAAAAAATATCAATCGTGTCACCTCTGCACATTTCTTCCTTTCTTAACTTTCGTTGTTGTACGTACGAATTGTAAACGTATAATAGTTATTTGTACAACAAGTGATCAAAGTTTGATATTTCTTCGAGTGCTTATTTGAGTCCCGTGCAAGCGAAAGATTCTATAATAGATTCACGAGCGTAGCGAGTGAATCTAATTTAGAATCTTGAGCGTAGTAAGGGACTCAAAAGCGCACGAGATGTAAATAACTTTGATCTCGTGTAGTACACAACAGTTTTCACCTGAGCAGTGAGAACATAGCTATTAGACAACTTGAAAAATGTAATCCATCTTCATCAATACATGCACTCATGTTTTCTTAAGATATACAAACAATTAAGTTTAATTACCGCAATGGAACACAAAAACAAAACGTATATAATAATAAATTCCAGTCAAAATAATATAGAAATAACAAACATTAACTGACACTTCAATCAACAACTTTTTTTTGTAAAAAAAAATCTTTGTACGATACGGTCCGAATTGCGGATACGTACGTACTATTTCTCAACTATGGTAGAAATTCTTAAAAGTAAAATAATTAATTTTGCGTGATGATCTGTGTATTTTTTGAGTTCATTATTTTAATTGTACAATAAAATACCTAAAATATAGTATTTTATCAGTTTTTATCAAATCTTAAACTTTATTTTTATTAATTAATTATTAAGAATTCATACTCGTACGTGGTTTGGAACGATGCGGTCTGAAGTTTTTCGGGGGTCTATTATAAACCGTGAATATACCGTTGAATGTCGTTTTAACTTTTTTTGTCTGTTTCTTTATGCTAACAGTGTGAAAGGGACAGAGATAATAGAACCCAAGTATTTCGAACTTTTATTAGACCCCGCATGTTGGAATGCCATTTGACTATAAAGGTCACTTGAATGTCATTTTGTCTCACTCAGTGAGCAAAATCGCATTTTGCTCACTGTTTTTAAGAATCAAAGTACCCTTGTTCGAGCTGCGGAGGTGAAAATATTTTTTTCTAATCTACACACTTTTTCTAGTTTACATTTCTGCCTACTCTAAGCATTTGTATTAGATTCGTTATATTTATTGAACAGGCTAATGAAGTTTTTTTTTAAGTTCTAATAGGACAATCGAAAAATAAATTTACAGATCAGATCAGATTCGAATATTTGATGCCCGACCAAGGATGTAGTGAAGGTACGTTAAATTTTCAATGTACTTAATTTTTTTTAAATAGTTCTTATTAGATAGCACTTCTCTAGTTCGATTTACAAACAAGAGTTTTTGGAAAAGTAATTAACCTACAAAGTCGAATCATATACGACGTATTTTTTTTTTCATCGCCCTTAATAAGGTAAACGTACCAGTGTACCAGTGCTCGACATGCTAATGCCCAATAGATGACACCCTGCTGTCACCTCTATTGACAATGACATAAGTTTCAAGGAGGACCGCGTCGAGCATCAGTACGTTTACCTTAATATGTACTTCATTTAGACCATTTCATGGATCTGGGGCCCATTTCTCGAATGGTATTATAGGTTAACATTATTAGTTCACAAACTGTCAAACCGTAAGGGTTTCCATGACAACACAGTGCCTTGGCGTGAACACACTAATAAATTAAGGCCGTCTTTACACCTGTAAGTTTTACTTACGTAAGTAGGGACAAAGCCATTTGTTAGAATGAGATAACGATATTCATCTCTCATTCTGTGGTATAGCTGTGTCCCAACTTACGTAAGTAAAACTTACAGGTGTAAAGGCGGCCTAATAGTAATAATATTAGCATAATATGGTTCGAGAAATAAGCCCCTGGTGAAAAGTAACTATACTATGTTTTTTACAGGTAGGATGAATCAGTGTAGTTACAATGATTGGTGTTTACAACCGTTTACACACGCTTGCTTATTATCAATATCAAACGAATGTGACATGCCGCTATCTCTAATGGATTACACTCTCCAAATAGATTTATGATAAGTTTTGCATTACAATGCTAATCATATTGGCCATACACATACGATTTAGTTAATATGTAAATCTATTGTTCCCGACATGAAAAGAGTAAGTTATTATTTTAGTATTTTAGCCCAATAGCATAACTTATTGTAACTGGACATCGGTGGACCTTATGCCTTTTGTAATAAAGTCCACCAATATACAGTTAGAAGTGTATCTGAGTTCGAGCTTATACAAATAAAGTTTTTTAGCTTAAGTTATCTAGGGTTCGAGTTAGAAATGGGTTCTTTCACCCTCGAGTTAAACATTCTGTTTTCCATTTCGAATACGAGGAAAGTAATAGTACATATTGTGCACCGAGGGGGGTAAGTGAAATTTTGCAAACGAGGTATTTAGATTAAAAACTCGAGTTTGCAATATTCTTACCCCCGGAATTATAGAGTTATATAGTAGTTTTTTTTTTGTATACCTACACACAATGTTTTTCATCACACTTGCGAAGAAAAAACCGGCCAAATGCGAGTCGGACTCGCGCACGGAGGATTCCGTATCATTACGCAAAAAACGGCAAAAAAATCACGTTTGTTGTAATGGAGACCCACTTAATTTATTTTTTCTTTGCAGCAACAGAAATACGTCATCTGTGAAAATTTCAGCTGTCACGGTTCATGAGATACAGCCTGGTGACAGACAGACAGACGGACAATGGAGTCTTAGTAATAGGGTCCCGTTTTTAACTTTTTACCCTATGGGTACGGAACCCCAGAAACTAAATCGAATCGAATCGATGTCGGCTTGGGTTATTTTATTCCCAGATGTTATCACAAAGTTGTTACCAATTGATATGTATATTTTTTACACTGGTCCATATTTATCGAAATATTTTTATTTGTATTTTTTCTAGGTTAGTATTTTTATAATTTTGGTGGTAACAACCGAGAAGAAAAACCCAGTCGTTTCGTTACCACTGGTAACAATTTTGTACTAACAGTTGGCAACAACATCCAATGTTGGGCAATATCGCCCGATACATTCCTTACAGTAGATACGATTTTGTTTAAAGAAACGTCACTTTTGACATATCCGATCCATATCGTATCTTTAGCAAATTTTTGACGTATCTTAAGGTTATTCGTCGACCGCCATTTTGGTAACATCGCCTCGTGATTCATTTCTTTGTTTTTGCTTATTAATATTGTTTAAAGTGTAATATTGATAGCGTATTATGCAGTAAACTAATGTGGAAGTGTGCAGATAATGAAAAAATAATCATGAAACGCGTTTAACCACCATTCTGGCGTCAACGCCGGGTAGCCCACGCGGGTTCTTGTAAAGTCCAGCTATCGCCTTACAAGAACTGAGAACCCAACTACTTACCGAACAACGTCGTGCTCTAGAGCATTTATTTTGGTATTTCTACCTCTAACCGTGGCTGGCTAGAGCCCTAGAGGCCATAATTTTATACTTTTATACCGTACACTGGCTGAATTTTATTACAAATAATCAAAATAATAATAATTCGATCCCACGTGGGATCCACTTTGACGTTGGCGAAATCATCGACAGTATCGATGGAGCCATATTACCCAAAGATTGATTGACGTATCTTAAAGTTCGAATCAGGCCTTAGCTTTAAGTTTCGCGAAGTCACTTGACTTCCCCCCACTTGTTCTTTATATAATACGATTGCCAGCACTGAAAATCGATGAGATGATAGTTAATGATCCAAATTTATCTGATATTTTAATTTGACAAACGGACCATGAACATGATCACCCTGTCTGTACAAGATTTCTTATCCAAAATTAACTGACTGATCTTGCAAAATCGGTTCTATTGTGTTACCATAACTATAACATCCTTTTATGTATAAAACCGCCAGAGTAACTAAATTTCGTTGGGTAATTTAGCCAACTCTGTAGAAATGGAAAACGAAAAAGAAAACAAAAAAAGTTCCCTACATTTATTGATATAGGTAAATTCACTTTTTATTTTTATTTTAGCGGCAGTATAAAGACATTCTGTGTAAATCTCAACCGTTTAACAACCTAACCTACCATTAGGTCAGACAGGTACAGCTTGTTTAACCAACAGTACCTAAAAACACCGATAAATCACGTTTTTAGTATTCTTTAACTTAAAACATTTTGTGTAATTTTAATGTCTAATTATGTACGCGCTCCGAGGGTTACGTACCCTACGTAACTTACGGGGCGCGAGTCGGGTTAATAAAAAACAACATTACTTACTTTGAAACATATCCTACATTAAAACGAATATTTCCATCAAATGATTGTTGCAGATATGAGGTTGAGTAAGTATAGTGACGATATGATCCTGATGTCAACAAACAGCCTAAAAAAAAAAGCGCTGGTGGCCTAGCGGTAAGAGCGTGCGACTTGCAATCCGAAGGTCGCGGGTTCGAACCCCGGCTCGTACCAATGAGTTTTTCGAAACTTATGTACGATATATCATTTGATATTTACCAGTCGCTTTTCGGTGAAGGAAAACATCGTGAGGAAACCGGACTAATCCCAATACGGGCCTAGTTTACCCTCTGGGTTGGAAGGTCAGATGGCAGTCGCTTTCGTAAAAACTAGTGCCCACGCCAATTACTGGGATTAGTTGCCAAGCGGACCCCAGGCTCCCATGAGCCGTGGCAAAATGCCGGGACAACGCGAGGAAGAAGAAGAAGTCAACAAACAGCCTAAAATTTCCAAAAGAAGTAGATTAGTAGAAACAGCGGGCAGCAAGAAAGTGACTCTAAAGTTGGGAGCGACGAATATTCAACGCGCCTTGCGTAAGCAATTTTAACCATATCGTAACGTACTTACATACGTTAACTTAACTTACCAGAATTTAACTTCGAAGTTCGTAAACATATAACACGAAATAACTGGAACCTTTGAGTTAAGGAATGTTTTCTTATTACATTTTAAGTTTTCGTCGGCCAGTACGGCTACCATCAGTTTGGCACTGATATAAACGCCATCGAGAATGTAATTAACTTTCTATACATCTCGCTCGTACTCGCATATTAGTGCGAACGAGATGTATAGAAAGTAAATTACGTTCTCGATAGCGTATATGTCAGTTTTGACACTGTCAGTGACTCATGGTACGGGCTCTGGTTACTTCAACTTTACTCGATACGAGAACTGGTTTTTCAGTATAATTTTATAGAAATAATGGAATACTGCACTGATTGAAAATGCGTTACATCACTAAATCATGCACTTGCATTTAGAGTAACGTTAAAATAACTCAAAAGCTACCCAAATTTTGAATATAAGGAAAAATTTTGAAATTAAACATTTTTAATAGACCTCAACTTTGGAACTGGGCGCGTTGAACTCTTTTAAAAGGGGGCTTGAGCTTTTGAGGCAGTGACCTTAAACAGACCTTGGCTCTATTTTACTGCTTGTATAGCTGTGTAGACAAAGATATCAATAATTGCAGTAATAAAATGATTAGGTAATTGGAGCTTGATTTATGTTTATTTGTTCATAGGTTTCCGCTTAGGTTAATTTATCGGTAAAGACAGAAGTATGTTTATCGTAAACAAGCGAAGAGGAGTTTATTATCCATTGATAAGCGTTTTAAAGTTTTAGATTTTTTTTAGTTAGCGTGTCTAACTAAACTTAGATTGTCCAGAAACGCAGCAAGGGACAGGTGGACGCCAGGCCTTCAGCAATGGCGTGATTATAATCAATATTTACAGATGTGTCATGCTATGCCGCCGGCACCGCCTGCCGTTATGTAATATCAACGTTTGCTCAGTGGTCCAGACGCGACCGTCGCAAGGACGAAGTCTGAAGCACCGGCGTCACTGTCGGGGTCTCCGACCGGAGCGAAGTTTTGTAACACGTCTTACCACACTACAAGTACATATTACTAAGTAAGTAAGTACCATATTCTATTAACAACTACAAATACAAGACTGATAGTAACCGTTTTCATGCGATGTTTTACATAGAGCACCAAAAGTACCCAACACTCGAGGGCGACTTACATTAAAATAGTAACATAGCCGTAAAGCCTAAGTGGCTGTGCTTTAATCACGAGGGGTGATCGCGGATAAAGCACACGCGATACAAGTTTTTTGTGATCCTCTGGAAAAACTATTGAAAACCGGTGTATGGGAAATCGGACCAAATGTATTACTTGCGGCATATTGTGCGCGCAATCAATCAGCTGATCGGGTTATACGGCTGACAGTCGCGCCACCTCTGCCTCAATTCTTGAGCCGTATTCGCAGTGGTAATCCTCTTAAGCTCAGCCATGAGCCTCGAGCGGTTCCGAATGGCACCAAAGTATTTACACTGTCAATTTTTGAAGGACCAGGGAGCAATAAATGAGTGTGCAGGTACTTACCGGCTGCGATCGTAAGCCACCACCAGCAGCAGGCGGCCACGAGCGCCCGAGCGCCGGCCATCTCAGCGGTGGCGCATCACACGCGCGTTCTCGCCGGCCGTCCCGGCGGACTGAGCGGCCGCCGCGCCGCCGGTCGCCCCGCGCGATCGATGCAAGCGCCTTCACGCACCCTCCAAGTCCTCCCCGCCTCCCCCGCCGCCGCGCCCCGCCCCACCGCGCCGCCACCGCCATTTCCCGACTTTCCTCGAGAGCGCGCGCGCTGCCCTCTTTTCCGGCAGATCGCTGACCGCCCCTAATTGATTGGCCCGCACATTTGCCGAACGCATTTTAGGTCAGTTCCGCAGAGCCTTGGCGCAACGTTTCGTTATCCTTTACCTACCCGGCACAGCGATACCTATTATCTTAATTAACAACTACCGCGGTATATGTAGGTATACTACGAATACGATAGAGTCAGACCAGGCTAACTCTGCAGCGATTTGGATAGCACAGACTGTGCAAGTGTTAGGTATTTTAAACATCATGATTTCATAGAATTTTGCCGAACTATTTGCCAACTGTGTTAGAGACCTACCTAAGTAAAAGTTGGTTCTGGTTACCAAGTCTGGTCAGTCTGGTCTGGTTTATAATCTTGTACTTATTATATAGGTATTACTCATATTGAAAAATATATAACATTATGCCATTGAAATCGTTCCAAATAAGGGTAAGGGCCCTAAGGGGTCTCTTTCAAAACTTTTACGGACTCTTATAAAGCCCCGGGTACTTAGTAAAAAGCGTACTACTCCGGCAACGCACTTACAACCCGTCTGGTGTTGCGGGTGTCCATAGGCGACAGTAATCGCTTACCATCAGGCGATTCGTCTGCTCGTTTACCTCCTATAACATAAAAAAAACCGGCCAAGTGCGAGTCGGACTCGCGCACGGAGGGTTCCGCACCATCAACAAAAAATAGAGCAAAACAAGCAAAAAAACGGTCACCCATCCAAGTACTGACCCCGCTCGACGTTGCTTAACTTCGGTCAAAAATCACGTTTGTTGTATGGATGCCCCACTTAAATCTTTATTTTATTCTGTTTTTAGTATTTGTTGTTATAGCGACAACAGAAATACATCATCTTTGAAAATTTCAACTGTCTAGCGTCTAGCTATCATGGTTCGTGAGATACAGCCTGATGACAGACGGACGGACGGACGGACGGACAGCGGAGTCTTAGTAATAGGGTCCCGTTTTTACCCTTTGGGTACGGAACCCTAAAAACGTTCTGTTTACCAGGTCTGGACACTCTGGACTATATATGCTTAACACATTCAGTGCCAGCGCGAGCTACGCGCTACGAGCGTAGCCGATAACACGGGAAAAACCGTATGTAGCGAAAAGCGCCTACGAACAGTGAACTTCCCTAGCGAGTCGCTGGCAGTTAATGTGTTAATCTTATACTTTGTTAGATAGTTTTTTTTATATAAGTATCCAAACCAAATATCAGCTTTCGCTCACGGGGCAGAGCCTCGGAAAGGCAGACAGACGGACATGGCGAGAAAATTGTGAAATAAACATTGCTTGAATAGTTTGTTTGAAAATATGTTGAAGGCGTTTCGTTGGGAAGCGGTGGTATTTATATTTTTGGGATGTAAAAATCTGGCACAAAACATTTGGTAAAATCCATTAATAACGCCAAACTGTAGTTTTTAGACTGAATTGTTACACGTTTTAATCAAGGGAAAATGCCAATTATTTTCACCTTCACCACACCAGCTCGTAAAGGCTCTCTTCATTCTTTAAAAGCGGCCAAGTGCGAGTCGGACTCGCCCATGAAGGGTTCCGTAATTTATGACGTATTAAAAAAAACTACTTACTAGATCCCGTTCAAACCAATTTTTGGTGGAAGTTTGCATGGTAATGTACATCATATATTTTTTTTACTTTTATCATTCTCTTATTTTAGAATTAACGGGGGGGACACATTTGACCACTTTGGAAGTGTCTCTCGCGCAAACTATTCAGTTTAGAAAAAAATGATATTAGAAACCTCAATATTATTTTTGAAGAACTATCCATAGATACCCCACACGTATGGGTTTGATGGAAAAATATTTTTTGAGTTTCAGTTCTAAGTATGGGGAACCCCCAAAATGTATTGTTTTTTTTTTCTATTTTTGTGTGAAAATCTTAATGCGGTTCACAGAATACATCTACTTACCAAGTTTCAACAGTATAGTTCTTATAGTTTCGGAAAAAAGTGCCTGTGACATACGGACGGACAGACAGACAGACATGACGAATCCATAAGGGTTCCGTTCTTTGCCATTTGGCTACGGAACCCTAAAAACTGATGAGAAAGATTAATTTTATTCAATAGGGTGGAAAATTGTGTATCACTCGGTAGCGAAGCTTGTTTACCCCTGTGCTTTAAAACACTCGCAACGCTCTTAATTCTAATTATCGAACCACTCGCTATGCTCGTTGTTAAATATTGAAATCTTTCGCTTCGCTTTCGCTCAATCGCTCTTTCATATATGTGCGATTGGATAGATAGGCTGATAACGAAATTTCTTTTTCACCTCAGCAGCTCGAACAAGGGTACTTTGATTCTTAAAAACAGTGAGCAAAATGCGATTTTGCTCACTGAGTGAGACAAAATGACATTCAAGTGACCTTTATAGTCAAATGTCATTTCAACATGCGGGGTCTAATAAAAGTTCGAAATACTTGGGTTCTATTATCTCTGTCCCTTTCACACTGTTAGCAAAAAGAAACAGACAAAAAAAAGTTAAAACGACATTCAACAGTATATTCACGGTTTATAATAGACCCCCGAAAAACTTCAGACCGCATCGTTCCAAACCACGTACGAGTATGAATTCTTAATAATTAATAAATAAAAATAAAGTTTAAGATTTAATAAAAACTGATAAAATACTATATTTTAGGTATTTTATTGTACAATTAAAATATCGAACTCAAAAAATACACAGATCACCACGCAAAATTAATTATTTTACTTTTAAGAATTTCTACCATAGTTGACAAATAGTACGTATCCGCAATTCGGACCGTATCTTACAAAGATTTTTTTTTTTCAAAAAAGTTGTCGATTGAAGTGTCAGTTAATGTTTGTTATTTCTATATTATTTTAATGGAATTTATTATTACGTTTTGTTTTTGTGTTCCATTGCGGTAATTAAACTTAATTGTTTGTATATCTTAAGAAAACATGAGTGCAGGTATTAAGTGATGAACAAGGATTACATTTTTCAAGTTGTCTAATAGGTATGTTCTCACTGCGCTGAGGTGAAAAATGTTGTGTACTACACGAGATCAAAGTTATTTACATCTCGTGCGCTTTTGAGTCCCTTACTACGCTCAAGATTCTAAATTAGATTCACTCGCTACGCTCGTGAATCTATTATAGAATCTTTCGCTTGCACGGGACTCAAAATAAGCACTCGAAGAAATATCAAACTTTGATCACTTGTTGTACAAATAACTATTTTCATAGTCGGACTCGTGTTCCAAGGGTTCCGTACATTAAGTCCGACCGCGCACAGTGCACGAGTGATCCTATAAGGGTTCCATTTTTTCCTTTTGAGGTACGGGACCCTAAAAACAGCAGACTCGTAACAGTCATAACTAAATAACAAACAAGGGTGTATTTTACTATTGTAGGTATGTATTATTACCGTCGACCTTTCACCTCCTTGCCATCCGAACGTCACCTTTAAGAAAATTCATTTTGCGGCCTGGGGCTACAACTACTGCAAGGCAAAACCCGTCTTTGTGGCACTCATAAATAAAAGATTGGGTACCGCTGGATTAGGTATTAGATCAACACGGTCGCCGGGCACTTGCGAAAGGGGACCAGTCAACGGGTGCTAGAGTTGGACCAAGAAAAGTCTGCAGCGATTTTGATAGCCCACGTAGTGCAAGTGCTATTTACAATATTTACAAGTCATAAATTCATAGAAGTTTGACGTTTAAAATGACACTTGCACTGCTATCAAAATTGCTGCAGACTTTTCTCGGTCTGACGTCTGACTCTACCACCCTGGTTAGCATCCTTACAGCAGTTTTCCGTTGCACGTAATCCTACCCTACCGCGAAATAAATGATTATGGATGGGTTATGAAATCCGAAAATCAAAATTTTAATAGGTAAGTAAGTGAGCGTTTTCCAAAAAAAATACATTTCATTCATGTCTTCAAAATATTGACTTCTTGGGCTCATTTTACTCAGAATCATTTGTACATTTACGCCTCATACATGAAAAAATGTGTCCCAAAATTTTGTATAAAAAACTATTTTTCCAGTGCGTCACGTTCATACAAATAAAAAAAAATATTTATACAAAAATGTGAAGATCTGGAAAGGAAATCTTGGGACACATTTTTTCATGTATGAGGCGTGATGTACACATGATTCTATTGAGCCCAAGAAGTCAATATGTATTTTGAAGACATGAATGAAATGTAGTTTTTTTTTGGAAAACGCTCAAGTAAGTACTTGCCTCTCTGTCGATCTTGCATGTTCGAGCGATTAAAAGGTAGATGGGCATTTTCACTTAAATACTTAACGGCCGGTTAGCATTAGCAATTTTCACAAAACCAAAAACTGACGGTCAATGTAAAATACCATTAAAATCCCATACATTTTGCCAGTAATGTGACGGTTAGGCGTTGCTGAAAGACGACTTTAAGTCGCGCTATTAAAGTACAAGTTACAATGAAAATGCTCAGATAAAGAAATTTCGTTTTTCGCGGTAAGGCCCCATGCCACAGTTACCATACTTAAAAATAAAAATTATCTATAGATGGTAATTGGATGGTCAAGCAAATCTTGTCAGTAGAAAAAGGCGCGAAATTCAAATTTTCTATGGGACGATATCCTTTCGCGCCTACATTTTTCAAATTTGCCGCCTTTTTCTACTGACAAGATCTGCTTCACCCAGTATATAAGCGGTAACCTCGGAGTAATAATCCAATATGGAGTGGTGACACGCACTAATTTCTATGTGAAAAATTCTGCCGTTTTCGGCGCGGGGGGCGAGGAACGCACACAAATAATGTAAACACTAATGCATTTTTTGCATGCGTCGCTACACACGCACACGACAAAATTATCAAACACTAGCATAAACTATATTCACACAAATACAAGAACAAACACAGACAACCCTGTCCGTGAACGAGATGATGTCAGTTCTAAGTAAACGTAGAAGTGCGAGGGACTTGTCGATAATATTGTCGATATTTTATTGACTGAATTTTAACTGTCTGCTTTAGTCAATTATAACCATCAAAAACATTACATGTAAAAAGGTGCAAGTCTCGCAACGCTTCTACTACAAAAAAGTTTTGAGATGTAATGCTAATGTGAAACCAAGTCGGTTATTTTAATCAGTGCCAAGGGGTGTTAAAATCGTATCAATAAGATATCTTTAATTTGTAATACCTACGTATAATGACTTGGCCATCGCACGGCTGCACAGGGATCGGAACCGGTTTTTTTGCAAAAACTTAGAAATAACCATATTTTTCGAATATAATGACATAAGGATCATCGTCACCTATTAAAAATAATTCTAATTGAACATAACGCTAGCGCTAATTGCAGTTTGAGCATTACATATATTTACGAGTACTGTAAGAGTAAAGCATTATGTGCGATTGCCAAGTCATTATATGTATTACAAATTAAAGATATCTTATTGATACGGTTTTAACACCGGGGTGGCACTGATTAAAATAACCGACTTGGTTTCACATTAGCATTACATGTCAAAACTTTTTTGTAGTAGAAGCGTTGCGAGACTTGCACCTTTTTACATGTAATATTTTTGATGGGATCTCATCTCTTTTTGTAGACAGTCCTTCTTTCGGGTACTCATACCCATACTATGTATACACATATCATAACTAAACACATCTTTATTCATACTCACATCGTACATACATCGTAGTGTACCTTTACTTTACCTACTATTTGTAGGAACTGCAACAGTAACTTTGTAATAGCATATATTTATATGGAATTACAAACTTACTTATGCAGTTCTTAGATATTTAAAACGTGACTGATATTGCAATATTTTTAGGTTTTCGATGGCTTGATAAGCTGAAAACTACTTATGTTTAAAATGTATTGCATCTTTTGGAAATCTAAAAAAATTAATCAAAATAACAATATATTTATAATGTTCATATAGATTTTATCGATATTGGTTTTTATGGTGTCCCATCACTAACTATGGTAGAGTGATACCAGAGTAATAAATTAAAAGTGCCTATTTATGGAAAATGACGGCAGTAAAATACCTTAAAATAAATAAATTACAATACTTACAAACATTGGACATGTCAAATAAAAAATATACGATAGAAACTAAGAGAAAAATGAATTTACAAACAGTAGTAGGGTAGGTGCGTTAGTTTTCGTCCAGCTCTAGTTTTCGTCCACTTGACGAAATTGAATATAAATCTACATTGCTGCACAAATTTGGACTTAATGCAATCCTTAATGTCGAGACAATATATCTATCTACATAAAAAATGTATTTGGCAAGTAGCAAATTAAATATCAAATATGTTATTTGCTAATCTGTCATGTGGACGAAAACTAGAGACTAGAGCATGGACGGAAACTAGTACAATGACCCTATATCGGTAATATCACGTTATTTATGATTTATACTATTTATTTCATTGAATGGATTATGTTGATATAAAAATAAGGTGTTATAGAAAAATAATGTGTTATATAAATTATATAACAATAAGCAACGCAAATTGGAAGTTAGGTATACCTAATGAATATTTAGAAAGTCTTCTTTAAATTTTACCCTAAATTAGATCTAGTACCATGAAGTGGTATCACTTTCAGATTGACAATGTTTTTTAGTTTTTTGCTAAATTAGTGCACTATTTCATAATAATTACATGTAATAGTACTTACATATGAAAAGAAACGTGTTTTTTAAGTACGCTAGATGTTTCCGATCGGTTTTTACAGGATAAAACGCTACAATTCGGCATTTTCTGCTCCTAACATTCCGCTTAGACTGACGTTTGCTGAATGGCGTATGACGTATGGCAACTAGTTTTATATAACCTCCTTGACCGGTGGCCGCCGACTTTTGGCAGAGGGGAACGCCTGTTAATGGCGGTTCCTGTTGGTTTATTATTCCGAGGCGGTAACAGACTACCGCGGTAATAGACGAGAGTACTAATATTTGAAGAAATGTTGAGGCGAAAAGTTGAATTCCCATAAGAAAATTGAATCTCGCGCCTTTTCTACTTACAAAGTGAGTGTGTCAGCCAGAGTGTAACTATATTTTTTGTTGTGCCTATTTTACATTAGCCACATTACATTAAATTTGACAGCACAAAGGCTTGTTTTAAATTGTTTCCAAATTTTCCAATATATGCCATTATTGTAACAATTAAATCGAGAGAATCGGCCTATGCCTTCTCTGCATCAACAGCTACAAAGTGTGGAGAGCCACTATAAACTTTATTATTTTCCTGATCAAATCGGATGATTTGCCCAGCTCGTCCGGATACAGCTTTATGAGGAAGACTCGTATTTTTAGTTACCTATATATGGCGTTATTCATAAACGGCTACTAACTTAATCAGTTGATGATCGTCGTTTGTCCCAATCTGTCGTTATGTCATAGAGAGGGAGAAACTATGATCATCAGCTGATTAACTTAGCAGACGTTTATAAATAAGGGGGATAATGTTTAGCATTCTTTTTAGCACATTTCAAAATTATTTAGCATATTTCTGGCATAATCTAGACATAAGTCTGGCATTTTTTCAAATTCCGAGTTGGGGTTAATCTTTACTTTATGGACCGTCGATTTTTGGGGTGGGGAGGGGTGGAGGGGGGAGGGGGGGGAGAGGGCTACCCCCCAGTCCAACCCCCATGGCGCGGAACCCCATGGTTATGGAGATATCCATGGTTAAAGTTTGTATGGAATTACTATGAAATAAGGGATTACAGCAAAATTTGAAGGGGGAGGGGGTGAGGGGTGAGGGGGGGCGCGCTTCGCCCGAAGGCCCGCTTCGTCGCCCCTGAGGTCGCGAGCTGACCTCGGGGCTACTCCGCGAGCCTTCGACCTCAGCGGTGAAGCTGTTGGATCTGGGGGTAGCTCCGGCGCTGCGGAAGAGCAGCCCTTCCGCCCTCGCGTGACAAAGCACGCTCACTGCACTCGGCTCCGCAGCTTCGGCTTACTGGTCGCCTTCGGCGACCAGCCTCAGCCGCTCGCCTCGCTCGTTCCCGCGCTCCGTCACGGCGGGCGAGGGCTGCCCTCCCTCCGCGCCTCCGTTTTTGGAATTGCTCTCTAGGGGTAGGACAGACAAGCCCACGTGGATAGTGGGGTGCTCTGATTCGGTTTTTAGTGACCTTGAGATTCTGGTGACCAAAGATTTCGGCGACCTTGAGATTCTGGGGATAAAAAATTTGGTGACCTTGAGATTTTGGTGACCATAAATTTCGTGACCTTGAGATTTTGGTGACCTTGAGGATGGTGGTGTGGTATAAAAGGTAATATAAATGAACACAAAACAGCACCTTTCGACATCTGCTATGACATTACTCCTTTATTTCATAGTAATTTCATACAAACTTTAACCATGGATATCTCCATAACCATGGGGTTCCGCGCCATGGGGGTTGGACTGGGGGGTAGGCCTTTGCACCCTCTACCCCCCCATACCCAACACTCCCTCCAAATCGACGGTCCATAAAGTAAAGATTAGCCCGAGTTGGCAACACTAGACAATAGTGACAATGACAGTTGACAGCTACAACAAAATTCTATGGTGTGAATCATGTGTGAATGGTGTTCCTGTTCTGTTTTCTTCTCCGCGCTTTCCAAACAAATATAGCACCTTTTTTATTATTATGAAAGATAGGTATACATTTATCTCATGCTTAGATAATGTACTACTCCGAATAAATTTCTTTGTGCACTCAGACTTAGGGTAAACTACTCGTATCTTATAAGTAAACAAATGAAACATAAGCGCGGATATTACGATGTTTTTGTACGAACTTGTGGCAAGAATCCATCCAGGGTTGCCGTGACTTTGTACAAGGATGGTGTGTACAAGAAATACACGTACTCAGAGCTGTACGGCGTGTGCGAATGTATCTCCCAGAATATTCAACAATTTCAAAACAATAGAGGGGTAATCGGCCTTATAGCGAAGAGGAACATTTTAATCCCATGCGTTGTAGCCGCGTAAGTAACAAACCGTAGTTTGACCTGGAGAGCTATGTCAGAGTACTGTTTCTTCTAGTGATTATTTATTTATTTTATTGTATAGGTATTCCCAGGAAAATCTGTTTCAACACTTTCAGCTATAGTTGTCCATTCTGTGACCCAAAATCCTATGATCAGTTGAGTTTACTAGCCATATATTGAGATCTTATTATGAATGTCGCTATCTATTTTCATGTCCTAATTACATATGTTTTCTATGTAACTGATCAAGTTTTTGTTTATATTTTAAACAGATCTTAATTTATTCAAACAGTACACAGTAATGACTTTATTGCAGTGGTCAGACTGACAGTGCTTGAAATACTCTAAGAGTATTTTAGAATTATCATTTCAGTATAAAATTGCTAATCTGCCTAAGCTTTACATACTTTGATTTTACAATAGATATTCAATGTAAGCATCTACTTACTAATCTTTCTATGTATTATGATGTATTTTATATTAATAATTATTTGTTTTAGAGCCCACAAATGCTGTACAACATTTATGTTTCTTGATCCTATGCAGGATATTGATAGCATTATTCAAAATGTCAAGTTCACAATGTTTATCATCATCAATGATTCTGAAAGAGGCTCAACATCGGAGCTATTTGGCAAAAAGCCAGATAAGACTATTGAGGTGTTTGACATGGTTTTGGATTTTTTTAGCCAAGAGCATTGTTCACAAAATAATTCCTTTGTGGCAGAACATTCTTTTATTGCACAGACCTCTGGTAGCACTGGACAACCCAAGCACATACAAGTCCCAGTTCAGAGCATACAGCCTAATGTAGATGATCTCACTAGAATGTTTAACATCACCGAAGATGACATCATTTACTTCTCAACACCACTCACCTTCGACCCTTCCATGATTGAGATACTCCTAGCTTGCATGAATGGTGCTTCACTTCTTATTGCACCAGAAAAAGCTGAAGTTCTATTCCCTTCAAACAAGGAAAACTTTATAACTGTCTGGCAAACCACACCCTCTAAATTTTTTCAGTACTCCAATGCTGATATCAAAAACAAAATTTTGAGTGCAAATTCAACACTAAAAATACTAGCTTTAGGGGGAGAACCACTGAACGGGATCAAAAGGTTGAAGGAACTGAAAGACAAGGACAATAAGACTAGAATATTCACCCTGTATGGAGTAACTGAAATGTCCTGCTGGGCTAGTGTTGCTGAATTAGACCTTGAGAAAGTTCAGACTGACAGGGAGGTTCCACTTGGCCATTGTCTGTCAGAGACACAAATTATAGTAGAGCCCATTGAAAGGGCCAACAAAGTAGGTGAAATTATATTAGGTGAGTAATTAATAACTAATATTACTAAGGATTAGTGTGCTATATTTAAAGTCTAGTGCCACCTCTACTCCCAGCCTTCAAGACTGATGCTGCCCTTAAGCCATCATAGAGTTAAATGTTGCTTATTGTGGGGGCACATGTGTGACACCATCTGTCAGAAATAAAACCAGGTACTGTTTTATTAGGCACATAGACAGGCATCCGATTTTTAATCCAATAGCCTAGTATTTGATCCATCTGTTTCACCCACCTACTGACACATCTTAGGTTCGATTTACTTTAATCTGAACAGTCAGATTTTTTTTTAAATGTTGGAATAAATTAATTATAGAAATACATGTTTGTTGGACCCTTCTTTTGTGGCTATGACCTAAATATAACTTTTCTTTCAATCTCTTCTCTTTATGTTACAGCCAACATAATGTTACAGCCAACCTTTGCATTTATTCCAAATTAATATTCCAAAACATGTATAACTGAATGCCCCCGCATATAAACTTGTTTGCAGGGGGTCAACTATCTCTGCGGCTAACTATACATACTTATTGTACATACAACTAATCTCATTTTTTTATTTACAGTGAGTAATACAAGACGGTGTGTTATATTAAATAAATATAAAAAAGAAAATCCCATAAAAATTGTCACAGGTGATTTAGCAGAAGAAAAGCATGGCACCATGTACTACAGAGGCCGAAAAGATGACGTCATAAAAAGATTTGGCAACAAAGTAAATTTACAACTAATTGAATCTACCATCATGTTGTGTCCACGAGTTAAGACATGCTCCTGCCTATGGCTGCCAAAACCTATGCTGCTAGTAGTTTACTTCTCCTCAGAGACACTTAGTAGTCGGGAGCTCTCCGACTTCCTTAAATGCAAACTGGACGACAAGCATTGGCCAGACAAAATCGTGCGCGTGGACAACCTTCCCACTAACCCACACGGAAAAGTTTCAAAATTAATGCTCTCCAGAATGTTCGAAAGCTCATCAGAATTATTACCTGGAGTAAAATCTATTTTCTTGAAGGAACTTAATGAAACATTTAGCAAGAACTTTAGTTATGATTCTATTAAAAACAAAGATTTCTTGTCAATAGGTGGAACATCGTTTCTTGCAGTCTCAATGTGTAATAAAATGTCTTTAAGTTATCCAAAGCTAAGTAAATTCATTCTCCCTCTTTTGCTATCACATAATAAATCAATCGATGAGATATTGGAATTGTATAACAACGAATTTAAAATAGATAAAAAGGTTTCAAATAGAAAGTCCAAACGAGCTAAATGGCAGACCGAGACCTACGAAAGCCCCAAAAGCGCTAGTGTGTGCCCCTCAAACGTGAATGACTTCATTGTGCTGTGGACCCACGACACCGGCAAGTGCGTCGATGCATCGCCGTCTTTGTTTCTGACTGGACAGTAAGATTTTAAAATATTTACAAGTGTTAACCTTTTAACCGCCATTACTCTTATCCATCTATTCCCTCACACGTCAACATCATCAGCAGGCGTGGCTCACTCCGCGATTTCATCGCGTCGCTACAAATACATGCGGCCCACACCAATTTTGGTGTCTAGCCATAGTAGTTGCCGCGCACCGCTACGCAACGGACGCCTGCTCGCGCTTGCGCCACCTAACGGTCATATTTGTCGTAATAGACGCGTTTTGTTAGAGTGAACTTTCTGTAGGTACCTACCTAGTATTATTATTTATTATGTGTCATTAGTGTACAACTGAAGGCGTACGGCGTATTATACCAAGTCTCAGTTTCCCTGTAATTAGGACAAGATATCTCCTTCAACAGGTTTTAGTAACATACATACTATACATACAAATTCATCTTTGCCTACGTTACTGTTCGTTACATAAGTTTACTGGTCAAACCACTAATCTGTTATGCCTTTTCCAGCCAAATGTTCGTAGCAGTCGGCAGCCACTCCGGCAAGATCATAGTAGCTGACGCTGTGACGGGCACACTACAAGGGCAGATATACATAAAGTCGCGTATTGAAGCCTCCGTTTTGTGCTATCGCCTGGCGCCCATCCCGCCGCTAGGCGTCGTCGGCGCCCACGACGGCACGCTAGTGTGCTTCACCCTCGAGGACTGCAAGGAAATGTGGAGGGTCAACCTCGCATCCATGATCAAAAGTAAAGCTGTGTGCTGCAATGGATTCGTATACGTCGCTGCTTACGATGGAAACATACGATGCTTTAATATCACGGTGAGTTGAATTTGCTACGATGTAAATATTAGGCGTTATACTTTTTTTAATTCATATGCCGATATTTTAGGGCTTAATTTATTTAGAAGTCAATAATTATCATAAACAAAATGAACACAATTAGCTTAAGATAATATATATGTAACGCCTAATTACTATTCATAACTGTTTGTTGCTAGGCCTACATGAGTATATTTTGACTTTGACTTTGCTGCTAGAATATAACAATTAGATCGCGTTTTAAGAACATTTTCAGTGTAAAAAGGGTTAAGTTAAGCAAGAACATGTTTTAAATCTTGAATTGGCATGTCAGAATTTACAAAGGTAGAACTAAAAACAGAAGACAACAACTAAAACAACGTTTTTTTATGACTTATTCCGTTCGTTCCACTTTTTAGGGTTATGTACCCAAAGGTATCGGATGAACAACATAATTATACCAATAGGATAGCTGTAAAAATATGTTCATGGGTATTTTTTGATTTTTTTGTTTTAGATCTTACTTCGGATCCTTTATTTTTAGGTAGTCCAGAAGAGATCGCTCTTTAGGATTCGGATTAACCGAATCTATATTTTCAACTCCTGTTTATAATATTAGTTATAAAATGTTGAGCAATACACTTTTCGTTAGTCGCAGTACACAGTAGCAGTACTGATAGTTCCGCTACTTGACGCTAGACTAGATGAATGAATACGAAGACTACGAGAATAATAGTTTTGGGAACAAAACTGGTGTATGAAGTGACCACTTTATGTCATCTTAATTCTCTTTGGTACAGTCAGGCGTGTCTCACTCCGCGATTTCGTCGCTTTGCTACAGGCAGCTAAAAGTATATCCGTTCGGCCCCAATTTTGGGGAAAGCCATAAGCCGCGCCACAGAATAAGTAATAGTATTGCCGCGCGTGGCGCTGTCGCCACCTGGCGGCCATATCTGTGCTGATCGTAACGGACGCGTTTTGTTAGAGAGTGAGTCTTCTGTACTTAGTACTATTATTTATTTTGTGGTATAGTGTATGGATGCATCTGTTTAAAAACATGTTTATTCAGTTTTCGTTTACATTGTACAATAAAATTTTAATAACAACGTTCACCGTCAAAAATATAGCGATTCGCATTTATCGTACAAAACTTGCACATAGTACTTACCCAATGATAAATTATAATCAGATGATTATGAGTAATACTCGATTGTTACAATAATAAAGTATTATCATATCGCTTTGTAACAATTAAAATGAACCTAATGTTGTGCATAGAAGAGTACATTATCCTTTAAGTAAGGAAAACTTATCATCTGTCAGGCGATATGTACTTACCAAATGTACGAGGGGCGTTCAATAAAAAGTGAGAATGAGTATGTTATATACAACTTTTATTAAATGTTATTTTATTTTTCGACATAGTCACCTTTTAGCATAATACACTTAGTATATCTTTTTTCTAAACTTAATATTCCATTTCTAAAAAAGGTTTTATCTTGAGTACTTAAAAAATCTTGTACTGCAGCGACTACCGCGTCGTCGTCTTCAAATTTCTTGCCTCTTAGGTATTTCTTCAATCTCGGAAATAGGTAGAAATCACTAAGGGCGAGGTCTGGTGAATACGGAGGATGCTTAAGGATATCGAACCCAGCATCACGTATTGCAGCCATTGCAACGGCGGACTTGTGTGCCGGTGCATTGTCCTGATGGAACAACACAATTTTTGAGAGTTTACCTCGCCGTTTTTCACGGATCTCATTGCGCAATGTTGCTATTTGTTTGGCATACAAAGAGCCCGTAATAGTGGCTCCATGCTCGAGATACTCAATCACTACGACCCCTTTACCATCCCAAAAAACAGAGCCCATGACCTTATCGGCAGATGGGCCCACCTTGAATTTCTTCGGATTTGGAGATGATGGCCTTTTCCATGTCATAGACTGCAGTTTCGTTTCAGAGTCGTAATAATGGAGCCATGTTTCGTCCATTGTTATAAATCGCGCCAATAAAAGTTCCCGGTCTTGCTGTATCAGGTCCAAAGCTTCTTGACAAATCTCGACTCTAGTTTGTTTTTGCGTGTCAGTAAGCATTCTGGGTACCCAACGCGCTGATACCTTTTTCATACCCAAGCGTTCATGTAAAATATTATGCACGCTCCCCGTTGAAATCTTTACATTTTCAGCAATAAAACGAACCGTGACACGACGATCCGCCAAAACTAAGTTTTCGACTTTTTTCACAATTTCTTCAGTTACTGCTGTAGTAGGGCGTCCGGAGCGGGGGTCATCCATGGTCGATGTTCTTCCACGTCTAAATTCGGCGCACCAACGTGTAACTGTCGAATACGGAGGAGCATTAGACCTTAAAGTGTCCCGTAAATCTAAATTGACTTGGTCCGTAGAAAAATTTTTCAAACACAAGTATTTAATAACGGCGCGCAGTTCAATTTTCTCCATTTTCGCTAACGTACCAACAGCATCGCAAAGAAATCGCCGTATTTTTTTTTTTAAACAAAAAACAGTTAGTTTTTTTTTTCATGGCAATCAGCTAGGTAGATTAGCTTTACCGGCCAGTATTTACTTTCCTAATATTTAAAGAGTTTGCATCTCATTCTCATTATATATTGAACGCCCCTCGTATTGTGCCGCACAATGGGAGACAACTCAACAAATATTTACCAAGTGCGATTAACCCATTGACCGCCACAGTCGGCTGTGGCCGTCATCGAAAAGTCTTGCCACGGACGCCAACGTCGGCTACAGCCGACAACTTCGCCAATGTAATAGGGATATTAGGGATTTACGCGGAACTCCGTAAAGTTCAATTTCGCTTAAATAATTGCGATCGCCTGGCGTCGAGAGCACGGCATATTCCTTCGCCGTCTAGCGGTCAAAAGGTTGCAGTTGGAATTAAAACCGACCTTCATCTGTTTAGGGTTACGTAGCGAAAATGTCATAAATTGAACCCTAATAGTTTCGCCATGCCATGTCCCCCTGTCTGTCCGTATGTCAACGCCATTTAACTCGGAAACGGAAAAGAACATTTAACGGATTTTAAATTATAGGAGTGCATTAGGAGTGTTATTTGACGTTGACTGTTGTAGGTACTTTTACGAATAGGTAGATCGCCATTCCTAACATCCGAAAACTATATTCAAATGCCAATATATTTGCGATAATGTAGGAGCGTAAATAGGTATACATATGTACCTATTCGTAAACTTCACTTCAAATCGAATCCGGGGGTTAGGTACTTGATGACATTATTAAGCCATGACGACTGTAGTTAGGTACTTACCTAGTTTATTAGCGCTCTAGCCGGTGTGACTGATGGTTATAACACACAACGACTTTAGGCATACCCACTAAAATTTTGCTATCTCGTTGAATTACAGACGGGTGGCTTCAAACAGACCATCACCATAACCGAGGAAGGGATATCGGCGAACTTGGTGCTCGCTAAGAACCAGTTCATTCTCGTGGGTACGCTGTCTGGGGTCTGCGCTTGCGTCCACACAGAGACGAACGTCGTGGTGTGGCGCGGCTCGCTGGGGAGTCCCGTGTTCGCGAGCCCGGCGCTGTACGACGGGGACAAGTACGTGGTGTTCGCGGAGGTGAGCGGCGAGATACACTGCCGCACGGTGGAGAAGGGGATCAAGGTGAGAATGTGATGTGATGGCCTCCCCTAACGTCACCGATAGTCGCATGCTATTTACGTTACAATGTAGCTTCGATCGATTGAATTCGTAGCTCCTACTTAGCCTGAAATTATAACTAAAATCGCAAGGCATTTGTTGCAATTTCTGTAGAATCTTTCATGGCAGGCTCGGTCCACGAGCTCAGCTCGACAATAGTGACAGATTCGGGAAAAGTTATTTTCCGTGAGGTGGGCGAATTGGGCGATGTAATTTAATATACAATACTGTAAGGTGGAGGATGGAAGAGATAGGTAGGTATATTACCTTATGTGTAATCACGTAGGTACCTATACCTAATGTCCACTCAGTGAGCTGCCATATTGTGCAAAAATCTCTCATAAAGTGTCGATGCTACAGCCAATAGGTACCGTCAACCGGGGTGAATAGGGATAGCTGGGGGAATAGGGACAAAACTTAACACGTTCACTGTCCGTGCCCCGTATATGGGTCACGGCAAGCCTCTATTACAAAACCGTAAGGTTAACAATCCAGATTGGTACAGTGAAGGTGTTAAAATATGATTTACCTGACAGTGTCAGGCTGACACTTACCGTAAACCGGGGTGAAATCACACGATTTTCACCAAAAATGCAAATGATAAAAGTAATAATTATGACATCATTGTTTGAGTCTTGCTTAATCCTTAAAATTTGCATCTGTGAAGCTTTGGATATTTGTTGGAAACTTTCGCTTGCTCGGATAAGATATATTAGCACGAGGGGTTAAACAACCACTGTGCCCCTCGTAAAACAAATAACTATTGTAGTATATTTTCATCTCTTGCTTCTGCCGCGCTTGTTGGACCAATTATAAACTTAATAATGTATAATTGGCCTATTTTTAGCAGGACAGCAGTAAAACTAAGCAGGTGCTAACAGCAGTAAGCTAACTAGTAAGGTGGCCAAGTTGACCTGCACACACAATTTTATTGTTTAGTTCAATAAAAACACCTCGCCGGCTTAACAACTACTGATGCTGACTGCCTAGCTACTTAGCTAGACTGTTGTTCACAAGTATTCGTAATCATAAAACAAGAAAATATTGTTCTTGCAGATATGGAAATATCAAGGCACAAAAGGAAATATCTTCTCATCACTTTATATTAAAAAAACAGCGCACTTGCAATGGCAGGTAGTGTTCGGATGCCACGACGAAAATGTCTACAGCATCAACATAAAGAACTTCCAACCGAGCTTGCATTGGAAGGTGCAGATGAACTCCCAAGTGTACTCCACTCCGTGTGGTATTGGGGACAACATAGTTGCTGTTTCCAATAATGGGAGGATTTGCGTCATAGACTCTCGTAATGGGACCATGGAGTCAGATTACATGCTTCCTGGCGAAGTCTTTTCATCACCCACAGTTTATGGGGATTATATTTTCATTGGTTGTAGAAATGACAATGTGTACTGCCTCAAATATACTCGTGACTTGACTACTTCTGCTAATAATTTTCGTGTACCTGAATAGGTGAAATATTCTTGTGATACTACTTGTAAAATTGTAAATGCTATGTATTTAAATAATTAAACAAACTGCCTTGTATAATGAAACTTTATTCATGATCTTACACAGGACATACATAGGTATAATGAGCATTCATAATTTTGACATTACAATATGATATGGTTACAGGATCAAATTAATGTACCACAATGGAATGCATTCCTTTAGAGATAATCCTGTCACTTCACTTGTGCAGATCACTCACATTATTATTCTTAAATTAATAATAAAAGCAATCTTAAAACTGAATAAAATGCTTTGTATAACAATCTTATATTTTTGAAAATATTTTTGGTAAATAAAATAATGAAGATGCTGACCACTTAATGGTAATTGCACATATACTTCTACTGCAAATACATCAAAGCTCTTTATAAATCTTTACCCAAAACACCCTAATGACATTACATTGCTGCCAAAGCAGTTCATAAACAAATACGATAATTAACAAGCAGTGTAAATGTACATAATACAACCTATCCACTCACTGGTCCTCCTCGCCCAGCTCCACCTTCACCTTAGAGAAATCAAAGTCCTCCCCTGTACCCCGCTTGTAAATCTTGAGCACATCTACACATGTAGAATCAAAGTGGGATGTAGCATCATAAGACTCGGATATAAAAATTTGGCTCTGACTACCATCATCTGTAGGCTCATAGTAGTCGGACACAGACACAAACTTCTGTCTGATGGCTCCAAGAAGGTCCAGACCAGGCTTGATTTCCGACTCGGGATCATTAGTTTCAACAGTTGTAGACACCATCGCAATAAACCACCCCTTGGCTGCCACCTGGTGGGTGTAAGACACCAAAGACACATAGATGTCGGAATTCCTACCCACTTGCTTCTGAGGGATAATAATCTGGGTGGACAAAGCATCCTTGGTATTAGCAATAGGGTGATCTAACAAGCAGATGCAACGGATCACCTGAGCCTTCTTGCGGACTCTATCAAGAACATAACTGGGGTCACAATACACCTGCTTACACTTAGCAATCTCATTTCCAGACCGGACACCTACCACTTTTCCACCTTCTCCAAGTACAATCTCATCAATAGGTTTGTCTAGCATGTATGTGCCGCCATAAATGGCTGAAAGACGGGCAAAGCCTTGTGGGAGCTCACCGAGGCCATACATGGGGTACAAGTAGGGAGACTTGCCATACCGAGCAAGAGAATCTGAGTATAGCTTGATGCGACGTATTGTCTCTATGGCCGGTCGCTGGAGGTAATCATCATCCAAGTACAGGGCTAGGGCGTGACCAGTGAAGTCCTGAGTGTTTCTGTCGAGGCCGAACTTTTCATACAGAGACAGCATGTTGGCCTGGCTGGGGTCGAAGTCTTTCCACGTCTTGGCGTCTTCCTCCTGGAAGTCTTGGACATAAATGAGGAAGTTGCGGAAACGACGTTTCTCAAACATGCCCATTAGGTCTGAAGCGAGCGCCTCTTTTTGATCCACGGGTACTTTGGAGATCTTACCACCTTTGTACACGTAGCTTCCTTCCACTGACTTGAACTCCAAGTAGCGGGTGACGCCCGTGTGAATGAGCAGCTTGACTAGCAGCCCGTTGGCCATCAGGAACTTAGGAATCAAGTCCACATTCCAGTCGCGACCTCGACCGTAGGTTTCATCCGGCGCCGGTGCGTTGAACTTTGAGAACAATTCCTCTAACGGGGTAATTGACGCGGATTCACCTCCATAGTACTTGTTTCGATCAATGTGCAATACCTTCTTGCCGGACACGGAAAGCATCCCACTTAGAATGCATTCCTTCAAACCAGTGCCGAGTACAATTGCGTCGTATTCTTCATCCATGATGAATTGCAGATAGGCAAAATTCCTCCAATATAAAAGCTCTGGCAAGGAGGCGATAAATGTCAAAATGTCGGACGAAAATGTCCGCCAGCGCCAGCGATGACGTCGACGAGACAGATGCCAACCAAACAACTCCAACTTGCGCAGAGAAAAACATAACGCGGCAACCAATAGCAAACAAAGATTTGTTTATGGTTTGTAAAAATATTGAATATGAATTACTTATTATCTAATATCTCTAAAAGTATTTCTGCTATGACGAAAAGGGTTTTCTTTCGAGGATTTTAGAATTAATTTGTGATATCTGAAAATGAAAAACAACTCAGGGTGACTTAAAGTTGGTAGGTTGGTAGCATCGAAGTTTGACACATTGCAGTAATAGTGAAGTTCCATTTTTTTATTAATTTATCGATAGATTACAATTATAATATGAGGGTACAATCATTTGAACAGAACTTCTCGTCGTTTTTATAATATGGCTTTTCCAGACTCTTGGAAAGAGAATAGAGTATATAGATAATTACTGTCATGGTAAATTATGTAGCCTCGATACAGTTACTGCCATCTTTCAAAAGAAGATTAAAACTTTTAGAATGTCACTAGGCCAAAGGTATGGTGCACTCTTTTCGAGCGATAGAGCCATACCTTTGGCCTACTGTCGAATAGATAGCGTTGATTTTTGATATTTAACAAATTTAAACATATCAGTGAAAGAATAAGGATCAAAGACAAATGGCATTCCAACAGTTTTAATCGTCTGTAAGCAGTGAACGCATATAAACCATGGAAGTATTCTGTCCGCTCAATTATGACCCAACGTAAAGTATTCGATTGTAGGCGGTGCTTACAGACTGTTCGATTGGCAACTTCAGTGCGGCCGAGATGACAGTCAGTGACGGATGGCTAAATTGGTTTATAAAAACTACGTTTTTTTGTAATTAAAAATGTCTTCATGTGTCGTGAAGTGGTGCAGAAGTTGTTTTAGTTCATATCAAGGACAGTGGAATCACTTTCACTTGTAGTAAACAGATAACTTCAGTAAAATTTGGAATAAACATGACGACATTTTTTCAATACTACCGTGCTAAGCTAAAACGTAACAACTGCATACGACTTTCCTAACAACATACGACTTTTTAAATTGCGAGGATAATAGGGATAGTTTTATGCCAAATGAAGTAGACTATTTTATTAACTTATGATTGGTTTAGGTATTTTCTATATACAGTAGAATCCGCTTATAATGACATTGAAGGGAAGTAACAAACATATCATACTAAGCGGATGTCATATAAAGCATAGTTGATAAACTTTTTATTTTATGTTTTCCAAATTAATCTCAAACTATTTTGTGAGAGATGAGTTTTATTAACCTTATACCAATTATCAACTTTCACCGAGAGTAAAAACTAAAACAATTTAAACGCCACAGACGTCCTCGCAGGGAAAGATGTGGGGCCGGCCACGAAAACCAGCGAATTTGTCAGTATAACCGGACATAATTCTATAAAAATAGTATTTATAGGTCGAAGTCATCTTATCCGACTTTGTCACAAAGAATTTCATATGAAAACCAAACTTCGCACAGTAATTGCGTCATAGTAAGCGGTTGCTCAGTATAAACGGAGTCATAATAAATAAATAAATAAAAAAAACGGATAAACGGATAATAAACGGATTCCACTGTAATTATAAATGTAGTAATAAATTCCTTCTTACAGATTTGTATTTTCCTTTTTTATTTCATGAGATGGAGCTATAAAAAAACTACCTAGTTATTTCAAATTAATAATCAAATTTGGTATTGTCATTTTACATTACTTTCCATTCAGATTCCCTCAAGATGCTATTCGCAGAGAACTATGGAAAAAAGCTGTCCAATTAGAGAGACATGAAATTGAGTGGATGCCTGGCAAGATATCTAATGTTCTATTCATGAGATAACCCGTGAGATAATCATACCCGGTCTCCTATATGTAGATACATTTTTTTCTATCACGCTTTCACTGAATTAATTTAACAAATACACACATTATCTCAAAATGTTGATCATTTTAATCCACCCTCTACTGTCACATATATGTAGGTTCTCTCTCAAGCCATTTCCGTCAGTAGAAAAGAGCGGCGAATTTAGAAAATGTAAGCGCGCGAACGGTTATGGTCCCATACAAAATTGTAATTATGCGCCTTTTTCTACTGACAAACTTGCTTGACCGGCTATATACATATAAAATATTTCCATTGGAACTGAAAGTGGGGATTTATTGTGACTCCGCCTGTTCAAATGTTTTTGACCCGATTCGTGTACCCATGTAAATTTTGCAGGCTGTATAGCCTGCCCGATTTCTAAGATCAAGTTCGCCATACATTTACTATGGCGTACTTGATCTTAGAAAAACGGACAGACTATACCAGTACGGCTACCATCAGTTTGGCACTGACAAACGCCGTCGAGAACGTAATTTACTTTCTATACATCTCGCTCGTACTCGCATATTAGTGCAAACGAGATGTATAGAAAGTAAATTACGTTCTCGATATCGTAAATGTCAGTTTTGACACTGTCAGTGACTCATGGTACGGGCTCTGAACGTGACTTCGCACTGCCATACAGATTGATAATAAAATATACAAAATACTTATTATAGCGGAATACATTTATACCTACAACAATGAATATTTAATTATGTTGAGTTAGTCTGTCATTTAATTTCATAACAACATTTTAACTAGTTATCTTTTAATCTGCATTAAATTATTATACGTGAATTATTTGACTGGTTCTTCAATGTATGGCATAAACCTATCCCTGTCCAAGTCATATTCTAATCAAATATGAACCGCGAACTCTCAGCGGCCAGTACGTACAGCAAGAAGGTTATTAGCGGATTAATGTCGCTGATTGGTAGTTATTGACATTATATGACACTTAGCTGTGTACGTTAGTGTAATAGAGACAGGCTCTGTAAACGTATCGTCTTATTTAAATGTAGGCGTAATTGTGGATGTGTGCTAATTTGGCCCGAGAATTTGAACGGTAATGTTCCCAAAGGCGGTTTCCAGTTATATGCTTTCACTGTCTGTAAGTAAGAATACTTCTGTTTCTGAGCTTAATAGCGTCGTTCGCAGACGTTTCTGCTTGGTACAAAATTAATTTAGTATAGGATAGCGCATGATTAGATCGTTAATGATGAAATTTCCAATATGGCTTGGAACCTGGTAGCCGTTTAAGAAGTATAACACTCTTACGGTAGATGTCTCTAACTCGCTAGGGCCTCCCTAAGTCCATACATGGTGGAAATATTCGCTGTATTGGGTCAGGTCTTGGTAGCTCAGATGGAAGGGCACCGGGCCACGGTGGGCTGGATGGCCTGAAAAGAGGACATTCGCACTTTTTTCAGAAAATCGTTTTTAACCCTTAATTTGGCAGAGACTTTGATAACACAAATTTATATATTTTGCTAATAAAATTTAATAATTGTACCTTCAGAAGCTTCCAAAAAATAAAAATAAAAATCTAGATTTTCCAGATCCCGAGAAAAACTATGTTCGCTACACCGGACTCTGCCAAATTCCTGGAATATAATAGACAAATGGAGATGTCCGCCGAGACGGACATTGCCAAAGAAATAAAAAAAATATTAGAAATAACAAATGTACTTCAAAATTCAAATATATACATTATTTTGTGTGAAAATCTAGTTGACAATTTCAGGGGTTTTTTCCTGTAACGAAGCATAATCTGACATTGCACTTTATACAGTATACAACTGTTTTTTTGTTGCAATACATACAGCGACCCTCAGATTTGATGCTCATGAAATGCCCAATATTATCATAACGCACTGAGTCAGCTGGATGAGCTGCAACTGGCCTTTTGACCTTTTTACATACCACATTTTTTTCACGATGATCTGACCTGTTAGACTTAGTCAAAGCTGTATATAAGTCTAGTCTGAAGGCTTTTAGTGGTTTTGATTTTAGATTTTTCGAGCAACAATTTATTTTATACAAAAGCCACCCATTGTTTATACATATGTCAAGAATTTGTGTGAAGATATTCAAGTAGGTGGTACTTTCGACTTTTAAATGGAATTCTGTATATAGAGATATAAGCATATCTGCTAAATCTACGCCACCAATAGTTTAACCATACCACCATATTGGGGTATTCCACGTCGATTTTAGCTTTAGCAATTTTGCAGTAGCGTTTAATTTTTTATACCGGTTGAGAGTCGGTATATGAACTTATGAAGGTGACACATTTGTTATCATGCCAACGTATTACCGCCAATTTATTGGTATTGCAGACAACTTCGGAGAAACTACCTCGGGCTTTCTTTTTCAGCACCTTCTCGCTAGTAAGTTTTTCATCAGCCCCTCGCAATCGATTACGACGAATAGTTCCCACAGAAAATATGCTGTATCTTTCGCGCAAAATGTAGACCAACTCCGGCGATGCCGATCAGTATAATTTTCTTGATCAATTACTTCCCGCATAATAGGTGTTAATGGGACATTTACATCCTGCAATGTGTACATACATCATAACTATTTACAACATTGTTGTAAGTAAGCTCATGGTCATTTTCAGAACTATTTGAAATATTCAGTCGTTCTAGCGAGGACGACAACGATGCTGATGAGGAAAAATATGAGTCAGCGTCAAAATTATAAAGCACTTCATTTTCGCGAGTAGAAACTTCACTTGCTTCAGATTTCAGATTCGGCATGTTCTTTAGGTATGAGCGCCAAAATCTTAGCTGAGCGGCCTAACACCTTGTGCTGTTGTGTTGGAAGGTAAACAAAAAGTCTTAGCAAAGGAGTGAGTTTGTTCACGAAAAAATCTATACATTCATAAAAATTAAATTTATTATATCAGTAAAGTTAAACTCGGTGTCATTGGCAGAGTCCGCCACTGCGGACAAATATTACTAAACATCGTTTACAGCATATATGGTGAAGTCCGGTGCGACGGACAATTGATTCGCGGCAGTTTAGATAATGACAAAGTAATAAAATGCAATTTTATAATATTAGTTCCTTTCAATTATATAACAAAGATTATTATTTTGATTCAAAGTGGGTCGTTTTTTTGCAAAATAACAGAGATAAACGCATATATACCTTGGTAAAAACAACTGACGTGCGAGGCGGTGCCATCTTACAGATTAACTAATATAATGACATTGAGGGTACTTTAACTATATTTTTCTACCCATCCGCAGAAATTCAAAAATCGATTGCCATGTGAAAATATAGTAAATAATTTCACGAAAAGCTGTCATATTTTTTCAAATGAGTTGACCGCCACACCGGACACCGTCAAATTAAGGGTAAAATGCTATCCGATAGAGAATTATATAAGGAACAATAAATGTGGTATACATTTTTTCGAAATAAGGCATATTGACAGCAGAAAAAAATAAAGTCTGTTTTTTTTTGTATGGAACCCAAAAATATGTATCTTGTTTCTCAGAAACTATTAGAGGTCCCGTCTTCTACCTTTCAATACTTTGTTTTTCTACTTTTATAGAGTAGGAAACGATAAGCAGATTTTTTATACAGGTGCTGGTTTTTTTTGTCCAGTAAAAAGTCCACACATCTTTGATTTTTTCGTTTATGTCTTTTTTGAGATTCCACATTATTTTTCGACAGTTAAAAGTAAAAATAATAATAACACATTATGGATGTAACGTTTATTAAGTTATGAAAAAAATCATAAGTAATAACTAACAACAAATTTGAACCAAAATCAACTCTTTCCCAAAAAAAATTGTCAATAAAACGTCGCATGTGTAACTTTTTATTATTATTATAGAATTAAACTATCGAAAAATAATGTGGAATCCCAAAAAAGACAAACGAAAAAATCAAATTGCGTGGACTTTTTAGTGGACTAAAAAAAACCAGCACCTGTATAAAAAATCTGCTTTTTTTGGGTCCCATACAAAAAAAAAACAGACTTTATTTTTTTCTGCTGTCAATATGCCTTATTTCGAAAAAATGTATACCACATTTATTGTTCCTTATATAATTCTCTATCGGATAGCATTTAAAAAAAATGATTTTCTGAAAAAAGTGCTAATGTCGTCTTTTCGAGCCATCCAGCCCACCGGGGCTAGCGATCCGGTCATCGTGGTTTCAACTTTTCAAGTCCCACCCAAGGCAGTGAATTTTTCCACTTTTAATTTTATTTCTAAGCTTAATAGCATTGTTCGCAATTGATACAAAATTAACTTAAGTGATATAAAATTTCTTTCTTCGAGCATTTTTCTACCTTTCATTGTTAAAGATGGTCAAGCAGATCTTGTCAGTAGAAAAAGGCGGCAAATTTGAAAAATGTAGGCGCGAAGGGATATTGTCCCATAGAAAATTTGAATTTCGCGCCTTTTTTTACTGACAAGATTTGGTTGACCAGCTTTATATGAAAATTACAGGCCTCTCCGTATCACAAAAAGCGTCAAGTTTGCAATTTATTAGCGAGTTGGAGGTTTAGTTAGTTCTAAAAAAGAATCCATAATATTTATTGGCATTCATATCTGAGCCACAAACAATAACCAGTAGAATAATTAAAAAAAATCCTTTACATAAGTGCCGGGAATTGGCGCTTGGCGGATTTTCTGTTTGTAGTTGCTTTCCTCTACAAAATGCCGGAATCAGCTACGAGCGTAGCCGATTGCGGCATTTGCAGCAGGCAGTGAATGTGATAAACTATAAAAAAGAAAAGTTCAGAAACTTAATTTCATCGAATAAATACATTTTTAACCAATATGAAAGTATCGAATCTAACGATATTGTCGCTACACTAGCCTCTGTCATCTGCGCGCAGCCGCATACCGCTCGCTGTCGCTGTTGTCGTTGTCGTCAGTTGCTTGGCTGTCAGTGAGACGGCTGATTCAAGTTTTGCTAGTTTTTGAGTTCCGTTTCATATTGTTGCACCGTGGCGGTTATTAATGTCTGATTTCATATTCAAACAAACATTGTGTGCGATTGAGAATGAATAAATCTCACTTAAATTCGGTTGTAGTGTTCTGTGTTTGTTTGGTTCCTTCGAATGAAAACTAGAGCAATGTGTGAAATTGTAAACAGATGACTTCAATCAAACCATATGTTTCGATACCTGCAGTTGTTTGGGACCAATCTTATCGAAAGTGCCGGAACGGCCGGTGAAGCGCCCTGAATAGTGGATTTTAATGAGCAGAAAGATAACACCGACCCCATTTCAGATGAATAAAAATGTCAACAGAAGGAAGCGGAGAGACTCCATCGAGCGGTCCGAGCCTGCCTGGGGCCCCGGAGCAAACATACTTATTCCCAAAGGCGAAAGGGCATTCGAGGTCCATAAGCCATGGAGGAACGCCGATGCTGGCGGGCGCACCAGCGCCGCGGCCGCTCAAATCGGCTCTGCGCGGCCACCAGCGCGCCTTCTCGCAAGGCCAAATCGGCGACGGCCGTGCTGGATCGGGTGCGCCGGGCCACAGCCGCACTGGGTCGCGCACAGACTTCATCCTGCCGCCTGGGCACCGCGCGGATGCGCCAGCGGCGCCACGCACAGGATCCGTGCGCGCGCACTCGCGGCAGGCCTCGCGCTCCGACTCCATCTACACCCTGCGCCGCACGTCGGTGGTGAGCCCGTGGCGCCGCACATTGTTCTGGCTGATGCGCCGGCAGGCTCCTCAGGTGGACGCGCGTCACATCACAGTCGTTCCCAACCATCTTGTGCCTGAAAAAACCCCCCCAAAAGAGCACCCAAATGGCCAGCGCTGCAATAACAAAATCAGGACTACTAAATACACTCTGTTGTCATTCCTTCCTAAAAATTTGTTTGAACAGTTTCATAGAGTTGCCAATGTGTACTTTATATTCATAGTGTTGTTAAACTGGGTGCCGGCCCTGAATGCTTTTGGCAAGGAGATTGCCATGTGCCCTGTTGTGTTTGTGCTAACTGTGACTGCCATCAAGGACTTATTTGAAGATCGACGGAGACACCTCTCTGATAAAAGAATCAACAATTCCTACTGCAGAGTTTATAAAGTGTGAGTATATTTGCAACTGTTTTTTTTATTGTGGAAGGGTGATTCCCATTTGTTCTACCCCACACTAGACAAAATATGTTAACTGAGAAAACAAGTACAATTTCAGTTCATTGCTGTTTTATGATGTCTGTTGTCCCAGTTGCTGATATTGCTGCGGATACTGGGCAGAGTTCAAAAAACCTACATTATAGGACAGAAAAAAATATTTAAAAAAATTATGTTATTAATTGCCCATATGCATTAGCATATGTGCACTTTTTACTTGAACACCATTAAAAAACTGATGAAATGCCAACAGAGACAAATCTAGGAAATCCTGGATTTATAGCAGTGTTACACAGAACAAATGTGAGTTACCTGCCATTTTGTTGTTTTGTCTTGTTTCTTATTTTTGTTATAGGATGCAGTAGTTATATATGATACTAACAACCCACTCCGGCTTTGCACGGGTTAATACAAAAATCACTCTATTGATAGGTGAAAACTGCATTTCCATGCATTTAGTAGTTTTTGAGTTTATTGTGAAAGACATAGTTGCAGTAGGGGACTTTGTTTTATAAAGTTTAGAGATATTATTTTTCTAATTACTTATCACTTATCTACCTACTTGAATTTAGGTACAAATCAATGATTTATTCATGAATATAGTTTAATTTATAAATATACTAATAATACTCTCTTGAGTAATAGGTACCTAATAGTAATAAGTAGGTAGGTAATAGGACCTATGAACTTAAGTCTCATGAAATAGTTTCTCCTTGGCTTCTATGCTTTGGTGTTTAAGCATATAGAGTTAGACCAATAAAACTGCAGCGATTTTGATAACATAGTGTTATTTTGAATGTCATAATTTCATAGAAGTATTTAAAATAACACTTCCACACCCCCAGTCTGTGCTATAATAATCAGTGCAGAGTTATCTTGGTCTATTTCTATGTATATATATTTAAGCAAGTCAATTTGATAATGGTTCTACTCTTTCCTTGTTAATTAAACAAACAAGTTAAGCACTCCTACTCCCGACCAATAGCAATTATTGTAATTAACTATCAATGTTATCATACTTTGGCTGGACAAACTAACAATTAGTTAAAACTATTAAATTTCTTTTGTGATTATATTACAAGTAGTTAGGGTTGATTGTATTTTATTGGGCATTATCAAAGCAAGAGGTAATTTTTTTTTAAGCTGACCATTTAGAACTATGAGCTCTCATAGTCCTAAACGTTCAGCTTAAAAATTGACAACTATACTACCATTACTACCTGTAGGTAATATAACTAGTCAATTATGTAAAATGTTACTACACTACAATCATCCAAACAATGCTACTCCCAGGGAACATTCCCATAGAGCAGTAGGTCCTTAAATATACTTACCATCATATCTCTTCCATTCACTTATATATTACCCAATTGAAACACTGTATTCTGATCTTCAAGCCTGTTTAGTTTATGACAAGACAAGTCTGACATAATGTTTGCCCACTTACATGTCTTACACACTTGACCAAATCTTGCTTATTTTATAGGACAGTGAACCTTAATTAATGTAAACAAGAAAATTCACACCTACACCATTCTGTAGGTACTTCAGTACAGGTTATGACATCATTCTTAATGAAACATACAAGGCAATTTTTTGTATACTGTACTTAATATTAAATTAAAACATTTATTTCAGGTCTTAAAAACACATATTAAGCTGTGCAATATCTTAAATCGTTAAAATCGCTGTTGTAGATGTTATACGTAGTTTCCACATTTACAACACAATTCAACTTTGGCAAGTTGTGCTGTAGCAATCATTTTTCAACCTTATCAGGGGAAAAAGAATTACGAACCTGCAGCAAATAAATACGTATATTTTATTAGTTTTTGCCTGCGCCAAATGCATAATATATAATAGCATTGTCCTAACAACTAGCGACCACTTAGCAGTCACAGTCACAATGCGGTAATAATTTTTGCACAGGCAATGCAGATTTGCGTTGCACAAGGCTTCGCTCGTACTAATACGTTTGATATTATAAGAACCCTGATGACGCAGCCTGACACGAAGGCAATTTCCTCGGAGTAGCTTCTGGTACACGCCATCCCCGCCAGTGGCACGCCCCATAAACAATACTCCATGAATTATGAATTTATCATGTGACTCGCCGGCATGCTGCTGAGAATATCGTTGAATTTCTTATGTTGTTTGCTCAAACCTTTCAGCCGCTTGTAAGCCACGTGGGAATCCCTAATCGCGGTAGCGTGCGTAGGTACCTTACGTGCCGGCTTATAGGCGCGTAAGCGTATATAATATATCTATACCTGTTTACATGATACAAAATCAAGGCAGCTCCCAAATGTCAGTGTCAAGTTTCAAGGTTCTGGTGTTCTGACGGCTATCCTCGTTGCATAAATCTTGATCCCCTTAATCATCATATTGTCTACTATTTCCGATAACACATTTTTATTTCAATTGTTCTTAAAAAAAATCACATAGTGCTTACCTACATACAGTTTGTTTTAAAAGCATTATTGATTTCTTTAATACTGCTACTGGCTATTATCGACTAAAAAAACTGTAAATAAACGTCTTTCCTTTACCTTTATTTTTTTTTAAACGGGGTAGATTTAAGTAAGTAAGAAAAGTAATGGGTCGGGCTGAACATTGCGTTGTATTCTAGCAAAATCGGCTCGTCTACCACGGTAGACGCCACGGGGCCCACGGGCCGGCTATCACGATGACTGTAATATATTCTGACCCTGATTCACTGAAATCCAGTGAAACATAACATGGAAAGTTGTGTCCTAAGTAATATTTGAAAAGATGCAGGTGGTAAGCGAAAGCGATCGATAGACGTGAAGAATTCCTCACATGTGACTGAACCACTGCTTTCGGCGGTCAAGGCTGTTAGTAAAGTTCGGGACATGGGTTGTCAATCAGCATTCACTTTCTCTATAAAATTGTACATATTTATGTACTAGTATGTCGGTCACATTTTAGGTATTACAAGTAGGTGTCACTAAACCAGCACTAAACCTATTGGCATTACATGGCACGGCACGTTTTTGCATGGCCATAAAAGTTGCCAGTGATTATTTAACAAGTTGACAATATTCCTCAATATTAAAAAAATAGTTAAAAGTTTCTTTTCATAATTAATTTTCATTCCAAACCTAATGTCTAGTCTAAACGAAATAGATAGATGCAATGTAGTAGTAGATAATAGTAGGCTAGGTACAGTCAGCAGCAGAAGTTGCTAAGCGGGCGAGGTGTTCAAAATTACCTTGACGCGCTCTTATTCTCTTAACGATAAAGTCGCGTCAAGATCATTTTGAACACCACGCCCGCTTAGCAACTTCTGCTGCTGACTGTACATAGGTATATAGAAACGCTGGTAATAGCGGTAAGAATATATAAGAACCCCGAACCCCGGCTATTCTCGCACCAAATTAGTTTTTCGGAACTTATGTACGATATTATCATTTGATATTTACTAGTCGCTTTTCGATGAAGAAAACATCGTGAGGAAACCGGACTAATCCCAATAGGTCTAGTTATCCCTCTAGGTTGGAAGGTCAGAGTCGCTTACGTAAAAACTAGCGCCTACGCCAAATCTTGGGATTAGTTGCCAAGCGGACCCCAGGCTCCCATGTGCCGTGGCGAAAAAGCCGGGACGAACGCGAGGAAGATGATGGGAAAACAGTAGGCTCGGCGAAATGGCGATAAGGGGCCTATTCAGCCCATGATCTAAACATCCGTCATAACTAAAAACAAATCTCTTTGTCTGTGCCTATTGAACGGAAATGTGTGTCTAATGCAATGTGTTACAAAACCCATTACAGCGATCAGTGATTGCGGGGCCATGAATATTGAATGATGGCGCTGTCTATCTGTCCACAGAACACTCCATTGCTGGGCAATATTACTTGACCTCTATCCCAGTGATATTTACGCGTATGTATAGACCAGAGTTATACTGGAAAGCGTACGAATGGCCTGTAAGCGATGGGCGCAGCAACCCTGAAGTGGGTCAACCCCCGGTCAAGGTCCTTTAGGGACTGACACGACAATGGCAATTAAACCTTTAATGTGGTTGTTACTCTGCTCAAGGCTGATTAGGATTGATCCTGGGAGTGCCGCCCGCGTTGGTTTAATTTTGTTCCCCTGTGCGGGCTGTGCGCTGTGCGTACACTCTATCTGCACACTAACGGAAACGCCGCTGATTATCGCGATAATTGACACTTTTCATACGGCCACATTGGGATTAGGGGCTATTCATAAATTACTTCATTTCAAATTAGGGGGGGGGTCTGGATATTGGATGATGGTAGCAAGACGTAGGAGGAAACGGGGTCATTCGAAGCATGATTTTTGGATGAAGTTGGGGGGGGGGGGGTTAAAATCATCAAAAATAGATGACGTAATTTATGGACAGCCCCTTATCGCGTATAATCAACGGCTTTCCCGTTAGTGTGGCCCAGGGCCCAGGCATTATTTTTATTTTATTTTATTTGTGAAAAACTTGCGGGCTTACAGGTGACCCCAAAACACTCACAAGATAAAATTACCTAATGAATTATATTATGTTCTTCTTCTTAATACAGAGCAAACATCTAACACTCTTATAACAAGAGTACATTACAAACAGGTAAGGATTTATCAAGATCGTAAAGTCACGCCTATTGAGCAACAAAAATATGACTTTATAAGTGTTTTTATTATAGCTTATTGTTTAACCATATTTCCTTAAGCTGACCATACAATACACACCAGGGTATGCCTGCGCAGTTTTGCAAACTGCACAGGTAAAAAGGAGCGTATGTGGCATTCGACTGTGCAGTTTCCTAACTAGCTTTACCTGTGCAGTTGAACTGTACAGGCAAAATTGCGCAGGCATACCCTAGTGTGTATGGCCAGCTTTGTACATGTTACTAGCGGCCCGCCCCGACTTCGCACGGGTTAACAAATTATACATAAACCTTCCTCTTGAATCACTCTATCTAAAAGGCATCAAAATCCGTTGCGTAGATTTAAAGATCTAAGCATACATAGGGACAGACAGCGGGAAGCGACTTTGTTTTATACTATGTAGTGATTATTTCCTAATTTACGTTTTTTTTTTATCTATTTTATAGAATTTATATACTTTATCGTTAGCTAAAGCAGTTAATCAATGGAGAAACGAACGTCTGCCTTCCTACGGATTCTCACAGCATTACTTTTGCGAGTCGTTGTCGACCGACTAGGCTTCTACCTATATTTATTTGTTTATACACGTGAGACGTGAGCTGTCGTGAACTGTGGTAATAGTACTAAAGTACTGCTTTGATTGGAGTTTATCAGAATGTGGAATTTTGAGTGTTGCGAGGGTTTCAAGGCATCACGAGGGTTAAACAAATTTTGCCACCGAGTGAAACACAACATTTTTCAGCACACCAACGCGAGGAATATACTAAACTGTAAAACATGTAACAGAATCATATCGAAATGGACGTCATTAAATATATATCATTCAAAATCATCATTTGAAATCATAATTTTGCTCTCTGGATAGATATTTACATTTTATTTTATTTAATCGTATGGCATATTGTCAGTCGTTTATAGGCTTATGGTTAAACCCTGCATCCATTGGATATTTGAAAAATATTAACACTAACTGTTGTACATGTTGATTTTTTTCCGAATCTTGAATTAAGTGTTGTTAAAAAGATGGCGTAGCTGTAATGTGTAACAGCTTCTCCGTACAATTGATAATTTCAAAATATTCCGCGTAGAAATAAAACGCGAGTGTCTAACGCTACGTCTTACGTAGGCGAACAACGCGCGAACGACGCGCGGCCGCCGCGCGGCATTCACGTCTAAATCGCTCACGTACGAGTAGGACATACCTATACGTATCAACGGTTTGTTTCATCCTCGCCGCGCCGCGCCGCGTTCGCGCGTTGTCCGCCTACGTAAGCCGTAGCGTAAGGGCCACCCCACATCTAGCGTCTTTCGAGCGTCGGCGTCGGTCAGCGCTATGGAAAATGACGTCGCTGCGCAGTTGCGTCGACGTTGCGTCGAGCAGGGCCATAGAGTTGTAGACGCCGACGAGACGCCGACGCTCGAAAGACGCTAGATGTGGGGTGGCCCTAAATCTCAATAAATCGAGAAAAGTCTAACGAAGGGGCATACCTATGATTAATATATAAATACATATACCATAAAGTGTCTCGAAATATTTTACATGCTGTTTACTTGTCATATGTCACTTGTATTATACATAGTTACAAAACTTGCAAAACAACGTTGTGTAAATGCAAAAGGTAGTGCGAATGCCATTCTGTTTTTGTATATTGTATGCTTTGTTAATAACCTAATTATTAACCGTAGTTAACTCCGCCGTCAAACCCAGAATGCGTGCTAATGACATAACATAACACGTAATAAGTTTCTAGACTATATACATACTTAGAAACTTGGATTATATATCTCTCTTATCGCCGCGATCAAACACGAGCACGAGTCTTTGGCGAGGAACTAATATGCTTGTCGTTATATGCATATACAGTAAAACCCGCTTAATACGATCACGTTTAATACGATTTCCCACATAATACGCCATTTTACGCCGGTCCCTGCAATTTTAGGCCTGTTTTCATACATTTTTTCACGGTTAATACGACTCGAGTCCCGCTTAATACGCCATCTAAAATTATATATTACTTATCCGTCCCATTACGTACCATCTGTACATTTGTGTTTTTGTCATAACCGTCGTATTGTTATGCAATACGCCGTTAGCCAACATTTTTTATGTGTTTATTACCTACCTTAGGTTTTTTGTTTCGTCCGATATCTTTTGTCGGGTCCTTATCGGCGTGAGAAGGCGATGCCATCTGCTTGACCGTTATGGAGCACGGAGTGCAAGCTATCGCTTCTAGATTTATTTGCAGCCAGTTTCTCCAAGACTTTCTAGTTGAGCCTATCGTTAGTGTTCCTAGATTATTTAACTTATACCTACCTACACTTAAGATCACATTCGCTCATTATCACCCATTATTATAGTTTTTTTTGTTCACGTTTAATACGATTTCCCGTTTAAGACGCTTTTTTTGCTAGGTCCCCTCAGAATCGTCTTAAGCGGGTTCTACTGTATTATAGTATTTCGTAACCATTTTTAATATAATATCATTATACTCGTATGTTGCAAAAAATAACCACCTTTGCTCGTATTTATCATACTAATAATCATTATACTATCTACTATACTAGCTATTAGAATGATGAGATTACTTACAATAAAGTCACCTTCTTTCAAATTAAACAAAAAATAAATGAAATCGGTTCTCATGATAATAAAATATCCCTGAAAAACCCAACATACTGTAGTTGCATGAAAAAATTGAAAGTTTGTATAGAATCCTTGGTGCGCGAGTTAAACGAACTCGCACTTGACCGGTCATTAGAAACTAGTCCAAGGTGACATTGAAATTCGAATATTTAGGTATGTTGCATTTTAACACCCACTCTCAACGTCTCACCTCAGTCACCTCATCTCATTCCTACCAGACGAGCTGGGCAAATCGACCGATTTGATCAGGAAAATAATTGGCGCCAATCTCATCTAGCGTCCACACGTACACAATTTAATCACCAATTTGCATTCCATAGATACTTCGAAAATTGGCATTTTTGTGTCCGCACCTGCTGATTTGATCGGGGAATCAAATTGGCGTTTGCGTCCGCAGCCGCACGGCCTGATTCGATCGGACATTTTCATCAGATTGGCGAAAAATTGTCACGTCTGGACTCCACTTTAAGTATATTGACGATTGAGGACGTAAGTAATTAAAGTAAAGTTTCCTATGCACTTTAGAAGCTAACTGTAGAAATCGACCCTGTTCATTTTTGGGTTCCGTAGGCAAATGGCAAAAAACGGAACCCTTATAGATTCGTCATGTCTGTCTGTCTGTCCGTCTGTCTGTCCGTCCGTATGTCACAGCCACTTTTCTCCGAAACTATAAGAACTATACTGTTGAAACTTGGTAAGTAGATGTATTCTGTGAACCGCATTAAGATTTTCACACAAAAATAGAAAAAAAAACAATAAATTTTTGGGGTTCCCCATACTTCGAACTGAAACTCAAAAATTTTTTTTTCATCCAACCCATACGTGTGGGATATCTATGGATAGGTCTTCAAAAATGATATTGAGGTTTCTAATATCATTTTTTTCGAAACTGAATAGTTTGCGCGAGAGACACTTCCAAAGTGGTAAAATGTGTGCCCCCCCCCCCCCCCTGTAACTTCTAAAATAAGAGAATGATAAAACTAAAAAAAATATATGATGTACATTACCATATAAACTTCCACCTACAATTGGTTTGAACGAGATCTAGTAAGTAGTTTTTTTTTATACGTCATAAATCGCCTAAATACGGAACCCTTCATGGGCGAGTCCGACTCGCACTTGGCCGCTTTTTTTTCTTGATCCAATCATTGAAACTATTTCTATGATTGTCAATTAACTTTCAGTTTACTACGCATCGCGTCGTTATCGCGTTATGTTCCACGGTTAATTAAACGATTGCTTTAATCATCGCAATTAAAAGTGGATCGAATACAATGAGACAATTATGTGATGAACTAAAGCCTGGGGATTAAAAGGATTATGTTTATGCGAGGGCTTGTTTGACGTCGTTAGTGTCACAGATTTTTAATAACAATTCTTATTATGGTCACCTGTCTGACGGGGGCTAATTACCGCAAAAACCGAATTTTGCAAATTGCGGGCATTTTTCTCTGTCACTCTAATTACGCCTTCATTGGAGTTAGGGATTGCAAATATTCGAAACTTTCAGGTATTCGAATATTCGACTTTTTCTGACGACATATTCGAATATTCGAATAATTATTCGAATATTATAAAAAATAAGAACAGAAACGAGAAATCGGTTTATTATCGTTTTATTCAAAAGCTTTTTTCACATATTGCTAAAACTAATGATATTTTGCAGAAATCCACTTAATTGACTAGATTTTATCATCCTACTATGAGATGCCCACATTTATAAAAACAAGTAAAACGCCAAAATTAGACGTATTCAATATTTCTAGATAAAACTTTTATTATAAATGCGTCGTAGCGTGTTGCGTGAAATAATATAACTTTAACCATCCAAACACCTAGGTATGTAAGATATTTTTTAGTAGGTAATTATTTTCCCATTTAAATTAACTTGTAGTCACTCAGGAGCCTGTAAAAAGGCCTTTAATTCCATTGTATTTTGAATCTTTATTGACTTTTTTTTTGTGGCAAGTTTTTATTCCTGTTGGTCGGCTAATTATATAATATTTAAAGGAATAAGTTAGTTGACTACTGGGTGGATTATTCGTCAGCTAAAGGTGCATGGTTAGATTACCTAGTTGGGCAGGTTTGGTATGATCAAATTAGACTTCAAAAATTCGCTTAACGTGCGCTTGTACTGAAGAAACAGAATTACCGTTTAACTTAAAACTTACGCACCGTATAAAAATAACATACTTTTTGATTTCGTTTTCTTTCAAATTGACTTAGGTTTCACTGTATTCACGAAGTCTATCGAGAGGAATACAGTAAAAATATTATTTCCTTCGTATTTGGGTACCTATACCGTTCCTCATTCACTGTAAATACCCGGAAAACACACAGAACCTGTAACTACAGCGGATGAAATAGATTTTTTATAGTAATAAAAAATATTCGAATATTCGAAACCTGAGCGGCCGAATATTCGAATATCAAAACAGGTCGAATATTCGACAAATTCGAATATTCGAATTGCAAGCCCTAATTGGAGTAAAAGAGAAAGATCCCCGCAATTTGCGAAATTCGGGTTTCGCGGTAGCCCCTCTGGAGCTATTGTATCAACTGAGCGAGTAAGTAGTCGGCACGAGTTTTATTCGACTTAATGTAAACGCGGCCTAATGCTCGACTTCTCGGAGGTATTCATCACAATTACGATTTGATTAATAGCGGGTTCCGTACCCAAAGGGTAAAAACGGAACCCTATTACTAAGACTCCGCTGTCCGTCCGTCTGTCACCAGGCTGTATCTCACGAACCGTGATAGCTAGACAGTTGAAATTTTCACAGATGATGTATTTCTGTTGCCGCTATAACAACAAATACTAAAAACAGAATAAAATAAAGATTTAAGTGGGGCTCCCATACAACAAACGTGATTTTTGACCGAAGTTAAGCAACGTCGGGCGGGGTCAGTACTAACCCTAAAAAGTAGCCTTTTGCGTTACCTTAGTCAAAAACGAAGGACTTAGCTATAGTTAAAGATCGGGTCTCTATTGTTTCCCAAATAGTTTTAAGCCATAATGTATTGTTTGCCCGGATTTTCGTTAGTCATAATTCAGAAACGCGTCACTTTTCAGGATTGCCATCAAACAAACTTAACCTAACCTAACCTATCTATAGGATAACCTAACGAAAATCCTGAAATGTTAACGGTTTCAGTTTTATGACTAATGATAATATGACAAACAATACATTATGACTTAAAACTTTATGGGAAACAACGGGACCCCTTAAAGATCTCGATGTCCAACTAGTTTCCATATAAGCTTTGCTCATGCACCTACACAACCAAGGCTAGCCGATAAACTTGGCCAAGAAGTGCAAGTCGCGTTTTATTAATCCAAGTCATAGTTATGTCATTTCAATTAACCTTTAAATTTACACGATTTCAAATCACTAATCTAAATTCGCAATTAAGTCGAGAGAAAGCGAAATTGTCTTTACTTTCTTCATAAAAATGGTATCTTTGCTTCTTTATACACTTTTAACAACATAAATGTCTTAACTAAAATTAAAGGATATTTGTGCGAAATCAGTATTAACGCTGTTTTTATATCACAGCACTAAAAAGACAGACGATTGCCCAGGTTATTACGTGATCTGCCTGTTTATTGCAGAAAAGCGACGTGCTTGTAAGACTTGAGGAGTGTCAGATACTGCGATCTAGCTATTCTAAAAAAAAATTCTGCACACTGGACCCATGTCCATGTGCCTGATGTGGCTTTACATACAGGAATATGCGTCACACTCACAGTAGGCTTTTAGTCAAAATTACTGTTCAGATGAAATGGACTTGAAATATTCAATATATACATATTATAAACGATATTTCACTACAAACACGTTGCTGTTGTAGAGTACGTAGATGCTCCACGACTAGCGCACTGCGTCAGCCTTGCTGACACTTGTGCAAACTTTATGATTGCTTCTCCAGTTTTTGGTCAATGAACACAATAATTATAATCTTTTTAAACTGGTTAAGAATAACGTAATCGAAAACTTCATTAGTCGCACTTTTTGCTTCTCTCTTCAGATCATTTTTTTATTTAATTATTACACAGTTTGGTCGACATAGTGACCAGCGACTGCTTTTTTTTTGTGAGAAGATTGGTGTCGTGGCCGAAAGGGCCAGGTTGCCACCTCTCTTCAGATCAGTTAGCCTAGCACATGATTGGCGCGACAATATCTCGCGGCAAGATAGACTACCTGTCTTTTTCTAACTATCGGCCATATTCGAACTTTAAGATCGTCAAATACTAGAGATTGAAACGATATGGAATGGATATGTCAGTGTCAAAAGTGACGCATTTGTTTGAAGAAACGTCACTTTTAAGTCACGTGTCAAGACACTGACATATCCATTCCATATCGTTTCAATCTCTAGTATTTGACGTATCTTATAAAGTTCGAATATGGCCGTATGTTAATAAAAGAGGGACGGGTATTCTATCTCGCCGCGAGATATAGTCCCTAGTGCAGACTTAATTATACGGCAAATGATGATGATGGAATTTCCTTTTGCAGAGTTGCTCCTTTTGACTCACAGATTGATTGAGGAAGGGGAGCCAATCGAATTTTTGATGCAAAATTTTGACTTCAGAGGGGGTGCCCCCCGAAATTTGTAAAAAATAAAGTTTTGCTATTTGGTCAAGTTTGGTATCATTTTCGTGTAACTCAAGGATGCTAAATTCATTTCTGATATTTAATTTATATGGTTTCTAGGGCTTGCAATTCGAATATTCGAATATTCGAATTTGTCGAATATTCGACCTGTTTTGATATTCGAATATTCGGCCGCTCAGGTTTCGAATATTCGAATATTTTTTATTACTATAAAAAATCTATTTCATCCGCTGTAGTTACAGGTTCTGTGTGTTTTCCGGGTATTTACAGTGAATGAGGAACGGTATAGGTACCCAAATACGAAGGAAATAATATTTTTACTGTATTCCTCTCGATAGACTTCGTGAATACAGTGAAACCTAAGTCAATTTGAAAGAAAACGAAATCAAAAAGTATGTTATTTTTATACGGTGCGTAAGTTTTAAGTTAAACGGTAATTCTGTTTCTTCAGTACAAGCGCACGTTAAGCGAATTTTTGAAGTCTAATTTGATCATACCAAACCTGCCCAACTAGGTAATCTAACCATGCACCTTTAGCTGACGAATAATCCACCCAGTAGTCAACTAACTTATTCCTTTAAATATTATATAATTAGCCGACCAACAGGAATATAAACTTGCCACAAAAAAAAAGTCAATAAAGATTCAAAATACAATGGAATTAAAGGCCTTTTTACAGGCTCCTGAGTGACTACAAGTTAATTTAAATGGGAAAATAATTACCTACTAAAAAATATCTTACATACCTAGGTGTTTGGATGGTTAAAGTTATATTATTTCACGCAACACGCTACGACGCATTTATAATAAAAGTTTTATCTAGAAATATTGAATACGTCTAATTTTGGCGTTTTACTTGTTTTTATAAATAATAATAATAAATAATCGTTTATTCAGATGAAATAAACCCTAACATACATATTTTTTTCTTCTGCCAAACTGCAGGACAGTTTGTTGGCAGCAAATCATTAATACGTATCTTCTAAACTGTGATATAGCATAGTTTTCTGGGGAAATTCCACTGACTGGTATGTGACTTTCAAAGCTCCGAAAAATGCCTTAGAGCGACTGCTTTCGCTGCCGATAGTATATAATTATAATAGTATAAGCATGTAAGTAATGCTTCGTTAACTAAAAATATTAATAAAATAAATAGTTTTTGTTAAAAACCATTGAGACCTATTTCGATTCTTGACCAGTGAACGTTTGCAATACAGGGTTTGTGCTCACCTATAAAAACTGCTCGCTTGTCAAAAAGTAATCGATTACTTACCGAACCCATGGACATAAAGCTTTTAAGGAAAAATGAAAATCACTGAAAAGTAATGAGTAATGAACTTCCTATTAAGAATTCCGTATAACCGGACTGCGTTTCACTTGGAACATTTCTAGTCGGACCAAAAGGCAAAGTCCCGCATAACCCGCATTGTACGTTTTTGGACTTACGAAGTCAGCTATCAGTAATTCCAATCAACACATTCTAGTCCCGAATCGACTTTTGAATAAAAGCTAAGTGACTCGCAGAATATACAAGAGAGTGTTGACGGCAGGTGATTGGTGTTTGCCCGAAGCCCTACTAATGAAACTTCTAATTGCATGTTTCACATTGGCCTTGGCTCATGGCTGAACGACCTTTTGCGGCAAACCGTTCGAAGGACATTGGCATTTAGAAAATATTTGTTCAACCGACGTCACTTTTCTCGGAAACTCTTCAGCGGGACTGCGGGACAAACAATGTAAAACTTTAAGTCCGGGCGTCGTTTCATCGTCTGTTGACCTTGTTGTGCTGCCCTTCTTACAGCTTTCCTATCTATCGTACTAGAATTTACTAGATTAAATAAAAGTTAACAATTTATAACGCGCATGCAATATTCGAATGACAGGGACATTTTTTTTAATTTTGATATTCGTGGTGCAATCGAGCATACTTATTCTATAACGCAAAATAAACATCTAACTAGTAAAAAAATATGTAGTTATAATCTCGTATTCGCAAGTATGTATTGAGACTATTGAGTATGTAACTTTAATTGCTTTAATTACTTTATTATATTAGTTTATTTATTTCTCAATAAGTGTCTTTTCATTTACTATTACGAGTAGCTTACTATACTACTAAAATAGGTGCATTGCTAAATTGGCTAGCCGTTTGGCATTTTTTTGGCTAACAATTTTATTTGACCAAGTATGACCATGTCAAAATGTTTATTGCGATACATGTTTTCCTTTAGTTGCAAATGTTGTGCTGTATGATGTAATATTTCCCATAGCCCGATATGGATTTGGTGAACATAAAATTATTATAAGTTAGGCACTTGAGGACAATATACTTATTTATTTACTATATTAAGTCATACTAAAGTTACTCAACTGTTGGTATTTTTGGTCGTTAATTCATTGTTCTATTATACAGTACAATACATATACTCTTTATTTCACGCCTCAATAAAAAAAATCAATACAAAAGAAAACAGCAACATAAACAGAGGTTCTAAATATTTTGTCCAATTAACATTAATATTTCAACCCCTCATGTCTGTGATATTCTAGCATTCATTAACTTTTTTACAAACTAAAATCAAAAGAGCAATAACAGAAAATCCCGCTTTTGATAAACAAAATATAATCCGTAAATGCGTCAACGACAATGTTCCAAACAATCGTCAAGTTTACAAGATATATTTTGGAATATCTGCGAATAAATAGGTTTTATTTATAATCAAGGGTGAACAGGCACCTTCTGGGCAGGCTCGCTCCATTGTAGGCCACGTCTTCGCCTCGGCTAGTCTGTGGCCATGCGTAAGCCCGTGGTAAACCCATTTATAATTAAAAAAAAACTCGTGGTGCGCGGACCCTGTACATGCTACCGCTGCATACTGCTAAGATGATAATGCTAGTTTTAATGTACAATGCCGCCATAGAGTCCTTGAATCATTAACGAACTATCAAGCAAATAAGAACTACACATTGCAAATATTCGACCAGAACACAAACAGGTTTGTTAGAGAAGAGTTGCCATTTCCTTATATGGAGTAATGCCGCGTAATTCATATGTAAACTATGTATATATTGTTAATTGAAGCTGACTTAAAGCGCTAATTGTTAGTTACTCGCTGACTTCTGCTAATCACTTCGCATTCTCTTAATATCCTCCACGGTAGCCACTTATTGTGGCCCAGCGACTCGAAAAAGACTTATCTACATTTGAGTTTGTTAAACACGTATTATGTTTCGAAGTCGCGCAAGAAAATATGTATGTAAGATACTTATGTTAACGAGCGAATCGGTAAACAATAACGTATTTGTAATAACGTCTCGTTAACGTTAAGAAAAAAAGACAGGGATTTGCCCTAAGCTGTGTTTTTAAATGGGATATACTCGTATATGTATCAACGTCAATTTATTTTCTCCCGATATATTTTATTTATTTCTACCATTTATTCTTAATTTTACGTCTCCAAACACAAATAACATGGTGCCCTTATGTGGTAAATGTGGCGGGAAAACAGCGTCTCGTAAGTTCTTAGAGTGCTCAAACTGTAATCTCCGATTCTGCCTGGAGTGTTTAGATGTAATTGGTGTGGGTTATAAGCGCTTCTCGCTAATGACTATAGAAAACCGAAGTAGCTGGAAGTGCCGTTATTGCCACGAAAAATCTGGCAAGCCATCACCTACTATGAACAAACAAAAGAAACCGATGAGCCCGGCGAATAATTCTTCCTCATCCAACACTCCATCCGTCAGTTCCACCCGATCTTGCACTGCCGACACTGGTAAAGAAAATGTATCTTACAACTCTAATTGCTTCACCCTAGTGCCACATAATCCGCCAATTACTGAGAGTATTGACATCGACGCTATCGCACGGCTCACTTCGGAAATAAAGCTATTGCGCAATGACTTAAACACACAGCTAACCAAGCTCTCTGAGACCGTCGCAAAGTGCACGGATAAACTAGCTCTGTTCGAAAACAGGCTAACAACGGTTGAAACTAAAATTAAACTGCTGGAAGAGCAGAAACTTGATAATAACTTTCTTCAACAGAGAGTCTGTGAGCTTGAAGAGCAACTCAATAACCAGGAGCAAATTTTTACCCAAAACGAAATCGAGATAATGGGTGTCAATGAATCACCCCAAGAAAACCCGGTGCATCTAGCGTTATGTATTGCCGCGAAGATTGGATTAGCTCTGAAAGAAGAGGACGTAGACTCCGTGACTAGAGTTGGTTTCCGCCGTAAACCCAACGACTCACACGATTCGGGCAATACGAGACCTCGGCCTCTGGTAGTTCGCCTGCTACGACGTACCAAACGCAACGCATTTCTACAAGCTGGCAAATCTAGGCACAACATAACGTCCGCTGACATCCAGGTAGCTGGTCCTCCAGAAAAGCTTTTCTTCAATGAAAGGCTTACAAAGTCTAACCGGCTGTTATTTCGTGCCGCCCGTACCCGCTCTAGACAATCCGGGTACAAATTCTGCTGGACCAAACACGGTTCAATATTTATTAGAAAGCAAGAAGGCAGTGCTGCTATCCGGATTCGTCGCGTCGCTGACCTTGACCGTTGTTTGGACTGCTACACGAGCTCTGCTGCTGAGAAGTCTCAGGATGTGTCCTGGTCTGAAGCAGAAAATATGCAGCCCGAATATCCCTGACTTCAACCTTCTTACAACATTTTTGCGCTATTTTATTTACTATTACTCAATTCTTATGTTATTTTTCATATGTTCTTCTCTTAATCATGTTATATATTTATACACTTCATACACACTTCACAAATTTAACACCACACTAAAACAAGGAGCGGCGAGTAAAATCCAGGTAAGCTACTTAGGAGCGATGTCTGAATGGTATTTCCTTATTTTAGTTTTTTGTTTCTATTTAATTTCCATAGATGGCGTTACTTGAGTTAGATAATGTTCTGGACAACGACCTGGCTATTGATTGTCTCGCACTCGAAGTCCTCGAAAACTGTCAACAGTATCTCACTCCTAATTATAGTTTTAAATTGGCAGCCCTAAACATAAGAAGTCTCCAACGTAACTTCGATTCCTTCTTTGTGACGTTAAATAGAATAAATATTGAGTTCGACATTATCATTCTTACCGAATGTTGGTTAAATGATTCTACGGTTATAGATTTACTTCCTAACTACCAAATGTTCCATACGACAAGGGTAATAAATAAAAGTGGCGGAGTTGTTGCGTATGTAAACAACCGTCTATCGGTAACCTGCACCGAACCACCTATCGACGACGCAAACTGTCTTGCTTTAAATATTGAGGGTCAAACTTCAGTTTTAGGCATTTACCGCTCTCCTTCCTTCTCTGATTCAAGCTTATTTTTGAACTCCTTAGACACTTTTCTCAATGTTACAAACTCACGCCAAATCATCATAGCTGGCGATTTAAATATTGACATCTCCGATAATGCTACGCCCTCCCATCATAACCTATCAGATTATCTGAACCTTATGTCGGCCCACGGGTTTTTACCTGCGATTACTAAGCCCACGAGGGACAATGCGTGTCTGGACCATATTTTTATTAAGGCCGCGGTTGATTCGATAGGTATTGTTTGTAAATGCTCCGTAACAGATCATAACATTGTTATGGCTGGTCTCAAGTGTCCTTCACAAAATTCCCATAACAGAAATCGCTGGGTGCTAAAAACAGATTACAAATTAATTGCTAAAGAGCTGTCGGAGGTCGACTGGAGTCCTATCTCTAATAGTAGCGATGTTAACACTGCAGCTAACTACTTCAACACTATCCTATGCTCTGCAATTAAAAATAACACGAAAAAGATAAAAATTAGCCGTGCCAAATTCAATATTAAGCCTTGGGTAACACCTGGGGTAATTAGGTGCTTAAAACACAGAGATAAACTCCATAGGGACTCAAGAGCCTCTCCTAACAATCCGATCACACATATAATATACACCCGCTACAGAAACTTCTGTAACAACTTATTATACAATTTAAAGACTGAATTTCATAACAAGCAAATACAAGAAAATAAAGATAAACCTAAGAAACTATGGAAAACAATTAAGACTATATGCCAATTCTCAAACAATATAAACGATGCCGCCCACCTAACCAAATCTGGAAACTCCGCTCAAGAATCCCTTGATAGTTGTAACACTCACTTTACTACGGTAGGTAGTAATTTAGCTGATCAGATACTTTCCAAACTCGCGGAATCTCAACATACTCTAGCTGACAAGTTTGTTCCCTCACATACCACCCCACACTCATTTTTCATGCAGCCAACCGATACTTTTGAGGTAGAGATCCTTATTAGGCAACTCAAGTCTGACAAAGCTCCTGGATACGATGGCATTAAACCTTTACTAATCAAGGAAATAAAAGAGGTAATCCTTGAGCCTTTTGTCTGTCTCTGCAACCTTAGTCTAGAAAAAGGATACTTCCCTGACTGTTGGAAATTAGCTATTGTCTCCCCGATTCACAAATCCGGCCCAAAAGATCTGCCCACTAACTATAGACCCATCTCTCTCTTATGCGTTTTCTCTAAAATCTTAGAAAAAATTGTAAATATTCGTCTCGTGAACTATTTAGAGAAACACTCACTGTTGTCAGAACATCAGTTTGGTTTCAGACGCGGCAAATCGACTGAAGATGCCGTGCTTACTCTCACAAACATGATCTCTGGTCATCTAGATGCCGGTAAATGCTGTATAGGGGTATTCCTTGACCTGGCGAAGGCCTTTGACACCGTCTCAATTCCCATTCTTCTCAAGAAACTAGAAGCTCTCGGAATTCGAGGCTCTGCACACGACTGGTTTTCCAGCTACCTAACAAATAGACAGCAATCGGTTAAGATCGGAGATTCAACAAGCTGCAGATCTCACATCTACTTCGGCGTCCCACAGGGCAGTATCCTCGGTCCCTCGCTTTTTATTACATACATTAATGACCTTCTTCAAACCACTATCCCAAACTCAGAATTCATCTGCTATGCTGATGACACCGTAGCTCTTTTTAGTGGTAATACTTGGGAGGAAACATACTTGTCAGCTGAGGCAGGACTATCATTAGTATCGAAATGGTTGGATCACAATCTTCTCACTCTAAATATGAACAAAAGCTATCACATCCCATTCTCAAAGACATCAGTCTCTTCTGCTCCGCTCACATACCACTTAAAGTTACATTCCTGCGACACAAATAACTTAAACTGCTCATGTGGGTCCATAAGTAGATGCTACACCGTCAAGTATCTGGGCCTTATCGTTGATGAACACCTTTCTTTTAAACAACACTTGACTAGTCTATCCAAAAAAGTGAGAAAACTGATTTATTTAGTGAAACGGCTGCGGGACTGTTCACCTCTAAGTGTCCTTCGCGTTGTCTACCATGCCCTGTGCCAATCTGTTTTAAAATATTGTATTGCAGTCTGGGGCAGCGCAGGTAAGACGGCACTCCTAGAACTAGAGCGTGCGCAACGTGCTGTCATCAAAGTCATGCTAAGAAAACCTTTTAGATTTCCTACCGACTTGCTGTATAATGAAACGGGGATCCTCAGAGTCAGACAATTATTTATTTTCAGCGCAGTGTGTAGAGTTCATAAAAGTATTACAAATTTACCGGTAAGAGACCTCATTTTGAGCAGACGTATATATAGAGTCCCGGTACCTGCTGTCCATACATCTCACGCCAAGAGGTTTGCTTCCCATATGCACCCATTTATATATAACTCTGTTTGCAAAATTATCGATCTAAAAACGTGTACTTTATCAAATGTTAAATCTAAACTCAAAAAATGGTTTGTGACCCTATCCTACAATGATACGGAAAATATAATACGTTCTTATGTTTAGGTCTGTCATCATCTAGTCCTTACTCGCTCTCCTACACCTTTCACACACACACACACACACACACACACACACACACACACACACACACACACACACACATATACACACCCTAAAAGCTTACACCTTATCACCCTCTTTCACACATCATTTTAATTAGGTTTAGTTACCGTATGTTACCTACTCTTTTGTAAGCCCCAAGATACAGGCTCAGCCTAGTTTGGTGCTTACCGGACACCTTTGTGATTGCCTACCTATTTTATTATAAATAAATTATTCTTATTCTTATTCTTATTCTTATATTCCCAGTCTTGCATACAGACTAGGTGGATATTTAAGGTCAATTACGTTTAAAATGATGTTTGCAACGTTGAATCTCGTTTCCCAGACATACACATATTAGACGCGTGATGGACGCCAGCATAGGTGTAACCGAGAGCATGAAATATCTACCTGCATCCGTAACTTTACGGCAACGTTGACGTAAGTGGAGCGCGGTCCACTTCGCGCTGGATCGAACGCGTACTACACCAGAAATAGCTGTCGCGGGCCCGACTAACTCACCGGTTATAGACTTAGAAACTCAAAATAGCTAGCACACAGTGTTGCCAGATCTACTGATTAAGCAGTAAATCTATCTGATTTTAAAAATATCTACTGATCTACTGCTTTTTGCTGGTGAGCTACTGATTTTTCGAAAACGAGGGGTAAAATTTATAAAACCATCATAAGACCTGTCGTCATGTATGGATGGAGTGTTGGGCTCTAAAGGTGACGGATGAGAAGAGATTGCATGTAGCGGAAATGAGAATGTTAAGATGGATGTGTGGTGTGACAAGAATGGATAGGATATAAGGAATGGTATATAAGAGGAAGCCTGAAAGTTGCACCCATAGTAGAAAAAGTAAAAGCGAATCGCCTAGCGTGGTATGGGTATGTGATGCGGAGGGATGAAAGTCATGTGACGAGAAAGGTATTACGAATGAATGTGGAGAGAATTAACGGGAGAGGAAAACCGAGGAAAAGATGGATGGACTGAGTAATGTGACGAGAAAGGTATTACGAATGAATGTGGAGGGAATTAACGGGATAGGAAAACCGAGGAAAAGGTGGCTGGACTGTGTGAGAGATGATATGAAACGAACGCAAGTGAATGATGAAATGACGATGACGGGCGAGAGAGAGGTATGGAAGAAAAAAACATGCTGCGCCGACCCCAAATGAATGGGATAAGGGCAAGCGAATGATGAGTAGAAAAAAAACTTGTGCTCATTTATTAATTATAATAACAGAAGTAAGAGACAGAATGATACTCTTCATTTTACTGTTACTGACAATTTGATTTGCCAGCTATACTCAATTACTCAATCACGCCCAGTTTGTCAGCAGAAAAAGGAAAAATAAAACAAATTTTCTATGGGAGGTTGGTGTCTGAGGGTCTACCGCAAATCACGTTCGACGTGTTACCTCCCTGTCACACTTACGTACGAATTTACAAGTGCGACAGAGAGGCAACACGTCGAACGTGGTTCGCGGTAGGCCGTCAGGTCAGAGCATTTTTTTTTTTTCAATTTTACCTATTGCAGACATCACTTTTTAAATCTACTGCTTTTTTCCCCTATCTACTGCTAAAACGATTTTTTTTCTACTGAATATTGCAGATTTCATCTGGCAACACTGCTAGCACACCTTGTTGTTATTATAAAACCAAGATACACTGCTATACTGCTAACCAACTGTAGATAGATAGAATTTATACTATCAATCAGCATGAGACAAAACATCTACACATACTTTCAATAACCTAATGCACAGTCTACCTTAATTGTTTAATTTAAACTTAACGATAAAACTGGGTCATAAACCATCAAATAAAGTATGATAAAAAAAACAATAGTTTCAGCGATATTGGCAGCAAAATGATGGTTGTTGTCCAATCATTATCACTATTCACCATACAAGCTTTAAATTAGTAGTTTATGTGACTGTACATAATGAAGGGCATTAAACACGAGTGTGGGTTTAAGAAACGAACGAAGTGAGTTTCTTAAAAGGATCACACGAGTGTTTTAATGCCTAATTATGTACAGTTACATACACTATTTTATCTACCCACATATCATAAGCCTTCATGATGCATTCAGGAGCCGCATATTATGACCGGCATCGCGGTGTTGTTCAGGGCCACTAACAATAATTATTAGTAAAATAAAACAGAAAACAAATGCGAAAATGAAGAAATTGATTTAGAACAATAATTATTATTTACCTACAGTTTGGATGGTGCAATTATTATAATTCACTTGCCCAGCTCGGACAGAAGTATGTTCCTTTGTATTGTTTCCTTGACTTAGCTGGTAATAAGTCATTTATAACGTTAGTTGCTTTGTCACGGATATCAGGAGGCGTCGCCGAAATATCTATATCATCTTGATCGCTCATTTTATGGTTTAAATTCAACAAATTAAACAATTTTATGCAACAGAACAAATTTTAGCCTGTAATGGCAGTATTGAAAAGTTTTCTGGCAGCTGTCATAGTTTTTTTTTACTTCAGAGACAAACTAGAGTCGGCCCCAACTATCATATCGTTCGATATCTTACTTACGTGCGACATTTGTCAAATTTGTTTGAAAATTAACAATTCATTCCGAACTAAACGTCATCTCGACTGATATTAGAATAGAGGTCAAATCAAATTTCTTTGTTTTTCAAAGATGTTCGAAATTTGAATGCATAATATTATCGAAATCGATGTTATTATTTAGCAATAATAACATTGTTACAGATAAGAAATTTGTTCTAACAAAACAGTATATTTTTATGGTGGTCATAATGTGTGGTTCTTGGACGCATCATGGAGGGTTTATGATATTTGGGTAGATAAAATAATAAAAAACGCCACATTGTCACATTATTCTTATTAGTCAAGACAGAAAAATTGCGCCAATATGCATTAATAACACGTTCTAGTGTTTTACGTATTAAGTATATGTGTGATTTAGTATGGCCATTTGAATCGAAACATAAAATCGGAACTGGCCAGCTACTGACGGGCAGCAGATAGCCGGAGAAGCCTTTTTCCGACATAAGTTAGTCAATTAACTCGATACGTTAAATATAAGAGATACAAAACGTCACAACAGACTCGAGGACGTTGTAAACAGTCGTTAGCAGCGTCCATTGGTTTCATTGTTTTTTTGTAGTAAATGCTTTTGTAGCGAGTGTATTAGCGAGCCTTTGTGTTTGTGTTCCTCGTCTGACGGCACTCGTGGTCGGGATCAAAACACCCGTTCCGAGAACACTGACCGTATTTAGAAACGAACATTCAATAGGTACCAATATATTTATAACTGCAATTCAATACCATTACAAGTACGCCATTTTCCCTAATTTAGCGCTTGCGGTATAGTGCCACTATAGTTCTTTTTTAGGGTTCCGTACCCAAAGGGTAAAAACGGGACCCTATTACTAAGACTCCGCTGTCCGTCCGTCCGTCCGTCCGTCCGTCTGTCACCAGGCTGTATCTCACGAACCGTGATAGCTAGACAGTTGAAATTTTCACAGATAATGTATTTCTGTTGCCGCTATAACAACAAATACTAAAAACAGAATAAAATAAAGATTTAAGTGAGGCTCCCATACAACAAACGTGATTTTTGACCGAAGTTAAGCAACGTCGGGCGGGGTCAGTAGTTGGATGGGTGACCGTTTTTTTGCTTGTTTTGCTCTAATTTTTCGCACTTGGCCGGTTTTTTTAGCATTAGAAATAAGGCAAACCATCTTGACGTGTCTTTTTATTGAAAAACACGTTTTAAAAATAAATAATGGCAAATATGTAACAATTATGAATCTAATACGATCATTTATACTCTTCCGCTTTCATTAGTAACAGTTACCGATTTTTAAAAAGCGTTTTTCAATTAAAAGTTGAGTCAAGATCGCTTACCTTCTTTCTAATGCTAAAAACAACGAACTATAGTGCGAGTGAGTGCAAAAAATAAGACGGCTCATGTTGAGTACAAATATTGATGCGGTTTATCTTCCAACGAACATACTCGTATTTAGAATGGGATTGTTTAAGATGAATAGCTCTCCACGTAACAACATAATTTGTATGGTCAATTGGTGAATGATTTCGCAGCGTAGGTAACTGATAGGTATTTATTTTTAATTAAACGGCGCATTTTGTATACTTACAGTGAAGTCGCTGTTAAGCTTTTGCTTTAGTTTAGCAAGGCCTGAACACGTCAGCAGAGATGTTAATGTGTGTGAACAGTATTTTAATTTCAACAAAGTTACAACTGAAACATTTTATTTTGTTTGTCTAAATTATCTAAACAACGATTCATATTTAATTACAGATACGCCATGATCTAACTTGTTTTTTAAACATAACGATACCAAGATAATTGAATTAACATTCACACATTTACTGCAGTTAAATAGTTCAGTATCCACTATTTGCAACTCGACTATACACTAGAAGAGTTGTAAACAGGCAATTTTTACAGGTTATTATTTATCCATTTGTCTAATCTTGTTTTTAACGGCTCATGCTTACAAACAGCCGTTAGTCCCTGTCAAGTCCCGTGGTCCCATCTCATTAACTGCTAACACTATAACGGCCGGTATAATATACGTAGGTAGGTACATTATAAATTGCTGGAAATCAAGGCCTCACCGTACAATTTACAGCAAGTCAGTGCACGGTCAATGCCAATCGATGTTTCGTTGCAGTCGGCGTGTGCTACGATAGGACAGCTGCCGAACGCCATCAGCCATATTCGAACTATAAGATACGTCAAATACTAGATATTGAAACGATATGGATTCAAAGAAACACGTCACTTTTAACACATGTTTGACACTGACATATCTTGGTGATGTCTAATAGATATCGTTCAAAATCGGAATCGGGCCTCATCACTCTGCAACGCCATCGCGAGGTGGAATATCGAGTGAAATTGACAGCTACTTAACCAATAGGCACGATTCACAACTGTTTGAGCTGCGAGACTTGTCCTGCATACGTGTTACTTTTTTTGATAGGTTTGGGATTCCATAGCCAAAAGCCGTGATCTTGAGTAAAACTATGACGTGTATACATAATGAACATAATCAATTGCACCTCGCATATTCGGGTTAACAGGCCAGTTGACCCGGCGACGGAGCCCAATAATATATACTTAATATGTAGTAAAGTGATATAAAGGAGAAAATGGTGTCAATAAAGCGACTGGCAGCAAGGTAGATAAATATCTGTTAAGATTTATCAACAGAGTTAATAAGAGATTATTTGTAAAACTTTTTACTGAAAATTGTAACTTGTATAATTAAAATACAAAATCTCTGTAACGATATTATTAGGCATACAATCAGCACCTAAACTATTGTTTACTGCATTTATTACTGTAAAACCGGGACCGTCCTTGAAACATAATGAAATGAAATAAAATTTCCCACGACCACAACAAACCTTTGGGCCATGGTGCCGTGTTCATAACAAAGTATCTTATAAGTAGGCCAACTTTAGGTACTGTTTTTTTCTGAAAACTGTGACAGTATAGCAATTTAGTCAGAAACACACGTATCAAAAGCCTCGGTAGATTTATATGAGATAAGTTTAAATAAACGGATACAGTGTTTTAGGTATCCGAGTAATTTGCTAAGGAGGCCTTCGGGGCGTGTGTCAATGTTCGCCAAAAGAAAAATAAATATAATGGACTTCATTTACAAATTTACAACCACTACAACTATGTTGACTAGTGTCCGCAGTTGACATTCATTGACACCAATTTTTGCGCATTTGAATTATCCGATTCCACGTTCAAGGGTAAAATGCGTAGTAAAAATAAAACAAGTGCGATGTCATCCAACCTTGAATATTTGGCGTTTAGTTCAGAATAGAAAACCTGAACTGCATTACGTGACCTGAGTAGATAAACTGCTGGCGCCACTCCAATGCGGGTGATTCCGGACCGCAGGAGACCCGGCCTGTGACATACAATGACAGCGGGAGCAACAATCCCATAAAGACGTATTATGATCTGAACCCAGCTACATCGAATCAACTTATTGTAACACTTGTAGCAAACAATTAACAGCGCTTCCACCAAAATGAGAATGCTAAAATTTAAATAACCGACTTCTAAAAACAGTAGGTACTAAAAATATTAAAATACTTACCGTCGTATTCTAATTTCATCAACAATCCAAATGAAAACTCGGTGTAATCGAGGGAACTTTTTAAATAAGTAGTATAAATAGTCACACATAAAGGTGTCTATTTTATAGTAAGTAACTCTTGCGTCTGCTCTTGGAAAGTACCATTTTGGACCGAAGAACCCGATATCCATATACAGCATTAATTAGTGTATGCCTACGCATATAAATACTTAAATTAGAGTAGAGTAGTGTGTCCCCGGTGTGAGCAATCGTAAGTGCAGCCATCAGCCATCACCCATGGACACGTTTGTGTAATAAACTTGTGTGGACGCTCACGATCCTCCGTTCGGCGTCATTTGACATGCGGCACTCGTTGTCGGAGACATTAAATTCTGTTTCGGGAAACTGTTAACTTATCACGATGTGTATTTGATTGCACAAGCGATCAATGAGGGGGGTTACTTCTGGCATGTATGATCAGGTGAATTTATTGATACCCAACTGTAAATATATGGTTTGATGTAAACAACAGCATTTTGCCTGAAACAGAGGGGATCTTCGCCGGTTTGTGTGAAACTACCTAATTAATTAATATCGGTTATGCATCCAACTGTAAGTAGGTATATGAAATAAACAGTCGTCATCATAAGAGCCAGATAAACTCATCAATTCGAAAGTTTTACTGACATAACTCGTTATTTTGGCATAGCACCACGACATAATGTAGCTTTATGCCTCGCTACAAACAATTCACGCGAACTCGTAAAATTATATTACTCTTTGAAATCCAATCGCTGCAGGGACACATCCATTTCACGTTCAATTTGTCACCAATTATGCAGATAACAGCTTTTTATTAATGAGCGTGTCTGTGTCTCTAATGCTGCACGGAATATCCCTACTAGCTTCTGCCCGCGACTTCGTTTACGTTTAATGATGATGATTATTGATAAAAACTATCCTTTCTCGGGACTCAAACAATCTCCATACTTAATTCCATCTAAATAGATTCAACGGTGTAAGCATTTATATTATTATTTAGTAGGGATTACTGTTATAGATTTACTCGCCACGTCATTACCTATCATATTATAGTCCGTTCCGTACTCCGTAATTCACCCTGCTAAGTTGCGAACAATTTTTTTTTGTAATTAATGTATTTCAGATATTTGCTATACCTAATAATCACTTAAAATGTAGGTATATCAGAAATTTTTTTTTAGATATAAATTATAAACCGACTCGACCTTTAAGTCTGTAAGGTCTTGAAGCGAGAACTAGTTCCCGAGGCACACGAAGGCTGCGCCGCGTCCGGCGCCTAGGCTTAGCTGACTGACACAATGAGTCTCGCTGGACAGGTCGCTTTTTGCATGAGGCGCGTTGTCTTCTCGAGGCCACGCGATACGCGATATCGCTCGACACGCTCCTCTCACTTCCTGCTGATAAAATATACCTATCATAGTAAAATAAGAATGATCTTAAATTCTAAAGGTTATTACTGGGTGGAGGCTTAGAAGGAAACAGTGCCGCGACAGTGTCTCGCGCGCGAAATAGTCTACCCGTCCCTTTCTTAATTAATACAGTTCAGGGATGTTGCGAATATCCGCATCCGCAACCGCGGAACTTCCGCATTATTTTCAACATCCGTATCTGCATCCGCATCCGCATAAAATCGATGCGGATTTAATGCGGATGCGGATGTGGAACAGGTCGGTACAGGAACGTCTTAGCATCGGCGTAAGTGCTAGACTACTAGGTAATTTAGTCATTAGCCAAAAAAAACTATTAGAAATTAGCAGTCAAGCGTGAGTGGGACTTAATGTACGGAACCCTTGGAACGCGAGACCGACTCGAACTTGGCCGGTTTTTTGAAATAAAAATTACTAAAATGTAATATTTGACGTTTTTTATGTACCTATCTTGACATCCGCATCCGCGGATGTGAGCCTTTAAAAATCCGCATCCGCTTTCGCGGATGTCAAAAAATCGGCATCCGCAACATCCCTGATACAGTTACAAAAGGACGGGTAGTCTATCTTGCGCGCAGATACTTTCACGGTTATAAGGAATGGTAAATTTGTACATACAGTCATTAAGAGTGTTCATTTGTTACAAAAGTTGATATTTTACAAATACGAGACAATAATGTTATCTACATTTGAGTTCAACGTAGACTGCACCAAGTGCTGCCCTCAGCCTGCACTGTGCTTTACAAACCCACCCCACCAGCCCCTTGTGAATAACTTCTTTTTCTCAAATCGGACTTGCAATAAGTGATTCTAGCTCTTAGCGTAACTTGCACTACCTACCTGATTAACCCTTTGCTCGCGAGAGACGTCAGCCGACACACACGGTTACAGCCCTATTATACCTATAATATCAACCTTCGTGCGTTCCAACAAGGTTCACGATGACGCGCCGCAGGCGTGGCATTCAAAGGATTAATACTGGTATGTAGGTAGTCCTCGTAAACGTAACGTAAAGCAGTGCACGCTGAGGGAATGCACATGAGCTGCACGAGTGATTCACAAGAGATCCCTTGGTGAATACGCCAAGGTAAAAAAAATATACATATTATCACGACACCTTATAAAAACAAAACAAACCTCACAAAGTCCCCCGCCGCATCTATCCGTCTGTCCCCCGCCGCATCTGCGTATGCCTTTATGTTCAAGATAAACTGAAAAACGGAAACGGATTTTCATGCAGTTTTCACCTATCAATAGTGATTCTAGGGCGGGTCGCTAATTTCAGCATAAATTACCTTTTTCACGAACTGACGAATTTCATGCGAAATCCTGACGGATTTGACGATAAAGAGGTCGTGGCGCTATTGAATGACACCTAGGGCTTGCAATACGGATATCCGGATAACGTTTTATCCGGATATCCGTCCTATTTACTATCCGGATTTAGATTAAGTTGATATCCGGATAAAACGAATATTTCGAATACTAACATTTTTAAGAAAACTATTTTAAAAACGTTAGGAGTTATAATATAAATCATGTTTCCGGTTGATTTTATTTATTTGGATACATTTTTACGGTATAAAACTGTTTATTCCAATATTATTCCTTGATTGCCGTCTACTCCCTTATTTTTTTAATATTTAAAAGTAAAGTAAAGTAAAATAAAATAAAAAAGATTTAAGATTAATATTATGCAGATCGACCTAGCTCCGTAAAAGTAACTTTGAGTATACTTGTATCGTATTCCTGTCAAACGTTACGTGACGTGATGCGCTGTTATTATTGTTAGCGTCCGAATACATTATCAACAAAGTGCAAACAGAACTCAAATGAGTCCAACAGAGGAAGACTTCGGTTGATATATCGATAGTTCACGATCGAAATGCGGTAGGGTTTAACAGTATGATGAAGAAGGTTTTAGCATGTTGTATTTGAATAAATCTAGAATAAGAATAATATTTATTTAAAATAAAAAACCTTATTAATAATACATAATGTCCAGTGCCCCCCCCCCCACTAGGCTATGCCTGTCACGTGGTGGCCGGAATCGAAAACTTGATAAAATGATAAATCTGTAATGAAAACTTTGATTGACTTTGAATGCAATGTAAAATCTCTACAAGAAGATACTGTTCTAACAGTTAGAAGATATTCGATTCTCTAAATATTATCAAAGCCACTACTGATAAATGAATTTCGCAGCGCAGACTGCCAATATTAAATGGAGGGTTGAAGTATCGGCAATATGGCCATAGCCTAGTAAATTATTACAAATATAGTTTGGGTCACCCGTACGACCATATCTAATCAAGCAATTAAAGGTTATGTTTATATATTTGCCGAAAATTATTTATAGTGCTTGGTGAGTGTAATTTCATTATGCCATTATCACGTCAAGTGGCAACTCAACACAATAATTAGTACTAACCTTAACTAACCTTACCTCACTGTTACACTAGCTGTATCTTTGCACTTGCACATCAGCATCAGCACAAGCAACGGCGAAAAGGTAGAACGCCAAAAATTGCTTAATACTTGCTGGTACGCAGCCTTGTATACGTAAAATTTTATTATATTACACTTTTTATTAAGTTCGTGTGAGTTTTATTCAATAAAAAATAAGTATTCGAATCCGTTTTATCCGGATATCCGGATAGTAAAATAATAAATATTCGAAATATCCGGATACGAAAAACGGGCGGATATTGCAAGCCCTAATGACACCGTTATCTTTGCTTATCGGTCGGAAACGTCCTTAACAATACTTTACTATACATTCAATATCAGTGACTCACCAAGTTAAAACGTCAAGATCGCTAACCTGGAAACCTTGACGTATTGCTAATTTAAAGTTTGATCTAAACCTACGATTCTATAGCATTACGTCTAGCCCAGCACCGAAGTTCACACTGACACATTTGATCGTCAATGAATTCTTGATAATTCCCCATTTTCGAAATCTGGTCGCATGTCGCAATAATAATCTCACGCGGTGAACTTGCTTCACTTCTACGCTGCCGACGTCACAACCTTGATCTGCTCACTGGAATCGGTTCCGCTCGTACCGGAAGTGCCCGGCCTCTGCGTGTCCCGCGGCTTCAAGTTCAAACACATAGTTTAGAATCTAAACTTTAGATATTAAATCGGCAAAAGAACTGGAACTTGTTCAAGGTTTATCCATGCACCCACTTAGCTTTTTTGTACAATTTGCATGTTTGAAACTTGTAAAGCTTAATTAAGTACCCATTTTTTATCAAGGGTGGTTAATAGATAGGGTTTGCACAACGGATCCGAAATGTATGGGAAGATCCGCGGATCCGGATCCAGATCCGGATAATTTCATACATTCCGGATCCGGATTGCAAACCCTATTAATAGACAAGCCTCAAGAAGATTTGCAGAGTTAACTAGCTTACCAGGTCGCTCAACAGTCGATATTCCTTCTACCTGCCACTTGTTAAGTTTTTTTTGGAAAAAGCTCATTAATATATTAGTTAAGTTAGTTGCATGATAGTTATAGTCCTTTAATTTTAAGTTTTTCATTTGATATTCGCACGCCAGAAAAGGCGTAATATGTAGATCAATTTTGTACCTAATACTTAAGCCCACTATGTAACCATAATTATACTCTTAAATAAGTTTTTTGTCAAATATTTCATTTTTAGGGTTCCGTAGCCAAATGGCAAAAAACGGAACCCTTATAGATTCGTCATGTCTGTCTGTCTGTTCGTCTGTCTGTCCGTCTGTCTGTCCGTCCGTATGTCACAGCCACTTTTCTCCGAAACTATAAGAACTATACTGTTGAAACTTGGTAAGTAGATGTATTCTGTGAACCGCATTAAGATTTTCACACAAAAATAGAAAAAAAAAACAATAAATTTTTGGGGTTCCCCATACTTCGAACTGAAACTCAAAAAATTTTTTTTTCATCAAACCCATACGTGTGGGGTATCTATGGATAGGTCTTCAAAAATGATATTGAGGTTTCTAATATCATTTTTTTCTAAACTGAACAGTTTGCGCGAGAGACACTTCCAAAGTGGTAAAATGTGTGTCCCCCCCCCCTGTAACTTCTAAAATAAGAGAATGATAAAACTAAAAAAAATATATGATGTACATTACCATGTAAACTTCCACCAAAAATTGGTTTGAACGAGATCTAGTAAGTAGTTTTTTTTTATACGTCATAAATCGCCTAAATACGGAACCCTTCATGGGCGAGTCCGACTCGCACTTGGCCGCTTTTTGATACAAACTTTTATCGCTGTTTACAGACTACAGTACAGTCACTGTACTTTTATTTCAACAGGCAACTAAATTTATTTATTATTCTAACAAACCCAAATTCGTTAGGTTGTGTTGTTTTATCACAGAGTCCCTATGTCCATAATATTGCATTGTCACCCAACTTACGTATGTCTGTGAAGTTTCAGCTGAATCGAATAATGGGCGGAATCGAAAAACAAACTTTGGAAATACTTATTGTAAGTTAAACAAAAGCTTGTAATCTATATATAGATTAGATTAGATTAGATATATTTATTTCTTAAAGAAAAAGACACAGTATTTTACACAACAGGATAAAACAAAGGCTTTCATTAAAAGATACATAAATGCACGTGTCCTGACTGTCTGACTGACTCATCAACGCAGAGCCGAAACTACAAATGCTAGAAAGTTGAAATTTGGACACTAGGTTGCATTTATAAAATGTATAAGAGCTAAGGAGCGATTTTGAGAAATTCAACCCCTAAGGGGGTTAAAAAGGGGATGAAAGTTTGTATGGGGTTCAAGTTTTATTTTGAGCTAGGAAATTGAAACTTCGTAAAAATATACATGTACGAGGGGTGTTCAAAATATTCTCGGTATGAGAATGAAAACAAACAAGTACGAAAAGTTTGATATTTTTATTTTTCAATATACTCCCCCCCTATGTTCATACACTTAAAAGATCGATCAATTATTTTTTTTAATCCCTCGTAAAAATATTTTTTATCTTTCGTGTAAAAATGCTCCTCCACTGCCGCCTTCAATGCTTCATCGTCAGAAAATTTATTTCCACGCAGATCCTTTTTAAGATTGGGGAGCAAAAAGAAGTCGCTGGGGGCTAAGTCCGGACTATACGGTGGGTGAGTAACAGTTTTAAACCCACATTCAACAATAGCTGCCTTGGCAATATGAGCAGTATGGACGGGGGCGTTGTCATGCAGAAGTAGAATACCTTTGGTTAACTTTCCTCGCCTCTTTTCTTTAATTACATCCTTTAATTGACGTAGAATGTTAGCGTAGTACTGTCCTGTGATATTTACACCTTTTTCTTTATAATTGATTAGTAATACTCCTTCACAATCCCAAAATATCGTGGCCATGACCTTGCCAGCTGAAGGGATGACCTTGAACTTCTTGGGATGAGCTGAACCCTTAATGTGCCACTGCATGGACTCTTGTTTACTCTCTGGGTCATAATGATGAACCCAGGTTTCATCTCCAGTAACTATTCTTTGCAGCACCTCATCAGGATTTTTACCGCACAGGTCAATAAAATCGGAACAACAAGCTACACGCATGTCTTTTTGAAGCCGAGTCAGCATTCGCGGAACCCATCTTGCACTTACTTTTGACATATTAAGATGGTCATGTATAATATCATGTACGGTACCAATAGAGAGATTGGTTACTTGTGCTATAGATTTTACCTTCACTCGACCATCTTCCAATATAAGTTTTTCCACTTTATCAATATTTTCTTGTGAAGTAGCTACTACAGGCCGGCCAGGTCTAGGGTCATCTTCAATACTCTCCCTTCCGCGTTTAAACTCGCTTGACCACTTTTGAATGGTAGATAAAGAAGGAGCAGACTCACGGTAAACACAATCCATTTCCTCTTTTATGGCTTTTTGATTTTTACCCTGTTTTGTCAAGAATTTTATCACGCATCGATGTTCTAATTTAGTTAACATTGTCAATTCGCACATGATGTTCATGTTTGTTCAGCAATTGCAGAAAAACAAAAGACTATCTCGGTTCGAATTATACTTTTTTTTAATGTCAATGAATAAACCTTAGCGGCCAGTAACGAAAGAAATTTTAGAAGAGGTCGTAAGATATCAATACCGAGAATATTTTGAACGCCCCTCGTATTATTAAAATACAAAAAAACAGGTTTCAGCGTTATTGCAAATTCATCCCCTAACCCTAAGGTGGTGAAAAAGGGGTTGAAAGTTTGTATGGAGATCGAAAAAAATATTGAGTGCGGGACTTGAAATTTTGTATACGGGCATATTATTAAAATACAAGAAAAGTAATTTCAGCGTTTTTAAAAATTCATCCCCTAACAGGGTTAAAAAGGGGTTGAAAGATGGAATCCATTACAAATTCTTTGAAACTTCTTATAAACGCGTATCATAAAATAAAAAAATAACATTAATTGAACATTATAAAAAATTCAACCCCTAAGGGGGTTAAAAAGGAGATGAAAGTTTGTCTTGGGGTTCAAATTTTATTGTAAGCTAGGAACTTGAAACTTCGTAAAAAGGTATTATAATAAAAAAGAAGAAAACTAATTTCAGCATTTTTGAAAATTCATCCCCCAAGGTGGTGAAAAAGGGGTTGAAAGTTTGTATGCACATCAAATATTTTTTGAGTGCGGGACTTGAATCTTTGTATAAGAGCATATTATAAGAATACAAGGAAAGTAACTTCAGGGTTTTTAAAAATTCATCCATAAAAAAGGTTAAATAGGGGTTGAAAGTTTGTATGGAGATCAAACATTTTTTTGAGTGCGGGACTTGAATCTTTGCATAAAGGCATATTATTAGAACACAAGAAAAGTCATTTCAGCATTTTTGAAAATTCATCCCCCAAGGTGGTGAAAAAGGGGTTGAAAGTTTGTATGCACATCAAATATTTTTTGAGTGCGGGGCTTGAATCTTTGTATAAGGGCATATTGACATATTTAACTATAACCGAAACTGTAATAATAATCTAATCTCTGTAACATTAAACAACCTAGTAATCTATCTCATGTAAATAAAATTGTGACGTGTAATATATAATAATATTATGAATAAATGAGTATGAGTATGAGTATTATAAGAAAACAAGAAAAGTGATTTCAGCGTTTTTAAAAATTCATCCCTTAAAAGGGTTAAATAGGGGTTTAAAGTTTGTATGGAGGTCAAACATTTTTTTGTTTGCGGGACTTGAATATTTATATAAAGGCATATTATTAGAATACAAGAACACAATTTTCGGCATTTTTGATAATTCATCCCTCAAGTTGGTAAAAAAGGGGTTGAAAATTTGTATAGAGATCAAACATTTATTTGAGTGCGGGACTTGAATCGTTGTATAAAGGCATATTATTAGAATACATGAAAAGTAATTTCAGCTTTTTTTTAAATTCATCCCCTAAAAGGTTTAAGAAGGGGTTGAAAGTTGGTAGAGAGTTCAAATTTTATTTAAAGCTATTAGGAACTTCAAACTTCGTAAATAGGTAGTTAGGTAGTAGGTTTTACTAAATAGTGGACTTGAAAATATGCTGGGGGTTGAGAGGGATTATATCGAGAACAATTTTATTCAGTTAGGGGCTTGAAACTTCGTAGCCAGGTTGTGTATAATAATTAACAAATGATTAACAGTCCCTACTGCTATCTTTTGCTGGATAATGTTCTAAGCTAATGTAGAATATATAACCACCAGTATACAAATCCACGCGTACGAAGTCGCGGGCAACAGCTAGTATTGTATACACCTGTGGCTGTAGCCTTACCACGACTGTCTTAGCTGTGTCATACTTACTGCATACTGATACTGACGTATTTGCTAACGTCTGCGTAACTTACCTTCTAAATGCGAGTACTAATATGCGAGTACGAGCGAGATGCATAGAAAGTAAGTTACGCACACGATAGCGTATATGTCAGTGTCAAACGGTAGCCGTATGGCTTACTTGTATGATCTGAGTATACGAATGCATTTATTTGCCTTCCTCGACCCACGATTCAGACTGCAAGCGCACAGCAGCACACGCAAAGCTAATTTCTCCTGCCGCGCACGCGCGAGAGAAAAGAAAGCCATACTAACGGTACTCTGCGTCTACATCAAATACTACGAGCGACTTTGGTCGCTTCGAATATGTCCGGCGGTCTAACATGAGTTGCGTTCTCGCGCGAGACTCCATACTTGAAGTCGCGCAAGATGTATGGAGTCGCGCCCGAAAACGCAACTCATGCTAGACCGCCCGCCTGCACGGTTTGATATGGTAACTAATTAGTCATACAAAACAGCTGTCGAATAAGCTCGCGTCGCTTATAAAAGAGGTAGCCTTAGGTAATATTTACGGGTACTTTACGAATCATGGTAATTTAGTACACCAAACGAACACCAAAAATTGCCAATCGGGGGAAATAATACATGTGTAAGCCAATTTTAGCATGTGGTGTAGGTAATGGTGTATGAAATAAGATATTAAAAGTACCGGGGGGGTGGGGGTGAAGCTAACGGGTAGGGGGGAGTTTTAAGGTCCCTTTTTATAGTTTTTCGTAAATAACTCTTAAACGGTGGCCCGTAGCAAGAAATCTACTACATAAATAATGTACAAAAAAGATTTAGTACACTTTTTCGCTAGAATAAATATTTTAGAATATATTAAGGTTGGAAAGTGACGTATAATTTGTTCTAAGGTCGTTTTTTTTTTAGTTTTTCGTAAATAACTTTGAAACGTTAGCCCACAGCAATAAATTATCTTTTACGTAAATAATCTATTTGAGATTTCTTATAAAATAAATGCTACTTTTTAGGGTTCCGTAGCCAAATGGCAAAAAACGGAACCCTTATAGATTCGTCATGTCTGTCTGTCTGTCTGTCTGTCCGTCTGTCCGTCTGTCTGTCCGTCCGTATGTCACAGCCACTTTTCTCCGAAACTATAAGAACTATACTGTTGAAACTTGGTAATTAGATGTATTCTGTGAACCGCATTAAGATTTTCACACAAAAATAAATAAAAAAACAATAAATTTTTGGGGTTCCCCATACTTAGAACTGAAACTCAAAATTTTTTTTTTCATCAAACCCATACGTGTGGGGTATCTATGGATAGGTCTTCAAAAATGATATTGAGGTTTCTAATATCATTTTTTTCTAATAGTTTGCGCGAGAGACACTTCCAAAGTGGTAAAATGTGTGTGTGTCCCCCCTGTAACTTCTAAAATAAGAGAATGATAAAACTAAAAAAAATATATGATGTACATTACCATGTAAACTTCCACCGAAAATTGGTTTGAACGAGATCTAGTAAGTAGTTTTTTTTTATACGTCATAAATCGCCTAAATACGGAACCCTTCATGGGCGAGTCCGACTCGCACTTGGCCGCTTTTTTTTCGCTAGGATCAATATTAAAGGGAGAATATTAATTCGAAGGTCCCCTTTTTTAGTATTTCGTAAATAACTCGTAAAGTCGTAAACGATAGCCAATAGCAAAAAATGTTTTATAACATTAATAATTAACATAAAATTTCCTACAAAAAGGTTATTCAATCTTTTTCTCTAGGATCAATATTTAAACCAGGCTTGTCAGTCGTATACCCTTTCCCCCTTTAAATATTTTTTTAATATTGATCCTAGCGAAAAAACGTAGCATTTATTTTATAAGGAATCTGAAATATGTAGATTATTTATGTAAAAGATAATTTTTTGCTGTGGGCTACCGTTTACGAGTTATTTACGGAAAACTAAAAAAAAACGACCGTAAAACAAATTATACGTAACTTTCCCACTTTAATACATTTTAAAATACTGATCCTAACGAAAAAGTGCACTGAATCTTTTTTGTAGAAAATTTTATGTAGATTACATATGTGATAGAACATTTTTTGCTACGGGCCACCGTTTAAGAGTTATTTACGAAAAACTATAAAAAGGGACCTTAAACAGTTCGTGAGAAAGAGGTACGAACCATTTCATTTCATTCATGGAATGACAGTTAGCAATAGTACGGGACGCAGAATTTGATGATTACGATTGGTTTATGATGAAAACTAAGTAATGACTGTACTGAGTAATATGCACTTACCGATTGTAACTGTTACTAATATTCAATGTACATAGAATACCATTCGTTTGCGCAAATTGTTATTGTAGGTAATCTATGTTTACCCTCTTTACTATACCGTGGTAAAGCACTCGTCTAATCAAACAGGGCTAATGGCAATATTGTTTACTACTGTAACTTAATAGAACATTGTTTCGAACTGCCACTTACTTAAAAATAATATTGATTTTCATTACTCTGTGGAGTTGTGGACAAACACCGACAAAAACCATACGAAAATATTAACTGTAATTACAGGGTTCGTAAATTAACGCAAGTAGTTAAATTGTCGTTAAATCACTATCGACGGCGGCCAATATGGGACTGCTCCATTGTTCACTGTAGATTATTGGATTGGATCGTTTTATTAAATGGTTTAAATCACTGGTGTAATTATGATAAGATAAAAAGATAAAAGATTTTTATTCGTGACGTTCACAAAACATGTACGAACATGTACAGACAACAACAGCAAGAACAGAAGAGAACAATAAGTGTGCATCACGAAATGGACCCAACTCAGCATAATGCTAGCTATAAAGCCAGCGCTGGTCTTCCGTAGGGCCCATTCGGTGATGCCACGACAGATAACACAAAAAAAGATACATATTAAAACATTTGAAAAAGATACACAGAAGAAGTAAATAAGAAAACAGAGAATACAAAAAATTATACATGAAAACGAATTATGAATACAAACAAAACAAAAAGAAAAGAAAAACATAAACATAGACAAAAATTTATAATAGACGAGAAATTATGAACGCGACCATACCATGCGTCAACGCTTGCCTGCAACTGCTAGCGCCAGCGGCGACGTGCGAAACTAAAACTGCATATTATGGTTGTAAATGGACTTAGATCCATCCTTTATAACTGGGCATTCAAATGAATGACATGATTGACAGAAAGTTAATATTTACTGAGATTGGTGTACCTACACTATCAATCTCAGTATATTTCCTTTCCTTCCTTTTCCCTTTTCCCTAAATAATATATTATGTACAAATATTTTATGTAAGTAGTAGTAAATATTACTATTACATTACAATATTTGTAAAATTAGTAAAAACATCTATATTATAGTATTTTTTCTACTCCCGTACTTTTATTTGTCATTTAAAGGGTCGTGCACACATCTTTAAAACCCTATCTTAAAGTTGTCAAGACAAGTCTTTAGTCTATTCCCTAAAAAAGCATTTGTGCATACACGCAGTATCTTTTTGGCTCTTTTACAATACTTCGTGTAATGGCCACTTAAAAAATACATTGTTGCCAACCTTATAGTCATAACACACTGTCGCACCGCAACACGACCTTGGTTCGTCGCACCCATAAGTGAGAGCGAGAAAGAAATATACAAATAAGTGAACCATAGACATGTTTTTTTTTTAATTAAAAAAAAAACATGATGAATGAATGAAATTTCATTCATTCTTTTCCTGCTCGTACCCTCCATTCTTTGCTACTTCTTGAATATTGTGAATCTTGAATATTAATACTATTGTGCCTGTCAAATGAAAACTTAACTTTTGTGTTAAAAAACAGTGTGTCTTTCAAGTTAAAATGGATTAAGACAAAATAGAAAGAAATATCAGTAATAGCACAAGAATCACTAAAAACAGGTAGATACCGTAGGTAGAAGTCCACTAGATGACATGAAAAATATTTGTTAAATTTACAATTTTATTTCAAAGTAAGTGTTTGGTCGTAGAAAAAGTATTGTATGCAACGTTGTTTAACTGAGTCAAAAAATACTCGTGGCGTCTTTATTAATAATTTTCGACTTCGCCTCAAATTGTTACTCACGCCACTCGCCTTTTTTGACCCCTCTTAAACAACGGTTGCATAAAATAATTAACAACATGTATAAATGATACATATCGCGTAATATATTGTATGGTAACTCCTCGATAAATCCATTATTTAGCCGATGTGGATGTCGTCCTTGCTTTGTGCTTATATTTAATGCCTTAGTCAGTGTGAAAGTATATTCGTGCTATTACCACCATATTAGTACCATATGTTCTTGTGAATAAATGATAATTCAATTCAATTCAATTCTATTATCGTATGGCTGATCTTTTTTCATCTAGTCCTCCGATAGGACTCTAAGCAACGCGTCGTCGTGGCGGAAGAACGTCATGTTTGATGAATTTGATGATGCACCACCCACGCTGAAACCTGAAATTGATGTATACCTACTGTTTGTTTCCCTGTTAATAATTACTTAAACGATATAGTACTCAAAGCAAAATCGAAACAAAAAATAGTTTGCAACAAACGCAACAACGTGCAACGTCAGCCCGTCAGAGGCACCAGATATGGTATAATGTTCCTATATTTGTATAGTCGAACAATGTCATCGCTTGAAAAACAGCACGATAACTTGTCAACAATTCAGGAATTATTGATAAGCCTGGCTCGGTTTGATCGACCGGCCACGTGCCACGTTTATGCAGTCAGATTCGGAAAAACTTGCAGTTAAACTGCATACAGTCGAGTCGTTTTTAGGGTTCCGTAGCCAAATGGCAAAAAACGGAACCCTTATAGATTCGTCATGTCTGTCTGTCTGTCCGTCTGTCTGTCCGTCCGTATGTCACAGCCACTTTACTCCGAAACTATAAGAACTATACTGTTGAAACTTGGTAAGTAGATGTATTCTGTGAACCGCATTAAGATTTTCACACAAAAATAGAAAAAAAACAATAAATTTTTGGGGTTCCCCATACTTCGAACTGAAACTCAAAAAATTTTTTTTCATCAAACCCATACGTGTGGGGTATCTATGGATAGGTCTTCAAAAATGATATTGAGGTTTCTAATATCATTTTTTTCTAAACTGAATAGTTTGCGCGAAAGACACTTCCAAAGTGGTAAAATGTGTGTCCCCCCCCCTGTAACTTCTAAAATAAGAGAATGATAAAACTAAAAAAAATATATGATGTACATTACCATGTAAACTTCCACCGAAAATTGGTTTGAACAAGATCTAGTAAGTAGTTTTTTTTTTATACGTCATAAATCGCCTAAATACGGAACCCTTCATGGGCGAGTCCGACTCGCACTTGGCCGCTTTTTAGGGTTCCGTAGCCAAATGGCAAAAAACGGTACCCTTATAGATTCGTCATGTCTGTCTGTCTGTCTGTCCGTCTGTCCGTCTGTCTGTCCGTCCGTATGTCACAGCCACTTTTCTCCGAAACTATAAGAACTATACTGTTCAAACTTGGTAAGTAGATGTATTCTGTGAACCGCATTAAGATTTTCACACAAAAATAGAAAAAAAACAATAAATTTTTGGGGTTCCCCATACTTCGAACTGAAACTCAAATTTTTTTTTTCATCAAACCCATACGTGTGGGGTATCTATGGATAGGTCTTCAAAAATGATATTGAGGTTTCTAATATCATTTTTTTCTAAACTGAATAGTTTGCGCGAGAGACACTTCCAAAGTGGTAAAATGTGTGTCCCCCCCCCTGTAACTTCTAAAATAAGAGAATGATAAAACTAAAAAGAATATATGATGTCCATTACCATGTAAACTTCCACCGAAAATTGGTTTGAACGAGATCTAGTAAGTAGTTTTTTTTATACGTCATAAATCGCCTAAATACGGAACCCTTCATGGGCGAGTCCGACTCGCACTTGGCCGCTTTTTTATTTTTATTTTGTGGCGTTCTCCACAGCTGCATCTTTTTAGGGTTCCGTACCCAAAGGGTAAAAACGGGACCCTATTACTAAGACTCCGCTGTCCGTCCGTCCGTCCGTCCGTCCGTCCGTCCGTCTGTCACCAGGCTGTATCTCTCGAACCGTGATATCTAGACAGTTGAAATTTTCACAGATGATGTATTTCTGTTGCCGCTATAACAACAAATACTAAAAACAGAATAAAATAAAGATTTAAGTGGGGCTCCCATACAACAAACGTGATTTTTGACCGAAGTTAAGCAACGTCGGGCGGGGTCAGTACTTGGATGGGTGACCGTTTTTTTGCTTGTTTTGCTCTATTTTTTGTTGATGGTGCGGAACCCTCCGTGCGCGAGTCCGACTCGCACTTGGCCGGTTTTTTTTTATGTCCTACTCCATTATTTAAGGCATTATCGGTCCGTTTATTTAATTTTACATTAGTGCTCTAATCTGAACAGTGCCGTAATTCGTTCCCATGCACTAAGTTTCTTATTTTGAAATTATGTTGCAGTTGATAAAATTAATTTGGGTCAGTGTTATTTGAATCGGTAAATAGACTCGACCGCGGGGCGGCACGCGCATGTATGATACCGTTCCGGCTTATTGGTGCACTATAAATGATAGATCTCCCATTAACCCACAGATATAAATAACACCGATCTATGCAAACAAGCTTTCCTAGAGCAGAGCATGAGAGCACGAAGTGCAGCTTTGCGATCTAAAGAAACATAATATTATTCGAGTAGATACGAGTACCTGACTACTGAATAATTTCTTCCGATTGAAACATCAATAAACCCCCTCCCCCCTTAATCATAAAACTAAGCATCATTTTTTTTAAACCTTTGTTAAATTTTTGTCTTTTTCTAACAAACAGAAATGTCAAAATACTTATATGACGGATAGAGAAAACGATTATCAATGGTTTGTTAGATTTGACAGACGATTATGAAGGTCATAAAACATTTAATACGCTTTTATGGCCTTACTTGACTAATAATATAAACAATAATAGCGAGGCAAAGATTACAACACAATTATTTCTTGGCAATGATACTTACAATTCAAGGAAATAGTAGCCACAAGTGTTTTCACTTAACTGTGTACCATTAACTGGCGGTTAGCAATCGTCACAAAACTGACGATCTATGTCAAACTCCATACATTTTGCCAGGAAAGTGACAGTCAAACGTGAATTAAACACAACTTAAGTAGCCGAGCGCTTCACACACGGCACTATTTTCATTGGATCGACCGTCTCAATAAACCGTTCGAATATCCGGCAGTCAGTATAGGTACTTAGCAGTATTTGCCATCACGCGTGATAAATCGCATTAATGAGTACCTGGTCGCATTGTCAACGGGTCGAGCAGTGAGGCCAGTGAATGTCCCGACCTTCACATTGCCTGCGAGTCCGATAGATCCGCCACGTAACGATGACATAGGTACACTTCCACAGCTTCGACTCGCCTACCTACATACCGGATCGGAGAAAGTGAAGCGCCAGATAGCAATACTTGTACCACAGACTTAAATATACCTAGATGACGCAAATGCATCTACTTTGCGTGTCCGAACCCCGACGAATCGTCGAGGTTGACCGTCGCTACTGACAGTCCACGCGCGTCAGTTGTTGCAGCCGGTAGTTCGTAAAAAAATAAAAAATGCCTCGTTGCGTGATAAGTAACTGCAACAGCCCAAAAATTGCAAGCACCCAAGGGCAAGGACATATTTCCTATCACAGGTAAGGAATTTTAAAATGATATTATGCGTAAATTCATTTTAGAACATTTTTTTAAGTATTCCAAGTTGTGTTTCCAATAATATACCTAAGTAACTGTAGATTAACGTTACAAAACTATATTTACATTACATTGCGCGTTTGCTTTGAGCGTTTGATCTGACGTTGTGTGTTAAAGAGTCGATGAATATCGTAACAGCGATACTGTCGCGCATCGCTTCGACTTCGTGGTACAGGCCATTCCTCATTCGTCCGTCAAATTTAGCGACTAGTGTTGTTCGTTCTACAATATCAATAATCGATTCTAATCGATTATTCGATTTCGAACAGACGAATGATATTATCTAGTATAAAAAAAAAAACAATGTAATCGTTATTATTAAAAAAGGAGGGTAATTTGAACAGACAGAAAGGGGAAGGCCCCCGCTTCGAGTCGTTCCTCGTGCAAAGGCTGTCCGTGGTGATCCAGCGTGGTAATGCTGCGAGCATCATGGGCACCTTTGCACCAGGAACGACTTGAAGCGTTTTGTCTTTTTTTTAATTTATGATTTTTATTTGTAATTTTAGATATATGTAAATATAATAATTCAAAGGATTAGATACCACATATATATACTTAGTGAGTTATATCCAAAAAAATTAAAATTGTATAAATTTTATACCTATACATATAAAAAAAGTATTAGATACAATCTTTTGTTAGAATAATAATAGTTTTATTTTTAAAATTCAATTCAAATATTATTTAGGAATCTAATGATTCCATTAAATGTCATTCGTCCGTCAGAAAATCGATGACATTCACGTTAATCGATTTGTGATTTTTAGGTTATCTAAAATTATGTTTCTTACCTTGCACTTCTATACTAATCTCTCCTGTTTCAATAAAATATCAACGAATATACTTAATATTTTAACAAACTTACTTGAGATTACGCGAAGGTATCCACCAGCGTCGACAGAATGAAACCGCTCAAAAGCGCGTCCTCTCACATTGCTACTACTCGGCGTACTATTCGATTTTTGGCGTGGTTCGCGGGGGAGCGGGAAGTGAGCGAGCGGGATCGCAGATATAAAATCTATGAGTATGAGCAAGACAGTTGAATCGTAGCGGGGCAGAGGGGCATCGGTGTCTTTGAATCGGGTAGGATTTCCCATCACTAAATTGCGGCTGTGACGTCACAGTAGGTGGTAAAAAGTCGGCATGCTTGGTTTCAATACAAATCGTGATATTTGCTTTATCTATGGTATATTTAAGTCTGTGACTTAATAAATTGAAGGGACAGGTCTATAAGACCATCATTAGACCTGCCCTTCTGTACAGCAGCGAGACTTGGCCTTTACTAGAGCGGCACAAGCAGGAACTGGGTGTCACGGCAATGAAGATGCTGCGGTGGATGTGCGGAGTTTCACGCAAGGATCGCGTCCGAAACGCCCACATCCGGGGTAGTCTTGGCGTCCGTGACATCGCTGACAAACTGCAAGAGTGCCGCCTTCGTTGGTATGGCCACGTCTCGCGCAGACCGGCAAGTTACGTGGGTAACAAATGCCTGGCCATGCCGCCTCCTCCCGGTACGGGAAGAAAAGGCCGGCCCAGGAAGCGATGGCTTGCTGATGTCGTTAAGGAGGACATGCGTGCCAACGGACTCACCACCAGGGACGCCGAAGATCGGGCAAAGTGGACACGAAGGAGTCGGAAGCAGCTGGGATTGACGCCAGGATGATGATGATGATTTAAGTCTGTGACTTGTACGGCACGGACGTCAGGCGCACCAGAATACGCCCATTCAGTCGCGCTCTTATTTGTTTACGCAAATTACGTTATTGTATCTTATTTACGACTACGTCATTTTGTATCTAGCTTACTTATACGAAAATCACAAAATGTACTGTATGACCATACCTATCACCCATCAACTTAGATGACCCAAAAGTCTTTGTGTCAAAAACCCAAACACAGGTAGAGGTCTTGTATTTACCGGTCACCTTACCCATATGAATAAATCATAACAGTTATAGTGTATTTCTTCAGGTTGTTAACAAAATGTAAACAAACCATAACCGTAAAACGGGACCCAATGTTTAGCAATTTGAGGGTAGGTGTAAACATTACACCACCTTAGTAAAATAGGTTAAAGTCAAAAGGATAAGGAACAAATAGACAGATCTAAGCAGTTTTGTATTGGTTGGTTAACTAGTAAATGATTTCAGTACCCGAAAATGTAAAAACACGCGGTTTACGTGTATTTAACTACCTAAAGAAATATACTATGCTATGCGGGCCGTGTGCGTCGGTCCTTCGAACGGTTTGTATCAACATCATCAGATTGTAATAAGTTCAATTGGTAGCGTTGCAAATAAGTGGTTATATTGGCAATAGACTTCGCGTGACTCAAAGTTATAAATTCATAAATAGTCGCTCCTGTTGAAGCTGCCTCAGCCCGTTGGAGACCTCAATTTATATTTTTTTAGGTACTTACTTAAAAATAACACTTAATTTTTTTTTTCAAGTAAAAAAAACTTTTCTTCTTATTTATGTCGCAGTCAAATTGTAAGAATTTGCCGTAGTTTGTAAAATTGCTGAAGGCAAATTGTGAAATTATTGGTGTTATTAGAGTTTGTATTCAACCACAATTGGAAATTGGAAGTAAGTTAATAATAAATGAGGTAGGATTGCTTGTAGTTCAACGCTATACTTACAATGTTTGATGACAACTATCCATAAAAATATATTTATAAATATGACCTTAACATTAAAAGAAATCACTTTCACAGTTTGTTTTGTTATATAATGTGTACATAAACTGGCATTAAGTTTTACTACCAAGGAAACACGAGTAAACAATTCTAAATTGTAACATTTGTAACCCTCATTAATATACTGTAACGTAAAGGGGTGTTGCGATATATTTGGACACTAGCTGTCACTATAATTATACCTATACATATAAGTTTGATCCCTCGCATAAAGTACACTGAAAAAAAAACATGTCGAGTCACATACCTAAGTAACATAAGTTACCGTACTTACCGCGTTTTTAACCTTTTGGCCGCCGGACCTAGTCCGCAAAGACGCTCACTCACACGCCAGAGCAAATTTTAAGTAAACAACTAATAAAAAGTTTAGGGATTGCAAATAGTGATATCGATATTTACAATTTATGGTAAAAATCTTCTCAATTTGGCTTTGTTCTTATCCAACTTTAATTTATTTCGAAAATGCCAAAAATTAACATATTTTTTACACACGACAATGTTAAAAATAAAGGTCTTTATCATTAAAAACAACCACTAAACAATATCGATTCATGACGTAATATCACCGCACTAGGCTGTACAAGAAGTCGTTTATACAAGACAACGGCGCGCATGGACTGTCCGCAGTGCAGCCGACAAGGACTGTTTCCGCGCGGATTATGTAATAATAGTCTCTAGGTCAACGGCGTAAGCGCTTGTCGGTACGTAAACTTTATAAGCGTAACGTTAGAGCCGCGCATCGTGTGTCGATAATATAAATTTAAGTACCGGAACTGCATTGGGGAAAATTGCACGTGGGTTAATTGAATTGTCAATGAGTGAAGAACAATAATATTGGAAAAGGGTGGGGATCGGAAATGTTCGGGAATGCATGTTTCACATTCGACATGTTCCTTAGATGAGCTTCTCAGTTCCCGTATTACATCCTCCCCACCATGACAATTTTTCGTCAATTTCAAATATACAACATTCTCATAGTTAGGCGACACTGACTATATAGTCCTAGCGTCCGCCTGTACCATTCTTGTGCGAAGCGGTCACTACAGGGTATCACTCCCCACTACACTATCATCTTAAAATGAATCTTTTGTTTTGCAAATAAACCATAAGGACAGATTTACTTGTCTGACTCTACTATCAACAGCTGAAGAAGCTCCCTGAACTTCAGCTATAGTTAATGCCTGTCTTTCTCGTCTCGTTTTACGTATTCTAGTTACCACCAATTGGCATTTAACAAGTGTTCAAATGCTTAAATAAAACCAGATTTGCGATTTGATATTTATTTTGAATATTCTCATATCGAGTTAACATTCCCATCCCTAGCTGTCTTGTATACAAGACAACGGCGACGAGGAACAAAAAAAATGTTGAAATCTGGAGCAATTTTTTTGAGAGCCTTATTATAAAAGAATGGATTTCTATAGCTGCAATAAATGCAATTTTTTTTTTAAACAAGGACCTAAAACATTAACATGAGTGTAAAAAAAAATATAATTGATATGTTTTCCACATTTACCGAGCGGTTGAATTTTTGTCTTGTACACAAGACAGCGGCGCCAGTGTATCGTTCTATCGTTGTCTTGTATACATGCCAACGGCGGTCAAAGGGTTAATGTTAGATAGTAACGAAACGATGTATTGACTTCTACTAGACAACATGGTCTTACCGCGTCCCCTCATTCTACATATAGTAAAAAAGTAGTATAGTGAGTAACCGATTATATGGATCAGGATATTTTATGTTAGTCCATTGCCAAAATGACGGTGCGTAAATTTTCCTTAATAGGCGAGTAAATCCTTTAGTGCTTTTCCACAAGTGGTTAGTTCGGGCCGTGACTCACGTCCCTCCCCCGCGACCCTCCGGTTTACTCGAATGTTTGATGACCAGCTTGGCTTGCATCATCGAATTCATCAATCACAGAGACAATACCGACTAAATAATTACACCTATTGGTTCTTAGAGTACAACTCGTAAAACATAAAAAATTGGAATGTAACGTTAGAATAGAAGTACCGTCATGTTAATGTTTCAAATAATAATTATTAAATTTAGTATGCTGACTTCATTATAGCCCTTAAAACGTGAGGTTTTATGGACGTATTTATGGTGGTGATGTAACAGCGAATTAAGATAGGCTCAATGGTGTTTACCAAGCCGAACTAACAAGTAAATTTAACGATTTCATCGTTCACTTGGCGTTTTCAAGAACATTGCCAATGAAATTTCGATTTTTGGTAATTGAAGGGCCAATGAATGATTTCATAATAATGTATGGAGAGTGATGAGGCAAGCTACTTATAATAAATTAACACATCTTTGCAAAAAAAAATGGCATAGTAGCGTTTGTTTGAGGCTTCGGACTTTTTTCTGCAGAGATTAACAGACCCCCTGCATATATATTTGTTTGCTTGGGGGTCAACTATCTCTGCAGCTGACTGTACCTTTATAGCATACTTGCATATACTGTATATAGAAAGTTAGTACGTCAGACATCGGGTTCAAGAACCTGCATGCCCTATTTCTACAGATTCTAAAAATTAAGGCAATTTCCGTTCGACGGGTGACTTGATAGAATTACTGGAACATTGGCGCCGGCGGGGCTTTCCTGGGAGTCAGTTAACGTTAACGTTGTTTTATACAAACTAGCCGAGAAAAAATATTACAGAAAATTATTGTCACGTCTAAATACATATAAGCAAACAGTCCTGTTACATACTCTAAAATCGAAATATTCTTTATTAAACTCTCTCAACACTCTTTAGTAGCAGGTCACAGTGGATAATTGCTGTCTATTGCGTCAGTTCAGATTTGCCACGAGGAGTCTAGGTTTTGTCTCTTTACTCATCCATTGGTCAGTTGGTCACGTCCACTCTTGAAACGCTTTCCAATATTTCTTCATACGCCTCTCCTCGGTCACCGGTGTAATGACTGACGTGTAAATATAATCACCAGCACATTTATTTATGTACAACAAAGTTCAACAAACCGTACTTAGTCGTCAATTGATTTAGTAAATGTTTAAGTCAGCGCAATACATTGCCCAATTAATCAGTCACATTTAAAAAACGTGACTTTTTACAGGTTACAGGGTTAATTAATATCAGCGGGCTCAGCACAGTTCCATTTTTATCGACTATCACTATGCCCGTCACATTCGCACTTACATACTTGTTAGAACGTGACAGGCATGGTGATAAACTATAAAAATGCTACCGTGCTACTAGGGCAGGTGTCCAAAAGTGAACTTCTCGACGGTCAAAACAATTTATGTAGCTTACCATATTATGATACTAGTTATTTGTAAATACCTAGTACACTAAAGAGAAATGAAAACGGGCCACTTTTTATCGAAACTTACATATAAAGTGACTAGGGTTGCCAACCGTACTATATTATATAGTATTGTACTATATTTTGGCTCTCTGTACTATATATTTTTGGAAAAATATATAGTACGCTAAAATACTATATTTCTGATTAAACGTATATTACACTTATGTTTAGTATTTTATCTAAAAGTACTATATTTTTTGAAATGTACTATATTTTTGATACGTTATTCTGTAAAATACTATATTCCACCAAAAAATAGTTGGCAACCCTAAAAGTGACCCTGGCCTTAATATGCAACCGTATCAGCAAACCTCCAAGCAAGCGTGCGAACTGCGAAATCTAAAGTTGCGCCGCGCGATTCGTTAATTTAACGCTAAATTTATTCATCCTGCTTTCCACTGCCAATTTAGTGCCAACTGCAGATTAGAACTCTGCAACTAGACTCTCAGGGGAACCCCGACAATGATCTGGATACGACCAAGGTACCCTGCACCGTTTGACAATGCTTGTCTGACTGTGACCTTTAGAACAGTGACAAAAAGTATATTGTCACGTAATAGGTACCTGTATTTAGGTGTTTCCATGTACATTTATTCTGAGGTTGTGCAATAAAGAGGATTTGTATTGTACCTAAGTCTGCTACGAGTATACCGCTGGCGTCGTCGAAGGACACTTTTTTTTTTTACTTGGTACTCTCGTAATATACCTAATTGATGTAAGTGTAAATGCGCCTGAATTTTTCTCCCTTAAATTATTTACATAAGTACCCAACTGTAAATTTGTATTTACCCGTCTGCGCGACGAATAGGAGTATAAATAATGTGTTTATTTAAAATAGCTATTTCTTCCTTATGACCAGTATGACCACGCCTTACTTAAATACAAATATAGGTATGTGTTTGTGGTTTATTGCAAGCACACTTTTTAATGGCATGCTATGAGTAGTAGAAGCACTAAGTATAGTAGAGCGGAAACATGTGTTTACCGAATGACTCGTATTAAACTTTCAAATCACTTTCGCTGCGCTGAGTTACTCGGCCCATTGTCTGTTGTTCCCATGCCTACGGGTTCCAATCCAACTGTCGACATTCCCTTTTTCACTATAGGTATGTCACAACAAAGGATACAGAGCCGTGACTAAAGGCTCTGACGTCACAGCGAGATATGAAATGAAGGAAAATGTTAGAAAGCCGGTACGCAAACAGCGAAGAGTGGGTTATCAGCTCTCAAATCACTTTCGTTGTACTGAACGGGTCGCGATCGCGGCCCATTGTCTGCGACGATATTTATTAAGGTTCCGCGACGCAGTTATCGCGGACCTTACCACCGCTGGCCAAGAGAGAAAGGCTTAAGGACTCATTGCTGTTACAGCTTAAAAGTCGTTTTGTTTTGAACGCTGGACTGGGTCAATGTTGTTCCCACCGTTGTGTGGCCATTCTTTACTTGCGTTGTGGCTCGTTCCCTTTAGAGTACGCTTTGTTATGACGAGTACAGTTCTCATACGTGATGTTTTCTGTGTTGTATGTGATTCGGTTGTTAGTTACCTAGCTAAACTACCTAAACCGGCCAAGTGCGAGTCACGAAGGGTTCCGTACCATTACGCAAAAAACGGCAAAAAAACACGTTTATTGGAGCACTTAAATATTTATTTTATTTTTTTTGTATTACCTACTAATACTAAAAACCTGCCTAATTTTGAAAACAACCGCAGCGCACTGTACATAAAACTTTTATTGGGAAATCCCCTCGGAAATAACACGACGCAACTAGTTGGGGCATGGGGCATAGAGCTGGATTTTTCCTAGTAGTTTCTAGCCAAGCTTTTACAATTCTTGTTGATGTGCGGAATCCTTCTCTAATGGAAGGCTCAAAGTCGGTCGTTAATGGCTCGTTGCGTCACCTGTTGCTTTTGTCGAGCGGTCTGTTTACTGTGGAACGAAAACCGAGACGCTAACGCCGGCCCTAATACATATAATTCAACCCAATATAATCGATTGCTGCTTCAAGAGCTTTGACAAAGAATTACTGTAGGTACAAGGTAAAGAAATAAATAAGTACGTGTACCAGGGGCTCATACGATTCGTGGATTAGTACACTAGAAATCTAAATAACCAACTTAATATCTTTGAAAATATAACATGGGTCCCTGACCCTTAAAGACAAGGTTCCTTAATCATTGGGTTTGATGGCCCTGTATCGAACTTGTAATTCAAGTTAATACCTAATGACGAGCATGTTTTGTTATCCTTCGTCCATCAGAAGCTTAGAATTAGAACGAATGAAGGCTTTAAATTTGAATGAATTGATACAATCTGTCAGCTGTCAACAGTAACATTTGCGATTGAAGAATGATTACCAAGTGTGACAATTAGGATCTGTGCGGAAAGATAAGAGTCGTGGAATGTATTGGGCCCCATACATTCCACGACTCTTCTCTTTCCGCACAGACTCTATAACTATTTAATAAGCTTCATGGTTGGATAATTAATAGGTATTTTCCTTTCAGGAGGACGAAATTTAATGTACAATTTAAAGATAAAACTATATGTAGAAGTTACGACAGACATTATCAGGACCATAAACTATCATTTGCCTACTGTTATTTGTAACTACAGTACAGTGATACTAGCCAACAAACCCGATAGGCCACTTCCAACACATACTACATATATGGTGCCTAATGCCTATACCTATGTTGTAATAGGTACGATAACAGATGTGTTGCAACACTTTACTACAGTTGGCAAAATGTTACTATGAAATATGTAGGTACGTCGAGTGTGAACAATATTTATTTACGGGTAGCTAGTACGTTTCGTATGTAAAAATTGGGCGAAAAAAAACTCACTTTCTTAGAAGTATGTAAGTGCGAGAGTGACGCATGACATACATGTAGATGATATAGGAAGTGCAACCATCTCTTCTATTTTCTTCCTATCACGTTTAGTAGCAAAATATCTTATGCAACTGAAACTCCGAAAGGAAAACACTAAAAAAGTATCGAATAATTCCGAAAAAAGGAAACTTAATACCAAAAGAAAATTAGTGATGTTTAAAGTTTAAAGGACTTTCGGCATTACCCAATTTCCGAAATAGGGATGTTTCCTGTACTTAAAACTCGGAATAATAAACCAACAGGAACCGCCATTAACAGGCGTTCCCCTCTGCCAAAAGTCGGCGGCCACCGGTCAAGGAGGTTATATAAAACTAGTTGCCATACGTCATACGCCATTCAGCAAACGTCAGTCTAAGCGGAATGTTAGGAGCAGAAAATGCCGAATTGTAGCGTTTTCTCCTGTAAAAACCGATCGGAAACATCTAGCGTACTTACAAAACACGTTTCTTTTCATATGTAAGTACTATTACATGTAAATATTATGAAATAGTGCACTAATTTAGCAAAAAACTAAAAAACATTGTCAATCTGAAAGTGATACCACTTCATGGTACTAGATCTAATTTAGGGTAAAATTTAAAGAAGACTTTCTAAATATTCATTAGGTATACCTAACTTCTAATTTGCGTTGCTTATTGTTATATAATTTATATAACACATTATTTTTCTATAACACCTTATTTTTATATCAACATAATCCATTCAATGAAATAAATAGTATAAATCATAAATAACGTGATATTACCGATATAGGGTCATTGTGCTAGTTTCCGTCCATGCTCTAGTCTCTAGTTTTCGTCCACATGACAGATTAGCAAATAACATATTTGATATTTAATTTGCTACTTGCCAAATACATTTTTTATGTAGATAGATATATATATATATTGTCTCGACATTAAGGATTGCATTAAGTCCAAATTTGTGCAGCAATGTAGATTTATATTCAATTTCGTCAAGTGGACGAAAACTAGAGCTGGACGAAAACTAACGCACCTACTCTACTACTGTTTGAAAATTCATTTTTCTCTTAGTTTCTATCGTATATTTTTTATTTGACACGTCCCATGTTTGTATTGCAATTTATTTATTTTAAGGTATTTGCTGCCGTCATTTTCCATAAATAGGCACTCTTAATTTATTACTCTGGTATCACTCTACCATAGTTAGTGTTGGGACACCATAAAAACCAATATCGATAAAATCTATATGAACATTATAAATATATTGTTATTTTGATTTATTTTTTTAGATTTCCAAAAGATGCAATAAATATTAAACATAAGTAGTTTTCAGCTTATCAAGCCATCGAAAACCTAAAAATATTGCAATATCAGTCACGTTTTAAATATCTAAGAACTGCATAAGTAAGTTTGTAATTCCATATAAATATATGCTATTACAAAGTTACTGTTGCAGTTCCTACAAATAGTAGGTAAAGTAAAGGTACACTACGATGTATGTACGATGTGAGTATGAATAAAGATGTGTTTAGTTATGATATGTGTATACATAGTATGGGTATGAGTACCCGAAAGAAGGACTGTCTACAAAAAGAGATGAGATCCCATGAAAAACATTACATGTAAAAAGGTGCAAGTCTCGCAACGCTTCTACTACAAAAAAGTTTTGACATGTAATGCTAATGTGAAACCAAGTCGGTTATTTTAATCAGTGCCAGGGGGTGTTAAAACCGTATCAATAAGATATCTTTTCTCTGTAATACATATAATGACTTGGCAATCGCACATAATGCTTTACTCTTACCGTACTCGTAAATATATGTAATGCTCAAACTGCAATTAGCGCTAGCGTTATGTTCAATTAGAATTATTTTTAATAGGTGACGATGATCCTTATGTCATTATGCAGCCGTGCGATGGCCAAGTCATTATACGTATTACAAATTAAAGATATCTTATTGATACGGTTTTAACACCCCCTGGCACTGATTAAAATAACCGACTTGGTTTCACATCAGCATTACATCTCAAAACTTTTTTGTAGTAGAAGCGTTGCGAGACTTGCACCTTTTTACATGTAATGTTTTTGATGGTTATAATTGACTAAAGCAGACAGTTAAAATTCCGTCAATAAAATATCGACAATATTATCGACAAGTCCCTCGCACTTCTACGATTACTTAGAACTGACATCATCTCGTTCACGGACAGGGTTGTCTGTGTTTGTTCTTGTATTTGTGTGAATATAGTTTATGCTAGTGTTTGATAATTTTGTCGTGTGCGTGTGTAGCGACGCATGCAAAAAATGCATTAGTGTTTACATTATTTGTGTGCGTTCCTCGCCCCCCGCACCGAAAACGGCAGAATTTTTCACATAGAAATTAGTGCGTGTCACCACTCCATATTGGATTATTACTCCGAGACTTAAAATAAATTATTTCAAACCATGCACGAAATAAAGCACCAGATAAAATAATTATTAGAAAAACATAGACAGCAGCTATTTTTAAACACAATTTGTATTTAATAAATCGGACTGAAATATAAAAAGTAGGTGAGTTTACCGTGACGTCACTACATTCGTTTTCATATAAATTCCATATTAGCAAATCGTTTTGACAGTTCTAAAAAAGAAGCTGATTTGACTAGTAGGAATGTAGCCTATTATCCGAATACACCTTACTTTCAATTATTAAGCTACTGAAACCGTCATAGATTCTACAATAAACGACAAAAAAAAATTGTAAAAAATTATAAACATACGGAATTTAGCGTGACCAACTAAAAATGGTTTTCGTGTCTACTAGTGGTAGCCGTACGCATAAAAAAACCGCAAATCGATGTACAGTAGAAGGTTGACAGGTAGAGAATGCCTCATGGTATTAAGTTCGCCTTTTGTACATTAAGTTATTCTTTTGTGCAATAAAGTTTAAATAAATAAATAAATACAGTTTAGCCACTTGGCACACGCATACTAGATGTCAAAACAAACTTTTTGACCCGCAGTTCCTAAAAAAATTCCCTTAGGAGGGGAGTGCTGAGTCATTTAATTTTTTGTATAGAAAAAAAAAACTTTTTTTCTTGGAAACCTATCGTGTGTGGTATTATATGAAAGGGATTTTAGAGCCGATTCTAAAAATATACCACATCATTACATTTCAGCCATTTTTTAAAAAATAATTTTCAAAACATAGGGTCACTTGTCGAACATTGAAACAATCGTACACAGTGAAACTTTGCGATATCTCGGAAACTAGGTGTTATCAGCTAGTGCCGTCTGTCAAGCAAGGGCAGGCTCAGGGACCCCCAGCACCTCCCCAATATGCGAGCGCGCCTCGGAGAAGGAGCACGTTGCTACGAGCGTTATTGTGAATTCGTGCGACAAAAGTAATATTTTTCATTTATGTTTCGCAATTTTTTACCAAGATATAGAGTCTAGTTTGGCGTTATTTAATTTTTTGTTGTGTGCTATGTGTATTAAAGTTACTTTGGAGCTAAATATTTTTAAATTTCTTTCACTCTTTGGTGCAGTTTTTTTAATTGATTCAAAAAACACCCCCTAGTCTCACAATGAAACATTTTTATGTAGTAAACAAGGAAACATGATGTTCACTGAACACCAGTATTAGTACACAATGAAACAAACTCATTATTTTTTTAATTAATTAAAGACTATGTCCGAAGTTTGTAAAACTAAAATACCATGAAAATTGATAATAATTTGTCTATCATATGAAAAAATATAAGATACTTAACTTTAGAAATGGCTGAGATAGGATAGTTTATATGTTGAATGTTTCATTGATGGCAAGGTTAAGGTTACATGTCTAACATTGAAACAGTCGTTTATAAACACTATGTTGCAAGAAAGTGTATGATATCGAGCATGGAGATGCTTAAAACCCTCCCGCGTCCACCTAGTTGGCAATCATGCTCCGTGGACATAAAAGGTGCCTTTCTCGCAGCATGCCGTAAGTGCCGACCAGATTTTCGATTCACAATGAAACTTAGGTGTGCGTACAATGAAACAAGTCTTTCGCTTTTAGATATTTCAGCAATCTTATAACGATTCCATATTTCGGAAACCTTTTAAATAACAAATTTCAGCCTACCACTATTTTCTCCTTTCCTTTCTCATTAATTGATTGAAAGGATGTATGTATTAATGTAACTTATTTATTACAACGTTTCAATGTTTATTAAGGATGTTTCGTGGTAGACTATATATATTACATCTGTTTCACTGTAAAAATTAGAGTGTTGCATTGAAAACATGCACAAGGACACAATGAAACAAAACTCATTTTTCAAAAAAAGGTTTACAATACAGAAACTGTTAAAGATAAGTAGAAACCTTGAATGCCTTACGATAGCCAACTAAATTGTTTATCTTCATGCGAAATGTCACACTCGTAACTTTAAAAACACCAGAGATAGAAAGGCTTGAACTTTGTGTTCCATTGATCAACAACTAACCCTACAGTAAAACCTCTGTCTTCATGTATTATTTGTGTTTCCATGTACATTTATTCTGAGGTTGTGCAATAAAGAGGATTTGTATTGTATTGTATTGTAAAACCTACTTAAGACGATTCTGAAGGGACCATAGAAGTTAGGATCCTGTAGAAGTGGTCTACGCGTGCCTCCGTGAGGGACAAAACATACGCAATGCGACGCTATGATTGGTCGAATTTATTTGTTACCCACCATAATCCAAAATGTGAGACTGTGACAAGGACAAACAATAATAGCGCTTTCTCTGCTACTCCTAGTGAAAGATACATAAGACTATCCCGTTCAGTCAGTTATCCCCACCGCTCATGCCCTATTCAGTTAAAATACTAGATTCATGGAAGGGACCTAGTAAAAAAAGCGTCTTAAACGGGAAATCGTATTAAACGTGATTTTTTTTGTATTACATATTTCATGTCATTTGTTTATTTACTTACAATGGAAGACCCAACAAAGATTATAAATCAACATTAGGCGGTCAAGCAGATGGCATCGCATTCTCAGACCGATAAGGACACGACAAAAGATATTAACCAAAAACTTTAAGGGAGATAATAAACACATTAAAAATAGTTAGGTAACGGCGTATTGCATAACAATACGACCGACGGTTGTCAATAACACTAACGTGCAGATGGTGTGTAACAGTTAAGGCCAAGCCACACCGGATGCGTGTGCGTGACGTGCACGTACACGTACGCGTCCCGCTGCGTTGTAGAATACGAAAACACATAAGAGAGGACACACCGCTTGCGTGACGTGTGCGTGACGTGCGCGTACGCGTGACTTGCACGCAACGCAGCTCCGACGAGACAAACCGGCTGCGTACTGCGTGCACGCGTCCACGCAGCGGAGCGGCAACGTCGCTTCGTTGCGTGCAGTGATGACGTTGTGTTTAACTGCGATCCCTATGAGAGGGCGAACCGAGCAGGTTCGGACACGCACAGCTCGGTGCTGCATAGGTGCTGTGCGTGTACACGCGCAGCTCGCTTGTATTTATTTACAACTCGGTCGGTGCGCGTGCTGGTTTTTAATATGGATTCAGTGATAAAAGAAAAACTAATTAAAATCTTTCGTCAATACGAATGTATATTTACAACATAGCACAAAGATTACAAAAAAATACGTTTTATATAAATAATTTGGCCTGTGGGAACAAATCGATGTTAGGTATTAACCAGGCATGTTATATGTGTAATAATTGCAATGGCGGCATTAGGTGAGCTGCTTCCATTTGCAACGGGAGTCACATGATGTAGGTACTGTCGCAGGAGTATTTTATTTTACTGCACGCATGACTGAGCTGCAGCGTGCACCTGCGTGGCGTGTGCAGCACACTGCGTGGCGTGCGCTGCGTGACGTGCGCGTCACCCGATGTGACAGGGGTGCTGCGCACGTCACGCAGCGCACGCCACGCAGTGTGCTGCACACGCAGCCGGTGTGGCTCGGCCTTTAACTTTAAGAAAAACAGCCAACACTGGTTCCGGGCGTGATGCGATGCGACTTACGGGCGGGGCGCACACCCTCCTACTTCCCCGACTTCCGAATGCACAGACAGAATTGATGTGCGGACCAATTTTCTGATCTGGACAAGTGGAGGTGTCGCCAGAATCGCGTCCCCTTGCGGAATATTAGTACCTACGGTATGGTTAGTCCCCATTTTTTTCACCCGCATACATAAGTTGGTAACATTAATGGCGTATTAGGCGGGACGGGAGTCGTATTAACCATGAAAAAATGAATGAAAACAGGCCTAAAGTTGCAGGGGCCGGCGTAAAATGGCGTATTATGCGGGAAGTCGTATTAAACGTGATCGCGGGTTCTACGTTTGGTTGGTAAGTTTGGGCTCCTCCAGATACAATATGGCTGATTTTTTTTTCATACAATATACCACAAATGATACGGGATATCCTCAAATCTAACCCCAAGAAAGCAATTTCGAAAATCATTTCATTAAGTTTTTTTTTTATTTTTCAATATTACAAAGTGACACAGTTCTACTTCGGTACCTATTTTACGAGACTTATGGAACTATACCTGCAGATACCGTACATAACTACATATTAATCATAAAATGATACGTAATATCCATGTATCCAACGGGGAATACCTCTTTAACCCTTTTACTGCGCCTTTTCGTCAGTTGGTATAGTTTGTTTCACACAAAATATCTATTTGCTCCTTCAGATACGATATACCTGATTTTTTTTGTACAATATACCACAAATGATACGTAAAATCACTAATATCATGATATCTAACCCCACCCCTGGTATGTTTTGAAAATTATTTTTGTTTTAATAAAATTAATGGCTGAAATCTAATGATGTGGTATATTTTTAGAATCGCCTCAAAAAGCCCTTTAATATAATACTACACTCGATAGGTTTCTGAAAAAAAAATCCCATACAAAAAATAAAATGACTCGGCACTTCCTTCCTAAGGGAAATTTTTTTAGGAACTGCGGGTCAAAAAAATTGTTTCGACCTCGTATGCGTGTGCCAATGGCTAAACTGTACATCGATTTGCGGTTCTTCTTTGAAATTGGGCTCGTACGGCTGCCACTATACTTCATGACAATCTTCTTTTCTCTCGGGCAAACAGCGATTACCGATTATATTGTTTTTTTTTTAAATGCGATTCAGACTATTTATTACATACATAATCAATTTATCAATATTCAACATATGTACATCATTAATATCCCCAAGTTGTCAATGTGTACGATAAATATCTAGTCACGATCACGTTTATAGGTTATGTCCCTTGAGAAAAACTATTATTACATTGCAATCTTCATGGCTGATTGTAGATAACTATGACTAATGCAATAATATGTAAATATAATAGCACTGTTATGACACGACGTTAACACTAAATGCTATCTTTACCGTAGGTGGTGCTTTCATATCGCTATAACGTAATACCTACCTATCATCGGAACTCCCAGTATTCACGAATCAAATGTACCTAGACTGTAATAAATATAATATTGTAGTTACAACTTGGGTCTTCATTCTGTTACTAGTCAAATATTATAAGTTTCTTCTATGGTAGCTATATTGACGAGCAGAGTCGGGTGAGGAGTTAGTGGAAGTTAAACACCTTATGTGTGATAGTATAAGAACATTCTGAACGTTTATTCTCTAAATGCCTATTGTTTTATACACGTTAGGTTGCGCTGACACAAGCAATATGCGTTTATGTCGCAGTAAACCAAAGCGTTACTGCTAAACACTAAAAGTGGACATTCACCACATTACACCTCCCCCGAAAGTTCCTCTCACCGCCGGGGTGACAGAAGAAAAAATTTAAACGCATGTTACTTGTTTACAATTTTTTCTGAAAACAATACAAAAAAATATTAACAAATTATATAGGTATAATGCAAACAATCTTTATTTAGCTAGGTTCTTATGTGTCGTAAGTGTCGTAGTCCTATTAAGGAAAAGAAAAAAAAATCGTTGTGCTAATAAGAAAATATCATCACTTTAAATGTTGTCATCTCTCAAACGTTAAAATATTAATTTACTTCCTTTTCTCATAAAATATAAATCTCCTTCTTTAAAAACATTTACCTACTCTTCATCTTTAAAACATTTACTATTCAACTTTAAAACATTTAAAAACATTTGATATTCAACTTTAAAATATTCACTCTCGCTGTTTATAGTCACGGTATCTCCCATAATTCTGATAATAAAATAAACTAATGCCGTATTAAATGTTAAGCCTTTCACGGACACCTATAAGGTCGACTATGATCAAGGGCATAACTGGGTTGCGCCTCTATGCGCACCCTTCACCTATCAATGCTATCCATAGCAATTCTTCAATAAACACCTAGGGCATGGTCACCCTTTATCAACTCTATAAAATGGCATATCAGGCCAGGCTGTACGGCTCTGCCTGTACCTAGAGACACAAATACATTAAGACAATAAGTCTCCTACAACTTTCACGGAGGATACTGTATATCACACTATGATCAAGTACGAAGGACTAGTGCTCTAGCTATAAGGTCACATTTTATAAATAAATGTGCCTAAACTCCTTAAAACTTTCAAACTTGTACCGTACTGTAAGCTTTCTATAAAATAAACATTATTATTTAACTTCCAAAATTAAAAAAAAAACGATGTAATAAATCAAACTTTCGCTGTACCTATATCAGGTGATCAGTCCGACACGTAGCTAAAGTATCAATCATTACTAAGAAACAATTAAATAATGTTATTGAATTGAGTTGTTAATTATTTAATCGTTATGCGATGTATCAAATTTCATTCATCGCTTATTAAAATATTCTAACTCGCGGCAAAGTCTCGCGGCCTAGTTAAATTTTCTGTTGACGTGCGCACAACGCGTGGCACGCGCTGCAAATTGCAACATACATGATTGAGGACACTATTCGACACTTTTATATTTAATATTATATTATGACTTCTTATGAAAAATTTGTATGCTCGAAACGAAATTGAGTTTAGCGACAACCTTTAATAATTATGAATGATTTAAATTTGACTGCTACTGAATTGGAAAAAGAAATGCTGGCTTTTAGAGAAAATTAATTAAAATCATAAATTACATGTAGGATTTACATCCTATTGCTGCGTGGCTGGCCGTCCTCGGCTTCGTCTTCGTTCGGTCCGGTGCGAGTTCGCAACCGGCATTCTTGCTGCTGCTGGCGTGGCCTGGCGAGCTGGCATTTCCATATGGCACTCGCTTGACGCTTCATATGGCTGGCTGGCTCTGCTTCCGATGATTATGATGGTGGGCCGGGATAACCCTGGACTCCTCTTGAAATGGGCCGGGATAACCCTGGACACCTCTTGATTTGCGAGCCGGGATAACCCTGGACAACGCTCTTCTTTCTTCCTTCTTCGTCTCTTCTTAATTTCTTTTCTTAACGCGGTTTCCGCTTTTTGATGTTGGTTGGTTCTTCTCAGGTTGTTTCTTGATTCTTGATAAGCTGGTTGGTTCTGACTGCGTGGATTGGTGTTGAAAAAGTGGTTCTTCTTTTTTTTTTCTTGCTTGATTTTTCCTTCTTTCTTGGGTGTTAGTTCCTTGTTGGTTCACTGGTCTGGATCGCCATCAAATATTATAAGTTTCTTCTATGGTAGCTATATTGACGAGCAGAGTCGGGTGAGGAGTTAGTGGAAGTTAAACACCTTATGTGTGATAGTATAAGAACATTCTGAACGTTTATTCTCTAAATGCCTATTGTTTTATACACGTTAGGTTGCGCTGACACAAGCAATATGCGTTTATGTCGCAGTAAACCAAAGCGTTACTGCTAAACACTAAAAGTGGACATTCACCACATTACACTAGCAATGGGTTTTACAAGTTTTCCGCATAGTAACAGTGTCGACTCCTCTATGTCGTTTCTATGAACATTCTTAACTTAATCTATCTATCTAATACCTTTAAACGAGCAATTCTTGTTTATTTATTTATATATATATATATATATATATATATATATATATATATATATATATATATATATATATATATATTTAATTATATTATATTAAAACATTAATAATATTATATGTTTTCCGAGCGAAGCTCGGTCACCCAGATATTTAACTATTTAATAAGGAAACAATACTCGATTACCTACTTTTCAAATCCGACATTAACCACGCCAGGTGTAGGTCTGTAGGTATTATTTCTTCTCTGATTGTAATAAAACAATACAAGTCAAAGATTTAAAAAAAATGCTAAATTACTATAATATCGATAATAACGTAATAATAACGATCTTGTCTAATATGTATGTAAGTAGGTATAATCTTCATTAATCATTTAATCATTGCAATCATGTACAACATTATAAGTATACAAGGTACACATATGTGAACACTAGCTGTTGCCCGCGACTTCGTACGCGTGGATTTGTATATTGGTGGTTATACATTCTACATTAGTTTAGAACAGCGGTCGGCAACCTTTTAGCAGCCAAGGGCCACATAGTAGTTAACGAAGTTGACGCGGGCCGCACTTTGTTAATATTTATGACTTTATCAGACATTGTCGTTTGTCAATATTACATACAAAATAGCCAGGGAGGCTCGCGGGCCGCAAGTGACAGGCTCACGGGCCGCATGCGGCCCGCGGGCCGCGGGTTGCCGACCGCTGGTTTAGAACATTATGCAGCAAAAGATAGCGAGGTAGGGACGGTTAATCATTTGTTAATTATTATACAACGCATGAGATTTGTCTTTCACAACCTGGCTACGAAGTTTCAAGCCCCTAACTGAATAAAATTGTTCTCGATATAATCTCTCTCAACCCCCAGAAGATTTCCAAGTCCACTATTTAATAAAACCTACTACCTAACTACCTATTTACGAAGTTTGAAGTTCCTAGCTTTAAATAAAATTTGAACCCTCTACCAACTCTCAACCCCTGTTTAAACTTTTAGGGGATGAATTTTTAAAAACGCTGAAATTACTTTTCTTGTATTGTAATAATATGCCTTTATACAACGATTCAAGTCCCGCACTCAAATAAATATTTGGGTTCCATACAAATTTTTGACCCCCTTCACCACCTTGGGGGATGAATTATCAAAGAATCTGAAATTTGTTTTCTTTACCTTTACCTTTTTACAAAGCTTCAAGTTCCTAGCTTTAAATAAAATTATAACCTATACAATCTTTCTACCCCTTTTTAACCCTGAATTGGGATGAATTTTTAAAAACGCTGAAATTAGTTTTCTTGTGTCCTAATAATATGGCTTTATACAAAGATTTAAGTCCCGCACTCTCAAAAATATTTAATCTCCATACAAACTTTCAACCCCTTTTTTACCTCCTCGGGGGATGAATTTTTAAAATCGCTGAATAGGGTTATTTGTTTTTTAATAAAATACCTTTGTACGAAGTTTCAAGTTCCTAGCTTTAAATAAAATTTGAACCCTATACAGACTTTCAACCCCTTTTGGACCCTTATAGGGGATGAATTTTTAAAAACTTCTCTTTTAATGAAATAACTTTTTACGAAGACAAATTCGTAGCTTAAAAAAAAATTAAACCCTATACAATCTTTCAACCCCTTTTTAACCCTTTAAAGGGATGAATTTTTGAAAACGCTGAAATTACTTTTCTTGAGATCTAATAATATGGCTTTATACAAAGATTGAAGTCCCGCACTCTAAAAAATATTTGATCTCCGTACAAACTTTCAACCCCTATTTCACCACCTCGGGGGAATTTTTTTTAAAAACACTGAAATAAGTTTTGTTGTTTTTTAATTTCATACCTTTTTGCGAAGTTTCAAAGTCCTAGCTTAAAATAAAATTTGCACCCCAAGACAAAGTTTACTCCCCTTTTTTACCCCCTTAGGGGTGGAATTTCCTAAAACGTTGCAATTCCTTTATTTTGCAATCGGCTATTATGCCTTTCTAAAAAGTTTCAAAGCATTTGTAATGGATTCAAACTTTCAACCTCTTTTTAACCCTGTTAGGGGATGAATTTTTAAAAACGCTGAAATTACTTTTTCTGTCTTAAATAATATACCCATATACAAAGTTTCAAGTCCCACACTCACAAAAATATTTGATCTCCATACAAACTTTCAACCCCTTTTTCACCACCTTCGGGGATAAATTTTCGAAAACGCTGAAATTAGTTTTCTTGTTTTTTAATATAATACATTTTCACAAAGTTTCAAATTCCTAGCTTAAACTAAAGCTTGAACCCCATACAATCTTTCAACCCCTTTTTAACCCTTTTAAAGGATGAATTTTTGAAAACGCTGAAATTACTTTTCTTGAGATCTAATAATATGGCTTTATACAAAGATTGAAGTCCCGCACTCTAAAAAATATTTGATCTCCGTACAAACTTTCAACCCCTTTTTCACCACCTCGGGGGATGAATTTTTAAAAACACTGAAATAAGTTTTGTTGTTTTTTAATTTCATACCTTTTTGCGAAGTTTCAAGGTCCTAGCTTAAAATATAATTTGCACCCCAAGACAAAGTTTCATCCCCTTTTTTACCCCCTTAGGAGTTGAATTTCCTAAAACGTCGCAATTCCTTTTTTTGCAATCGGCTATTATGCCTTTCTAAGAAGTTTCAAAGCATTTGTAATGGATTCAAACTTTCAACCCCTTTTTAACCTTGTTAGGGGATGAATTTTCAAAAACGCTGAAATTACTTTTACTGTCTTATAATAACATACCCATATACAAAGTTTCACGTCCCACACTCACAAAAATATTTGATCTCCATACAAACTTTCAACCCCTTTTTCACCACCTTGGGGGATGAATTTTCGAAAACGCTGAAATTACTTTTCTTGTTTTTTAATATAATACATTTTCACAAAGTTTCAAATTCCTAGCTTAAACTAAAACTTGAACCCCATACAACCTTTCATCCCCTTTTTAACCCCCTTAGGGGTTGAATTTTTCAAAATCGCTTCTTATCTCTTGTACACTTTACAAATGCAACCTAGTGTGCAAATTTCAACTTTCTAGCTTTTGTAGTTTCGGCTCTGCGTTGATGAATCAGTCAGTCAGTCAGTCAGTCAGTCAGTCAGGACACTTGCATTTATATAGAAGAAGATATAGATAGATGAACCCGGACAGGGTATAGCAATTAGTTTTAATCTTATACTAAAGTCTTATTACAATAAATGCTCGTAGTTTATATAATAAAAAATAACAATGTATAGAATTTGCATTACATATACCAACAATTACTCTAATTATTGTGATCGCTATAATGAACTTAAGGTTCCGTCACATAGGCGCGTTTTCCGGGCGCGTTTTCAGTGAGTGAAATAAACAACCTGTCTGTCTCTTTTGCGCAGGAACGTGGACCGATACGTGCGAGTGAAATGGCGCGACGTGCGCGTGGGCGACCTGGTGCACCTGTCCAACAACGAAGCGGTGCCCGCGGACATGGTGCTGCTCCACACCTCCAACCCTCTAGGGATCTGCTACCTCGACACCTGCAACCTCGACGGCGAGACCAACCTCAAGCAGAGGATGCTGCCGCCTGGTTTTTTAGAAATGGTAACAATCTCGCATATCTTGGAGTGGCCTAGCAAAACTGAATTTCCATAACATAAATGTTAAAATTAAAACCATATTCAATATTAAGAATTAGGGCCAGAGCTTGTTAGCTTGGCCTAGTACGTTATCCCTGACGTTTTTAAAAAAAATGTGCTTGTCTTCTCTCTCTCAGAATTACCTTCAAATGAATTTAAGATATTCAGGTATGCCTAGATAATTACTAAGTGTACCTAGGTAGGTCGTCGTTGTTATGCTTTCGGGTACTTAAAAGGTAGGTACAGTCGCCATCAGATTTATCGAACAAGCCAAGGTGCTCGCAAATATCTGAACACGCCTCCCAAGCCCATTATTTTAGATGGCGGGTCGTTCAAGTTCCCTGTTTGACCTAAATACTACTCGGAACTTTAATCACAAAAAGAGAGGACGAATTTCGTCATCTACCGACATAAGGTCAAGGCCGAACGTGCTTTTCATGCATATATGTTTAATGTCCTATAAAATCCGAGGCGTAATTACTATGATCATTAATCATTTCCTCCGCTCGGACCGTCTCTATAGCGGATACTTGTTACCTTCCAAACGGTGTCGCCGGCTCGGCCGTTCCAGCTCACCGGCTTCACATTTAACCTCATTGTAAGCTGACATTAATGTCGCTTTCATTACCTGGTAAAGGCGGTTTTTCTCGATTTTAACTGACTCATTTAACCTACTGTTCAAAATAAAGAGCTTGTATTTAAAGATACTTAGGTTTAATACAAACATGCTATCTTTTAATGTGGATGGCATTACATTTCGTCTGTGGAGTTCTAAAAGACTTAGCGTGGGAACACTTTCTCGGATATTAGCGACACAAAGAAAAATCGGAAATGATCGCCGCGAGCGGGTTGCATCAACGGGAATTACGGACTATTAAAGTTCTAAGCAATTAAAACGAGATTAATGTAAGGTGTCATGCACGACGCACGACGATTAATGCCTACTTAATTGTTTGTCACAACTCACAAGATCTTTAATCGTAAGTTGTATAACACGTCGGATTTACCAACCTTAAACTATTAACTATAATAGGTATAATGGGTTCGCAACAAATCAATGTATGAAAACTCCAGATATTGTCTTACTAATTCTTGAAGTACCTACTACCTAAGTACCTACTACATAAAAACTTTCACTGTCAAAAACTAAAAGGTAAAGGCGCGCCCTACTCTTTGTTACAAACTAATTTTGCATAGTGCCTATACTCAATATACATAACATAAGTGTGTAAAAAAAAGAGATGAAACACGAATGTTTGAGAAATGAATATGGTATCGTTGCTTACCGTATATATTATGGTATCTTTTTTTTTACTTCCAGCATTTAACTTTTCGTCCATCGAAATTCAAAAGCACAGTGGAAGTGGAACGGCCGTCAACCAAGATCAACCGATTCACGGGCAGCATCTCGCACCCGAACAAGGAGCGCGTGCCGCTCAACTCCGACCACCTGCTGCTCCGCGAGTGCACGCTCAAGAACACCGACTTCGTGGAGGGCATCGTCGTGTACGCCGGCCACGAGACCAAGGCCATGCTCAACAACGGCGGCCCCCGCTACAAGTGCTCCAAACTTGAAAAGAAAATGAACACCGACGTTATCTGGTGCATCTTGGTCCTACTATTCCTTTGCTGCACAGGCGCCGTCGGCTGCAAGATATTTCTCGACAAATATTACAGCCTGCCTAACTTTCCTTATTTCATAATTACCACGAACTCCCCCGCCTACGAAGGACTGATAATATTTTGGACGTACATTATTGTCTTACAAGTTATGATACCGGTGTCGCTATACGTGACGATAGAGATGACGAAGCTGTTGCAAGTTTACCACATACACCAGGACGTGGAGATGTACGATCCGATGACGAACACTCGTGTACAGTGTAGAGCGTTAAACATCACTGAAGAATTAGGGCAAATCAACTACCTGTTCAGTGACAAGACGGGTACGCTAACCGAGAATAAGATGTTGTTTCGGCGGTGTACGGTGGCGGGAGTGGACTACGACCACCCGCCGGGCCCGCCGGCGGAGCCGTCGCTCGACCTGCCGCCCATCGTCACCCCCGTCACCCACATCTCGCCCAACACCAGGATGCTGCAACATTTGCTCGACAACAATGGAAATGAACACACTCAAAAGGTAAAATTCGTTTCATTTTTAACATGTACCTGATTATTAAAGCAGTGACTAAACATGTCAAACTGAATTTTTGGCACAAACCAACTTCTCAAATGTCAGCCATTAGTCATTATCATTATCACATTATTGAGTAAAAGTATAAAATTATACGTAACATCTGTCGAATGTATCTTTATCAGGATATACTTAATCATCACAATATTGCAAATAAGTTTTTTTAGTAACAGAATATTAAAAAACTACATATACTCATCCTTCATTTTTGTGGTTACAAATATTACAATACTATTATAAGAAAGTAAGATTCTGTTTATTTGTTTAAGCGCTACTGAGAAACGACTCTTGCCAAACTATATCTACTTGATGGGCAGTTTAATACGAATGTTATGAGCTGATTCGACCCATGAAGAGACTTGCCATTGAAGTGAAATAAACTTTGTGTTTGGTTTAGGTACGCGAGTTCATGCTGATCCTGGCGGTGTGCAACACGGTGGTGGTGTCGCAGCCGCACGTGGACGCCATGCACATGAGTGGCTCCAGCCCCGGCGACCTGGAGCACACACGCTCCAACGGCACCGCTCGCTCCACCGACAAGTGAGTTGATGCAGGTGCTGACGGCGAGCGACACGGTGGTGGGGTCGCAGCCGCACGTGGACGCCATGCACATGATCGGCTCCAGCCCCGGCGACCTGGAGCACACACGCTCCAACGGCACCTCTCGCTCCACCGACAAGTGAGTTGATGCAGGTGCTGACGGCGAGCGACACGGTGGTGGGGTCGCAGCCGCACGTGGACGCCATGCACATGATCGGCTCCAGCCCCGGCGACCTGGAGCACACACGCTCCAACGGCACCGCTCGCTCCACCGACAAGTGAGTTGATGCAGGTGCTGACGGCGAGCGACATGGTGGTGGGGTCGCAGCCGCACGTGGACGCCATGCACATGAGTGGCTCCAGCCCCGGCGACCTGGAGCACACACGCTCCAACGGCACCGCTCGCTCCACCGACAAGTGAGTTGATGCAGGTACTGACGGCGAGCGACATGGTGGTGGGGTCGCAGCCGCACGTGGACGCCATGCACATGATCGGCTCCAGCCCCGGCGACCTGGAGCACACACGCTCCAACGGCACCGCTCGCTCCACCGACAAGTGAGTTGATGCAGGTGCTGACGGCGAGCGACATGGTGGTGGGGTCGCAGCCGCACGTGGACGCCATGCACATGAGTGGCTCCAGCCCCGGCGACCTGGAGCACACACGCTCCAACGGCACCGCTCGCTCCACCGACAAGTGAGTTGATGCAGGTGCTGACGGCGAGCGACATGGTGGTGGGGTCGCAGCCGCACGTGGACGCCATGCACATGAGCGGCTCCAGCCCCGGCGACCTGGAGCCCGCACGCTCCAACGGCACCACTCGTTCCACCACTTGTCGGACTTGATGAACGTAGACGACTTACATGCGAGCGTCTTTAGTCCAGGCGACCGGGACACTTCATTGCACCAGCCGGTCCACTGATAAGACAGTATCCCCATAAACCTAGTGGCTCGCGCTAACGCGGCTAACTTCTCTCCAAATAAAACGCAGAATGTGGCGCTCAACACTAGTTGTTAGCGCTACGTGCACAATCCTAAAGAATACTGCACATTAGTTTACTGTACACATACTTTAGCACTTTTCCGCACCATTAAGAAGCCGGTGATTGTTTCCTTTCAACAAATACAGCTGTCTCAATATCTTATGTTATGGTGGTTCTCTAAATCATCGCCAAATGTCATTACGAGTATCATTTCATTTTGCTGAATAATTAAGTGGCAACTCAACACAATATTTCGTTTGATTTCCCAATCTAACAGATTAGTGTATTGCCAACAATTAAAAAAAACACAGCAGAATCGCTTCGTAAGTCTAATACGAAAATTAAGAGGTTTATTTTTGTAATTTAACTTCATATGATGCAAAAATATAGTCCTTACACCCTGGCGGATGCTGCCTCTGCAAGCAGGAGGGGCAGCAAAGGCAGCATCCGCACAGTGTACCCCTTACATTTCATTAAAGTGTCAAATGAGGATATGGGCCTCTACGTGTTTGTCTCCCAAATGTCCTGAACACCATTGCTCCGTGATGGGAAAGACCAAGTAAACCGTCATCATAATGAACATTTTCCGAATGTTGGTTGCCAAAGTAAATCATCTGCGAAATGTTGGTTGGCAAGTGAAATTCGGGCAACAAAACTTCGGCGAAACGGCAAATTGGTTGCTCTGTAAAGAGTGTACCGGAGAATACAACCAAAAACCGGCGACCCACATCGACTTAAGTCCATGTTACGCACGTCTGATGTAACAGTACAAGTATGTAACGCATAGTTTTCATCGTTTTAAATTAAAACGCTAAGATTCAACAAAATCTGTGGTTTCCTAGCTCTAGTTTACATTCTTTAGTAGTCTAATCCAACGAAAAAGCCGGATATTCAAGATCACCGGCTGTCTGTTGCGAGTGTGGACAAGAAATGGAGCGCTCGTGGATTACGATGTGGATGTGGCTCGCGTGAATGAATTCAGAATTGAAATTCAGATTGTAGCACGCAAGCCATCAGCTGCGTACGAGGGGTGTTCAAAATATTCTCGGTATGAGAATGAAAACAAACAAGTACGAAAAGTTTGATATTTTTATTTTTCAATATACTCCCCCCCTATGTTCATACACTTAAAAGATCGATCAATTATTTTTTTTAATCCTGCATAAAAATATTTTTTATCTTTGGTGTAAAAATGCTCCTCCACTGCCGCCTTCAATGCTTCATCATAGGAAAATTTATTTCCACGCAGATCCTTTTTAAGATTGGGGAACAAAAAGAAGTCGCTGGGGGCTAAGTCCGGACTATACGGTGGGTGAGTAACAGTTTCAAACCCACATTCAACAATAGCTGCCTTGGCAATATGAGCAGTATGGACGGGGGCGTTGTCATGCAGAAGCATAACACCTTTGGTTAACTTTCCTCGCCTCTTTTCTTTGATTGCATCCTTTAATTGACGTAGAATGTTAGCGTAGTACTGTCCTGTGATATTTACACCTTTTTCTTTATAATCGATCAGTAATACTCCTTCACAATCCCAAAATATCGTGGCCATGACCTTGCCAGCTAAAGGGATGACCTTGAACTTCTTGGGATGAGCTGAACCCTTAATGTGCCACTGCATGGACTCTTGTTTACTCTCTGGGTCATAATGATGAACCCAGGTTTCATCTCCAGTAACTATTCTTTGCAGCACCTCATCAGGATTTTCACCGCACAGGTCAATAAAATCGGAACAACAAGCTACACGCATGTCTTTTTGAAGCCTAGTCAGCATTCGCGGAACCCATCTTGCACTTACTTTTGACATATTAAGATGGTCATGGATAATATCATGTACGGTACCAATAGAGAGATTGGTTACTTGTGCTATAGATTTTACCTTCACTCGACCATCTTCCAATATAAGTTTTTCCACTTTATCAATATTTTCTTGTGAAGTAGCTACTACAGGCCGGCCAGGTCTAGGGTCGTCTTCAACACTCTCCCTTCCACGTTTAAACTCGCTTGACCACTTTTGAATGGTAGATAAAGAAGGAGCAGACTCACGGTAAACACAATCCATTTCCTCTTTTATGGTTTTTTGATTTTTACCCTGTTTTGTCAAGAATTTTATCACGCATCGATGTTCTAATTTAGTTAACATTGTCAATTCCCACATGATGTTCATGTTTGTTCAGCAATTGCAGAAAAACAAAAGAACATCTCGGTTCGAATTATACTTTTTTTTAATGTCAATGAATAAACCTTAGCGGCCAGTAACGAAAGAAATTTTAGAAGAGGTTGTAAGATATCAATACCGAGAATATTTTCAACGCCCCTCGTAAGAACTAACCGTTACCTTTCCTAGTCGTGGAATAAATACATTTTTGTTTTTCTTACAAAAAACACAGCAATATATTCCCTATATACGGTTATAAGAACGCTAACGTTCTGATATAAAAGTCAAGTATTTGTATAGGTATTTCGTGAACAACTCATTGTCATTTCTGAATGATTTAGTACGAGTATATGACTATATTGAATTAAGGAAACTATAGGTCTATTTACTGCTGCTTAATCTACTGATTAATGTTAATGAATGACTGTTTGTTTCTAAATAAATAAATAAATATCCTTCTAATACGAGTAGGTCTACCATTACGCATTACGTACTTTTACATCGATTGTCGATGGCATGATATTATGGGAACTTAGTTCATTAAGTTTATGATGACATGAATACTTAAGTATAGGTATGGTAAGTAGCGACTAGGTAATATGTGACTTGAGGACGTGATCACTGAAAAGTAGAACATAATGAGACATGTATATGTGAAAATGTACTTATTCGAAGTCGCCAAACTAAATGTTTAGGGGAATTTTCTGACCAAACTGAAAACCAAATGTAGGGAAATGTAAGGCGCGTGTAAACTCATACCGCCGAAATGACTGTATAATACGCGCAGAAAAATACGCTAGTCTGAAACCGCTCTAACACCTTATTTCAATATTATTTTATCTTATTTTCAAAGGCTTAGTATTACTAGTATCACCTTAAACACTATTCAAATACACCCATGAACCCTTACATTAAACAGAGATTATACATCAATGTATGTAAAATTAATATTACTGAATGCACTATGCACTTGGGCACCAACATAATGAATATAACTATTAAACTATTAAATGCTTGTCATAGATCGCAGCGAGGGCGCCAGGTGTCCAAAAAGCTGGCAACATTGCCCCGCTGGGTGGCCATGCTCAGGGCCAGGTAAGCTGGCCCTTTATAAAAATGAAAACACTATTATTCACATCACCAAAATGCTTCGTTTTTGAAGTGAAAACTGCTTTAGCGGCGCTGTGCACTGAAGTGGGGAAAAAATGTTAAACTCGAGACAGCGTAAGACGATCACGTGACCGTAAGACGGACACGTGACCTGATCGAAAAACTGTTACATGTAATGTCATTGAGTTTTTCTTTATTGATTTAAATGCCATCTAGTGAGTTTCGCTCTAACTGGTTTTAATATAACTAGAGTACTAACAGTGATGTGCTTAGGGGTTTCAAGTTATTAACGCTAACGCTAGATGGCGTTAAACCTCAATTATACATAGTGCATTTTGCAATAGTCATTGAGTTTTCACTTCTGCCGGCACTCCCTGAGTGCAACCCGTTGTTTTTTTTTTCTCAGCCCGATCGAAATTGTTCATAAAGGCAAATGGCAATATAGATTAATAAAGATGAATATTACTGCACCATTCCGCTAAATTACGTGCTGTACTACTATTGTAGGCCATAAGTAATACACGCTTGCTTATTATTGTAATGCACGCAAAATGAAATTAGGTAAGGTTCCACAACTGATAAGAAAAACATCGACACGTGTTTTGCTACTCTACGAGGAAAGTCATGGGAAACCTCGTAAAAGAGAACTTGCCTATCTTATATCAACAATTGACGAACACGTAAATTAGGAATAGGAACATTAATGTCACAGTACAAGAACAGTAGTGAATCTTCATAGAAATGTGCCGCTGCCGGCTTGAATATGTGCGTGCGCGCCGGGCGCCGTGTACGCACGCGCTGCCACGCACACATTCGCATAATATATATATAGTTTATTTATATATAGTTTATTTATTGTAGGTAACACACAAAAGCATTTACAGGGGTGCAAAGATTATCCTAATTATGTACAATTGACAAAGTGTAGGTACCTCAGCTAAAAAATATATTGTGTCAGGTTGCTCTGGTTCCTACACTAGGCTCAGCCTGTCTCGTAGGTAACCCAGACTCAAGAGAGTTTATACAATTGAAACTTAAAGCCAAGGAAGAGGAAATACGAACAGAAATTACTCTTACATTTTTACAATAAATTAAATTAAAAAAAAAAACAAATCTTGTGAAACTATCTTAAATTATAATAAAACTAAATTTACCTAGAAAAATCTAAACTTATCCATCAGCGTGCGACTCAGTCAAGTTAATTGTTGCTAGTGAATGTGTGTTTGTGTATATATATAAATGTATGTGTGTGTGTGTGTATGTGAAAGGAAAAAGTAGTTATTTATCAACTTTTAGAAGTTCTTCTATGTCCTCGTAGGAAAAGGAGCTGAGCCATGAAGATATTTTTTTCTGAACTTCCCTAACCGTTAATTTTTTGATGAGGATTTTGGTGTTGACTTTGTTGTAGACAAACGGATGGATGAAATTTGGCAGACGTTGAGCGAAAGCTGAAACAGTCGGGGGAACTGGGACTTTGAACGTGCGTTTTTGTAGCATGCAGTCGTAGTTGGAGGACTTCAAGACTTCTCCGTGAATCCTGGACACAACACGGAGGATAAAAATACCACGAACACTGATGACATCCAGATCGCTGTACACTAGTTTGGTAGGGTATCTAATTGGTTTTCGAAGGGATACCTTGATAACAGCTCGTTGCGCCCTCTCCAGAGAAATCAAGGAGGTTTTGCATGCTCCGCCCCAAGCAGTTATGCAGTATGCTAGTACAGATTGGCAGATGCTAATGTAGACTGTTCTGAGCAATGCTTTGTTTGCGGAGTTACGTAAAATTTTAAAAACGTAAATAAGTTTGCGTACCCGATTTGCTGTGGTTTTTATGTGCTCTTTGAAATCCAGCTTCTCGTCAATTACGGGGGAATACGGTGGCGGCAGTGTGGGCCGTACCGCGACTGTGATCGCGCGCATTCGAGTACGCTCGCATTTGCCTGCTCTTACCGGCCTTAATTTATACCTTATTTATGAATTGATTGAACATTTCATTATATTATATAAATAGAAACCTAGTGCTACTCATAATACGCAAATAATATATAACTAAAAATAAAAGTGACAACCCTAAGCGCCAACGCAAGAGTAGGTAAATAACTTGCCGAGCGGCCTTAGATTCACTACTGTTCTTAGTGTACTGTGTCAATGTATTGTTTTTGCAGTATCTAGTTACCATGGCATTATCAAAGTAAAGGCTTCGTTACACTGCACTGTGACGAAGTCTTAATGTCTGATTGCCTCCATTGCCTTAAATGTTAATTGCTTACAATGCTCATCATTAGGCCATATTCCACCTAAAACCTCAGCCCCAGCCTCAACCCGCAGAAATGGTGCCCCAAGATTTATATTACATACATTAGAAACCTGTATTTATCAACAAATAACTCTGCAGTAATGCAGGCACAAAAACTGAAATTGATTGTTAATATAACATTAGGTAACTATTAACTATTCGATAGCAAATGTGTACAATTATCCTCAATTAACATTCATATTTTAATTAAGTGATAAACAAACTTTGTTAATTATGATTCGGGGAAGTGAAGGTTAAAACGCATGCGGGAGAGAGGTTCGGATCCTCGCTCCGAGCTCCGGGTCCTTCCTGATACTAAGGTTTTGCAACGGGCGGGAGGGGCGAGGGGGTCGCGGGGCGACTTTTGTTGGCATAATTTTTGCGGTTATTATCTGACATTGGTGCTTATATTTGAATTGTATGTTTTAGGTTACTTATATTATTGTTTGACGGGTAATGTAAATTGTTTAAAACATAATAAACAGGCACTTGCAAGGTAAATATTTATATAAGACATATTTATTGCGTAACTTTTACTATATGATCAAACCAAAAAAAAATGCCGTTTCGTGCATTTTGGGCCCGGCCACATAACAGCGGTCGCACCGCTGACATGTGGCCGGGCCCTTTGGCTGATCAGGGTGCGTAGCCAAGGTGGCAAATGTGGCAATCGCTTGCGCTACGATAATGAAACGCTTTGTGTCTCTATCACTTTTCCATATTCGTGCGACAGTGACAGTCGGGTTATTCCCACTAGTTACCACCAAGTTGTTACCAGTGGTAACTACTGGGAATTTTTTCCCACCTTTTACCACTGGTAACTACTGGGAATTTTTATTCCCAGTAGTTACCACTAAAAATTTTGTTAGAGTTAAATACTAATAAAAACAGTATAAAATAGTATAGTATAAATATAGAGTGATTTTGAATTACCGAATAAAATCATTTAAAAATAATCTAAATGGATTATTAAATTTATCCTTGCATATATTATAGTTTTTGTACTAGTACCGGTTAAACTGTTTCAATATTTTTTCGTCACTTTTAAGGCAGTTTACTAAAACACTAATCGACTTAATAATGATTTATTAAATCACTCTATATTTATTTTTAATTTTTTTGTACTGTTTTTATTAGTATTTAACCCTAACAAAATTTTGGTGGTAACTACTGGGAATAAAAATTCCCACTAGTTACCACCAAACCGAGTTGGTGGTAACTACTGAGAATTATTTTTCCCAGTAGTTACCAGTGGTAAAAGGTGGGAAAAAAATTCCCAGTAGTTACCACTGGTAAGAACTTGGTGGTAACTAGTGGGAATAACCCTGACAGTCAAACAATGTGTTTTGCAGTTAAATAAATCGTTTCGTCATGTTTTATTTTGTGGCCAAAAAATCTATAGGTAAAAACACAAAAATGGCCTAGAGCACCATGTCCATAGCTATGTATATTTTTTCGGCCTCTTCCTTAGTCAAGCTAATTTTTTCGGCCTCTTCCTTAGCTTGACTAAGGAAGAGGCCGAAAAAATATACATATAATAATGTGTAGTTATATGTTTTAATTTTTAATTCGGTCCCGTTTATATTTTGTCGTGTATATATATGTGAAGTTAAACTGTTTAGACGACAACGGTTTCACTCACTTGAATTTTTAGTCGCTATTGGCGACATGTTTCGGGCCCTTCGGGGGTCCTTCCTCAGGCTCGAGTGCTCGCGGCGACTGCAACTCGTGCAAGTGAGTGAAACCGTTGTCGTCTAAACAGTTTAAAATATGTCTCACGAAAGTTTAATATCTATATGTGAAGTTATTTATGAAAGGGGACCTTAATTTCGACTGTGTTTAAGTACCTACATTGCTCTGCGTCGCATTAGTTGTAATGTCAACAATTATTTAGGTCCCTTTTCATTAGATGTATAATTGAAATTATTTAAGGCATTTGACAATTGATACGCATCGGTACAGGTACGCGCGGCTGACAGAGTCGCGGTCGACGACGCCGTCGCCGCCGCCGTCCACGACGTCGCCGCTGCGCTTCAAGCTGGCGCGCCTGCCCTTCGTGCGCGGCGACGACAGCGCGAGCGAGCCCAGCACTAGCGCCGACCAACAGGTTCACTAAATTTCAAGCCCTTTGTGACGTGTTCAATTAAATATGCGCTAGACTGGAGTGAGCAAGATTACTAATTATTTAAACGTAAACATTATTTCTTGAATAGTTGGGTTAAAATTACAACGCTCGCGGGTCAATCACGGCATTGTGATTTCGTAACGTAGGGCCGACAGGTACATAATTATAATTACAGGTACATAAAAAGCCGGTTTAGATCTTTCTGGAGGTCGCTTTAATTGTAGACATTATAGAACCTTTTGATATTTTAGGTTTTATTTAACTTACGATATTATGATACGGGTTTCAACACAAACTACTTATATATTTTCCTGGTCTGTTAGATTTTTCCCCTAAGTATTAATTTATTCTTATTAAGAAATAATTATAGATAATTCTTATATAACACAACTGAAAAACTGAAACTGTCAACGTCGTTGGGGTCAGAATTGCAGCAATGCTAGAGTTGAAGCATGAGTTATTCGATCTACTCAGACATCACAGATAATTTTCTACATTTTCGATATTTTATATTAATTACCCTGGAGAACTGCAGCAGCATCAATCGAGAAAAGTAATCGCACTCTACGTTTCGTGTGTCAGACGGTGCGTTTCGAGGCGGAGAGCCCCGACGAGCTGGCGCTGGCGGAGGCGGCGCTGGCGTACGGGTACGAGCTGCGGTCGCGCGCGCCGCACGAGGCGGAGGTCGGCGTGCGCGGCGAGCTGGCGCGCCTGCGCGTGCTGCGCGTGCAGCAGTTCGACGCCACGCGCAAGTGCATGAGCGTGGCGCTGCGCGACCCGCACGGCCAGGTGAGTGTGCACTGTGCAGTACCGACACCGGGCCTAATACTCCTCTTTGAGAGAGACTTGAGAGTTTCAACTTTCAATTTTGATGAAGCGAACTTGTATAGGTACTTACTGTACGTCCAACGTTAATGCGACATTAATAAAATGGTTAATACAGGGTGCCATCTGAGTCGTGATCAGTTACATGTTTTTCTATCTCCATAAACAACGAGCAATTTAATGCCCCTACTCTTACTAAAATCAGACAAGATATTTTTTTTTTTTTTTTTGTTTATTTTTTGTCATTTATTTTACTTTTACAAGTGCCAATGTGGTATTTAAACAGCTTTGTAAGATGTTTCAAATGAAAAATTATGTAAATTTTATTGCTAACTGGGACAAATGACAAAATTGATGTCAATGACAGTTCCGATTCAAAGAGACGATTCAATTTACTAGTTTAAATATCTTAATAAGCCGTTGTAATATCCTAAATCCACTTATAAAAGAAAAATAAATGACAAAAAAAAAGAAAAAATGAAAAAAAAAAAAACTAATTTTAGTAAGAGTACGGGCATTAAATTGCTCGTTGTTTATGGAGTTAGAAAAACATATTACTGATCACGACTCAGATGGCACCCTGTATAATATAAGAAAATTTGTTCCCAATCCTGATTTTCAACTATCTTTCAAGAAAAGGCTCAAAATTAATAACTACTTAAAGGATTTGGTACAGAAACTTATCTTGCTCATGTCGATTTATTTCTTACACTAAAAGTAGTGTGGTTAATTTTATAAAGTCCGAGTATACAAAGGGAATGAACCCAACCTGCACAGGTGGTGTTGTACGTGAAGGGCGCGGACAGCACGGTGCTGAGCGCGCTGACGCCGGCTCGGGCGGGCTCGGCCGAGGCGGCCGCGCTGGAGCGCACGCGCGCGCTGCTCACCGAGTACTCGCGCGCGGGGCTGCGCACGCTGGTCATGGCCAAGCGCGGCATGAACTCCGCGCAGTGGGAGGAGTGGCTCGCCTCGCACCAGCGCGCCTCCGAGATGGGGGAAGGTACGTTTGTCGCGTTCTAACGTTTTTCCAATGAAGGTTTAATAAAACCTATTTTTTTTTTTTTTTTGAACTGACCAAATAATGCTGAAGAATAAGTCTATCATCTTGACACTTAATCAGTTGATTAGAATTTGAGGATATGCTTTATGTAGCCTCCGCTTTCGACTTCGTCCAGTTGGTCTATGTAGAAATCGTTAAATATTATCGATGATTAAAGGAAGTGAATTTCAAAACATGCTTTCTTAGTGAAGCTAAACAACAAATTAAAGAATATATAATTCATATTTCCATACGTTGTCAGGTCGCGAGAAGCGCATTCGCGAATCGCTCGCTCGTCTCGAAAGCGCTTTAACGCTGGTCGGGGCCACGGGCGTGGAAGACCGTCTCCAGGAGGATGTGCCCCGCACCGTGCGGGCCTTGTTGGACGCCGGCATCATCGTGTGGGTGCTCACGGGGGACAAGCCGGAGACCGCCATCAACATCGCCTACTCGGCGGCGCTGTTCTCGCAGAGAGACAGGCTGCTCCATCTTATGTCGAGAGACAAGGTCAGTATAGGTCATAGGAAAACGTGTCCGGCAATGTGTGTGTGCTCTTGAGCTTGCATAACCCAGAGACGACCATTACGGGAACAGTATATATTGTCTCGGTTCGGCGTTGTGTTAATTTTTTAATTGGATGTTCCAGGTAAAAACCCCCTACTGTAATACCCTATTAATTACCTATGTTGGACAAATAAATAAATAATTTTGTATTTTTTGTATTTTTAAAAATCATCAACTTTGTAATATTTTTCCTGTGACACGTTTCGTATGCAAGAAATCGCAAGAAATAAGAACTTATCTTTTAAATTTAGGTGGTGTTAAGTGGCGCAGTCGGTAGGGGACGGGGAGTGACTACGGGTAGCTAGACCTGATAAGACAAAAAACTTGAAAACTAAACAGTATTTATGTTTTGCTCTATAGTTGACTGGTAGAGAATGCCTTAAGGCATTAAATCCGCTTTCGACACGGCTCGATTGGTGGCAGGGACACCCAGTTGCCGTCGCTGTGATGTCCGGTCCGGCCCTATCGACCGTAGCATCTTAGAATGTTGTTATTCGTTTGACAGGATCAAGCCGAGTCTACGATCAAGGCCTACTTGAGCGCCCCGCTCGGGCCGGGCGGGCGCGCGCTGGTGGTGGACGGGCGCACGCTCACGTACATCCTGGACCGGCGCTCGGGGCTGGTGGCGCCGTTCCTCACGCTCGCGCGCCGCTGCTCCGCCGTGCTGTGCTGCCGCGCCACGCCGCTGCAGAAGGCGTACATCGTCAAGGTACCGTCCTGCTGGTGGCCGGGCCACGCTCACGTACATCCTGGACCGGCGCTCGGGGCTGGTGGCGCCGTTCCTCACGCTCGCGCGCCGCTGCTCCGCCGTGCTGTGCTGCCGCGCCACGCCGCTGCAGAAGGCGTACATCGTCAAGGTACCGTCCTGCTGGTGGCCGGGCCACGCTCACGTACATCCTGGACCGGCGCTCGGGGCTGGTGGCGCCGTTCCTCACGCTCGCGCGCCGCTGCTCCGCCGTGCTGTGCTGCCGCGCCACGCCGCTGCAGAAGGCGTACATCGTCAAGGTACCGTCCTGCTGGTGGCCGGGCCACGCTCACGTACATCCTGGACCGGCGCTCGGGGCTGGTGGCGCCGTTCCTCACGCTCGCGCGCCGCTGCTCCGCCGTGCTGTGCTGCCGCGCCACGCCGCTGCAGAAGGCGTACATCGTCAAGGTACCGTCCTGCTGGTGGCCGGGCCACGCTCACGTACATCCTGGACCGGCGCTCGGGGCTGGTGGCGCCGTTCCTCACCTCGCGCGCCGCTGCTCCGCCGTGCTGTGCTGCCGCGCCACGCCGCTGCAGAAGGCGTACATCGTCAAGGTACCGTCCTGCTGGTGGCCGGGCCACGCTCACGTACATCCTGGACCGACGCTCGGGGCTGGTGGCGCCGTTCCTCACGCTCGCGCGCCGCTGCTCCGCCGTGCTGTGCTGCCGCGCCACGCCGCTGCAGAAGGCGTACATCGTCAAGGTACCGTCCTGCTGGTGGCCGGGCCACGCTCACGTACATCCTGGACCGGCGCTCGGGGCTGGTGGCGCCGTTCCTCACGCTCGCGCGCCGCTGCTCCGCCGTGCTGTGCTGCCGCGCCACGCCGCTGCAGAAGGCGTACATCGTCAAGGTACCGTCCTGCTGGTGGCCGGGCCACGCTCACGTACATCCTGGACCGGCGCTCGGGGCTGGTGGCGCCGTTCCTCACCTCGCGCGCCGCTGCTCCGCCGTGCTGTGCTGCCGCGCCACGCCGCTGCAGAAGGCGTACATCGTCAAGGTACCGTCCTGCTGGTGGCCGGGCCACGCTCACGTACATCCTGGACCGACGCTCGGGGCTGGTGGCGCCGTTCCTCACGCTCGCGCGCCGCTGCTCCGCCGTGCTGTGCTGCTGCGCCACGCCGCTGCAGAAGGCGTACATCGTCAAGGTACCGTCCTGCTGGTGGCCGGGCCACGCTCACGTACATCCTGGACCGGCGCTCGGGGCTGGTGGCGCCGTTCCTCACGCTCGCGCGCCGCTGCTCCGCCGTGCTGTGCTGCCGCGCCACGCCGCTGCAGAAGGCGTACATCGTCAAGGTACCGTCCTGCTGGTGGCCGGGCCACGCTCACGTACATCCTGGACCGGCGCTCGGGGCTGGTGGCGCCGTTCCTCACGCTCGCGCGCCGCTGCTCCGCCGTGCTGTGCTGCCGCGCCACGCCGCTGCAGAAGGCGTACATCGTCAAGGTACCGTCCTGCTGGTGGCCGGGCCACGCTCACGTACATCCTGGACCGGCGCTCGGGGCTGGTGGCGCCGTTCCTCACGCTCGCGCGCCGCTGCTCCGCCGTGCTGTGCTGCCGCGCCACGCCGCTGCAGAAGGCGTACATCGTCAAGGTACCGTCCTGCTGGTGGCCGGGCCACGCTCACGTACATCCTGGACCGGCGCTCGGGGCTGGTGGCGCCGTTCCTCACGCTCGCGCGCCGCTGCTCCGCCGTGCTGTGCTGCCGCGCCACGCCGCTGCAGAAGGCGTACATCGTCAAGGTACCGTCCTGCTGGTGGCCGGGCCACGCTCACGTACATCCTGGACCGGCGCTCGGGGCTGGTGGCGCCGTTCCTCACGCTCGCGCGCCGCTGCTCCGCCGTGCTGTGCTGCCGCGCCACGCCGCTGCAGAAGGCGTACATCGTCAAGGTACCGTCCTGCTGGTGGCCGGGCCACGCTCACGTACATCCTGGACCGGCGCTCGGGGCTGGTGGCGCCGTTCCTCACGCTCGCGCGCCGCTGCTCCGCCGTGCTGTGCTGCCGCGCCACGCCGCTGCAGAAGGCGTACATCGTCAAGGTACCGTCCAGCTGGTGGCCGGGCCACGCTCACGTACATCCTGGACCGGCGCTCGGGGCTGGTGGCGCCGTTCCTCACGCTCGCGCGCCGCTGCTCCGCCGTGCTGTGCTGCCGCGCCACGCCGCTGCAGAAGGCGTACATCGTCAAGGTACCGTCCTGCTGGTGGCCGGGCCACGCTCACGTACATCCTGGACCGGCGCTCGGGGCTGGTGGCGCCGTTCCTCACGCTCGCGCGCCGCTGCTCCGCCGTGCTGTGCTGCCGCGCCACGCCGCTGCAGAAGGCGTACATCGTCAAGGTACCGTCCTGCTGGTGGCCGGGCCACGCTCACGTACATCCTGGACCGGCGCTCGGGGCTGGTGGCGCCGTTCCTCACCTCGCGCGCCGCTGCTCCGCCGTGCTGTGCTGCCGCGCCACGCCGCTGCAGAAGGCGTACATCGTCAAGGTACCGTCCTGCTGGTGGCCGGGCCACGCTCACGTACATCCTGGACCGGCGCTCGGGGCTGGTGGCGCCGTTCCTCACGCTCGCGCGCCGCTGCTCCGCCGTGCTGTGCTGCCGCGCCACGCCGCTGCAGAAGGCGTACATCGTCAAGGTACCGTCCTGCTGGTGGCCGGGCCACGCTCACGTACATCCTGGACCGGCGCTCGGGGCTGGTGGCGCCGTTCCTCACGCTCGCGCGCCGCTGCTCCGCCGTGCTGTGCTGCCGCGCCACGCCGCTGCAGAAGGCGTACATCGTCAAGGTACCGTCCTGCTGGTGGCCGGGCCACGCTCACGTACATCCTGGACCGGCGCTCGGGGCTGGTGGCGCCGTTCCTCACGCTCGCGCGCCGCTACTCCGCCGTGCTGTGCTGCCGCGCCACGCCGCTGCAGAAGGCGTACATCGTCAAGGTACCGTCCTGCTGGTGGCCGGGCCACGCTCACGTACATCCTGGACCGGCGCTCGGGGCTGGTGGCGCCGTTCCTCACCTCGCGCGCCGCTGCTCCGCCGTGCTGTGCTGCCGCGCCACGCCGCTGCAGAAGGCGTACATCGTCAAGGTACCGTCCTGCTGGTGGCCGGGCCACGCTCACGTACATCCTGGACCGGCGCTCGGGGCTGGTGGCGCCGTTCCTCACGCTCGCGCGCCGCTGCTCCGCCGTGCTGTGCTGCCGCGCCACGCCGCTGCAGAAGGCGTACATCGTCAAGGTACCGTCCTGCTGGTGGCCGGGCCACGCTCACGTACATCCTGGACCGGCGCTCGGGGCTGGTGGCGCCGTTCCTCACCTCGCGCGCCGCTGCTCCGCCGTGCTGTGCTGCCGCGCCACGCCGCTGCAGAAGGCGTACATCGTCAAGGTACCGTCCTGCTGGTGGCCGGGCCACGCTCACGTACATCCTGGACCGGCGCTCGGGGCTGGTGGCGCCGTTCCTCACGCTCGCGCGCCGCTGCTCCGCCGTGCTGTGCTGCCGCGCCACGCCGCTGCAGAAGGCGTACATCGTCAAGGTACCGTCCTGCTGGTGGCCGGGCCACGCTCACGTACATCCTGGACCGGCGCTCGGGGCTGGTGGCGCCGTTCCTCACCTCGCGCGCCGCTGCTCCGCCGTGCTGTGCTGCCGCGCCACGCCGCTGCAGAAGGCGTACATCGTCAAGGTACCGTCCTGCTGGTGGCCGGGCCACGCTCACGTACATCCTGGACCGGCGCTCGGGGCTGGTGGCGCCGTTCCTCACGCTCGCGCGCCGCTGCTCCGCCGTGCTGTGCTGCCGCGCCACGCCGCTGCAGAAGGCGTACATCGTTAAGGTACCGTCCTGCTGGTGGCCGGGCCACGCTGACGCACACACATTACGTTTTATGATAAAGGAAACGTGAAATGTTTGAGCTTGCCGATCTTATATTTTGGCTGTCATGATCTATAGTTAATTTGTACTATGTAGGTACTTTCAACGTATATGTTTTAGTATTCCTTTGTGTCTGCGTTGTAGTAATCTGCTGTTACTTCGCAGGCGGTGAAGGAAGAGCTGGGAGTGACGACGCTCGCGATCGGGGATGGAGCCAACGACGTATCCATGATACAGACCGCGGACGTCGGCGTTGGTATGTTTAACGCTTTTTAAACGATTTCCAAACGGAATCTTGTTATGTATCGAAACTAGCCTTAAAATAGTAGAAGTACGCAGTCCCGTTTCGTTTAATAGTATTATGATGTTATTAAACTTGGCGGAACTGTCTCTGTAGCAGTTTGGAATACAATTCAAATTATAATGATATATTATTATAGAGTTAAAATTAGTTTAGACATCGGACACTGAACTATAAACTGCACGAACTACATATCACCATTCATTCCTTCGACATTTTGTTTGATACTTGTTGAGTTGAGAGTTAATAAAGGTTTCCATACGCACGAATCGGCGCAGTTATGCCAGGATCGCACGTACCGAGTAGAGTGGCGAGACAGTAAAACGAAGTATGAAATTGTTACTCGGCCGAGTAAACATTCCATACTTCGTTTTACTGTCTCGCCACTCTACTCGGTACGTGTAACCGAGCCCTTATGCTTTGATCACACGTACCGAGTAAACGGGCGAGACAGTGAAACGAAGTATGGAATTTTTACTCGGCCGAGTAACAATTTCATACTTCGTTTTACTGTCTCGCCCGTTTACTCGGTACGTGTGATCAAAGCATTACACCCCGATAAGAAGACAATTAAAAACCAAACAGGAAATACTTAGCTTTGAACGCCATGCCTATCTTGCGCGGCGCGTCATCGTAAACCTTGTCGGAATGCACGAAGGTACTCGGCTGTAGCCGCGCGTGTCAGTTGGCGTCTTTGGCGTTCAAAGGGTTAATAGGGTACATATTTGATTGATTATTCAAATCAGTTTCTTTTTTCAAACTGTCAAAACGATTAAGTCACTATGGAATTTATATGAAACACAATAAATAATTGTTGTCTACGTTTTTCTAAAGCTTTATTTCGTTCGTTCTGAAATAATTTATTTTAAATACAGCTAACATCTCGGGTTGCCAACCGTTCTATTTAATATAGTATTGTACTATAATTAGGTCTTGCGTACTATATACTTTTAGGATACTTAATATGTAAAACCTTTTCTGTTGTCATCTTGTACAACGTATTCTGGCAAATAAAGAAATTCTATTCTATTCTATTCTAAACAATATAGCACGCAAAAATACTATTTCGATGGTTCGTTACGCTGTGCTTTTTTTTCATAAATATGAAATAACAACATAACTCAAAGTTCTTAAACTGAACAAGCGCGAGTGTTGCATGCTTCTGAATGTGAACCTACATTTTTAATTTTTAACAAGCAGAAACGTCTGCGTTCGATGCTATTATGCTTAGAATAAATTTAAAAGTGGAAAAATTACTGTCTTGGATGAGACTTGAACTCACGGCCTCTGGTGGAGGTCAAGTCTCACCCAAGACAGTAATTTTTCCACTTTTCAATTTAAATGTGAACCTACATGTCAAGTAACATCCCCATTTTTCTCCCAGGGCTGTCCGGGCAAGAGGGCAGGCAAGCGGTGATGGCGTCCGACTTCGCGCTGTCGCGGTTCAAGTTCGTGGAGCGGCTGCTGCTGGTGCACGGCCACTGGTGCTACGACCGCCTCGCCAGGATGATACTCTACTTCTTCCTCAAGAACGCTGTGAGTATCGAACATCTCGTCCGACTTCGCGCTGTCGCGGTTCAAGTTCGTGGAGCGGCTGCTGCTGGTGCACGGCCACTGGTGCTACGACCGCCTCGCCAGGATGATACTCTACTTCTTCCTCAAGAACGCTGTGAGTATCGAACATCTCGTCAGACTTCGCGCTGTCGCGGTTCAAGTTCGTGGAGCGGCTGCTGCTGGTGCACGGCCACTGGTGCTACGACCGCCTCGCCAGGATGATACTTTACTTCTTCCTCAAGAACGCTGTGAGTATCGAACATCTCGTCCGACTTCGCGCTGTCGCGGTTCAAGTTCGTGGAGCGGCTGCTGCTGGTGCACGGCCACTGGTGCTACGACTGCCTCGCCAGGATGATACTCTACTTCTTCCTCAAGAACGCTGTGAGTATCGAACATCTCGTCCGACTTCGCGCTGTCGCGGTTCAAGTTCGTGGAGCGGCTGCTGCTGGTGCACGGCCACTGGTGCTACGACTGCCTCGCCAGGATGATACTCTACTTCTTCCTCAAGAACGCTGTGAGTATCGAACATCTCGTCCGACTTCGCGCTGTCGCGGTTCAAGTTCGTGGAGCGGCTGCTGCTGGTGCACGGCCACTGGTGCTACGACCGCCTCGCCAGGATGATACTCTACTTCTTCCTCAAGAACGCTGTGAGTATCGAACATCTCAGAAATAACTTATGTATTTTACTTTAAACTCTTCTTAGTTTACATTTAAAACCTAAGTGGAACGGTAAGGTAAACGTACTAGTGCTCGACATGCTAATGCCCAATAGATAACACCCTGCTGTCACCTCTATTGACAATGACTTAAGTTTCAAGAAGACATGTACTGGTACCGCGTCGAGCACCACCAGTACGTTTACCTTACTATTAAAAAAATCGCCCTATGATAAAACAGGACTATGTGGCAATTAGCTCTTAGGTGATCGATAATGTGACCGACAATCGAAATGATACAATGTAAAACTCAATAAGTTGAGGGATTTTTTAATTAAAACAAAAACTACACGGGAGTTCTAATTTAAAACAACCAACTTGCTTAATTTATTTAATTTGGTCGTACAGCCCACGCGACAGTCAATATAAGTTTTGAGATCATGGAGTGGTTTATAATGTAGCTTCGTCGTGTTACAGACGTTCGTGTTCCTCGTGTTCTGGTACCAGCTGTACTGCGGGTTCTCGTCGGCGGTGATGGTGGACCAGCTGCACATGATGACCTACAACCTCGTGTTCACCGCCTTCCCGCCGCTCGTCATCGGTGAGTTCCCACCTCACCTCACCTCACACATGTTGTACAGTCTTCATTTATACTTGTCACTGTCACTACAAGTATAAATGAAGACTTCTAGGATATCAGCAGGAATATACATAAAGATGAACAGCATCCAGGACATTAACCATTTATTCATTGACGTATCATTCGAACTGACGTATAGTCATAATCCTTATTCCAAGTAGTTCTGCGGCCGGAGGTTGCATACACTACAATACTCTTTGGTGTTTAGGTACCTACTTCTTAGTAGACAAATCCCTTACTATAGGTACTGAAGAAGATTTTTTAATATATTTTCTCTTTGTTTTTCATCAATCATCTGGGATTTGAACTTCAGGCCTCTGGTCTCTGTATTTAGACTTCACTAATGTTATAGCAAGGGTAAGGAAGGTTCCCAAGCGCTAGGCTTCAACAAGTGCACACTTGCCCGGTCGTTTTTTAAAAAACGCCAAATAAAATCATAAATCATTTATTTTTCGTGATAAACTAGTTAAAACATACAAAAGTAACATGATTTTTGTAAACGTTCACAATCATTCATAACGAATAATTTCCTTTTAAATGATTAAAGTACTCGAATTTAAACTGTTGTGAGACATACTAACATTGAATAATTTTACGGTTTAGACTCACTTGTTTTAAGTCACTCGCGCAACATGTTTCGGAGAGTACGCGACATGTTGAGTACCTACACGATACACGGCCGTCGTGAACGCTGCTCGCACTGTTAGTGCTTGAGAAAGGAGACCTAGGTTCTCCGAAACATGTCCCGCGAGTGACTTAAAACAACTGAGTCTAAACCGTATAATTATTCAATGATTAAAGTACTATTACGAAAAAGTTGGTTGGTTTGTGTAAGATTGACCTATAATATATTGAACTATAAATATTTAAATTGCGTAGATTGATAAGAGTATAGGCTACATGACTAATTTTCATTTATGGTATCAATCGATCGGGTTTGTTTTTAGTATCAAATTGTAAAAATAACAACACCTTGAAGATATTTATCCATTAATTTTCTTGTCTTCTTCCAATTCACAATAATCTCTTCTCTTGACAACCGCCTGCTAGCACGACTCAACAACCAAAGAGAGCTGTCCGCCAAGTGTCTTTCTTTTTATACCCAACCAATAACAGTCTTCAATTTCAAACTACCCTTAACTTTAAAAACTTATTAAGTAGGTATGCTAGGTCTTATTTCAAACTACCCGTAACTTTAAAAACGAATTAAATAGGTATGCTAAATACCAAAAACCCTACACTCGTCCATCCTGACTCCGTGTATGTCCTCATACACGTGCCAGGTGGAAACCCTACACTTGGCCGACAGACTACGTATACTACTTAACAGTGGATACACTAATCGCATAGGATACTAAACAGTTTCAATCAGGCATCAGCAAGTCAAAATCTCAAAAACATCATCTAAATAACCTTTCGTATGCCTGCCACACAATTTGGACTAGAATTTACAGTTTCAAGGTTATTAATTCAGTGGTAAATTTTGACTAAAGCATACGAAGGGTTAAAATTGTTACTCTTCTGCCGGAGACATCCTGCTGGAGACGGCTCGCACCGGACTCTGGCGGCGCGAGGCGGGCTCCTGCTGGAGACGGCTCGCATCGGACTCAGGCGGCGCGAGGCGGGGGACGCCGGTAGAGGTGCGGCGCTCAACTTGCTAAAAATATCCAACATTGGGTTAATAATCACAACAGTGTACACCTTGACTAGTAATTCAGGGTAACAGATCATTAATTGCCATTTATTATTCGATTTTAATGAGTAATGATCATCTCTATCTGCAGGTAGATAGTACACGAACCAATTCAATTCTCGTGACTGAAACAACAGAGTACACGAACCAATTCAATTCTCGTGACTGAAGCACTATCAATCTTCCTGCCATATATAATATGAACCAGTTCAAATCTTTTCTAAAATGGTAGTACTTAGCTGTGTCAGCACACGAATCAAATCAAATTCTCGTGGCTTCAACATCATTTTCCATTATCATGTCAAGAAATCTTCAATTATAAACCTCACTCTTGAGACAGGAATATTTCCCGAGAACCTTTCAGTAACTTTAACCCTGACTATAATTTATAAAATATTACTATGATGAATAACAGCGATAATTAAGTAATTATTGTGTACAACTTGACCTATTATGTTCCCATTATCAATGTATTAATCATCTGGTACTAAAAACCTATACCTAATAGCTCCCCTCCCAATGTTTTCAGAGAAGGTCGTATATTCTAGCTTGTTAGGATTTATCCAAGCTGACAAAGTACTTAGTCCATCAATCGCAAGACGCGTTGGGATTTTCAGACTATTAGATTTTTTTATAATATGCATATTGTTTTATGAAAGACTTGAACAGTATATTAATTCACTAAACGTCTTTACAGCATACCAAATCCCGCAGTTCGGGAATAAACATAGCACCTAAATAGGCGTGTTTCCGCAGAAAAAGGACCAGTAATATTTTCTCTACATGTTGAATTAAATAAATTATACGTTTCAAATGTTACATGGCAGACATAAACGATAGAACTGCAAAAACCTGATGTTTTACCTATCCGTACCTTCCGACTTGTTCTAGAATACAATCAAAAATGTATACCATGGAATCGCATATATTTCGTAACTGAAATATGGTATCATTTAACTACTGGGGTGATTACGACGACGTTGTAATTATGTTTAGGTTGTAAGAAAACTGCCCACGCAACATGTATCACCAATATCCACTCAAAGATTTCTTCAAGGAAATACTTGCGTTAATTGAGATCTACATACTGGAGCTTCGCCTTTTTGTAAACATAAAATATTAAGAATAAATCTTTTAATTACGATTTGCGCACTAGTATAAATATAATTATCAAATTTCAAGTTCGGCAATAAGTAAAAGTATAAAAGTGAATTTTTTACCGCAATACGTGTCTTTAATAACCTCCCAGTTGAAATTAATATCTCTTATTATTAAATTATCTCTTTTAAAAACTGACTCAATGGTAATCTACTATTATTTGACGAGTTTTTTATAGTTCATGCATTATTTAATATATCAGCTTATCTAGTAATGAGATAATGTTTATTATTGTACATCTATTTTTATCAAGTCTTAATTTAAACATAATATTTAAACATAATAATATAACCAATAAGAGGCCATCAATCCTCCTCGATCTCGGTTTAATTGTGGTGAGTTCTACAGGTTCAACCATGCACTCTTCATTATCGCTTATATTAAAATCATCATATTAAAATCATTTCAATGTAATGCTGCAACATTAACTGCAGTAACCTATGAATTAAAAATATGATTCAATAATTCAATGATTCAATAATTCAATAATTCAACGATTCTACAATTCAATAATTCAACGATTCTACAATTCAATAATTCAACGATTCTACAATTCAATAATTCAACGATTCTACAATTCAATAATTCAACGATTCTACAATTCAATAATTCAACGATTCTACAATTCAATAATTCAACGATTCTACAATTCAATAATTCAACGATTCTACAATTCAATAATTCAACGATTCTACAATTCAATAATTCAACGATTCTACAATTCAATAATTCAACGATTCTACAATTCAATAATTCAACGATTCTACAATTCAATAATTCAACGATTCTACAATTCAATAATTCAACGATTCTACAATTCAATAATTCAACGATTCTACAATTCAATAATTCAACGATTCTACAATTCAATAATTCAACGATTCTACAATTCAATAATTCAACGATTCTACAATTCAATAATTCAACGATTCTACAATTCAATAATTCAACGATTCTACAATTCAATAATTCAACGATTCTACAATTCAATAATTCAACGATTCTACAATTCAATAATTCAACGATTCTACAATTCCATCAACCAACGATTCTACTATTCAATCAACCAACGATTCTACTATTCAATCAACCAACGATTCTACAATTCAATCAACCAACGATTCTACAATTCAATCAACCAACAATCCTACAATTCAATCAACCAACGATCCTACAATTCAATCAACCAACGATTCTACAATTCAATCAACCAACGATTCTACAATTCAATCAACTAACGATTCTACAATTCAATCAACCAACGATTCTACAATTCAATCAACCAATGACTCTACAATTCAATCAACCAATGACTATAATTCAATCAACCAATTACTATTCAATCAACCAATGACTATAATTCAAGCCCAATAACTATAATTCAAGCCCAATGACTATAATTCAAGCCCAATGACTATAATTCAAGCCCAATGACTATAAATTATGACTATAATTCAATCAACCAATGACTCGATCATTCAATAAACCAAACGACTCGATCATTCAATAAACTAAACGACTCGATCATTCAATAAACCAAACGACTCGATCATTCAATAAACCAAACGACTCTATAATTCAATAAACCAAACGACTCTATAATTCAATAAACCAAACGACTCTATAATTCAATAAACCAAACGACTATAATTCAATAAACCAAACGACTCTATAATTCAATAAACCAAACGACTCTAATTCAATAAACCAAATGACTATAATTCAATAAACCAAATGACTCTATAATTCAATAAACCAAATGACTCTATAATTCAATAAACCAAATGACTATAATTCAATAAACCAAATGACTCTATAATTCAATAAAGCAAATGACTCTATAATTCAATAAAGCAAATGACTCTATAATTCAATAAAGCAAATGACTCTATAATTCAATAAAGCAAATGACTCTATAATTCAATAAAGCAAATGACTCTATAATTCAATAAAGCAAATGACTCTATAATTCAATAAAGCAAATGACTCTATAATTCAATAAACCAAATGACTCTATAATTCAATAAACCAAATGACTCTATAATTCAATAAACCAAATGACTCTATAATTCAATAAACCAAATGACTCTATAATTCAATAAACCAAATGACTCTATAATTCAATAAACCAAATGACTCTATAATTCAATAAACCAAATGACTCTATAATTCAATAAACCAAATGACTCTATAATTCAATAAACCAAATGACTCTATAATTCAATAAACCAAATGACTCTATAATTCAATAAACCAAATGACTCTATAATTCAATAAACCAAATGACTCTATAATTCAATAAACCAAATGACTCTATAATTCAATAAACCAAATGACTCTATAATTCAATAAACCAAATGACTCTATAATTCAATAAACCAAATGACTCTATAATTCAATAAACCAAATGACTCTATAATTCAATAAACCAAATGACTCTATAATTCAATAAAGCAAATGACTCTATAATTCAATAAAGCAAATGACTCTATAATTCAATAAAGCAAATGACTCTATAATTCAATAAAGCAAATGACTCTATAATTCAATAAAGCAAATGACTCTATAATTCAATAAAGCAAATGACTCTATAATTCAATAAAGCAAATGACTCTATAATTCAATAAAGCAAATGACTCTATAATTCAATAAAGCAAATGACTCTATAATTCAATAAAGCAAATGACTCTATAATTCAATAAAGCAAATGACTCTATAATTCAATAAAGCAAATGACTCTATAATTCAATAAACCAAATGACTCTATAATTCAATAAACCAAATGACTCTATAATTCAATAAACCAAATGACTCTATAATTCAATAAACCAAATGACTCTATAATTCAATAAACCAAATGACTCTATAATTCAATAAACCAAATGACTCTATAATTCAATAAACCAAATGACTCTATAATTCAATAAACCAAATGACTCTATAATTCAATAAACCAAATGACTCTATAATTCAATAAACCAAATGACTCTATAATTCAATAAACCAAATGACTATAATTCAATAAACCAAATGACTATCAATACTAGATACTAGATACTCTATACTCGATACTCGATACTCGATACTCGATACTCGATACTCGATACTCGATACTCGATACTCGATACTCGATACTCGATACTCGATACTCGACCAATAAATAAACAAAGCAACAAATCAATCAATTCACAGAAAATGTGCCGTTAATGAGCTAACTATTGTCCAATTTTGTTTATAATCAGATGGCATTATAAATGTGGAGCTTCCTCGCAGTTCAAATAGAAATCACAAAAGTGGGTCAAAGGCCTGACCGGCTGAGAACCACTCATAGATCGTATCTATTATTTCGTAAGATAAGATATATACGCGTTATTATATCGCATTGACATATTTAGGCAAAAATTTCTCATAATTGGTACACAAGTAATAGTTTCTATCGGTTCATCAAATTTATTTTTCTCAACTTATCCTCTGGCAATATATTCATCTTATACTTATGTTATATGTGCTAGATGTCGATGAACGAGATGAAGTCAAGCAATTCACGGTATCTAACACACATTACCATATCAAATCATTCATAATATAATAGTAAAAGTAGGTGTACATGACCTGATGTCCAGTGGCGCGTGCCTCTCGCTAAGGCTGTCGAAGCGGGGTTACTCCTGACTTTCACAACAGGACTCTGCTTCGGTCTGGATTCCTTTTTCACTGCCGCTGTTATTCCAGCTACATTCCCTTTCGCGAAGACCGAGGCTTCTGGTGTTCGCAAGCGCCGTTGATCATCATGAGTCATCGTCAGCCATATTCTCCAACAACTCGGCATGAAACGTAAAAGTATCCGGTGTTACATATGTATACTATATCATAATACCTTATAAACTATAAAGGAATTATATGACAAAATAATGTTTAATGGTAGTTCAAATTATAAACATTCATTTATCTCAAAAACTATGCGTCGTAGCAAAAAAAATGACTGAAAATTCAATGCTCCGTTTGCATAGTAAGCCATCTACTTATATTCCACAAATTTTAACATTAAGGATCAAAATCAAAACTCAAAATCTTCAATTAAATTGCGAGACCTGGTTATAAATCATAAATATCAATTTATCTCTGAAACTATGCGCCGTAGTGAAGAAATAATGAAAATTAAGGCACCCTTGAATACTCCAACCAACACATATCAAGACCCACGTGTTGACATATTCTGCCTAATTCCCACATGTGTGTGGGTAAGTAAGTAGCAAAGAAGTTAATAACTACAGTCACGTATCTATTTATTAAGAAGAACACGTGTACTTGATTTTGTTAACTGAACATTATTATAGCTGTCGGTGGCATGGTGGTTAAATACTTTGAATTCTCGACCAACTGACGCATATATTCTTATGATTACACATTGATATTATGTCCATTTAATTACATTTATGGGTCAAACTAACCTAAGTTTAACTGATATGCAATTAGATAGCCTATAATCATAATCATCATAATATTATTAATAAATGATGCAGGTACTCATTTAAATTAAATAAAAATGTTACCAGTACCATCTTTCTTACGTAATCCATTAGAATTTCGTATAGTTAATTAATTATCTCCAAGCTCAGAATAAGGGTCATGTTATCAGTTATCTCACTAAATCAATAAGTAATAGCAGTAGGCGTGTACTTACGTTCTGCACACTTCTGAAGTGTAAAAATAACAACACCTTGAAGATATTTATCCATTAATTTTCTTGTCTTCTTCCAATTCACAATAATCTCTTCTCTTGACAACCGCCTGCTAGCACGACTCAACAACCAAAGAGAGCTGTCCGCCAAGTGTCTTTCTTTTTATACCCAACCAATAACAGTCTTCAATTTCAAACTACCCTTAACTTTAAAAACTTATTAAGTAGGTATGCTAGGTCTTATTTCAAACTACCCGTAACTTTAAAAACGAATTAAATAGGTATGCTAAATACCAAAAACCCTACACTATGTCTATATGGGACCCATTGCATTAAAGTAACACAAAATGCAAAAGTCAGAAATTGTAGTCAAAGGCCGACAGTCGCACTTCACTCGCGAAACGCCCTATACAAAACGGCAAGGGAACGTGACGTCAAGGTCACCTTGTCGTATGGACAAAACAAGAAAATTGGGTTTTTGTCGGTGAAATATTGCGTTTATGTATATAGTTGCTATACAATCTTTTTTTGGATGAAATGTAAGGAATCGAATGGTACCCTTACTTTTATCGTTTTTGGAAGTTAAAAAAAACTTAAATTTTGAAACTTTCATGTAATTTTTCAATATTTTATTTTAATATCCACATTATTGTGATAAATTGCTCGTTTGCTATCTATTTTACTAGATTTTGTTATAAAATTCAACATGTGTCATCATCCCTATCGTCGGTACGTAGGTGCGTACGACCGCGTGGCGCCGGCCGCGCTGCTGTCGGATCGGCCGGGGCTGTACAGCGCGGCGCGGCGCGGGCTGGCCTACCAGGCGCACTCCTACTGGCTCGTGCTGGCCGAGTCGCTCTACATCAGCGTGGTCATCTTCTTCACCGCCGTCGGCGCCTACTGGGACTCCGGCGTGGACCTGTGGGCCTTCGGCATGTGCAACATGACCGGCTGCCTGGTCATCATGCTGGCGTACGTCGCCATCGAGACTAGGAGCTGGGTGAGTACACGTTTAACGGTACTTTAAACTTTTAGAATTCGGCTAAAATGTTCACAATCATTTAATCTTTAACTTCACGATCGGTCTCGGTGGAACGTGCTGGACAGTTGACCGCCACTAGCACATCTGAAAGTATAAAGTGGGAAAGGTTTGACGATATCATTAACCCATTCATGGCCACGAACCGCCGAGCGTACACAATACGCCAGGCCACCATACAAATCGTTTTTAGCTAAAACGCATGACTCAGCTTATGGGTCTCGAGCCTGGCGCGAACGGTAAATAAATCGCCGCTTATGAAGCCGGCCAGTTGGACAGCATTATGCAACATTTTTACTAACCACCGATTTTCTGTGCCTATCAAAAAAGAAACTAATTATTGCAGTTTGTAGGAGTGAATATTTTTACTTTCTACAAGCGTTTAATGTCTGACCAAGCTAAGTTGGTAGCAAATTTTATAGCCCAGCCTGTGCAAGTGTTCAGGGTTCCAGAATTCGTAGCCAGGTCATTCGGATGAAGCAGGTTCGGGGTCCAGTTCATAGCACAGTCGGTCAGGTTAGGCGGGTTCAAATTCCGGTAATCCATAGCCATGGTCACAAAATACGAAATCACTAAACAGCACAGGAGGAGTATAAAGTCGCCAACGAATAAATCGTGACTAAATAATATTTCCCATGTTACTCCAAAATACATCTCTAATAGGGGGAATGGGATGAATCACATCTTGAACTCTTGTGACAAATACCACATGAAAGATAATACCGCCGCCGCCGTTCGGATGCATTCCTTGTTTATTGTCCAAGTGTGTCCGATAAGCTTACACCTGGTCGGTCATTATCTTTGTTTTGGTAAACGCCATTATATTAGTAACAATAGAGAACTTAAAATGTATTATAGTACTTACTTACTTTCTAATCTGCCGTAGAAACCACGATGTTTGAAAAAACTTGTAAATATTTGTCACAAACTATTTGTTATACAATACATATTAGTTAGTGGTGACTGTTTCAACCGCCTTGTTCTATATTGAAACGAAAAAAAATTAACTTTAACATCATTGTTAGTAGGTAATTGCCTAAGATACAATACAACGATCACCAAATATTATGACATAAAAGTACAGTGGGAAAAAATCCTCGTTGCCTTACCCCTCATACAAAACAAAATATTATTATACTACGGCTTGGTTCCTACAAATTGTTGCTTACCATCATCCAAACAGTAATCAGTTGTAAAATGGTACAATATCAAACAGCTTCAACATGAAATAAGCTTTAAAACCAGCCAATAAAGTTTATTTTAACCTGCTACGGAAACATTAGCAGTTTTTACAAGTAGCGCCAGGCCACGGTGACCCATACCTTGAGCCCTGTCAATAACTTCTGAAATATATATATTTTTTGTATTTTTTCAATATAGATTTTTCTGTTTGCTTGCATCGCATTATGTATCTAGAATTTCAGTATATTTACTATATTGCACTGATAGTAAACCAAACTTGAATATTCGAGACCCTGTTTTCATAAAAAAAAACGTGTTTATAATTTTTATCCTAAATGCCTTATAGAAATGATTGTTAGCTTATATGTTACTTACGTTATTACATCAAATTACGTTTCGTTTAAGTTTAAATCAGAATTTATTCAGGACTCACATGTGAGTCACTGGCCCTGCGGAACTGTTTGAGCATGACCCATACGCTGAGTCGCTGGCCCTGAATGGGTTAAATAAAAATACTACATATTTGTTTGCATTATTTAGCATTACGTTTGTCACTCAATTGTAAAATAATTACAAAGAAATAAAGTATCCACATGTGTAAGGCCCCTTTGAAGACAAGGTGCTGTGCAATTTTTGTTAGATGTTATTTATACACATTGTTGATTGTTACTCAGCATTGACTAAATTAACACATATTTACATGCAGCTTTTTTATCATAAACTTGTAAGTGGGTAGCAAAGTGTGGTCTTGATGTGTTATTTATTAAGATGTGTTGTATGTGTAAATTTCCGGTCTCAGAATGTTGGTTTCTTTTTTAAGGTTTTGGGATACTTCCACGTTGTTTACTAAGTAATCTCGTATCGAGCATAATAACCAAATTTCTGAAACTGGAAACCGTGACCATGTATTAGCACAGTTTTTGTGTTGTTTAATTTTCACTGTGTGGCGATTGTGGCCGACACCATGCCTAATAGTTTTAATTAAGCACAAAACTTTCAAGCAGTAACCCCTGATTATACGTACATTTACCCCACTTGACTACGGTTCTTGTCCACAAGTTAGCGGCTTTAAACAAGATTTTAAATCATAGTTAAAGAAATACATGTTTTACGCGGAGACAGCTGAATTAGAATGAACGCGATCTATTCCTTAGCATAATTAGGCTACGAAATGGGATATTCAAATTGTCATTTTAAATGAGGCTATTTATTTTCGGTTACCATTATTCAAAATAAATGAGCATTAAGATTCATCTAAGCAGTCTGTAAATAAAAGTAACTTCGCAACATTTCAGTCACCTTTTACGTGTAAACCCCTTGGGTCTCATTGGTCTAAATTAATTTGCTATCCTTTAAACAACCTTAAGGTTTTAAATCTAAAATTGAATTATCATTTTCGATGCGATATAGCGTCCGTGCGAGTCAAGGAGTTATACTGCATTTCAGCCTTTATTATTAAGGGCTGATTTACGAGTAGATAGCGCGCGAACTCGCATGCAATTTTAGTTACATTGCGGACTGTTGTTTACGTTCAATTTAACCGACCGATCGAAACCCGCAATGTAAGTGTAAGGCCTGAGTGGACGCTCGGAGCGGAGCGTTCGGCGGGGCGTGCAGCGTGGCGTCGGGCTTACAAGTGATTTGAGCAGCGTGCACTAAGGCCGCTCCTATACGTTTGCATTTGTTTAACATGCACGCCGCACGCCCCGCCCCGCTGCACGCCCAACATGAGCGTCCACTCAGGCCTTCACTAATGAAACTCGCATGCGAGTTCTCGCATCGTCTAAATGAGCCCTTAGTTGTAATTTTACGAATGTTAGATATGTTAAATGTGTATTTGTGTACGAATAGACGGTGATCCACGCGATCGCGCTGCTGGGCTCGCTGGGCGCGTTCTTCGTGGGCACGCTCATCTACCACTCCATCCCGTTCTCCATCCTGGGGATGCCGATGGCGTACCACGTGATCCACCACGCCATCGCCGACCCCACCTACTGGCTGGTGGTGGTGGTGGCCGCCGTCGCTTCGCTCGCGCCGAGGTCAGTACTCACATATATATAAACATCACATATGTATAAACGTACATGTCAAACACCTAAAACGAATGAAACCTAAACACACACCGCAATTAATTAAAGGAAATAAATAAAATAACATTAAATAATATCAACAATTACAATTCAATCACAAATGAAGGTTTGTTAATATAGGACATTAGCTTATCGCTTATGTTTATATTATAGGGAAGTTATGATATAATATAATAGTAGATAAACATATACTTTTACACCGACTACCCTCAATGAGTTTGTTGTATTCGCCATTCGGCCGTTTTCCTCTGGTCCACCAGTTTATTGAATAAAAAAAAACATACAACCGAATTGATAACCTCCTTCTTTGAGATTTGGAAGTCGGTTAAAAATGGACTTGGGCGAAATCAAAAACCATTTCGGTAAATATGCTACAGGTAAAACGACCCCTTTCCATAACGTGGTATAACATAACAGTTTTTCTAATAACAAATTTTGCTACTATTGTCCCCTGGCTGGTGGTACATAATAACAACAAGAAATAGTTGATCGACCCTTTATCGACAAACCACCCCCCATATCTAAGTTCAAGTTGTCAGATGCCTGTTCCTATCTCTATCGCTCGCGAGTAATTATATTGGTTAATTTCCACCCATGATGACGGTGGTAAATAACACTGTACGAGCGGGTTAGCAATATAACTATGCGTGGGCGAGAGAGGTAGGAACAGGCGTCATTTCTTTAACGTAAGGAAAAGTATCGTCTTGGGTAGTCCCATTAGTTTTCCGTCAAGTTCTTAAATTAGTCCTATTCTGCTTTCGCCACGCATTCTACATTGAAAGCCACCGACGATTGTGACGAATGTAGAATGGGTGGCGAAAGCAGAATAGGACTAATTTAAGAACTTGACGAAAAACGAATGGGACGATCCAAGACGATACCAGGAAAAGCACTCGTCGTCGAGTTGGTGAGATAAGCGGCCGAGCTTATGTTGTGTGCGCAGAATGGCGTACCACGCGGTGCGTAACTCGTGGCGGCCGAACGTGCTGGGGCGGGCGGTGCTGGCGCGGCGCCGCGGCCGCGCGCGGCTGCCCTACGCCGCGCACTACCACTGCGACACCGCCAGCGCCGAGGCGCACGTCTACAGGTAACACGACTCTATCACAAAATAGATACAGTACAGAAGTCAATCACATGTATGTACTTCACTTTTCATACCTACGCTCGGCGGTCGCTCTAGGGTTGTTAACTATGACTTATGCACAAAAAACTATCGTGGTAGTGGCACTCGTAGTATCTAGTAGTGGCCGAGGCGGGGTGCTTACCTACCTACTCGTACCTAACTGTTCTGTTTAACGTTAAAACGAACCATCGAACTACAAGCAGATACCTACTTACCTAATAACTTACCTCTCTGAAACCACTGGTAGCTTAAAAAACGACATTTCATCGTTTTATGTTGAATTCAAACAACCGTCCACTGAACAGTTATAATAACTTTTTTTTGTTTCTCCATTATTGCACAAAAAAGTTCACAGACGCGTGTCTCAAGCGGGTGGCACTCGCGCTCGCACTGGTCCCAACCGGTCCGAGATATCGTGTCCGTGAGCAGTGTCTATGTGTGCGTTGCTCGAGCGCACTTTGTATGTAGGTTGATTTCTGTACTGTATCTATTTTGTGACTCTATACAGCACCTAGTGGTGGTACGACATGTCAAGTCCCGACCGCGCGGTACGGTACAGTCAGCAGCAGAAGTTGCGAGCGAGGTGTTCAAAATTACCTTGACACGCTCTTATTCTCTTAACAATAAAGTCGTGTCGAGATAATTTTACACACCTGGCCCGCTTAGCAACTGTTGTTGCTGACTGTACCTCGCCATCGACGAGGCGTCAAAAACAACACTTAGGTACGTCTCGGCCCCCAACGTAACCATCCGGTGAGACCTCGCGTGAAGATCAGAGCCGCCTGGCATGCGATTTAGAAAAATAAATTATCAGTAGAGATAGGAATTGGTCGGCGAAACGTAATACTTTTGGGATTTACCTAGTGCTAGAAGCTATTTTTTATCGATACCTATTGAATGTTATGAGATGGAACAAAATAAGTGTCCACAGCTGGCAAAACGTCCCACTTTGTCGCTTACCATGAGGGCGAGATTTGCTTGTATCTTTATACGAATAACGTGTTAAAGCGTCATTATGGCAAGCAACAAATATGGCGTGGTGAGTAATGCTAATAAATTGTAATATATTATTTTTATTGTTGTTCTATAGCTTGTATATTGTTCCCCGCAGGTCTACGGACGAGGACGGTCTGCAGAAGACCGCCGCGGACGTGGCGGCCATCACGTGACCGCGCGCGCGAGCTCCGAACCTAGGCTGTGATCTGTCTTAACGTTTAAGTAGATGTAGACCGGCGGCGCGCCCACACGGCACGGCTACTGAAACGTTGCATCGTCTGACGCTCACGCTCATTTCCTTCGACAAACAGAATCTCCTATATTGTGTACGTAAAAAAAGGTATTCTTTCCACTAAACTGAAAGAACCAGATTTGATAAAATAATAATTGGATCCCTAAGTAAATTATATTCTCGATAAATAACAATAATGACATACGATTAAATAATGGTAGTAAGTGTTCTGGAAATAAGCTTTATAAGTTTTGAACCTTGCATACGATATAAGTGCAGTCGATGAAACGTTTTGTATAATAAGCCTGTTGCCTAGTTGCTAGTTGGGTCAGCGTGCTCGATTATAGACTAATTTATAGTGCTTTCGTATGATGTCGGGACCAATGTGTCACATTATAATTAATGATTCATGCTACACCGTGTCATATACGACAAAAAGTCGAGTGGCATAAACATTACACATACTTTTTATGTGAAAATTATGCTGCGTCTAAGTTTTAACATAACTGTTTTAATATACTGCCCATAGTTGTGAGTCGTCGCTGTAGCTTATGTCGAACATAAGGCACGCTGGTTCACAATTCCGTAAAGTTTTGATACTTCTACCATACTTTAGTTCTCTATATGCTCTAGGACTCTAGGTAATAATAAACGTGAACTGAAATAATTCTGACAATAGTCAAACTGACCAATTTTCATAGCTTTGAGTCTTCATACTTATTGGGATGCCCGGGTGCCTAGCCAAGGTGACAATCATTTGCGCTACGATAGCGAAACGATTTATGTCTTTCCATCACACTTCTATATTAGTGTGACAGTTGCGTTTCGTACGCTACGGAGCGTAAACGATTGACATGTTGGCTACGCATCCTGGGCGGAGCCGTGGAAGCGGCTAGTCGGACCTCAGGGGTGTGAAGTGTACTTTGTAGCTGGCATAGTGAATCTCTCTCGACGTTGGCAGTAGACGTACTGTAGCCACACTTAACTATGTGGACTTGTTTCCTGCGTAGGTAATGTAGGTATATAATATAGGTATAACGCTGATGTACTTATGTCTCATCTCATTAACGGCAGTAGAATGTCATTCTGAATCCCTAACAACGTTTGTCCTAAAGTCACTTGCCCTAACTGGTTTGTCCTAATGGGCACATGCCCTAACGATCAATTGTCATAACAATTATTTTCCATAATGTAAGGTTCTGAAAAATGGTTAGGTTTTAGAACTTGCTGCCACAAAAGTGGGTTAGGTTAGGGTTAGAACTGCGACCCTCGCAAAAAAGAAAATATGCTTAATAACATTAGGATAAGCAATCAATAATTAGGGAAACCAAAAGTAGGGTTTTTAGTCTTAGGACAACTGATCATTATGACAAACAATATTAGGGAATGCAAAGATAGGAGAAAAGACTTTAGGGATTCAGATATAGATCCCGGCAGTAGCGGTGACCACAAAGGAGGTTTTGTTTTAGGGCTCATTTGTTTCTATCATATTGCGACTACGAAAGGGACCGTGTCCGTTGGAGGTTGGAGGGTCGTCGTCATTTGTTTGAAAACTCGAACTCGAAAATAGGCTACATGACTAATTTTTTTTTTTATGGTATCAATCGATCGGGTTTGTTTTTAGGATCAAATGTCTATATGGGACCCATTGCATTAAAGTAACACAAAAGTCAGAAATTGTAGTCAAAGGCCGACAGTCGCACTTCACTCGCGAAACGCCCTATACAAAACGGCCAAGGGCTGTGACGTCATCGCCCATCTTGTAGTATGGACAAAACAAGAAAATTGCGTTTCTGTCGGTGAAATATTGCGTTTATGTATATAGTTGCTATACAATTTTTTATTGCATGAAATGTAAGGAATCGAATGGTACCCTTACTTTTATCGTTTTTGGAAGTTAAAAAAAACTTAAATTTTGAAACTTTCAGGTCCTGTATTTTTGTAATTTTTCAATATTTTATTTTAATATCCACTCACCACCACATATTGTGATAAATTGCTCGTTTGCTATCTATTTTACTAGATTTTGTTATAAAATTCAACTAGTGTCATCATCCCTATTGATTGATTTATTTGCAAACATTACTAACTGACGTGCCCGCAAAATGGTCCCTCGAGTACGATACTTACATGCTTATAAGCAGGCGCTGCCACCTTACAGTTCACGCAATCTCTTAGTAGCTGAAATCCAGAATATTTTTTCCCAGTAGTTACCAGTAGTAAAAGGTGGAAAAAAAATCCCAGTAGTTACCACTGGTAACAACATGGTGGTAACTAGCGGGAATAACCCGACAGGCATAGTTACTTTTTTTTACCCTTTAAATCCCGCCAAATAAGAAAAACTACATTGCGGTTTAATTCAAAAACCGTTAAATAAATATAATTAAAGGTAATATTCTTTGTTCAAAATTCCAAAGCGTCAATGAAAATGCTTTTTTTTAGGGTTAAATTTATTCGTATTATGTTGAGCGTGACGGCACTAGGCATGTTAGTGGGATCTAACAGGCCAGGCACATTCACATGAAGGGATCTCTTACTATATTTCCTACTGCCGCCACTTGTATCCTGAAAATGTACCATCAAACTCCGCGTTTGTTGCTCCATCTAGGGTCCTAGCTAAATTGGTTGTGCAATACTTACGCTATAGAATTTCCAATTTAGCAAGAACCCTAAACGACACAACAATACCGTGTGGTGACTGTACTTATGATTTATTTTCGAGTCTACTCTTGTCGTACGAGAAGGTAGTTAGTAGGTAACTGTAGTTACCTGAGAATTATAGACACCTACTAGTTGGTAGGTATCTATAATTCTTAATATTTTCTTAACTTTGTTATATAATTATTCTAGAAGTATTAAAGATCCTTTATCTAGTTTCGTACGACTCTTATCTTGTCCACTTTTAGGTATAATAATTGGTGAAATTCTCGTATTTATTAGTAGGTAGTTCTAATGTGCATTTTTGCATACGCTTGACCAAGTATTTACTCGTAGGTAAGTAGCTATGTCCGCCGTAACTTTTGACATGAGACTTGAGATACGTGGGTGAACGGTGTGTGAGTGATGCGTTAGCATATCGACAGACAATTTTCGCAGATCTTATTAAATGGCATAGAGTTATACATGCTAAATTATGAACAGTTTTTCATATAATCTTTTAATGACAACATTTAATTTTAAACCTCAGAGGCTAAACCGCTCGCGAAAGTTACCCGTGGCTATATTTTGTGTTCATAGTTAGATATTTATTGCGACTGCGGCCATGTTCCGTAGCGTAGTGTGAGATTTTTGGCTTCCTGACGATTTCTAGCGGAGACGCTGCCTTGCCCCAGACTGTCCCCTTATTGGGTCTTATGAACTTTACTTAAAGTGCGCCGAATCGTTCGACGGCTTAGTGATTGTTAGGAAAATTTAAATGGTTAGGGCGTATACCGTCAAGTGGGTTATCCCAGGGGACAGGAGGGACAAAGTAAATATTCCCCTATTATATGAACGTGGCTGACAGAAGTGTACTTTTTACGATCTTTGAATCAGAATCTATCAGCCTTAGGGTAGATTTTCAACTAACTAGCTTTCAACTATTCATAGGTACCTACTTTAAAAAAATTGTCTATTGATACCCCTATGTCCCCAGTTAATCCACTTGACGGTAATTACAGTTGTGTTTTTATGATATGTAGTTATAAAATTTCTCATAAATTTTCACAAGAATGGAAGAATGGAAGGCTCGATTTTTAAGAAACTTAATTATCTCTTCTACATTAGATAATGTTATTTCGGACACACGTGGAAAACTAAGTATAATATGTATATCAGTAGGAGTAGTAAAATATTCCTTTGCAATAACAAGTCCCATGCGCTAGATGCCCGAATTGTAAATCCATATCGCTATTCAAAAATGTCTCGCTTTTCGCAAAACGTTCCTTTTAACGTTACGGACGGGATGTTTAGCAAAAGGGGCAGGGAGTCATTTTGCAACTACCATTATGCGTCCTAATCATAAAAATGTTAAAGTTTTACGTGTAAACGAACGTGGAAACAAGCAAAATACAACTTTAACTGGGCAGTGTAAGGTTATATATTGTAAAACTAAATCATCACTAACAATAAGTTACGCAACGGTTACGCGCGCCACCGCGTGGTTCAGGTAGAACGTTTCTAGCGCCACGCAGCGCGTCTGCTTCTGGATGGTACTGCAATCTGACCAGCGAACCAGGCCGCGTAGCCAACGTGCCAATCGCTTACGCTCCGTAGCGATCGAAACGCAACTGTCACTGTCGCACTAATATGGAAGAGTGATAGAGAGACACAAAGCGTTTCGTTGTCGAAGCGATAGCGATTGCCAGCTTGGCTAGGCCGGCTGATGTGGCGGGAAATACACTATGGATGTATCCAGGGCGATAATACCTAAGGGACGTATTGACGTATATAACATTCCAATCGGTAGTCTGGCTAATGAAAGTTGGGCCTGAGATTTATTTAAAACTTTTTATATGGCAACTTTTTTTCCTATCAAATAAGCTGTCAGTTTCAGGCTGTCATTTAATTTCATAGTAATTTTATTGCCAGGTGCGGTTTTTATTGAAATTCCCGCGTTATCTCAGGCTCAACTTTCATTAGCCAGACTCTACCGCTCTTGCCCCGCCTTTGTTCCGAGCTCGTATGTCTCGACCGCTCGATATGCGTATTCTGAACATAATGATTCCTAGAAGATTTGACTATTTTTAATACTGTTTCTAGTTGTGTACATAGAGACAATTTATATTTCTACATTAATAGTTATTGTTATATTATGTACAGTAGGATATTTTTATATAAAAAAAACTTCGTGTAAATAACTTGTATGTACTAAGACTGTTGTTTATCTAGAGCTTTTAATTTGTTCAGTTAAATTACTAATAGGTATTAGAAATAAATCATGTATTTTCCAGTCATTTTGTGAGATATATGCTAAATTTCTCATATACTTTTGACTTTCTTGCCATATGGATCGGAATGAGATTGTTTGTAATAAGAGTAAAAATAAGATGCACCATTGAGATAACGTGTTGACTGTTAAGACAAAATATGAGTTTACTAGATAATCGATTGCAAACAATAAAAACGTCATATTATTGCATTAACACGCGCGTTTCCTGATTCGGTGCTAATCCTGATGAATACAAATTTATGGCAAAAATTATTAATAGTCTGATACATTCAGGTTCCTTGTGTTCTCATACTGTACCTATCGAAATGTTATTTCAACTGTGTATACTAAAGCAAGAGCAATGAAAACGGGTACGCTCGCTTCAGTTTCTCTTAACTAAATATATAGTTATATTATGAGCACGTGGAAAACGCCACAACAATATTTAATTTTACTTTAATTTATTATGTATAACAACCTAGTCCATTGTCAACGAAATATTACCAAGCATTATTCTATTAATTTTAATTGGAGACTTATCAAACTTATCTTTGGATATTATGTTTATACAGACTAAACAGTCAAAGAGTACCTATGTAGTATAAATATGGTTTTCTCAAATAAATACAATGATGTCGTGTCACTGTTTTCCTAACATAAGACTTAAGAGTTCAATTTGACCTAAGTAGATTTTTTCTTGACTAGTTATTGTATCTATTTAAAATGCATTTATGTTTTTTGTGATATCGGTCTAAATTTAACTAGAGGACACCACGCATGCCGGCGCGAGCCACGATGACTTGGAAATACATATTGATGTGTTGTTTTATTAAATAAAAATAACAAATTATTTAATATATCAGTTGTTTTATTAGTCGTTTCAAATTATCTCTATAATCTCGAGACCTCGAAGCCTATCATTTTTTTTCTACTATACAATTAGGTAAATTGCATATACATAATACTACATGTGCGACTATTGGCTAATTACAAAACTGTTACGATTTCTTAAGTCAATATTTATATAAAGATATAAGCTTTTCACAGGGGCTCGTTTCACTAAATTTTGTAACCTGTTTAACAAGATCCACAACACTAGAAAGAGAAGAGTCGTCGAATGTATGGGGCCCAATACATTCTAAGACTCTTCTCTTCCCGAACAGACTAACGACTGTTTATGATTGTTAATAGAAATATTTTTTTTGGTAACACTCCTATGGTCCTATGACAATGGCAAAGGTCCTATTTTTACTAGCCTGATGTAGTTCGGCGTCGACAGATGTGGCGGGACGGGGACTAAATCGAACCTTATTGATTCTCAAATGTGTTCATGATACATGATACTTATTTATCAACATGTATAACGACCAATTTAGTTTCAGCGAAAACGACTACCGCCACCAAGCTTCATTTTTAACCAACTTTCCTAATTTCAATTCTATTAGCAATAATCATAGCAGACTTTAACTATTATACTTGTGCATTGAGGCTATTTGGTCTTGGTAATCGCTCTTCTGAAATATAGGATTACGGTCGGACAATAAACAGTAGAAATTAAATAAAAATCAACTAAAACAGAACCTGTGTCTGTGTGTGTGTTTTGACGGTAGTCAATTAGTCACGTTAAACCAATAGATACGTAGGTTCGTTAGGTTGCTTCAGATGACCGAAATCTATCCATCCAGAAATAGGAGCGACGCTTCGTCGAGAGATTTTCCTCCTTTTAAGTTTTAAATTTTCAAGATTTCAAGGACTAGATACTAGATCAAAATTTTGATTATACTAAAACTGTCGTAACAAAAATAGCTTTTCTTGATCCAGTTAAGTAATTCCCTATATCAAAGTTTTAGGGTGCGAAATCTAACTCGTTAAAATTTCTGCGCCTTTTCCTATAGCCCTCGATGAACCTGTATTTGCTCGAGGACATAATCAAATCGGGCAACAGTGTAGGTACCTAACTTCTTTTTGTCTTAGAGGCGTCTTTTATGTATAGATTCATACAAAAAATTTAATTTGTACATTTTTCAAAAACTTACACTAATCGTTTTTTACAAAAAAAATTTGATCAGAAAAATAAGTCATAGGTACACAGACTTTCTAATTCTTCCTTCCCGTGTCCAACAGTGTGTTTGGTGAAAGAAATACCTACAATCTTGATACAGACCAAAACTATATTATTGGGGACGGTTTCGGCAGGTAAGTCACAGTGCGAGAACTCACATGCGAATTTCATTACATTGCGGTATTTGATCAATCGGTTGATTGGTTTTACCTCAGTAGTTGACAATGTATAGGCAGCTAACTTAATTTCTCCCGTCTGTCTGAGCTTTTACTCTCTATACATACATAAAGCCGACAGAGCAAAGATTCGGGCATTATACTGCTCCGTTACTACTTTCTATATACATACTTTATACTTGCAATTTGAATGAAGATTCCCGGAATCCGGAGGATTTTAACCACGCATTCATGAGGCCTAAATAATTGATTGTTAAAACGATCACTTAAAACAAATTTTTCCAAGTGTTCCTTGTCACTTTGATGTCAATAACGATTAGCAAACTAGACAACCTAGTGGCATTTTGTAGCGTTTTGCAATGATCGTGATCAATTTTTTTTATCGATCTCTGAAAGTAAGTAGGCCTAATCCAGAAAACATGGCGCGACATTTTAGTCTCGGGACTACACTGTTAAAATCATCCCGGTTCCTCTCGGCCATGTTGTACAATATTATAATATAACGAAGTATTTCGATTCGGTTATCGCAGTTTCACAAAAAAGCGACTTCTTCTTAAGATGTGCAGTTTTGATACATGACGCTACTGCACATGAAATCACAATGGAGAAATATTAAATAAACACGAAATGTTTCTAATATAATGTCAATGAGGAACAACATTTGTACACAAACAATTGATAATAAAATATATCTTACATATTTTTAACAAAAACAAAACATAGATTAATCCCGTTTGTTCTAATTCTAATACAATGGTAATTAATGTCAATATAACTAATAGAGAACACACGGGAATAACCACAAAAAACTCATGGACAAAAATATATAACAATTATCTATTTCGTTTATGGAACGCGGCTTCTTTTAACAAAAAAAAAACCTGCCTTAATCGAAAACTTTGTTAATAAGAATCCAGCATTACCTACATTCCCTATAGTTCGTTTTTTTAGCATTATAAAGAAGGTAAGCGATCTTGACATGTCATTTAATTGAAAAACGCTTTTTAAAAATCAGTAACTTATATTATGAAAGCAGAAGAATATAAATGATCGTATTAGATTCATAATTGTTACATATTTGCCGTGACTTATTTTTAAAACATGTTTTTCAATTAAAAGACACATCAAGATTGTTTACCTTTTTTCTAATGCTAAAAAAAACGAACTATAGTCCCCCGACAAATGAACATAATCACAGCACGTGTTTCAAAATGGCGTTGACTAGATCGACGGAGTGCTCGTCCACGAGCACGATGTCGAAGTGTTTGAGGTAGTTGGGCAGGTTGTCGGCGCCGTGGCCGAGGAACCCAACCTGAAACAAATTATTCAAATTTCGATAGGCTTTTATGGCTCCTCTACACGATGGGCCAACGCCGGCCACTCCAAGGGACGCAGCCATGCGGTAGAATGAGATAGCAATATCACTTCCTCCCTCTAACGCATAAATGCGTCCCTTGGAGTGGCCGGCGCTGGGCCATCGTGTAGAGGAGCTATTAGTCACAACATATGAATGTATGCTTGGACATTCCGTCGCAAAACAAATAAACACCGAAATAACCCTTTTGGGTTGTGGTTTTGGTATGTACCACCCACAGACAATCCAACCTCTAGACAAAGCATAGTCGCGCTACCCCCTCTGCCACACATACGGTAGCGTTACTCCATCTTCGAGTCAATCCCGTGCCGTGATTGGTCCGTGTCTTTGAACGGACTAATCACGGCACGGGATTCGCTCACCTCGTCCCCCCGCACCCCCGTATTTTTGGCAGCATCGGTTTCATGAAAGAATTGGCCTAAGCTCAGTCTAGAGGTTGGATTGTCAGTGGTACCACCAAAATAAAAAATAAAAAAGTAGAAGCGAAATAAGCCTGGATTACTATGAGAACCGTTGTCGCCACAAAGACAACGCTATCTTGAGACATGATTGGCCATATTATGAGGTTATGAGCTCTCGCCCGTCACAATGATTTGAACTTCGTCAACCGAAGTTCGGTTACTTCGCTACAGATGTCGCAACCAGCGTCTATGCTCCGTCTCTTTTACACTAAGCCTGTGTTGGTACTATTTTCCTGCACTGACTTGAGTAGCACGCGATAATTGAGATATTTGAGAACGTCTGCAGTTTAATGCTAAATAGATATCGACCTAATCGTATTCACATAAAGTTGATTTTTGTATTGAGCAGTAAAAAAGTACACAACTTGGTTTTCCAATCACGTAAAAAATTCAATTATTTTGCTACTCGTACGAGTATGAAGGTATCGCGCATCTTAGCTGTATACTTTTGGTTTTTTTACCTACATATATGATTCTTCTACTAGTTTTAAGTAATTTTTTTGTTGACTCGTAGAAAGTATTGTATACAATAGTGATATAATCAAGCTTTTCAATCTCGTACCTTTACTTAGGCAACTCAGCAAGCTTCGTTGCCTAAACACGGTACTCGACTGAAAAGCTCTCCATTATATCACGATTGTATAAAATACTATTTTTTTATGAAATAAGACCGACCAATCCAACGGTATGAAATTAAATATCTCCATGGGTGATATCTGTCTCTCTTTCACCAACCCGCAACCCCCGGTGCCCATGACACAGTATACTAAGAACAGTAGTGAATCTAAGGCCGCTCGGCAAGTTATTTACCTACTCTTGCGTTGGCGCTTAGGGTCGTCACTTTTATTTTTAGTTAAATATTATTTGCGTATTATGAGTAGCACTAGGTTTCTATTTATATAATATAATGAAATGTTCTATCCATTCAGAAATGAGGTATAAATTAAGGCCGGTAAGAGCAGGCAAATGCGAGCGTACTCGAATGCGCGCGATCACAGTCGCGGTACGGCCCACACTGCCGCCACCGTATTCCCCCGTATTTTTTGCGAATGTGTGCGTGGCAGCGCGTGCGTACACGGCGCCCGGCGCGCACGCACACATTCAAGCTGTCAGCGGCACATTTATATGAAGATTCACTACTGTTCTTGTACACCCATGATGACACTCACCTTGATGACCGTGTCGCAGTGGTCCATGCCTTCCGCCATACCGGCGTCGCCGATGTTGTCCCCCATCAGGATAACGTTGTCTCTCTCTTTCACCAGGTCGTAGTACTCGGTGCCCTTGATCGCGGTCTCGTTCTTGTTGTACGTGTGAATAACTTCACCCTTTATGCCGATTATGGCGTCGTTCTCGTCTGTCGCGAGGAAATTTGACACCACCTGCGAAAGAGAGATGTGTTATTACTTAATGCTATAGTAGAGGGCGCATCAGAGCGTGAATAGACAGCAGATTAAAGTACCCAATAACACCTGCCTTGACGTCACTCAGCAGGAAACTATGAAACTTCCTACTTGTAGTTTAAGAATGATTGTACGTCAAAGTTCCTTAGTTTCGACACTGACACACTTGCACCTACGATCATCATAATTCTAAGGTACTTCTAGCATACCCACAAGCTTCAAATTTTAAACATAAGTAGTTTTCAGCTTATCAGCAGCTTATAGAAAACCTAAAAATATTGAAATATCAGTCACGTTTTAAAGATTTAAGAACTGCATAAGTAAGTTTGGAACTATCCATGTAAATACATGCTATTACAAAGTTACTGTTGCAGTTCCTACAAATAGTAGGTAAAGTCTGTGATGTACGATGTGAGTATGAAGATGTGTATAGTTATTATGTGTAATAGTATGAGTATGGTAAGGATATTAATAGGTATGGGATAAGTATGAGTCCCGCACTGATATCTCACACAACAAAATTTAGAAATCGTTGCAATCGACCTTTAAAGTAACTGCCAAATTTCGCTTTAACATCAACCGTAGGCCGGGCGTACTATCAAGGTGTCCTGTGTTCCGGCCCCGCGGCCGCAGCCTACCTTGACGTTGGGCAGCAGCAGCTGCGAGGCGCGCAGCGCGGCCACCACGCTCTCGCCGAGCCCGGCCGAGAACACCAGCACCGGCACCGCGCGCTCCGAGCTCCACGCCATCATCTTCTGTACCCCTAGCCTGAAAGACAATCAATAGTACATTGTAGCAACAGACGTTTAATATATTTGGCCATTACCGTGGGGGTTACGCTGTAGCCTTAATGGGCTAGAGCCCGGGACAGCGGGCTGCAATAAACATCACTTTAGTATTCGTACCCCGAGTTAGCACACTTATTTAAAATATTGTAAGTAATGTTAAGAGAAATTTGGCGACGAAACCTTACGACGAAAACTTAGTGTCTACGCCTGAAGAAATATCAGTGATAGCCCAAAGTCACTAAAAATAGGTAGATAACGTAGTCCAAGTCCACTAGAATCACTAGATGATATGAAAGATATTTGTTAAATTTACAATTTTATTTCAAAGTAAGTGCTTGGTCGTAGAAAAAGTATTCTATGCAACGTTGTTTAACTGAGTCAAAAAATACTCGTGGCGTCTTTATTAACAATTTTTGGCTTCGCCTCAAATTGTTACTCACGCCACTCGCCTTTTTTGAGCTCTCTTAAACAACGGTTGCATACAATCTATATATATAAATGCACGTGTCCTGACTGATTGACTGACTGACTGACTGACTGACTGACTGACTCATCAACGCAGAGCCGAAACTACAAACGCTAGAAAGTTGAAATTTGGACACTAGGTTGCATTTATAAAATGTATAAGAGCTAAGAAGCGATTTTGAGAAATTCAACCCCGGGGGTTAAAAAGGGGATGAAAGTTTGTATAGGGTTCAAGTTTTATTTTGAGCTAGGAAATTGAAACTTCGTAGAAAGATATATTATTAAAATACACGAAAACTAATTTCAGCATTTTTGAAAATTCATCCCCTAAGGTGGTGAAAAAGGGGTTGAAAGTTTGTATGGATATCAAACATTTTTTTGAGCGCGGGACTTTAATCTTTGTACAAAGCCATATTATTAGAAAATAAGAAAAGTAATTTTAGCGTTTTTAAATATTCATCCCCTAACAGGGTTAAAAAGGGGTTGAAAGATGGAATCCATTACAAATTCTTTGAAACTTCTTATAAAGGCATAACATAAGATAGCAAAATAACATTATTTGAACGTTATTAAAATTTCAACCCCTAAGGGGGTTAAAAAGGGGATGAAAGTTTGTCTTGGGGTGCACATTTTATTTTAAGCTAGGACCTTGAAACTTTGTGAATAGGTATTAAATTATAAAACAAGAAAACTAATTTCAGCATTTTTAAAAATTCGCCCCCAAAGGTGGTGAAAAAGGGGTTGAAAGTTTGTGTGGAGATCAAATATTTTTGAGAGTGCGGGACTTGAATCTTTGTATAAAGCCGTATTATTAGAACTGAAGAAAAATATTTTCAGCGTTTTTAAAAATTCATCCCCCAAGGTGGTGAAAAAGGGGTTGAAAGTTTCTATGGAGATCAAATATTTTTGAGAGTGCGGGAGTTAAATCTTTGTATAAAGCCATATTATTAGAACTCAAGAAAAATAATTTCAGCGTTTTTAAAAATTCATCCCACAAGGTGGTGAAAAAAGGGTTGAAAGTTTGTATGGAGATCAAATATTTTTGAGAGTGCGGGACTTGAATCTTTGTATAAAGCTATATTATTAGAACGCAAGAAAAGTAATTTCAGCGTTTTTTAAAATTCGTCCCTTAAAAGGGTTAAAAAGGGGTTGAAAGATTATAAAGGGTTTAAATTTTATTTTAAGCTACGAATTTGTAACTTCGTAAAAAGTTATTTCATTAAAAGAGAAGAAAACTAATTTCAGCGTTTTTCAAAATTCATCCTTTACGGTGGTGAAAAAGGGGTTGAAAATTTGTATGGAGGTCAAACATTTTTTTAAGTGCGGGACTTGAATCTTTGTATAATGACATATTTTTAGAATACGAGAAAAGTGTTTTCAGCGTTTTTAAAAACGAATCCCCTAAAAGGGTCCAAAAGGGGATGAAAGTTTGTATAGGGTTCAAATTTGATTTAAAGCTAGGAACTTGAAACTTCGTGAAAAGTTATTTCATTAAAAGAGAAGAAAACTACTTTTAAGCGTTTTTTAAAATTCATCTCCTGAGGTGGTGAAAAGCGGGTTGAAAGTTTGTATGGAAATCAAATATTTTTGAGAGTGCGGGACTTGAGTCCTTGTACAAAGCCATATTATTAGAACACAAGAAAAGTTATTTCAGCGTTTATAAAGATTCATCCCTTAAAACGGTTAAAAAACGGTTGAAGGTTTGTATAGGGTTCAAACTTTACTTAAAACTAGGAACTTGAAACTTCGTAAAAAGGTATTTTATAAAAAGAAAAGAAAACTAATTTCAGAATTTTTGATAATTCATCCCCCAAAGTGGTGAACAAGGGGTTGAAAATTTGTTTGGAGGTCAAACATTTATTTGAGTGCGGGACTTGAATCGTTGTATAAAGGCATATTATTAGAATACAAGAAAAGTGATTTTAGCGTTTTTAAAAAATCATCCCCTAAAAGGTTTAAAAAGCGGCCAAGTGCGAGTCGGACTCGCCCATGAAGGGTTCCGTATTTAGGCGATTTATGACGTATTAAAAAAAAACTACTTACTAGATCTCGTTCAAACCAATTTTCGGTGGAAGTTTACATGGTAATGTACATCATATATTTTTTTTAGTTTTATCATTCTCTTATTTTAGAAGTTACAGGGGGGGGGACACACATTTTACCACTTTGGAAGTGTCTCTCGCGCAAACTATTCAGTTTAGAAAAAAATGATATTAGAAACCTCAATATCATTTTTGAAGACCTATCCATAGACACCCCACACGTATGGGTTTGATGAAAAAAAATTTTTTGAGTTTCAGTTCGAAGTATGGGGAACCCCAAAAATTTATTGTTTTTTTTCTATTTTTGTGTGCAAATCTTAATGCGGTTCACAGAATACATCTACTTACCAAGTTTCAACAGTATAGTTCTTATAGTTTCGGAGAAAAGTGGCTGTGACATACGGACGGACAGACAGACGGACAGACAGACAGACAGACATGACGAATCTATAAGGGTTCCGTTTTTTGCCATTTGGCTACGGAACCCTAAAAAGGGGTTGTAAAACCTTAAAATTTGAACCCTCTACCAACCGGTGAGAGGGATTATATCGAGAACAATTTTATTCAGTTTGGGGCTTGAAACTTCGTAGCCAGGTTGTGAAAGACAAATCTAATAATTAAGTTGTATAATACTTAACAAATGATTAACCGTCCCTACTGCTATCTTTTGCTGCATAATGTTCTAAGCTAATGTACAAATCCACGCGTACAAAGTCGCGGGCAACAGCTAGTATTATAATGATTGCGCAAATCCATCATTTTAAGTTTAGGTGCTACTTAGTGCCACTTGAAAACTATACGCAACAAATTCATAGGATTGGTGGTACTAAATAAAACTTAATAAAAGTACTTAATGAATTTGTAAATGCACAAAATTTGTTATCATGTTGCGGTCGGGCTAAGGTTCGACCACAATGGTACTATGCGGCACAAATTCATGTGATTGGTGGCACTAAATAGCACCTAAAATGATTAATTTATGAAATCATTAAATCGTGATGGTCGTGGTCTTGAAAAATACCTACTGGTAACACACAGCATAAACTTTGTCTAATTTTCAACCTGCTCCTCAACCAATTATCAATTTGAAATCCTTATGGTATTCAAATAATGTAACAACCGTGAACACCTATTAGTTATACTTATTTATCTGACATAGACAAGTGGGCATCTCACAATGATTAAATATTCAGATTGCTAAATTATATATTTAAAATAAAGAAACCAACCTGAAGCAATTTCTCATTTTAATCCCGCTTTCGGCCAGCTCGTTCCGCGGCAACTTGACTCCTCTGAAACAGGGATGCGAGAGATATAGGTACCTACAGTGACTCGTACAAATCGTGAACTGCCATTAGGTTGCTGAAAATTAAGGGTCTATTCCAATAGTGGTTTGGTCTGGTTGGGTGTAATCGTATTGATCTGTGATGCGTATATGTTACTACAGGATGAATACATAAGACTCACTGAATTAAGAGACATTCAAATTGGGAGTCAAAGTAGGTAACCATGAAGCTGTTCGACCGATAGCGAGAAACTAAACTCTTAGTCAATCAACTGTTTTCTCGACAAGCTCTTATGGCCTATGGACATATTGGACATCGAAACAAAGAGCCGTTTGAATTAAAATAGCGATTACATTCACGACACTTTTTTGTCAATAACTTCAATAAGTACACATTATCTACACTTAACTCAAAAACAATGTCGGAACTTTTGCTGCCAACGTTTTCGTAGCGCTCCGCTCGTAGCCGAACCCAGCGTTTCCCCGCTTTGTAGAGGAAAGTGACTACGAACAGATACCCCGCCGAGCGGGTTCCCGGCACTCAATGTGTTAAATATTCAGTTATAAACTGTTTTAAATTGTTACAACTGTATAGGCGGTTCGAAAAGATACAACAGCAACACGCAGAAAAGTTTAAAGATAGGTTGATGCAGTCATGGGAAGAACATACCTATTTTGTCATACGACACATGTTCGACTTACTTGAGTATATCATGAGCCGCATGGTACCAATCAATCATATGCTTAATCTTTTCTTCTACGTTCATGTGGGGATCGGCTTCGATAGGTTTATAAATGCCTGACAGCCGTGTATCTTCATCCTTATAGTATTGTGGAATGGACGGGCATTCCCGAAACATACCTGGAATTAAGTTCATAATCTACACCAGCCAAACGCGAACATCGAAATTTTCGTTTTCTGCCTCTCTGTCGTTCTCTCTGTCGTAGGGGCAGATAACGATATTTCGATTTTAGATGTTCGCGGTAGACCCTCAGTGTTATCCAATAAATCATGGTACATGTGTGACTATTTATTTGGGGTGCATACGCAGAGTCGAAGTAAACTTGTCGAAACTTTTTTAACATTAAAGGGGTACATGGTGGATGCTCCCTCTGCCCACATCATGAGACGTACATAGAGAAAATACTACGAGCGAAAAGGACTATTGAAGATGAATTTCATCACTCAAACACACCCAACTTGTCATGAAAACAGGCGCGAAATTCAATTTTTTCCTGACAAAGAGGCTGCCTTAACATATATTATTTAAGATTAAATCTACTTTCAATAGGGTGCAGGCTATCGAATTGAATGAATGGATTAGATACCCCTTCAAAAGCAAATTTTAAAATTCCTAACAGCCAAAAATATGGCGGGGAAAAAGTGTTATTATTATTATTATCATAATGTTCATTTAAATAGTTACCAAAGCTGGTGAGTACAACTGTCCCATCGTCCATTTTGTGGCGGGTGAGAGTGTGGTCAAAGTCGGTGACAATCTGCAGCTTCCTGTGCCCGCCACTGATAAGTTTGTTGATCTTCTCAATCAGCAGAGGTGTGTTGCCAATATGTACATTTGGCCGCGTCAACTCTGGGATGTCAACTATATCCAGTAGCTTCATGTTTGAAAACTGTATGTAACAAAAAATACTGTTAAGTATACTGTTATTCATAAATTAAAGTACTTTCTATGAATTTTCTTTCAAGTCCCTTACTCAAAGATAATTTGTTTTTGATAACTTTCTCCTATTTATAAAGCTTTAATTAACAGTCATTACTTGTATTGGGCTAAATTATGATAATTATAGTTGTCTGTTCTGTATCTAGTTATATGAAATCTGTCTGTTGTTGATTAGTGGGTCATGACTGTAGATATCTAAAAACTAGCATATAGCAAAACTAACAAAGTCGAAAGAGCTCAAAATTCAAACAATGTCCAAGGTAATTGGACCTTACTGCATTTGTTAGTTATGCGGTATTGCACTATCCCCCAATATGTTATACAAAATTTTATCTAAAACTAGAACATATTATGTTTGTGATGTTTTACTAAAACCAACAGTGTAAAGTTAATTGTTTTGTTGAATTAGAATTCATAAAGTTTTTGTTTTTGATGTTATTATTTCATACAATAATGGAGATTTAATATTTCGAATTTTTTAATTCTCGTTCTGACTTAAATCTCAACAATTTCACATACAAAATGGTGTCTTTGTATCCCTTCTACACGAAAATGATACCAAGCCCTAGTAAGTAATAATTGATAAGTAACAAAATGTTAAATGTGATGGCTACTATTTTACATTTACCCCTCCCCAAGTCCAGAGAGGAATTAGATTCTGGAAATGGTCACAAGGGAACTTCCAAGGTATGGTAGATATCTTACATCTTTAAGACGAAAATGGAGGTTTTGAATTATTATAAAAGTTAGAAGCATTTAAAAATAAGTATGAAATCTGGTTTTCGCTCCTCATATTTACAGTAATCTAAATATCGAAAAAAGTGAAACATAGGGGCATAGCTATGATTATTATATTTATTATACTTCTATTTTTCAGTGTAAATATTCAGAGAGGCAGAGAGGAAAATGGGGACTACGTTTGTATGGAGAAGCGGCCGTCCCCTTTTCTCTTAACATGGAAAGCACATTTTTTTTCTAAGTCTACATGAAGCCACACTACTATGCTATGACTGTGCTGTGGCCTAGTGAAAACAAATGAGTTTTATAGCACCATTATAAAACAACTACTAGAGATTACTAAGGGACACACACTTTACTGCTTAATATCTACGACGAAGTTACGGTTTGATCATCTAATAAAGGTTTTTTTACTCACAAAAACAATTTCAATCTTGTATCAAAATTATAATTCCGAATTCAAGGTCTTAATTATACTACCTTAAAGATGCTATTGCAAGCACTTAAAACTTTATGTAAAATATGTCGTCTAATTTTAACAGAAATTAACTGCACTTTTATTTAAAAAATCACGAATACAATAATTAGAGAAAATAAATAGCTGAATCGAGTGCACAGTTGACACCGTATTCAGAAACTAAAACTGACAATCAACTGACAATGACAACTCTATACTCTATAGTCTGCGCCAAAGAACCTACATATTATTAATCTGTGCAAAGAACTCACTACGTTAAGCCCCCTACACACTCATGCGCGAATCGTAAAGGCTCTCTTGTGCTCTTGATTAGTCTTGATTGTTCAAAAACCGATAGCAAAGTTTCAGTTTATTCACATGTGAGGCAAAGTAGGCAATCAAATGCAAATTTTGAGTTGTTTTCTTATGTTTACTGGTGGAATTGACTTTTAAATGATGATTTTAAATGATACAAACTTAATAACATTCATTTTGATTTGGGTTTGTTTGAATGTTACAGTTAATATTTTCTTCGGGTTGGTGTGGTGAACATTTTTGTGTTTCACTCGGGGGCAAATTTTGTTTAACCCTAGTGCTTTGAAACGCTCAAGGTTCCATTTTTCGGCCTACTCGTTACGCTCGTGGTTCAATTTTGGAATCTTTCGCTTGCTCGGGTATCAATATTAGCACGAGCGGTTAAACAACAACGTTGCCCCCTTGTAAAACAAATAACTTTTTTATAGTCTAGCTAGCAAACCAATTTGTTAGTAGAAAAAGAAAACCAAACATTTTTATTACACGGTAAATAAAGCGCTCCTGCTGAGAGAAGAGCAAGGAAATAACATAGAGGTACCGAAGAAATGGTAGATCTATATTGAATAAGTTTGTAATTCTTTTCCACCATTGACATAGATATCTAGGGACTGGTTTTACGGGCAATAATAATGAGGCATGACAGGGGCCAGTACAGCGGTGTGAAATCGCTACAACGCGATTGGTGGATGAGTTCGCATCACGCGCGCGATTGGTTGACGAGTTCGCATTACGCGCGCTATTGGTCGCAACTAGTCGCGTTAGACTGCACGATTGGCTGGAATTCTTGGGTAGCACCGCTAAACTAGTACGATGTTTAGTGCCCCATTAGCCCGTCCTTAGATATTATACGTCAATGTTTTTCACGTTCACTCGTGAATGCATTGGACTATTGGACTAGTCCACACCCAGGGATGTTAAGGCAAACCATAGTGCTTTGTCGATAAAAAAAAGTCTTAGTTTCCTATCAGCTATCTGAGGGTCAAATTTAGACATGTTAGCTCCGATGTGCGAGCGGGATGTCGCTATAATACGCGTATAGCCTTGTCTCGCTCAAACATCGGCGACAAGGGAATCAACCACATCCAAAGTGATAGATAACCGCCTTATCTAAATACGCTGTAGGAAAACCCGGAAAAGGTCAAAACTAAAACACTTTAGGTAACTTGCTCAATATATAGAAATTTAATAATATATTTTTTTATTTTTCTCACTTGTCATGAAGCTATACAACTGTACAAGTTTTACAATTTACTACACTTAATTAAACAACAGTTAAGACTTAATAAAGCTTTGGTTTCCTCCGAAAGCGGTGCCGTCATATAGCGGCCGTCTCCATACAAATACTACGACATCCATATTTAGCCGTATTATTTAGTATGGAGACGGCCGCTATATGACGGCATCGCTATCCTAGGAAAACCGATCTTAAGTAAGCATACATTTGGGAAATAAAGAGCTGTAGTATAGTGCGTCAAGCAAATCTTGTCAGTAGCAATGTACTGCAAATTAAAGTAGGGTAACACCATGTAACACTCAAAGAGCAGAATTGCGCTAAGAAAAGCAGCAATGTACATCGAATCAAAACGTGTTTATTTTTCCGCCCTTCATACGTCAGTTCGAGTGAATTATCATAACCTCAAATTTTAGTAATGTTTACCGTCAACGAGCATGATTGTACATTGTAGGCACCTTAGCTTTGCTTGAGGTCATGCATAATCTTGGTATTTAATGGTGACAGCAGAAATTTCTCTTGAAATAGAAACGATTCAGAATGTAAACAATAAGATGATGGCTGTCATTCACGATCCACATTCCACAGATAACACATAGATGACACGCGATTTTGGAATTATTCGAACACAGTGTTGCTAACCCGCGATTTTTCAAATTTGCCGCCTTTTACTACTGACAAGATTTGGTTGATCCAGTATAGTTGTGAGATTGAGATCTTAGTAATGGCTCCTCTACACGATGGGCCAACGCCGGCCACTCCAAGGGACGCAGCCATGCGGTAGAATGAGATAGCAATATCACTTGCTCCCTCTAACACATAAATGCGTCCCTTGGAGTGGCCGGCGATGGCCCATCGTGTAGAGGAGCCATAAAGTACAAAGCGGTCCCACTACAATAGGGATGATGCCACATGTTGAATTTTATAACAAAATCTAGTAAAATAGATAGCAGATGAGCAATTTATCACAATAATGTGGATATTTTAATAATGTATGGATATAATACAAAAATACAGGACCTGAAAGTTTCAAAATATAAGTTTACTTTTTAACTTTCTAAAAGGAAAAAAGTATGGGTAAAGCTTTGGTTTCCTCCGATAGCGGTGCCGTCATATAGCGGCCGTCTCCATACAAATACTACGACATCCATATTTAGCCGTATAATTTAGTATGGAGACGGCCGCTATATGACGGCACCGCTATCCTAGGAAAACCGATCTTAACTGTCAGGGCAACTGTATTAGAGTGGAAAGTAGTGACGTTATATGAAATTAAATAAAGGAAGACCCCTCTTACTCAGTTGTCTCTTTCTAAACGTGACCTGAACTGCTAGGTCTGCTAGTGCAAATTAGTTCATAGCGTACATTTTTTGTTGATTGTTTTGGCATACTTTGCCTACTATAAATCACACGAAAGTCAGCTTGTTTCAATTCTAATACAACCACAACTAAACGTAGGTGAACTATAACCATTGATTTAATTTATTCGCCATAATATTGTACAAAATGTACTAACTAAATCTAATAATTAATATTATATATTTATATTATTCACACTCGTGTCATACAGGATTACAGACACAAAGAAAATTGTCCGCAATTCATTGTGATTATATGTAACAAAAGCAATCATAATTATATTTACTATGACAAAATAATAAATTGTGAAAATATTTATTAGTAAGTATATTAAAAATATTAAAACGGGTCACTGACATATATATAATAATAATCCCCTTTTTAATATATTTAATATGTCCGTGTCTCACGGAAGTTTTTTTACTTATTATTAAATTAAAAAATTAAATTAAAATTAAAATTCTTTATTTGGTAGCATACAATTTTTCATAATTGGGCTGGTACCTCTTTTTAAGTATTGTAAATTATGTTCTATTCTATATTATTCCTACCCCGCCCCAAACCGGTGCAAACAGATAGATGTTATATTTTTGACGGCAAAGAAGCCATTTTGACGTAGGCTGGTTTTTATCGAAAGGAGACTCTAGGTTCACAACACTTCTGAACAGTTACTAAGGCACCCTCTAGCGAGAAACAGTCACACGATAGGCAGGGACGTCAAGATTACAGATCTTCCGTATCAGACATCATTAAAATTGGACAGAGAGTATGTATAGCTGGTCAAGCAAATCTTGTCAGTAAAAAAAGCGAAATTCAAATTTTCTATGGGACGATATCCCTTCGCGCCTACATTTTTCAAATTTGCCGCCTTTTTCTACTGACAAGATCTGCTTGGCCAAGTATATAATAAATAAATAATAATAAATATTATAGGACATTCTTACATAGATTGACTAAAGCTTTGGATTCCTCAGAAAACGGTGCCGTCATATGACGGCCGTCATATAGCGGCCGCAAAAGACGGCCGTCTTTACGGTGGCGACATGTGGAAAGTACCACGGCGTCATAACACACCGTCATCCACCAAGGTCAAAGCGGCCAATTTGAAAAATGTAGGCGCGATGGGATAACGTCCCATAGAAAATTTGAATTTCGCGCCTTTTCCTACTAACAAGATTTGCTTGATCATCTATAATTTACTTGGAGGATGAAATATCATCAGAAGAGGAAAGTATACGTTGACAATCAACGTAACGTAACGCCGTCTAGGAAACCGCGCCATCTTGTTTACATAGACAACGTTCTAGTGACGTCAGTCAACAACGCTATATAGCGGCCGTAATATGACGGCACCGTTTTCGGAGGAATCCAAAGCTTCAAGTCCCACAGTAAGCTCAAGAAGGCTTGTGTTGTGAGTACTCAGACAACGATATACATAATATATACAAATACATAAATAGGTACATAGAAAACACCCAAAACTCAGGAACAAATATCTGTGCTCATCACACAAATAAATGCCCTTCGAGGGATTCGAACCCATCAGGACCGCGGCTTCACAGGCAGGGTCACTACCCACTAGGCCAGACCAGTCGTCAATATATGTAGTACTATTAATATGTCTATTCTGTATCCTCCTCAGAAATCGTGGTTTTGTTTTTGAATTTGGAACTCTTTTTTTACTCTATAAAAGTTCAGAACAGATTGTGGAATATGTACATTACATAAATGTGTACGCGGGGCATAGACTAGGAATCCTCTAGACTGAGCATAGTAACGCTACCCCCTCTGCCACTTATACGGTAGTTTTACTCCATCTTCGAGTCAATCCCGTGCCGTGATGGGTCCGTGTCTTTGAACGGACCAATCACGGCACGGGATTCGCTCACCTCGTCCCCCCGCACCCCCGTATTTTTGGCAGCATCGGTGTTTCATGAAATAATTGCTCTAAACTCAGTCTAGAGGATTCCTAGTCTATGACGCGGGGTGTTAGGAGCGTAGGTATGATTACTGATTAGTTGAGTGGGCGTCAGGCGTGAGGGCGGGCGCGGCGCTAGGGTGGCGCGGCGCTAGGGTGGCGCGGTCACTCGTCGCTGATGCGGCGTTTCTTCTTGACCGCCTTCTTCTTCTCCATGGCCTCCATGCGCATGTCCTCCAGGTCCTCCATGATGCCTGGAAAGAGAAAGGTGTATTGTCAACGGGGAAATGAGAGATAGCACGATTGAGAGCTATTTACACTCTCATATTAAGTGAGACAGAATGGTAGCCGCAAGTTGTCTGAGGGACTCTATACATTAATACACAGACTTCGAGGTATCGCTGGTCACGCCTACAACTTGAACGTGGGTAGTACATTTCGTTTCAACACATTATGAGCAGGTAACGAAGTTTTTTGTTAGTAATTTAAGATGCAACAATCCCTTGATTTCTAGAATAACATTTGTAAGGAGTTTTTTTTTTCTAAGGTATTATCCAAAATATTGCAATCGGTTAAAAACCGCGTAAAACGAAACGTTGATATACGCTGCGATACGTTCTCATTCCATTTTATCGCTCTATCATACTCTGATGTGCCGATAATACGCAAGTGCCCCTGTATATGGCTCGTTTCGTAGGTTTCGTGTTTTTATGTAGGTGAGGTACCGATATATATCGTCGGCAAAAATCGCAAACCTCGTAACTCCATTTCAAGAACATTCCATTTGCAACTTTGATTTGAAAGACTCTTAAACTCATTTGGAGGATAGGATGTTTGCGACTTTAGCTGACGATATGACGAGTTGTTTCTTTCCGAACACCCGGCTATAGTTCGTTTTTTTTAGCATTAGAAAGAACTTGAAAGAAGGTAAGCGATTTTGACATGTCTTTTAATTGAAAAACATTTTTAAAAAATCAATAACTATTACTTATGAAAGCAGAAGACTATAAAAGATCGTATTAGATTCATAACTGTTACATATTTACCGTAACTTATTTTAATAAATGTGTTTTTCAATTAAAAGACACATCAAGATTGTTTACCTTATTTCTAATGCTAAAAAAAACGAAGTATAGCTGACGAGCGAGCCTGGGGAGTGTGCGGACATGGTGCGGACTCACCGATCTTCTTGCTGATGTACTCCTCGCGCTGCTGGCGCGCGAAGCTCGACTCCATCGTCGGGTCGTCGTCGTCGTCCATGTACCGATACCTGCACACCATACACATTTACTAACGTGTACAAACATTTCAAAATAAATACATTTTCTAACCTAAACCCTTTGACCGCCAAAGATGTCATTTGATGCGCGCGTCTACAACCTAATATCAAGCTTCGTGCTTTCCGGCAAGGTTCACGATGACGCGCCGCACACGATAGGCGTGGCGTTCGAAGGGTTAAGGTCTGTGAGGTGAAAAAGTTTATCAGGGCTATGTCCAGAAGCATTTCGTTCGTTCGACTTTTCGCCTCTATCGCTCGAATACGCAAGAGCTATAGAGAGGCAAATAGACGATTTCGAATCTGAATCTTTGATGAATTTTACAGATGAGATTTAGAATTTCCATATAGTATTTTTTGTTGAGGATATACATGGTTAGGGTATTTGACTACTAGTCAAATCAGTTTCTTTTTTCGAACTGTCAAAACGATTTTGCTACTGTGGAATTTATATGACACACTAGCATGTGACGATACAATCAAATAACCTACTCTTTACAGTTTTATACGGGTTTTAAAATAAAAATTGTGACTAAAAATAACTGCTGTCTACGTTTCTCTATTAATCTTCAGGTGGTCATTTATTTTAAATCATTTATTTTAAATACAGTCAAATACCCTATTATAACACTGATAGGGTTTTGCACCCCACCAGGCGTGGCTCACTCCGCGATTTCGTCGCGTCGCAACAAGTACATCCGTCCCACACCAATTTTGGTGGCTAGCCATAGGCCACGCGTGGCGCTTGCGCCACCTAGCGGTCATATCTGTCGTAATCGTAATAGACGCATTTTGTTAGAGAGTGAATCTTCTGTACCTAGTACTATTATTTATTCTGTGACCCCGCTCCAGTATGTGAGCGAGACAGCGCAATGACATATAGAGCGATGTACCGCTCGCACACTGGAGCGTCGTTCAGATTCGCGTCCAACGTGAACGTGTGTAGGAACAACATGAATCTAGTATAACTGGATTGGGCATGAGTGGTGGGGATGACTGACAGAACGGGATAGTCTTATGTATCTTTCAGTAGGAGTAGCAGCGAAAGCGCTATTATTGTTTGTCCTTGTCACAGTCTCACATCTTGTTTTATTCCCCACCGTAAATTGACCACCGTGATTGGTCGAATTCATTTGTTGCCCACCATAACAATTTATATGTTTTGTCCCTGACGGAGGCACGCGTAGACCACTTCTATAGGGTGCTACCTTCTATGAGGAACAACTAACTTGGACTTGTCGTATCCGAAGATCTCCTTGATGTGGGTCGAGTAGTCCATGTTCTCGTCGCCGTCGTCGATGAAGTCCTCCATCTCAGAGTCGTACTCCGACTCCGAGTCGATGGCGCGCCCTGTCCGACAACGCAACCGTTTACAATCATACAGTGCCGACCCGAGCCCTTGGTCAGGGCATAGAGAAAAAAATACATAGAGTGCTCACTCCATACATCAGTTCAGACTATTAGTTTCAGACAATAGATGTAGCACCGACCGGAAAGTCTTATGCTGTTGAGATAAGACTTTCCGTTCAGTGCTACATCTATTGTCAAGTAGCAGTACTGATAGTTCCGCTACTCGATGCTAGATGTGGACACTGAAAGTAATAGTCTGAACTGATGTATGGAGTGAGCACTCTATGTATTTTTTTCTCTATGGTACAACAAAATTTAATAGCTAACATTCCATTTCCCGTTTAGGATACACTCACGTTTCTGTTTCTTTCTCGGATCTTCCATCTTCCTGTTCGCGTCGGGCCGCTTGGCGGGCTTGTCCTTGGCGAGCGAGCTGACGTGCTTGTCGAAGTCGAACGAGTTGTTTATGGCGGGTTTGGCGGCCGCGGCCGGCGCTTTGCCGGCCCGCTCGTCCGGGCGCCGGGCAGGCCTACTTTCCGGCGGACGCTTGCCGTTCTCCTGCGGAACCCTTTGCTTGGCTATAGCTCGGTCTCTGTCGCTCGTTCTCGCGTCCTCTTTACTCTTCTGTGGCAGTTTGCTCTGCGAACTCTCGCCGTTTTTGTTAGGTATTGTAAATTTCTTATCGTTAGAATTTTTATCTATCCTGTATGTGTTCTGGCTTTTTAGATCTATACTCTTTTTGACCTCCTGCCGTGGGGATTGGTCCTTGGAGCTTAATTTGCTTCTGTCTACGTCTTTGCTAGGTTTGTCGTAAGATTTACTGGATTCTAATTTCATCTTTGTTTTATCTAATCTGTCTCTATCTCTATTTAGTCTTTCCATTTCTCTGTCTATCCTTTCTCTTTCCGCCTTCAACTTATCGAGTCTTTCCCTGTCTAGTCGCTCCTTTTCTCTGTCCGCTCTGTCCCTGTTTTGCCTCGCCCTCTCTTTCTCTCTCTGCAACTTGTCGGCCCTGTCCCGGTCACTGGATGGTTTGTCTTTGCTTCGCTCGTATGTTTTAGTGCTGTCATTTTTGTGAGAGTTGGAGCCGGAATTGGAAGACTGGTTGGTAGACGTTTTCTCGCCGATTTTAGGAATTCTCCCAAATCCACTAGGCATCTGTTTCTTTTCTCTGTCAGCAGGCTTGTCTCTTTCTTCCCTTTGAGCTGGAATTAAAATAAGAATGCAACTCTTTAAGATAATATATAGCTGGTCAAGCAGATCTTGTTAGTAGAAAAAGGCGGCAGATTTGAAAAATGTAGGCGCGAAGGGAAATCGTCCCATAGAAAATTTTAATTTCGCACCTTTTTTTACTGACAAGATTTGCTTGACCAGCTATGTTTATAAAATATAAATTGCAAGAAAAAGTCAATAGTGTTGTATAAGGAAGCAACTTGGTTCAATACATTATTTCAATAAAACCTACCAGGGGTTTTTCAAACGACTTTTGCCAAACTATATTATTTTTGTAGGACCTGTAGGACAAGTCGTTTGTCAGTGGATTATAGGCAGAGAAAAATCATACTGTATTTTACAGTACATATGGGGGGGGCTACTTTTCCGCACTAGTGCGTAAAATAGCACTTTTCGTGCGTATGTCGAAACTTTAAAGTGCCATATGTACTGTAAAACGTTGTTCGATACACGTGCGAATAAGTAATTCGCAACTCGTGTCGATTTAAAACACTCCCTTCGGTCGTGTTTTAATTTATCGCCACTCGTTTCGAATTTCCTCTTTTTCGCACTTGTATCGAAAATAACTATTTCATATGTTCTAGTTAATAGTTCTGTTATGCTAGTATATTATAATCATAATATATTATGCTGGTAAATAAAACTAAGACATTATCACAAAGACAGAAAACCGCAACCTATCGGTCAAATCAAAGTTGCGCTGACACCGACATCTATATCGTAAGACCCAGGGCAGTGTTTGTGCATTTGAATTTGAAACTTTCTTTTATTTCTATAGTTCAAAACTCGATTTTAATTTTGCACTAGCCGTAAAAGTGCATGGCGACTTTGTGAATGAATTCATTCATAATTTCGCAGCTCACCGTACGTGAGAACTTACGAGGCTACAGGTACTCCGACCGTGTAAATATCCCATTCCTTTTGACGATAATGTTTGGCGAGGACACAGACAATCCAACCTCTAGACATAGCATAGTCGCGCTACCCCCTCTGCCACACATACGGTAGCGTTACTCCATCTTCGAGTCAATCCCGTGCCGTGATTGGTCCGTGTCTTTGAACGGACCAATCACGGCACGGGATTCGCTCACCTCGTCCCCCCGCACCCCCGTATTTTTGGCAGCATCGGTTTCATGAAACAATTGGCCTAAGCTCAGTCTAGAGGTTGGATTGTCAGTGGGCGAGGATAAAGGCACACTCACGTTTCCGACCGTTGTTTTCGGCGTCGATTCTCTCCTGGCGGCGCTGGCGGCGCGCCAGCTCCTCCTCGTACTCGCGCCGCTGCTTCTTGGTCATCAGCCGCTCCGGCTCCGACTCCGACTTGGCCGCCACCGGCCTGACAAACAAGGCAGCCTTCAAACACATTCCCAGCGAAATACCCTAATGGCTCCGTTTCATTGGTTGATACCGGGGATGTTGCGAATATCCGCATCCGCAACCGCGGAACTTCCGCATTATTTTCAACATCCGCATCCGCATAAAATCGATGCGGATTTAATGCGGATGCGGATGTGGAACAGGTCGGTACAGGAACGTCTTAGCATCGGCGTAAGTGCTAGACTGCTAGGTAATTTAGTCATTAACCAAAACAACCTATTAGAAATGAGCAGTCAAGCGTGAGTGGGACTTAATGTACGGAACCCTTGGAACGCGAGTCCGACTCGCACTTGGCCGGTTTTTTGAAATAAAAATTACTAAAATGTAATATTTGACGTTCTTTATGGTACTATCTTGACATCCGCATCCGCATCCGCGGATGTGAGCCTTTAAAAATCCGCATCCGCATCCGCGGATGTCAAAAAATCGGCATCCGCAACATCCCTGGTTGATACAGAGCGTGGCACTCCCCGCAGGCATGGGTTAAGGAGATCTCCTGTAACCCGCGTGATCTCCTGGGCCTATCGACGCCTAACGACACAACCGATTGTGCCTGCCTGAGTGAAACAGGCAGCTCATTCCACAGCTTCACTGGACGCACTGCGAAGGACTTGTTGTATCCTCGAGATTTGTGAGGAGGGATGGCAAGTGATAAATTCGCGCTCGAACGCAGACGGTGGCCACTGCCTTCAGCCAGAAATTGAAATATTTTGAGAGAGGTATAAAGGTGAAGAAGGTGTAAAAAGAGATATGTATGGAGTTAAGTACTGTAATTTATTTTAGAGCTAAAATCTTAAAATTAAAAGGTTATAGAATAAACCTTTAAGGCTGTCCGTTACTTTATAGGCGCCTTCGGCGCATCAAAATACGGACTCGAAACCTGCTCCATAACACGAGCTTGCATACACACGTCGATTAATAATGTTGATAATGGTAGAGTATTGTAGTGTATGCAAATATTATATACTTATTTTTTTTAAAGAGCCTATCCACCTTAGTAACATGTAGTCTGTGCGTGTGAGCAGATACTTTTTCTAATACCTGGGCACTTCGAGCGGGGCGCTTTTTTTCTCCTCGGCCAGCTTCAGCAGCTGGTTAAAGTCCATGGGCGGCGGCGCTGGCTTGCGGAACTTTGGCTTCTCGGGTTTCTCATCTTTTCGTTTCTCTGGCTCATACTTTTGAGGAGGACTTGATTCTCTTTCTGAAAACATAAACAAAATAAGTAATGAAATGATAAGCACGGCTATAATATAGCGAATTCAAGATAAATGTTACCAAATGGTTTATTAGGTCTTTCTTCTCTTGACAGAAAACATATTCACAAGTTACTTTGGGTTATAGAGTTGGTTTTTCATTTTGCGTGTCAATATGATTCGGGCGCATATTTTATGAATGAACCACATACTTTATTATGGGGTAATAGAACATAATTAGTATTCCAAATTTTATATTAAAGGAAAAAATGGAAAAAGTTACGCTTCCGGCAGGACTTGAACCCGCATCCTCCGCAATCCGTGCGTTGCTCTTAACCAATTGAGCTACGGAAGCCTACCAGGACATCGCAAATCTTTCCATCCCTTCCTTTATGCATACACGCCATAAGGGTGGCATATACCGACATCTACCGAAAGACGATTACATCTTTTGACGGCACCGGAGTCTCAAGTTGCATTGAGTATTCACCAGTAACAATGTGCTAACCCATACTAAATCAATTTTTTAACAAGCAGATACGTCTGCGAGCGATATTCCAAATTTTATATTAAAGGAAAAAATGGAAAAAGTTACGCTTCCGGCAGGACTTGAACCCGCATCCTCCACAATCCGTGCGTTGCTCTTAACCAATTGAGCTACGGATCGGAAGCCTACCAGGACATCGCAAATCTTTCCATCCCTTCCTTTATGCATACACGCTATAAGGGTGGCATATAGCGACATCTACCGAAAGACGATTACATCTTTTGACGGCACCGGAGTCTCAAGTTGCATTGAGAATTAGTATTTTGTATGCAGTAGCAAGCAGCAAATGGTTTCTGATGTATTCTCAACATGACTTGGGATTGAGACTTTGTCATTAGAAGTGTAATTTTGTCTATCCCATCAAAAACTTAAGACATAGAAAAGTACAAGTGTCACGAGCCAAAAGTTCTAAGTAAACTAATAATAATACACACCACCATTTTCTGTCCTCCGCCTTCTCTTGTGTGGGACAGGATCATCCTCATGTGCCAGGGCATTCTTCACTCGTTCCATGGTGCCTTTCAAATCTGTCTTTACACTCTTCTCTGAAAGAAGATAATATGTGAATTAAAATACTTAGATAATAGTGTTTCTTATCATAAAACAGTAGCCCTCTACCTCCCGTCCATGAAGAAGTTTCCCGTTTTTACCTAAAGGGTGTGCGTTTGAAGAGATAAGGGCTGAAAGTTTCGCCCAGACCCAGAAGCAGCTTCGTTTTGTTTTTGAATTTTGAACCTTAACTTAATAAACTAAAGTTCAGAATAGATCGTGAAATATATACGTACAAACATTTGTACCTGGTGTGGTGTCTCGGGTCTCGGAGGCTAGACATTTCTAGAACAGTCCAGAACATTCGAGAGCATTATACAGCATTTCAGAACCTTCTGTAATGTTTTTGAATGTTCGAGAACATCCTAGATCACTGTGGAACATCCCAGGACACTTTCGAATGTTCTGGAACATTCCATTTATTGAAGGAATGTTGTCGAATATTCGGATATACAAAATAGGTTTATAAATGGTCCACAATTTTCGAGAACATCCTAGATCATTAGGGAATATTCCAGAACACTCTAATGTTGTGGAAAGTGTTTTTTACAACTACCACACAATCAGATGTCAACTCTCTGAGCGAAGCCGGGTACCTCAGCTAGTTTTTTATATATAACATAAAGTATTTATCCCTCACAAACACTTACTTGTCACTTTTTTAAATCATTTACACACAAATCCCCAGGGTATGATGAGGACATAAAATTCAACTTACTGCCCGTAGGAAATTTGGGTTCATCAGGTATCTTGCTATATTTCTGCATCAATTTTCCATAGAAAGCAGCTGCCTCCTGAGATTCATATCCATAGTCATCTTGGTCCGGCTGATCTGGACCCGCCCTGGTGACAGCTGTGTTGTCGTGGTCCACTGCATCATCTATCACAGACTTGTTAGCAGACTTGATAGTCTTCAGAGTCTTTTGAATCTTCCGCAAAGCCTTGGGGTCACGCATAGCATGCAGCTCATCCTTCTTCTTCTGAACTTCCAGTTGTTTCTGCCTTTCTTCTTCATCTTTCTTAGCTAAAAACTTTAATATATTCTCCGACAACTTGTCCTTTTGCCGTTGTTCTTTCTTTGGCGGATCGAATCCAGCTCTGTAGTATGTGTTGCGCTAAAAACAAAGTACTTGAACTTATATTTGTCTGTTAACGGTGGTGATTAACAATACGAAAAGTAAAAATGCTTATGATAAACCATTTTCCATGAGTATTCAATAAGACAGCGCAGCAGCAAAAGAATAATTATAACATTGCGTATTCAAACTTTATTTATATAGGGCGCAGCAATATGTATTCACGAAACCTAAAAATGAACTCACAGATGACTTTTGTTGTTGATTTCGTTGAGCAGCTAGCAATGTCTCCCGGAACTCCATTTTTGGTGGTTTGTTAGAATATGATACACAATAACGTAACTAAAACAAAATCATAATAAGTTTTTATCAAATCATCTACGAATTTTAGCAAAATACGTGTCAGACTTCACTTCGACACACAACCCGAGCCATTTTCTGGAAACGTACTGAATCGAGTTACCAGCTGCGAGGACTCAAATAGAAGTCAATCTTATTTTGAGTCGGTAACATCATCCTAATAGCCATAGCACACTACCGCACCGCACCAAGGTCACCGTGCGGTGCGGTAGTGTGTTGTCACTTTTATTAAGCCATATTAAGCGCACCGTCATCGGCCGTCTCCATACTAGAATACCTGTAAAGCTTTGGTTTCCTCCGAAAGCGGTGTCGTCATATAGCGGCCGTCTCCATACAAATACAACGACATCCATATTTAGCCGTATTATTTAGTATGGAGACGGCCGCTATATGACGGCACCGCTATCATAGGAAAACCGATCTTAAGGGGGCTTCGCGACTCGACTCGACTCGAGGGTTGCTCGAGGGGCGCTCTCGACCGCAATCTATGTGCGGTGCGGTAGTGTGGCTGACCCTTTTATATACATTTTTATTCCTGGCAACTCCGAAATTTGACACATGTCAAATTTGAATTTCATCCATTCTTTTTCTTTTGTGAATTTGACGTTGAAGCCGAGAATATGGTTGGTGTTTATTTCCCAATGTTTTATCCAATTTTATCAATAAAATCGTGTTAGGAGTATTTTATTTTCGTGGTGCATATCGTGTAAAAAATGGATATTGTGGTGGTGTAAAGATTATTTTGATTCTATAGTGAAGTTTATCATAACCTACGATTTATTCTGCAGGCCACCTCCAAAAAGAAGACTAGGAAGTTGAGAGGACACGTGAGCCATGGCCACGGTCGTATTGGTGAGTATTTTTTCTCATTTAGCACTTAATGCTGTTAATACACATTACTCTTCTTTAAAGATGTTCGACTAAGATAACCTCAAAATCTCGCTTTTTTTGCTGGTTCCTGGTACCCCAACTAGTACTTTTATAATACATATGTAACATTTCCCCATTCTAGGCAAGCACCGCAAGCACCCTGGAGGTCGCGGTAACGCCGGTGGTGAGCACCACCACAGAATCAACATGGACAAGTACCACCCTGGATACTTCGGCAAGGTAAATAATATCTAATAGAGTTTGACCAAGATAAGTCTGCAGCGATTTTGATAGCTTATAGGCCTTATAGCTTAAAATAACATCAAACTTCTATGAAATTACGATGTTTAAACACTTTAACACTTGCACAGTCTGTGCTGTCATAATCGTTGCAGAGTTATCTTGGTTTAACTCTATCAACCAATTTGTTATTAAAGCTATTGATGCACAATATTTTCTTTTCTTATGAAGAATCAACTTTGGTTACTAACAAAATTTTATAATCTGTGCCCTGTTTATCAAAAGCTTGTAACTTGTAATACAAGTGGAAGTGCCTTTTTGACAGCTTTTGCTAGAAAGAGACTTCCACTTGTATTACAAGTTACATGCTTTTGATAAACAGGGCACTGGTCTCTTATAAATAAGATAATTTAACTTTAAAATGACTATATAAAGTTCAATGTTAGATGTGATTAATTGATTATGCAGTCCTTAAACAGAAAACAGTTTAATATCCTGCCCTCCTAAGGTAAAAGGCCGTATTTTCAAAGAACACTATATGAAAATACGACCTTTTACCTTAGGAGGGCAGTATTGGCGTCTGCTTTTGGGCAAGAATCAAGACATCAAAGATTCTTTCAGAGAACCCTTAATAATTAAAAACAATAAAAAAATGTATTTTCTGCAGCAATAATCGCAAAGTAATAAACTTTAAATATCCATTCTGAAGTTAGCGGTACCCTGCCACGACTATAAATCTCAACAAACGTCTATACTTTGCACTGTAGAAAAACAAATAATGTAATCAAAACAGAATTTATTCTAAAGTTATCAGAAAATAATATTATGTTTAGAGTTGGCTAATGTTGAATATTATTTATGTCTGTAAACATTTGCTTCTTTGGTTTCTAATAACTGATAAAAGACAAATATTTTTTCACCACCAGCTCGGAAAGGCTTACTTTGCACTTCAAAAACGGATAGCAAAGTTGCACTTTGCTATTAGTAATTCACATGTAATCAAATGCAAATTTTGAGTTGTTTTCTTATGTTTGCTGGTAGAATTGACTTTTAAATGGTGATTTTAGATGATAAATATTAATTAACATTCATTTGATTTGGTTTGATATTTTACATTTAATATTTGCTTCGGGTTGGTGTGGTGAAAAATGTTGTGTTTCACTCGGGGGCAAATTTTGTTTAAGCCTCGTGCCTTGAAACCCTCGCAACGCTCAAGATTCCAATTTTTGAATCTTTCGCTTGCTCGGGTATCAATATTAGCACGAGCGGTTAAACAACAACTTTGCCCCCTTGTAAAACCAATAACTATTTACTTTTTAAGGGTTGTTTTTTATTCTTAGTCTTTTTTGTACATCTTTGAACTCCCAAGACATTTCTAATGAGCCCAAACTCTGTGTAGTTGCATTTTATCATAGAGGATTCCTTTGGCCAGTCCAAATTTTGATTGGACACTGAAGTGAACTCAGAGTTCACAAGCACTTACGAGGATAAAATACAGTAGAATCCGCTTATAATGACATCGAAGGGAAATGACAGAGGATGTCATATAAAGCAGAGTTGTAACGCTTCTTATTTTTGTTAAGTTTTCCAAATTAATTTGAAATTCTTTTGTGAGAGATGAGTTTTAAACTTGTAACAAATATCAACTTATCACTGAGAATCAAAACTAAAATACCTTGCACGCCACGAACGCACCAAACGTCCTCGCAGGGAAAGACGTGGTGACGGCCACGAAAACCAGCGAATGTGTCAGTATAACCGAACATAATTTCATGGAAATAAGATTTTTAGGTCATAGTAATCGATTTGTCACTATAAGCGAAGTCATCTTATCCGAATTTGTCACAAAGAATTTTATATGAAAACCAAACATCGCACAGTAATTACGTCATAGTAAGCGGTTGGTCAGTATAAGCGGAGTCATAATAAACGGATTCTACTGTATATTAATTTGGTTTCACAACATAACTTCAAGTTGTCCTTTGATGTAGACCTCCTCCATAGCATTCCATTTATTCCTTTCCTTTGCTGTTTGCATCCACCATACCATACATATACCTCCAGTCCGGATGGGACGGAGACGGCATTATGTACAGTAATACTAACCTAAACTTATGACCATTTCCAGTTGGGCATGAGGAACTACCATCTTAGACGGAACAAGATCTTCTGCCCCGTCCTTAACCTGGACAAGCTGTGGACCCTGGTGTCAGAGCAGTCGCGTCTCAAGCACGCTAATGCCACCGACGGCAAGGTGCCTGTCATCAACATAGTTAAGGCTGTAAGTACATCACTAGAATCAGACTAAAGCTCTGCTAAGCTAAGCTATAAAACTTAGCTATGTCGGCCACTTTGGCTATGTTCACTTGTTCAGCTTATGTTTCAAGTGATATGATACCTGATTAGTTTTAGTATTGGTTTAACTGCGAAATTTGCGTGCGCAAAATTGCTCGCACCCTGCTCACGCTCATTTTACGTTTAAACCAATACTAAACTGATAACTCTGGATCAGGGATGTTGCGAATATCCGCATCCGCAACCGCGGAACTTCCGCATTATTTTCAACATCCGCATCCGCATAAAATTGATGCGGAGTTTAATGCGGATGCGGATGTGGAACAAGTCGGTACAGGAACGTCTTTGTATCGGCGTAAGTGCTAGACTGCTGGGTAATTTAGTCATTAGCCAAAAAAACCTATTAGAAATGAGCAGTCAAGCGTGAGTGGGACTTAATTTATGGAACCCTTGGAACGCGAGTCCGACTCGCACTTGGCCGGTTTTTTTAAATAAGAATTACTACAATGTAATATTTGACGTTTTTTATGTACCTATCTTGACATCCGCGAGCCTTTAAAAATCCGCATCCGCGGATGTCAAAAAATCGGCATCCGCAACATCCCTGCTCTGGATACAGGCAACCACACTTAATTAAGTTTTGTTTGGGCTACCAAGGCCCAATATTGCAATTATAGTATAGTCTTATTTTGTGAAAATTATCCTTCTGTATCTATGACTTAACCGAAGTTTTGTTATTTTTGTAACAGGGTTACCACAAGCTGCTCGGCAAAGGCAAGCTCCCCAAGCAGCCCGTGATCGTCAAGGCGAAGTTCTTCTCGAAAACGGCAGAACAGAAGATCAAGGACGTCGGAGGCGTTTGCGTCTTGTCTGCGTAATTTAAGTATACAATAAAATTCCATTAAAAACCCATTTGTTTATTTTGTGGTCCTTTTATAACGACTGACCTAAAATATTAGGCCAGTCAATTTTTTTTTCGCGGAATTAATTCACAGAAGCTGGAAATCGTAATTTGGTTCTAAATTAGTGTAATCCGAGTTTGCTCCATTCCAGGAGTAGAAAATTTTTTTTTGCTCTTTCAGTTTTTTGCTTGTAGTTCAACGTAAACTGTATGTCCGACGGAAAATTTGCTCTAATCATGATAAAAATTGACATTGAGGATCTGAAAGATACCTTAATATGAATTCGTAGTCAAGATTGTAAAAAATGGCAACCAGTTTTTTTTTTGTATAATTTGTTAAAATCCGAAATTTTTCGCCAGTGTCTGATCCACAACAACCTTGCTGGTAGTCTGTTCGGAAAGAGAAGAGTCGTGGAATGTATTGGATTCCATGACTCTTTCCGCACAGACTAGTGTCACGTACGTAGTGACATTGTACTTGATGGTGGATTCCTTCTACATCGAGTGCTTTTGTCAAGCCATGGTAAAAAGTATCTCCTAAGGCTCCCAAAATGTATCCTCATCCTCCTGGGATGGCGCAAACTCTGATTAAGTATACGCATGTAGAACCAAATGAAGGAATTAAAATGGTTTCCAGCTTACTGGGAATTAATTCCTCAAAACCTCAACACTATTTGACTGGCCTATATCTATTCATGAAAAGAAGTAGGTACATATACATATGAACTTCATAGACCAAATTAACTTAATGCCCACTGGTTCGGCTATTTTGTAGTAGTTTTTTTTTTGTGGAGAACTGGAGGTGCATAAATATTTGGGTTGGTGCATCAGATACGTTTTGTTGAGCAATTGGCGGATTCAAATTTGTCTGACGCATCGGAGCTTCGCATTTCTCGAGCCACTCGATGTGATGTGACGTATAATTAATCGTCGCCGTGGAGTGGCTCGAGAAAATAAGAAAAGACGAGGAGCAGCAGTTACAATGACGTCCCTTAAGACGATTTTTGCCAGTTTCAGACGCCTCTAAGAAGAAATAAGAATAGGCCGATCCCCTGTTTAATATCTGGGAGACCGAGCTTTGCTTGAAAAATACATAAAAACTATACACAAAAATACAAAAAAAAGCGGGCAAGTGCGAGTCGGACTCGCCCATGAAGGGTTCCGTATTTAGGCGATTTATGACGTATAAAAAAAAAACAGTTTAATCATTCTCTTATTTTAGAAGTTACAGGGGTGGGGGGGGACACACATTTTACCACTTTGGAAGTGTCTCTCGCGCAAACTATTCAGTTTAGAAAAAAATGATATTAGAAACCTCAATATCATTTTTGAAGACCTATCCATAGATACCCCACACGTATGGGTTTGAACAAAAAAAATTTTTTGAGTTTCAGTTCGAAGTATGGGGAACCCCAAAAATTTATTGTTTTTTTTTCTATTTTTGTGTGAAAATCTTAATGCGGTTCACAGAATACATCTACTTACCAAGTTTCAACAGTATAGTTCTTATAGTTTCGGAGAAAAGTGGCTGTGACATACGGACGGACAGACAGACATAACGAATCTATAAGGGTTCCGTTTTTTGCCATTTGGCTACGGAACCCTAAAAAAGAGATAAAACCTAGCTAGATCGACTTTTCGCCCCCGAAAACCCCTATACATATAGCAAATTTCATCGAAATCGTTAGAGCCGTTTAATGATATTAGATTACGTAAGAATCGTTTATTTGTAACTACAAAGGTACTATTAATTTTTAAATTTAGGTAATAATCAGATTTTCTTCATCAGCACTTTACTAAGTTCCATTACATATACACAGTTCCAGCCTTCCTTGTAATAAAACATGGTCGTCTCCCGACCCATAAATCGTCTTACTTAATAAAAATGAATGTTGGTATAACCAATGGTTAAGAAGACCACCAGTACCACCACCTGTGCCACCACCTCTGCTTTGCTCCAAGTTCTATTATAAATAGGAAAGAAATAAAAGAAACTGTTTATAAATAATATCATATATTTAATTGCATAAGATAAGTTGCACAGATGCACATATGATTAATAATAGTGTTGAGATTATCTCCTATAGATGTAGTTCGATACTTAGTCTAAGGCAGTATAATGATGAATTAGTACATTCCTGGGACCCAACTCCAGGTGTTGTTAAGATATATCATAATTTTATGAAATACAAACTTGCACCTCAATTTATGTTATCTAAAAAACACAGAATTAGGTTCCTGGTTTAATAACGTAGGTGTGTCTAGTAATAAAAAAAGCTTACAAGCAAATATCTGTTAGCTGCAATTTAACACAAACTTATGATTTTCTCAGTAGTTACTACACATACCATTCAGTAAACAAGCCAATAAGCAGCAGTATACTGCTGGCAAGTGGTTGGTAACTACTCAGAATAAATCAACTTAAACTTACTACTTGCCTTAAGCCCCGTCTCCATATCGCGCGGCAAACTATCGAACATTGGCTCGCGCGGCAGCCGCGCGCAATGGATACCGGGTTGGCTCGCGAGCTAACTCGCTGGGTCACGAGCCAATGTTCGATAGCTTGCCGCGCAATATGGAGACGGGGCTTTATAGGAATTCTATATGTTTAAGGCAAACCATTATGCAAATATTCATAGATAGTTACAACAACTTCAAGTTATTACTATTCATAATTATATCAGGCTAATCCTGGTTACTCTAACAGATGTCTCCCTTTAAATTTTTGTATGTTGTTAGCCCTGCTTTAAACATGTTCAAGTTGTCACTCACAGCAGTAAACCTAGCCATAAACTTTAGGTGTAAATAGTAACAGTGTGAGTTGGTCGTATTTGTTCAACAGGCGTCTGGGCAGTAGACGGACCTTCTCCGGGACGGCCCTGCTTGGCCTTTTTCCTTGCAGCATCACTCTCAGCATAGTACATGCCCAGTCTTGTTTTAATTGCTGCAAGAGCTGCTCCATTAATCTCGTAGTGGAAGATATTAGTGTATCTCCACTGCTTTACCAGAGGACCTCTCCTTCTCTCTTTCTTTACTTTTTTCTCTTTTGCTGGTTCCTCCCGCTCTTGCCCTGGATTTTGATTGTAAGCAATAGCTTGATTTTGAGATGATGATGATGGTTCCGGTTTTGTCTGCAGCACAATGTAGGCAGTTGTTGGTGGGGCCGGGCGTGCTGCAGCTGAGGAGTGAAGTAGAATTCCCATGCTCTGAGCTCCATTTTGAGTCTGATAGAAGTTTGTTTGAGTGCCAGTAGAGGCCAGTGCTGCCGATTGATACTGGTTCTGGAAGTAGTTTTCTGCCAAGTTGACAAGATGGCCACTGCCTGGATATGTCAGTGGGGCAAATGGTTCTTGAGTGACAGGTGGCTGTGGAGGTTGTGGAGGCATTTCATTTGGCAAAGGCATTTCAGAACCTCTTTTAGACTTGGGCATGGTGGCTGTTATGTTTTCTGGATCATATGTCTTAATGTAATCTTTCCACATCTTGGAAATATTTATCTCCAAACCAGCAATTTTATCCAGCCTTATGAAGTCCTTGAGACGGTGAGTGTGAACAATAGAGTAAATATGGTTTTTAATTTGCTCAATCACTGTATTTGGAAGCCGTACTTCTCCAGAGCGACGATGGCTGTTTTTCCCACGGTTGTCACTGGGAAACATAACTCCATCATCCATTTTCTTGCACAATACTCGAACTTTTCGTTCAGTAATGGCATGAATGTTTTTAAAAGCCGTCTGGCAGACCTGGGTCTCGCGTCCCTTGACGCGGATAAAATATTCGAATGTGCAAGTACGCCTGCTGCTAGCCTTGACTCTCTTGCGCTTAACATCCACTTGCCGCATGAGACCGAACAAGTAAGCATTTTGCTCGTCGTGTGTTTTCATGGAATAAAAACCGTGGAATGTTCTCAATCTGATGTCTTCAGGCACTTTCTGGAAACATTTACGGCGGCAATTGCAGTCGGGGCCAGGCTGCTTTGGAGGAACTATTTTGCCATTTGCATTTATGTACTCGAGCCCCGCTATACGGAGACGTTTTTGTTTTTGTTTGTGCCATTCTGAAATCGAAATATTGCATTGAAATCAATTGGCATAAAGATACCTAGCAAGTTTCAATAAAGGAGCGACCCGGATTCATAAACAAATATACAATATATAATGTATATCTCGTGGCACAGTTGTACATGGATGGCGTCTTTTGTAATTCTTTGTTCGTTATCCAGATCAGTTACACAATGAAAAATAATGATTCATCGGTATACCTCAAACATTAGATGCAAAAACTTTACGAGAAACTATTGTAAGTCTTGGTCTTACGTGTCAAGAAAGTATTAAGAGGCAAAATTGGACCATTTCGCGAAGGAAAAATCAAAGAAAGTAATATTTAAGTGAATCTCGATACAGTTAATAAGATAGTACTTTTACTGAATGTGTTATCTTTACACTTACCTTCTGGGTTCCGAGATCGTCGTTTTACAACTTTTCCGTTTTTAGTAAGCTTTATTTTGCGGTCATTACTTGAGACATCCGCCATTTTAATATCGAAGCAAGCTACATACGCATAACCAAATCATCGTAACAGCCACAGCACTGTGAAACAAAACCTACAAAACATTTCTAAGACGAATAACTTATCGCTTTTAATACATTTTCATACAAATATGTCTAAATTGATACGAATAATTAACCTAGGATAATAAAAATGTGCTATATAGTGAGTAGATAATTAATAAAAACTATTTTTGCGAAACTCATTCATAGAATTGAAGTGAAATAACAAAACGCAGAGGAAGCGGCGAAAGCGGAACTCCGTTCACCGACAAATTCTGCGGAATGGCAACATTACTAGGAAGTGTTGCCATTGTCAGAAGACACCAAAGATAAAGACATTTATTTTCTTAAAGTCATAACACACTACCACACCGCAGAAAAGCGAGAAAGAGATATCTTTTTGAATATGGTGCGGTAGTGTGTTATGGCTTTTAGTGATCTTGTCCTATATATTATACTACTCTTTTAGTGCTCTTCCAGCTATTAGAACCATTGAACGACCAACCATTTATCATAGATCCTGATGGTATGAATTTTTTTGTTGTTTAATTAATGATTTTATTTCCATCATCAATTCGTCATAGTTTAAACATTGTCTTGAATATCACGAGTATGATAAACGATAAACGTCATCAGGAACGTCAACTTGATATTCTTGCTTGATCCTACTTGACAGGGTACTACTCATATTCACCTCACCTACTTTGCAAAAACTAATTTCAAGATTATTGTAGCACTGTGGTGTATTGGAATTTTTCGGACGTGTAGATCAAATCGCTTTTTGGTTTGTAGGATTTTGTTAAATATCGCAACTTCATAAAATGTAAGTATAAGACATTAAAGTATTGGACAAGTCTCATTTACATCTTGTATTCTCCCTCGATTGCAAGAGCTTTCATCATTAATCGAAATGAAACTAAACCGGTGATTCACGCAAACTGGAGGGTTCCTTGTGTATCTTTATACAATAAAGAAAAAGATCGTTTTTGTTACACTGATAAAGGCAAAACCATTTGTTACCAGTGGTAACAACTGGGAATTCGGAGGGAGCTGGGTCTTGTAAAATTGTATTATTATAAAAACGTCGGTTCTGGCGCTTCGCCGGCCGCTGCCGCGGCACGCTCGCTTCGCTCGCTCGGCTCGCGCGCTGTGTGGTCGCAGTTCTACCTAACACTCCTCCTCGCTTCGCTCGTCGTCGTACCTACTCCGACCTGCCTTAAAAGCCTGGCCTGCCTTAAGCTCTATCTCCGCCATTTTCAGCTTTAGTAAAAAGTTTTCCAAGTAAAAGTTGCTTATTTCGATGTGTTCTATACATTAAAATCATTTAAAATATATGTCATAATGACACCACTGTCAATGAAAATTCCCAGCTCCCTTTAAAAATATCAATCTTTGGAGGCGTCTAACTCGGCCATTTTTTATTTTAGAGAAAAGTTTTTCCAATAAAAGATGCTTATTTTGACGTGATATACACATTACAATCATTTAAAAATAGTGTCATAATGACACCACTTTGTCAAAAAAAAATCTAAGTCCCAGCCCCCCCTTTGCTACAGTCCAACCCACATTTTCCTTCAAATGTGATGCTTGTGATATGTATAAGTACAAATACAAAATACTAGTGGGAATTTTTGTTCCTAGTCTCTTCCATCAACAGCCAATTCAGTAAACTGCTCTAAAACTGAACAAAAACAAGAAAAAAATCTACACAAATCTGTTTAATAGCCATGATTGACAAAACAATTATTATGTTCTATATATTTACACAGACATTGTTTACTAAATCACCTGTCGAAGTAAAACATTTCCACTTCATATTAATCTAGATATTTTTGTTAGTATAAAACAAATTTAATTCTGTTTTCCAATACCAAATACTAAAATTTAACTGTCTATTTGTGTTGCGTGGTGGGCTGCTAGAGGTTAAATTTCTGAATTTTACTTAAGAAAATTCAAACAATACCTCTTAGGGATAATTAAATACAGTAATAGTGTTAATGTTCTCCATCCGACTATTGCATTTATATAAATAAAAAAAAATGTTTATTTCTGGCTTAAAAATAAAACTAACAATCTTGTCCTTAATTGAAATATTTTTTTATTTTATTTATTAAGTGATTGAAAAATGTTTTTAAACTAGTAGATCGAAAGTTCTTGCCAGAACCTTATATGTGGTAAAGGCCATTAGCATCAGTATAAATAATAAATAAATATATAAAATAAAATAGCCTTTTATTTCTTGCAAATTTTAACATTGGTGTTTTAGAATTAGTCTAAAGTTAACTTTTAATTTTATAATGTTAGTTCTAAATATTTAAATGGGTGTTCTACTCCCTGGTTTCCAAGAGCTTCCCATGTGCTATTTAGTGTCCGACCGAAACATGTTTTTTTGCCGAAACCGAAACCGAATGTTCGGCTTTGGCTCTAGTTTCGGCCGAAACCGAAACCGAAACTTTTGTAGACTTGTTAAAATCGTTGAAAAAATGTCATAAAACCGGTTTTACACACATATTATGGGGCTGTCAACACCCAAAGTCCTTGAAATTGATGTTACTTAAGCAGTTTTTTATGAAAATTACTAGAGTTAGGCCAAGATAATTCTGCAACGATTTTAATAAGTTGATAACACACGCAGTGAAAGTGTTATTTTAAACGTCAAAACTTATGACGTATAAATAAAATTTGCACTAGTTGCACTGCGTATGCTATTAAAATCATTGCAGAATTTTCTTGGTCTAACTCTATTCATTCACCAGTCAAACTAACATGTAGATACAGGGTCAACCAAAAACGCGAGCGCAGCGAGCGCGAAATTTTTTGTTAACAATATCGCAAGGCCGGGTACCGATCTTCACCTGGGCCGAAAAGTCCGAAGTGCCCCATTGAGGCGAACTTTCATGCGAAGTCAAAGCCGTGCTTAAGGCTTCAGGATAAGTAGTTGAGCACAGACTCCAACCAATGTCCATTGTATTCAAAAGCGAGACCGCAGGCCGAGCATGGCGCAGCGAGGCCAAAGGCTAAGTTGAAGTAGAGGACATGTGGAACACAAACCAATGGTAAATTGAGGTAAAAAGTGAGGCTAGTTTTATTATTATTATCTTGCCCAGGGCCCAGTAACATGCGACAGTGCTATCTCATTCACTTATAGGTATTGACAGCCTCTTAAGACTGCGTCAACCGTCCAGTGGCGCCCTCATTAGTGGAATTGTGTTTTATAATAAACCAATTAATGTCTGTACCTAATATACATGAATCAGTATATGTAGGTATTAATATTGTTGTCCTACTTATTCCCCAACTTTTGGTCTTTGTCCGAAGTACCAGTATATGTAGGTATTAATATTGTTGTCCTACTCCTACTTATTCCCCAACTTTTGGTCTTTGTCCGAAGTACCATTTCGTAAGTTTCGGCCCGGCCGAAAGGTTCGGCCGTTTTTTGGCCGAAACCGAAACTACAGCCGAAACATGATTTTTTGGCCGAAACTGGCCGAAACCGAAACCGAACCTTCGGTCGGACACTAGTGCTATTGTGTGAAACCATATCAAAAGCTTTCTGATAGTCTACATACATAGGCAATGTAGAGCGGTCTCAGTCTCTCTTGGTATTTCTCTATTAGTCTAACTAACAACCTGTATAACTAACAATCATAATATCTCATAGCTTTTACAATATTTGTTTGACTTTATAGAATAGTATTTTAGTTAAGGATAATGATTGAATTGATCAGATTAGCTATCTGTTGTGATATCTGTACAAGTTCCTTTATAAATTGCCTTCAATTTCAGGTCATTCCAATCACCAATGCCCAGCCGGGAGTTCCTTTGGGATATCTTTAGAAGGTAACAATAAGAACAGTCTATGGGTATAGACAAATGTTAGTGTTATAAATATTTGAATTGATGGAGAATATTAGTAATTGATTTAATTTTCTATTTATCTTTAAAACTTGGTTGTGATTTTTAATTTTATTATGGAAATTTCCACATACAAATGTTTAATATTTGTGTAACAGAGTGGACAAAGACCGCAGTGGGTATATATCGGCGGATGAGCTGCAACAGGCTTTGTCAAATGGCACCTGGAACCCATTCAACCCAGAAACAGTAAGACTTATGATTGGTAAGTTTCAATAAATCTTTTATTATAGTGAAATTATTTTTATTTGCGTCTTTTGACACATTATGACTGACGTATATAGAGATGTAACTAACCCAAATCGATTGTCACAGCAAGCGATTACGATTGGATGGCACCTAGACTGAGGTATCGAATTGTGACGTTTAATGAATTTTTATTTGAGATTTAAATAAAGCTAGAATTATATGGTTAATAAATAATAATAAGAAGATATAATAAATTTAATAATTCTTTGTTATAAATATCTAATAACTATTGTAATATGAATGAGTTATAACAAAATTTACCTAAATTTAATGTTTAAAAATTTGACGTGTCAAATGTATATTTTATGAATAAAACATTGAATTGAATTGTTGCGACCTAAAATGAAAAATTTATATCGATTTACTTAGACGACTACCGATTTATAACGGTGGTGTCCGGCAAACCCTAAATAAATAAAAAAAGACGTAGAACGTAAACGTTCGCAGTGCAATTGTCTTCCTTTGTAATTTTGATGTGCAAGATATTTTACGTTCTATTGCTGTTGTCAGTGTCATGTGTCAAATGACGCAAATACGAGTGCACAAGGTATAGGTAAGTTGTACCGTGCATAATGGTGGTATTCCACCTGTCCAATTTCTTTGTCCAATGTCAGTGAGTCTCACTCTCTCATTAAGTAAAATGTGAGACGCAATACACATTGGACAAAGAAATTGGATAGGTGGGATACCACCCTAATGCACCAAGCAAGTCCTAGCAATGCAAATATTAAAGTGGCAATGGAAGATGGAGCCTTTCATACGTAAGACTTTTAAAAAGTTTCATGAATGAAAGTTATAAATATTTTATTATTAATCAGTTAAGTTATTTCAGATTAAGCCTATTTCAAAATTTCGAATATTTCGATAGAAAATATCCATCAAAAGGGTATTATCAAACTCAGTCCTCCTCAAGTTGTCTTTGTGAATTATTAAAGCATATGCAAAAACTTATTTCCAGGTATGTTTGACAAACAGAATAGAGGTGTCATATCATTTGAAGACTTTGGCGCGCTATGGAAATATGTCACAGATTGGCAAAATTGCTTTCGCTCATTTGATAGAGATAACTCTGGAAATATAGACAGGCAAGAACTGAAGAATGCTCTCACAGCATTTGGGTACCGGCTATCTGATGAGGTTGTGGGCATTATGGTCCAAAAATTTGATAGATTTGGACGAGGCACAATTTTGTTTGATGATTTCATCCAATGTTGTGTCACTTTATATGTAAGTACCATTACCATTCTATAACAGGTATATACTGACCCACAAAGCGCGTCATCATTTTCCTAACTTTTTCGCGGCATTTTTGCCAGGAATTTACTTAGAGTGCCTGTGGTCCGCTCGGCAATCTAATCCCAATAATTGGCACAGACACTAGAAATCCTTCTTTTTCCTCACGATGTTTTCCCAGACAGGACACGGAAATCAAATTCCTTGACCATACATGTATTTTGTGTAATGGGTTGATGACGATATTGTTTTAAAGCGTATTTATTTCATTTGTTTGTGTAGAAACATTATTTGCTGTATTCACTTAGAAATTTAAATAGGTCCATGAATCTATCAAATTGGAAATATTTTAATCTATGAAATAATTCCAAGTAAAATTTAAATAGGTCCATGAATCTATCAAATTGGAAATATTTTAATCTATGAAATAATTCCAAGTAAAATTAGTAGTTTAGATGTAATTTTAAAATAAATAAAATTTAGAATTATTTATTTTGAACAATACTTATTATAATCCACCTTTTTTAATTTTGTTGTGTCTGAATATAGATATTTCCAAGTGTTTCTGCATGTGATTTTTTCTTATACTTATTTTAAATTGTCATTTCCAGACTTTGACTTCGGCATTTCGTCAATTTGACACTGATCAAGATGGAGTGATCACCATCCACTACGAACAGTTCTTGAAGATGGTATTCGGCCTAAAGGTATAAACCTGGAGATGCTTTAACCACCGTCTAGGTTTCTGAGACATTTTTCTAAGCAAGCAAATAACATAACTTTTTGTAATATTCAATAATATGTAGGTATAAACAATTATAAATGTTATTTGCTAGATATAATTTCTGTAATTGAAATTATTATGTACGGTCATCTGCAATAATATATTCACAACGAAGGTCCCAATAATATCTGTCACAAATGTCACAATCTTGTTTGTTCTTATTTGTAGCACAATAAGAGCGTGTCACATATTTTTGCGGCCTTCTTGTGTACTATATTATTGCAGGTGTGACTGTACATGTTATGTATGTTTCTAGTAAAATACATACATTACATTTCTGTTATGGTCAATTACTTAACAAATTCGATTTCATTTCTTACTTGTTAAGTTACTTCAGCGAGGCAAAGTGAACCGCTGCATAAGGTTTCATGTTGAGAAACGAGCTTGAGTTGCTTGTCAGTATTTTAGTCTATTAATGTGATTTATTAATACAAAAATGAGCATGTAAAAAACATTCACATATAATTTTATACTATAATTATTAGGTACCTATACCTATTTGTTTTATAAAAAAAAACTATTGCTAAACGAATATACGTGTTATTATAAATGTTATTGGATATGTTTAGATGTTTCATATGTCGTTAATAACGTAAGGTATAACAAATTAGGTGCTTTATGTTGTCTCACGATATTAAATAGTGCACAAAGCTATTCATATTTTCCTGTACGACACTTGACTTAAAATACAGACGCACAGAATCAAACAAAGTTCGCCGAAAATATGACGTAACAATGATCAAGTAGATACGCTGCTGTATTAAAGTTTGAACGACAACACAAACGTGAAAAACAACCCTATTTCAACTACAACAAGGTTCAGTTTAATAGATTATTTTTTTTACAATTTAAAAGCCGTTATCGCTACGCTTGAGGACAACTTGATCTCCATATTCGTAAAGGACGCTAAGCACGTAGAATTTCGTACATATGTAGATCCGCCTGAATAGTTAATCTAATACAGATAATTATAAGTACTGCTGTCCCGCCCGCAGTGTCTCTGACCATGGGCATCATGGGCGGGACAGCAATATGGGGCATTATCTATGAAAAGGGACCGTATTGTCGATGGCGCATACGCCGCACAGCGTCGCGCGGCATTGTATTTATATCGAAGCATCGTTAATAATGGCGTAACCGCCATCGACAATAAGGTCCCTTTTCATAGATAAAGTCACATATAATTACGCGCGTGCGATATAGATAGGAACAGGCGGGTCCATGTACGTAATGATCCGTGCTTAGCGTCTCTTACTTGAAGATTCACGCTTACTCGGTAGTCTTGCTTATGCTGGTCTAATTTTAGCCGAGCTATCTAATTAAGTATCTATACCTAATATTCCTTTTACTGACCCGCTAAGTTCGTGCTGACTTGCTGAGTGTTGTTCTATTGCTCTATGCTACGTTTGATATTTCCAGTCCATTCAATGGGACGAAACACGAATTCTGTATATTCAGCTATATTGTTTTTGACATTCTCTGTATGTCAATTAACGACTAAAAAGTTATCGTTTACCTGTTCCATTGGAATAGAGTAGACGTTTTATACATGTTTATGACCGTGACTGTATGTTGTAGGTAGTTTGTTGGTGTATTATGTTTTGTGTACTCTAACCGTGGACTTTTTTCCGTCCAGTGCTGGCCATAAACTCCGGGGTTTCAATGTCGCGCCTCCAAGATTGGGAACACCCCGACATTTGTACGTGCAAACTTTCAACTACTTACCTTAAAATACCCGAGTCGTACGTTTCTATATGTAGCTAAAAATAACTGGTATTTGAGACAAATTAATAATTTAGACTAGTGATCTTTACACAAAGTTGCATACCTACCTAATCTAATCATGTTATTGTATAAGCGCTCACTAAGATCACTTGCTAAGACACGTTATCTACGTTAAAGAACATAATACATACTAATATGCAGATACCAGTCTTTATTTATTTATAGGTAGGTAGCCTATTTACAAAATTTTATTAAGCATATATACATATACTTAGTAAAGAACCTATGAATACCTATAAAAAGTTTAACGGAGACATATTCCTGTAGTTTTTTTATGTAACATATCTGTAAAACTTTGTGATACCTACCTACATAAAACCGCTTGCATTTATGGATTATTATTTATTTTTTATACTATCTTTTGCCTCTCCTAGTAGATTTTAAATGTTTATTCTAAATTGTATATGTGTATCGTATAAAAATGTTGTTTCTGTCTCTGCTCACTTTGCCAAATTTTTGTGTAGAGAAGCATTTCTGTATGTTGCTCAATCTACGAGCTTATTATGTGCACGGCAGTGCACGGCCAAGGTACGATTCCCGGAAAGACTAAGTCACATTTTTAGAATCTCCGTAGAGGACATTTTATACCTATTATATTAATAGTTTGTAGTTTACGTACCTATGCTATGTCATGCAATATTGTGAGTTTAATACAAGTTTATGCTCTGTTTTTTTATAAAATTTCTCAATTAGGTAAGACACCATGTTATTGTTCTAAAAATATATTCGCAGATTTTTCATTTAGAAAATTAATTACGTTAGACATTAAAGATGTATCTTTCGATTAAATCGATCTGAAACGTTGAAGATCTAATACATTTATAAGAATAATAATAATAAAAATCTGCAACAAAATGATACCTATAGGTACTTTCTTTATTTGAGTACTAAGTGATGATAACTGATAACAAATGCTATCAAGACCCAGAGGCAATCAACTTGTACGTTGCACATCTGTTGACAAGCGAGTCATTCGTGACTCATAGCAACTAAGCAAAATGCACAAATGTAAAGGCAGGGACACACTTATCCCACGTACGCAACGTATGAAATCAGAAATCAGAAATATTGCAATGCATTATGACAATCTGAACCCTGAAAGTTGTATGCTTAGAAACATACTTGTCATGCGTTGCGTTGTATGACAAGTATGTTTCTACTCGTACAAATTTTAGGGTGCAGATGTCATAATGCATTGCATACGCTGCGTACGTGGGATGTTTGTCCCCAGCTTAATTCTATCAACCTGTCCGCACCGGTAAGGCCCGCCGCCCACTATCGGCAAGGCACGGCACGGCTCGGTAGCCTCTTCGGAAGTCTTCGGGTTGCTTCAGCAGCCTAAGGAGTACCTAAAGACGCCGGAACAGTCTTCGGAAAGCTTCGCCAGTCTTTGGGTTGCTCATCTCTAATACACACGTCTGTTCACTTGCTGCGTTTTTGCTCATGCTTGAGAACGCCTGAGGTATGCCTCGGCATTCCCAAGTACACCTGGACATGCCATGCCTGAGGACACCACGGCAATAATTTCCGTTAGTGTGCGCCTGCGCCTAGGTACGCCGAAGGATCCCCTGCCGTTCCTTGCCGATAGTGGGTACGTGGCCTAACAAACTAACAAGCCGTTCAAAAACTAGTACGAAATTTAGATTTGGAAATTGTTGCATGTAAAAAGTAAACAATTGAATGAGGTTTAAAATGGCTGTGTCGGGAGGTGGGGCCAGGGTGGGGCTGATCTTCTGTTGTGTAAATATTAGTATGTACCTACGTACGTACGCTAGTGGCCAATACCGCTTTATTTTAAAAGACAATAAGAGTTTTATTTATAACTAGCAAGGACTTTTAAAACTTTTCAGATATTTACCTTTAGTACCGTAGCAAAATTATATCTTGACTTGTTTTATGGATAGCTGGGACGAAAAACTTTTTTGGTTTAATTTAGCGTAGGACGCAGATTATTTTACAATCACAGAATTTACAATGCATATGAAATTGTCTTTTTAAAATATGGATCTAAATGTCTGCCAATAAATAGGACAATGTGACGGGCATGACGAGCGTTCTTACAGAGAAAATATGCTATATTTTTTGAATTGTATACAGATGTTTTTACATTTTTTTTCTTCGAACAATGCATTGTATACTCGTAAAACGTGTATCATACGTGGGGCGCTTCCCAGCCACGTCGTTGCAAAACACTTAAATTCGCTCGTATTTTTATTATTAACTTGTTTGAAATAGGCTAGTTTTCTATGGAAAAATTACATTTGAAAATTTACCTATGACACTTGTATCACAAATAAAATAACTATTATAGATATTACATTGTCCACTGGCGATGTTGTTGTGAAAACTGAATGTTTCAGACTACCTATAGATTTATGTATAGATATTTATTAAGCTGCCCTTGATACCTTTTCCAATTAAACGTGAATTTCTTCAACTATTTGTTTTATTTTTTAATTCAACTCAATTTGAGTCGTTTAATGATTTAAGACACATTCGTCAGATTCCTTTTTCGTCAGGATAAATTATAGCCTGTTTTTTTTCGGACGAAAACGGAAATACTCTTTGGACAGAAAAAAACTTAACTATAATATGGAAGATTTGGAATTATCCTGTGATACTTGCATCTCTTAATATGCTCCACCAGTGGATCGAACAATTTAAACCTTTCCTTCACAACTTAACCAGACGGAGCCCCGCTTCGCGGGGCTCCGTCTGGTTAAGTTGTGCAGGAAATGTTTTTGGAACAGAAAATTCTGACAAATGCGGAATCTGAGCAAAAGTCCGTTGTCCGAAAAAAAACAGGCTATAATTTATCCTGACGAAAAATGAATCTGACAAATGTGTCTTAGATCCGTTTAATACGGTAATAAAGTACATGTAAAAACATACAAAAAAAGCCTAATAACTTTTAATAGAAAATCTGGCTATTGCCCAACTTGGATCCGTAAGGCTTATGCATTTTTTTAAATCCTTAAGACTACAGATGTGCAAGTTGCGGAAAGTTTCCATAAAATTCTATAAATTCTCGGAAATTTCATGAAACTTTCACTAGGAAATATGGGAAATTCAAATTTAAAATTGGAAAGTTTCAATTCTCATACAAGAATGTAAAAAAAATCCTACGTCAAATTTCCGAAACATTTCGCAATTTTGGAAAGTTTCCTTAGGCACATCAGTACTTAGGACATACAGATTGCCTATCAGTGATCGGGGTGGGAAAGGGCATGTGTGCTCAGCGTAGGGTTTCGTTGATCGCCTAGAACTCGAGAACCATGCCCAATAGTTAGAACGAATAATAAAACGTAACTACTATACAGAAGCTTCAAATTCCTTTGACTAGTATCTAAAAGGTGCGTGTCGAATCCAGCTGATTAACCCTTTTCCGGCGTAGTACGATTTATCGACGACCGGTCCTGCCTATGAAGCCGATGGTCCCGGGTTCGAATCCCGGCAAGGGCTATTTGTGTGATGAACACAGGTATTTGTTCCTGAGTCATGGGTGTTTTCTATGTGTATACGTATGTATTTATCTATATACGTATGTATATCGTCGCCTAAAACTCATAGTAAAAGCTTTGCTTAGTTTGAGTCTAGGTTCTGTGTAAGATTGTCCCCAAATAAAGTATTTATTTACATATGTGTCAATTTAATTTCAACCTTAGCAATCCGAATTAAAGTTCAAATTAGATTGACCTTTCGGAAAATGTGACTTGTCTTCAAATGAATCACCAAAACGTGACTCTTTGGAAAATATTTGGATTTGTTGGGAAAACTTTCTAGATTGGTACAACTTGGAAAAGGGTACACCAAATATGGATTTGACGTTCAAAGTACTTCTGAAAGACTTATCAAACGACACCCCACACACCATGAGGTTATAATAAAATACATTCCCACCTAAACGGACTGTGGAAAACTAATAAAAACAATAAAAATACGTAAATAAATATATTTGCTCAATATTAAAATATGTTGCGCTTACCTATTATTATGTAACACTCTAAGATTAATAAGGAATTATTCGTTTTTTCCAGTGTTGATCTTCCAGGCGCCCAGTTGGTACTTGAGCCAGATTAGGCCCAGGTCGCAACCCATCTGGATCCAGGAGACGATCGGAGTCACCTTGGAGCCCTCGATCTCGGTCCATCTGACTGGGATCTCGAATATGGGAATGTTCAGTTTTTGTGCTATGTAAAGTAGCTCGACGTCAAATGCCCTGAAAATAATAACCACCAATTATGTCACGTAAATTGTCATTCATGATGCGTGGGGAAATAGGCGCCTGGTAAATTCCAATTTATCTGCACAAAGAAAAATGAAGTTGTCTATTAGAGACGGTGTGGCGGTGGGTTGGAGCTTGGTTGAAGCCGAGTTTCACTAAATCTGGCGTGGTAGACAGGGGGGATTTAGCAAATGTCACATACTTTTTTGGGCAAAAATTAGTGTAGGACTAAAAAAACTCCCTTACGGAATTAATGGACACCCTCTCTTGTTTTCGAAAGGTAATGACACTAATGATTGGAGTGTTTTTATTTTATTTTATTCATTAAACACAATGCAAGCATACAATTTTGGACCAATTCACTCACATGCTAGGAAAACAGATACTTACATTGTCAAAAAGAATAAAAATGTTAACTAATCAAAGATTAACAGAACAAAAATATAAAATTGTATGTGTTTAATGTGGGACTATGTCGGTTTGTATGAGGTTGGCCCATAAAATAAATAATATCACCATCTCCATAAGTCCATTACGGTTGGTTTCTCTATGACAGGTACAATTGTTGCCCTAACATAAGTATCCACTTTTTTATACAGCTAGTATGGCCATGTGGATTGTGGGTACACAACACAACCATACATTAAGTGCCCGGACTTAGGCCCAAGATACACTTGTAAGTTTTACTTACGTAAGTGGGGACACAGCTATACTATTGGCAAGGTGCGAAGTCGGTGGAGGGGGAAGTGGCGCTGATCGTCACAAACACAGGTAATCTTATGGAATGGCCGCCATTAGTACTAGCGGCAGCCGCTTGAACTAATTTTACTCCATAAGATTTAACGTAGAAAGTCTGCCAAAATGAGGGCAGCACCAGTCGTGCACCTAGCGAATACAATGAGAGATGAATATCGTTATCTCCTAACAAATAGCTCTGTCCCTACTTACGTAAGTAAAACTTACAAGTGTATCTGGGGCCTTAAGTAAGTTGGGGCACTTACAGTACATTATAATATAATATTAAGTGGCTGACCATCTGTTGACGTGCAGACTGCTGAAGGTGAGGGCGGCCGTCCGCCGCGTGAACAGCTTGAAGCCGCACTGCGTGTCGCGGACGCCGCGCACCGTGAACAGCCACACCAGGAAGTGGAAGCCGAACATGAGGATATTCCTGAAAAAAAAGGTTGGTCATTGACAGGTACATGTATGTACCATATAGACGTGTGCGCCGATTAAAAAATGATCGGCGGCGGCGTTTGCCAAAAAATCGGCGGCGGCGGCGTGTTTTCGGCGTGACCTTGACTTTCAGGTTTCTTAAGAAAAATCATTAATTTGTTGTTTTTCTTGAAAATTTGATCAATCTAGATTGCTGGTCAGTGAACTACGTATGGTTTTGAATAGACTGTGAGTAAAATAGGGTTTGTAAATGAATATAACATAGCTATAATAACTCAAATTTCTCTACTAACTGGCTTGCATTAAGGGATTACCTGGTCCCAATGACCTTCGATCCGATCGGTAACTCTCAATTTTCTCATGATTTCATTGGCTTACCGTATTAAAAATGACGTACTTTAACAAAACAAAACTCCAAATATCCTTGAAGTTTGCTAGACATAGTGGACTGCTATGGCTTCTATTTATTGGTTTTCTTGTCGTACAAGCAGTAAGCACCAGGCTCACTGAGACGTATCTTCTTTCTCGTTTTCATATTGCTAAGGATTACGACAACATGTACTTTGTTGTCCATTTTGTGCGGTCAGACTGCCGCAAGTCGACCTCTTCATAGCGGTCTACGATCTCTCACATGCTCCAACTCGAGCACGTTTGCCATTAATTCCTAAATTCATGTTTTTCTCCACATCATGCGTTGGTTAATATGTCCGAAGAATCTAAGGGCTCACCGATTGCATGTTGTGAAGATCTGAGTGGCGATATTGAGCTCTCTGAGAAATAATGGAGGGGTTTGTTCTTCTAGCTGTCCAAGGTATAAGCAGCAATCTTCGTTAACACTAGATCTCAAAAGCGCTGGAAGCTGGAATATACACGAGAGCTCGTACCAAGCGCACTTTAGTTGCACGCCGAATACCTGTATTCTTCCTGATCTTGTCGAGGTTAGCCTTAGCCATATCATTCTTAGCCATGCCAGATTTGCGGCGTAAATATCTCGGCAGTGCAACCACCGGCACTGGTTATCAACCCAAGATATAAACTCGCTTTTACGTAATCGCCTTACTTTGGTCTTGGAATGGTTGTTCTTAAGACCTCTCTAGAACTTTCACCTTCAACTTTCTTCAGAGGAGTCGCCATTTCATGTAAATCCCGTCAGGAAGGCGACAATAGTAGCACAGTTTGTTACAAGAACTTATAACATCGAGTGACAAAATAATGTTGCTTTACCCATTTACAGCTTGCACATTTCCGTGGGGCAAGCATTTTGCAGGGGCAGATTGACAGTGAATCTACAGTATTGTCACTCTGTCTCTTTCTTCTAGACATTTTTGGCACACGAATTTTTTTAGGAAACTCAGGGTCTCGAAAACTCGCACACCAATGTTCTCAGATTTTTGCTTGACTCCACTACATGAGCAACGAAAACAGGGGTTTTCGTTGCCTAGTTGTAAGTATTTTCATGATGGAACATTCTGCCTTCGTATGTGAGGCAATGTGAATTCACAATTAACAGGAAAAAATCCTACTTCATAAATTATTGCTCCTTAATTTTTCTTGAATACTTAGGATAACTCAGTTAAGTATTTTTATTGGTGTGTCAAATAGTTTGTGTAACTGGCTATTCTGTTTCATTTAATTAATAATTGATGTACCTATATTTAACAACTGTAACATATATTATACAAAAAATCCATATTGATATCCAGATGCCAACTCGGAATAGCTAGTTAACAACACTCAAGGTCACGCCGATTTCACGCCGATCATTTATCGGCGGCGGCGGCGTGGCAAAAAAGACCGGCGGCGGCGGCGCGCCGGCGCGGCGCACACGTCTAGTACCATACTACCTATGACGGTATTTAATCCAAATGGGATACAGACTGTAAGGGAAAATCTAAAACTACATACGGACCTTTGGGTGCATGGCATGTAAAGTCACGCGCTCCGATAGGCGTTTGCAGTCACATGATACTGGGCATTATTTTAAAAACTTTTGATTATTTTTAATTAATTTATTACACATATTTACACTTGCAAAATATGATTTTCTGCATTCTAATATTCCCCGCTATGGTAAAAACATAACATGTTATATATATATATATATATATACTAGCGACCCACCCCGGCTTCGCACGGGTTAACAAATCATACATAAACCTTCCTCTTGAATCACTCTATCTATTTAAAAAAACCGCATCAAAATCCGTTGCGTAGTTTTAAAGATTTAAGCATACAGATAGACAGACAGACAGGGAAGCGACTTTGTTTTATACTATGTAGTGATGATTCGCGATTCATGTCAACATCCCTATTATACTCAGACATACCTGAAAATACTTCTTGTTGCCAGAGATTCTTTTTCTAAATGTGCCCTTGATCCAATGACGATGGCGAGGCAATCGCCGACTATTCCTGGCTGAGTGTTCACATCAGCTTCCACATGTTGATTTAAAGCAAGTTCTAACTTAGTTAAGTCTTCAAACTTTGTAGCACCATCTGCATCAGCAAAGAGTATTGTGGCACCTCTAGCGCGTTGTATTCCCTAAAAACAATTTTATCTCCTGTAACCAACTAAAGTGTCAATCTATGGAACTTGCTAACTATGTAAACAAACGGCCATATTGAAATTGTCTCTGAATGATGAATTTACTAGTGACTTTTGTTTACATAGTTAGCAAGTACCATAGATAAGAAGATAAGATAAGAATAGCCTTTATTGACCAAAAAAATAAAATTCATTACATTACATTTAAATTGATTCACATTTCATTTAACATTTTTGTTAAGTAATTTTAATAAATATATTTTTAATGTTATTGCTTTTTTATTACTTATTTAGTCTGCCTTCTTGGCATAGGCCTCCTCCAGCTCTCTCCATAGCTCTCTATTCTGTGCTGTCCCAATCCAGCAAGTACCATAGAATGACACTTTATATATGGGCTACCATAAAAAAAAAATGCTAGTCTTACTCATTGAATAGAACACATGTTTTTACGTGATGCATATGGTTCCTAAACAAAGGATTAGATGGTTTTTTCTAGAAAAAGGTAAAGAGAATGATTTCATTGCAGATAAAAAATTGTAATATTGCATTTTGAATGAGAGGAACACATAGAACGCGGTGACTTGCATTGCTTTTGTCATAGCCCTAATAAGTATTTCGTATACCAACAGTACTTACCAACCGCACAGCCCCACCCTTGCCTCTATTCCTCACTAGCTCCAGGCACCTAATCTTTTCACTTCCATACTTGGCCGCATAACGCTCAGCCACTTTAACGGTTTTGTCTTTGCTGCCATCACTGACCACTATAATCTCATACTTGTAATTGGGATAATCCGTTATCCTATTTTCTAAATGTTCCAGTGCTTCGTCAAGCATGGGTGGCACTGTAAAAATAATTTCGTTAGCTAATGTTAGCATGGGTTGTATGATTTGAACAATATCAACCAAGTCAACAAACATAGGGTAATCTGCCCTAACACTACTGGCGAGTGGTGAGCCTGCTAATATTATTAGCCAAAGCTTTTGTGGAAGTGGTATAAAAGAGTGGATACTTATGTTAGGGGACCAACTGTACTATAATGTGTCTAAATTAAAAATCTGGTATTCGTACATCTCTCCTCTTCATTGTAAGCAGGCACTACAACACTCAAATTCACGCTGTATGGGTCTTTTATACTTGGAAATTTAAGACGCTTCCCGGTGTGTGGATCCATGTAACTTTCCTCCTCTGGGTATTCTTCTACTGATGGATATGGATTTGTCATAACAACAATTCCAATAGAAAGCTGTAAACAATATATATTGAACATTATATTAATTGTGATTTAAAAAAGTAAACATGCTTTAAATAAAGATTTAGGCCGCAAAGACACGTATACGATAGCAATTGGTTGCTTATTTATTTCAGTGACAGTTTGCCAGCAGAGCACACAAATATGAAATAGTTTTAAAATGACGCAGTAAAAAAAAACCTTATATATTAATTTATAAAATAAAACAGTACTTACCAAAATTAAAAGTGTTGCAGCGCTTGAAACACCATATAAGATAAAAAGCCATAATAGCGATAATATGTCCATTGTAAGGTAAGGAATGTTGACCGTTTGGGCTAATTCCTTTTTAGTCAGTCAGCTTACTAACATAATATATGAATTCAAAACGAATGAAGAAACGGTCTGAGTTAGTTACAATTTAATAATAATAATTTAAATTGAATCATTTCACTCCATACCTAGAGCGAAACATGCATATTGCGGTTAACTGACATTTCTGATCTGACAGTGACCAGTGACAAGCTGACAACTTGACAAGTCAGTAAAACACTAACAGACGGTCGTACCGGACCGCGATTTTGGTACGGTTGGAGATCTATTCGATGAACAAGTATAGTCCACCAGTGGACACCAATGTAGCCAGTTGATGAAATAACAAAAATGCGGAAGCAGTGCTTTAAAGACGCCATAGAAGGTAGCATCCTATAGAAGTGGTCTACGCGCTACGCGTGCCTCCGTGAGGGACAAAACATACGCAATGCGACGCTATGATTGGTCGAATTTATTTGTTATGGTGGGTAACAAATAAATTCGACCAATCATCCATACTAATTTACGGTGGGGAATAAAAAAAATGTGAGACTGTGACAAGGACAAACAATAATAGCGCTTTCGCTGCTACTCCTACTGAAAGATACATAAGTCTATCCCACTGATTTAAACTTTCACGATTTTTACACATTATTAAATTATACAACGGGACTTAATCGCGTATCTAAGTTTTAAGATTTACCTCCGACGTTTCGAGGACGGCGTTGTCCCCGTGGTCTCGGAGAAGACTGGCTTAAGTTGACATCAGCATCGTCTAACCGCGCGAGTTTTTCGAACTATCCGCACTTGGTCTTGTTTATCCGCTTGAACGTTTTGCGCACTAGGGATGTCACTCTGTCGACACACAACACTAACGATATTCGATTTATCGACTGTCGATATTCGTACTTAGATACGCGATTAAGTCCCGTTGTATAATTTAATAAGTCTATCCCGTTCTGTCAGTTATCCCCACCACTCATGCCCAATCTAATTTAATACTAGACTAGATTCATGAAAGACGCAGATTTTCATGGAAAAAGGTGCATTATATTACCTCAGGTCGTTCACTAAAAAAACACTAAAAAAGGTACTTACCTCTAAAAAAGCGGAGCCACATTAATTGAATGTAATTCTTAAAGAATTCCATTGCAAAAATTTGTTGAATAACATGGAAATATGGGACACTTGGCAACACTGGCGCACGTGTGCGGCAGTCTGTAAAGTGGTATCCAGACGGGACAATTTTTCGCCAATCTGATGACATTTTCCGATCAAATCAGACCAGCTATCATGGTCGTATTTTTATCACCTGTCATGCTATGCGTCACTTTCGCACTTACATATTTGTTAGAACGTGACAGCCATGGTGACAAATGATAAAGAGCCGGCCATCATAGCCGTACAGGACGTGCGGACGCAGACATCAATTTGATTCCCCGATCAAATCAGCAGGTGCGGACACAAAAATGCCAATTTTCATAGTAATTGTCTATGGTATGCAAATTGGGGATTTAATTTGTGTACGTGTGGACGCTAGGTGAGATTGGCCAATTACTTTCCTGATGAAATCGACTGATTTGATCAGTCCCGTCTGGATACCACTTAAAGCCCCCCATTCACACTCCTACATTGCAGTCCGGCATTGCAGTACTGCTTCGTTTCTCACTAGTGTCTCTACCTACTCTTGAAAATGCTACGTGCAATTAAAAAAAAAGAAAATATCTCTTCTGCTATACTTGGTCAACCAGATCTTGACAGTAGAAAAAGGCGCCAAATTTGAAAAATGTAGGCGCGAAGGGATATCGTCCCATAGAAAATTTGAATTTCGCGCCTTTTTTATTATATATACGAGGGGTGTTCAAAATATTCTCGGTATGAGAATGAAAACAAACAAGTACGAAAAGTTTGATATTTTTATTTTTCAATATACTCCCCCCCTATGTTCATACACTTAAAAGATCGATCAATTATTTTTTTTAATCCCTCGTAAAAATATTTTTTATCTTTCGTGTAAAAATGCTCCTCCACTGCCGCCTTCAATGCATCGTCAGAAAATTTATTTCCACGCAGATCCTTTTTAAGATTGGGGAGCAAAAAGAAGTCGCTGAGGGCTAAGTCCGGACTATACGGTGGGTGAGTAACAGTTTTAAACCCACATTCAACAATAGCTGCCTTGGCAATATGAGCAGTATGGACGGGGGCGTTGTCATGCAGAAGCAGAATACCTTTGGTTAACTTTCCTCGCCTCTTTTCTTTAATTACATCCTTTAATTGACGTAGAATGTTAGCGTAGTACTGTCCTGTGATATTTACACCTTTTTCTTTATGATCGATTAGTAATACTCCTTCACAATCCCAAAATATCGTGGCCATGACCTTGCCAGCTGAAGGGATGACCTTGAACTTCTTGGGATGAGCTGAACCCTTAATGTGCCACTGCATGGACTCTTGTTTACTCTCTGGGTCATAATGATGAACCCAGGTTTCATCTCCAGTAACTATTCTTTGCAGCACCTCATCAGGATTTTCACCGCACAGGTCAATAAAATCGGAACAACAAGCTACACGCATGTCTTTTTGAAGCCGAGTCAGCATTCGCGGAACCCATCTTGCACTTACTTTTGACATATTAAGATGGTCATGTATAATATCATGTACGGTACCAATAGAGAGATTGGTTACTTGTGCTATAGATTTTACCTTCACTCGACCATCTTCCAATATAAGTTTTTCCACTTTATCAATATTTTCTTGTGAAGTAGCTACTACAGGCCGGCCAGGTCTAGGGTCATCTTCAATACTCTCCCTTCCGCGTTTAAACTCGCTTGACCACTTTTGAATGGTAGATAAAGAAGGAGCAGACTCACGGTAAACACAATCCATTTCCTCTTTTATGGTTTTTTGATTTTTACCCTGTTTTGTCAAGAATTTTATCACGCATCGATGTTCTAATTTAGTTAACATTGTCAATTCGCACTTTTTTTTTTTTTTTTTTTTTTTTTTTTAATTAGTATGCAGTTTGGTCGACCTTGTGACCAGCGACTGCTCTTGTTGGGAGAAGATTGGTAACGTGGCCGTAAGGGCCACGTCACCACCAAGGACGAAAGGGAAAGGAAATTCACAGGAGTAAGAAAAGAGAAAAGCAAGAATAGAGAAGAGAAGAGAAGTTAATTTGTAGCAAAAACAATAACGCTAGGTACAGAATGTTTTGAGTTGTACAGAAGTTTTGAGTTATGAGTTCCTGGTCTTTTCCCAATGGGGGCGGGTAGAGTAGTACCCCACAGGTCTGCGCAGGTTAGGTTTGTAACGAATAGTAGGAGAATTATTCCCACTATTCGTCACAAACCCGCCTTTGTCAATTTCTGCCTCTCTTATTTGGTCCAACGTTGTTTGATCGTCTGGATCCAACAAGACATGCCTCGGGCGACGCACACGTTTTCTGGGCGGAAGCTCGGGAGTGTACTCCGAGGCATGACTTATTAGATCGTTGACGTGATTTTAAGAATTTTATCACGCATCGATGTTCTAATTTAGTTAACATTGTCAATTCGCACATGATGTTCATGTTTGTTCAGCAATTGCAGAAAAACAAAAGACCATCACGGTTCGAATTATACTTTTTTTTAATGTCAATGAATAAACCTTAGCGGCCAGTAACGAAAGAAATTTTAGAAGAGGTCGTAAGATATCAATACTGAGAATATTTTGAACGCCCCTCGTATGTATTTTCTTGTTATTGGATAAAAATAAAAAAGTGTTGGAAAAGAAACTGCTAAAAATTCGCCAGAGAGCGTCATATTTCTTAAGTATGGTAATAATTGTTGCAATGCCTATTCCTCCATTGTTTGTTGGGGTGATTGGGTGATTTTTGGCTCCACAAACAGTGATTTTCTTTATAAATTTCAAAAAAATGGCGCGCACTGTTGTCATACGTCAAACACGGCAGTCCGCAACGTAGGACGTCAACTCACAAACAATCCTGCACGGCGAACTGCAGCGGTGGGCGGGGCTTGCAGGATTTGTAGGACCCTAGGACCCAAGAGGCATCCTACTTGGGTTTTGTAGGACGGCACGTAGTCCGCGACCCCCATACACAATCCTACATAATGAGGCGGACTACAATGTAGGAGTGTGAATGGTGCTTAAGGACGCAGCTATGATTGAGTCGTAATTTAGTATTGGGAAATGGGTTCGAAGTAAAAAACAACTTCATGTAAGACAAAATAATTTATTTTGAAAATTAAGCAATTGTAAATAGGCAAAATTGTATGTCTTACTTACTAAGACTGAGTGTGGAGGGGGCTCTAAACAAATAGGGTTATAGCTGGTCAAGGAGATCTTGTCAGTAGAAAAAGGCGGCAAATTTGAAAAATGTAGGCGCGAAGGGATATCGTCCTATAGAAAATTTGATTTTTTTACTGACAAGATTTGCTTGACGAGCTACTTATATGTAGAACCCCGGCTACACAGGTTAACTATAAAGTGGTATCCAGACGGGACTGATCAAATCAGTCGATTTCATCAGGAAAATAATTGGCCAATCTCACCTAGCGTCCACACGTACACAAATTAAATCCCCAATTTGCATACCATAGACAATTACTATGAAAATTGGCATTTTTGTGTCCGCACCTGCTGATTTGATCGGGGAATCAAATTGATGTCTGCGTCCGCACGTCCTGATTTGATCGGAAAATGTCATCAGATTGGCGAAAAATGGTCCCGTCTGGATACCACTTTAATCGTAGCGATTAATCTGTGCGGTCCGATTTGCGTAGTTTTATCTATCGTGTGCTTTCCCCTCTGTCGAAAATAGGCGGCCAACGGTCATACACAATGTATGGACTGACGTTTATCTGACATGGCTATTTTTACGTTACGCATACATTTGACGTTCTCCTCCCCCGCAAAAATCGGCAGACTGTTTTGTACAGAAAATTACAGACATGGCGTCTCCGTTTGATTATATCCTCCAAGATCGTGTGTATGACAAATCGTTACGATAATCGAATAATCGACAACGATTTGTCATACACACGGTAGATAAAACTGCGCAAATCGGACTGCACAGATTAATTGCTACGATTTATAGTTACGCGTGTAGCCAGCAGAATACAGTCGTTTTACCTCCTAGAAGTCTGGCTAGCCAAATATTGTTGACAGATATTTCCTTGTTGTATCACCAATTGTCTATGATTAAAAAAAAGCTAAAAGTCAGTTGTCAATCATTCAAATTGTTTGCGGTTTATTTTAAATAATATTAATAATGTGTTACTGAGTGAGGTCCGCAAACTATTATTTAAGCTCGTAAATAATTACGACAATGTGCGAAGTCGATGTGTAGCGTTGTGTAACGAAAAACTGCAATGTTTACAAGTCGTAAACAAATGTAATAAACAAATGAGGAGGTTGGTGCTCTATAAATATTTTGATACTTATGTACATGTTTTGGTGATGGATTAATATTACGGTATTATCGAGCTAGGTCTTATTTACACTACATTTCATTTTTCGCCTTGTTACAATGGTATATAGTAACGGCACCAGTCATGGGACATTTAAGAGGAAATTTGAAGTATTTGTGATATTTCCCTGATACATGTAAAAGTTCTACCGCTTAGCTTGTTAAAAGATGAATATCCTATCCTTCTTTCATGTTTCAGGCATGTTGTATCAAAGATGCTGCAATTAGTTTCCACATAATTAATTAATTAAAAGTATGTTTTTTTTCTCCAGTCATGGACACCAAAGCTCCAGTAATGGAACCCCGGTAATGGACGTGGATCCAGTAATGGGCCCCCTATAATGGACATACCCTATCAGTATATGATATTGGAATAGGGAATAAGTTTTTGAAAAAAAAACTAGTTATTAGTCATTTTTCGTATAAGCTTTTATGTAAGAATGTATTTTTCTTTCGACAGCCAACTAATACTCAACGAGACAATTCTAACAAGCCCAAACACAATTAGGTAGGTTGCGTTTATCAAAGAGTTCCTATGGCCACCTCCTGTCTCCATCATGAGATCAGGTCCATGTTATCATAATATTGCATTGTCATCCGATTTGCATACGTATCCAAAATTTCAACTCGATCGGAAATCCGAAAGTGGCTCAAATGCCTTTTCCAAGATTTGAAACACACGAACTAACATACAAACTAACAGGGCAAGTTTAATAAAATTTTGTAAAAACGATATTAATTTATCCGAAGTCCGAGGAGACCTCCTGACATAGTTCGTAACTACATTATACTTCTGTATTGTTTAAACATGAAATTACGCCATGGCAAGCATCATTAATATCATTATGTAAATTGTCCCATCATAAGAGGTATGCAGTTTTACAGCTCCTATAATGGGATTGGGCAAAATACCACTATTTTTTATACATCTCTAGAGTCACAATATAGTGTGTTGTATACCTTATCTCATGGTAAATGCAATTAACAAAACACATTCTAGTTTACACCAAGTAATAATTAATTACAATTTAATATATGAACTCACCTCTCTTAGCGAAGTTGTTAAGAATTCTTACTGGTTATTTTTTCCAGTGACACAACAACTTTTGGGTTGGCGCTAATTTCTTAAAAAGTAACCGAAATTAATAAAAAGTCGAACTTAAACAGCTCTATGACTGTTATTTATGGTAAAATATTGCCAGTGTTTATAAACTACTTTTACATATTTATTTTAGAGGATTTGTGGTTTTATGTCCCATTACCGGTTCCACGTCCATTATAGGGTCCATTACCTACTATATCTATGGTAAGAAAGTGTAAACATGTGTTTATTGTTGACTGTACTTTACTTAGTGGTAGAAATTATGTGAGCTGACATTGAGTGCACGTCAACGTATATTTAACTTATTTCCTTAGGTAGGGATTCCCACCTTACGTGTGCACAGAAAATAAAAAATATTTTCTAGTATCAAAACTATAATTCCTTTTTTTTCATGACCATGGATACAAGTCCTTCAGTCGTATTTATAAATATTACATAAAACTATAATTCCTAATACACAAAGTGACCAGTCCAAGATTTTTAGAATTTCCCGCGAAAAAGTTGAGTAATTTCAGTAGCCAGACTCTACCCTACCTACATAACCTGACAATGAGGATTCGCAAACAAAGAATACAATACTCTGCGAAATCGACGCCACACTCGCGTTCACGGCTTCGCGCCGCGATTCGCGCACGAGTGTGGATGGGGCTTTATAGGTACCTACTTGAAACCTACCTACCTATTATGGTGCGTACATAACACACCAAGCCAAAGAACGCCAACGGATGGGTTTGCCGGCCTTCGTTGGCCCTGTCTGGACTACCGTTCGAAAAACGTTCGTTGGCGTTCGTTTGCTTGGTGTGTAACGCTACGCACCCCAATGTCCCCAATCCACACCGCGTTCGGTCGATTGCTTCAAATCCTATGATGTTGCCGCCTCGCTGCGGATCGTCTGCACACGCCATCAAACAATCGTTGGCGTTTGTTATTCCGTCTAGACACAACCAACGAAGGCCAGCGCAACCCATTAGTTGGCCTGGTGTTTACTTACGCACCTGAATGAGAACCAACGAACGTGCGAAAGCCAACACTGAAAAACATTCGTTGGCGTTCGTTGGCTTGGTGTGTATGCATTATACCTATTATAAGTCAAATATGTACAGTCAGCTGCAGAGAGAGGTGACCCCCCCTGCATTGAGTGATGGTACCTATGCAAGGGGGTCACCTATCTCTGCAGCTACATGTAGAGAAACGTTATTTTACTTCTGTTACATGTTATGTGCATATTTATACAATACCTAAGAAGTGGACAATCCAGCCCGAGCCACCGTTGTTCATATTCGTTGCAAATACAATTTTAACGTAGTTGTCATCGCTGGTGTAATCTGCCGGAGTCTCATCGCAGTATGTCGATATCGTGTCTCCATTCCGTTTAACCAGTTTCACGTAGTTTTCATTGCACGCAACACCCAAGTCGAATATCGAGAAATGTAATTTCAGTTTAGTACCGACAAGTGTTTCCAGTTCCCACTCACAGGTGTTCTTCTGACGGTAGGTGTTTGGATACAGGGGACTCCCCACCAGTCCGTACTCGTTTTGCATTTTCCCGCCGCAACCCTTTCCTTTGTCGGTTATAACATAGTTTAAATCGAAGCCAACACGGTCACCGGCTTCCTGGTGGCTATGCAGGAGAAGGTACCTACCAGTTGAAAATACTGCTAATTGCGAGTCGTAATACTCCCCGGCAACTCTGACTAAACTTTTCGTATTCCTCTTATCGCCATCGAAGACTTCCAAATATACTTCTTCGTTCCAATGATCGGGATTAACAGTTATAAAATATACAGAAATTGTGTAATTCTCTGGAGCGGTGATTAGCGTGTAACAATCTTTTGCGGTTTCTTCGCTATCTCGTCGTGGTGCCCTTATGCGGCCTTGTGGTTCAGTATAGTTTCTACCGCAAAAATCAACATGTGCTACTTCAATTTCAAACCCTCTATGTTCTTTGGAATCGTAATCTGGAGATGTATACAGATTTAAAATTATAGTGCCATATAAATAATAATCCCCAGAACTTTGAACACCGCACAGTTGTAGTTCTTTTGGTAAACTTAATGCTTCCTCAAAGTAATAAGGCGTATCAAAGAACTCTGCATCTCTGTGTTCGTATACGTAATCTGAGCCAAGACTTAGGTTTCGTGGTATATTCCGGCCAGATATAGTAAGTTTATCTGTTTTACACTGGTTTCTGTCGCTAGGTTGCAGATCTACTTGATTAATTTTTATATGAATTGCAGTGTAATAATACGTAGCAGACGGAATAAGTTCATAAACACAATTCAACCCTCGGCGAATGGAGCCTGTTTGGTATCCCGGAGAGCGTATAACCAACTTTTGCGTAGTCACTGAAAAAACAGAGACACCGCAAACGTTAGGAACTACAGTTAATCGAACTTTGAACCCTGAACTGTTAATTTCACCGTCCGTTGAGAGCCTAATACTCATTAGGTTTCCGGAAGAAATAACTTGAGATGGTGTTGTATGACCACAATAAGTACCGATTTCGGAACTGTCTGGATTTAACCCGTCCCTAATTTCAACAAAATCACAGTCACATTTGCTGTATCCCATGGCTGTTTGGTTGACATTCTGGCAAGGTGCTACATGAAAACTGATGAATTCTGCTTTGATTACTCGATCGTCCGGTGCTCGTACAGTCCAGTAACAATCTAAGAAACTTTCGTAGACACTACTATTCATTAGTGGAGATGTGATGGTTTGAGACAAAGTCTCTGTCAAGTTAATATATCCACCGCAACCAACCGATTCAGTATAGCTGAAGAAAATTCCAGCTTTGAATCCCTCGTAGCTGACACTCCCATCGGTCACAAAGTGTAATAGCATTTTGTTACCGACGCTTCTAAAAACGGGGTTTTCTTTTTGCAGGAATCCGCAAGTCTTAACTATACGTTTGTTATAATCGATTAAATGTCCATCAAATAATTCTACGTAATCATAAGAACACGAACGACCTTCAATTTTCATGCCGGCAAATTTTACTACGACGATTTTGTTAGAAGGAGCCTCAATAAACCAGGTACAGTTCATGTCTCTGTCATAGTTTACACCCTCACCGGAAGATATGATGGTGGGTGCAGTTACTCTGCCACCACAAGAATAAAATGAAAAAGATAATTTAAACCCTTTGCTTTGAATGTATCTGTCAGTTTTAAAACTAATAAACACTTTGTCTTTGTATCGATTTAGTGTTGGTATCTCGGTACCGCAATATATATTATCATCATAATTATATATATTATATGAGGATACAGTAACGTTATCATAAGAACATTCAGGATAGGTCCCTTCAAGCTCAAACTCTAGGAATTTTAATGCTATCTTCTGCCCCGGAGCCGAAATTTCATAGAGACAATCCAATGACGGCAAGTAATCATTAGGAAAACTAGGGCTATACAATATTTGCACTTTTTCTCTGGCTCTGTATTTTCCTCCACAGATTGGTGTCCAGCGAGCACGGAATCCGTCTAAGTTAGTGTCACTGTCTGTCCGTAAAACTACTTTCATCCTGTTTTGCGTAGAATTGTAAACGGGTGGCAGATTGCGGCCACACACGCGAGCCATTTCGGTGTACATGTCGTCATCCCAATCAAAAATAATAACCATATCTTTTGTGCAATTCGGGGTATCTTCTATAACGAATCGATCTACAAATTGCAAAGATACTCTATTGCCTACGTCAGCTTCGATTTCCCATGCGCATTCTTGATTTTCAATGTAATTCTTTCCATAATTTGGGGATGTAAATATTCTATCAAACCTTGTGAGATAGCCTCCACATTGGTGGTTAATAATTTCAGCCATGACTTTAATGAATGTTTTGTTTTTAGCATTAGAATGATACTGAACGTAAATTTCACTAAACGACACAGTCAAATCGGTGGCTTGCATTTTGTCTTTACAGTAATTTCCGATAATGGGTTGATACGCTTCTGTCCCTTGACTAATCTGAATAAATTCATCAGAACAACTTAATTTAAATGCACCTTCAAGTTTGATTTTTATCCTGTTTCCTGAAGGCACTCTAAGAATCCAAGCACAGTCCAATGAATCAGTATAATTACTTGGGACGTTTAGAACGTTAACAGACTCTTCTCCCACTGTTACTATTCCACCACAAGGCTGCAACTTCCAATCGAGATTAAAATAAAGGGACGCTCCTTTATTTTGAGTGGCCTTTAAGTCCATGCCATCTGAAGGTATACGATATTGTAATTCGTTATTACCGCAGAGTTCTCTCGTGAATGTGATACTTTTATCAGTAACTACAGCGTTAATACTTAGTTTAGGGTCGCTATAGCGGCATTGAGTCCTAGAAGTAGATGAGTTGACCTTAGCATTAATAAATATTGTACTATATTTAACAGCAACATTGTCATTGTCATCACCTCGATTCATAATAGGATATCTACGATAGCTCCAGTCGCAAGAGTAAGATCTATCCAGAACTGGTGAAGATAGTCCGCCGCTATCGCCCGTGAGGGTACCACCACATAAAGCCATTTCATTTGAGCTGAACTTTGCTTTGAACCTATTATGTTGAGAAGATAATGGCGACATCCACAGATAAATAGCTAGTTTATTACCAGACGATTCAAAAACTTTCGCTGGATTCAAATCCTTGTTTGACATACTTTGGATTAAAGTTTGGAAACGGTTGTCATTGTAAATTCCTATACGATATGTATCTGTACCGAGGTTATAATCCTCGATTTCTAAACGTACTCGCCTGGAAGTATCGGGCACAGTGATTAACCAATAACAGTAGTGCATTGTTGTTTTTCTAGGGTATCCAGGAGTCATTATATAGCCTTCTGGTGTTGTAATGGTACCTCCACACATAGGTCTTGAGGAATTGAAGGTGAACCGAAATCCTTTTGAATCGGACGTGTGATAAAAAGACCTTTTACCGACATAGTATTTAATTATCACCTCGTTAGAAGATGTTTCTATAGGGATATACAGGTCTTCTATGTCCTCGTTGCAGAAAGTTTTTATTGTATTGTTGTCCGATGTCCTAATATTTGTGTTATACTGGCCTCCAATACTAGTACCGTCTGCAATTGTGACTTTAGTGGCACATAAAACCTCAGAATCAGGTAAATCCATAGTTTGTGCTTTCAGTTGGAAAACATGACCAGGATACCCTATTATACGCCATTCGCATACTGTGCCTTCCTTTAGTGGCGTTAAGTGAGGATATCCGGGCGACGATAGTTCTCCAGAATTAGCAATTATTGTTCCACCGCATACATCGATGGAGACATTAGCTTTCAGGCCACGGTTTGGCATATCACTTTGAGTCACATATCTAATATATAAGCTATTGCTAATGGATTTGATGGATCCAGGTTTTTCATAACAGTATCGGCCTATAAGTGGGGCCAAACTAGATATACCATTTCTAACCTCGAGGACTTCTTTTTTGCAATCCGAGTCGTATTTTAAATCAAAATCAGAGAAATCTATTCTCAATATTTCTCCCACAGGACCACTGAAAACCCAAACACACTCAGAATATGGCATGGGAATAGAAGGATAGTTGGGAGTGCTGAAAACCTCCCAGCTGTGTTCATCGTCTAATTTTGAAGTAACTCCGCATTCTATATTATTCTCTTCATAGTGTAACCGGAAAGTTTGAACTTTACCCTGGTTTCTAATGGTATTGAAAGTTACAAAAAGAGCGTTACTTGACGTTTCAATTTCCCCACGCTTTTCATGGGAGTACCCACAATATTTACCACTTCCTAAAAGAGGGGCTTCCTCGGAATCACCATTGTGAACAGTTACGTATTTATAGCAGTCGTTGTCCCGATTTGTAATATTAAATTGCTCAAACTTAAATTTTATTACTCGACCGGGCCGAACTTTTATCCTCCACTGGCATTTTATGTTAGGCCCATACTGATATCCATGTGATAATTCTTTCCAAGTGACACCGACTTCACCCGACGGGTCTGATATATGACCGCCGCATTTTGAGGATACTTGGGCTCGGAAACCTTTTTCTGTCATCGAGTCATCGCTCTTAAAGATCAGCTTCATGAAAGTAGTATCCACGTTGATGTTTTGGGCTGCTTCGAATGTACATATAAATTGTTTTATGGGTTTCCATTGCATCCCAGTGTCTGAGGACAATACCGAAACGTAGTCTGCAAAACAATTTGGCCTTTCTTCAAGCTGAAAGTCAAGAAACTCTATATTTATGTGCTGGCCGGGTGGAGCTTTGTATACCCACTCACAGTTTAAATCATCAGCGTATGGCTCTGGGTATCCTGGAGATGTCACGGTAACTGTTTTCCCTGGTTGTATTAGTTCAGTTAAGTTTGAACCACAATTGATGACTTCAGCTTCCTCTTTGATCTCACTTGAGCTATCGGATTTAGCCCATCGAATATGGAATAAAGATTCAGTGTTTGAGTTATCTAATTTGAGTTTAATATATACAACATTTCTGGATGTTCGGAATTCTTTGGAACCGTCCTGTATTCCGCAAAGTTCTTGTAAAACTGGAGCACTATCGTCATACCCGTCGTAAATTGCTAAGTAATTGGAGCAGCGTGCTCCATATGTATGTATTTCTAGACGGTCCACGATCAAAGATATTGACGCGTCTGTCGTAAAAATTCTCCACGTGTATTCACCATTTCCTTCATATGATGCAGGGTACAGCGGAGATGAGATTTCACCATTTTCTAAACCGGTGATTTCATTTCCATGCAGAAAACCGTAATGGATCAAAAACCCTTTACCAGCATTCTTGTTGTCACTGTGGAATTTCATATATATTTTTGTCGCTGATGTAGTATTCATTGGTACAGAGTTGCCACAATATACTCCTAATAGTCGACCGGCACCGTTGTCTTCTCGTAATTCGAGATAGTCTTCATTGCAACCCTCGGAGATTGCCAAATCGAACTTTTCAAACATAACGTACACTCTATTACCCGGTGACGTGCTCAAGATCCATTCACAGTCCGCACTACCGGGATATGCTAGAGGATAATTTGGTGAAGCTATGGTGCCCTGCTCTGAAGTATAGGATCCACCACAAGCATTGCTTAGTGTAGTGTAGTGAGCAGAAAATCTACCAGTAATGTTATTAGTATACGTACCTAGTTCCACGGTAAGTGCGCTTCCTTGACTTATTATTGTTAGAGGGACTTTGTTTCCGCAATATTCACCAATGACTGGTCCGTTTTTATCATTACCTTCCCGAATTCGTAAGTAGGAGGAAGGGCAATTCCTATTACTTACGGTGTCGTAATTTTTGGGAATTGCAATGTGAGTTATGGTGAGCGTAATTTTCTGCTCAGGCTTTGGTGCTAGCAAAGTCCATGTACAACTTCGATTCAAGTGGTCTAGGTATTTATCACTAGTTATAATACCGTCGAACTGAGCAGTGATAAGCGCTCCACAAGTCATAGAAAAGTTGGCCTTGAAACCTTTGGATGTTCCGAAAGTATCAGACACGAACTGAACAGCTATTCTATTAGAGTTTGATGTATACTGAGAGATGATAGACCTGGGGCATATTAACATAGAATAATTTTTATTCACCACATCTAGATCTTCATAAATTTTTATAAAATCATGGCAATCGTCGTCACTATCCGCGGATGACGAGTATAAATCAATATCCTGGAAATTTATTTCAATTCGATGATATTTAGGAACCGATATCTGCCAAGTACAGTCTGTGTTAGTATCATAATTTTGAGGGTAATTTTTCGAGCTAAATATTCCCGTCGGTGAATCAATTCTACCTCCACATCGAGTTCGATAAGCTTCGAAATGGGACTTAAAGTAAGCTCCCCTTAGGTTAGATTTTTTTACGTATCGAACTAGCAAGGTGTTACTGTTTGACTGGATTGTAGAGGGCTGGCGACGGCAAATCTTTGTAATAAGTGGGGACCTTGTAGTTGCTCCACTAAATATTTCAATGGCATCATCAGTACAATTGTTGGTTTCCGTTAAATATATATTCATAAATGTGATAGAAATGCTTCTGCCCAGGGGTGCTTGTAACAACCATTCACATTCCATCTCTTCATCGGACATAGTATTTATATCCGATGACAGTGATCCATATGATTTATGCAGAATTCCTCCGCAGCCATGTCTCGCCCATTCCAACCGGAAGGCAGAGGCAGCCACCAAACCAGAAGTTACAAATTTAATTTGCAACACGTTACTCTTAGAAGTGAATGCAGTTGGTATCGTGGTTCCACAACGTTTTTCAGAAAAGTCACTGTCAGGTAATTGCCTCATTTGAAAGTAATTTTCAATACAGTCGACGTTTATGTTTGGAGACCAAGTCGAATACAACGCCCTTGTCGCTGTAATGCTACTTAGATAACTCCTATATAATGATCTGTAGACATCAAAATGTGTAAAAGTAACGTTAATTTTGTGTCCTTTAGGAACAGTAATAGTCCAAAGGCAATTCAAGCTACCTTGATATTTGCCCGGGAAATCAGGACTTTCCAAAATACCGTAGCTGCCAGTTATATTGTGGTTACAAACAGTTTTATAATTTAGATAAAATCCTTTACTACCTATGTATATATCTGACCTAAATTTAATGTAGGCGTAATTTAAGGAGGTTACAATCTGATTCACGGCAGGTGACATTTCACAGTATCTCCCTAAGCTGGGATCGTTTTCCGTAAGACCGTCAAATATTTCAATGTAATCATCCCTACAATTCCGCGTCCGTTCTAAATCTAGATCAGTAAACCAGATTTGAATACGTGACCCAGAACTAATAATAATTTTGTAGAAACATTCTGCGTTGTCGTTGTAAGTCTGTGGGTAGTTCGGGGAAGATATCGATCCGGAGGCGCTAGTAAGCGTACCACCACAACCTGTTATGGTACCATCCCACTCAATTTTAAATCCTCTGCCCTGTAAGTAAATGTCAGAATGAAAATGAAGGGAAATTGTGTTACCGAGAGATTTTATAATCTTGGTTTGAAAGTTTCCGCAGAACTTTCCTGCTAGAGGCGAATTAGCTGATGCACCGTTTTTAATTTCTAGAAAGTCGCCATAGTCACAAGATCCCCGTAATGGTCGTTCTAGATCGAACTGAGATATATTTAGCATGATTTGTTGGCCGACAGGCACTGTGATCGTCCACGTGCAATCACGATTTCGTTCATACTGGTTCGGCCATCCAGGCGAATAGATGTAGCCATGTGTTTTGATATAATATCCACCACAATGTTGTTTCGCGTCTACGTAGGCATATAGCACAGAGAAGCCTGTTGACCGTATACTGGCATCTGAATGGAACCTCAGCATCAAACGGTTCGTAGTAGAAGTCAGGGCAGGCGGCAGAGTGGTGCCGCAGTACCTCTGCAGGACATCATTTTCATTATTATAATTTATCTCAGTGATTTCTAGATAATCACTGTCACAGTCATCCATGTCTTCCAAGTCAAATCTATTCCATGTTAGTTTTACAATATATCCTTCAGGAGCTATTAACATCCAAGTACAGGTTTGGCGATTTTCGTACTGCTCATTAATCGATTTAGGATAATTGAGGAGTCCAGTATTATCTCTGTAAATACCTCCACATTTGGTGTCGATTGTTGTGTAATTTGCGTAGAATCCAGTGCCAGAGAGGCTCATATCAGAACTGAACCTGATATACATGAAATTATGAGTAGATGTCTTTGTGGGTGGCATGTGTTCTAAGCCTCCGCAGAATCTACCCATCGAAGTCGCGTTTACATCAGGTCCGTCATGGATTTCAACGTTGTCGTAGCGGCAGTTATAATATCTGTTGTCCTCGAGATCAAAATCTTGAAAGGTTAATTGAATCGCTTTACCCGGAACTGTGTGGATGACATACTCGCATACTCGATTTGCCGGATAGTTATTGGGGTAGCCTGGAGACTTGACGACTCCACTGTCCCCGATTATTGTATGTTGGCAGATCGATTCATACGTTATTTTAAATCCCGCTGAGGCTATGTTATAGTCTGTTTGAAATTTAATGAAGACGCTATTAGACGAAGATATGAACGAGGTTTTTGGATATGTATTGCCACAGAATTTGCCATACAATCTCGAGTCGGGCGAAGGCCCATCATAAATTTTGAGATAGTCATACTTACAACGAAGTGAACCCTCTAACGCAAAAGACACGAATGTAATTCGGATTTTAGTTTCTGGACCTGTTTGAATTTTGTAGTCGCAAAGTAAATTATGTAAATAGGCACCATTGAATGACGGAGAGACGATTTCTCCTCTATCTGTAGTGTACAAGCCGCCACAACCTGGGGTGCCCTCGGTAGGAGCATAAGAAATTTGAAAACCGTTTCCACCCCTGTACGCATCAGAATGGAAGTGAATTAAGATATCTGAGCCAGCCGATTGGACAGGCGCAGGAAGGGTTGAATTGCAATACTGAGCGATTAGCGGGTCGCTGAGGTGTTCTCCGTCATAAATAGTAATATGATCAAAGCTACAATTAGAATGTGCTTCTATGTCTAGCTCATAAAAATGCAACTGTATTCTTTTATTAAGATTGGTTTGCAAGTGCCAGTAACAATCTCTATTGGGGGGATACTTGCCGGGCGAACCCGGAGAACTGATACGTCCGTGTTTAGATGCATCTACCTCGCCACCGCAAACCGGGACTATACTAGTCCAATGCAAAGCGAATCCATCTTTATTAACTGAACCATCAGATCTAAACCAGAGGTATAAATTATTGTGACTAGATACTATGTTGCCTCCTTTTGGAAATGAACTCCCACAATATCTACCAATAAGTTGACTGGCGGAGCTGCGACCATCGTGTATTTGCAAAAAATCATAATTGCAGTCTGGACTGGGTTCTAAAATGAATTTACTAAAGGTAACATTAATGACTTTTTCAGGGACCGTACGGATTACCCAAGCACACCTAGAGTCATGTGTGTAGGTACTATTGTGTAAAGGATAGTAAAGGCTACCTTCTTCGTTGTCCAATATGCCACCGCAGTTTTGAACTGGAGTGTCGCACAGCTCACCGGTATATTGCGCCAGACATTCGCACCTGAAGCCCCTTGTCAAACTGGAATCATGTCTGCAGACTCCTCCGTTGTAACATGGGTTACTAGCACAGCGGTCGGCGTACACGTCGCATAGGGCGCCACTGTAGCCGTCAAAACAAATGCAAGTGTAACCTTGGCGTAGAGCATGACATCGCCCGTGAACACACGGATTATTTTCGCAACCTTGTGTAGAATTTCCTGCAGTAGAAACGTAGCAACCGTGAGGTCCCACGCCGTCGCCTGCCATGCCGGCAGGGCACACGCACGGACTCGTCTGGCCGAGGAAACCAGGATTATCGATGCACTGCGCTGAGGGGTGACAGCCGCCGCGATTGACGCTACACGTGCCTCTCCAGTTGCAGGTAACTCCGTCTCCGATATAACCGGGTGGACAATTTCCGCATATACGGGAGCCAATAGTATTATGGCATGTGACTAACGGGCTGCAGCCCCCGTTCGGAAGTGTCATGCATTCGTCAATGTCGGAGCATATGTAGCCGTCACCTTCGTAGCCGGGCGGGCAGGGGCCGCATCTGAATGAACCGGGGGTGTTGATACAGTCGACTCTTGGGTTTACGGAGCAATGAAGTCCTTGGCTGGGATCGCACTCGTTGATGTCTATTAAGCATGCGGAGCTAGTGTCATTCTGCGTCCATCCTTGATTACAGAAACAGGTGATACCAGTTCCGGTTTTTCCTTCCACGCACGTTCCATGGCCGCATATCTCATAGTTGCCACCAGAACAATCCTTCTGTTTTCTTGTACAGTGGAGGCCGAACCATCCAAACTTGCATTGGCATTCATACGATCCAGGTTTATTGATACACGAAGCGCCATTCTGGCAGCCCAAGTCTGTTCCGGCAAAGTTACGGCATTCGTTCACATCCACATCGCAATCAGTTCCTTCCCAATTAGATGGGCACAGGCAGTGATAGCCGCCCACTAAAGTTAAACAGGTACCACCGTGTTTACATGGATTTGATTGGCATGCGTCTCTCATCATTGAACTGATTTGGGCTTCGAGGTGAGAAATTCTCGAGGTTATTCTATTCATTCTTCTCCAAATCGTAGACATGTTCGTCTGAGCATTATTTGTCGACATGATTTCACGGTTCTCTAGGTTGTCTAATCTGCGCAACATGTCAGGTATATCCGATTGATATTTACTAGTATCGTAATTTGAGGCAGGGCCAGAAGGTACAGCAGCGCCAGGGGTGCTGCTTCGGTTGACGGCGAGCAGGTCTGTGGAGCCGATGAACACTTTTGACATGGGGCCGTTAGGAAGAAGATATATATTCTTGTTCAAAGCTGGCTGCAGTATTAAATCGCCATCTGAAGTCTTGATTTTGGGTCGGTCTTGAAAATCTTCACAGTCGAGGTATACAAACCAAACAGTTAAGAAGAGACATTGTATAAGTAGAGTTGACATGATGTCCTGAGTGCTCGATAGCACCGCTTTGACTGACTGTCGTGGCTCTCTCACAGGGGGCGTTACCCGTAGGTGAAATAAAAATCTTATCATCGATCCGCCCACTGATGATAGCCATGTGGTCCCAAAAACTTATAATACACGAAACTAACTGAACTTTAGTGCGAACTGTGATCATTTGTTTAGTCAGGTCAGTGGTTTTATGTTACATTTAATAGTTAACACATGTTTTACATTTGGCAATGCATTGCCAATGTTTTTATACTAGCGGCCTGATGTGGGCTAATTTTAAGCAGAAATCCTTTCAAATCCTTTGACTCTCTGAGGGTTCAGTATAACAATTTTCTATTAAAATGCCTGTGATATACGGACGGATATGACGAAAGGATAGGGGTTCCATTTTTGCTGAAGGCCTGTATGCTTTTGAATTATGAACCTTTATATGTTCGACCGTCGCGCCGTATTTGAAAAAAATCTCGAACTGATTACTGATTTAAATAGGTGGCTACCGCTTTATTAGAAGCATTAAAGAAAAATACGTTTACAACAGGTACAAAAGTTTTATTTAAAATCTCAAGGTTATCAGTCGCTTTCAGTAGGCGTTTTTTTTACAATTAGGACGAAATATTATTATTATAATTAAATGTAAAAAACAAAAATGCATCAGAAGGGTTTAACCTTTTCCACGCCGTGTCAAACACAAAAGCTGTCACTCAGACGCCACATCATTGAAGTGTCAAAACGGAAGTTGAACTTTATGTATATGCACGTAGGTCGATGTTGCTCTATGGTCTGTGACCGATTAATCGGTCTTTGGCGTTGAACCTACGGTGCGGATATATCGGTCATTGGCGTCCAAAAGGTTAAACAAGCGGTAAACACACCGATGTACTTTACGTATTACCTCCAGGTACTTTATATATTATCAAAATATATTTTGGGCAACGTATCGTCAATTATTTTGGAGGAATAAATCGGAAGGTGTTGAAATGGTTTATCTATTCCGACCAACTTTCACTAACAGTCGTCGGCATGGACCGGTAAAACAGGGGCATGTTTGTCCAGGGAAACGTAACGTATCAGATTCAATTATATGTTGCTCTCAAGCATTTCGTAAGCAAGCTTTCTATTATTTGAAATATCAACAATTATTATTATCAAATTAATCTAAAGCCATCATTGTATGAAACAGATATTTCCTAATTTTAAGGTGTTTCTTTATAAAAAAAATATTTTAACACTATTTACCATCTGTCTATTTTTACGATACAATATAGAAAATGGCGGATCCATTACAAAAATTTTACCGTATTTAACAATTATTTGGTTAAAAACTTGCTATTCGCACGTATCAGTCAGTTATATATTGCGCGTTTAGAGAGGGCCTTGCAGAAGTTGTGCTAATAACGCGCGTGCACGTGCGACATGCGACAACCTGGACGCACCTTCAAAACTTCAATAGATTCTTGTTAACAATTTTGTCTATATCGCCCTTATTGCACAATCATAGATCATAAATTTGTAATTGCTTGCTTATTACAATTATCGGTGTTTATGTCGGCGGCCGATCGTAAGATCAGGCAGATCGTAATGTTCCTGTGTAATGTTTTGACGATAGTGACATTAAACCAATATATAGGTAGGATAGGTTCGATAGGTTGCTTTAGATGCCCGAAGGGCAAACGGCCCAGAAATAGGAGCCCCGCTACGCGGGGCTCCTTCGACTCAGGGAACGGGTCAAAGATTTTCACGTTTCACGATATGCCTGATCTTACGGTCGGCCGCCGGTGACATTTATATTACAATCAAAATTGTAGGTATGTACATATGTACACATACATAGTTCTAATTTGTTAGTCTTATTTTAATCTTACAATGCGAAAGAAAGTTGGCTTAAAATAAAACTATCGAGGCACACACAGTGAATTAGCACCAAACAGAAGTTCACCATATTTGTAAACGGGGAATATTTGGGATTATATCGACATTACTCCCATTAAAGGATTTCATACTTATAAGTTACTTAGACAAAGCGGATGTAACAATACAAGCCGTTAGGTTTTGCCTAAGTAGGTATGTCTGGATCTTTTGCAATGCCATGTAAATAACGTGTATACACTTTAGGCCTAGTACAGGAAAAGTAAGTAAGTAAAAGTATCGGGAGATCAGTGGCAACAGCCCCATTGGACTTATTGGACGACATTTAGCAAAACGTTATTTCGCAAGTGAAACATTCTACTAACCAAACAATATATTAGTAATATAACGTTACATTTTGTTTGGAGCCATAAAGCAAAAGCCCCAAATATTCCCCAATCCCTTTCTAATTTTAATTTTCTTATAAACTAAATATTTATAAATGCTATAACTAGTAAATATACTACTTTTTACAAGGAGTGTGCGTTACATTTCACTCTTTATGTCGTAGAAATTTTCCAGTATTGGAACATAGACATAACATGATATTAAAATAATTTTACGGTTTAAACTCACGTATTTTTAGTCATTCGCGCGAGTAACTAAAAATACGATATTATAAACCGTAAAATTATAATAATGTTAGTATGTCTCACGACAGTTTAAATTCGGTAACATGATAAATTGGGAACTTTGCTGACGTTTAAACGAATGCCATCAATATGTTATTGATATTATTTTAATATGTAAAATGATATTTACAAAAAAACTATATTTTTCAATTTTCAATGTAGAAACCAAGATGGCACAAATGAAAACGAAATATAAAGGAAAATGTTGAAAACAATCCACTAGACCATGGCTTACGAGCTGGTTTCTTAAGAATACATTCTTGACTGTCAAGTCGATTGATACAATACAACCGTTCAATTTCAACTTAAGGTAAAAGCTTACCTACCTTACTATTTTTTCCGGCCCAATTGTTATATGCTCTTAACATCAGCTCTCAGTAGTTAGGGGTAAAATTATCGATACCTAACTTGGTGGCCGTCCGGCTTTACAGATGCGATCGGCGAAGCGCAAGTGGCGGTATGCCGTATGCCACGTTGCGGACGTGTGACAAAAACTAAAAACGCGTCAAGAAACTTACAATGATAAAATTATATGTACGTACAATACGTATGCATTAGGGGAATATGTACAGATGTAGTGCATAATCTTTTGGCATCGTATTTTCTCGGAAAAATCGTATTTGTCATGCTACTTCAGTCAACCTCAGTACTTTTTCTACTGAGACTGACTGAAATAGCATACCATGTTTGTACATCTGTACTTAAAATCATTCGTCCGTCGTTTTGCTAGGACACAAAATTGAGCAGAGAGCTAAGTCGAATATGGGGGTCGCTCGACGAACACATCCAAGGCACTAAACTGGTGATCCTCGCATCACTGGGATCGCTCGCTCCGCGCCCGCCACCGCCAGCACTCAGTAGTAGGGCATGCTCCCGGGAATTCCCGGTTCTCAATTTCCCGGAAATTCCCGGGAATTTTAGTGTCTAAAGAACCGATACTGAAGACTCGGTACCGACACTTCCCGGTTCTCATCAGTATGCGTATTTATTCCCATTTCAATAGTAGTTATCTTTTAGTAGTACAGTTTTAGGATATTATATTCGAATATTCTTCTTCTAGGAAGTTGGTTTTATATGAAAATATTCCGTTCTCGGGTTGAATTTTTACCTTCTGACCCGTATGTAATGTATCTGTGCCGTCATAGTGCTGAGTGCATCAACTAACGGCCGTGTGGCTCGTAACACCAGCCCAGGCGGAGGCAAAGTGTGCCGGTTAATTTCGTAAAATAGGTTGGAACGCTAATAAAGTGTTATTTTTTTTATAAAATAAGTATAATTTATGAATATTTATGCAATTATTTATATGAAAATAAGTAATTTACGCTAACACAAACAATTTCTTGAAAATAATCATAAGACGCCTAGAGAACCGGGAAGAACCGGGAATCCCGGTTCCGGCTATACCCAGAACCGGGAAATGAAATTCTTGGTACCGGGACCGGTACTGCATGCCCTACTCAGTAGTGCACGGGCTCGGGGGAGGGCGGCGGCGCGCGCGCGTGCTCGGGCTCGGACTCGGCGGCGTCGGTGGAGGCGGGCGTGGGCGGCGGCGGGCGGTTCATGGCGCGGTAGTGGCGGTAGGCCCGGCGCCGCGTCGGCGCGCTCAGCCCCGACGCCGTGGCCGGCGACGGCGGCGGGTTGGCCGTCGGCCGCGGGTAGCGGCAGAGGCTGTCCGAGGAGCTGTCGGTGTATATTGCGTTTTCAGGGGTGGTCCGAAGGGGATAGGGACTAATTAATTATAGTACATTTTTTTTCTGGGTACCGATCGAGCCGGCATCGAGTCCGGGCAATTTTGTACCGAAATTCTCAGGCAGGTAATTAAAAAAAAACCGGCCAGGTGCGAGTCGGACTCGCGCACGGAGGGTTCCGCACCATCAACAAAAAATAGAGCAAAACAAGCAAAAAAACGGTCACCCATCCAAGTACTGACTCCGCCCGACGTTGCTTAACTTCGGTTAAAAATCACGTTTGTTGTATGGGAGCCCCACTTAAATCTTTATTTTATTCTGTTTTTAGTAATTGTTGTTATAGCGGGAACAGAAATACATCATCTGTGAAAATTTCAACTGTCTAGGTATCACGGTTCGTGAGATACAGCCTGGTGACAGACGGACGGACGGACGAACGGACGGACAGCGGAGCCTTAGTAATAGGGTCCCGTTTTTTACCCTTTGGGTACGGAACCCTAAAAAGTCGGTATTGAAAGCGATTTCAGCGTGATTTGACCTTCCTTTAGTAGTCAAACACAGTAATAGTTAATCTGTCAAAGCGAGCTCAAAATACACTTGCGTTCAAATGTGTTTTACGCTCGCTTTAACTGCTGCATGACTCATGTGCGCAGGAATAGGTGAGTGGGCAGATTTTCTTTATACTGCTCTTTGAGAGAATCTGCTTATTTATTTATTTATTTATAAGAAACACATTTGTATATAGTTAGTAGTAGATCATTTTGTATATTATACTAACATTAGCCTTAAGATAGATACTGTCACTAACACATTGAATTGATCCAAGTTGGTCGCAAATAAATGAATTTATTATTATTATTATTATTTAACAGAGAACGAGGTTCAAGTTGCCGGTGCGACGTGCGTGCGGTCGCTCAAGTCGGCAGCGCGGAATGCTAGGACAGAGACTCACATGGTGGCGCTGGCTCCGACGGGCCGGGCGCGCACGTCGGCGTGCTTGAGCGGCACGAGCACTTGCGGCGGCGGCGCGGCGCGGCGGCGGCGTCGCCAGCGGCGCAGCGCGGCCCACGCCGCCGCCAGCCCGCCCGCCGCGCCCGCCACGCCGCCGCACACCAGGAACGCGCTAGGCGACCGCGCGCTAGGCTGCAATATATCACATGACTAATATAGTCCGTCAACCAAATCTTGTCAGTAGCAATGTAAAGCAAACTAAAGTAGGGCAACACTCAAAGAGCAGTATTGCGCTAAGAAAAGCAGCAATGTACATCGAACCAACAGTTTTTTTTTTCCGCTGAGCGCGCCCTGCGTACGTCAATTCAAATTGTCACTCGCGGTTTATTGAAAAAAATTGAAACATGGACGGACAATTTAAAAGCGATGTTAAAACAATCAAAATGATGAACAAATTTGAAGATATCAAAAACAACTCCCTATCGTAGCGCTTATATTCTCTTTTTCTACTCCAGCACTTAAATGTGTCAATTAAATGACTGACAGTGATATCTAAAGCAATGTCATTTGAATGATTTGTCTATAGGCTCATAAGATGACTGCTAGCAGTCATCTTATGAGTATAATACAACTGCTTTATTTTTTTTAAGATACAAGTTCCGATCATCTTGATTGAAAGAGGTATGTTTTCATTTACAATAATAACTCTTTTTTTTTTTAAATAATAACTCAATTTTTTTTAAATAATAACTCTTTTTTTAGGGTTCCGTAGCCAAGTAGCAAAAAACGGAACCCTTATAGATTCGTCATGTCTGTCTGTCTGTCTGTCTGTCCGTCTGTCCGTCTGTCTGTCCGTCCGTATGTCACAGCCACTTTTCTCCGAAACTATAAGAACTATACTGTTGAAACTTGGTAAGCAGATGTATTCTGTAAACCGCATTAAGATTTTCACACAAAAATAGAAAAAAAACAATACATTTTTGGGGTTCCCCATACTTTGAACTGAAACTCAAAAATTTTTTTTCATCAAACCCATACGTGTGGGGTATCTATGGATAGGTCTTCAAAAATGATATTGAGGTTTCTAATATCATTTTTTTCTAAACTGAATAGTTTGCGCGAGAGACACTTCCAAAGTGGTAAAATGTGTGTCCCCCCCCCTGTAACTTCTAAAATAAGAGAATGATAAAACTAAAAAAAATATATGATGTACATTACCATGTAAACTTCCACCGAAAATTGGTTTGAACGAGATCTAGTAAGTAGTTTTTTTTTATACGTCATAAATCGCCTAAATACGGAACCCTTCATGGGCGAGTCCGACTCGCACTTGGCCGCTTTTTTTAATAATAACTCTTTTTTTTTGCTGCAGCTGTCATAGAAAAAGTAATGTATGCAACAGCTCATAATTGGTTCTTAAAATTCTCGGGTCTTTTTTTACAAAACTCGACTACGTCTCGTTTTGTAACTTCGACCCTTGAATTTTAAGAACCCTTATTATATCACTGTTGCATAAACTACTATTGTTCCCTATCTATGTCTTCTAAGTTTACTAAAATAAAATCATATCAAAATGCAGATAATTAGATAGTGCATATATTTGTTATTTACAATATAATATGCCACTTGTTAATGTAAATTAGTGTACTCTTCTGGATGAATATGACATACCTGTGTAATTTTTTTGATTGGTATATATTGTACAATAGGATTACATATTAAAAATAAAACAACTGATATTTGGGTGTTTATTTAATTTAAAGGTAAATAAGATAAGGGTCACTTTTCGACTTGGTTGCGTTGTACACGTACATAAACCGCCATAGGTAAGTATTGTCTGAAAAGATACTACCTACTACGAACGCCTTATATTGGGCAAGATTTAATCCTGCAACAAACATGTATGGATTAGGTAGATATTGCGAAAGAACGGCGATATAATCCAGGCTCTTAATACTGTTTAAAAGGTTTACCTTTGTAAATAGTCACAACTGATTGCTGAAAATATTAGACATGTGGGCCTATGGACGGTTTCCAGGACACAATTTATGGTCTTGTTGGATAGATTTAGGCATACGTTTTAATTTTATTTATGCCGTTTAACCCTAAAACAAAAAAACTGAACATAATATTAAAAGTTCGAAAGAGTTCTTCCAATACTTGTCATAACCTCAATTTTTAGTAATGTTACCATCAACGAGCATGATTGTACATTGTAGGCCCCTTAGCTTTGCTTATTCTTATTTAATGTATTGGTATTTAATGGTGACTGCAGAAATATCTCTTGAAACAGAAACGATTCAGAATGAAAACCAAATGAAAACAAATAAGGTATACATACGACCTTAGTTCCAATTTGCCAGATTATATATCAATTTTACAATATGCCGATGACATAGTGCTCTACTCAAGAAATAAATCCGTACAAAAGGCCTGTGAACTCATAAATGCTAGTTTGAATGAACTAAATGTATATTTAAATAATAATGGGTTAGACCTTTCAGTCCCGAAAACCTCAGCAATTATATTTTCTCCCAGGAAAAAAACTGTTAATGAAAGTTTATCCTATGGTGGAACTACAATCTCCTTTCGTCAAGAAGTCAAGTATTTAGGAATGGTTTTAGACTACAATTTGTCAGCCAAGGGTCATTGTAATTATGTTAAAGGTAGATGTGAACGCTCATTAAACATATTGAGATGCTTGGCTGGTGTATGGTGGGGCAGCCATCCTTTCTATTTGAAGCTTATTTATAATGCAGTAATAAGAAGCGTTGTTGATTACGGTTCTTTTCTTTTAACTCCGGGTACAGAAGATGCCATTAAAGTATTCAATGTCATACAGAATAAGTCACTAAGGACAATCCTTGGTGCTATGCGAACCAGTCCGGCTAATGCCATGCAAGTGGAGTGTGTTGACCCACCTGCGCATTTGAGACGTCAATTTTTATCCGACAGATTCATTTTTAGGACTATGCAATTTTCGGTTCATCCTCTTATCACAAAATTATCGACTCTTTATGATCACATGCAGTCATCTCCATATTGGCGTAATAGAACTCCTCCTTGTATAATTAATAGTTACCTTAAATTTTTGGCTCTATCTTCTCCTACTGTCAGACATATTAACCTTCCTATATACGAGAAAGACTTTGACTCTTTGATTATTTCTCCACAAGTTTTTCTAGACTCCAATATTTCTAAGGATATAATAACTGCTCAACCTGTATTTAACAACTTAGTGGGCGAATATTGGTCTGGTTGGCATTACATATACACAGATGCATCAAAACTTGCTACAAATAGTTGTGTTGGGGTTGGTGTATTTCATCACCAGTATAATGTTGTACAAAAAATTAAACTCCCTCCAGAATCTTCGGTATTTACCGGAGAACTATTTGGTATTTATAAAGCTGTTGAATATGTTTGCATGTTCAATTTAAATAAATGTGTAATTTTTTCCGATTCTAAAAGTTGCCTTCAAATTCTATTAAAATCTCCTTTCAAAATGACTAACAGTTACCCTTTGTTATATGATATCCGAGACGTCTTGTTAAAATGCGAAAAGAAAGGGCTTACTGTAAACTTTGTATGGGTGCCAAGTCATTGTGGAATTCCCGGAAATGAGAAGGCTGATCGTCTGGCGGTAGATGCTGTTGCTTCTGGTGATATATTTCCATATAAAAACTATTGTCATGACCTTCTGTTGCTCCCCAAAAGATATCTCAGGTTAGCCTGGGAGTTCTTTTGGTTTTGGAGCAGCCTGGAATCCGGAAGTTATTACGTTAAGATTCAAAGTGACATCCCTGTAAAGCCGTGGTTTTACAATAAAAACTTTAAAAGACGTGAAATATCATGTTTAACACGCATGAGATTGGGCCATACATCTGCTCCTTCTGACCTTGCTCGATTTAAATTTATTAACGATCCCAATTGTGACTGTGGTGCCGAGGAGGCGGATATTAATCATATATTCTTTTCATGTCCTTTTTATGATCGTACTGCTTTGATGGATTCTTTACTATCCAAAAATGTTCCATTTCCAATAGACATCCCTTCCTTGCTCATCAATCCAGACTTTTATAACATCCTAGCTTCATTCATCGTTTACAATGATATAAAAGTATAATATTTTATAAAACTAAGTATATTTATCATTTTGTATTTCATCTATATACCTACCTGTCCTGACCACTACACTTTCCAAATTCCGAATTACCTTTAATCCTTGTTCCGCGTTTAATTTCCTTCCCTTTAATTTACTTGACGTTGGCTACGGGCAACACCGCCCTCAAGTCCATTAAAAAAAAAAAAAAAAAAAAAAACAAATAAGGTGACGGCTGTCATTCACGATCCACATTCCACAGATAAAACACAGATGACACGCGTTTTGGAATTATTTGAACACAGTGTTGCTAATCCGCGATTTTTCAAATTTGCCGCCTTTTACTACTGACAAGATTTGGTTGACGGACTTTATTTACCGAACCGAATATACAGGGTGGATTTTCTTTTTGGGTCAGTGAGGGCAGCTACCAGATCCCGTGCTGCTACGAGAAAACGGTCTTAGAAGACCTTCCCTCGATTTCAAATTAATGAAGATTTTGAAAAAAAAAACATACAGGGTGGGAGAAAAACGTCATTTTTGACAAACTTTTTTTTTGATGCCAATCGATCCCATTCCTATTCAGGATCAAAAGCTTGTATGGAACCAAAAAAAAAATTCCGGCTAGAAAAGCCACAAATCGAGGAAAACTTTTCCCATACAATTTGTATGAAAATGAAAACTTTTATTTTTCACATGCTATTTTTGTATGCCAATAGATTCCATTCCTATCCAGTATCAATAGTTTCCTAGGGGTCAACTTTCGATAATGTACTAAAAAGCCACAAATTAATAAAAACTTTTGCATACATTTACTATGGACATAGAGAAATATAGTAAGACAAGAGTGCTCACTCCATACATCAGTTAGACTATTAATTTCAGTGTCTACATCTAGCATCGAGTAGCGGAACTATCAGTACTGCTACTTGACAATAGATGTAGCACCGACCGGAAAGTCTTATCTCAACAGCATAAGACTTTCCGGTCGGTGCTACATCTATTGTCAAGTAGCAGTACTGATAGTTCCGCTACTCGATGCTAGATGCTAAGTCTTTTTGGTACTAAAACTGATGTATGGAGTGAGCAATCTATGTATTTTTTTCTCTATGACCGAACCGAATATATGTAGGTACTCATATTTTCGCGAGAGACACGAGTTGCCTTGTTAAGTAGCTTATGCCCGATATGCCTATTCATACGCCTCACGAAATAATGCTATTTGACTTTACTTCTTCTTTATTTTGCTTTCACTTCTTCTGTTCTCTCATCGATTTATTCTGTGGCGACACATGAAAACTAAAGCTTAAATTAATTATGTATAAAATTGTTTACTTCTCGGCTAATATAGGCGAAACACTTCACGCGAAACCCTATGGTGACCGCTGATTTTAAGTTTGTGCTTCTGAAGTCAAATTAATGTAGGCGTGAAGTCAATAAATAAGTTCAGCGATGGGCTTATCATTATCATCATATCAGCCTTTTATCGCCTACTGCTGAGTATAGGCCTCTCTTCTAGCAATAGGCTACATGCATGAAATACAGAGTTTAATATCCATTAGCGAAAAAAAAAAATACGTTTTCTAACTCAAATATCTTTACAATAATGTAAAAAAAAACAAACTTCACATTTTTGGAGTACTTTTGTGTCATTGAACGTGTTTATTGAACAAACATGTAGCTTATTTCGTGATAAATCGCATTTATAACGATACACTGGTAAAGCTTGTCGACACTCGTGGGCAAGATAAATAAAACGCCTGTTAACTCGTGGCGATTCTTGCGTGCGGAGTGAAAGGTTATTGACACACGACCTCGCATTCGCTCCTGTTGTTCAGTCGTCATCAGATAAATCGGAACGGCCAAGGTGCTCTCAAATACCTGAACACGTCTCTATTATCAAGACGCTAGAGTGCGCGCTTAGATATTTTTGAGCACCTCGTCAGCCCCGATATATCTGATGACGACTGTACACCAAGAGCAAATGCAAAGTAGGGTGTGTGGCGACTATACAATGTGACTAGTCGGGGCAGACGAGTATTATAAGTATAGTTGGTCAAACCAATTTGTCAGTAAATAAGAACAAATAAAACTATACTCATCCTTTTCTTTTGGGTGCTAGTACTAGTGTAAGACAACGATAGTATGATTATCTCTATGTTTGAAATGAGACAGTCCTTTGACAAACTATAGGTAGTATGAGATGGGTACCGGTACCGTTGGGCGCGGGTCGCAGTGCGCAGGCGCCTCATCGGCGCCGTCCGCGCAGTGCGCGCGCCCGTCGCACAGCAGGCGCGCGCCCAGGCACAGCCGCGAGTCGCATCTGCAATCAATGATACATATTACATACACATCGAATTACTTTTTTGCCAAACCTTTTATTTTTGATACGTTGTTGACTAACTTTTCTTTCAGAGGTTCACTGATACTCATCGAGACAATTCCGACAAACCCAAACACGATGAGGTTGCGTTTTTGTCCGTGAAATATTGCGTTTATGTATATAAAGTCTATTTTTTTATTCGGTAGACTGAAATGACAGTTAATAGTATGAAATCACATATCGTCGTTGCGCTTTCCAAAACTGATATGTGCTCGATTTTTGATTGACAAATAGTTACCTAGCAACAAAACACATAAGGTTATAATTCATTTGATTAAAATCGCGCACATATCAGAATTGGTAAGCGCAACGACGATATGTTCATACTATTAACTGTCATTTCAGTCTACCGAATAAAAAATAGACTTTAGTTGCTATACAATATTTTTTAGGATGAAATGTAAGGAATCGAATGGTACCCTTACTTTTATCGTTTTTGGAAGTTAAAAAAAACTTAAATTTTGAAACTTTCAGGTCCTGTATTTTTGTAATTTTTCAATATTTTATTTTAATATCCACATTATTGAGATAAATTGCTCGTTTGCTATCTATTTTACTAGATTTTGTTATAAAATTCAACATGTGTCATCATCCCTATTATGATAGGCAGATGCGCGTATCTACACGTAGCTCACGTAGTACACGTAAACCACGTATTGGATGCTAAGCGAATTAATAAACAGATTAAACACCTCTCCATCCGATAAGGGATTTCCTCTTCAAGATACGTAGTTTAACAATATATATAGTTGATTATTAGAATTACTAGGGAGATTGGTGGTGACTTGTAAAGTGTCATGACATAAACTATAACACAGTATAGTTTGTAGCTTTCTAATAGAGCCCGATGGCTAATCCTATTGTCTATTGTTAAGTAAAACCGCTCGTGCCACTTGCCACAACCACCTGCATAAAAAATCGCTCGTTCACTTTACCCAGGTAATTGAATTACAACTCCTATGGAAATTGCAATAAGATTCAAAATGAACTAATGGATAAATATTTTGTAACGATGTGTGCGGTCAGACTTCGGTTATTGAGTGCCGGCGAGTCGAACGCTACAGAACCAGTCTAAAATGTGTCATCGAGATGCGTAACAAAGGCGCGTTATCGGAGAGCGCACCTACAGACCTACACTGGTTTTTTGAGCGTTGGACTAGCCCGCGCTCAGGTGCCAAATAGAATAATGAAGACCCTTTTTTGCAGGTAAGTAGCAAGTGCGGTTTTACTGAACAATAGACAATAGGATAAGCCTTCGGGGTCTACTAGAAAGCTACAAACTATAACTTGAGTTTGGTGTCTACTCCCCTCCCGGCACTCTGCCTATTTCACTATTCCTCGTAGCCGTACCTGAAGGCGTCTGGCAGCGGCGGGTCGGGCGGCGCGCAGTAGGCGCCGGTGGCGCAGTCTCCGAGCGACTCGGCGCACGAGCCGTCCGCGCAGCGCAGCCCCGCCGCGCAGCCGCAGCCCGCCTCGTCCGAGCCGCCGGGGCAGTCCGCCTGCCCGTCACATCTACACCAACAATACTGGATTTTTACGACAGTGGACGACGGCTCGGGACCGCTTCTCCGTACAAACGTCGTCCCCATTTTCCTCTCAATATTTACAGCATTAGATTCATATTTGATTTTAGATTATTATAAAAAATGATCTCTGTATTCAAATCAATAACTTGTTACTACCAAAGTTACAAAAAGCAATATGTCAATATGGTAACTAGTGTAAGTGAGATACAGCCATCTGGTTCGATGCACTCTTTCTTTCGAACCGTTTTCTCTAGTGTCCTATGATCACTCGATAATATTAAAATTCATAGAAACGAAATACTCAAAGGAGCTGGCGAAGCGTAGACGGAGTGTATTTGAATAGTGAAGTATGTATAGTATAGTGACCTCCACTCGTCGGGTACGCAGACGGGCGGCTGCGCCTGCGGGTCGGGCTCGGGCGCGCAGGCGAAGTGTCCGGGCGCGCAGGCGCGGCACGCCAGGCCGCAGCCGCACGCGCCGTCCGCGCCGCACGCGCCCACCGCGCCGCCGCACGAGCGCCCGCCGTAGCACGGGTGCGAGCGCGCCGGCTAAGGGGTAATAGTACATTATTGTCGAGGATCGGAAGTAGCTACTTGCTGGCTGAGGATTCGTTTTAAACGGACGACCTTGGGAATCTGTTTAATTGAATCCGAAGCCAGCAAGTAGCCTTCCAGCCGAGTCATATATAGTGCTTTTCTCAAAAATGGCGCAAGAAATAGAAATATTTTACAGAAGCAACGTTCTAATTTTCACAGAAAAAAGTAAAACCATTAAAAAGATTTGCTTGCCGCCTTTAAAAAAAAAAAGAAGTGTATTTTTCTGCTGAAAATACGCCAACCTATTTGAGACACCTAAATAGTCGCGGTACCAACATTACTTATAATAATAAGTGCTGATCATCTGTTTGGCTGTTTAATGGACCTATGCCTTCATTTGATATGGCCATTTAAAGTTTTACAAAGTTTGGAACTCGACAAATAATGGAATTTGTATGCGACATTGCAGTCCCGAAATCGAGACTGCAAAGTTTTTAACTTTTTAATTTTTTGAATGACCATAAACTACGCACTTCGCGACCTATTTTTTAACCGGCAACGTCGACTATGCCGCCAATTTTTGAGAAAAACACTTTTTATTATCACCATACTTATGTATATGTATGGCAAAAAAATGTAAACAAGATTATATAGGTACATAGTGACAGAAAGTGATATTATATACCTTGGTGACTGCGAGCGTGCAGGGCAGGCGCGACAGGTGCGGCACGGGCGAGGCGGGCAGGTCGCGGCGGTGTAGCGGCACGCGCATGAGCGCGCGCTCGCCGCCCGACAGGTACAGCGCCCAGCCTTGCTATAGTATATACCTTGGTGACTGCGAGCGTGCAGGGCAGGCGCGACAGGTGCGGCACGGGCGAGGCGGGCAGGTCGCGGCGGTGTAGCGGCACGCGCATGAGCGCGCGCTCGCCGCCCGACAGGTACAGCGAGCCCGCGTACACGGACAGCGAGCCCGCCCAGCCGCCTTGCCATATGATACGTCTGCTGACAAGGATCATTCATTATCACCGTATTTTTGACAGATTTTAAATTAATAGGGGTTATTCGTCGACCGCCATTTTGGTAACATCGCCTCGTGATTCATTTCTTTGTTTTTGCTTATTAATATTGTTTAAAGTGTAATATTAATAACGTATTATGCAGTAAACTAATGTGGAAGTGTGCAGATCATGAAAAAATAATCATGAAACGCGTTAAACCACCATTCTGGCGTCAACGCCGGGTAGCCCACGCGGGTTCTTGTAAAGTCTAGCTATCGCCTTACAAGAACTGAGAACCCAACTACCGAACAACGTCGTGCTCTAGAGCATTTATTTTGGTATTTCTACCTCTAATCGTGGCTGGCTAGAGCCCTAGAGGCAATAATTTTATACTTTTATACCGTACACTGGCTGAATTTTATTACAAATAATATTAATTCGATCCCACGTGGGATCCACTTTGACGTTGGCGAAATCATCGACAGTATCGATGGAGCCATATTACCCAAAGATTGATTGAAGCTAATAGGGAAGCTGATAATAGGGATGTTAGCTTATAAGTGTATATTATTATTTGCCTGCTAGTACGTAGCTAAATATGCCCGTTTTGCAATAGCTTAAGCATGAAATTGTATCATAGTTAGCAAAATAAAGATTTATTTATTTATTCCACAAAATGGTATGATTCTCTCTGTCTATGTTTGAAATGTTACTTCCGATACTTGTATATACTTTGTAAATAGAATCAAATTGTCGCTCACGGGCGCAAACTAACATAGAATAATATAATAAATTAGTGCATGTATCTCATTAAGTGAAATGTAAATTTCTTTTGAGATCAATAAAATTCTTTAACCACAAATGAGACAGTCCTTTGACAAACTATGTACTGACTTGTTGTTGGAGTCGAGGTCGACGGCGTGGATCTGCTTGTTGACGGCCCAGTACACGATGCCGGCGGCCTGGTCCACGGCCAGCGCCGTGGCGTTGGAGGCGCGCGCCAGCTCCGCGCGGCCCGTGCCGTCCGCGCGCGCGCGCATTATGGCGCCCAGGCCCAGGTCGTTCCATATTACTATCCTGCGTACCAATTAGTAAATTGTGTATTAAGGGGGGTAAACAATAATTTACTAACCAGTTTGAATTGAAACGCAAATGACTTAGACACATCTGGTAATTCAATAACTTTTAATTTATGCTGATTTTGTCTGAAGTTCTACTCTAGGTAAACAACGAAGTAGAATAACTATAAAAGCCTGCCTAGAGCTCAAATATACCGGTATTTTGTTGGGAGCGACTCGACTACAAGCTACAGTACAGGGCGCGGTTTGACAACCGTTTGATGTATAGATTTTTTAAAACTTTTATTGACCATAATATATAAATAAATAAATATGCAAGAATTGCTTGTTTAAAGGTATAGATAGATAGATAGATGCACTACTTGTTTTTTATTGTTTTTGGTTGGGCGGCGTATATTTATGGAGAAGAGATTTCAGTTAATGTGAATTGGTTTGAAAGCAATTATTTTTACTGAGAGCTATTAGCTCAGCTGTCTATATCTATGTCAGAACACGACCTGAAGAGAGTGCTTTAGACACCACACATCGCTGGGAGCATTATAGCTGCACTTCGGGCAAAAATCTCGGATTCGGAGGCTGAGGAAGAAATCACACATTTACCTTTTTGTCTGATGAAACGCCAGATGTCTCGGCATCATATTCTTCCCTCGCAGTATCACGCCAGCCGGCGAGTTGTTCTCTATGGACGTGGCGTTTATGGAGTCTGTGTCGAGGCAGGTCCAGTACAGCGCCCGACCTAGCACGTCCAGCACCATGTGAAATGGTCTCGACAGATCACTGACGACCGTCGTCGAGTCTGTGGTAGCTGAGGTAGTGGAGTACGACATTGGGACGCGGCGGATCGAGTGGGAGTCTTCATCCATCCAATATAGCATTCTGTGAAGTGATTGAGACCGTAATATCATAGAGAAAAAAATACATAGATTGCTCAGTTTTAGTACCAAAAAGACTATTAGCATCTAGCATCGAGTAGCGGAACTATCAGTACTGCTACTTGACAATAGATGTAGCACCGACCGGAAAGTCTTATGCTGTTGAGATAAGACTTTCCGGTCGGTGCTACATCTATTGTCAAGTAGCAGTACTGATAGTTCCGCTACTCGATGCTAGATGTAGACACTGAAATTAATAGTCTAACTGATGTATGGAGTGAGCATTCTTGTCTTACTATATTTCTCTATGGTAATACTGACTTTTTAGGATCTCGCATGAACAGTATGACCGGTGGTTCATTGTACATATAAGGATCATTCGGATTCCCTCAACGACCATGCGCTTTTACATTAACACTTTAGAGAAAGAAAGTTAGTTAAAATGCTCAAATGCCTTGACAAGTATCGGTACGTGAATACTGTCAATGGCACTGGAGTAACTATTTTGCACAATGGCAGTTGCAGTAACATAAACCAATGTATTTGCGGTACTCACTTGTTGTCAGGATCGTACTCGATAGCCTTGATATTCTTCAGTCCGGTCACGGGGATGAAGGCATCGTTACATTCGCCGTTCACTATCATTATGCGCCCAACCGCGTTCTTTTGAGCGAACAAGAGAAACTCTTCTGGTTCTAAAATTAAGATGCATTTTGTATTTACAAAATAAAACTAAGGCTTCTGGCATAGGAGGCTAAACAAAAACTAGTGTCCGCTGAAACATGTTTTTTTGCCGAAACCGAAGGTTCGGCTTTGGCCTTAGTTTCGGCCGAAACCAAAACTTTTATTGACTTATTAAAATCGTTGAAAAAATGTCATACCGTCAACCGCTTTTATACACATATTAATACTGCGTCGACCGTCCAGTGGCGCCCTCATTAGGGGAATTGTGTTTTCTAATAAACCAATTAATTTCTGTATACATAAATATTGTTGTCCTACATGCTTCCCAACTTTTGGTCTTTGTCACATAGTTTAGTTTCATAGTACGAAGTACCATTTCGTAAGTTTCGCCCCGGCCGAAAAGGTCGGCCGTTTTTTGGCCGAAACCGAAACTTCGGTCGGACACTAACAAAAACTTACCCGAACACGTCTGATTATCTTTATTCAGTTTGTAATGCGTGGGGCAGGCGCATCGATAGTCCTCTCTCGTTTCCGCCGGCAGCGGCAGACAGAGATGGGAGCAGCCGCCGTTGTCGACGCCGCACTGGTTGCCAGGCTGCGGGCGCCGGTGGTACACCTTCAGGTCCGAGATGTAGTCGAGGGGAGGGGTGGTGTGGATGGATTTGCGGGTTGAGCCGTCAGTTTTCTTGGCTGCTTGGATTACGCCTGAACGAGACAGCAACAGTAGTAGGGTAATGTAAGGTCACTTGTACAATTTTCATGGTAAGGCATATTATGAAAGCGCATGCATTTTGTATAAGCATTGTAATGAATTAATGAATGAATATTTATTTTTGTGTAACACATGGACACATTTTTATTAGCAGAGCTTACAAGCTAGGGGGTTGTTAGTAGGTACAAAAATAATACAAATAATGATAATAGTATAGTAATGGTAATATGTATACACAATGTCATTTCAAGTGAAATTGCTTTTTAGTGAATGGTCATTGTGTTTGGTTACTTTGTAATATACTCAAAAGCATTTTAATATCGATCGTAAATCAATGAAATTTAAATCAATATATATTTTCGTACGATAATACTGTATTTGAATGGTTCTTTTACACATCCGCTTGAAACTTTATTCTTATTCTTATTATTTCAAACTAACCTGTGTTCCAATCGCCCCAAAATACCCTATCACCAAACAGGGTCACCGCGTAAGGCATAGTTACATCGTCCGCCAGCACCCTCCGGCCGGTTCCGTTCAGAAACGCGTACTCTATGGTCGGGGGTTCCAGGGCAGCCCAGTACAAAGTGCGCTTCTCATAGTCTATGGCTAGAGCGTGCACTTTCCCCACCTGGTCCATGAGGACGGTGGGCGACGATCCGTCCATGGCAGCGCGCTTGATTGTTTTTGATCCAAGTTCGGACCAGTACATGTATCTGTAAAAGATTCAGTCATCATTTTCCTCGCGTTGTCCCGGCATTTTGCCACGGCTCATGGGAGCCTGGGGCCCGCTTGGCAACTAATCCCAGTAATTGGCGTGGGCACTAGTTTTTACGAAAGCGACTGCCATCTGACCTTCCAACCCAGAGGGTAAACTAGGCCCGTATTGGGATTAGTCCGGTTTCCTCACTATGTTTTCCTTCACCGAAAAGCGACTGGTAAATATCAAAATGATATATCGTACATTAAGTTCCGAAAAACTCATTGGTACGAGCCGGGGTTCGAACCCGCGACCTCCGGATTGCAAGTCGCACGCTCTTACCGCTAGGCCACCAGCGCTTCAGTACACTCCATTAAGTTTGGTCGGTTAAGGTATTGTAAGAAAAACGGTAATATATTTACCCCTTTTTAGGATCCAATGTGATACTCTTCGGTTTTTTAAGGCCTTGCCAGATAAGCGCCCGACGGCTGGAACCATCTAGACGCGCCACTTCGATGCGTTGTGTGGTGCTGTCTGTCCAGTAGATGTTCTGTCCTGACCAATCTATCGTCAAACCTAAAACGAAAATCACCATGCCTGTTATATAACCTGATGGGACTGGAATGCAGGAATGTTAATACTAAACTGTAACCGTGCACTTCTGTGGCCGTCTTTGGCGGTGAAAGGGTTAGGTAACCTCCTAAGGTCCTAGTCCTACTTATAGTACTTCTTCAGTGCGATAAATTTAAGCCATATTAAATTGGAACAAATATTTGTTTCGTTTAATTTTCAAACAAATAAAAATCAACTCTATGCCCTGCACTGTAGGTTCAAATTTCAGTGACAAATTTTGGGTTTTTCATTTGTATTGCTGGGCCTTAGGAGGGTTTAATCAGTTTTGGACAAATTTCCAACAAAAAAAAGCAAATGAAGATTTTGAGCAGATCCCGTCGATTTGGCATGGATATTCTTACCAGATGCAAGGTCTGAGAAACATTCAATGATGTAGGATTTGTAATACAAATAAATGCTAAAGCGTCATACCTTCGACCAAACCCATCCATTCCACAATCTTTTCCATGTGTGCGCCGGTGATAGAGCAACGGTTGATGGTCTTAGCCTTGCTGTCAGACCAATATATCTTCGAGCCGGAAATATGAACTGCCAAAGCACTGAAAATACAATCAATTTATTGATTTTAGCGAGTTAAAGTTCCTTTCTAAAACAGCATTCATATTAATTTAATACTGATTAAATAGAGACCGTAAATATATACAAAGAATATTAAAATTTAAATGTAACTAACCTGACTTCTTTGATATCCCTTACAGGTAATATGGCATGGTTGTCCGTGTTGTCATATTCAATGCTCAGAAGTCCTATAAAGTTTTTGCGACTATAAATCAGGAAAGCTTCTGGCTCTGCGCAAGTTTTCTTATCGCTTTTTAGTTCTAAGCCTGTAAGAATTATTATATCATAAGATAGGGACAGTCACTGAAAATAAAGGTGTGTAAACTTATGAAGCTTCACGGCGTAGCAATTAAGAGGACGTAAGGCCTGTGCACACCGGCTTGCGTGTGCGTGACGTGCACGTGCGCGTGCGCTAAAATGTTGGAGCCGCACACGCACACGTCACGCAAGCGGTATGCCGTCTCTCATAAGGATCTGTATACTACAACGCTGCACGCGCACGTCACGCACACGCAGCCGGTGTGCACAGGCCTTTAGGTGCTAACAGTGTTGGCCGAAACGTTAATGCAATTGACAATTTTTGACCATTAGCCATTATAAATTGAACCGTAAACTGTAATCGTCCGTTACGGTTTACGCATGGTCTAATAAAACATGGTCTTCTCTTCCCAGAGTGTCACTTGCCTACGTCACAATAACATTGCCACTTTATTTCAACATAACATGTTACTTGGGTACATTATATCTATGGTTAATAAGTTAATTTATTTCTTTATAAGTTAATAATTTTCATTTATATGTATTTTATCTTAAATTTTACAATAACACGTCATTTTTAATTATTCATTAGCAATATCTTCCGATTCACGAAAGAAATTTCAGACGTTCGGGTAATTCTATTTACACTACTGGCAACACAGGATAGCGCTTTCACATTTGACAATCCGCCATTTTGTCCCTGACCGACCGTCCTTGTCGAACGCGTGTTAATTGTTATTCCCTTCTCGCTCAGTGTCAGCAGTCGCAGTGTTTTCCAAACTTTTCACGTTGTAAGCTTCGTAATTAATGTTTTGTTACGAAAATGGTTGGCTGCTCTATTCGGAACTGTAAGAGTAGGAGTGAAAAGTGCAGTATAGATTTGTTTTATTTTACTATGTTTCTACATGAATAACTTAAAATTAATGCCGTTAAAATAATTTTCACTGTTGGTTAAAATTCTCCCACATTTTAAAGTTTGAGAACCTGTAAAGAGCATATGACGTAGGCAAGTGCCAGTTAGGTCATTCGCGAATCTCGGAATAGAGTACCAGGCGGAGTATATTATTATACCATGGGTTTACGGTTCAATTTGTACTGGTTATTGGTCAATTGCAATTAACGTTCGGCCAACGCTGGGTGCTAACATGTCTCCAGTGATACGAAATTATGGTAGTCTGTGCTGTGCTGTGCATACAACTTCAAATAACCGGGTTTCATTTTTAACACCACACTAAGTATCAAAATAATATGAGTGCCGTATCGCTTCGGGGCGGTCTATCGTCCTACACTACCAAAACGTAATATCTAGAATATCAGTGACATTAAATTTGAACCTTAATACTATGACGATACCGGTTGTTTTTCAATATGAATGTTGTACTGGCACGTGCTAAGTCGGGAGCAAGCGGTTTTGCGATAATAGAGACAACGGCCTTTGTTAGAAAGATTAAGGTTCGAAGCGAAAAGTTCACCTCAGAAGAGCCATACTATACCATAAACAAGCGAAAGCAAATTGCGTGGTCGCAGAAGGTATCGTTACCGAGCGGGCAGCGGCACACGGCGCCCTTGGGCCGCGCGAAGCACAGATGGCTGCAGCCGCCGCTCGCGGCCGCGCACGCGCTGCGCCCCAGCCCCGCCCCCAGCCGGAACGCCTTCACGCCCATCATGTTCGCCATCTGGTCCACTACCGCTTGCCTTGTTAGACCTTCCGACGAACGAAACAAATAAATATAGGTGAACCAGGATCTATTGAGGGTGCGCCATGTTACGGAAATTTGTTGGTACTAATTTCTAGCAATGGCAACAATTTTAATAATAGACAACATCTACCCTCTATGATAGTTGTCAATATTGACAATGTAAACATTGCTTTGTCTAGTTTCGTGTGAATTATCATTAGACTGCAATAATCATGCCGAAAGTTTTAGATTTTACAGAGAAAAAAAGTTGTAAATAGTGTATATAGTTATTTATTGGAAAAAAAAACGTGCGGGAGAGAAATTTCTTCCATTAGAAAACATAACGAAATTAGCATCTGAATTGACGGGTAAGTTTCAAACTTATAGACAAATGTCACTATAGTCAGGTCGTCACGATTTGGTTGATGTCTTAATGACTGAGGAATATTTAGATCCCAATTTTGAGTATAATGTTGAGAACGAGTCAAATTCCTTGATGACTGAAGAATATTTAGATCCCGATTTCAACTATGCTGATTAGAACATATTTGGTACGTTAAATAATTTTATTTGTAAAATTATCTATATAAATTCTTACTTATACCTAACTCTTGCGTTACTTATTGACTTTACGCTATTCATTTTATCTAAATCGAGTCAGCTATTTAAGCGTAAAAACCGAAGAAATATCCAAACATCAAACTTCGCACTTATTAAAGTTGTCGGAATAAAACAAAAATCATCTGCCAATTTCCATTGTCCCCACTATACAAATTGTTGCTATATAAAATTCAAAACGAGCGCCCTCTTGACAATACTCCCAAAGTTCTGGTTTACCTATACAATAGGGTATTTTCCTACTAGTCAAATCAGTTTCTTTTTTAGAACTGTCAAAACGATCTATCTAATACCTTTAAACGAGCAATTCTTGCATATTTATTTATTTATATATATATTTATTTATATGTATATATATTTCGGGGATCTCGGGAACGGCTCTAACGATTTCGATGAAATTTGCTATATGGGGGTTTTTGGGGGCGAAAAATCGATCTAGCTAGGTTTTATCTCTGGGAAAACGCGCATTTTCGAGTTTTTATATGTTTTCCGAGCTCGGTCTCCCAGATATCTAATACCTTTAAATTGGAATTTATATAAAACATTACATCGTGACGTCACGGTCAACTTACCTACTTTTTAGGGTTCCGTAGCCAAATGGCAAAAAACGGAACCCTTATAGATTCGTCATGTCTGTCTGTCTGTCCGTCTGTCTGTCCGTCCATATGTCACAGCCACTTTTCTCCGAAACTATAAGAACTATACTGTTGAAACTTGGTAAGTAGATGTATTCTGTGAACCGCATTAAGATTTTCACACAAAAATAGAAAAAAAAACAATAAATTTTTGGGGTTCCCCATACTTCGAACTGAAACTCAAAAATTTTTTTTTCATCAAACCCATACGTGTGGGGTATCTATGGATAGGTCTTCAAAAATGATATTGAGGTTTCTAATATCATTTTTTTCTAAACTGAATAGTTTGCGCGAGAGACACTTCCAAAGTCGTAAAATGTGTGAATGATAATACTAAAAAAAATATATGATGTACATTACCATGTAAACTTCCACCGAAAATTGGTTTGAACGAGATCTAGTAAGTAGTTTTTTTTTATACGTCATAAATCGCCTAAATACGGAACCCTTCATGGGCGAGTCCGACTCGCACTTGGCCGCTTTTTATATTTCTATCCAATTTATTAAATAGAACTTGTGTTTAAAAATAACTGCTATATATGTTTTTCTAATAATTATCTGGTGCTTTAAAATACCCTATTCAATAAGTAAAATAAGTTACTCCAAACTGGGTTTGAAAATGGTCAGCATCAGAAGACTAAGCGCGCGTGCTGGGTTTAGAATGATCTTCGAGAATGTTTTTCTTTTTAACAATTAAATGCTGAGCTGCTTCTTTTGCTGAATTGAAGTTGGTTCTTCAGTTTAAATAGGTTAGAGAAATTTAAATGTATCAGGATAAACCTTATTTACATGCCGTCTGTCGATCTGACTAATCGTATTTCTAAATTTGTCCACAGAAAACGTAATTACTATACATACCGGTGTCTTTATCGATCCTGTCTAAAGTCCGCCGCTGCATATCGGACCAGTACAGGTGTTGGTCGAGCAAAGTCAAACCGAATATGTGCAGGATATCACTGTTATGCAACTCGTTTCTGTTTGTGCCGTCCATGTTACACACCTGAAAATAAGTAGGTATATTTTGTCAAAAATGTCCTTTCTTAATACAAGATTTTATGGCCCACTGTACCTTTCTTATTTTTCTTACAATACTTATCGAGACAATTCTAACAAATGAGGTAGCGTTGTTTTATCACAGAGTTCCAGAGTTCCTATTGCCACCTCCGCTCTACAGCAATCATACCACAATATTGCATTGTCATCCAACATACTGTGTGTTAAATGAATAATGAGAAGTTAGTCTAATTTAGCTTGCAAGATTTCATTATTTACAGACAATGAGGCTTGTAATAAAGACGAGTGATTGGTACAAAACCCTCTCGACAGGCAACTAGCCTGTTGTAATATGTTTGAATATTACCTCAATCTTCAACTAGGAAAGGTTCGACTGAGTATGGTAACCAGTGTCATAACAGGTCATGGACTCTTTAACAAACATCTTTTTACAACAGGTGTCACAGACAGTCCCCTATGCCGTGGATGCATGGAGACAGAAGAAACAGCCTCTCACGTGGTGCTGGAATGCAGCGGAGTGGCCCCATACAGGGCAAAACATCTCGGATCCCCGAGAGACCTCCCCGAGGTCCTACTCAACATCAAAGGTTTGATAGGATTCCTCGAGGAGCTGGGCTGGCAGGACTAGCCCACATCCCCATCACGCAAAATAGGCGCAAGACGTCGAGTTGCGGAAAATCGCCCGAACTACAATACAATACAATACCTCAATCTTATGCGTCCTCGCGTCGCCCCAGTAAAGCTTGTTGTTGACGGTATCCAAGGCGATACCGTTGGGCCACATGAGTTTCTCGGACACCAACAGCACGCGGCCGCTGCCGTCGAGGCTCGCGCGCTCGATCTTGGGCCGCTTCTCGCACCAGTCAGACCAGAACATCCATCCGGCCGTCGGGTGGACCGCTATGGCTCGCGGCTCGTATAAGTCCTCGTAAATTATAACCTGACAGGCGAAACGGAGAAAACAATCGTTACAGTCCGGCGACAATAAATCGCCAGTAACCTTATGTGGCGCTCCCAGGAAAAACTCGACTCTTTTAGAGATTCGGTTATGCCGCTGTGGCCCGGTGGCCGAATGGCACAGGCACCTGCCGCGATAGCAGAGGACGCTGGTTCGATTCCAGCCTGGGTCACTGGAGGCCTTGGTCACTTTTTCTTAGTATAGGTTCTTATGACATTTATTTAAGTTTATAAATTATATAGTAGTGTCTACTTGAAATAAAAACAAATTAAAATATTTTCTGAAAATAATTGAATTTGTTCTAATACATTGTCACTAGGTACCAAGAGTGCCAAGTGTAAAATTAGCGGTTACCTTTCTCACACTTCCATCCAGTCTGGCAACACTGATGGTGTCTGTGACGGGGTCAGTCCAGTAAATGTTCCGTGCCAGTGGCTCAATGGCAATGCTGTCTGGCACTCCGTTGCTGTGGATCACCACTGACTGGTCACTGCCATCTAAACGGGCCCTTGATATGGTCTTGGCCTACAAATGATAGTAATATTCTTTGAATTAGGTTACATTAGTTATATGTTAAGCAAGCACTCAATTTATAACCGTAATACAGTTGATGAAATACACAAATAACCCCTATTCCAATTTTTTTTAACCATTTTTAACACCAATATTTGGACAGTACATATGTATCGAGTGTTCATTTACCTAGTGCGTCTGTGTGTGGCACCATAAAACTTAATGGGGTGCATTTTAAAAGTGGTTGAAAAAAATATCGGTACAGGGAGTGATTTGCCTCTATGTAATTTTTTTAAATAATGAAAATATGAATTCTTTTCTGTTAATAGAGCAAACTGTTTATTTCTTACAAGTCAAGCTTTAATGTTTTTAAGATAAATACTTACCATGCTATCCGACCAGTAGATGTATTCAGTTTTAGGATCAAAATCAATAGACATGGCCCGCTTGAGGTCTTTAAGGGGAAGCGTGGTAGGGGTAAAGTCAGGGGAGTCTAGAGATATCTTGGAGATGGCGGAGCGCTGCGCCACGAGGAGTAAGCTCTGCGGAGAGTTGAAGCAGGTGGTGTTGCTGCCTTCGCGGAGCTTTACACCCGTTGGGCAGGAGCAGGTATAGCCTGGAATGTACAAGTGTAAGGTAAGACAAGAAATGTCCACTGATGCCGTATAACCATACCATACCTAATATAGTTAAAAACTTGCACATACACGCGCACTTGATATACTTCGTCCAATTGTTCAATATTATAATAAAGTAAAAGTTTAGAAAATCAACTCTTAAGCAAACGCAATAAAAATGAACATTAATCGTTAAAAAAAACCGTGATATACACGCATCAGCTTTCAGCTGCTAGTGTATTAAACAATATAATAATAAAACTCACAAAGTCGCTCCTTCACCTTTGTAAGGTCCGACTGAGAACGGTAACCAGAGTCATAACAGATCATGGATATATTATATTTAACAAAAAAACTTTTATATCAGCAGGTGTTACAGCCAGTCCCCTACACCAAGGCTGCATAGAGATAGAAGAGACAGCCTCTCATGTGGTGCTCGAATGTAGTGGAGTAGCTCCATACAGGGCAAACTCATCTCTGATCTCCCAGAGATTTTCCCGAGACCTAACTTAACACACAGTTCTGATAGGATTCCTTGAGGAGTTGGGCTAGCAAGACCAGCCTACCCCACCCCCGTCACGCAAAATAGGCGCTAGTCGACGAGTTGGAGACCTGTCCATTCTACAATACATTAAGGATAATGTAATGTTGAGGCCTACACTCTTAGAGGGGTCCAAATTAAATAAACAAATAGTACGTACATACATAAACTTAACACTAACTACTAGCTATAAGAAACTTACTAACCAATACGCAGAAAAATCTAATGTAAAAATAGGGAAATATGGAAATAAAGGCTTTTTTATTTTTTATTTATTAATGTAATTTTGTAGGCAGAGGCTCTTCGCTACACGTCACGTTACGTGAAGACGGGTGGTAAAGAAACTTACCAGGAGGTGTAGGAGCCAAGAGACACAAGTGTGAGCATCCGCCATTATTATCTTTACACGGGTGGTCCTCTGGCGGCGCCAGTTGTCTGCTGCCGTCGTATACCCTGATGTCTACTGGTACCGGTTCCGACTTGATCAGTTCCTTCATGGGACCACTTGTTGATATGTCCCATGTGTAGATTTTCCTGAAAATAAAGATAAGAATTTACGCGTGTGAACATCAAGTGCGAATACAGAGTAAAAGTTAAATACTATTAAATGGTAAAAATCAATGGAAATAACAGTTATAATACATATGTCAAATTGTGTAAAAATATTTTCTATGATGTAAATATCCAGAAAGGAAAATGGGTTAGTTTAGTACCCATCATACAACAACTTGTTTGTATGGTGGAACATTTTAAGGGGTCCTCCAATTTCCTATTAATATCATTCAGTCAGGGGTTTAAAAGCAAATTAATTAAATTGAGAGATGAACTGAATATTTCTTGTCATGTAATTAATGAATAATTTACAAATTCACTTCTTACCATGTTTTCCAGTCTGTCCAATAGAGATTGTCATTAAAAAACGTCAAAGCATAAGGGTACTCGAGTCCCCCTTTTATAATTCTCTTTCTCTTTTCTCCATTAAAGTCCATTACATCTACAAACATTAGTTTTGCGTCTACCCAGTAAATTAAATTATTGTTATAATCTATGGTAATGCCATTGGGCCAAAAAATATTTTCTTTGACTATGACTTTGCGCGTGGCTGGGTCACCATTCATGCCGGCTCTCTCAATTTTGGGCACTTCTCCCCAATCTGTCCAAAACAGTAACCTGAAGATAATACAAGAAAAATATAAGTAAATCGCTATTTGAATATTCTTGCTTCCTTAATAAGGTATATTTTACAAATCATTATTTTATTTGTAAAGTTCGTATGACATACTTGTAATTGACTTGAATACGGGTCTCTATCGTTTCCCAAATAGTTTTAAGCCATAATGTATTGTTTGCCCGAATTTTCGTTATTCATAATTCATTTGGTTCAGAAACGCGTCGCTTTTCAGGATTGCCATAAAACAAACCTAACCTAACCTAACCTATCTATAGGATAACCTAACGAAAATCCTGAAATGTTAACGGTTTCAGTTTTATGACTAACGATAATATGACAAACAATACATTATGACTTCAAACTTTATGGGAAACAACGGGACCCCCTTGAATACAGTTCATGATATTATTACAATCTTATACCTATTTTTATAATAGTTATAATACTAGCAATAACATCAAAATGTTTAGTAATAATCTTGTTTGTTACTATACCTACCAAAAGTCTGCAATAAAAACTTGTGGTAGGCAGAGTGGTCCAGGCATGTGACTTTACACTTGAGGTGGGGGCTCGCACTAATGAGTTTTTTGAAAAATATAACACCATGCAGCCCAATGTACATTACAGTGTACACTGTATTTCAATAGAATTTCAGTTAAAACAAAGTAACATTTCTTTTGTTTCATAAAATTTTGGAACAAATGAAATTCAACCCTATTAAAAATACAACTAAATTTTACTTCCTTAGCTATAACTGTGCCACTGGTTTTAGGGCAATGGAGCAAAAATTAGGAAAGCTAACTTTACTATGTTGGAAAATCACATTTTAGTTACTGTTATATTATGTAGCTCAACTAAAGAGTAGGCAGTTTGCCAAAAAGGAAAATACAGATACAGTAAAAATACAAACCCTTCCTTAGGAACAACAGCTATGGCTCTAGCCAGGTCCACTTCAGACCAAAATAAAACTTTCCTGTACTTCTGATCTATGCTTATCACCTCTAAACGGTTTGTGTCGCCATCTGTCCAATAAATTTTATCTGTGTACCAGTCTATAGCAATTCCAGTGGGTGTGATGAGGCCTTCGGAGACTATTCCCATCTGCAACAGTATAATTTATGTTTAATGTTGATAGTGTTGGCATGTTAAGCATGTAAAAAATATAGTTTAAGAAACTGAATTTGAACTGTAAATACTAGCAGAACTAACCACAGAATCAATCTGTCTAAATGTTTTTTTATTCATCAGATCACATCAAAACTTTAAACTTCTTAATTTGGATTGTATTTATAGGGAATGTCAAGATGCGGGAGAAAGACACATTTTGGGAGAGGATGTATTCCTTAGCACTTCATAATCAAAGACTTGTTAAAACTAAGATTACCTTTTCACCCGAATGTGTCCCATTGTAATTCATACACTGTATCACTTCATCTGTTTGGTCTGACCAGCATATAAGGTTTCTTTTATACAAAAAGTCAACCGCGGAGCCCTGGACTAAGCCCCTGATAATAGTGTTGACTTTGCCGGGCTTTGATATGTTCGCTACTCTGATATCTGTTCCCGTCGAATATAAGAGCACTGGGTTACTCGCCACTGTATAAAAACCTGAAAGAGTACAATGATAGGAAATTAGCATACAACAAAATATAAACAAGGTTGGTATCTACTATTCTCATTTTATGAATGAAAGCGAAACACTTTTGACACGATTTAAAGAGCTTATTTTGGAAGTTCATGATAATACTGACTGTCGACATTGGTACTATTGTTTACGTGTGTTTATCATGATCATAATTTAAAAAACTAACGTTTGATTTGTTAATCACCTTTTAGTTGTAAAAACATTAACAAACAGAATATGTTAACAACATTATGTATAATTTTGTCGGCATAAAGAATTCTTCGGCGTTTCGTCATAATGAAAACAAATGAATAGCACTTGAATGGTTCATATGTTTATTTTAATGTTCAATGCACCGACACATTAAGGCACTAAATGACAATAAACTTAATTTATTCTTATCGCACAGGTAACATTACGTTAGTTAACTATTTTAGGCAATTTCTATAAACAACATAATTATATTTTGAGATCAACAACGAGAGATGGCTGCACCGCTTGCAAGCGACATTTCTTTTTTTCTTTCACCCCCAATTTAGACTCTCGCGCGAGCCACGAGACGAGCCGCGAGCCGCGCCACGAGACGCGAGTCCACCGCTTACACTCTCGTTCGGCTTGTCATTCGGTTATAAACCTTATGCCGTGCCGTTAGTGTTTAAATTATATTAGCTCGACGAGCTTGCGAGCCACGAGACGAGCCGCGAGCCCACCGCTTACACTCGCGTCTCGTGGCGCGGCTCGCGGCTCGTCTCGTGGCTCGCGCGAGAGTCTAAATTGGGGGTCATAAATTCATATTTTTTTTAAAGACTAGATCCCTGCCGGTACTGCCAGACTACATTTTTTAAAAGTTGTGAGGCTGATATGCACGAAAGTTTAAAAGCTATAACAGACGGTCGTACCGGACCGCGATCTGGATCCGGTCCGAGGCCTGTTCGATGGACCGCCGACTGACCGCACCACAGCAAGCTCGCCGAATATCACTAACCCATAAAAAAGATTCTCATTTAAAAACTAGTCTGGCTACTGAAATAAAGCTGGTCAAGCAGACCTTGTCAGTAAAAAAAGGCGCGAAATTAAAATTTTCTATGAGACGATATCCCTTCGCGCCTACAATTTCAAATTTGCCGCCTTTTTCTACTGACAAGATCTGCTTGACCAGCTTTATTATGGCTCCTCTACATGATGGGCCAACGCCGGCCACTCCAAGGGACGCAGCCATGCGGTAGAATGAGATAGCAATATCACTTGCTCCCTCTAACGCATAAATGCGTCCCTTGGAGTGGCCGGCGTTGGCCCATCGTGTAGAGAAGCCATTACACCAATTTTTGGCGGGAAATTCAAGAGATCTTGGGCTGGTCACACTTTGTGTAGTAGGAATTATAGTTTTGATACTAGAAAATATAGTCCGTCAACCAAATCTTGTCAGTAGCAATGTAAAACAAACTAAAGTAGGGCAACACTCAAAGAGCAGTATTGCGTTAAGAAAAGCAGCAATGTACATCGAACCAAAGATTTTTTTTCCGCTGAGCGCGCCCTGCGTACGTCAATTCAAATTGTCACTCGCGGTTTATTGAAAAAAATTGAAACATGGACGGGCAATTTAAAAGCGATGTTAAAACAATGTTAATTAAAATGATGAACAAATTTGAAGATATCAAAAACAACTGCTTATATTCTCTTTGTTCCCTATCTATGTCTTCTAAGTTTACTAAAATAAAATCATATCAAAATGCAGATAATTAGATAGTGCATATATTTGTTATTTACAATATAATATGCCACTTGTTAATGTAAATTAGTGTATTGTTCTGGATGAATATGACATACCTGTGTAATTTTTTTGATTGGTATATATTGTACAATATACATATTAAAAATAAAACAACTGATATTTAGGTGTTTATTTAATTTAAAGGTAAATAAGATAAGGGTCACTTTTCGACTTGGTTGCGTTGTACACGTACATAAACCGCCATAGGTAAGTATTGTCTGAAAAGATACTACCTACTACGAACGCCTTATATTGGGCAAGATTTAATCCTGCAACAAACATGTATAGATTAGGTAGATATTGCGAAAGAACGGCGATATAATAATGGCTCTTAATACTGTTTAAAAGGTTTACCTTTGTAAATAGTCACAACTGATTGCTGAAAATATTTGACATGTGGGCCTATGGACGGTTTCCAGGACACAATTTATGGTCTTGTTGGATAGATTTAGGCATACGTTTTAATTTTATTTATGCCTTTTAACCCTAAAACAAAAAAACTGAACATAATCTTAAAAGTTCGAAAGAGTTCTTCCAATACTTGTCATAACCTCAATTTTTAGTAATGTTTACCATCAACGAGCATGATTGTACATTGTAGGCCCCTTAGCTTTGCTTAATCTTCTTTAATGTATTGGTATTTAATGGTGACAGCAGAAATATCTCTTGAAACAGAAACGATTCAGAATGAAAACCAAATGAAAACAAATAAGGTGACGGCTGTCATTCACGATCCACATTCCACAGATAAAACACAGATGACACGCGTTTTGGAACACAGTGTTGCTAACCCGCGATTTTTCAAATTTGCCGCCTTTTACTACTGACAAGATTTGGTTGACGGACTTTATTTACAGGTTTATTTCGCCAAGATATTTTTATATATTTTATATTTTTATACCAAATTACTAGGTACTGACCTGGTACTGACCATCAGTCACTGCACAGATTTCTTCTTAATATTGGTTTATACGTAACTAGCGATCCGCCCCGGCTTCGCACGGGTTAACAAATTATACAAAAACCTTCCTCTTGAATCACTCTATCTATTAAAACAAGCAACAACGGTTGCACTCCGGGAGTGCCGATAGAAGTGAAAACTCACCTCACTATGTTACCGACGTCCGGTAACACGATACATACGTTTAGCGGACAATAAGAATAAAAGTATGCCATGTAAATTATGAGTACCTAGCCACCTTACGGTCACGTGATCGCCTTACGCTGTCTCGAGTTTATCATTTTTTCCCCACCTCAAAAAGTGCCCAGCGCCGCTAAAGAAGTTTTCACTTCAAAAACCGCATCAAAATCCATTGCGTAGTTTTTAAGATCTAAGCATACAGACAGCGGGAAGCTACTTTGTTTTATACTATGTAGTGATATCTTCTTAGTAGTTTGTGATTGTGAGTAGCTCCTTACGTTCCAATGATTTGATTTTATTGATATTTCCCAGAGCTTCTAGTTTATCTGTTTCTTTACACACTTGTTCTGTTTATGAGATTCAGGTATTAATAAATTCACGCAGCATGCATAAGTAAATCAATAAATCCGACAAAGTTGTGCAATAAAATGTAGGAAAACAATTCGTGTAATTTTTTTGGCTTCAACCCTACAGTGTTGGAGGATATCGTTGGATAGGTCTTTCAAAACGAATAGGGGTCTTCAACTATTTTTTTTTGATAAAGGGAATATTTTTGGCAGTAATCGGTCCGAAAGAAAAAAAAAAGTGCCTATTAAAAGCTTTTGAACCATGGGTCCAAAAATATGAAAAAAAAATCGTAGAAATAGAGCTTATTGGATCACTATAGGTAGCCGTTTTTGAGTTATTACAAAAAGTCTTCTCTTCTTAGTAAAAATACAAACAAAGCGCCGCGAAAGTAATAACAATAAGAATAAAAATTGTTTATTGCCACACACATACAAGAATACTTACACAAACGATCAAAGAAAAACAAACAATATACATGTAGATAGGAGAACAGCAACAATTAACATAGCATAGTTTCCTAAGTCTATCTATAACAATGGTGTGACAAAAGGAATGGAGTCAGCATTTGCTGTGTTACAGACTAGCTGTCACAGCATTGGTTTTCAGTTCACCCCTAATTACAAATAATATATTAAAATATAAAAAAGGTGTTTTTTAAACGTATTAGTTACTAAGTCTAAGATAACTTAGCAAAGGTAAGGCAAGAGAGAAAAAAAAAGGCATGGGAAAATATAAAAATATAACTAAGTATTAGCTAGGACAAGACATGAAAAATCCCTTTTGCTTGTCATATCATAATTATCATATGTAATACTAGCTGTTGCCCGCGACTTCGTACGCGTGGATTTGTATATTGGTGGTTATATATTCTACATTAGCTTAGAACATTATGCAGCAAAAGATCGCAGTAAGACGGTTAATCATTTGTTAATTATTAATATTACAACGCATGATACTTGTCTTTCACAACCTACGAAGCTTCAAGCCCCAAACTGAATAAAATTGTTCTCGATATAATCCCTCTCAACCAGAAGATTTTCATGTCCTCTATTTAATAAAACCTACTACTTAACTACCTATTTACGAAGTTTGAAGTTCCTAGCTTTAAATAAAATTTGAACCCTATACAAATTTTCAACCCCTTTTTAACCATTTTAGGGGATACATTTTTACAAACGCTGAAATTACTTTTCTTGTATTTTAATAATATGCCTATATACAAAGTTTACAACGATTAAAGTCCCGCACTCAAATGAATGTTTGACCTCTATACAAATCTTCAACCCCTTTTTCACCACCATGGGGATGAATTATCAAAAACTCTGAAATTCGTTTTCTTCTCTTTTGATGAAATACCTTTTTACGAAGTTTCAAGTTTGTTTGCAACTTTACAAACTTTCAACCCCCTTTCGACCCTTTAAGAGATGAATTTTAAAAACGCTGAATTTACTTTTCTCGTATTTTAATAAAATGCCATTTTACAAAGACTCACAAAAATGTTTGATCTCCATACAAACTTTTTACCCTTTTTCACCACTTTGAGAGATGAATTTTCAAAAACGCTGAAATAAGTTTTCTTCTCTTTTAATAAAATACCCTTTTAAGAAGTCTCGAGTAGTGATGGGTAGGACATCAATTTAAAATGAGTTTGTATGAGTACCTCATTTTCTAAAATGAGTTGTTACAATGTCTTACTTCAAACGAGGTGAGGTACTAACAGCGACAATTTTTTTTTTAAGATGTATGAAAGCTTGCAGCGCTTACGCTTGTTGTCTTTCGTGTTTAATTGTTAACGTATTTTCGGTGGTGACGCGAAGCGATATTGAAGTACGCCGCGTGTCGGTCTCACTCCCTCTTTGGGTATTTCTAATTCATTGTTTCATTTTGAAAGGATTTTTGAGGGGTTCATGTCACAGAGAGGCGGTGAGTGGTACAAACTCAACGCATTTGTCGGTGGACCTTTTGTCGTTGCAATAAGGTTTGTAGTTCGGCAGTTGACAGTGTGGATCATTACTCGTTTCTTCATTTGAGACATTTGAGTTTTGAGTGTCGGCGAGCAGGCGAGCACCTAGCGCCTCGCGCGATCCAGGGACTCTGTTGCGAGTTGTGAGGAGTGTATGAGTTTTGAGGGTCGCGAGACTCGCGAGTGAATTTGAACGGATAAGAGTTTTTTTTTAAATTAGAAGTGTGTGAATGATTTGTGTGGCAAGAGGTGTTTGTGATGCGCGCGTGTAAATGAGTAAAATGAATAGAGGAGTGAAGTAAGACATTTTTGCGGTACGAAGTACTGCGACAAATTAACAAAATGAGTGGTACAAATGAGGTGCCTCACGAGTGAGCGACTCAACACTAGTCTCGAGTTCCTAGCTTAAAATAAAATTTGAACCCCATAAAAACTTTCAACCCCTTTTTAACCCTTTTAAGGGATGTACTTTTAAAAACGCTGAAATTACTTTTCTTGTATTCTAATAAATGCCTCTGTACAAAAATTCAAGCCCCGCACTCACAAAAATATCTGATCTCCATACAAACTTTCAACCCCTTTTTCACCACCTTGAGATATGAATTTTCAAAAACGCTGAAATAATTTTATTGCAGTTTTAATTTAATACCTTTTTACGAAGTTTCAAGTTCCTAGCTTAAAATAAAATTTGAAACCCGTACAAACTTTCAACCCCTTTTTAACCCTGTTAGGGGATGAATTTTACAAAACGCTGAAATTACTTTTCCTGTCTTCTAATAATATCCCCAAATACAAAGACTCAAGTCCCGCGCTCGAAAAAATATTTGATATCCATACAAACTTTCAACCCCTTTTTCACCACCTTAGGGGATGAATTTTCAAAAACGCTGAAATTAGTTTTCTCGCATATTAAAAATATATCTTTTTACGAAGTTTCAAGTTCTTAGCTTAAAATAAAATTTGAACCCTATACGAATTTTCAACCCTTTTTTAACCCTGTTAGGGGATGAATTTTACAAAACGCTGAAATTACTTTTCCTGTCTTCTATTAATATCCCCAAATACAAAGACTCAAGTCCCGCGCTCGAAAAAATATTTGATATCCATACAAACTTTCAACCCCTTTTTCACCACCTTAGGGGATGAATTTTCAAAAACGCTGAAATTAGTTTTCTTGTATTTTAATTTAATAACTTTTTACAAAGTTACAAGTTCCTAGCTTGAAATAAAATTTGAACCCTATACGAACTTTCAACCCCTTTTTAACCCTATTAGGGGATGAATTTTACAAAACGCTGAAATTACTTTTCTTGTCTTCTAATAATATCCCCAAATGCAAAGATTCAAGTCCCGCGCTCGAAAAAATATTTGATATCCATACAAACTTTCAACCCCTTTTTCACCACCTTAGGGGATGAATTTTCAAAAACGCTGAAATTAGTTTTCTTGTATTTTAATTTAACACCTTTTTGCAAAGTTTCAAGTACCTAGATCAAAATAAAATTTGCACCCCAAGACGAACTTTCATCCCCTTTTTAACCCCCTTAGGGGTTGAATTTCCAAAAACGTTGCAATTACTTTTATTTTGTAATCGGCTATTATGCCTTTCTAAGAAGTTTCAAAGCATTTGTAATGGATTCAAACTTTCAACCCCTTTTTAACCCTGTTAGGGGATGAATTTTTAAAAACCCTGAAATTACTTTTCCTGTCTTATAATAATATCCCCATATGCAAAGTTTCAAGTCCCACACTCACAAAAATATTTGATCACCATACAAACTTTTAACCCCTTTTTCACCACCTTGGGGGATGAATTTTCAAAAACGCTGAAATTAGTTTTCTTGTTTTTTAATATAATACATTTTTACAAAGTTTCAAATTCTTAGCTTAAAATAAAACTTGTTCCCCATACAACCTTTCATCCCCTTTTTAACCCCCTTAGGGGTTGAATTTTTCAAAATCGCTTCTTATCTCTTGTAGACTTTATAAATGCAACCTAGTGTGCAAATTTCAACTTTCTATCTTTTGTAGTTTCGGCTCTGCGTTGATGAATCAGTCAGTCAGTCAGTCAGTCAGTCAGGACACTTGCATTTATATAGAGTCGGACCAAGAAAAGTCTGCAGCGGATTTGATAGCCCACGCAGGGCAAGTGTTATTTTAAACGTCAAACTTCTATGAAATTATGACGTATAAATAACACTTGCACTGCGGGGGCTATCAAATCCGCTGCAGACTTTTCTTGGTCCGACTCTATATAGATTTGGGTGACCGAGCTTCGCTCGGAAAACATAAAAAAAACTCGAAAATGCGCGTTTTCCCAGAGACAAGACCTAGCTAGATCGATTTTTCGCCCCCAAAAACCCCCATATAGCAAATTTCATCGAAATCGTTAGAGCCGTTTCAGAGATCCCTGAAATATATATATATATATATATATATATATATATATATATATATATATATATATATATAAACAAGAATTGCTCGTTTAAAGGTATTAGATAGATAGATAGATAGATATACATGATACTTACTAATAGCCCCCGTTTATCCTATTCTGACAGAATGGTAACTACGGAACTCTACGCTGAGCATGGCCCGACATGCTCTTGGTTGACATTCGAAATCGTTGCATACGTACGTATCCTGAGGGCCTACCGCGAACCACGTTCGACGTGTTATCTCCCTGTCACACTTACGTACGAATTTACAAGTGCGACAGAGAGGCAACACGTCGAACGGTAGGCGCTCTGGTCTAACTTTTACTTTTCATGAGAGATTCAATTTGGAATTTTGCAGTGTTTCTATTATCAAAGCGTCTAATAATTACCTACTATTACTTTCAATCTGTGATAGATATTTTAAAACATTTTTAAAGAAATTATCAGGTTTTTGTTCCGTTTTTGTCCCTATTCACCCCGCCATCCCTATTTATCCTGTAACGGAATTTTCATCTTCGATGTTCGCGGTAGGCTCTCAGCCGCAGCCGTCTGTCGAACCTCTAGCTCCTTTAATATGAAAATATGACGCACCCGCCATAAACTAATAAGGAACTATTTACAAATTATTAACTTTGGGCGCGTCTAACATGTTGATTTGGATAATATTCCCAAGTTGTGCTATTAATGTATATTAATGATCTCAAACTTCTACCTACTTGTAACTCGGCACGGCAAATGTTTAGGTTAGTATGTAATAAGTAGGGGAGCACAAGATACAATATTTGGATTACGCTCTAAAGTGCTCATTTTAGTACAAATTGAGTTCAATGAAATTTAAATCAATTATAAGTTAACTTTCATCATCATCTTACTCGCGTTATCCCGATATTTTTTTGCCACGGCTCATGGGAGCCTGGGGTCCGCTTGGCAACTAATCCCAAGAATTGGCATAGGCACTAGTTTTTACGAAAGCGACTGCCATCTGACCTTTCAACCCAGAGGTTAAACTAGACCTTATTGGGATTAGTCCGGTTTCCTCACGATGTTTTCCTTTACCGAAAAGCGACTGGTAAAATATCAAATGATATTTCGTACACTAAGGCATGGTACAAAAAAAAAAACAAAGATCTAAACGAATTGAGAACCATAAATACATAACTTACTATTAGAATAGTAAATACCCACTTACCTAACCCTATATATATAAAGTCCGTAGATTGTACCTACATTATTTAAATCTTGTTCTTTTTATAACCGGGATGCTTTGTTTGTCATCAAAAGGACAAAAAACAACTACATAATACCCTATTCACTAGAGAATCACGGTTCGCAGTTGGATTTAGATTTGCCCTTTGTCCTTTGTAGAGTGCGTTGTGAGTTAAGTGGAGTCCAGACGAGACAATTTTTCGCCAATCTGATGAAATTGTCCGATCGAATCGCAAACGCCAATTTGATTCCCCGATCAAATCAGCAGGTGCGGACACAAAAATGCCAATAAGGCGAGTAGTTTTTAAGTAGCTCGCTTGAGTTGATTTATCGGTAAACCATACGATACGGTTAACCAATGTTACTAAATGTTAAGTAAGCATTGTACCTATCTCGAACAGAAGGGGAGCGACCACTAATTGATTTCATCACTGCAACCACTAAGAGAGCACGACCACATTTCAGCATGATGTGAACAGCAACATACCCTATTGTCAAGTATTGGCGACGATAATTCAGCCTATTCGCCGAACTAGTATGAAGGTATGTAGTACTTATTCGTATTCAGGCAGGTAGATAAATGGAATTTAAATCCACATTAGTATTGTTCGAGCGCCGGGGTGCTCAACTAACTGTAATTTAGTCATTTTAGTGGTTTATTACAGGAACTTGGGTATTTAGTAGAATTATTGGAATCTTTGGACGAGTTTGGACAATTATGATGGAGCCGTTAACCACGTATAAAACGATGAATTTTATCGACAGATCACCCCAATAGTTACCAATTTTTTTCTCAACCATTTTTAAATTGCATCCATCCCTTTGAAGTTTTATTGCACCAAACACGGACGCATTTGGTACATTAAATATTACCGTTTGGCGCCATAAACAATTTAAAGGGGTGTTGCGAACGCAACCTTTATATTTGTATAAAATCTCAATACCTATATTCCTAATGCAGTAGCTAAACGCGGCCGTCGGGCTCGGCTAGTATTCGGAAGCTTTTTCTTAAGCACCAATATTAGGAGCGCTCCACATACTTTGTATCGCGGCCAATTAGAGGCACCTAAATTTAAACCACCTTTTGTACTGATCAAATATTGCAAATCACTCTCTCATCAGCCTTCATACAATCCACACCACTTCTACATTTAACCGTTTAGTCAAGAACCCCTTGTAACCAGTACATTGGAGAATTATATCAGTTCACTAAGAATTGAAGCTTTTTATTTGGGTCGTCGAGCTCCTGACCTGCACGGCGGCTACAGGGGTGCAATCTTCTTCTACCTAGCGTTATCCCGGCCTTTGCCAGGGTCCGCTTTCCTACTTGCTTTCCTCCACTTTGCGCGATCCTGGGCGTCGTCTCGTGTGAGCCCGTTCACGCTCATATCTGCTTTCACGACATCGAGCCATCGCTTTTTTGGTCTGCCCTTGGGTCGGGGGCCGTCAAGGGCTAGTTTAAGGCATATGTTTCCTACGTAGTCAGCTGGCCTGCGACAAACGTGGCCGAACCACCGGAGGCGACATTCTTGGAGCTTCTCTGCTACGTCACGGACTGCGAGGCTGCCACGGATGTACTCGTTACGGATGCGGTCAGCGCGTGTAACGCCGCACATCCACCGCAGCATCTTCATCTCTGTAACGTGAAGCTCCTGAACGTGCCTTCCAAGAACCGGCCACGTCTCGGCGCCATAAAGTAGTACTGGACGGATAATACACTTATACACTAGCCCTTTGAGTCTAAGCGGTATTCTGCGATCGCAGATGACTCCTGTGACCTCCCGCCATTTAGACCAAGCCGCGCTGATTCGGGCCCGGATGTCGTGATCAATGATCCCGGACTCATGCAGTACTGATCCCAGGTACTTAAACTTGTCCGTTTTCACGGCAGGTTCGTTCCCTATATTGATGGGAGTGGAATCCGTACTTCCGCAGGCCATGTATTCGGTCTTCGCGACATTTAGCTTCAGACCTCCATTTTCTAGCGACCCCTTCCACTGGTTCACCTTTCGCTCTAATACCTGCTTGTCCTCGTCTGTCAGTGCGATGTCGTCTGCATACATGAGCAACCACGGCGGTGGGTCTTGTATCTCCGCCGTGACGGCGTCAAGCACCACACTGAACAGAAAGGGGCTCAGAGCAGAACCTTGATGAACACCAACTGTAATCGGGAAGGGTTTTGTGTCGCCAACGGAGGTCCTTACCAGAGAAACCGAATCGCGGTACATGTCTCGGATAATGTCAATGTAGACTTGTGGCACGTTCTTCACCTTCAGTGCCCACCAGATCATCTGACGTGAGATACAATCGAAAGCCTTTTGCAGGTCAAGAAAGGCCATGTAAAGGGGGTGCAATATAAAAATAATAATTATTTATTACTAAGACCTGAGACGACCCAGGACGGCGCATGATTAGAAGGCCGACCCCAAGTAAATGGGAAGGAAGACAGGCAAAACAAGAAAAAGCAAACAATTAATTAATACCAATGTAAATATGTGTCGTAATACGATCACTGAAGCTTACAGATATCCAATACATTATCACATTATTTTTTATTTACCTACCTACATAAAATAAAATTTTAATTCCAAACTTAACAAATCGATAAATATACATACCGTTTATAATAATGGCAAAAATTATGAATATTTTGTGTACCTACCTAATTAATACCGTAATATCAGTAGGTATACTTTTCATTAGTGTACGAATAATATATGTAGGTAGGTTACTATGTAATAGGTACCTACATCAGCAGCAACCCTATTTTTTACATACTGCGCATTAAAAGCCACTTTTACTGTTGCAACGTCGTCGCAAAGTTGCCAATTAGCTCCAGCACTCTTAATAAATTATCCAACCAGCCAAACAATTAGCACGTTAATATTTTAACCATTTAATTCAGCTCTGTTTTTAATAATCTCAACTGGCGCCGGCTTTGATTAAATTAAGTAATAGCACTGCGTTTATGGGCGTAGGTCGGAAGTCCCACAAATTTACTCGTCGCTTAAGGAAATTTCTTAACAAATTATGTTACGCACAAGACGATTCATAAAGTGATTCAGTCACTGGCTGGGAGCGTTCACACGACGCGGTTATTATATACATACATACATACATATACGCCGCCGTTACGTAGGCGTCTTCAGAGCACATAACAGCACAGATAGCTCGGATGAAATGGAGTGTCGAGTCGTCGTAATTTGTAAGGACTCGAATTAAATTATGTACAGAATAATGATGCCCGCTCTCGTCTTAATAAGGCGAAACTGAGCTCCGTTTTCTTTTTTTCTTAAAATTTGCTCATAAATTTTAGAAAAGAACGGCCCGTTGTTTAGCTTGAATACTGGACAGAAAAACTGAAGGTTTAAATTGTTAACGCAGCTGCGTGTTAAAGGACTGCCTTTTAGGGTTCCGTACCCAAAGGGTAAAAACGGGACCCTATTACTAAGACTCCGCTGTCCGTCCGTCCGTCCGTCCGTCCGTCTGTCACCAGGCTGTATCTCACGAACCGTGATAGCTAGACAGTTGAAATTTTCACAGATGATGTATTTCTGTTGCCGCTATATATAAATACTAAAAACATAATAAAATAAAGATTTAAGTGGGGCTCCCATACAACAAACGTGATTTTTGACCGAAGTTAAGCAACGTCGGGCGGGGTCAGTACTTGGGTGGGTGACCGTTTTTTTGCTTGTTTTGCTCTATCTTTTGTTGATGGTGCGGAACCCTCCGTGCGCGAGTCCGACTCGCACTTGGCCGGTTTTTTAATGATTAATTGTGACCATTAACTGATTGGGGTATTACTTTGGGCAGTTTAACATAATTATCATAAATAAAACCAGGGAGAGTAATTAAAATAATATGACATGTATATTTATTGGATAAATTTGGTCTTGATGTATCTCGCGATCGCAATAGGGACCTATAGGTCCGAGAGCTGGTAGACATTTTGGAGTAAGTCCTTGAGGCAAGCTGAACATTTGCCTGATACTTCTCCTATCATACCCTAACTAAGCATTTTTTAATCCTGTGTCGAAAGATGGCAGTAAATTTACTGTGACTACAAAATTAACTATGACAAAAAGCCTCAATACATTCTATTTCTCTTTGATCTTATTAAGAAGATCGTGGAAAACCGCTTCTCAAATTCTCAATACAAACGTACCTAGTCCCCATTTTCCTAAAAATATTTCCCATAATGTCAATAATTTGTATGTGTGTAGGGAGGTAAATAGGGACTACGCTCGTATGGAGAAGCAACCGTGCAGGTGCTATCCTCTTAATTATCTTTAGCATGCTAGGGGCCCAAAATCAACCACCGCACCGTTACTTACTTCTTTAACGTACGTTCGATTTCAGGGCATATCTAATAAGAACAGTTTTACCCCAAATGACTTTACTTATAATATGGTAGTTCAAACTTCAAACTAAACTAATTGGCCTAAAACAGGGCTTGGTGTGCAGAGGGTATGTGTATGCTAATTTCGGAAAGTTAATTTCGATGATATAATTAATTTACTTGCCTTATAATTATAATTATTATAAATTCAGGAAAAGGCCAGAAGAGAGAGTTACATTTGACTCAAAGTTCGCAATCAAATCCGAGTTCGAAACATGTCTTACGCGGGCGAAATGTTATCTTGCTTTGAATATTCGCTAAGCATATTAAAAGGACTTGAAATATCTGATAATGGAAGAATTTGGGTGCGTATGTACCTAAAACTTTTTCTTTGATATCAAACACCACAGTTCAGATCTCTCGAAATACTTTGATACGAGAAACTAAACATGCCTCGAGTTTGCTTTTCAAAGTTGATTAAGGAATAAGATAATGTCTAGAGGAGCAACATTTAGGGCAGTTTGAAATTTTCTGGGCACGTACTGCAATCAGGCAAGAAAGAGTAGACGTTTCTAGAGGGCGCCACTAAGCTTTAACGGGAAACACAAACATGATGCTAACATCCATCTCATTCTATCAGGGAGAGCCGAGAGGGATCGGAGCATAGAAATAAAATGTAATAGAACAACTGTCAATCTTCAAAAATGCGACCAAAAATGAAATGCAAGTGTGTGCGTAAATTGTCTATGTGAGATCAAAAATAGTGATGTCATGTTACAACATATTAATAATCTGTCGATGTTTGATTGCTTTATCGACTACTTTTTCAAATGTGTTATTTTAAACGTTAAGATTCTACGACATTATGACGTATAAAGAACACTTGCACTGCGTGTGCTATCAAAATCGTTGCAGACTTATCTTAATGTAACTCTTACTATATTGGAAAGTGAAGTTTAAATTTACCGCTAAACATGAGCACCTTCAAAAAGGTATAACAATCGTTATTATTTAAAGTCGGTTATAAAAGCTAATATCTTAATGATGATTTGTGAAGAAATAATTACATAGCTATTAATATACCGACAAGTTATCGATACTGTCATATGAATATTTTGTCAAGCCCTAACGTAAAGTAACAGGTTATGTTTTTACACAAAATATTTTAAATTATAGACTAATATGATAAAATATTAGCACACAAAGGAAGAAAAACTTATAATTAACTGTATAAACCGGCTTCTTACACTTTTTACGCTGTTAATTTGACAAAATATCGTTAAGAAAATTACGCTCTGAATATCATAAATCCTCTGAAATGAGTATTTGCTTGGATGATTTGGCCCTGTGACACTGAAATTCGGCACACTACAAGACACCATCTTCACTGAATTACTTTATTTAATACTTGTCGTTCTAATCCGTGTATATTTTTCAATTTGAAAATTACCGTGATACGCTCTTGGCCGTCTGCGGCCGTCATCGAACTCAAAAGTGGTCACGTTTTCTCATTGGTAGTCTGACTCTTTCGCACTCATGGGATGTTCATATACGTGATGGCTTCCCTTTCGCACACTTCAGCTGTCTGTCAAGCGCGAGCGCGAAAATGACAAGTCTGTGGATCGGAGCGAGCCTATAGATTTGCTGTTGGACAAGTGACGTTCTACGTTGACACATTTCACGGCGATTTTCAAGTAGGTATATACCTACCTAAGTATTTAATTTCCAAACTTTACATGATAAATTGTAACAATATACAACCGGACCGCATTTCCGACGTGTAATAACACCTTTTACGAGCAAGTGTGATAAAAAATATCTACTACCTAGTATGCTGGTATATAAAAGCAATTGAAAACTACACACTCGCCCAATTTTTGTTCGTTTTTTGTCAATCAGGCCTGAAATCAACGGCTGCCTTTCGCATGGTGGTTCGTTTATGTGTCGGTCAATTGCTAGATACACCTAGCAGCTACCTATCTAAAAATTTCCATACTTTTTTCGATCGGTCCATTCCGTTACCGTTATAGAAAGTTAAGAAAAAAGGTAAGTAACGGAAATAAAATTTGGGACACTTTCTTATCCTATTAGAAATGAAATATTTTTCTTCATACTGTTTTAAAATATCACCCCATTCTGATGCAGTTAAACAAAGTAATAATGGCCCATCTATTCAAGCTCCTATCGAGGCATGATGGGGCTCTGTAGGCTCTATTAGTAAGTACTCTACGTCATGAGTGTGTTTGGAGTGAGATCTGAAAATAGGATATGCTCTTAACGTATTTTATGGTGGAAATTCCGTTCATTAGGAGTAGACGCACTAAATTCCAACCGTCTAGTTATTAGGTCTATTGGCAAAGTAATTTCATGTTATTAATGTTGTTATTCAATTACGTTATCGTATGTTCATATATTTTCCTAAATGTGCAGTTATATGGGTTCCTTTGTTAGTATTACATGTAATTACTTTATTGTGGACCGTGTCTTATTTCCATCATTTAAGATTTTTTTTAAAGCTAATGAATGACGCAGAAATATAATATTTATAAGTAAGTAAGTGAGTGTGGCGGATAATTACTCATTGGGCCCGATTCGGATATTGCAATAGAAATCTATTAGATATCTTTTAGACATCGCCAAGATACGATAACGATATGTTTAAGATCTAACCTGTCAAATTTGATATTTCCGCGATCCGGGAGATACTCTTGAACGATTTCCACAAGATATTACTTAGAGATCTAATTCACATCTAATAGATATCTAACACGATCTATAGTAAAAGTGACATTGGTTGCCCGAATTGCGCTGCAAAAGAGAACTAGTTGAAATCTAAACTAGGTATAACGTGTCTAGAATGGATCTAGTACGTGTCGTCTCTTGTGAATATCTTGAAGTTCGAATACGGCAGATTAGCAAAGAGAATTTGAAATAAAAGCGGATTATCAAAGTAAATTATTACAGTAAATTTACTGCCATCTTTCGACAGAAGATTAAAACTTTTAGAACGCTATTTGACTTTGATCCTTATTCTTTCACTGATATGTGTTTAATGTTTATTCATATTTCTGAATCGTAAATCTGTCACGGGACAACTACCTACTAGAGTATGTGCTGAAATAGAAGAGTCGTGAAATGTATGGGTCCCAATACAGTGTTGACCGAAACGTTAATTCAATTGACAATTTTTGACCATTAACTATTATAAATGGAACCGTAAACTGTAACCGTCCGTAATGGTCAATTGCATCACGAATTTGAATCACGATGACCTATATGTACAATGTCCAATACGGTAGCAAAACACAAAATTTACTTAGTTACTGACGGAGTTGAAAGTACAAACAATTTTGCGTCTCAGTAAGTGCACGATAAATGCCTAGCAAATTTACTACAAAAGTGTAGGTAGTTCGAATGGAATAAAAATATTCAGCGAAGCAGAAACATGCCACCTATGCCACATAGAAACGGCAGAAAAATACGAAACGTTATGATCTTATGATATGATTTTATATGCAATGCAAACCAATGGGTGCTGACACTTCGGGGTTGACTCCGATGTGACTACGATATACATATCACATGCCTATAGGATTTATCTCACACTGCGTTATCATTCAAAGGAATGTAGATTACCGCTTCTGCATACACTCCCTTGATATATATAGGCAAATCCATGTTGGGTGCGGCGACTTTTCACCAGATCATGTCGACTACTCACAGACTGTGAAGCCAAGTTTTGTGTGGTGAAACTTACCTCTCGTCCGAAGTTAAAACTCTGGTTAGTTTCGCTACTGTGGCTAAACGTACCGTTTTGAAAGGGACGTCCGGTGGCGCGGTGACCTTAATGCCGCTCGTTTGTTCTCATGACACACTGACTTTAACCTATAACTTACATTTTCTGCTGCTATTGTAAAAATGCCGCTGGTGCTTTTGAAGCAACATTTTAGCTGGAATGTACTCTGTGTTGTGTTCTGCAGATTCATTTTCTTCCTTTAAATTACTAACTCTAATTTAGTATTTATAATTGCATTTATCTGAACAATTAACAGGTGTTCATGTTCATGCGCAAACACCTAACTGTTAAGTGCTTTAAGAAAAAAAAAATATGGCACCTTTGTTCTTATTTGTACGATATAAATTCCTAGCAAATATTACTGTCACAATACAATCAAAGCGGTCTCTAATACTGTATCAATATCCCCTGTCCCTGTCGTCAAGTATTTAGTCATTACACATAGGTACAGTCGCGAGCAATAAAATGGAATCACTTCACATGTTTGGTTTCTCCGCTCAAGATATTTTCCAATTTTCATGAAATCCTGAAGACAATAGGTATTTAGTTTTAAACGAAGGATACAAACTATTGATTGACAAATACATGTTCTAAGAATATACATAAAATCCTTGGAAAAATTAGGGGGTTAGTTTTTGTAAACACTAAAAAACCGGCCAAGTGCGAGTCAGACTCGCGTTCCAAGGCTTCCGCACATGAACTCCGACTCACGCTTGACTGCACATTTCTAATTGGGTTTCCTGTCATCTATAGGTAAAGCACTATTATGTGTATTTTTTTTAAATTTTTGACCCCGTAGTTTCTGTAAACAGCAGGCCTCAAAATGAGCTCTTTCATTTGATTCATTTGTTTACATATGTGTACCAAATTTCAACTTGATTGGTCCAGTCGTTTCCGAGAAAACAGGCTGTGACAAACGGACAAACAGACAGACGCACGAGTGGTCCTACAAGGGTTCCGTTTTTTCCTTTTGAGGTACGGAACCCTAAAAATTAATATAGGTACCTACTTAGGTAATTAATATCAATTAAGTATCTGCCCTTTGTAAATAATCTGACTGTTCAAATTTAAGCCTCTTAGTTACAAACTTCTAAACAGGATTCGTAAAATTTTACGAATAAATAATAATTCACCAAATTTTAGCAACTAGGTAACTAAAAACAAAAGACCGCAACTTCGCTAAAACGAAATACAATTCGTTCACGGTAAATTTCAAGAGTTGTTAGCACCTTAACCTATTAAAGCAATCGTCCGAGTACCTACTAAGTACTCACAATATTATGTACTGATTTAAATTGAGCTTTGGAAATCGTGGAACTACCCTCATTAGGAACCAAATCGGTGGTTGGCGGAGCTCTTCTTTAAACGGCTAGGTATTACTGAGGGTGTTTAGTTAATATACCACCTTGTTACTAACTTTTGAGATTAACACGCTTCGTACTAAAATCGTTGAAATGGGATTTTAGTCGGCGTTATTAGCTTCATTGTTTGACTCAACTTCAGCCGACAATGCGCTAAAATAAGACGCAAATTACGAGTACAAACCATTCACAACAAAACAAACATGTGAATCAGTACGTGAGGTCTACACTCAGCAATGCCATTGCATTGCATCGGCCGAATTATTGCGTTTCACTCGGCACGGCAGCAAAGTTTGTTTATCCCTCGCAATGCTCAAGACTCCACTTCCGAAAATGGAAAAAGCGGCGATTTTCTTGGAAAGAAAGGACGAGAAACTGAAAATAGTAGTTTTACATTCAGGTAACAGTTTTACCGAAATAGTTTTTGATTTTGTTTTGTTGTTTCTGGTATTGTATTAACTTGTGTACCATAAAAATATACAACTTTGCCCTTAACATAACTTTGCCCGCCAAAGTTATATACTTTTGCGGTACATACTTAATGGATATGTTGTTAGGTACATATGTATCTACGGCTATATACAACCGTATTCGCTAATTAGCAGAGATATCAAATTCATCTCGTCACGCACGTACGAAACCGTGAATTTCATTGAGATTTCAAAAGATGTATTATTATTGAAGATCTAATTAATAATCAACGTGTTTTATTCCTGTTAAGTTAATTAATTATGTAAGCCTACCCGTACCTTTACACTGTAACATATTTCGTATCATTGATTACCTACAGGTAAAAACTGATTCGAGCCCGCAATCATTATGATTTCAATGTTTTCGTTATTTTAAGACTCCCATGACGCTGACTGATTTTCATCTGAATTTTCTGAAATGGTTCACCGGGAATGTACCCGATTGTACTTACACCCAGCAGCTGCAAAAAATCATTTATAAAATGTCCATGCACTTTTGCAAATCGCTGTACGTAGATATCTATTGTAAGCTATCAAGTCCTCCATTGAAACAGGACTAAGCAGTGAATTGAAACAAGTATAAAAGCTTGAAGGTCGATCTAATCGCAAGATAAGTCAGGGCAATCGGAACAGTAATTTCTCAATGAACAAGACAATCGGCGATTCAAAATGGAGGAGTTAATTCCGAGGACTACGATTAACGCTCCAAGCACAGCGCCGCTAAAATGGTGGCTTTATGATGTATTTATACAGGTACTAGCTGTTGCCCGCGACTTCGTACGCGTGGATTTGTATATTGGTGGTTATAAAACTTATAAATTCTACATTAGCTTAGAACATTATGCAGCAAAAGGTAGCAGTAGGGACAGTTAATCATTTGTTAATTATTATACAACGCATGACATTTGTCTTTCACAAACTGGCTACGAAGTTTCAAGCCCCCAACTGAATAAAATTGTTCTCGATATAATCTCTCTCAACCCCTAGAAAATTTTCAAGTCCACTATTTAATAAAACCTACTACCTAACTACCTATTTACGAAGTTTGAAGTTCCTAGCTTTAAATAAAATTTGAACCCTCTACCAACTCTCAACCCCTGTTAAAGTCCAACTCTTAACCTTTAGGGGATGAATTTTTAAAAACGCTGAAATTACTTTTCTTGTATTCTAATAATATGCATTTATATAACGATTCAAGTCCCGCACTCAAATAAATATTTGGGTTCCATACAAATTTTAAACCCCCTTTGGTGTTGGTGGTGAACCTTGGGGGATGAATTATCAAAGACTCTGAAATTAGTTTTCTTTTGTCTTAATAAAATACCTTTTACGAAGCTTCAAGTTCCTAGCTTTAAATAAAATTATAACCTATACAAACTTTCAACCCCTTTTTAACCCTGTTATGGGATGAATTTTTAAAAACGCTGAAATTCGTTTTCTTGTGTTCTAATAATATGGCTTTATACAAAGATTTAAGTCCCGCACTCTCAAAAATAATTGATCTCCATCCAAACTTTCAACCCCTTTTAAACTCCTCGGGGGATGAATTTTTAAAAACGCTGAATAGGATTTCTTGTTTTTTTAATAAAATCCCTTTTACGAAGTTTCAAGTTCCTAGCATTAAATAAAATTTGAACCCTATACAAACTTTCAACCCCTTTTGGACCCTTATAGGGGATGAATTTTTAAAAACGCTGAAATCACTTTTCTCTTATTCTAATAATATGTCATTATACAAAGATTCAATTCCCGCATTTAAAAAAATTTTGACCTCCATACAAATTTTCAACCCCTTTTTCACCACCTTAAATGTTGAATTTTGACAAAACGCTGACATTCGTTTTCTTCTCTTTTAATGAAGTAACTTTTTACGAAGTTACAAATTCGTAGCTTAAAATAAAATTTAAACCCTATACAATCTTTCAACCCATTTTTAACCCTTTTAAGGGATGAATTATAAAAACGCTGAAATTCGTTTTCTTGTGTTCTAATAATATGGCTTTATACAAAGATTTAAGTCCCGCACTCTCAAAAATAATTGATCTCCATCCAAACTTTCAACCCCTTTTAAACTCCTCGGGGGATGAATTTTTAAAAACGCTGAATAGGATTTCTTGTTTTTTTAATAAAATCCCTTTTACGAAGTTTCAAGTTCCTAGCATTAAATAAAATTTGAACCCTATACAAACTTTCAACCCCTTTTGGACCCTTATAGGGGATGAATTTTTAAAAACGCTGAAATCACTTTTCTCTTATTCTAATAATATGTCATTATACAAAGATTCAAGTCCCGCATTTAAAAAAATTTTGACCTCCATACAAATTTTCAACCCCTTTTTCACCACCTTAAATGTTGAATTTTGACAAAACGCTGACATTCGTTTTCTTCTCTTTTAATGAAGTAACTTTTTACGAAGTTACAAATTCGTAGCTTAAAATAAAATTTAAACCCTATACAATCTTTCAACCCATTTTTAACCCTTTTAAGGGATGAATTATAAAAACGCTATTACTTTTCTTGAGCTAATAGGTAATATGGCTTTATACAAAGATTCAAGTCCCGCACTCTCAAAAATATTTGATCGCCGTATAAACTTTCAACCCCTTTTTCACCACCTCGGGGGATGAATTTTTAAAAACGCTGAAATTAGTTTTGTTGATTTAATACCTTTTTGCGAAGTTTCAAGGTCCTAGCTTAAAATAAAATTTGCACCCCAACACCCCAAGACAAAGTTTCATCCCCTTTTTTACCCCCTTAGGGGTTGAATTTCCTAAAACGTCGCAATTACTTTTTTTGTAATCGGCTGTTATGCCTTTCTAAAAAGTTTCAAAGCATTTGTAATGGATTCAAACTTTCAACCCCTTTTTAACCCTGTTAGGGGATAAATTTACAAAAAAGCTGAAATGATTTTTCCTGTCTTAAGAATATACCCATATACAAAGTTTCAAGTCCCACACTCACAAAAATATTTGATCTCCATACAAACTTTCAACCCCTTTTTCACCTCCTTGGGGGATGAATTTTCGAAAACGCTGAAATTATTTTTCTTATTTTTTTATATAATACATTTTTACAAAGTTTCAAATTCCTAACTTAAAATAAAACTTGAACCCCATACAACCTTTCATCCCCTTTTTAGCCCTTTTAAGGGATGAATTTTTAAAAACGCTGAAATTACTTTTCTTAAGTTCTAATAATATGGCTTTATACAAATATTCAAGTCCCGCACTCTCAAAAAAAAAAATTAATGCCAAGAAAGATAAAATTACCCAGTATGTTTTATTTTTCTAAGCGCCCTTGAAGTTGTGAACATACTGGGTAATTTTATCTTTCTAGGCATTAATTTTTTTTTTAATTCCATTCAAAGATCTAACGATAGTAAATGTTACCATACTGAATTGGCCTATCTATCAGCGTAGCACACAACAAAAATCAAGCATCTACCGCAATAATTCACGTCACCATAAATAAAAATCTCATCATACTCGGCGATAGCTGAAAAATTAAAAAAAATCATAACTCCGAAAATACGAAAAATCGCGGAACATACATGGGGGTGATTCAGATAGCCCTCTAGGTCCTCTACCTCCCAGCTTCAGTATATCACTACTTCTTGGGACACCCTGTATATAGATAATAATTTTTACTTTTACTTAAATATAATATAAAAATCCGCAATTTTGAAAAAAAAAACCATAACTAAATTTTTCACGTGAATCGGTTGTGAGATGTGACCTGACTGAAATACGAAATCGTTTTGCCCAAACTGAAACGGACACTTTCTCGGTCAACGAGTAAACGTACTGGGGCTCGACGCGGTCCCAGTGACGTGTGTCTTGAAACTTAAGTCACTATCAATAGAGGTGACAGCAGGGCGTCATCTATTGGGCATTAGCATGTCGAGCACTAGTACGTTTACCTTACTTCAGTCTGTTGATCTGATAATGATCCTGCCTACGAAGCTGGCACTGCTGGGTTTGAATCTCGGTAAGGACATTTATATGATGAGCACGTTTGGGATGTAGGTTTGTCATTAAGTAAGTATTTATTTGCAAAGAATATATTTTAAGTATTTGTTTCTGTGTTCTAGGAGATCAAACTGCTTACCTATAGACAATCCTTAATCGATAGCGTCTACAGAGCACAGGCGTCTTTTCAACATTATTTTTTTAATGAACTTCTTATTAAATAAAATCTTTTTAATCAAGTTTTTATTTTCCAAAATGCTCTTTAAATTAAAACATACAATAAATCTTATTACCAAAATCAACAACTAACAAAATACCCTATATTTTACGATTCCCCGAATAAACGACTGCAAACTCCCATCGGCACCAAAGTGAGGTCCGAACCAAAGTTTCTAATAATCGTATATCGGTTTGGCTTTCGCTTCAAAATTAAGATCCTGTTTCATATAGAATAAGGTTTGATTTTCCACATACATTATATTAGCTAAATCCAGTAAAGAATGGAGATGGCTAAGAGTGGAGTCCCCAAGGGTCGTATGTTTGACTCAGTAGGCCAATAGCGATCGATGTTTTTTGAAAACTCACGATTCCGTGGAGTGACATTTTAATGGCATCGGCTACGCCGTGCCTAGCAGGGGATCTTGATAAGCCATTTTCCTGTGATGCTATTCAGATGCTTATGTTGTTTGGATTATGCGTAAGGATTAGACGGGTTTTTAATGCTTGAGATTATCATAATATCTAAGGAAGCTTACGTAAGACGGTGAAGAAAACACGTGTTTTATCTCAAATTACATACTTTTACACAAAATAACGACTTTACAAAACACTTTGAAATACATAATATATCTGACATTAATATATGTAATTGAAGCCCAATGTGCGGATTGCATGTAATTAGTAAAGTTAAAGTATAAATTAGTTTACCTAACACAGTTGGAATACATTGTCGCACTACTTAACACATGCATTATATGAGTTCAAAGACAATTAACAAGATCTTTTGAGGTTGTCATCCCAACTCCGAGTCATACTTGGTCCAACAAATCTCCATAGCAGTTCAGCGGAGAAATCTTGCAGGCGTTATCGTTATGAGACTTATGAGCCGGGTACGATGCAAGGGGGGGTTATTTCAGTTTGGGCGTTTTATTGATTATTAGTGAAAATTACGTATTTTAAATACCTAACTACTTCGATAATGTTTTTTTTAAAATACTTATTTCAAGTATGGGAAGTGTACGTTCTCAAAATATTAGATTGGTCAAAACGAGCCTAAACACGAGGGGTTTAGTAGTAGCTACCGCAAAGCTTTAATATCCAATTAAATCCAATACTCGTAGCAGTACTAGCAAGAAAAAGAAAGAAATAATGCTACCTGATACAGTAATAAATATTTCGCGGTCCAAATTAAACACCTCGAATCCGCACATAAAAGAAGCATTATAAAATTTTGGGCAAAGAAAACAGTAACACGGTGTTGTACATTTAGACGGTACTTCGCGCGAAATATTACATTATGCAGATGAGGAATATATTAAGCATACGCTACGGGGACATGTGAATATTTAAAACTCCGACAAATTGTGTCGGCCGAGGCACGCGCGAATGTTGAAATAAAATTCTGCCACACGCACCCTAACAGGAGATCATAATTTTTGAAAAGGTCTCTTCGGTTTGTTACGTGCCGTGTGTGCAAACAACCCACGGCGAGATTATTTTGCCATATTCATTGGCTGTGTCGCTGATCGGTGTGATCGAATCCATTTGTGACGATTTTAATTTTGAAGCGTGTTTGCTTTGTTCGCTTGAAATACCTACGAACCACAATCACAGCATTTCCAAACCAGAACAAACACGATTTCTCGTATCTATCGTATTCTCGGCATCATATATCATCGTGTCACCGCGCCACGGTTTCTCCTCGCGGAACCTTAAAAAAGCGGCCAAGTGCGAGTCGGACTCGCCCATGAAGGGTTCCGTATTTAGGCGATTTATGACGTATAAAAAAAAACTACTTACTAGATCTCGTTCAAACCAATTTTCGGTGGAAGTTTACATGGTAATGTACATCATATATTTTTTTTAGTTTTATCATTCTCTTATTTTAGAAGTTACAGGGGGGGGGACACACATTTTACCACTTTGGAAGTGTCTCTCGCGCAAACTATTCAGTTTAGAAAAAAATGATATTAGAAACCTCAATATCATTTTTGAAGACCTATCCATAGATACCCCACACGTATGGGTTTGATGAAAAAAAAATTTTTGAGTTTCAGTTCGAAGTATGGGGAACCCCAAAAACTTATTGTTTTTTTTCTATTTTTGTGTGAAAATCTTAATGCGGTTCACAGAATACATCTACTTACCAAGTTTCAACAGTATAGTTCTTATAGTTTCGGAGAAAAGTGGCTGTGACATACGGACGGACAGACAGACGGACAGACGGACAGACGGACAGACAGACAGACAGACATGACGAATCTATAAGGGTTCCGTTTTTTGCCATTTGGCTACGGAACCCTAAAAACCAAAGTAAATCTCTTTAAAAACTCTTTTAGCTGAGTAAGGCTTTACTCGCGGACGGGCGCCGAAGCAGGAGCGCTGTATAATATCGCCCCGATATCAGGCGCCGGCAAAATGAACGTAATACAAATTGCAATTTGTGCGGCGGCGAGTCGTTCCCAGCTATCAAAGCACTCTTTCAGTGTTTGCAATTTCAATAACTGGAGCTGTGCAAGGGTGCCCATCAAGTGTCTTCAACCGTATGAAACAAATTGAATGTATTTTAGAATCTATGAAACTAAATAGGAAGGAGGTTAATAGGTACTACTACAAGAAATATTACAGGATAATTATTACGGCTAGGTGTGCTCAGTTAGTTACATATTTGGTGTACCTATGTGTCTGCGTAAAGGGCAAGGGCTTAGTTGTATGAATTTTAGAGAAGCCATTGGCAATCAAGTTCTATGAACCCCCGCCACTGTTTGCTATCTACTAATTATAAATTTAAGATATTAGTTTGTTTCTGATTTGTTTTGAATTGTTAATTGTCAAATAAAATAAATATTGGCGATATTGGTAACGTATTTAAGAGTCTCAGTTTTATGATGACTTAGGCCCAAAAATGACTTCGGTAACAATATATAATAGGGTACATGACTATTTTTTTTAATGATATTAATCGATCGGGTTTGTTTTTAGGATCAAATGTCTATATGGGACCCATTACACAAAAGTCAGAAATTGTAGTCAAAGTCCGACAGTCGCACTTCACTCGCGAAACGCCCTATACAAAACGGCCAGAGGCCGTGACGTCATCGCCCATCTTGTAGTATGGACAAAACAAGAAAAATGCGTTTTTGTCGGTGAAATATTGCGTTTACGTATATAGTTGCTATACAATATTTTTTTTTGGATGAAATGTAAGGAATCGAATGGTACCCTTACTTTTATCGTTTTTGGAAGTTAACAAAAACTTAAATTTTGAAACTTTCAGGTCCTGTAATTTTGTAATATTTCAATATTTTATTTTAATATGCACATTATTGTGATAAATTGCTCGTTTGCTATCTATTTTACTAGATTTTGTTATAAAATTCAACATGTGTCATCATCCCTATTAAATGTAAGTACTAGCATGTATTAGTCTAGTAGTAGGTACTACCTAATAAGTAGAGATTAAAATGAAATAAAATGAACAGAAATACTCGTTACGCACGTATAGAAATTATATGTAAATAATTCCTCATTTCCGGAGATGCTTCTTCTATTCAGCTGGATGTATGTATATCATATCATATTAGATAGGTACTTTTAGCTCGTAGTACTAAGAAGTTCAGCATTATGGTCACCCTCGACGCTCAATGTTTCAAGTTTTTCAAAGCATTGGTTATGACATGAGCTCTAGTATTTATTGCTTCCAATTTGTATTGTACGATATTAAGGTCACTTCGGGCAAGACCGTCTACAGGGCAAGTCCGTCAACACGTTATAACTTTTGAATTTGAAGGCGTATGCCGCTTTGGAGTCTAGTCGATTAATCAGTTTTGCGCGTTAGTTCCCTCACTCTAAAACACATGCACATGGCGCTGTGACAACCAATTTCAGAGCAATCCGCCTAAATAAGTCACTTCGTGTTTTGAACTCGAAGTCATAGTTCGACAGCCGTTCGAAAAAAAATTATTAAAAATAGTTTTTGAAAAGATTGTGCATCAGAAAGTACCTACGTAAATAGCATAAGAACCAGTTATCTTTATTCTGTGTTTAAAATATCATAATTTGGCTTAGTTTTGTAATTATACGTTCCACCATTTATCACATTAAAATTTGACTAAGTTTGAAAGTCCGTCTATTATTTACAAGGCAAGTCCGTCATATTTCGTTAAATCCGACTTTCGTTAAATCAGAGATTACCAACTGTTTTTGCGATTTTAATATTGTAACGATTTGATAAGGTATCGACAAATCCTCCTGACATTACGCATGATGTTAGTTTCCTAAATTTTCATCTCAGTAAATTAAAAGAAACGAATAAAGTACATTTTAAAATTTCTATTGGTCTTTTATTTCGGAAATCCAAAAAATGATTACGTGTAATTATTAGCCATAAAAGGTTTACCACCCCATTTTCGTAGTATATGACTTTGCCTTTATATTAGAAAAATGGCGTTTATTTCGAACCAGAACCCTATATTAACAAGTTGAAAGTACACTTTTCATTGTCCTGATTCATTCTTTTTAGGAATTCGACTACGAACATATACGCACCCATAGATTGGCTGATATCATTACTAGACGGACTTCCCTTAAACTACAAGGGAAGTCCGTCTACTCGCCGATTTTTTAAAAATACAAATGTTTTTGCTTAATTTATGATTAAAACGATCTGTCACTATGGCTAAACTATTAATTATTAAATTCTACGTCGTATGCGATTACAAACGGTAACGTAGGTGAATAATTAACGCAACTAGATCACTCCAAAGTAGAAAAAAAATAAAGTATGCCGGTCTTGCCCGCAGTGACCTTATATGAATTCACTAAAGAGCAAATTGTACAAAAGATCTAAGTTTACTTACAGCAGAACTATTATGTTCTCGCATTATGCGTTTATGTGGTTATTTTACTAATGGAAACTGAATCTTATCTTTTTTAATATTACCTATTGTTCATGAAGAATCTTGTTTATTTTTCTAATAAATAAAAAATAAAAGAGATGTCAATTAATCTCTTACCTATCTCTATCTCTTTATCTGTAAGAACGTAAAATTTACACTTTAATTATACTATTGGAGATTCCTTCGTGTACCTTAAAGGCAACAACTTAGAATCCAGGCGATAGTTCGACTCGGGCCTCCCTGCGACCACAAGGTGTGTGCAATCGGAGGTCATATGACGAGTGTATACTGGTTAAGACTGTGGAAAACGTCGCCAGCGGTGGCGAAGCGTAGGGAATAACAGCTTTACATCGGTGACCGTCAGGTGTCTAGACAACATCAAAAGAGTGAAACAAAAAGAACATTTTTAGCATTGATTACACTAACGATGCTTTGGACGATACAGTTGCAAATCTGGTTTCTTTGGTGACTTGTATAACGAAATTGGGAGGATGAAAATGGAAGTTTTAAAGCCGGCGCAACTCTTTGTTAAAGTGAAAAAGGGTTATGAAATGTGGTTGGGTTACGTTTCTTCAAACAAAAACGTGACTTATGACATTGCCATATCCGATCCATATCGTATCTTTAGCAAACTTTAGACGTATCTTAAAGTTCGAATCAGGCCGACATGACTAAGCACAGTGACAAACAGTAGGAATTCACGAAATAATTCAGCGGCGTGACAATGTAGGCCGGACCTTTGTTGAGAATCTTTCCATCGTCAAAGTGAAATATCTCTTTGTAATCTCCTGGAACATCGGATTAACTAGCGGTTGTTACTGATCCATTTTCTGAAGCCAAATCCCTTTTGTTTCGGCATGCTTAAATTTTATCTAAGAGATTGAATTAGAATAACATTTGCAAAACAAGTAACAGATAAAATAGGAAAATATTATTCTATCAATGATTTAATTTGTAAAATCGGTTACTTAACCGACATCTAAACAATGTGCCTTTTTAGTTAGATTCACAAATACCACAGATTTAGGTTACCTAAAATCACAATAATATATACTGCAACTGAAGTAAAAAAAAATCCAAACCATTAATTACTTATCACAGACACATGGATTCTTGTTTTCTGTAGGTTTATAAACATAAAATAATTCGTGATTTGATTATTATTTACATAGTTGATAGACAATGAAACTGATTCACAGGCAGCGGCAGTGCATCAATCAAATAGAGCAAGCTAGTAAAACATTAATAAATAAATAGGTAGAAAAAAATATATTTTTAAATTAATATTATCAGTTAGGGCAAAAAATGCTTTCATATGTCCGGATGTTCACCTGTGCAGCCAGCCTATTATGGATAGCTTTATCCATCTTTATCCACGTGATAAAATAACTGTCACTGTTTAACACCGTGGGAAAGAAAGTGACGGACACCGTTTTATCACGCTGTCACGTAGACAAGAACGACCATCATATCCGTACAGCCAGCCTATTATGGATAGCTTTATCCATCTTTATCCACGTGATAAAATAACTGTCACTGTTTAACACCGTGGGAAAGAAAGTGACGGACACCGTTTTATCACGCTGTCACGTAGACAAGAACGACCATCATATCCGTACTGGTCGCATCTCTCAACCGATTCTCGTGAACATTTATGAGCATGTTAGGTTACAGTAGGTATGACATTAGATAGATTATTCAGTTCAAGAACAAAATACCACTAAATTGAAAAATTACCGTTGTTGTACAGTATCCCTAACTTCTTTGGTAATAGTACCTATAGAGCTATAGAGCTGACTTTATTTGTCGTCAAAAGCTGATGCCGACATTCGGACTAAAATGTTTTCATACGAAGTATGTTTGGAATGCTGACGTTTATAGAGAGCCCCGCATTTATGTACTTACGGTACGGGTCACAAAATGTAAAATGTTTTGTTTTTGACGTCCTAAACACGCTTTAACAAGATAACGAGGAATGCTATGCCGTAGAACGTTAAGGTCCGTTGGAATATTTGTTGGACGAGAAGATACTCTGTGACAATTTATAAAATCAGATATTTTAAAATAAATTCCGTTTACCTACAAGTGCGCTTCTTTTGTCCGCCAGTAGTCAGATAAATTATAATTTAAAATATTCATGATATAACTTATGATAAAGTGCCGGTTTACCCAAGAAAATTGATAAATTATAATTTAATCAATTAATACTTCCCAGGTGATCCCATTTAAATTTTATCGAAGTCGATCGGGCGGTTTTTGAAATATCAACCAAAATCTAAAATTGTATTACATCGATGATATTTTCGTTATACTCAAATACCTAACAGTGAGTTTAATTGGCTTGGCTTACCCATTTCATACACATACCTATATAAAAAGCGGCCAAGTGTGAGTCGGACTCGCCCATGAAGGGTTCCGTATTTAGGCGATTTATGACGTATAAAAAAAAACTACTTACTAGATCTCGTTCAAACCAATTTTCGGTGGAAGTTTACATGGTAATGTACATCATATATTTTTTTTAGTTTTATCATTCTCTTATTTTAGAAGTTACAGGGGGGGGGACACACATTTTACCACTTTGGAAGTGTCTCTCGCGCAAACTATTCAGTTTAGAAAAAAATGATATTAGAAACCTCAATATCATTTTTGAAGACCTATCCATAGATACCCCACACGTATGGGTTTGATGAAAAAAAAATTTTTGAGTTTCAGTTCGAAGTATGGGGAACCCCAAAAATTTATTGTTTTTTTTCTATTTTTGTGTGAAAATCTTAATGCGGTTCACAGAATACATCTATTTACCAAGTTTCAACAGTATAGTTCTTATAGTTTCGGAGAAAAGTGGCTGTGACATACGGACGGACAGACGGACAGACGGACAGACGGACAGACAGACAGACATGACGAATCTATAAGGGTTCCGTTTTTTGCCATTTGGCTACGGAACCCTAAAAAATAAATCTACGCGCGTTCGACTAAGTTTTTTTTAAATAAAAAACCGCCTTTAAAAACACCCAAGAACTAAAAAGCAAGAAAGAATTCGTATTTACATAGGTACGATTTCCTGATGTTTTTGAAGTCGGAGCCAATTAAGTCCCCCGGTCCCGGTACACCCTGCGCGAGTGCGCGCGCGACGGAACTCTCTCTCGAGCGTGGAGGGGAGGTTAACTCAAACGGGCAGACACTTGTGGGTAGACGTCAGGTGTAGCGGGAGACCTATTTTGCTTGGCACTGACTTCAAACACATCAGGAAATATTGTAAATAACAATAATCCTTTGCCTTTTAGTTCTTGGGTGTTTTTTTAAAGGCTATTTTTTTATTTAAAAATAATAAGTTGGGAAATTATTAAATAGCAGCGAGATGCCAGCAGTTACAGGGCCACCGAAAACGATGATGATGATGAGGCACTCGTTGAGTACGAGCCGCTGTATGGCGCTGTCAGTCATTGTCAATTAGTAGTGTTTGCTATGAATAATCACTACATACTCGTAGTATAAAACAAAGTCGCTTCCCGCTGTCTTGCTGCTTATCTTGAAAACTATGCAACAATTTTGATGCCATTTTTGCAAGATAGAGTGATTCAAGAGGAAGATTTATGTATAATTTATAAACCCGTGCGAAGCCGGGGCGGGTCACTAGTCTAAAAACGGATAAAAAAAATATTTACTTGAGCTTAAATAAGAGTTGCAAAATAACAACAGCTGTTGTCATATCGGCTGTACATTCCGATCCAATAATTATCCAGAGCTAATTCGTCAGATTTGTTTACCTATTAAAAATCGCTAGATAAGAATTACCTTACGGGTTTAGGTAGGTATATAACTTTGGATGAAAATCGAAATTCGATACCTGTGCTATTAACTATCATGGCAACCGTTATCACAGAATGTTCTACTAATTTGCGGTTCGGCTACAATAGTAATGTTAATAACGTGCTCTAAATTCATTTACAAACAATGTAGAAACGAAACATTATGAAATTTTCATGATTCCATTTAATTAGACATACATTTCATAAATGTTTAGTTTGAATACTTACCAAAATAAAATGATTCAACTTTGAACATGGTAGAAAAATTCCCAATAGCCATATTTTTTGATAAAGGCATGTCAGGAACAAGCTTTGAAAGAAATATAATTACAATCCTGCCGTACCTATATGTATAACGATTGGCTTAGCACCCTTGCATATGTCACCGTAAAACTATAATTCAACATGTAAGTAATATTTAGTAGGAGTGGTAACATAACATTTTTAGATTAAGCCCTGGTTTTCTCAGCATATAGCCGACCGGACTTAAAACCAGGGATGTTGCGGATGCCGATTTTTTGACATCCGCGGATGCGGATGCGGATGCGGATGTCAAGATAGGTAATAAAAAACGTCAAATATTACATTTTAGTAATTTTAATCCCATCAAAAACATTACATGTAAAAAGGTGCAAGTCTCGCAACGCTTCTACTACAAAAAAAGTTCTGAGATGTAATGTGAAACCAAGTCGGTTATTTTAATCAGTGCCAGGGGGTGTTAAAACCGTATCAATAAGATATCTTTAATTTGTAATACGTATAATGACTTGGCCATCGCACGGCTGCATAATGACAAAAGGATCATCGTCACCTATTAAAAATAATTCTAATTGAACATAACGCTAGCGCTAATTGCAGTTTGAGCATTACACATATTTAAGAGTACCTACGGTACGAGTAAAGCATTATGTGCGATTGCCAAGTCATTATATGTATTACAAATTAAAGATATCTTATTGATACGGTTTTAACACCCCCTGGCACTGATTAAAATAACCGACTTGGTTTCACATTACATCTCAGAACTTTTTTTGTAGTAGAAGCGTTGCGAGACTTGCACCTTTTTACATGTAATGTTTTTGATGGGATCTCATCTCTTTTTGTAGACAGTCCTTCTTTTCGGGTACTCATACCCATACTATGTATACACATATCATAACTAAACATATCTTCATTCATACTCACATCGTACATCGTAGTGTACCTTTACTTTACCTACTATTTGTAGGAACTGAAACAGTAACTTTGTAATATCATATATTTATATGGGATTACAAACTTATACAGTTCTTAGATCTTTAAAACGTGACTGATATTGCAATATTTTTAGGTTTTCCCTTTATGTGGCCATTAAACCCTAACTCTGTACCAAATTTCAGCTCTCTGAGTTTATGGGAAGTACTAAGTTCTATTCTGATGATCATGAGTGAGTGAATGAGTGTCATAAATGCGAAACTTTGCTTTCGCTTAACTTCGGAACTAAATGACCTACAGACTTGAAATTTTGGATTTTAAGTATGTGATTATAGCTTACTGGATGACGAAAATTTCTGCGTTCTGGTCTTATCCAGAGGTTCTCAAATAGGGGCCTGAAAATGCGGCGAAATGGTTCCAGTAAAGGATGGTACGGCAGTTTGCTTCGCGCTCGACTTGGCGGAGGCACTGCCGTGCCCCCAGATTTAAAAAAACCGGCCAAGTGCGAGTCGGACTCGCGTTCTAAGGGTTCCGTACATTAAGTCTCACTCACGCTTGACTGCTCATTTCTAATAGGTTTTTTTAGTTAATGACTAAATTACCTAGCAGTCTAGCACTTACGCCGATGCTAAGACGTTCCTGTACCGACCTGTTCCATATCCGCATCCGCATTAAATCCGCATCGATTTTATGCGGATGCGGATGCGGATTATGAAAATAATGCGGAAGTTCCGCGGATGCGGATGTGGATATTCGCAACATCCCTGCTTAAAACTAAAGTTAAACGAGCGGTGAGTATGAACGTCCTATATTTTAGTTCCCATTCTTGTCTGAAGTTAAGGCCCGGTACGGTTTTAATTTCACGAGTGTCTCTAAAAATAAAGGCGGTCGTTAACTAAATGAATACAATGACGCCTTAAAGTGAGCCGCGTTAGCCAGGGGTTTATTTCCTCTGGGATCGTCTGGAGCCGAGTTTTCCCGACATTTATTATATTATCTGATGGCTTATTGTATTAAATTATTTTACGACGCAACTGATGTGACACAATTAAGTGAAGCTATAGAAAGTAACAACTTCAGTTCGTCTTCATAGAAATTTGGCGGCAACAATGTACCATCGCCCACCCCGTTAACTGACAGTTCGAAAACCTTATTACAAAAGGCATAAGGTCCACCGATGGACAGTTAAGAGTGTTGCTGTTAGTACCTACCTACTTAGCCGCTAGTCGCCAGTTAACTCATTTTACTTAACGTTAACTTAGTGAACTTTTAACGAATGCCGGAACAATAGTTTACTTTGTTGTTCGGTAAAATTAAATGTTTACATTTAGAATAACTTTGTAGACTCCTCACTTTCTCAGGCTTACTCTTTCCGTAATAAGACCGACTGGCCGTTTTGTTTACATTTTTGCTTGTATTTTTAATTAAAATGGAGTCTGTCCAAAATCTAACAAGGCAAGATACATTTTAATATTATCATTAACTACCTGCATACATCTGCGAAGAAATTGAAAGGTGTATGTGAAGTCCCCAATCCGCATTGGGCTAGCGTGGGGACTATAGCCCAAGCCCTCTCGCGCATGATGGCTCCTCTACACGATGGGCCAACGCCGGCCACTACAAGGGACGCATTTATGCGTTAGAGGGAGCAAGTGATATTGCTATCTCATTCTACCGCATGGCTGCGTCCCTTGGAGTGGCCGGCGTTGGCCCATCGTGTAGAGGAGCCATGAGAGGAGGCCTTGCCCAGCAGTGGGACGTATATAGGCTGAAATTAGTATGTATTATTATTATTCATTAACAACATTCAGGATACATTTCATTCAATTGTAATCAGTGCTAATATATGTTCTTATCTATCAGATGAGTCGAGAATTCTCGTGCCGTGCCACGTAAATAAAAAACCGGCCAAGTGCGAGTCGGACTCGCGCACGGAGGGTTCCGCACCATCAACAAAAAATAGAGCAAAACAAGCAAAAAAACGGTCACCCATCCAAGTACTGACCCCGCCCGACGTTGCTTAACTTCGGTCAAAAATCACGTTTGTTGTATGGGAGCCCCACTTAAATCTTTATTTTATTCTGTTTTTAGTATTTGTTGTTATAGCGGCAACAGAAATACATCATCTGTGAAAATTTCAACTGTCTAGCTATCACGGTTCGTGAGATACAGCCTGGTGACAGACGGACGGACGGACGGACGGACGGACGGACGGACGGACGGACGGACAGCGAAGTCTTAGTAATAGGGTCCCGTTTTTTACCCTTTGGGTACGGAATCCTAAAAAGCGGAAGTGCCTGGCGGATTGCTGGCAATGAATGCGTTTAAGGTGTACCTAAAATCCATTTCGCCACACTTACTCCAGCTCATATGCTAACCGACAATTTTGTGCATAAATTCGGTTTTTATAACTCGCGAAAAAATATTTCCCTTCAATCGTCACACAAACACAAACTTCAAAAAATGCGTTTCGATTTCGAGTAAGGTCAATGTGGCTAATTCCGTCATTGGGTCTATCCCGTCCATAAGCGTTTTTCTCGAACGACGAACAAAATTGATAAATTCATCGACAAAGTAGCGTTTGCTTTTAGTTTCAGCAAAAACAAATGGGTTTTTTACCTACGATTGAAACTCAAAGAAATATACGCTCTCGGACGGCATAGCCGGATATGCACATTGACCTTGACCTTATCCTTATCCTGAGCTAATTATGATAACTGCCCAGCCAAGACAATATCCTGGAGCGGTATTCATATTTTAAAATTTAAGGTTAACTTTTTCGTATCCTTAATGATCTCACGTGACGATGCATCAATTGTGTCAGACATTCCGATCCCACTTCTTGATGCGCGCGAGATGCACTGCGAGTCGTGTCAAGCTTATACTGTAAAACCGCCTCTGACCGGCTACGTCAGCAGCGCGTGGAGGCGTGAAACTGTCTCCTGGGTTACATAACGAACGTGCTTGAAAGGACGTGTAACGTACGCCCTTAAAAAGGTACTAAGTACTTAAATACAACTACACTTACAATTAAATCATTCAACTTTATCGATTATCGCGTAAGTTTTACTTTAAAAATAGAATTACTTTTGTAACTTTGTTTAAAAATACTAATTCATAAAGTCCACGGTGACACGCGGCATGTGTGCAGTGTGCGTGTGAATAAATCTAACAGTGACGGACACCGGGTGGCGCGCGCGGCGGCCGGAATAATCCGCGAAACCATAGAGAAAAAAATACATAGAGTGCCCACTCCATACATCAGTTTTAGTACCAAAAAGACTATTAGCATCTAGCATCGAGTAGCGGGACTATCAGTAGGGCATGCAGTACCGGTTCCGGTACCAAGAATTTTATTTCCCGGTTCTGAACATGGCCGGAACCGGGATTCCCGGTTCTTCCCGGTTCTCAAGGCATCTTATGATTCTTTTTAAGAAATTGTTTGTGTTAGCGTACAATCTTTATGAATTACTTATTCACATATGAACCATTTCGTAAAGATTAATAAACGACTTATTTTATACGGGGTGTTTCCTGTAACAGGAGCAATAAATTAAACTGTAGGCTGTACTCCTCAAACTGACCAACATTTTATTAGCAATTTTTGAAAATAACTCATGTTTTGATTTTTAATACACTTTAAAGTTTATTCTAAGACGTAATGTATTGCAAAGTTTGTTATGTTTAAAGCGTGACAAGCAACGTCAAAGTTCAAACACACTGATGTCAGCGTACATTGAAGGCAATATTTATTTTGTATGAAAAACAGGAAGTTTAAAGGATTCATAATTTTTAAAAGTTGCTGAATAAATGTTGGTCAGTTTGAGGAGTACAGCCTTTAGTTTAATTTATTGCTCCTGTTACAGGAAGCATCCTGTATAAAAAAGCACTTTTAGCGTTCCCATCTATTTTACGAAATTAACCGGCACACTTTGCCTGCGCCTGGGCTTAAAGGTGAACGAGCAACACGGCCGTAGTCGATGCACTCAGCACTATGACGGCACGGGATACAGGAGTTAAAAATTCAACCCGAGAACGGAATATTTTCATATAAAACCAAACCTAGAAGAAGAATATTCGAATATAATAAATAAATAATATCCTACTTGTGATTTAAAAGTTGTTTAAAGATTATAGCTTAAGTCATCCGGGTCAAAATGTATAGATACCTTATACCTTATTCATCTAAATAGGTGTAATTTAGTAGCTTTAAGGCTCCATTGGGACTTGGGACATATGACACAAACATACATGGATTGTTAATATCATCCTTTATGTAACCGGCATAAAAGTACTGAACGATGTTTCAAATAAAAACAAAGTTGAAATAGAAAACTTGGTGAATTTTTACAAATTACCACTTTACTAGGTTAGTTTGTCGGGTTATTTTTGGGTCCCCCGTTTCATAGCACCATTATTAAAATGTTATTTAATGTCCGGAGCTAAAGTATTAAGACAACTACTATTGAAATGGGAATAAATACGCATACTGATGAGAACCGGGAAGTACCGGTACCGGGTCTTCAGTACCGGTTCTTTCGACACTATAAAATTACCGGGAATTCCCGGGAATTTGAGAACCGGGAATTCCCGGGAGCATGCCCTAACTATCAGTACTGCTACTTGACAATAGATGTAGCAGTACTGATAGTTCCGTTACTCGATGCTAGATGTAGACACTGAAATTAATAGTCTGAACTGATGTATGGAGTGAGCACTCTATGTATTTTTTTTCTCTATGGCGAAACACATGAGTGATGTTCTGCCGCGGCAATCGCGGCATGCAACATGCATGGGAGCGACGCGGCCAAGTATACTAGAACAAACAGAATGGCGCGGAAGACTTAAAATTCCACGAAAGCAATATGCTGTCGCTAGGTATGCACGGGAGAGAAGCGACAAAGTTTTCAACTACAGTTTAATAGCGGCGGATACTGCTTTGCGTAGGCGGCAGCCGAAATCATTTTTCGCGGGACTTAACATGTACGTTAGCTTGCGGTATGTACAGGAGAAATACCGCCATGTCTGAATAACTATATCAGTGACCGGTGCGTTGAAGAGGCAGCCAAGGTAATAAAATAATGACATGATTTATGTATTTACATTATCTCTAAGAAAATTTGTTTTACTCGTAATGCAATCATCTACGTAAGTTGAAATTGACGGTTACATTACAGTCATTCGTTTCCCAAATTAGATATGTTTTTTTTTTTGTATACACACCTTGTATCATATGATTCTGTTGCCTGGTGAGAGATCGCGATTTCGGGGTCGCACTGTTGGCTCAGTAGTAATTTTATTTTCAGTGCGACAGACCGTACGACCTACGTGGTCACATTATATAGCTACAGCCAATGTGGCTAGAAATAACAAAATCACACTGTATTTAGAATCAATACTTAATGAACATCATTATAAGTGAGATTTAGATTGTGCGTGTATCTATATGTTATAACATAATTTTTAATAAAAAAAAAACCGACTTCTATGCGGCCCGGTGAAAGATTATTGTAGATGGTGCGCTATGTAGAAAAGGAGGTAAAACCACCCACTTTTCTAGTAGCATTTCGTTTCTGTAAGGCTCGCAGTTCTAAGCTAACCTAACCCCCCACTTTTGTTCGGTTCTGTGAGGATAGCAGTTCAAACCTAACCTAACCCACTTAACGGCGCATGCGGTGCGGTGTACGGCGGTTTGAGCGGGAGGGGTTTGGCCTCATCATACTTTATACCTACATTTTATGGTAGGTAATCATAGTGGTTTATTTAGTTTAGGTATCATAGTGGTTTTCCGGGTCAAGGTCCGGGTCTGTGTTCGAGTCCGGGTCCGAGTCCGGGTCTAGTCCAGGTCCGAGTCCGAGTCCAGGTCCGGGTCCGGGTCCGAACCGGATCCGGGTACGAGTCCAAATCTGGATCCGAGTCCGGGTCCCAGTCCAAGTCAAAGTCGAAATTCGAAATCACCAAACATGTACTATGCGTCGTTGAAGAGTTCTGTTCTGATCATCATCAGCAGTTCCAGTTCATCAAATGCGACAGTTTTTAATGTTAATGCTTTATTTTATGATGAAAATACAGAAAATTCTATACGTGTGCCTTTAAGATTTGAGGAGTTCCCTCGATTTCTCATGGATCCCATGTTCAGAACTTGAGCTTGACATAAATATGGCTTAAAAACCTAACTTGCTTAACAAACATAACGAAAAGGAAAAATCGCCAAACGCGAGCTATGCGTCGTTCAAATGTTACTTTTTAAATGTAGGGGAAGTCCGGGCATAGTGAACACCTTTACCTTTGACTTGACATATCAGAAAAATTTAACGAGGAAGAAATGAAAAAAGTATCAATAATAAGTCTTTATTTAATAATCTTTTAATTTAAAACAACACTAGCCTCTAATGTTTAATAGTTGCTGCAATTTTGAACAAAACGTAAAAAAAGATATTTTATTCGCTTTGCCCAGGGTGCCGGGCAAAGTGAAACAGCCCCCCGGGCAAAGCAAATATTACTCATAAAATCTTAGTAAACTTAATAACTAAGTGAAAATTAATCAACATAAGATCATTTCAATAATATTAATTAGAAAAAGCTGTCACAAGTAACTTTTGATATATTTTCACTGATTTCATAAGCATAAGTCTTCACGGCATTTCTGAAGACATTTTAACACAGCGAATCCACGTTCTGATAGTCATTTCCATGACGTCTGTTAGCCAGGAGCCATTATAGATCTTTTTTTGATATTTATATACCATCTGTAATAAAATATTATCCTAAAAAAAAATTACCTAATAAATTCAAAGTGAACACGCTATCCGCTTTGCCCGATCCACTTTGCCCGTTCAGTCAGTTAAAGAAATTAAGAATTAAAAAAAAATAACCGTTGGATTGTTTTAAAAGAAATGCGTTGTAAAAGGAAGATACTTTAATAAGCAATAGAAGCATCTTGAATTAAAATTCGAGATAATTACTGTGACAAAATAACATACAATGTACTTACCTTTCAAAATCGAATATTTTGCACTAAAAACACATTTTAACTCGTCACCGACGACGCTCACAGCGACCGCTCCCTGTGACGCTTGCCGCTCATAGAGCGAAGGATCCTGAACATCATATAGGCGCGTGGTGCGACAAAGTCGAATAGTTTAGGATTGGGAGCCCGAAATCGCTTTGCCTGGGGTGTTCGCTTTACCCGGACTTCCCCTATATGCTTGATTTGTTGATTAAAACACAACAATCACTATATGTATGCCTTTAAGATTTGAGGAGTTCCCTCGATTCCTTATGGATCCCATCATCATCAGAACTCGAGCTTGACAGAAATGTGGCTTAAAAACTAAACTTGCTTAACAAACATAACGAAGAGGACAAATCGCCAAACGTGAACTATGGGTCGTTGAAGAGTTCTGTTCTGATCATCAGCAGTTCCACTTCATCAAATGCGACAGTTTTTAATAAAAATGCTTGATTTTCTGATGAAAATACAAAAATCTCTATACGCACGCCTTTAAGATTTGAGGAGTTCCCTCGATTCCTCATGGATCCCATCATCAGAACTCGAGCTTGACAAAAATGTGTCTTAAAAACTTAACATGCTTAACAAACATAACGAAGAGGACAAATCGCCAAACGTGAACTATGCGTCGTTGAAGAGTTCTGTTCTGATCATCATCAGCAGTTCCACTTCATCAAATGTCACGTTTCTGAATGTATATGCTTGATTTGTTGATAAAAACACAAAAATCACTATATGTATGCCTTTAAGATTTGAGGAGTTCCCTCGATTCCTCATGGATCCCATCATCAGAACTGGGTTTTGACAAAAACGGGACCAATCTGTATGCATATACATACAATCAAAAAAAGAATTTTCAAAATCGGTCCAGTAATGACGGAGATATGGAGTAACAAACATAAAAAAAAAAAAAAAAAAAAAAATAAAAAAAAAAACATACAACCGAATTGATAACCTCCTTCTTTGAGATTTGGAAGTCGGTTAAAAATAGTGGGGATCCGTTTAAGGGCATTTTCGGTATCTATCGTGTCCTGATTAGGAATAGTAGATAAATATTTTTTTGGCTTTTGTATGAAGGGTTGAACGGCTTTGGGGATCTGCCCCATAGAAAAAAAAACACGTTAAAATATTTTTATTTTACTTTTTCGCTATTAGAACACGATACCGAATATGCACTTAAGAACGGATTCCCACTATTTTTGTTACACCTCGTATACATATAAAGTCGGTTCAAATTTTTCGTACGATTTCCATTCCGATATTTATTTCCCCATCCCATGAATCATGATAGATTAAATTTAGTCCTGTTTTGTAAAATAGCTTGTAACAATATCTTAATAAGCTTGTTTTTATCACGTCGCCTTTTACTGTAATACGATAGTTCCCGCCAAAAAACACGACTCCCTTTACTTCCCTTCAGATATCCGGGTCGACCATTGTTCCTTTGTCACAAAACCGGACAGCCCGCGTGCAAACTTTACTTTGCCTCTATTGCAGCCGTCACTGCATACAGCAGATACTCAAACTGACTTTGCCGACTGTATATACGCTTTGTCGAGTAAGACAAAAGATATCTGACGTTCGCTTCAGTGAAATCTTCCTTATTTTTCCATTTCTTGGCTTTTTGTTGTAGAGACATTTAGAATTAACACTGATGTTGGATTTAAAAAATTATTTTGCTTTTGCATGATAAGGCGATCTTATACGGATAAGTTTTTATCGCAATAATTTGTAGGTGCCTTTGCAATTGCCGTAGGAACACTTTTAGCATTTCTTGGCCGAGTTGTTGGGTTGAAGTATGCGACAGAGGTCGTAAATCGCAGGCGTGAGGTCTCGCGATCTGTTGTGGGTGAAGCAGTTAGTTGCCTATGTATCTATCCGAGAATATTTTCAGAGTATGCAAGAATTGCGTGCTAGGAGAGTAAGGATTTATGGATATTTTTGTGGCAGAACTGCCTCGGTACAAAAATTTTAATTAAGTAATATCTAAGTAGGTAATACCAAAAATACAATTATATTGAACCTAACATAATTTTTGGTAAACTATCAAAAACGGGGTAGAGTTAGACCAAGAAAAGTCTGCAACGACTTCGATAGCATACGCATTGGAAATGATTTTTATGATCGAAGTCGTTGCAGACTTTTCTTGGTCTAACTCCTAAGTATTTACCTTGTATTTGTCCATCTGGTTCAATAAGCCAGCTAATTCGCAAAGTCGCCTAGGCTATTCATTAAACGCCGGCATCCAATTTGATGCCTAGGCCGATGGTTAATTGAACCAGAAAGTTATTTATAAACGAATTAAAAGTATTATTATAATTAACCGAATGAAACGATCATATTGCTTTCTGCTTTTGAGGATCAGTCGTTTTCGTACAATCAATCAGCGCGTGGAAAGTAAGAAAGCAACGTCGGCGTGCAGTTCCCATACAAGTTGCAGTCGGGTTGCAGTCCGTCTGTATCGGCCATAATATAGCGTTTTAATACATTGTGGGACTGTAAACGAGGCGTAAAACTAGTTTCCATTTTCTACTCTATCCTTGATTTAGACACATTTCCGAGCAGTGGTGTTAAAAAAATATTGTCGTTGCTATTTTCAAGAATGAATTAACGTCAATTGGAAAGCTGAAATTGAAAAACTCATTCAGCTGCACACATCGTTACTTTTCCCATTTCCTCTTTTAATTACAAACGCGCTTGCGATCAAACACAGTAGGTAGGTAACAAAGCAACATCTACCGTTAATATTTCGCGCTGCCAAAATATTAGGTAAATTTCGCAGCAGTGTATAAACAAATTATAGTTTTAAAGTTTAAATTAACTTGTAATTTTATCCACCTTTACAAAATCAGACGAAAATATTGTGTCATTGCATAGTGCAAGTAGTGCAGAGCTATGTGCTGAAAAACGCAGTGTGGTGGGAGCGCCGCCGCTTTAGTTCACCCAGGTTCTGCGCCGCTGCTGATCAAAATAGAAATCAATGTATACCAGTTCTCACTCTCGAATCTCCTTCAGTCCTAACAAAAGCGTGTCATACAACGCCGAAGATGATAGCATTTCTAAACGTATTACACGACACACGTCACTCGTTCCTCCATCACACATAACTCAAAAAAAAGACCCACAAAAGGATAAACACAAGTTACACGAACAAATCGCAACACTTTACGTGTCTCGCAACTTAAACGCGCACGTACAAAATGGTATCCTAGATAATGTTGCCATTCGTCTTGCGGTAATGCGATATTATATTGTCCCTTCCGAAAGGGCCTTGTTACTTACGCGGACCTAGATTGATTGTTTTCGAATATAAATGTGAAGTTTGGATGTGAATATAGCAAACATGGCAAAATTGCCCTCACAGTTTTTCTTCTTTCAAACTCTACGAATTTACTATGTAGTTTGAAAGCAGCTATTGTGGAAAACAAAATTGATGATCATAAATATAGGTACGTCAAAACCTTACATGGAACGGTAAGTACCTACCTACAACTGTCAAATAACGCAAGTTAGGTTTTATATTTTACATACATATAGGTTATATTTAGGTAATATATACTGAATTCGAACCGCAATATCATCGTCACGCTAGCCTCCAGAGTCTCTAAAAGTAAAGGAGCTTTTCTTCATTCATGCATCCATAATCTAACAAGGCTAGCAACTTAAAAGGGTTAAGAGAAATAACTTTTTAAACATCTTATTACGGGGAAAATCGTTTACACGTAATCACTATAACAGCTGGCCATAAAAAGTTTTCCTTCTACGTAAAACGACTCGGGAGATTGTGACAGTGGCGTTACGATACACTACGGGAGCACAGCGTAAATATTCTAGCAGAGACTTCACTTGTTTGGCCGCTTCGATACAGTCTGTAGTATTAAACTTGTACCTAAAACAGAGAGCGAGTGTATTGAAAATATATAGGTATATGTATATATGTCGAAAAGGGGAAAAGGGGGAAACGCTTAATTGTGCGGGTGGTGGGCATGGTACCTCGATGTATTACTTCACAGCCAAAATAGTAGGTATGTTACCAACGCATGAAATAAACATTCAGACTCGTTAACCATACTAGTGCCTACTATATTTCAGTACTCAATAATCAAAACGATCAATCACTATTTAGATCTAAAATGATTTTATTTAAAATAAAAAGATCACATGAAATCGTTCAAATCTTTATTTTACAAAAGTAAGCTTCTAATGGCACATAAGAAATCAAAATAACACTTGGAATAAAACACTTAGCTACACGGTTAAAGAACATGAGAATCTATAAGCTTTCAAAATAATCCTTCAGGTATAAGCCTTCAGGAACGTAGCGAATTAGGCACGAGCTTGGCTAACGTCCGAAGCCAGTTCCAGCGGCGGAGTCAACTGCTCCCGCCTCCAATTCAAGTTGGTAAACCTGCCTGACCAGTCTACCAACATAACGACAAAAATGCCCACTCGTGCCTATGTTCACTCAAGATACACCTCTTGACGTTCCAAAGCCTTCTACCTGTCATCTTAGTTCAACAATACGCCAATAGATGGCGTTATACTCTCTACGCAACTTTATTATTCCGTTACAAGCAAATAATACGTAGCAAGACATTGCTAATCGACTTTATACAGGCGTCTACTATAGTTGCGTCTACTATAACTGCAATACGTCCTCTAATGGTGTCTCGCTTCGACATATATATAGGGACCTGGCGCTCACGGGCCTCACGGCATATTTTCATGAGCTGGCGAAGCGTCTCGTGGAGGCGTCGGGTGAGAAGAGGGCTGGCTACCTGTATGGACCTGCCTGCCTACCTGGATGCAACGGGCATTAGTAATGAACTTTAAAGGGCCGTCACAATAGATCAATACTTGGTCGACGTGACACTCAAAGGCCCGATACCACCCCAATAATAATAATAAAGGTCCACCGAGAAATGCGTTGAGTTTGTACCACTCACCGCCTCTCTGTGACATGAACCCCTCAAAAATCCTTTCAAAATGAAACAACGAATTAGAAATACCCAAAGAGGGAGTGAGACAGACACGCGACGTACTTCAATATCGCTTCGCGTCACCACCGAAAACATACCGAAAATACGTTAACAATTAAACACGAAAGACAACAAGCGTAAGCGCTGCAAGCTTTCATACATCTTACGCCTTTTTGATTCTGACTTACTTGTCAAAATGGCGCAAGAAACAGTCACTAAAAGGAAGTTCGATGTGTTGCTTCTCTGTCGCACTTGTAAATTCGTAGGTAAGTGTGACAGGGACGCCACATGACGAACTTGGTTCACGGTACGCGCTTTGTATACCAGACAGGCATTTACGAAGCATGCTTAGAAACAGTAATCCTTTCTTGGAGGATATAATCAAACGGAGACGCCATGTCTGTAATTTTCTGTACAAAACAGTCTGCCGATTTTTGCGGGGGAGGGGAACGTCAAATGTATGCGTAACGTAAAAATAGCCATGTCAGATAAACGTCAGTCCATACATTGGCTACCTGGCGTAACGCATTGGCGTCCAGCGCGGCAATGCCGCCAGCCTTCTTGGCACCCTGCCACAAGGCACGGAGCTGGAGCCAGTTTTTTTATTTATAATTTTAGTTATTGTTATTGTAGTTAGTTGTAGTTTTTAATTTTAGTTTATAATTTTTTGCATATATTACTTACCTACTTGTTTACTTATTTAATAATATTACGTTTGTCATAAAATTCATGCATCCATATTCGATGCTGACATATACGCTATCGAGAACGTAATTTACTTTCTATACACCTCGTTCGCACTAATATGCGAGTAGGAGCGAGATGTATAGAAAGTAAATTACGTTCTCGATGGCGTTTATGTCAGTGCCAAACTGATGGTAGCCGTACTGTTTCTTTGCTAAGTACTAAGTACATTAAATTTCATCTATGTAGAGAAAAATCTTCGTAGCGAGAAAAATTTACTTTGTATACTAGTAAGTATACAAAGTAAATTCTAAATACAAAAAACCGGCCAAGTGCGAGTCGGACTCGCGCACGGAGGGTTCCGCACCATCAACAAAAAATAGAGCAAAACAAGCAAAAAAATGGTCACCCATCCAAGTACTGACCCCGCCCGACGTTGCTTAACTTCGGTCAAAAATCACGTTTGTTGTATGGGAGCCCCACTTAAATCTTTATTTTATTCTGTTTTTAGTATTTGTTGTTATAGCGGCAACAGAAATACATCATCTCTGTGAAAATTTCAACTGTCTAGCTATCACGGTTCGTGAGATACAGCCTGGTGACAGACGGACGGACGGACGGACGGACAGCGGAGTCTTAGTAATAGGGTCCCGTTTTTACCCTTTGGGTACGGAACCCTAAAAAAAAAGGACCGTCTCAGTAAACCAAAGAAAGAGACCTATTATGCATTCTATGCAAGGAAATACTCCGTACTCTTTTTATGCCTTTTTCATCCTTATATGTACTTAATTTATTTAATTCGCGACCATACATACATTTCTATTCTTTTGAGGCACTGATAATAGCTAAACTTGTGAAATAACCCTAAATAAAACTCAAAGAAAAGATAGGGTAATAACAGAATCCCTGTAATGGCTCGGGTGGAATAATATATGTAGATTGCAGTATTTCGAGAAGGGAACACTGGGTAGTATACTAAGATTTTACACTTCACCGATGGCTGCCAATCCCTCTAATATTATTATGGTAATACGGCCAATTTCAATAAAAGCGTTCGTCGCAAGAGACATTTTCTTTTAGACGGTATAAATCTAGAGACATGTGCCCGCCGCGAGACACGGGTCCCGATTTGCAGCTCATATCTTTTCATGGTGAATTTCCCCGATTGAAATTTACAGACGAATTGAATCACCGCATAATATTATTTTATTATAAGTAACAAGCTAAAATTTCACACATTCGGTTTTGCCATCAGTATGCTGTTACGAATTCGTTTTATTTACTCACTCCTAGGCTACGAGTAATATGTGTTACCCGAGCTAAGTATATAGGTAGTTATATACTTACATACCTACTTGACCGTACTTAGTGCCTACTGTTTTGCAACAGTGTGGGTATGGTTACTTAATTATATACCATAGACTAGGAATCCTCTAGACTGAGCATAGTATCGCTACCCCCTCTGCCACTTATACGGTAGTTTTACTCCATCTTCGAGTCAATCCCGTACCGTGATTGGTCCGTGTCTTTGAACGGACCAATCACGGCACGGGATTTGCTCACCTCGTCCCCCCGCACCCCCGCATTTTTGGCAGCATCGGTTTCATGAAATAATTGCTCTAAACTCAGTCTAGAGGATTCCTAGTCTATGTTATATACGTATGTGTTTTCATATGCGTGTTTTGTGTTATTTGGTTATATTCTGTTTATTTTTTCTCTGCAACACCTGCTGCATATTTTAATTTTCTTGTTTCCGCTACGAAAGGTTGTCTGAAAGCGCTCTTTAGCGATAAGACTAGCTGCTGTCACCACTACCTAATTGTCTTTGTTTGTGTTCCTGTACTTGTATTGTTTGTAAACTATGGGAGGTGTGCTATGATGAGTATTAAAATATGCCTGAGGGCTAATTAGTTGAAACAGCGTGAACCGTAACTATGTTATCTAGTCAATAAGGAACATATTTAAAAGCAGAGCTATGATACTTTTATGTAACCTGTAACATTCCGGTTTGTGACGATACCGCGTCTGACATCGACATCAATCATGTGGCGACTGCTAACCGTAACCGGCCGATAAAGGTACCTACCCTCTGCACTTTTATACAACCAACGACGATTTTTTTGTAGTTCAGGGATTGGCGCTACAAAATTTGCTCTCATCATCTGCTAAAATCTCTGACCTGCTTGAAATTAAAAATGTAAATTTCGATTAGTTTTGACTTCAACGAACGTTAAGAGGCTCATTTTTATGGCTTTAAGAAATATCTAAAGAAGACCAGCATTAAAATTAGACTATTTTGTTTGCCACTCTACAAAAATACTACTCGAAAGAAGTCAGCATCAAAAGCAGCGGATTAAACAACGCGTCAAATGTTCTGTAACAGCATAACAAGAAATTTGGTGATGGTTCTATATGTAGAATAATTAAGACTGTAAGAGATGCTTTTTAACGGAAATTTTAGAGATTTTTATATATGCTGACTACTATTGATGCTGACTGTACCTACATTTCCATGACAACAGCCTAAATATCAGTCAGTAAATAATCAGTCTTAAAAATGTTGCTTAAAATATACTTCTGAGAATTCATATTAGTACCCAGTTATTATTTCAGCTTTTGGATCAAATAGCTTACTGTTTTAGATTAACTCTCTACAGGTTAATTAAATTAGGCGTTGTTAAGATTTTTAACTTTATAAGCCTTCCTCTCCCAACAGTGTTATTGCTTTCGTTTGAGCCAGTCTCAAAAGCAAAGTACTTATTACGAGTTTTGAACATCGATTCTCGATTCGTAGTAAAAGCATTTAAGCAGCGTTCATGTTCCTAGAAACTAAAGCTGAAATCCCGTGCACTACCGAGCCTCGCTATGGAGCTTTCAGAGGCAAATTAGTGCACTATTTCCAAACATCGAATCCTACGTATTCAAGTTATGAGGCATTGAATGCATGAAGCCAGAGTGAAATTATTGCAGCGCGTGTGGAAGCTAGCTGGATGCAAATTCAGTACCTATTCGGGATATACAGATGATTTTAGACCATTTGATTTTATAGCTTAAATCATGGTACGTAAAACAACGAAAATCATTTGAATAAAAATATTTGTAGGTACTGGCCAAAAAGTATTGTAACATCTTTTTTCCCTCTTCGCTACAATAACATTCTTTTAAATCTTTTGAAGCCGAGATGTACTGGAGACGAACTTGTTGAAATTACTAATTTAAATATGAATTCCGAATATTCCGATGTTTGTACTTCTTACGTGTTTTTTATTTATTTATTTGACATTTAGATTTTATTCTAAAAACATTCTAGACTAGTATTTTTTATACAATTTTTTTCATGTTTGACGATCCTTTTGTGAAATTCTTAAATTTGTGTTAAATTTGGTTTTGTATAATAATCCAATATTGCTCTGATAATTAGCTTAAGATAATTTATAAGTATGTTACGATTCATAAGTGCTTGTTGCTAGGCCTACATGAATAAAGTATATTTTGACTATTGACTATGTGCGAAGTGCGCTGCGTATAAATAGTAGGTGAGACATAAAATTATGACAACGCACGTCAAGGCAAAAATTAACAAAAACTGAAGTGCCACTATTCGGCAGATTAGATTGGCTGACAAATGACTAAAAATAGAAATGGGCGACGATAGTCATTTTCCATAGACTAGGAATCCTCTAGACTGAGTTTAGAGCAATTATTTCATGAAACCGATACTGCCAAAAATACGGGGGTGCGGGGGGACGCGGTGAGCGAATCCCGTGCCGTGATTGGTCCGTTCAAAGACACGGACCAATCACGGCACGGGATTGACTCGAAGATGGAGTAAAACTACCGTATAAGTGGCAGAGGGGGTAGCGTTACTATGCTCAGTCTAGAGGATGTCTTGTCTGTGTCATTTTCTATCTGGTAGCTCGTCTGCTCCTACTACGCTTCTTGGTAAAAGACAATGGGTATCATATTTTATACGCATGAATAATCTCTACTTCCGTACTAATTATGCCTATTACAAATGTGAAATGTCTCTTACCTCTTCACGCTTGCACTGCTGAACCGATTTAGATAAAATTTGATATGGAGATAGTTTGAGGCCCGGGAAAGGACATAGGATAAATAAATAAATAATAAATAAATATTAATGGACATTTTTTTTACACAAATTGACTAAGCCCCACGGTAAGCTCAAGAAGGCTTGTGTTATGGGTACTCAGACAACGATAGATATAATATACAAATACTTAAATACATAGAAAACAACCATGACTCAGGTACAAATATCTGTGCACATCACACAAATATTTGCCCTTACAGGGATTCGAACCCAGGACCGCGGTTTCACAGGCAGGGTCACTACCCACTAGGCCAGACCGGTCGTCAGGATAGTTTAAATTAATCATGTTCATCATTCCACGCAGACGAAATCGCTGGCAAAGGCACTCGTGTCAACATATAACGGCTCTTAAGAAAGAGCCCGCTAAGAGGCAAGCGGGCGAACAGTGTAAGCTTATTAACATGAACAGGGCCCAGGGATCCGATAGCCACCCTTCGAGCAGGAAACCCTAATAAACCGTTGTACCTAAAACGTCTCTAGCACATAATTCTGTCAACCAAAATCAGAACCTTTCGTTCATAACTTATATTATTCTTTCTACCATTTTAAACAGCCTTGTAACAAGCCTGTAACAATAATTAATTATCTACGTCATTTTTCAACGATGACTGTGGCACCTTTGTACAGCAATAATAACCCGCCCGACTCCCTGTTAAATTCACGGCCCGAACAAAGGGAGTTCACCTGTCAAATACGAAGACAATTGAATCCTTGACAAGCGTTTAATACTAATAAACAACAGGAATGTATCAAAATGAGTAATAAACTTAATAATTGATTTTACGCCGACAACCTGCTCCAAAATTAGCATTATTCTCCATTACAGGCTAATTCGAACGTACACTGACATCTGAATGATGTCATTTAGATATCGTCCGTCTCGCTCGCGCCAATACATGTACGGACAAGTAGGAGCGAAATGCACGATAACTGAATGGCTCAATTTAGATGTCATTTTGATGTCAGTGTACGTTCGAATTGGCTGTCAGACAAATAGGTATTTCTTATTAGAGGATTTATGTAAATACCTCGCCATCAAACGTCACAGTTTGGCGAGTTATATAGAAATTACAAAATGTATTTTTCTTTATCTTTAATTAAATTAAAATAAATACGTACGAATTTACATGTTGCGGCAGGGATGCAACATGTCGAACGTGGTTCGCGTTAGGCCCTCTGGCAACCTTACTCACCGGCAGTGGCTTCTGAACTGAGAACGCCCTCTGAACATATGAAAGCCTTTGAAATTCCTCTTAAAACCCCTTCAAAATAAAAGCAATTAAAACCATTGCAATCGATCATAAAAAGTCGTCTGAGACAATAAGAAAGTTGGCTAGAATTGCCTTCGCAAACGTGCTGTGAAATCGTAACCAGAAATGGAATGCAAATATTGGAGCCGGCAGCGATGCAGTAAAAGTGGAATATAAAAGCTTTTTATGCACCGACATGCCCGATCTAGGCGGCACAGAGTAACAGGCTGGCTGTAGGGATTTCGTGGAAGCGGCATATGCCGAGATTTGGCGCATGATAGATCCTGATACAGACTAAAGAGAACTGGCCTGGGAACTAGCTGAAGCGCTGGTGGCCTAGCGGTAAGAGCATGCGACAGTCAGATGTCAGTCGCTTTTGTAAAAACTTGTTCAACGTAATTTTGATACTTAAATAATCTACAACATTTCCTGAAACTGTTCTTATACGTCATTTTTTATAATGTACCACTATAATTTTTTGATGAATTTTTAAAAACTGCCCCTTCTCGTCATATATTGCCGGAGACGCACGCTCGGGACCTCATTATTAAAAGGCAAGATGAGAAAACGTGCTAATAGAAACCAATACTTGTTATTTAGATATTACGTAACAAAAGGTGTACAATTTCAACGACTAAATCTATCAATTTTACACTTTGGCTCTAAAATCGATAACGGGCTTTTAAAATAACGAACAAAATGAACAAGAACGCTGGCGATTGTGTGTAAATTATATACTTAATACTATTATCAAGTATATAATTTAAGCCCGGTCTCCCAGATAACTATTTATCTGGGAGACCGGGCTTTGCTCGGAAAACATATAAAAACCCAAAAGCATAGCTAGATCGATTTTTCGCCCCCGAAAACCCCCATATAGTAAATTTAATCGATGTCGTTAGAGCCGTTTCCGAGATCACCGAAATATAAAAATATATATACAAGAATTGCTCGCTTAAAGGTACATATAAGATACGTTTTGTACCTACGTGCTAGATACAATAAGTAATTATTTAACAAAAATCAAAACATCTGTAGCAAATTCATCAAACAATATGTGTATGGAAGTGTGTTACCAAACGGCAGCGCGGCAATTATAGACGTGATTAAATTAATAATAGATATTCTAGTAGACAGTCTAACATAGCGCGTGGCCAAATAAAGGTTGCCTAAGGGAAGTTTTTAATGACGTCCCTCGCGGGACTACTGTGGACACCGAACTCGTTAATGTTCACCCCTTTTTATGGTTAACACAAAGAACATTCATATTTAACTACCCGCTCTAAGGGAATATTTTAATAATTCTACCTACTAAGCACTGTCATAGAACGGGGATCTGAGTCCTACTGCCGTATTCGAACTTCAAGATATTCACAAGAGACGACACGTACTAGATCCATTCTAGATACGTTATAGTTTAGATTTCAACTAGTTCTCTTTTGCAGCGCAATTCGGGCAACCAATGTCACTTTTACGATAGATCGTGTTAGATATATATTAGATGTGAATTAGATCTCTAAGTGATATCTTGTGGAAATCGTTCAAGAGTATCTCCAGAATCGCGGAAATGTCAAATTTGACAGGTGGGGCATTTCATATGAAGCGGACAGGAAAAAAAAAGTGAGGTTCCCGAATTTGTTTATATTTGGTTTAGTTCTTCTTCTAGTAGGTATAAAACCGGACGCCAAATATTTTTTATATATGACGTTTATTTTAAAAATTATGAGCTTTTCAAAAATTACCGTAATTGAAATTCCGATTTTTTTAAACTCGAATATCGAATAATTTAAATATATAACTTAATATTAAACCAAGCGTTTTGTATAGAATTTTTAATGATCTTTTCAGCGAAGAAATCAATTTTGAAAAATAAATAAAAAATAATGGTTAAAACCGGAAGTAAACTTTTCGAAACCATTTTTCGAAAACTTTGACCAGTTTTTTTTTATTTATTTTTATCTCAAAATATAGCCCTAAGTATGTACAAAATACACTAGAAGTTGCAGAATGGGATCTCTATTAGTTAAGACAATAGGTCAATAAATGTACATACATGTCGCCCTGAGTGCGACGTACCGTACTGGTATACATACATATAGCAGCTGTTTAGCTTATAATTCTTATTGTAAAATAATAAAAATTATGAAATAAACTGGTTAGAATTGTTGACTTTCTTATTTCATTATGTTATGATTAGAATTTACCAGCAGTCTTACTGAATACATGTTCTTATAAGTAAAACAGCTGCTATATGTCTGTATGTCGCAGGGAAATTATCAAAACAGAGATTTGATCAAATCACGCAGGATGTTAAAATGGCGAATCCATATCATCATTTCCCTAGAAAAATTCAGTCATTTGACCAAATCACTGACTCTGTTTAGTGAAAAGACAAAATCGGCCAATAAACGCGAAACGCTTTTTCATTTCACTAGATTTGTTTAGGAATTTGACAAAATCCCTAACCACGACAGTAAGTTGACGAAACGAACTTAAAAAGTCAACTAGTTTTATCATTTCGCTAAACAGGTTTAGTGAAATGATAAAGTCTCAACTGGAAGATGGTATATGGTGATTTGATTAAATCTCTGAACGGTTTAGTGAAATAACGAAAGCAAGTACAGAATACAACAGTTTACTTTACAGTTAAGCGATTTGATCAAATCTCTGACTAGATTAAGTGAAAATGTTTGAAATTATGATGCCGACAGATGTACCGATTTGGTACGGATAATTTTAAATACCTATTTAAAACAATCCCCGGTACATTACTTCCATCTAATGAACCTCTGTCTACCTTAGGGACGTCCATCAACACGCTTGATTTGATTAGCAACTCTTTAAATTTGTGCAGAGAAGTCTCTTTCATTTTTTCAGCCGATATTTTCAAAAATTTTCACTTAATCTAGTCAGAGCTTTGATCAAATCGCTTAACTGTAGAGTAAACTGTTGTATTCTGTACTTGCTTTCGTCATTTCACTAAACCGCCGTTCAGAGATTTAATCAAATCACCATATACCATCTTCCAGTTGAGACTTTCTCATTTCACTAAACTTGTTTAGCGAAATGATAAAACCAGTTGACTTTTTAAGTTCGTTTCGTCAACTTACTGTCGTGGTTAGGGATTTTGTCAAATTCCTAAACAAATCTAGTGAAATGAAAAAGCGTTTCGCGTTTATTGGCCGATTTTGTCTTTTCACTAAACAGAGTCAGTTATTTGGTCAAATGACTGAATTTTTCTAGGGAAACGATGATATGGATTCGCCATTTTAACATCCTGCGTGATTTGATCATATTCCTTAGAGATTTGTTCAAATCTCTGTTTTGATCATTTCCCTGCGACATGTATACCAGTACGGTACGTCGCACTCAGGGCGACATGTATGTACATTTATTGACCTATTGTCTTAACCAATGGAGATCCCATTCTGCAACTTCTAGTGTATTTTGTACATACTTAGAGCTATATTTTGAGATAAAAATAAATTAAAAAAAACTGGTCAAAGTTTTCGAAAAATAGTTTCGAAAAGTTTACTTCCGGTTTTAACCATTATTTTTTATTTATTTTTCAAAATTGATTTCTTCGCTGAAAAGATCATTAATAATTCTATACAAAACGCTTGGTTTAATAATAAGTTATATATTTAAATTATTCGATATTCGAGTTTAAAAAAATCGGAATTTCAATTACGGTAATTTTTGAAAAGCTCATAATTTTTAAAATAAACGTCATATATAAAAAATATTTGGCGTCCGGTTTTATACCTACTAGAAGAAGAACTAAACCAAATATAAACAAATTCGGGAACCTCACTTTTTTTTTCCTGTCCGCTTCATATGAAATGCCCCATGTTAGATCTTAAACATATCGTTATCGTATCTTGGCGATGTCTAAAAGATATCTTTTAGATGTCTATTACAAAATCCGAATCGGGCCCATATTTTTAACCGGCTCTGGGGATACAACCCCTTCATACCTTAAGACTCGCTACGAAGTGCTGGAAACCATCGCAAAAGCGAAGTCCTGGCAGAGGGGTGTGGTAGGAATACGTCTACAAGGTGTACGTCTACATAAAAAAACAGCTGTTTTGCCAAAATGATATGTGCCATTCTCAACCAAAAGGGTACTTGTTGTCGGTTGTCAATAAGGCGCTATTTACTTTATTTAATATATATTTACAATATTTACAAAGGTATTACATAAATTTTAGACGAAACCTAATGTCACCTGGGGCATAGTCCCCAGGACGTTTATTTTAAATTATGTACCTACACATGTGCCTGCACTGCACCTCCTAGTTATAGTTTAGTTTTAAGAAACATTTGCTGTGCCCTAACAGGGTTCATGTGTGAACTTACCCTGATGTAATATCTGTCCTGTACTCGTACCACATGATTATTATGCAATAAATTATGAATTATGAATTAATTATGAATTATGAATGACACTTGCCGCATTTTCCCGCTGTATTGTTAAACTCAGCCTTTGGGCAAAATATGACCCCGCTCGTAGGTCGCCAGACACCCCAACAAGTTTTCGGGAAATATCCTTTATTAATGTTTTGGTGTCTGATGACCAAGGCCCAAAAGTCTCGACCACAAGTGCCGCAAATTCGTAATAATTTTTCAGAAATGCGTATTTGCGGCACTTAACAGTCTGGGCGTCGTCAGCCGCTGCACCTGTACGGTTACCATCAGTTTGTCACTGACATAAACGCCGTCGAAAACGTAATTTACTTTCTATACATCCCGTTTGCACTAATATGCGAGTGCGAGCGAGATGTATAGAAAGTAAATTACGTTCTCGACGGCGTTTATGTCAGTGACAAACTGATGGTAACCGTACTGGCCTTCTGGCAGAGCGCCGGACACGGGACGGGGCCAGTGTGTCTACACAAGTCACGTCCCATGCCAAGGGCCGTCCCAGAAACCAAGGCACGAGCGTACATCCGTCGGGTACTTCCATATAGCTACAATTTGAAATCAACATTATTGACAAGCGACAATGTGTCACCTTTTGGTTGAAAACGTCACATATTTCGTTTTACAAATTACATTATGAGCCTTCCTGCCTAAAAGTAATATGTATTGCATTTTAGATACGTAATAGGTAAGTTTTCCAAGAAAATTCATCATAACCATCGCATATTTATTCACAAAATCACATACATATCTCTATCATTGAGAAACAGGGGAACAAATAAATAAATATTGAGCTCATGTCGACTTAAAAAGAACGAGTAAGTATGTTTTCAATTCGACTTTATGGTTTGGTATGTTTATAACGTGATTTATCATCCAATTCTGAATAGATTTTAGGTTTTTTGTTTGATTCTTCGGAGTCATTTGCCAAATATCAGGAAAATATGTACTTATCTGCCAATTTAGGCGAGATATGCCTATGCCTATTTGGTGTAAAGGTCCATTGATCGACAGTTTAGTAAACGGTTAAAATTCGGACTCTATTGCCTAGGCAATAAGAGTGACGACATTTTGACTAAATCTCAGTTCTGTAATGGAATTCCGCTTGGTACCCATGCCCATAGAACGAAACGAAGTTCATAGAAATATCTATCTACTTAATAATGTCCCAATTCTCAACTCTGTTGGTTTTTGGCCCATTTTGACGCATAGTCCTTCACAGGATATACAATTTAACTGAAAATATAACAAATTGACAAAAATGTTTACTTAGCAAATTTTTTTTGTAACTAGCGACCTGCCCCGGCTTCGCACAGGTTAACAAATTATACATAAACCTTCCTCTTGAATCACTCTATCCATTAAAAAAAAACCGCATCAAAATCCGTTGCGTAGTTTTAAAGATCTAAGCATACATACAGACAGACAGCGGGAAGCGACTTTGTTTTATCCTATGTAGTGATAACTGAAAAACTACTAATATTTCATAAAAAAATCACATCTAAGGTTGTATGGAATTGTAAAATACTAACAAAAGTCAAGTTTTCTTAAACAGGAATCGGAAGAGAGTAGGTAAGTAAAACTAACTAAAGTGATAACGATGTTTAGCACGCAACGGCAAACCATCGGTGGACGTGTGAGGTCCACACAAAAGTAATTAGAAAAGTTCGTTTACGAACCCTCCCGTTCGCACCTCGTGGAACACGGTGGCGCAACTTGCCATGTAATCCCGCGAATGTCTGTTCAACATTTAATTAGTGTAGACACTGTTGTAAGACCGACTTCCCTAAAACTGTCGGGCTACGAAGGACCTTTATGTTTTGCTGGCGTAAAGGACTTAAGTAGCTTTCTTATTGTACAAATTTGAACTCTAGCCGGTCGGGACAAAAACGGTTTTAAATTGATGTTTTTTTGTAGGAGCAATATGAAATGTGAAGTAATTCATCAAATGGCAGTCGCAATCACGGTCGGGTGACGAGGTGGGTGCGAACCTTGCGCATTGCGCAGCGAGCTCGCGGAGGTCAGCGGGATTTATTACTTAATGGAGTCTTCTGTAAGGGATTCCTACAGAATACCTTTCTGGATTTTGTAATACTGTAGCGTCAGTACGGAACACGGAGCTAATCCGTGAGTTGAGATGTTGACGCGCCAGTGTAAGTTTCGTGTTTAGTTGATAGTGTAGGTATGATGGACATTTTGTTATCATATATAATATAATTAATAGTCGATCCATACACATAATTAATTACTGGAAAACACATTTTAGTTGAATAACAAAAATATATTTTACAAAAGGAACAGTTAAACAAATCTACATTATTAAGTTTTTCATTTTCGTAAAAAAGTTTACAAGCACGTCAGTTACAATTTGTGCATAGCATATTCTACCTTAGGGAAATTCAAACATTTTTTCTTCTGACTATGGCGCTGACGTTTAGAATTAAATAAAAAATATACATATGGGTGATTCTTATTCTTATGCATTGTTTGTGTAACACGTAAGAATAGCATGTATTTTTGTGAAAATAAGTAAACTCTATATCAATATACTTAGCAATTTACCTCTAGTTTTAGGTCAACCTAAATGTATTGTCCTAAGAGGTTTAGAAACATATTTAAAAAAAATTACAAGTGCGAAATGTCACGGACCGTGTAGTGTGACTTCCCCAGATTTTGTGATATTTGGTTTTTTTTTTGAAAAAATATGAAGTGATTTTGCAATATTTTTTATCAAATATTAAACACTAATCCTTGTTCTACAACACTGTTTAAAAATTGTATGGATTTATAACGATTTTATATAATTTTAAACAACATACATTTTGTGATTAGTTTTCGCGTCACCACCGCGTGTGGTAATATAAACATGCAGTACTCGGTAGAAAATTATCTTTACTACTGGCAGCCTTATTAAAGTTTTTTTAGAACAGCAACACTGTGTTGTTGTCAGGTTTACAAATGGCTGAAGAGAGAAGTTTTGTCGAAAATTATTTATTTGTGTTCATTTGAAAAAACGGTCAACCTTAACGCGTCACCGCCGTGTTAGAGTTTTAAAAGTAAGTTGCAGTTTTACGTTATTGTTTGTAACATAAGATATACATTGCAGATTAAGCTAATTATTTAACATTTGCAAAATCAAAGGAAATGTTTATGTAATATCGAACATGTTCCAAATTATCACGACCGTGGCCTCAAAAATCTGTCACCGCCACGGACTTTTGAGTCCACGTTCGTGATATATAGACACGTGGTCGTGTCATTCTTAATTCGTTTGATTAATTTAGAGACATATGCACTTTTCAGAAATGCATGTTTATTAGCTACAGATCATTTGCTATTATTGCCCGACTGCCAAAGCAAAAAAAATGTTTTTCGCTTGTATGTATGTATGATTTGTATCGAATTCTTTGTCACGCTCTACAGCCTTTATAGTTTGACGGATTTCAACGTCTGAGCTATCATTAGGTTTGTCGTAGTCATAGGAGTGACTTAGGCTATGTTAAAATAACTATATAAATCAAAATAGCCGAGTTGGCCACCAAAATGCCGAAATGTCACGACTGAGGGATACTTTGTCACAACCGTGTTTATGTACTCATTTTATTAACCTTTCCTGAGGGTATTAAGCTGCACCATATGAATCAAAAAATTGCTTTTTGTATGTACTTTTGATATATGTAATAATATGTGAAAAATAAAAACTTTTACGAAAAAAAATTTTTTTGGACACAATTTAAGAATCACCCATATGTAAAATGTATATCTACACACCGCGTCACATGAATAGGACCAGCATATTTTTCGATGTTATTTAAGATACGAGATAAAATAAATATGTAAGAATGGTACGTATAAACATCTTTAGGCACGTGAAGTTTAATTATAAACAATTGAACTTAACCGCCCAGCGTGACCGCGAGCGACGCTTACGTTGGTAATATTGGGACGCGTCACTTGAATACGACCAATAACTCCCCTCCCCACGCGGCCTCAGTTGCAAAACAAAAACGACACAGAGCGCACGTATTACGCGTATTTAAAGTGAACAACATCAAGTAGTGACGATATAAATTTTTTTTTTATTAATATGGGTCGGAAAAAATGTTTGAATCTAGAGGAAACAGGAAAAATAAAAATTCTTTGTGAAGAGGGCTATTCCTTAAGAAAAATCGCAAAAAAAATAGGGCGTTCACACCAGGTGATAAGTCATTTTCTTGACGATCCTGAAAATTATGGTAAGAAATTCAAAGGCCGTACCAAATTCGCTACAACTGAAAGAGAGCGCCGAGCAATATTACGCGAAGCGTCGAATTCTACGCTAACAGCCGGACAAATAGCCCATAATGTTGGAACTGAAGCATCGGTGAGGACTGTTCAAAGGGTTATACGCAATTGTTCACATTTAAAACGTTTGAAAATGAAGAGAAAGCCATGTTTAAAAAAGCAACACTGTACGGAACGTCTTCGGTTTGCACGAAACAAAATGCACTGGACCAAAGAGTGGCATAAAGTTATATTTAGTGATGAAAAAAAATTTAACTTGGATGGCCCCGACGGGTATTCTTACTATTTTCATGATTTACGAAAAAATGAAATAATTTTATCGCGTCGGCGAAATGATGCAGGCTCAGTTATGGTCTGGGATGCGATATCATACAACGGACCGATTGATTTAGTAGTGATACAAGGTAGACAAAATTCTAAAAGCTACATTAATCTTCTAAAAACTGAAATATGTAAGTTTAGCAGTATCACAGATGATGAAAATTTCATTTTCCAACATGATAATGCCAGCATTCATAGAGCACATGATGTCCGTCAGTGGTTTCAACAAAAAAATGTCGACGTTCTCGACTGGCCATCACTCTCCCCCGACCTAAATATATTAGAAAATGTATAGGGGTGGTTGTCACGTGAAGTTTATAAGAATGGTAAACAATATAACAACAAGCAAGAACTCGAGAAGGGTATAAAAAGTGTTGGAGCAAACTACCGATTAAATTCATAAGAAGTCTTTATGAGTCAATGCCATCTCGGATTTTTGATTTAATTCAAAAGAAGGGAAAAAGTATTAATTATTAATCAACATTTATTTAAATAAATATTATTCAATAAGATTTTTTTTTGTGTTTTATTTAATGGTCGTATTCAAGTGACGCGTCATAATTACCTACCAGCATTGTCACAAAGACTCGCTGAGTCTTAAGAAGTTCGATTGTTCATAGTTAAACTTCACATGCCTAAAGATGTTTACACGTACCATTATTATATATTTATTTTGTCTTATATCTTAGATAGCAAAGGAAAATATGCTGGTCTTATTCATGTGACGCGGTGTGTATATATGACTTAGTCACTTTTTTCTTTAGTACACTTAGGTATATGTACTACCATACCTACTTAGGTATATGAGGTCATATACCTACTTAGGTATATTGACATCTATTTCAGTTTATAACGGGACCAAGGGCCAACAGTTTTTCGTCGAATTTATTGCAATTTTCCAATAGGAAACCGGCTGAAGAATATTTACGACATCAATCTGGATACGTCTGGTGGCCCGTCTCTTGGATTTATGGTCTCCGTGTTTAAACGCAAATTCCCACCCCTCAAATCCACAACCTCTTATGTTGTTCTATGTTTAATTATAAAAACAGTCTTCTAGTTTACCCAGTAAAGTTTAAATTAGCATGACTTAAGAACAAAATGAGAGCTTGTGAGGCTGAGAAGCCGATTTGTTCCCAGACGCAGCACTTATTGAAATTGGCTGATTTACTTAAATCACATTATCGACAAGCGTAAAAGGATTGAGCGCGCGCGCGAAACCTCATGTTTTTACGCTTTTCACAGTTTACTCGGTTTATTTTCTTGAAAGCCTGCGTATGTGAAAATAAAATAGAACACTTTAGCAACATTGTTTCATTTTAACATAGTAGGGAGTGTCATTGTCATTTAAAAGTGTCTTATGACGCACTATATCTACTCACTTTGTTTCAAATAATGTCCTAAAAATGTCATGTTATGAATCCCAAAAAAAAAAGCATGTAAGTAACCGATTTGCAAGACCGAAGTGATCCCATAAGTCTTCCGTGAACAAAATTTCGTACGGAACACTAAATAACATATTTCTCATAACACTATATTAACATAACTTCTCGTTGAATAATGAACAATCGGTTTATCAGTCATATAACGAAATGTTTATGATTACAAATAGGTACTTACAGTTAGGACGTGCCACAAACTTGACGAAGCCTCGCGCATCGCGATCTGACATTAGTACCTTAGTATGCGACTCCAAAACTAATAAACCTAGAACTGTAAAATTTTGTTTTTATGCATATCGTTTATTATGCATTTCGGATGTACGTAACTTAAAATAATACAAAAAATACATTTGTAGTTATAACTTAAAATTAATATAAAAATAAAGAATGTCTTAATAAACAAGATTCCATTTACACAACAAACAGTCGTCCAATTCTACTCGGCAAATCAGCCTTGAAAACGTTAGGTAACCAAAAGTGCGATTGCATAATTACGTGCGGAACACTAAATAACATATTTCTCATAACACTATATTAACATAACTTCTCGTTGAATAATGAACAATCGGTTTATCAGTCATATAACGAAATGTTTATGATTACAAATAGGTACTTACAGTTAGGACGTGCCACAAACTTGACGAAGCCTCGCGCATCGCGATCTGACATTAGTACCTTAGTATGCGACTCCAAAACTAATAAACCTAGAACTGTAAAATTTTGTTTTTATGCATATCGTTTATTATGCATTTCGGATGTACGTAACTTAAAATAATACAAAAAATACATTTGTAGTTATAACTTAAAATTAATATAAAAATAAAGAATGTCTTAATAAACAAGATTCCATTTACACAACAAACAGTCGTCCAATTCTACTCGGCAAATCAGCCTTGAAAACGTTAGGTAACCAAAAGTGCGATTGCATAATTATCATATTACTTCCACTTCCAACCCATCACGTGTAGCGCTATTTTATTAATGACAAGATCTCTGTAACTGTTAGGGCACTCTTAACAATAAACATTAACCATAAACTTAAAAGTACGATATGTGCCGCATCGTGCCCCAAAAGGTGTTACGCAGAATAAATAGCCCACCCTCGTGCTCAGATGCCCAGTTTATCTCTTTTAATGTGGCATTCACCTTATATTATGCCACAACGTCCTCTGGGATATGATTCCACGGTAGCGAAACGGCACGGATTCGAAAAATTGTACCGCCATGACTAATTCTAAGCGACATATCTCGCGAGCGATTGTATTATCCTAAATGCGAGCGACAAGGGAAAGGGTTGGTGAGAAAACGGAACAATGCTGTCAAATAGACTAAAAATGGATAGCGTGTCTCGCGTTGGCGGCTTGGATAACTGACGCACTTTGCCGATATCCCTGGTAATACATATATGTAGTATATTACCAGAGGAATATATCGGAAGCATGTCTTATGTTGCTTTTAATCTTGTATGATGAAATAAATAATGGGAATGTGATGATAAACAATAAACAAATTATTCAAATCAACAACGATCGCTTGTTTTTTGATTCTAAGTATGCTGCTGAGCTACCTAAAAAGTAAAGTACATACAACAAATCAGGGAATCAAATATTTTTAGGATATATTTTTAAATTTCGTACTGTTCAGTTTTATTCCATATGGATATAGATCAAATTTAGGGAATATTAGTAATAAAAATATTGTATACATGGTATAAAAGTAAAACGTCCATAGTTTGTCGAAATTACTTATTTAGCTTAACCACTTAAGTACATAGTTGTTATCCAACCAAATGAAGTGTATTTTTCTGCTTATAGGAATTTAATGCTTGTGATTAGGTAAGTATAGGGAATTGTATGCAGATTTATCAATCAGTATCTGTGTTGTACACAAAATCAAAGCAAGACATATATGGTGACAGTAACAGTTTTCCATTTTATTTTAGTTCTAATTGGAGTTTTCTTTTTCTATAAATTATTTAATTAGGCTTAAGTACAGCCTACCGTACTCGACCGCTTTATAAATTACATAAGTTATTTCGTCCTCTCTGTTAATTTCAGGCTCAGACCAGATGGACCAAAAATAACATAAGTTTTTAGCAAAAATTTCATTTTTGGTACAAGCTTTTGTCGCTGACTACTTTTAGAGTTCCTATGGCCACCCCCTGTCTCCATCATCAGCTCGATGTTACCATAATATTGCATTGTCACCCGACTTACATGTACCTATGCAAATTTTCAGCTTCTGTAACCAGGATGTGGGTCAAATTTAACTTGCAAGATTTGACCCGTACAAACATAGTTACATACTTACATAGGTACATTGCAAGTTAATAAAAAGCGGCCAAGTGCGAGCCGGACTCGCCCATCAAGCGGTCCGTATTTAGGGGATTTATGAAGTACATATTAAAAAAAACTACTTACTAGATCTCGTTCAAACCAATTTTCGGTGGAAGTTTGCATGGTAATGTACATCACATATTTTTTTTAGTTTTATCATTCTGTTATTTTAGAAGTTACAGGGGGGGGGGGGACACACACACATTTTACCACTTTGGAAGTGTCTCTCGCGCAAACTATTCAGTTTAGAAAACAATGATATTAGAAACCTCAATATCATTTTCGAAGACCTATCCATAGATACCCCATACGTATGGGTTTGATGAAAAAACATTTTTGAGTTTCAGTTCTAAGTATGGGGAACCCCCAAAATGTAATGTTTTTTTTTCTATTTTTGTGTGAAAATCTTAATGCGGTTCACAGAATACATCTACTTACCAAGTTTCAACAGTATAGTTCTTATAGTTTCGGAAAAAAGTGGCCGTGACATACACGGACAGACGGACAGACATGACGAATCTATAAGGGTTCCGTTTTTTGCCATTTGGCTACGGAACCCTAAAAAGCTTGTAAAATAACTTTCGTCACGGTAAAAGCTTTTTCACATACATACTTGGTAGCTGCAATGCACTTTTATTTGGTCTTGCTCCTACATTAGAATAACCTTCCCACGGTGTAGAGAGGACACTAGGTAATTACCGAATAGTAGTTTAGATAAATAATTATAATAAGTGAAGCAAAAATGCACCCAGCTGCAAAATTATATCCTGGCTACTTCATGAATGGATGTAAATGCAATTTTGCATTGAAATTATTCCAATATAGGTTTGAAAGTACTTTTCTAAAATACCATTAAATTTATAAAGATAAATACTTGTAATTATTTGGACATGACACTGACATTTTTATCAAGTTCGTAACTTTCACATTTTCAAAAAAAAAATTTATACTTTTAGAACTACCATTTCACTTTATTGCTACGAAGTGCGGACTACGCTACGTCGCCACGTAGTGTCGTAGGCAGAGGAAACTGTGCTACGAGCACGCGTATTATGAAATGAAATAGGCATCCACGTATGTAGACTACTTCTTTCTTGTAACTGTGAGTGGGCCCGATTCGAATTTTGAACCAGACATCTATTATAGATATCCATTAGACATCACCAAGATACGACAACGATGTACGACAGAAATGTAAAACAAACCTTAATGCACTGGCTAACTCCAACAAAGTCACACTTAGATGGGTACCAGGGCACTCCGACATTAACGGAAACGAAGAAGCAGACGAACTTGCAAGAAAGGGCGCAGACACACCCCTGGTCGGCCCAGAACCGTTCTGTGGAATCACAAAACGGGATGCATATTCTCTGCTCAGCGACTTAGAAAAAACGAGAGCAATCGATTGGTGAAAGTTCGCTAAAGGACAAGAACACTCGAAAGCTCTAATCAAAGGGTTCAACAGCAAAATCGCTAAGGAGCTTCTAGGGCTCAAAAGGCACAAAACGTGCGCGGTGACCAGAATACTGACTGGATACTGTAAGTTGAACAAGCACATGTTTCAAATTGGCAAGAAACAAGATGCGACATGCAGGTTCTGCCAGGAGTCAGAGGAGACTGCAATGCACATTCTCTGTTCCTGTGGACAATTAATGTCAAAAAGAAATACCTACTTAGGGCGGCATGTATTGCAACCCTATGAGGTACAGAACGTTACGGCCCAAAGCATCTGTAATTTTCTGGATGCAACGGGCATTAGTAATGAACTTTAAAAGGGCCGTCACAATAGATCAATACCTGGTCGACGTGACACTCAAAGGCCCCGTACCACCCCAATAATAATAAATAAATACGACAACGATATTTTTAAGATCTAGCCTGTCAAATTTGACATTTCCGCGATTCTGGAGATACTCTTTAACGATTTTCACAATGTCTAAAACGTCTCAACATACATAACAATGAACTATTTAGTTGGTATCTAGTAGGATATCGTATCGTTCTCTTCTCTAGAACGGATCTTGTTTTCCGAATACGCGTGTGTCCGCTCCTACATCATAAGTCGGGAGATGAAAAACCTTTATACAACTACAATAAGTACAGTTCAGTGAGAGAGACGATGATAATTAAAATCTCGCGGAACGCGGGCAAGATAACTTAATGAGGGTTGACAAATTAGTACCGAGTTCCGTAAGTTGGCAAACATTCGTCGGCTCTCGTTCTCGGGTTCACGACGGATTCTGGAGGCAGCGGTATAAATAAGTACGTTAAAAATTTGGACAAGCTTGAGAACGTCAACATTGTTATTCGTGTGGCTATATACATTATTATACATAGAAGTAAAATTCAACAGAGTATTTTGAAATGTTATGAATTGAAATACGAGTTTTAGAAAACACGAGCGCAACAGACGGAAAGCTGGGGTGGAAACACTTAGGTTTAGAATTTATACAGCAACGGACTCCCTCTAATTGTTTGTGGTGGAGTGATCTGAACGGGAGCTTTGTAGGCGAGACGTAGGTACCTGATAGTTATTGCTTAACCTAATCTGCCTTTGATCTCTTTTTCTACCATTCAAAATTGTACTCCATAAGATGTTGTATTTCTGTAGGAAAATAAATAGGTAACATAAATCTCAAAATTGGTTCATTGTGTTTAGATAAGATAATTTAGATTATAATTTGTCATGTTGTTACCACAGCTTAAGGTTAATGGCGTTAATCGATAATAGACTTCTTCAATAATCGGATGGGATGGAATGAGGATGGGTACCCCGTCGTTCACCAGACGGATACTCACCTGGCGTTCAACACTTAGTCTGCTTAAATATTTTTAGTTAGTTTTAATAAACATAGGTTTCATTGCTGCGAAAATTCATTTTCCGGAGTTCATAAACACTCCTATACGCCTTTTTATGATAAAATGCAAGTAATACCTATCAATGGCAGAATTTTCGGAAATAAGTACATAGTTATGTATGTTAAAATGTATGTAATGTGTAGGTATGTTAAATATTAGAATAAATACTCTGTATACATTTCTTTAAATTTTCAATATTAAGTTCCCTCCAGGTATCGTTGATTGTACATACATCATCATACACTCGGAGATCACATTTTTTATTCTGTTTGTTTCGAATGGATTCATCAAGTATTAACATGCAATATTCGATAAAATGAATGTTCTCGAATATTGCAGTGATTTTGCTTAAATAAATACTATAGAACGCATACAGAATAAGTCCCGCAGTTAACTCACACAACGATAAGTATAAAATGTCTTGGTCTTGACAAGCAAGACGAAGAAAAAAATCTACTTACGTTACGTACCTACGTACGGTTTAACTGCTTACCAACCAAGGTATCACTCGTGACTTAATCTGAAGTACCGTAAAATGGGGTGAGTAGGGTCAAAACTGAAATTCAAACCTCGATAACATTTTATTTTTACATGTGAAAACTGAATAGTGTATATAATTAAGTGTTCCGGACGTTTGTATTTTAGTTTTTATTTTATTTTGGATAGTTCCATTTCATAACTTTGACGATAAAGAGGAAAACCCACCTCACCCCGTAGTGCCTCGTATTTGGGGTGAGAGGTGTTTTCATACAAAGGTGATTTTGAAAGAATGTTGGATCGATTTTTTTTTATTATGCGTATTACTATAGCTCCATTTTAAATTGGAATACATTATTTTTGTAGCAGTAGCCTTAAAATCCCTTCTCACCCCCTTCTCAAACCTTTTTTACCCATTCATAACCCACCTCTCCCCGCGAATCCTACTCACCCCGTTTTACGGTAACTACAAAAAAAAATCCCCCTTCGCCTCCCATACTACAGGTATATTTGTTCATTTGAGTTATATCATTATAATTATGATATGTATAGGATCGAAAGTACGTAAGTAGGATGAGTAACACTGGAGCTAAAAAAGAAAAATAAATATATATATTTTCAGTTTCAAGACATTTAATAGCGCCTACGAGTTTGAGCTAACAATAACTCACTAATATTAATAAATAACTATGTCTAAAATCTAACAGTACCTAACAGTAAGTATGGTATCTGGAATAGGCACTACACGCAACTCAGGCAGACCACCTACCAGCTGGTGGACGACGGTTGAAAAATACCTAAAAGAAGGTCATTTTCGAACAAATTTCGATACCAGTTTATAGGTCATTTAAATAAAGATGTAGCGCAAGACCGCGCTAGATGGAAATTGAGGACAAGGAAGGCCGACCCCAAGTAAATGGGAACAGTAGGAAGAAGAAGAATGGTATCTGGAATAGGCCTCCAAGTCTGCACTTAGTTTCATGAAGGTAAGGATTAAATACGAGAACAAAAGCATTTTGGACGTAATAGTACTAATGTAATAATTTAATATTATTATTTTTATTTAGTGTAATAATTTGCAGAGGCCGGGAAAGGGCAAATCGTGGATGAGCTTCGATTATGTCGGACGACGCGAAGCGGAGTCCGACAAAGAAGACGAATCCACGAATTGCTATTCCTGCCGAGGCATATATAGTGCTTTTCTCCAAACATGCGAGGAAATAGGGTAAAATAATCATTATTTAAGCATCAAGCATCACTCAAATCGAACCTTCACATCAAAAATGTCAAAAACAATTTCCCTCTTTAATTAATTTTTAAAAGTTAAAGGCACAAACTTATTCTGCCATTCAGTACCATTCAATATTCGTTCATTCAAAATATAGTTGGTAAATATAAAACTATACTCATCCTTTTCTTTTGGGTGCTAGTACTAGTGTAAGACAAAGATAGTATGATTATATTTGTCTATGTCAAACTATAATTGTGCAAATATAAGCTTTATGAACACGGATGAGATCCTTAAAAAATATAAATAATTTTTGATTTTATTAAGCAGTATTCGCACGATTATACACGAGCACTACGGTCTTGTAAGAACGAGACATGTAAGGTCGTTTATATCACTATCTCACTCTATCCTTTAGCTTGAAATTATAGCTGATCGGGTCGTCTAGACGCGGCCCGCGGCTATAATAATTGGCTGTTGCGTTTTTATTTTTAAAAAGTAAAAAACACTACAGCAATAAGTTATTACTGTAGTGTTTTTTTACTTCCCGTCCGCTAGAACAGGACAGCGATAGTTTTTATTTTTTTAATTAGAGTTTGACAATAAAGAAGTACTTCCCGTACTATTTTTGCTACAATAAGGTGAACATTTCATGAGCATATTGGAGAAAACTAAAGTTACTTAAATTATTTTACAAGCTTGTTTCGAAATATGTAGTTTCATTGCGATGACAAATAGCCACTTAGCTGATGCGGGCGGGATAAATGACTGAAATTAATTTGAAAATATAGTTTCACATTTCTAATGATTCGTTCAGAGCTGGGATTATATCATCGTAGTAAGTAGTAGTAGTACATTGTGCAATAAGGGAGGCCTGGAGCCCGTTTCTCAAAATCTTGTAACTTGTAATACAAGTGGAAGTCCCTTTCTAACAAAAGCTGTCAGAATGTGACATCGGCTTGTATTACAAGTTACAAGCTTTTGAGAAACGGGCCCCTGCTATGGGTAAACTTGTTAACGGGAGTCAATGGAAAGGGAGTTCTATTTTTACTATGGTGTGAACCATGTGAACCAACAAGGTTGAAAATCAAGCTGTAAATGAGTTATACATTAAAACAGTGATGTATATTTAATGATTAATGTTATTTGCTTTTTGATTAAAAAGTTAATTTGAATCTGTTTCATTATACTTTTACACAATTTTAAATTGTGACTGTATGCCGAATTCGGTTTGTGTTTTTCATGTCTTTACGTCAGACAATAAACAAAATACTTTAAGTTTGCCCTGTTTAACACTTATTTCGCTGAACACTTTAGTTTTTTCTTCAGAAGTATGATGAAATAGTACATTTCGATGCTAGTGCGGAAGGTATGTCATTACTTCACGAGTACCGAGATATCTTGCCACGAGCCGCAGGCGAGTGGCAAGACTCGGGACGAGTGAAGAATGACATTTCCGCACGTGTATCGAACGACGTTTTTTAATACAGTTGCGAAAAAATAAGAAAAACATTGTTAATCGTACACTAAACAAAAGTGGTAACAGTGACAGCTCGGTTAGACGTCGTCTTTAAGTATATTATATCTATGGGCGTTTGGCAGCTATTCCGTTCCATTCAGTCAACTTATTAAGAACGGAATTTTCAATATTGAATATTAAAAAATAAACGTGTTATATTGATGAAGAGGTAAGTAATTAAATATGAAATATGTAATATTTTTCGTATTCTTACATTAACGGTAGGTTTTTATGCTGATTACGACGTTTAAAGGAAACTAATATTAACACTCATCAATAAGTAGTCGTGAATTGGAACAAGTATAAATTTAAAAAAATTGGAAAAGTAAAAAGCACTAGTTCGAGATAACCAACTTTCCGCACGCTAAACAGCTACGTAAAGTAGCACTTTTTGAGCAACTGTATTAAAAAACATTTTACAGTACATATGCTATATACAGTGCTACTTTATCGCCCTAGGGCGTTTTACAGTAGTTACCTACATATGGCCCTTTAAATTTTTGAGGGACCCTTACCTCAAAAATTTAAAGGGCCTATGTAACTACTGTAAAACTTTGTACGATAAACGTGCGAAAAGGTAATTCGCAACTCGTGTCGATTTAAAACATCATCATCATCAATGCCTAATTAAGAGCTATGCTCTTATCGGTGGAGTAATCGCCACTCTTCTCTTTTCTGGGCCAGCCTTTTAACTCCCCCGTACGACACGACAGAAACTCTATCTTTTATTTGGCTGAGATATGTGATCTTTAAGTAGTAAATATAAATAACACTGACAAATCAAACTAAACCGCACAACGTCGTAAACTAGTTCGTTACCGGGGCGGAGACGAACAGCCGCGCAAACTACGCCCCCGGCTTCCCTAAGAACCGAATAATATGCAAATATTCTTAACTCAACGCAATGAGTAAACGTTATACTCGTACAGTATACAATAATACGCACAGTAAACAGTTACTGTGCGGATTATTGTGTAATCATGGACATATCATTTTTCAATTGTTTAGGTAAACTCAAAGAATTGAAAAATGATATGTCCATGATTACACAATAATCCGCACAGTAACTTGTTTATCATGGCACGTCAACCACTAGGAATGGAATCGGCATAATCTTAGATGAACACCTGAAGCATAGAGTGATCAGAGTGGACAGAATTAGCGACAGGATAATGAATATTAAATTGGCGCTTGATGATCAACCGTGTTTAAATGTATTATCTGTTTACGCCCCACAAGTCGGCTGTCCTAAGGAAGAAAAAGACCGTTTTTGGAGTGAGTTAGAAGACGTAATACAGGAAATACCAATGAACGAAAGAAAGTTGATTGCGGGGGATCTTAACGGCCACGTAGGTCGGAGTGCACCTGCAAACTGCCATGTACATGGAAACTTTGGCTATGGAAACCTTAATGACCAAGGAAAACGCATTATAGAACTTGCTTCAAATTTCAATCTTCCAATCATTAACACACTTTACCAGAAAAAAGATGAGCACCTTATTACCTACAAGAGCGGAAAATCATCAAGCCAGGTGGACTATTTTCTGTGCGAACACTCAATGCGCCGATATTTTAAGAATTGCAAGGTTATACCGGGAGAGCCGTTAACATCACAACACCGTATACTAGTCGCCGGCCTGAAAATGCCAAACTGGAACAAAAGGCCCAAAATAAAGCCTCGTCCCCGAATTAAATGGTACAATCTCAATAAACCAGTGGGAGAGAATGTCAGGTCGGAAGCAGATAAACACCTCTGTGACTCTATAGAATGTCAAGATAACGCGAATAATGCTTGGAATCACTTTCAAAGGTCAACTGTAAAAATAGCTGCTAAACATCTAGGTATCACAAAAGGAAAACTTAATATTGGAAAAGAAGCAAGCTGGTGGAACGAATCGATTAAGAAAAACCTAGAAGCAAAAAAGGAAAATTTCAAAAAGTGGCAAAAGTCTGGCTCAGATCAAGACAAAGAAACTTATATACTTTCTAAGAAAATTGCAAAACGTAGTGTTGCCGTTGCCCGCGCAGAGGCACAAGAAGAACTTATTTGCCGTTTAGAAAACTGTACAAATGAAAAAGACATTTTTCAAATTGCAAGAGCGCGACATAAACAAACTCAAGATTTCAAGCAGATAAAGTTTATAAACGATTCCACAGGCAAGCTTTTAACAGATGATAAAGACATACTAAGCAGGTGGCATGAATATTATAGGACTTTGTTTAATGAAGAATTTCCCCAGGAAACATCGAGTCCTTTACCGTATACTCTGGGCCCAGTTGAAGAAATATCACTTGAGGAAGTTAGGGCGGCCCTTTCCGGTATGAAGAACGGAAAAGCCACAGGTCCCGATGAAATCCCAGCCGAATATTGGAAAAAACTTGGACCCAGTGGCATAGCGTGGCTGACCAAACTCTTTAACAAAATCTTATATTCCAAAAAAATGCCAGACATGTGGAGACTTAGTAATCTTGTCCCTTTCTACAAGAATAAGGGTAACGTTGCGGAATGTGGAAATTACAGGGCTATAAAACTAACATCTCATGCTCTTAAGATGTGGGAACGTGTTCTTGTAAAGAGGCTTAGTAGGATAACTAACATCACACCCAACCAGTGCGGCTTTAGAAGTGGTGCCAGTACAACGGACGCGATCCATTCAATCAGGATACTCAGTGGAAAGTACAAGACACTAAAAAAAGATCTTCACCTAGTCTTCATCGATCTTGAAAAGGCTTTTGACCGTGTACCGCGTCAGCTAATCTGGAAAGCACTGAGGGCTCAGAATGTGCCCGAATACTACATAGACCTCATACGGGACATGTACACAAACATAAAAACCCAAATTATTACACCTGTAGGTACGAGCAGCCAGTTTGAAGTCGGAGTGGGCGTACACCAGGGCTCAGCGTTAAGTCCGATATTGTTTAACATCGTTATAAACTTTGTAACTGAACATATACAAAAACCAGCGCCTTGGAATTTATTATATGCCGACGACATTGTCTTAATAGCGGAGTCGTTACCAGAGCTACAGGCTGATCTTACAAAGTGGTGTAACGCTTTGGAAGGAAGTGGACTCAGAGTAAGCAAGCCAAAGACGGAGTATATGTGTTGTAACTTCTCTACTGCTGCACAAACTGGCACGGCCTCAATATACGACATTCCGCTAAAAAGAGTAGAATGTTTTAAATACTTAGGCTCAGTAATAGATGCCAATGGCAATATTCAGAAAGACATCGAGTCTAGGATTAGAACTGGCTGGCTGAAATGGAGATCTCTTTCCGGTGTTCTTTGTGACTCAACAATGCCAATCAAAACCAAGGGCAGGATATACAAAACAGCTGTAAGGCCCGCTATGCTGTATGGCTCGGAGTGCTGGCCCATGCGAAAAGACGATACCCAGAAGTTGCACGTAAACGAGTTAAAAATGCTCCGATGGGCCGGAGGAGTCACACGCATGGACAAAGTGAGAAACGAGTATATCCGGGGTTCCTTCAAAGTTGTTGATGTAGCCTCTAAACTGAGGGAAACGCGGCTGCGATGGTACGGGCACGTTATGCGGCGTGACGAACAACATTTGACCCGTAAAGTAATGGCCATCGAAGAGGGTGGACGAGGCAGAGGACGCCCTCCTGCCACCTGGATCAGAACCGTTGCCAACGATATGAAGACGTTGGGAATAAACCCAGAAACGACGCAAAACCGCCAACTATGGCGACAATGTATTAGGGGGGCCGACCCCGAATAGGGATAAAGGCAAGGAGAGAAGAAGAGGTAAACTCAAAGAATTTAATTTCCGACCCATTTCGTACCTTGTCATATTGACAATCAATAGCAAGTCTCAGACTTCATACTCATACTCACTGTGACAAGGTACAAAAAGGGTCGGAAATTAAATTCTTTGACTGTACCACATTTTCGATTGCTTTATACATAGGTATGTTAGAAATCGCTCACATGACTAATGGTGATGTGTCGCTGGAAGTTACCCCTTTTCTCCGATGACTAACTTACTGGTATTAGTTTAGTATACGTTGCGAGTGCGTACGCATGTTTACATTCGATTGCGCGCTTACTTAACACAACTCAGGAAAAGTTCCTATAAAACGCGCAACTTATATGCTGGAAATTTATTTTACCATTGCGAGAGAAATTAGTATATTATTCTTAAAAAACTAGAGATATGTTAATTAATTGTGCAGAACATTGATGACTGTTTGCTTCCTAAGCCTTCCTGCTAATCTGAAAATATATTAGTCCCTCGCAAAAAAAATCAATGAATGTCTAATATGTATTTATGAAAATGTAATGAATGTCTAATATTTCGAAAAATGCAATGAATGTCTAATATTTCGAAAACAAATGGAGCAGTTTCAAATTATGTTCTGTATTTAAGGAATGTCGGCGTAAGTATGGCGTGGGAGGTCTGTCTGTGTTGCGAAACGTTTAAATGTTTGAATTGATATACACCTCCGGCCCTCCGGATTTTGGCTACCGATGGTGCAGAAGATTAAAATACTTAACGTTGGAATGTTGTTTAGGTACTATTTATGTAGGTATATTCTTAGGTTTATATCCAATTCCGATTCCAATTATTTATTCATAAAATTTACATTATATACGTCATATACAATTACAGATACTTTTTACTACTTACCTATACAATAAATCAATTTTATAATTATGCCGAAACTGGGGCGTTCAAATCCGGCCCTGCGCATGAAATTATCAAATCAAATGCTGCGTATCAAATGTAATTAAAATTTATAAGCTTTAGAATTGGCATGTTTCCTTAATTTTAATTTCGTATTTACTTAAGCAGAAACGTCTGCAGACGATGTTATTATATTAAGCTTAGAAATTTAGTATGATATGGCGCATCGTTTTACACGGGACTCCATGCAGTAGCCGTATAAAAACTCTTACGGTAGATGTCGCTAGGCCTAAGCCTAAGCTCATATGGTGGAAATATTCGCTGTTCTCCGGTGTGCTCTCAGTAGCTCAGTGTCGCTGGTTCGAGCCCCGCCTGACTCGCCTGTGAATTTTTTCACTTTTTATTTATTTCTAAGCTTAATGTTATTTGTGTAGATTTCATGATGTTTTTAGTGATTGTATAAGAGAGCTGCTATTCAGTGATTAATTTAGCTACATGGTGGGGCCAATTTTTGAAATTCGAACGCTCGCTTTCGTGTATTTCGTTCAGCTACTACTACTACACTACCCACTACTATAGACATGTAAATTCTGCTAATAGAATTGAAAACCAGTAATCAATACGACTAGATTCCCAATTTCTATCGCTCGTATTTCAAAAATCAGCATTTCGCTGTTTTCCACCGATTACGAGTGACGAAATTGAGCGATCGAAATTAAAAAATCGGCCCTCAGAAGCTGGATTCGCATTAAAATTTAAAGTAATCTTGATTTGATATTGATGTCATATTACTCACCAACTGATATTGATTTCATATGACAGCATTTCACTCGTTCCTACATATAAAGAAATTCAAATCTAGTTTCCTAGTTCTAGTTTGGTTTAGGTATTTTTTCAGGTTTTTTCTCGCTGAGGTGTCATCGAGTAAATAATAATGGACATAATGTCCTTGTCCGCCGCGGCGAGCCGAGATTTATTTGGGGTCATAAAAAAGTACATTTCTAGAATAAATTGTGAGATTGGACTCACACCTTGTCATCACGCCTGTGACAGAGTTTATTCAGTCGAATGCGCTGTTCGGCCCAAGTTACAGAGTTTACAGTTTTCCAATTGTTTACGATTTCCTGGTCAATGAATGACTTATAGTCATCGTAATTTTTTTTCTATCGATCCAACGTTTTGCCCGTGAATCAAAAAAAATCCACCAATATAGTTAATCGTACCTACACCTACAGGGAATCATTCTGGGATAACTATAATTTAATAAATTAAATTAGTGTGTTATTGAATTGTTCTAATTGAATTACAAATTACTTTACACAAAAGTCGCGCCGCCACCGCTAATGCCGTGTGTAGCAGTACGAAAGTTTCACAGTTTCGTTCCCATTAATAATTCTCCCGAGGCGTCCATGGCCTCTGAAAAGAATATTTCACTCTTTTGAAGCTGCAAACTGGGTACAATCGAATTACCATTTAAAAGGCTCCCTTGTATTGCTATTTAAAACGTTCAACGATTTTCGGTAGCTTTGTTGTTGCGTTTGTGTCTCCCTTTTCAAAATAGTTCTTATCTCGCTGATAGGGAAGTAAGATAATGAAAAGAAATATTCCCTTTGTATGTTTTATCAATGTATTTTGACTTTTCGAACCAATGCTTCAAAAATACAAGCAGTATTTAAATATTTTAATGTAACTTTTACCAAACTCGGCTTGCTTTTTTTTTCTGTGAAATCGGAGTAGTTACAAAGCTACATTAAATTTTATCCTTTAGAGTGCACGGTAATCCAGTGTAAATTTTGAGTTGTTTCTTCACGTAAAAGCGATGAATTTGAATGACAAATATATTATAATAATTCTTTTCTGTATCAATTTTATATCTAGTAAAATTAATAATTAAATTATTTTTTACTAGTTCCATAATAACTAAGAACTCTTAGGCGGTTATCACACTGGATGCGATTCGCACTTCGCACCAATTAAAAGGACCAAAAGCTGGTGCATTTTTGAACGATTCGTGACAGCCATTGAGATAAAGAACTATCAAAACTTTAATACAGAAGATGGCTTTTGGGATCCAGCAGGCTATCTGATAAAGGAACAAGCAGAGATAAAACTATGTGACACAGGCCATGGTGTTGAATCGTGTTGGTACACATTTTTGTATAGTGGTGTTATTTTAAATAGTCGTCATGTATAACTAGCTTTATGAGCCTATTTTACACGTATAATTAGGCTTAAAATTATAATTTTTGTTCATTATTCAATTATTTATGTAGATGGGGGTAGTAATTTGTATTTTGACAGAGATAAATATTGTTTTTCACCACACCACTTGGTCAAGGCGCTCTTGATTGTTCAAAAGCCGATGAAAGTTGCATTTTGTCCATATTGAAAAGTAGCCTTATGCAAATTTTGTTATTTCTCAGTCTCCCGTTGACCACGAAAGCTGTACAAGTACAAGACATCGGGATGTATTGTAAATTCATACTCGATATAAGTCGTTAAAATAGTTTTATTTCATAACACAAAAATCTTGAAATTCGATTTAGGCATCTGGTTATCAGGGCTCTAATCATTGCAAATTGACTCTAGAATATCCTCTTTCACCGTCGAATTACCTACCAATCAGACTGTATGTAATTATTTAATTAATGTAATTAGCTTTCAGTTCCGCAATTTCAGTAAAGGTAAAATCTGTATGTAGTTGGCCGCAACATACTCTATCATTCGTTCTGGGAGACATCAATGCATTAATTCTGCGAAAATTATTATTATTATATAATTATAGGCGAGCAGCTATTGAGCTGATGAGCCTATGTCACACAGTGTCCAGAAAATGATTTCGCCTTTATATTTATAACCGCTATAATAAGTCATTTCAATTAAATCCCTTTTGCGAACATTTTTGTAATAGCATTTTCTATAAGAATTACGGTTATAAAATAGTTTATATTGCAACCACGTCACGTATTACATCTGTGACTTTAAAAATGAAGGGAAGTGTTAAAGTTTCTAGCTCAGGAACAAATCGTGGACGGCTACTAATGGACATAATGGACCGCTATCGGCCGGTTACCTAAGTGGCTACGCGACCAGACGCAGAATGGCGACTATATTTACCTTATGTTCACTTGTGGAGTCGGCAATGTCGGCATTAGATGTTCCTACTTTATGGGACTGACGGAAAATGTTGCCACAATTCTACTACTATAGTTCGTTTTTTTAGCATTAGAAATAAGGTAAACAATCTTGATGTGTCTTTTAATTTAAAAACACATTTTAAAAATAAGTTACGGCAAATATGTAACAATTATTAATCTAATACGATCATTTATATTCTTCTGCTTTCATAAGTAATAGTTTTTGATTTTTAAAAAGCGTTTTTCAATTATAAGACAAGTCAAGATCGCTTACCTTCTTGCAAGTTCTTTCTAATGCTAAAAAAAAACGAACTATAAGCGTGGTATTAGGTTTGTTTACGTGTAAAATTACAAAGCTTGTATTTGATGTAAAGTATACAAACCTATTTAATTTACCGTATAGGAAATACTCGTATGGGGCCAATCTGCTGTGTAGCTTGGGTGTTAAAATATAATATATTTTGTACGTATCTGTATTTGATAGGTACCTGTTAGATAAAATTAGAATGTGTTAGAATAACATTCTGTTATTGAATAAAATATTCTCACCTGTAAATATCGACATCAGATCCACATGCATGTGAAATGTTGTCAGAGGTAAGCCTGTTATTCGCATGATTACTTCCGTATTTCGTTTTCCTAGCGCCTAATGAGGCGTATTTTTATAGAAGGAGGGTCCATTCTTCAATAAAAAAGTGTCAGAATTGTATTAGATTGTATTCACAAGTCTTGTTTCAGTTTACGCTACACCAAGAAGTATGTGCGACACATGTCGCAAGCAAGGCAGGTTTGGTTTTCAATTTGTATTAAAATAATACACAGCCATATTCGAACTTTTTTTTTTCTGGCTTACTCCCTGCGATTTTGCACAGGGTGTATTTGCCAATGTCGGTGTTGACTTTCACACGTGAGGAGAATGTTCGGTATAATAATTTTGTATTTTTGGAAGGATATAGTTGGGAACTGTTCGAACTTTAACATACGTCAAATATTAGATATGTCAGTGTCAAACAAGTGTCAAAAGTGACGTTTCTTCAAACAAAAACTTCACTTTTGACACTTGTTTAACACTGACATAATATATCTTGGTGATGTCTAATTGATATCTAGTTCAAAATCCGAATCGCGCTCACAATCATAATGCTGCCTAGGATTTGCGTGGCCTTGGAATGATTTTCTTTACCCCAATATCCCGGTCATAATTTTCCTAAATTCAATATATTTCATACCTACCTATTTATTTCCATTTTTTTATTCTGATCCGTCTGTCTAAAGTGCTGTTGTGTTATAGTAAACATAAAATATTAATTGTATCAGTGGTGTTATAATTGAGTTATCCTGCATCTGTTCTGTTACTTATTGTAATGTAAACACTTCAACTTTGTTAACAAGTATGTTAACTACACTACATTGTACTTAAAATCCATTTATGTTATGTGACTGTTTGTGTTCTAAATTAAAAAAAAATTGTGATTAAATGTCTGCTGTTACCTTTGACTAATGCAACAAATTGTTCCGCTAACTCTTTCCTACTCGTACTGTTAAAAATGATCAAATTTTTTAAAAACAACAATCAACATCCAAATACAAGCCTTAAGCAAATATAGTTTTCCCATTTATAGTCGTCAAACTTGCTCCGTTCCTTTGAATTAAAATTCTCAATGGGAACTAGAGTTTGGAAGACACTGACAGAGTTTGGTACCAAGTGAGGGTATGAATAAAGTTGGAACGCAATTGAGTTGGCAGCCCACTGACATTAAGCTCACGCTGCCTCCGCCTCCGCGGCGGTCATTGTTTGACCCTGTGTTCCGATTGCTTTCGGATTATTAGATTCAGGCGAGCCAGTACAACTGGGTCATCGAGTTCCGTTAATATAGATAAACCAATTAGCAGGAGCATGTGAACGCTTTACATCTGGCGACTTTACTCACCGGCAGCATAGAGAAAAAAATACATAGATTGCTCACTCCATACATCAGTTTTAGTACCAAAAAGACTATTAACATCTAGCATCGAGTAGCGGAACTATCAGTACTGCTACTGGACAATAGATGTAGCAGTACTGATAGTTCCGCTACTCGATGCTAGATGTAGACACTGAAATTAATAGTCTGATGTATGGAGTGAGCACTCTTGTCTTACTATATTTCTCTATGCCGGCAGCAATATAACACAACTTACAATACACTACATACACCAAGGGTAAGTCCATTTATTAGGCAGGATGTTGAGCTGCTCCAGATTCTAACAGAATAGCAATAAAATTCACTTTCCTACCTAAATAATAATTAAGTACATATACACGTAAACGACAAAGTTTGTTCCTCGGTAAGCTATGGTAGTAACTACCCTGTTTTCTTCTATTGCTTACGCAGGAATGACCTTACTTAATTCCTCAGAACACTTGCCAAATTTCTGACGGGTGGCTTTAAGCGAATGCTGGAACATATAATAGTCTTATTTCTGACGCACTACATAATGTAGTTTAGAGGATCTAAATAATAACATTATGCCTATTAAACACTATGAAATATTTGTTGAAGCCGAGCTATAATAATCAGGTTATTATCAAAAAATATAATTGTGGGTTTTATTAAGTAAAGTAATTAAATAGGTAGGCAGACTTAAAAATACCCTTACTTCTTCTTCAAAGTGCATACATAGTAGTAGTGGACTTTAGAAGCAACAACCAAGTAGATTTTAATTAATGTAACTTATAGCTACATTATACATACTATGAAATCGCAATTCAGTAAGTCCCTCTCCGGGTTTCCATAGCGCTTAGGTTAGGTAGTTTATACCTACATAGGATACGTCACATATATCGCGGCCAATAAGGATCTCGATATATACGCCTTCGTCATCCTACGTCACGACATATTGTCCCCCTCTACCCTAGAATATCCTCGAATCATGTACACGTAGATCAAGCTTTTAGAATTATAAGAGTAAGCACGTTAAAATTTCGGATTTTTATTTCACCATCCAAGAAAGGTCGAATTCTCAAAATACGCAGCGCCTAGTCACCAAAATAGTGAAAATACAACTATAGTTCCTCCACTTACGACCACAACCGTCATTCGCGATAAGGCCGATCGTACGTTCGGTCCGGATGACCGTCGTCCGGCGCCGGCGTAAGCAGACGCAAGACAGCGCATTTATGCAGCCGCCGGACGGTCCCTAGCGAATATTTTCCGGGATATTACACGTAGACGTTAAGCCAAATTTTACATTACGCTTCAACAATTTCCACCCGGCAATGGCAACGTGGGGATTGTAACTGTAGTTTCAGCTCCGGACAAAAGCGACGTCATGTCGTGGTTTGTTTTTGTTCAGATTTACTTTCACAGTTCACAAAGCGAAATGATGAGAGCGTTAATGTTTTGCATTTTGACGATGTGCTTATTCGTATTTGTAAACAAAAGGACCCGGTATCGATTATTGACTTACGTAAAATGCTGTGTGATGAGTTGATGAGTATAAATATTTTGTTCTTCAGTTATGGATGTTTTCTAAGATGTGACTAAGTATACAAAGTATTTATTCTATTTATGTAGCTTACTTAGTTTGAAGCGATATCGATCTGAATAAAAGAATCTCCAAATTCAATACAATTTGAAATCTTTAACGAAAATCACGTTCCAAGTTCCAGCGCTTTTCTCATAAATTTGAAACAAACAAATGCAACAAAAGTTATCACTCCCAAACCCGAAACTAGTATAGGTATATCAGAAAGTAAATTTGATTCGAAACAAACGTAGAAGCCTTCGAGTGGCAGACAGATGCCAATAATAGAGGAAGGAATGGGACAGGCGGGCGCGAGCGAACTATTTCATAGGCGGTGAGATTCTGACGCCGGTAGTTATGTGTTGCGATGTTCATTTGTGATGCATTTGTCCCGCATATACTGTGAACTAGGACGCAGCACCGGCTTAACACAGTGACACTATTTGAAGCCAGTACCTACCCCTTTTGTGTAACTTGCTGTGAGTTAGACACAATTAGTAAAAGATAATACGGATGTTATACTTTGCATTGTGTAAATTGAATACCTTTAAGTAATATTTCATGTGACGTTAGTTGCATTTTACGCCGCGCTAACCTAACCTAACCTACCCAAAATGAGTAAAAAGTATAAATAATGGATATACAGTTCTGCAAGTAAAACTATTTTATTGAAAATTTCCTCTTCTCTATATTCTATTAAGGTTTCATATATATTGATAATTTTTGAGATATTGATGAAAAAAGAAATAAGTATCTTCTTCTTTCCGCCCTTCAGTTGTCGATAACTTTAGAATTTCTTTGTGTTAGAACGCTTAAAAAACGCTTCCATTACATTTTTCTATACATTATTCCGATTCCAATGATGTATCAAACGTATTTTTAGGAGTAGTATTTCTATTTTTCACCATTTTGAACTTCGAGTAGACACCGTGTAAAAGTTTGTTATAAGAGTTAGGAGATTCTAAAAATATGTATGATTTTTTTTCGCTCCTTACTTTTCTAATAATAAAAAAAAACGATAGGTACTGCTCTTGTTAAAGTATTTTAAGTATTTTACTTCAGCATCTTTGCAGTAGGTGGGAAAGCCGGCTACTGTATCAAGTCTCAGGTGCAAGGTTGGGGTAAGCTCAAGTGCACAGATCATTTACTTACCTGCTAGACGGTCAACAGAAGACATTTACGGCCATGCTGATTTAACTAGTATCCGAGAACAGCTCGTTTCAACTGAGCCCACATTTTTAGGGTTCCGTAGCCAAATGGCAAAAAACGGAACCCTTATGGATTCGTCATGTCTGTCTGTCTGTCTGTCCGTCCGTATGTCACAGCCACTTTTTTCCGAAACTATAAGAACTATACTGTGTAAACTTGGTAAGTAGATGTATTCTGTGAACCGCATTAAGATTTTCACACAAAAATAGAAAAAAAAACAATAAATTTTGGGGGTTCCCCATACTTAGAACTGAAACTCAAAAATCCCCCCCCCCCGCTGTAACTTCTAAAATAACAGAATGATAAAACTAAAAAAATATATGATAATCATTACCATGCAAACTTCCACCGAAAATTGGTTTGAACGAGATCTAGTAAGTAGTTTTTTTAATACGTCATAAATCCCCTAAATGCGGAACCCTTCATGGGCGAGTCCGACTCGCACTTGACAGCTTTTTACACCTGTACTCCTGTAAATTCAAAATATCAACTTAAATCGAGTTCCATAAAAGCGTGCGCATATATAAACGCTTTATGATGAGGAATCTGTTAGGTACTCTGTGCTCAGGTGTAAGGGAGGCACTTAGCTACGACGATGTCTTCACCTAATTAATAAAAATATGTTCTCATCTTCCTCGTGGATTAAGACGGAAAACAGCCTGTGAAGAGTTAATAGCCAGTAGGTAAGTGGTAAGTTCGGAGTGGATGAGGCGCTTGCACTCACGCGATTCGGTTTAACTTAGGTATAAAGATGATAGATCAATGCGAATGGATTTTTAATAGACAGTTGACGTTAAAAATAACTGCTAAGTAATTTTGGTATTTTGACAGAGTCACTCAAAAAAAAACCTATTAGGTACATATGAACCTATATTTTTTGTGGCGTATTTAGGACAAATATCGGTTGATTATTTAGATGTATGTACTAGCTAAGTTTTTAGGAGAGTTTAATCACTGAATTATGCGTTAATGTCATGCCATATTAGGTATTTATCGATGCCTTAGAATATATATGTGTGGTGAGCACTGGCCGATGCGCGCAATCGCGCAGGCCTGTGCTGTCTTGTGTGTCAGTGATCTGTCACGTGAAGATTTTTCTGAAGATTTTGTCTAAACGTTCTATTTAATATGAAAATGCTGTTAGTTCAATTATCGCGAGTGGAGTTGTTAGTTCTCTTATTATCAATTGTTGTTTTCCTACAAATACTATGAGAAGTTAAATAAAACTGTCGAGTTACACGAAGAATTTCATTGTCGCTCATCTGAAGATTATCAGTAGTTCATCACTTCCACATATGTATTAAATCAGTCACCATGTACTTAAATCTCAATATTTAAATTGCGGAAAAGATGTAAGTATAGTAGTTTATGCAACAGTGATATAATAAGGGTTCTTAAAATTCAAGGGTCGAAGTTACAAAACGAGACGTAGTCGAGTTTTGTAAAAAAAGACCCGAGAATTTTAAGAACCAATTATGAGCTGTTGCATACATTACTTTTTCTATGACAGCTGCAGCAAAAAAAAAAAAAAGAGTTATTATTAAAAACAAAGAGTTATTATTTAAAAAAAAGAGTTATTATTTAAAAAAAATTGAGTTATTATTTAAAAAAAAAGAGTTATTATTGTAAATGAAAACATACCTCTTTCAATCAAGATGATCGGAACTTGTATCTTTAAAAAAATAAAGCAGTTGTATTATACTCATAAGATGACTGCTAGCAGTCATCTTATGAGCCTATAGACAAAGCATTCAAATGTCATTGCTTTAGATATCACTGTCAGTCATTTAATTGACACATTTAAGTGCTGGAGTAGAAAAAAATATTTATTGAAATATTAAATAACGATAGAATGCAATCGTAAATATATTCATACTATAGCGCTATACCCAAATATATTTTATAATAATTAAATTGCGCGGATGGCGAAAAATACTTATTTTAATGATACGAATATATTTTATACAATCGTGATATAATGGAGAGCTTTTCAGTCGAGTACCGTGTTTAGGCAACGAAGCTTGCTGAGTTGCCTAAGTAAGGTACGAGATTGAAAAGCTTGATTATATCACTATTGTATACAATACTTTTTCTACGAGTCAAACAAAAAAAAATACTTAAAACTAGTAGAAGAATCATATATGTAGGTAATAAAACCAAAAGTATACAGCTAAGATGCGCGAGCAGCCGCGATACCTTCATACTCGTACGCGACCCGGCCCCCGCGCCCCGCGCCCCCGGTCGGTTGGTCAACGACACCTTCTCGTAACTCATGAAGCCCTGGTACTTGATCCGCACTAAATTCAATTTTTAGACAGCTTTTGATTGGTCAATTTCATTATAGTTGACTAAACTGTATCGAAATGAATATTATAGTTGACTAAACTGTATCGAAATGAATATTTTAGTTGAGTTGGGGTCCTATAGTGAAAAAAGTATGCGATTTCACTTTGGTATACCTACGAAGTCTTAATTCAAGCATTGCAGTCGACGAGTAGAAAAAATAAATTAGAAATACCTTCACTACAATTAACTACCTACCTGTCTGTGTAAACACGTTGAATACAGGTCCGAGGTCGCTAGCGCTACACATCACGCTCCCACCCGTCTCTAATTTTGTATGCTCTGTCGTTTCCCCGCATTTATTTTTCTTCGCGGTCTAATTTTCTTTGTTGTCTCAAACGTTTTGTAACCAAATTTCGCGGAATGAGGTCCGTGGTTGAAATGAAATTGGTATTCCGAATGAATTGGGCTTCTCTGCAAGTTTCGTGGACACTTTGCCTGAAAAGACCATCTTGATTCTTAATTCGGCTCGAGTTGCACGGCCGCTGAATTTTAAGCTGTGTCATTGTATTAATTGAACTAGGTTGGAATCAAAACTGCGCTTTTGTACAATTTGTACGTCTCGGTCATAACAATATTATATTACTTATAGGTATGTGTCCTTTTACGCAACGTCCAATTAGAAAATTTAGGAATAACAAATTGTCTGTAGAGTTACTTGAAATAGATACAGGTAAAGTCAGCAGCACATGTAGCTGAGCGGGTGAAATATTCTAAATGACCTGAAAACTATTCAGATCACTTTGGAAACTTTTGCCGCTTATCGCCACTTTTGCTTCTGACTGTACGTAGTACGTAGTTTCAGGGGCCCTACTACGTACGTGGTACTACAACGGCCGTTTCTCAAAAGCTTGTAACTTGTAATACAAGCGGATGTCACCTTTTGACAGCATTTGTTAGAAAGGGACGGGAAGGGTTGTTAGGGTTCCGTAGCCAAATGGCAAAAAACGGAACCCTTATAGATTCGTCATGTCTGTCTGTCCGTCTGTCTGTCCGTCTGTCTGTCCGTCTGTCTGTCCGTCCGTATGTCACAGCCACTTTTCTCCGAAACTATAAGAACTATACTGTTGAAACTTGGTAAGTAGATGTATTCTGTGAACCGCATTAAGATTTTTACACAAAAATAGAAAAAAAACAATAAATTTTTGGGGTTCCCCATACTTCGAACTGAAACTCAAAAAAATTTTTTTCATCATACCCATACGTGTGGGGTATCTATGGATAGGTCTTCAAAAATGATATTGAGGTTTCTAATATCATTTTTTTCTAAACTGAATAGTTTGCGCGAGAGACACTTCCAAAGTGGTAAAATGTGTCCCCCCCCCCCCTGTAACTTCTAAAATAAGAGAATGATAAAACTAAAAAAAATATATGATGTACATTATGTAAACTTCCACCGAAAATTGGTTTGAACGAGATCTAGTAAGTAGTTTTTTTTTTATACGTCATAAATCGCCTAAATACGGAACCCTTCATGGGCGAGTCCGACTCGCACTTGGCCGCTTTTTACACTTTTACACAGATAACCGTTAATACATCTATAATATATATGAAGATATAGGTATGTATTATATCAAGTTAAAAGTGACACTTAAATAAATTGAAAGCCTATAATTGTGGAAATATTAATATGAATTCACTTACTGCTCCAATTAAGCCTCTACAATTTATTGTTCAGCGCACAGATATATTATATCTGTGGTTCAGCGTGCCATGCACCCTGTGCACTATTTAAGTAAAATTATTTAACGCAGATATTATCTAAATATTTGGTAGTTATTTCACTAAAAAAAATTTTCTAAAATACCTAACGTTACTTAGAGCAAATTAACCAACTCAAATGTACCACACTGGTCATAGTCAGTGGTGACAATCTCAAAATTGGGCCTATTTTGCTATGTTTTTAAAGGCTCATTGATATTTTTTTCACACAATTGAAAAAGGTAATGTTTTCCTTGTTTTATCAGAGGTACCAGAGGTACCAGAGGAGGAGGTGGTATCAGAGGTAGAGGTAGGTTAGGACTTAAATAGAAAAGATGACAAATAAATAGTGCACGACCGCTTCTCCATACAAACGTATTTTCTTCCCTGAATATTGACAATATGCAGAATGTTTTTAAACAATTTTATTGTATATCAATCATAGCTCTATGTCCCTTCGTTTGACCTTTTTCGACTTTTTGTTTATAATAAAAGTTAAGAGCAAAATACAAATTCCATACATATTTTTTAAGAGCTCTCTAAAACTCTTAAATTAATTTAAAAATCGAAAATAATCAAAAGCCCTTCGTTTCTATAGCTGTGGGCATACATCAGATTGCGTAAAAATATGTCTACCTATAATGTTTATATCCAGAGGAAAATGGGGACTACGTTTGTATGGAGAAGCGATCACGTGACGTTGTCCCAAGCGCGGCGTGGGCGCACGGTGGCGCTGAAGTTTAAGTACTTGTCTATAGGATCGTAAGACAACTGCTTCAGTAATTTCATGAATATTCATTGTATATAGTATAAAGTATTTTACAAGGCTAAGATTTAGACAGTTATGTCAACACACAATACTTATACCAACTTATACAAATTACAAACCAAATTGATTTATTCTCGAGGTAGTTACTTCGATTTTATTTATCATTTTAGGTGTTTGCTGCCTTATTAAAATATTATGTACAACGGTACATAATTAGGTCTTAATATTCTCAGGCCTGTTATTACATAGGTAACTCAACTTTGTCTAGTTTTGTAATTTTGGCTCTTGAATTTTTAGAACCCTTATTATTATGTTCCTGTCGCACAAAATACTATACACGGCCTTATTATCAGTGTTATAAAGTCATGTTAATATATTTTTGGAAAGTTGGCTTGTAAAGATGTTGGTGAACTCAACTGCACAAACCCTATCGGAAAGTATCAGGCAATAGGCGAGACGCTCGCTCGGGTGAGATCCATTGACATCGTAACCAAGGTTTCTGAATTAGGGACATGTCATCCTAATCCCTGACGTGCTTTGAACGTTCTACAAGACGTACAAGCACGCCGAGACACGAGACATTCCATCATGTTATTACAAGAGACATCAGCAAGACGGATGGCGCGGTCACTGCATGAATATTTCAAGAGACGCATTAGGACATGGAAAAATAAATATGGCCGACTTCAGTGGACGCATTTGTATATAAATCGTGGTGCTTCGCGCGTGTCTGGGTTGAGAATGAGCGGGACCGGTTCAGAGTTATTTATCAGTTAACCGTAGATCCATCTCAGGGTTCTGGTTTGAATTTTTATTGAAAACGCTTGGTCCTCACGCGCAAGCGAACCTTCGTGTTAAGCAGCCATTAACTGAGCTGAACGGGGCCTTAATGCATTCGGCTTTGTGAAATGAATAAATGACCTGTCATGCAATTTTTAGTGCATATAAAACATTTCGTCCATTTCTTTACCTACTTTATGAAGAGAAATTTATAACGAAGCTTGTTTATGTAATGTTTCGTTTAGCGAGCTAAAATATAGTGGTTCTACTTACTTTGTGAGGGATTACATTTATGAATTTTAAAGTGTATGATTTAAACGTTTCGTGAGTTTACGTTATAAAGTTATCAAATATATATCGCACGTTTATCGTTTCCAGGAGGCGTAATTAATTATTATGATTGTAATTAATAACAGGGTATGAATTTGATCTGGATTTGTTATGGATAGGATCTGTCAGTGTCAAAAGAGATACCTATTTCTTTAATCAGAAACGTCTCTTTCAATTCAGATCAAATTCATAACCTATTATTACAATCAGAATACAGAATAATAATAAAATATACCTTATTTATATAAAATTATCTTTCAATATATGTGTACTATGATACCAGGATATTTTTGTCATTGAAATATAACTGAAATAAAGTTTTCGCCCTCGAAACTATCAGGCCAGTTCGAACATACACTGATATCAGATTACGCTCGAAAGTTTGCGCACGCGCACGTGCATGTCTCGGTCTACGTACACGCAGTCGGTGTGCTCTGGTCTTAACCAAGGATTATATTTAACAGACAACACAGCATTTTGAGCGTTCCGTCATCTCATTGTCAATCGAACTGGAACTATCTACATTCAGATTTAAAAAATGTGTTATTGATTTTATATTGGAATTATACTCCCAGAGGATGATGATGAGATAATTGGTAGGTACTCCCAGCGCATTGCATGTGCACTGTTGGTTCTGACTGCCGTATTTGTCCCCATCTTCTCGCTTTTCGTGCGCGCAATTATACGTGCAATGAATTTCAAGTTGCATTCATTCGTTACGCGCAGTAAAATACCAACCTTACGGATCTACCTAAATTCCAATGATTTATAACTCAAGATAGGTTATAGGCGTTCCAAAATTGAAGCGTTTACCTTGTGACAAATTGGACAAGTTGCCTTTAGACGCGGCTGGACAAGCGATAAATGTGCACGTGTGAACGAGCTCCCGCACACCGAAAGAGAAAAAGACGACCTTATGTTTAACAACGAGTGTGACAAAGATGGATGGAATGAGAAAATTAATCAAATATAACAAATTTCTTCGGAGGCACAGAAATAAATATGGAAGTATTTTTGTGCTCCTCAAGTATGAGTATAACCTATGTATGGTTATATAATATCATTGCCTAAATTCCGTGAAGTGTTGACTAACTAAATTCAACGAGTTACCACTGTTCTGGCTAATACGGCTCTTTTTATTGCTGCTCGTCATGCGAGACCAAATTGTATTTGCTTCCATTAATTGAAACACGGCGAAGAAAATTGCTTGAGGATTTTGAGTTTCACGAGCAGTTGCGATTAAGTAAGCAGTTTTACAAATAGCCAAAGTCATTATTTATTTTTAAGTCGTGAGTTAAGGTGGTGTTTTATTGTATGTACATTGACTACCCTACGGACTGGCTAGGCTTACCTAATTAGGTATAATTTTAGTGCTGTTACGTTATTTTTAGTGCTGCAACACTATACTTGGCTTTATAATAAGGCTTGGGTACTTATGTATTTTATGTAGATATGTAATTAAATAACTGTGTTCAACAGGGTTCATAATATTTGATAGTTATAGTTTTAGAGGTCTTGAGATGAGAGTTCTAGTTTGAGAGATTTGTATTAGTCAAGGAGTTTCTGTATTAATAATATTTTTTTCCTAAATGTATTCTATCGAGATATTTGATAGTTTGATATTTGTGTTTATGTTCATTTCAAGTAGGTTCATGGGTGTAATCAAAAAGGAGGTAATGTATAAGGTAAGTATATATGTATCTATAATTTGTACGTACCTATTTATATATTGTTGTTTATGTCTAATTGGTTTGATATTGATTAATTTGTATTGATATGATGATGATTGGTTTGCGACTTAACACGCTTCTGAGCATTATGTTAATTTTGACAGAATTCCAATACGTTTCATAAAGTAATTAATACAGCAAGATTTATTGACGTTATCTATCAATCTATCAGACGGTGTGTTATTGGAAACCATTCCCAATGACTGGACCATAAAAGTATCAGAATTACAGGTATTATCGTGCCGGGTCAATAAACTCTCCTGTTGGCTTCAATTTCAGGTGGAAAAAATAAATCACAGGATTACGAGAGAAACAACGTGACATTTAAAAATGCTATTATTGAGGTAGCACTAGGGTTGCCAGATCGAAAGGCGCTAATATCGGGAAAAAATATAATTTTTTCGGGATTTTGGGATTTTGGGAAGTCGGGAAAAAACATTCAAATTAAAATAATTGTATTAAAAACAATGATATTTTACTTTATGTATTGGCACTACGTCAGCTGCTCTGCCCAATCTCGCCACGCGCACGCGCTGACGGGCTCGACGCGGGTCGCTCGCTTGTTCGACGACAGTTTGCATGGAACTTGAAATTATTGTTTTATAACGTGAAGCTGTTTTTCGGGACAGTTATCACTTTGTCCGGAATTGGGAACACATGCTAAAAATCGGGAGAATCCCGCCAAATCCCGACCATCTGGCAACCCTAGGTAGCACGCGGCAGATACATTTTGGTTTCATACAAATGTAAACACGTCGCTGGTGACGGATTGATTGTGCGTTGTTTCGGGAAAATGGCCTCGCGTCTTATTTACACAAAGGTACCAGAAACCGCCTATAGCACTAACTGGATCGAATGATGTAGTAATCCAACATTTTATTCAGCAATAGTGAGTCGAACACATTCTCACTAAAACTAATGGTTGACCGGCAAGGTTTTGAGTATTATTCTGAAGCTGTTGTCAATTCTATTCATGCAGGCAGTACCTATACAGAGTGCTACCTGTAACAGGAGCAATAAATTAAACTGTAGGCTGTACTCCTCAAACTGACCAACATTTGTTCAGCAACTTTTGAAAATAACTCAGGTTTTGATTTTTATTACACTTTAAAGTTTATTCTAAGACGCAATGTATTGAAAATTTTGTTATGTTTAAAGCGTGACAAGCAACGTCAAACACACTGATGTCAGCGTACATTGAAGGCAATATTTATTTTGTATGAAAAAGAGGAAGTCTAAAGGATTCATAATTATTAAAAGTTGCTGAACAAGTGTTGGTCAGTTTGAGGAGTACAGCCTACAGTTTAATTTATTGCTCCTGTTACAGGAAGCACCCTGTATAATACCGGATCGGACTGAGCTGGGGATAGTAACGTTTTTGATAAGTACCACCTAAATAATATCTTTGCAGATATTTATTTATTCTAATAGGTATCCGGAGAGGGAATTTTGTTTGACAGAAATGTTAATTTATTTTAGACCAGCCAGTACGTATAATAGTCATACGACTTTTTCAATAATATTAGTTACTTCATATAACGTGTTAACAGTTTTGTTTATTCATGTTATGACCAGGGGACCGATTTTTTGAATTTAGAGCGCCCGATTTCTTGTGGCTCATCCCTCCAATGTATCTCCACTACTAGGCAATTAAATTCTCTAGTAGAATTGAAAACTAACGGTCAATACCACTAGATTCCCAATTTCCATTGCTCGTATTTCAAAAATATCAAATTGCCGTATTCCACAGATATTCGAGTGACGAAGCACTCGAGCTCGATATTCAAAAATCGGCCCCCAGATCGATCTTACAATTGACGTTGAATATGTTATTTGATTCGTATACAATGATGCGGTATAAGGTGCCTATTCCGTAACGGGCTTGGGTACCTATATTATTGTATTGACAGACATCGAACAATGAAACGTCTAGGTAAACGGTATAACATGAAACTTCCATTTGCCTGGCCGACAACGAGATTATGTTTACGCAGCGTCGTTATTCTTTATCAACTTTATTAGATGTGCTTACGTTTTTTTTATAGATTTTTATGTGTTTACTTTACGACGGAAGTTAATGCTTCATTTTAGAATACAACCTGATATTGCCATTAATATTGTGTATGTTACCGCAAAATCCGTCTTTAGTGAAAATGCGTTTTCCCTAGTTTAAACTAGTTTTCCGTATCGCCTTAGTGAAAACGCGTTTTTATTAGTTAAAGCTAGTTTCACGCAAGGCTCGGTAAAAACCAGTTATCAGTCAAAATTAGTTTTTGCAAAGTCCCAAAAGGTTTTGTATAATCCCAGTTAAAACTAGCGATTGTTTGAAAAATCTAATTAAAACTTTTTTCACTGTACACTGAAATGAATTAATCTTGAATAGCAATGTGATAATTCTGGTGTTACAATTGATTAACCAGGGGAAATTGGTATCAAAAATTGTGTAATTTAGTCGCAAAAAACAGTAATGACGAGGATCTAAATATTGTTTGTGGCGGAGTGCAGCATGAGAGCCGCGGGCCTCTCTTTGATCCGCCGAGTCTAATTGTAAACACACTAGGTCACCTTTGCTGACGGTTTTTCATCTTAGCTGTTCTTAGAGAGAGTGAACTGATTGGAAGACGGCAGGGTAAATAGTCATAATTGCAAATAATTGACAACAAACCCTCTGATCTTCATGAAACCTCTTAATATTCTTGCATGCAGACCGACAAGAAATTCCTTCATTTTAAAATTTTACATAATAATACAAAAATTTGCGCTTCATCCACATTTCCAATTTCCCATTAACGGTATATGGCATTTCATTGGAATTTCATATTGGCATGTCGTATTCGAGTGTCAATTTTACCTTTTGAGCGCCATATTAAAATGTATACTCTCCCGGCCGATTTCGACCACGGCGACTGTTTCAACTCCGCTGCTGAAGACGTTCGTGTGCCCGCGTGTGGCTTGCGTAGCCGATCTTATTAACAAAGACCCGTGCACACAACGGGCAGGTAAGGACACCATTGTTGTAATTATACCTAATAGCCGCTGGCGGTCGGGCTTTCAGCTCGTCCCGTCTGATATCTAGTTCCATAAGTCGACGGGATTCAAAATCATCAGTTTGTTTAATGACAAAAGATCTCCATACAGGGCGGTCGGCCGCCTGCTTCTCCCACAGAAGCGGGTCAATGTTGCAGTTCTTCATGTGGCGCTTAAGCACATCTTTATATCTGAGAAGTTGCCCGCCATGCTTTCGCTTGCCCTCCTCCAGCTCCGAGTAAAAGATGCGCTTAGCCACCCGACCCTCTGCCATCCTTGAAACGTGGCCGCCCCAGCGAAGATGTCGTCGCATAATATAAACTTCGATCCCACCCACTTTGGCCCTTCGCAAAACTTCGGTGTTCCGCACGCGATCGGACCAGCTGATCTTTAAGATTTTGCGAAGGCATTTTAGGTGGAATCGGTCTAATGTGCGGATGTGACGACGGTATACGGTCCACGTTTCAGAAGAGTATAAGATATTAGGAAGCACAACAGCCATATATATGGAGATCTTTGTCGCCAGTTTCAGGTCATGTGAGCGGAAGACCTTGGCATCCAACTTACCAAACGCTGCAGCAGCGGCATCAATTCTGCTGTTTATCTCAGCGTCAAGGTCACACGTAGACGTTACTGTGCTCCCCAGGTACCGGAACTTATCAACCTGTTTCAGTACGTCCTCCCCAAGCCTAACAGTCAGTGTCTCGCGACCATGAATGTCAAGTGACATTACTTCCGTCTTTTTGACACTGACTTTCAGTCCAAACTTGCAGCAGGACTCGTGAAAGTCGGTCACAAGTTGCTGTAGGTCACCAGGGGTTTCCGCTATGAAGCACAGGTCGTCTGCGTACATGATCTCGGTGATCACAGTGTACGAGACTTTAGTGCGAGCCTTAAATCTGGCCAAGTTGAATAGATTACCGTTAGTGCGGAAACGGATGCGAATTCCATTCGACGAGCTCTGACTCTGTAAAACTTCACGGACAGCCACAGCAAAGTAGAGAGCAAAGAGTGTTGGCGCTAAGACGCAACCTTGCTTCATATTAAAATATATATTACAAATATTAGTCATATTACACTTTAAACTCTAGCATTTTGTAAATACACATTTATAATTAACGTCATTAACTGGTCTGATATGTCTATTTTGCGTAATAAATGCATGTTTAAGTAACAAAATAGTACCTACAATGTACGAACAGTACACGCGATAGTAGTAAATGGGCCGGAATGGCCATTTATTTATTATCAGTGATAAACTGGTAGCTAAATAAATAATAATACATGAATAAACAAATAACAAAACTCGACAACACTAGCCATACGACTGAGGTAACTCATCCAATAATAGGTTGCTACTGGTGACGGCCTAAATAAATGATGACTGCACTTCAGTCCCCTACAACATTCGGTGGGCAGTTAGCTTTATTTGCCGCCAGCTCACCGCAAAGCAAAGGGTTTATTGCATACACGTACACGACGGTACTAAGTATTTGATCCGTTTACTGAAACACTGTTATTCCGTCGTAGCTGACTCCTGAAATATTTGTTTTGAAGTGGATAAGTACGTAAAGGTGGATAATATGACTTAATTGTCACACAGCTGCAAAAGGGCATACCCACTTATGAATGGAATTCATTCATATGAACTTTTGCAGCTCGCTGTACATTGTCTGACATTAAAAAAGGTTAAATCTTTACGGAATTCTTTAAAATATGTAGGATCGAAATTCTCGATGGATGTAGTGAAACCGTGATGCTTATTTTTGAGGCGCGTCGAATATTTCATTAAATAACTTTTAATTCATAGTTGTTGTGCAGGTACAATTAACGTACTTAGGTAGTGACAGAATTTACGGCTAGACAATGGGCTGGAAATAGGTAAATAATAAAATACGTTTTTTTTTCTAAACTGATTTACATCCTAATTATTAATTAAATAATTTCGGTTGCGACATGAAATATGTATGTACAGTAAAATTACACATGCGGTATCCTCCACAAAGTTAGATTACAAAATTAATTGAACAAAACTAGTCTACTTTTACACCGCATGAAGCAGAAAGAATTAGGACCACCGTCTCCAAAAATAATAACCGCGCTCCTGGCCACATGTCGTCATAATACCGCCCGGCTTTCGCTCGTAAAAAATAAGAAAAGACCCCGCAAAATGCCCTCTATTACAGTTGGTCCGTATATGTTCGAGATTGGAAAGACATTTGTCGGTAACAGAATCGGACGGCGTGCGACGCGTTCTTATCGGTGCGGACGTTTTGATTTTACGCATGAATCTAGTATTAAACTGGATTGGGCATGAGTGGTGGGGATAACTGACAGAACGGGATAGTCTTATATCTTTCAGTAGGAGTAGCAGCGAAAGCGCTATTATTGTTTGTCCTTGTCACAGTCTCACTTTTTTTTTATTCCCCACCCTAAATTAGTATGGATGATTGGTCGAATTGATTTGTTGCCCACCATAACAAATAAATTCGACCAATCATAGCGTCGCATTGCGTATGGTTTGTCCCTCACGGAGGCACGAGTAGACCACTTCTATAGGATGCTACCTTCTATGATTTTACGCATTAGCCCTGTGACGCGTGCGAGCTTCAGAATTTGAATTTAGAACACGATATTTCAGAATTGGCAAGTATTGACTATCAAGGGTCTTTAGCCCATATTAAGGCCCACAACCGCCGATACCTTCGTGATTACAGGGATCACCGGATAATCGAGAGTCCGGATTAATGAGACTCTACTAGTTATTTCTGATATGAAAGGTTCATTAGGTTACACGAGCCAAGGCTCTAATCAAGATTAGAGAGTAGAGAGTGAGAACCTGCGTGAAAACGACATTAACAGTCAACTAAATACTTATTATTAGAATAAGATAGGCTCAATTCAACTAAGATTTATTGAATCAATTTTGCATCTTCAAAAGCAATACATCTAAATAATTAAAATTTAATACAATACTCTTGTACTTATCTCCGAAACATCCCGCGTCCTATCTCTATCTTCTATCACTTTTGTCTCGGATTTAACCAAGCGCTTAACAGAACGATAATGTCATTCACTAATTAATGTCACTTGCACCAACGAAATATAAATTAGAATCATTCATGTCCAGGTAAGTAGTTATCTGTTTTACAACAATCGGATTTCTGCCGTTTTGTTCATAGCGGAATAACTACATTCGAGGGGCGTTCAAAATATTCTCGGTATTGATATCTTACGACCTCTTCTAAAATTTCTTTCGTTACTGGCCGCTAAGGTTTATTCATTGACATTAAAAAAAAGTATAATTCGAACCGAGATAGTCTTTTGTTTTTCTGCAATTGCTGAACAAACATGAACATCATGTGCGAATTGACAATGTTAACTAAATTAGAACATCGATGCGTGATAAAATTCTTGACAAAACAGGGAAAAAATCAAAAAGCCATAAAAGAGGAAATGGATTGTGTTTACCGTGAGTCTGCTCCTTCTTTATCTACCATTCAAAAGTGGTCAAGCGAGTTTAAACGCGGAAGGGAGAGTATTGAAGATGACCCTAGACCTGGCCGGCCTGTAGTAGCTACTTCACAAGAAAATATTGATAAAGTGGAAAAACTTATATTGGAAGATGGTCGAGTGAAGGTAAAATCTATAGCACAAGTAACCAATCTCTCTATTGGTACCGTACATGATATTATACATGACCATCTTAATATGTCAAAAGTAAGTGCAAGATGGGTTCCGCGAATGCTGACTCGGCTTCAAAAAGACATGCGTGTAGCTTGTTGTTCCGATTTTATTGACCTGTGCGGTGAAAATCCTGATGAGGTGCTGCAAAGAATAGTTACTGGAGATGAAACCTGGGTTCATCATTATGACCCAGAGAGTAAACAAGAGTCCATGCAGTGGCACATTAAGGGTTCAGCTCATCCCAAGAAGTTCAAGGTCATCCCTTCAGCTGGCAAGGTCATGGCCACGATATTTTGGGATTGTGAAGGAGTATTACTAATCGATTATAAAGAAAAAGGTGTAAATATCACAGGACAGTACTACGCTAACATTCTACGTCAATTAAAGGATGTAATTAAAGAAAAGAGGCGAGGAAAGTTAACCAAAGGTATTCTGCTTCTGCATGACAACGCCCCCGTCCATACTGCTCATATTGCCAAGGCAGCTATTGTTGAATGTGGGTTTAAAACTGTTACTCACCCACCGTATAGTCCGGACTTAGCCCCCAGCGACTTCTTTTTGCTCCCCAATCTTAAAAAGGATCTGCGTGGAAATAATTTTTCTGACGATGAAGCATTGAAGGCGGCAGTGGAGGAGCATTTTTACACGAAAGATAAAAAATATTTTTACGAGGGATTAAAAAAAATAATTGATCGATCTTTTAAGTGTATGAACATAGGGGGGGAGTATATTGAAAAATAAAAATATCAAACTTTTCGTACTTGTTTGTTTTCATTCTCATACCGAGAATATTTTGAACACCCCTCGTACTTACATACTTGGTGGGACAAAAATAATTGGTGAAAAAACTCAACCCTCACCGTGTTGATCCCTTTTTTATTTTTTGCGATACAGTCTTTATCTATGTTAAAAAAAACCGCATATGTATTTACAGTGTAAATAACTGTAATTTTTACGGTCTCAGCACAAGCTTTAATTATACTTTTGTGCACATGACAGCGGTCATGCAAGTCGATTTTTACGTTTTGAAGTCATAAAAACAGTAGGTGACAGATTTTATACATATATTATGTAAAGCTAAATTGAAAAAATAGTAAAAAGGCACACGAGAAACGCGATGTTTTATGAAGGTTGTTAGTATTGAATAAATAATAACTAATCTCTGATAATATAGAAAATCGTTTGCTAACGGTAGGTATTACTAGTCGCTAAGTATGTAGGGATTGTCTGAGAAGAATATTATACGCATTAGAATAATATTGCGCTAACACTTGGCGCGACAAACAGCTCGTATATGAGATCATTCAGCCGAGTCAGGACGAGTAATGTATTCCAATAGTTGTCGCAGCGCGCGATGTGACGCCACATATAACACTGTGAATTCCTTAAATGTAAAGCGCTCCCCGCCGCTCCCAGAGTCGTTGGGACCCCTATAAAAATGTTAGTTCGCCTTTCATTACATTTTCGAACACCGTGCCAAGGATCATACAAACGATAAAAGACTCTATGAAAGAATAATAGAGCCAATTTTTCATTGCCGCTTGGAACATTTATTTCGCCAAATGTCCGATCTTACTCCTTTTAAATGACCCGTTTTCGGTGTTTTACTTTGTTTGCCGCTAAAGTTCATCTGGCGATCGAAATAGTTTTTAAAATAAGCAAAGGTCGCTGTCCTAATATTGGATCTGGAATATTGGATTCTTAGTAGCAGCTCATGTTGAACGGGAGCGTTGGTAATGTGGCTATTTATTAAGCCTTATTTACGTGTTTGGGTGTTAGCGAACTAGCTAACAGAACATTATAACTTCACTACTCCGCACGACGCTGTGTTATTTCCCTGGATACCCATATTGCAACTGGGCTTTCACGGCTCCAGTCTAAGAAGAGCTTCTCCGGCTGCGGAATCCCTTCACGAGAGCCCCAAGTCACCACGCTTAACTAAATTTCAAGAGGCCACAACCCGCTGGTCTTGATATACGTGATACAAGGGTCCCTTTGCCCCGCAGGGCAGTAATTTGCACCTGTACTCACTGATATTATGTGAGAAATTTTGTGTTACTTGAAAATGGGCTACGAGAATGTTTTTGATGTTCGGCTTTGGTTTTGAATATGATCCCTAAATAACCTACTTTGCCTTTATTAAATTGTAACTTTATTAGCTCGTGCGTAGCTTTTTGCTATGTTCCTTCCGATTCTTTATTTTAACAACTCGTAATTGATAGGGAGGTGTACTTGTAAGAGTTGTTATCCACAAAATTTACAGTGTATATTTACAGTGTGGTGTGTGTAGCCTTACAAGTAGTATCTACTAATTATAACACACACCTATAATCTCAATGTGGTCTCAATATATATCGACAAAGAGCAAATTATATCAAGATTGTGTGATGGAGCTCAGACAATTAATCGGTCTGGTAAATTCGCAATGCAACACGGATGATGCGACAGTTGGACGACAGCTCGCCCCGTATACTGAGATATAACAGTATACTCATACTATTCATAAGTACTTCATCTTGTTTGATATCGGTACCAATCTACCTTTCTTTTAAATTAGAGTCGACATTCCCCCAATGTATTGTTTGACCGGCCGACCGAATGTAAAAAGTCCGACTGTGCAAAATTACAACGGACAAGAATGTTATAAAAAACATGTTTTAAGAATGAAGTATCTCGACTATTTAAACATATAAAACCGGCCAAGTGCGAGTCGGACTCGCGTTCCAAGGGTTCCGTACATTACACAATTTTTAACAATATGTTTTTTTTAATGAAAAGTGATTAAAATGTCTTTAAAAACCCATTAAAAACGGCACATTTCTAATAGGTTTTCCTCTCATCTTTAGGTAAAGAACTATTTAGTGTATTTTTGAAGTGAAAAGTTCTTTAGCGGCGCTGGGCACTTTTTGAGGTGGGGAAAAAATGATAAACTCGAGACAGCGTAAAGCGATCACGTGACCGTAAGATTTAGATGGCCACTCATTTAGATGGCATTTAAATCAATAAAGAAAAACTCAATGACATTACATGAAAAGGGTTCTAATCTTGTACGGGCTGAAATACGAGGATCTCACAGTTACATTCTAACTTTATATCACTCAAATATAATTCAATAAAGCTACATCTTGATGAAATCGCTAATAAAAGTGAACTCTAGTACTGGTGCATAAAACTCAAAATATCATGACCAAATATATTTAGATGCGAAGTCTGCAAGGTAACTTTATAATTTCTATTCGAATCTTAAACAATTAACGCTACAAATTTGAATTTCGAATTTTAAACAAGCTCACTGACCAGCAATTTCGGAACTAAAGTTTTTCAATAGAAAGGAGGATGGGTCAATTATACATAGTGCTGCAGACATTTTGGACTAGTCATTGAGTTTTCACTTCTGTCAGCACTCCCGGAGTGCAACCCGTTGTTTTCAAAATTTTAGACCCAGTAGCTTCAGAGATAAGGGGGGGGGATGGTAATTTTTTGCTTTTTTTCTTGAATAACTGCTAAACTATTTATCTTAAAATGATAAAAAAAAATATATTTGAGATTCTCAAAATGAGCTCTTTCATTTGATATGTAACACGATACCATTGAAAAACTTTATTTTTTAATTTGCTCTTTTACCCCCCAAAAGTGGCCTCCATATTTAAAATTCATTCTTTTACGTTACATGTATTTTTAACAATATGTTTTTTTTTATGAACAGTGAGTAAAATGTCTTTAAAAAACCCGTAGGGGTCGGATCAAAAACTAAGTACTTAAGTCCGTCTCGCGCTTGACTGCACATTTCTAATAGGTTTTCCTGTCATCTATAGGTAAAGAACTATTTAGTGTATTTTTTTCAAAATTTTAGACCCAGTAGTTTCAGAGATAAAGGGGGGGGGGGATGGTCATTTTTTGCCTATTTTCTTGAATAACTGCTAAACTATTTATTTTAAAATTATAAAAAAAATATATTTGAGATTCTCAAAATGAGCTCTTTCATTTGATATGTAACACGATACCATTGAAAAACTTTATTTTTTAATTTGCTCTTTTACCCCCCAAAAGTGGCCTCCATATTTAAAATTCATTCTTTTACGTTACATGTATTTTTAACAATATGTTTTTTTTTTATGAACAGTGAGTAAAATGTCTTTAAAAAACCCGTAGGGGTCGGATCAAAAACTAAGTACTTAAGTCCGTCTCGCGCTTGACTGCACATTTCTAATAGGTTTTCCTGTCATCTATAGGTAAAGAACTATTTAGTGTATTTTTTTCAAAATTTTAAACCCAGAAGTTTCAGAGATAAAAGGAGGGGGGGGGGGGGAATGGTCATTTTTTGCCTATTTTCTTGAATAACTGCTAAACTATTTATTTTAAAATTATAAAAAAAAATATATTTGAGATTCTCAAAATGAGCTCTTTCATTTGATATGTAACACGATATAGTTTTAAAACTTTATTTTTTAATTTGCTCTTTTGCCCCCCAAAAGTGGCCTCTATATTTAAAATTCATTTGTTTACGTTACATGTTAGTCTTTGGGTCACAAACTTATATATATGCGCCAAATTTCAACTTAATTGGTAAAGTAGTTTCTGAGACAATAGGCTGTGACAGACGGACGGACAGACAGACACGCGAGTGATCCTATTAGGGTTCCGTTTTTTCCTTTTGAGGTACGGAACCCTAAAAGTAGGAATCTGTATATAGAGATAGGTACTTCGGTCACATAGCTCGCAAAGACCCTGACAACTTGAAGAGACTTGTGGTGATGGGAAAGGTGGACGGCAGACGGCCCAGAGGACCAAGTCCAACGAGATGGTATGACCAAATATCCGCCCAGATGGACATTAAGCAACGCTTTCCACAAAGCCACCGACAGGGAGAAGTGGAAAGCTCCCATAGGGAAAATTAGCAAGCGGAGTCACGATCCTCAGTAGTGTGGGACCGGCTTAGAAGAAGAGATCTCTATTATTATGAATTATTAATTCATTTATTCACGTAAAACTATAACAATGTTACATATATGTATACAACAAATGCGCCAAACTGGAGTAACCAGCGATAGTTACTTATGAAATAAAACTATTAAAATTTATTTATTATTTGGGATGTAGAATAAATTCAATATACGCGATATAATCCGGTTTAATAGTTTTATTTCATGGAGTAACCAGTTTATTGGCGCGCCGCGCTTTAGTCTTACTTAATATTAAGATAAATGTTTACAAACGTGACTAATGGCGTTATTCATAAACGGCTGCTAACTTAATCACTTGATGATCGTCGTTTGTCCCTATCTGGCGTTATGCCATAGAGAGGGACAAACGACGATCATAAAGTGATTAACTTAGCAGACGTTTATGAATAACACCGAAAAATATTCTATTATATGTTCGTATTAAGTACTTATAAAATAATAGGTAAATGTAAAACGTGAGATCGAGGAGCTTGTTTGAAATATTCTCTCTATGTGAACGTGTGAAAAAGTGCATTTACATAAGCCATTTCAAGCACCCAACGGAAGGCTGTCAAGGGACTGATATGATTCCACTCAATCGAATATTTTGCCCGAAGCGACGTGTGTAGATTTGTAAAGGTGGCTGAAGGTCACAGTACGCCAAGGACCGGTATCGGGTTGGATTCTAATAATATTTGTCATAGGAATAAACTTATTGTTTTGGAGTTTTCTCATGTAAGTTACAACAACATGAGTTAAATTTGACTATTAGTTTAATTATTATTGACCAGTCATTCTCTAAAATCGGCTTATAAGTTTTGACGCTAACAATACCGAACCCACCATTGATTCTAAAGATTGCTAAAAGTTATGTCCGAAGCTGACCAAAAAATAACCTTTTCCTACGTAACATTAATAACAAATTAATAACCTTTTTTACTTTCCAGTGGTTATAAATAAATATGTTTATAGTAAGGTCCGCGCTTTTTGGGCGCCCTAAATGCCCTTAAGCCGCCAGTTAGTACCCTGCCACAGCATTTAAAACAATGCGCTCCCCGAAATAGTTGCAAAACTAAAAATCCCTTTGGAACCCTTGCCTGAGAGTTCCCAACTTCAGCTTTAGTTGACGACTTTCAAACCAAACTCTTTGAGTGGCTTTTGTTGACTAAGTTAATTATAGAAATGAGACAGGCTGGGTTTGTGAGTCAAGTTTCCTTTTTTGGTGGTTGGACAAAAACTTTACCGTTGCTAGGGTAAAGCTCGAAAATCGTAAAACGCTGGCTTAGGTATATCCGCTATGTATCGTAAATCTTTTTATTTTGCATCCGATAGTACGTGAAGCCAAACATCTATCCAATTTAATCAACATTAGGAGCCACGATCAATCTTTCTGGGCTAATACTATATATGTATGTAAAAACAATAGAAAACCACTATAAAACCGTAGCACGTGTTTGGAAAACACTTTCAGGGTTGAGGATAAAGTTTTACTGGCAAAAGGAAAACGAGATGTTAAAAAAAACAAGGATAAATTGACGGATAAAGGGGAAAGCTTGCTGCGTTTTTCTACTTAATAATTTTTAAACCTTAGCAGGTAAGTAGGTACGAACTACTATTATGTAGTATTTTAAGGCTTAGGCAAATTGCCGGCTAAGTAATACTAAGTATTATAAATTAATACTAAGTAATTCAATAGCTATTTGAATGACCCCTTGAAAGTGAAAGTTTAGGCATAAATATTACAATGCACTTATGAATGTCAAAAACTACTTCCAAATTGAAACCTACACCTCATCCCCGAGAAGATTCTGGCACAAAAAACTCGGCGAGACGCCTTTTTTTAAATACATCAAATCTCAGAACTATGTATTTTTTCCATAAATGATATCAAAAGCTTTACAAAAAGAAAAGAAAATTAATACATATGGATAATTGAGCGCTACGAAATACATATATACAATATATATGCTTCCTTAGCTGAACTGTATCACCTACATTAAGTAAATACAATGATTTAGTTGCTAAATATTTACTCGATTTTGTTATAAATAGTTTCTGAATTGGACCATACATGTTTGTCTATCAAGTACGTAGTTCTCGATTCTATCTTCAACATCAAAGACTTTTTCAAGTAATTCTTAAGAGCTGGAAAGGGTACTTAATCTTAAATCATCGTCAAGTAACTTTTATAAAAAAGCGGCCAAGTGCGAGTCGGACTCGCCCACGAAGGGTTCCGTATTTAGGCGATTTATGACGTATTAAAAAAAAACTACTTACTAGATCTCGTTCAAACCAATTTTCGGTGGAAGTTTACATGGTAATGTACATCATATACTTTTTTTAGTTTTATCATTCTGTTATTTTAGAAGTTACAGGGGGGGGGGGGACACACACACACACACATTTTACCACTTTGGAAGTGTCTCTCGCGCAAACTATTCAGTTTAGAAAAAAATTATATTAGAAACCTCAATATCATTTTTGAAGACCTATCCATAGATACCCCGCACGTATGGGTTTGATGAAAAAAAATTTGAGTTTCAGTTCTAAGTATGGGGAACCCCAAAAATTTATTGTTTTTTTTTTCTATTTTTGTGTGAAAATCTTAATGCGGTTCACAGAATACATCTACTTACTAAGTTTCAACAGTATAGTTTTTATAGTTTCGGAGAAAAGTGACTGTGACATACGGACGGACAGACGGACAGACAGACAGACAGACAGACATGACGAATCTATAAGGGTTCCGTTTTTTGCCATTTGGCTACGGAACCCTAAAAATAGATGCATTGTCCCACGAATGACTTTAGTATTTTACGGACATGAAACTTTCTGAGAGCAAGCTTATTTTTATTTCTAGTGTTATACTTATCCGCGTCCTCAAGGCGCGATGCGGACGGGACGCGGGCGCGGCGCTGGCCAGCGCCGCGCGCGCCGCTTGCATCGCGTCCCGCTCACGCCCCGCTCGCAAAACGCGCCTGTGTGACGGAGCCTTTAAAATATGAACTACTTTAAAAAATTACCTATTTTCCGGTCTCTGAAGCAATGTATTAATGTCGTACGGAACCATAATATTAGTACAGAATTCGGACATAGCATGGTTTATTTGTCTCGTGAATCATAAATATCAACATAAGGAATAGCAGAAAAAAGAACAAAATACCTACTATATAAACACGGTGTCACCAACACTACGTTGGAGGACATTTAGTACACAGATTACAAGTAAATCTTTTAAAACGCCTTATGTAAATTTTTGTATACTCTTGTAAGAATTTGAAGTAATTTACTTAATTCATTAAAATTAGTTATAAGAGAAGATGATGTCGACACGGTGTGTCTTATAAGCTTAGTTGGAAATTATAATAAGATGCCGCGACATGTATTTATCCCGCCCCCGCGTTGAGTCACGGACGCTGTGATCTCATCCAACTGGAAATAAATATGATTCCGGAAGGCTGCATCTGTACAACGTGTTTGGCGATTTTGTCAAATGTCGGTGATAAATATGTGTTCAAGGTTTTAAAATACATAAACATACGAATATTTAAGGATTGTGTTCTGTCGCATGGGGCCTTATTGTTCAAGATTTATAAAAATCGTCTATAAGGTATTCTATTCCGTCTGCAGTTGCGTCTAATTAATAGTTTCATACAGTCAATTAGGCCAGAGACATATTTTTTGAGAATTACCTTTCTATAGGTAATTATTGTTAAAATATGTACCTATAAATGATTTCATAAGGATAGTGTAACTTAATATTAATTATAATTTTATATTTGATACCTTTCACTTTTCGGTAAAGGAAACCGTCGTAAGGATACCGGGCTAATAGGTATGATCCATTTCCTCCTCTTGATTGCCTTGGGACCTTGATGTAATGCATTGTACTTACCATTCAAAAGGGTCCCCGGTCGCGAGTGACATTAAATGTACAGGTACATTCACGTTCATAAATAAGTAACAGTAAGTTTAATAATTTTTAAGAAAAAAAAACCGACTTCTATGCGGCCCGGTGAAAGATTATTGTAGATGGTGCGCTATGTAGAAAAGGAGGTAAAACCACCGACTTTTCTAGTAGCATTTTGTTTCTGTAAGGCTCGCAGTTCTAACCTAACCTAACCCACTTTTGTTCGGTTTTGTGAGGATAGCAGTTCAAACCTAACCTAACCCACTTAACGGTGCATACCGCATACGGTGCGGTGTACGGGGGTTTGAGCGGGAGGGGTTTGGCCTCATCATACTTTATACCTACATTTTATGGTAGGTAATCATAGTGGTTTATTTAGTTTAGGTATCATAGTGGTTTTCCGGGTCAAGGTCCGGGTCTGAGTCCGAGTCCTGGTCCGAGTCCGGGTCCGAGTTCGGATCCGAGTCCGGGTCCAAGTTCGGGTCTGAGTCTAGGTCCGAGTCCGAGTCCAGGTCCGGGTCCGGGTCCGAACCGGATCCGGGTACGAGTCCGGATCTGGATCCGAGTCCGGGTCCCAGTCCAAGTCAAAGTCGAAATTCGAAATCACCAAACGTGCGTATGCGTCGTTGAAGAGTTCTGTTCTGATCATCATCAGCAGTTCCAGTTCATCAAATGCGACAGTTTTTTAATGTAAATGCTTTATATTATGATGAAAATACAGAAAATTCTATACTTGCTTCTTACTTATTCTATGCTTGACATAAATATGGCTTAAAAACCTAACTTGCTTAACAAACATAGCGAAGAGGAAAAATCGCCAAACGCGAGATATGCGTCGTTAAAGAGTTTCGTTCTGGTTATCATCAGCAGTTACACTTCCTCAAATGTTACTTTTTTTGAATGTATATGCTTGATTTGTTGATAAAAACACAACAATCACTATATGTGTGCCTTTAAGATTTGAGGAGTTCCCTCGATTCCTTATGGATCCCATCAACAGAACTCGACCTTGACAGAAATGTGGCTTAAAAACTAAACTTGCTTAACAAACATAACGAAGAGGACAAATCGCCAAACGTGAACTATGGGTCGTTGAAAAGTTCTGTTCTGATTATCATCAGCAGTTCCACTACATCAAATGCGACAGTTTTTAATAAAAATGCTTGATTTTCTGATGAAAATACAAAAATCTCTATACGCACGCCTTTAAGATTTGAGGAGTTCCCTCGATTCCTCATGGATCCCATCATCAGAACTCGCGCTTGACAAAAATGTGGCTTAAAAACTTAACTTGCTTAACAAACATAACGAAGAGGACAAATCGCCAAACGTGAACTATGCGTCGTTGGAGAGTTCCATTCTGATCATCATCAGCAGTTCCACTTCATCAAATGTCACGTTTTTGAATGTATATGCTTGATTTGTTGATAAAAACACAAAAATCACTATATGTATGCCTTTAAGATTTGAGGAGTTCCCTCAATTCCTCATGGATCCCATCATCAGAACTGGGTTTTGACAAAAACGGGACCAACCTGTATACTTATATATATACAATCAAAAAAAGAATTTTCAAAATCGGTCCAGTAATGACGGAGATATGGAGTAACAAACATAAATAAACATACAACCGAATTGATAACCTCCTTCTTTGAGATTTGGAAGTCGGTTAAAAACTGAAATAGATGTTATATTATGAAAAAAAAAGTGACTAAGGCCTCCAACGCCAAGGCTGGAATTGAACCAGCGTCCTCTGCAATCGCGACAGATGCCTAAAACTGCTCGGCTACCTGGGTAACAGCGGCATGGGTTACCTAAGTTTAAGTTTTCACTATCAGTTCACTTTTCAACTGCAGTCGTGTGTTTTTTTTTTATTTTTATTATTAATTAATTTAAATTAAATATTTGTAATGTTCCACTCGCGAATAAGAGGAGGCTGTGCCCAGCAGTGGAGAGTCTGTAGGCTGAATTATACTTTTCTTATTTTGTACACCAGTAGGTCATGTTTTATCTATAAAAATACACGTTAAAACGTTTATTTATAGACAGGAGAGGCACAATTAAACCTTATGCTGAAAACCTTTGAATAGGGAGGTACCTACCTACCTACGAGTACAGAAAATTTAAGGCATCTTTATTAATATATTTGCTGAAACATTTAACAAAAGAATCTTAATTAATGAACAAGATATATACAGTGGTATTACTAAAAGAAATTAATAACTAGCTTAAATCTAAAATAGGCCCTTGAGGCATTGTAAATACCAAGGATGCTGGCGACATTTCCTCCCTGTATCGCAATGCTGATACGTTGTGCGAGGTAGCCGCCAGCTCTTCGGTCACCAGTTACGTCAACCAGACGCTTCGCGATTTCTGCGAACAACTTATGCGCGCTGGGACCCCATGGACTAGAGTTTTAACTCTAAATGGTACAAAATGGTACTCTCTCCCGAGGCTCTTATATTTGTTACGTTTTAAAATTTCGGCGCTTTCCGCCGCCCCGCACGCTATGTTAAAGAACTAATTAATGTTAAAGAACCTCCAGGGTACTCTGATACCTAATGATAGTAATGAAGGCGTGTTTGTGTGTGATGGTTTTTCGCGAGATTTGTGAAGTAGGTACCTAAGCATCAATAAAACCTCAGATATTACTTAAAGAAATCATACGTAATACCTTCCTTGATCGTATCTAACACAAATTTGTGTTATGTACAAAGTAATATTTATAATGTTATTTAGTTATTAACGAAAATGCTTAATTTCGCTAGGTACTATTAGTTTCGTCTTTGTACGGTAAATACCTACAGAGAAAATAATGAGAAGAGGGCAAGAAAGAAATTAATGTGCTTAAGCTGGAAATCCTGGAATCCCCAAGAAAAGTTAAGGGTACACATAACAAAGACGTGACATACCTATTTAGGCGAATATTTTTTTAGAAACTGCCTGATCTCGCAAGAACCCTAACTGATGCTAATACAAAGCAGACCCTGACTCAGCAAGAAAACGCCGACATGTAAGCGACATTCGTTACACCTTACGAGTATTCAATTGTTCTTTTCATAGAAGAATCGTAGTCGTACGTATCTGCCATTCCGAACTTCATTTTATTAGGCCCACGTCCAAACATTATTTACAAGAGAGTAGGTGATCCCCTACTCGGAGCGTATTTACCAAAAGCGTATTCATATTACATTTTGCGAACTCGGAACGGTAGAGCGGGCCGTATCAGAATGTCACCGATGCCACGATACGTTCAATACTTTATTCGAGTCTATACGAGTACGCGCCGCTACACGGAAGGGTGTCAAATAAATACAGGTTGAAATATATCCGCTGTCGTGTTCTGTGATCCCGCTATATACGTGCCGGTTGAAGAATGAATTTTTGTTTGGTTTTCGTTCTATGCTTTTTCGCGTGTTGCTCAGGAATGTTATACAGAAGGGATGCCGACAATGTTTTAAAAGCGGGTGAGTTTAATCGAAATAATTTATCAGCTCAGCTTGATTTAAACGCAGCGCGGACTTTATTTGTTTTGATGAAACTGAACGATGTCGTTTTTATTGTTTCAATGTTGGCAAAATAATGTCCTTTTTTTTAACGAATATTATTTAGCAGTGCGGTAGTGAAATACACGTTTAGTAAAATATTTAAAGAGAAAACAATTAATGTGAAACGCTCTACTTTATGTAGGTAGTTAGGTACAAATACAAACGTATTTCAATTAAAAATGAATATTTGCCGTTATGATATATGTATTATTATTTTTTACCTGTGAAACCTTAAGATCTATAGATACCTATAGGTACTGGAAAATTAATCTTAACGTGGAGAAAATATTTTAATTTAACGCAACAATGTAGGCATCAGAATCCTGGTGGTTGGGATTTATATGCAGGCAAGTCAAGACCGAGTTCCAAATTCTGAGGTCCTGCTACGTTCCGGGCTCTATGCCCGGAACTATGCTCTATGCTCTAGTATGGCAACTCTCTAATGCAGCGTCAGCTAAGGTGTTGTAGGCATGTCCTCCGTAGTCCCTATGGATGACCGCCGCTTGCCCAAAACCGTATTCTATTCTGAATTGGTGGAAGGCAAGCGGAAGCACGGCGGTCAGCATCTGCGTTATAACAACGTGCTCAAACGACACGCTTGCAACATCTCAGGTAAAAAATAAGTTTTTGGCAAAAATTTAATTTTTGGTAAAAGTTTTTATCGCTGACTGTACTTTTCTTACGACAGACAACTAATACTCATCGAGACAATTCTAAAAACCCCTAACACAATTAGGTTGCGTTGTTTCATCACAGAGTTCCTATGGCCACCTCCTGTCTCCATCATCAGATCAGTTCGACAGTACCATATTATTGTATTGTCATCAGAACTACATACAGCTGCCAATTTTCATGACGCTATGATCCTTGGAAGATGGTTAAATTAGTTACCTTAGATTCCATTACATGTTAGTTACATACAGGTCGAGAGTTCCTATGGCCACCTCCTGTCTCCATCATCAGATCAGTTCGACAGTACCATATTATTGTATTGTCATCAGAACTACGTACAGCTGCCAATTTTCATGACGCTACGATCCTTGGAAGATGGTTAAATTAGTTACCTTAGATTCCATTACATAGTAAGTTACATACAGGTCGACCTAATAAAAGCTTGTTAAAAACTACGCATTACAATATTTTTCGAAAGAACAAAATAAAATAAAATATTTAATACTACCTATTTGTGTACATACCTAGGTACACTTAAGTTGGAGGTCAGACAGTGCATTACCTTCGTTATCGCTGGCTGCTTGCACTTTTAACAAAAACGAACTGAGATAGATTGTACAAAGCGAAGCAAATGACTATATATTGAATAATGACTGTGGTAGAGTACATAATCGAATGGCTATTAATGGGATTGCATTTGAACAAGACAGTGTTCAGTGAACTCGTGCGGGTTCTGTAAAAGGTTACGACAAGATTTATTTCAAACCAATACCGATGTAGGAACATACTCTCAAGTAATATCTGGTGTGACCCAATTACATTTTAAATGAGTTGATATTTAATCAAGAGTTTCCTATATCTAAGACACTTATGACAGGGCGATTCGATTTAAAGTACATAATAATGTCAGTTTGATCTCTTAACTACTTCACTTTTCAATAGATAGCAAATGTCTAACTGCCGTATTCGAACTTCAAGATATTCACAAGAGACGACACGTACTAGATCCATTCTAGATACGTTATAGTTTAGATTTCAACTAGTTCTCTTTTGCAGCGCAATTCGGGTAACCAATGTCACTTTTACGATAGATCGTGTTAGATATCTATTAGATGTGAATTAGATCTCTAAGTAATATCTTGCGGAAATCGTTCAAGAGTATCTCCAGAATCGCGGAAATGTCAAATTTGACAGGTTAGATCTTAAACATATCGTTATCGTATCTTGGCGATGTCTAAAAGATATCTAACAGATGTCTATTACAAAATCCGAATCGGGCCGTTAATCTCGAATGCGGCTAAGATATAAACGTGATTGAAAAATGTCAAGCCAGCACTGTTTTGTGAAAAAAATATTTAATTTTCAGGTGACATGGTAGTGTCCTGTAACTCATGTATTGGCTTAATTTATGATATCGTGAATATGTATATAAAATATGTTTATCAAGTGTACATTATGTAAATAATTAGCATAAAAATGGATTTGCCTTGAAAAGTTTAGTAAATCTTACTATTTTTGATATTTAGGTAATCATATTTTGATATGTATTAGAACAAATTAAATTATTTTCAGTGAATATTTTAATTTAACACTGATTTAAACTTTTACGATTTTTACACATTATTAAATTGTACAACGGGACTTAATCGCGTATCTAAGTTTTAAGATTTACCTCCGACGTTTCGAGGACGGCGTTATATGTTATATATGTCGGAGGCAGATCGTAAAATCGGCCATATCGAGATATTCCTAGGCATACCATGAAACGCCGCCATTTCATGATCTGACTAGCGACTACCAGCCATATCGTTTAAACATCAACGTTTGACGATTTGCCTAGCGACGTTTAGGCATATCAAATAGTAGGATGTGATATTCCTAGGCATATCATGAAAAGCCGGCATTTCATGATCTGCCTAGCGACGACCAGCCATATCGTGCAAACCTCAAGGGGTGATATTCCTAGGCAGATGAGGCAGATCATGAAACGTCGGCATTTCATGATCTGCCTGCAAACCTCAAGGGGTGATATTCCTAGGCAGATCAGAAGTGATACGCCTGGGTTAATCTTAGTCAGATCATGAAATGGCGGCGTTTCATGATATGCCTAGGAATATCTCGATATGCCCGATTTTACGATCTGCCGCCGACATATATAACGCCCGGCGATACGCGATTAAGTCCCGTTGTACAATTTAATAACATTTTAATTTTTAGGGTTCCGTACCCAAAGGGTAAAAACGGGACCCTATTACTAAGACTCCGCTGTCCGTCCGTCCGTCCGTCCGTCCGTCCGTCCGTCCGTCCGTCCGTCCGTCCGTCCGTCCGTCCGTCCGTCCGTCCGTCCGTCCGCCCGCCCGTCCGTCTGTCACCAGGCTGTATCTCACGAACCGTGATAGCTAGACACTTGAAATTTTCACAGATGATGTATTTCTGTTGCCGCTATAACAACAAATACTAAAAACAGAATAAAATAAAGATTTAAGTGGGGCTCCCATACAACAAACGTGATTTTTGACCGAAGTTAAGCAACGTCGGGCGCGGTCAGTACTTGGATGGGTGACCGTTTTTTTGCTTGTTTATTTTGCTTGTTTTGCTTTATTTTTTGTTGATGGTGCGGAACCCTCCGTGCGCGAGTCCGACTCGCACTTGGCCGGTTTTCTTTCAAGTAGACACACTACTATATAAATTATAAACTTTAAATTAATGTCATATACTAAGAAAAAGTGACCAAGGCCTCCAGTGCCCCAGGCTGGAATCGAACCAGCGTCCTCTGCTATCGCGGCAGGTGCCTGTGCCATTCGGCACAAAAGCACACCCAAAGCGCGCGCCAGGCGGCAGCAAAGTGGTTTGGGGCACTGGAGGCCTTGGTCACTTTTTCTTAGTATATGACATTTCTTTAAAGTTCATATTTTTATAATTTCAGATTTAATATAAAACAAGATTGCCCGACATTAACTCAGCTCGCAATTGTATTTAAGCTTATTTAGTGTGCTGATTGTACGTAAAATTGTGTGCGTAAAATTGTCTATATTGAACCCAAATTTTAAGCGCCGACGAAGTGAAATAATATGCCACTTATTGCTGTATATGTATACCTACCGTTCTCTAAGCGAATTGCGCGAGTCGACTCGTTACTGCGGTAAGAGTGCTTGGTTGGCCTTGTCAACCGTGCCACGGTCAAGCGGACTGGTATAATATACTGGTATGGACAACCGGCAACCGGCACGTTTATGTATACGGATCATAGATGGACAGAAAATAAATATTGGCTCATCCGTACCCGGAAGTTAAGGATGGATATTAAGGCCAAATAATGAAATCGAGCGCACGCAATTAACTCGATTTCCTGTTTAAGTTATGAATTAAAACAGCTTAATACTATGCGAGTTTGTACCTACGTAGAATTGAGACAGAAAAACGCACCAAGTATTATTTTTAGAAACAAGACAATTTATTTTTCATGATAATAAATGAATATCATCGTCTTCCTCGCGTTGTCCCGGCATTTTTGCCACGGCTCATGGGAGGTTGGGGTCCGCTTGGCAACTAATCCCAGTAATTGGCGTGGGCCCTAGTTTTTACGAAAGCGACTGCTATCTGACCTTGCAACCCAGAGGGTAAACTAGGCCTGTATTGGGATTAGTCCGGTTTCCTCACGATGTTTCCCTTCACCGTAAAGCGACTGGTAAAAATCAAATGATATTTCGTACATAAGTTCCGAAAAACTCATTGGTACGAGCCGGGGTTCGAACCCGCGACCGGATTGCAAGTCGCACGCTCTTACCGCTAGGCCACCAGCGCTTCTTTATTATTATGATAATAAATTACTTAATATATATTTTTTAAATAAGAAATACATTATAATGAAAAGAAACCTTTAGTACCTAACAGTGAAACTATTATCTAATAATATTATCTTATTTTCCAGATCTCCAGCCAGTATCTTCAACGGTAGTCCCGCTCTCGTTCTACTCGGTGTTCGGCTACGAGAAGAAAATGTATCGGGACAAACACAAGAAAAGGCCGCAGGGGAAAATCGCGCTAGTCACCAAAATGCCTAAATAAAGAAACTACAAATAACAATGCTTACCGTCAATATTTACCCTTGTGCGTTGCGTCTATTTACATTAATCATTAGCGCGCCCCGGGCCAGATGTGGTCAAGCGAAAATAAGACGCAGGATTTTTTTACAAAACTATAATATGAAGGTATATAGTTCGTTTTTTTAGCATTAGAAAAAAGGTAAACAATCTTGACATGTCTTTTAATTGAAAAACACTTTTTAAAAATAAGTCACGGCAAGTATGTCATAATTATGAATCTGATACGATCATTTATATTCTTTTGCTTTCATAAGTAATAGTTATTGATTTTCAAAACGCGTTTTTCAATTAAAAGACATGTTAAGATCGCTTACCTTCTTTCTAATGCAAAAAAAAAACTATAGTGACGAGCTTGTTGTAGTTAAACCTGTTACCACTTAGGTGAAATTTTCTAGTTTAAACTGTTTAAAGTTGTATAACTTTTTGCTTTGTGAAGCTGGTATCAGTATATAAAATGTTATTCTATGGAACTTGCTAACTATGTAAACAAAAGTCACTAGTAAATAGACATTCAGAGTTAATTTTAATATGGTGGTTTGTTTACATAGTTAGCAAGTTCCATATAATGACACTTTAGTTAACTGCCTGTTTATTATTATTATATTACCTTTTCACGGCTTTATATTACTGAACCGACTTTGATGAAAATATGGCCTTTGGGGTGGGCATAGGCTACCTTATTTTATGGAACATAAGGACATGACCCATTGCCGCTCGGACGGAATGGCAGGCACAGCAAATTAGGTTAGTTAGGAACATATAGGTACAAGTATACATACCTACAGAGTATTGTGACTGTTGTTTATATTGTGCATCAGCCATCAGGTTGCCTTAGTTAGTATACCTACCTACAAAGACAGGATGCTAACCTGTGTAATCTATGTATCCTAAGTATTACAATTACGATAATATGTCTCTACGATGTGTCAATGTGGAACCATAATCAAAGTAATTACAAATCATGTTATTTGAATTTTTATACAAATTCAGGTTTGAACGGATGGAACATAAACAGCGTGTGAAAGGTTCCAACGAGATCAAATGACACCTAGCTAGTCATAGTGTTATTATGTAAGCAAGGCTACTACTATGCTTACATATTGTAGTGATTTCTATCCCAACAAAAACATAAATGTGAAATGAGAGCCAAGTTCAATATTAAGAATATGTGTCGTTGTTGACTCGCCGACAAAAGAATTGAGATCTATATGGGTGCCAAGTTCTGTGCTGTGTAGAAAATCCTGAAATTATAAAGGATTTGTCTTGGCTAGTTTTTACGTACCTATAGGCATAAAGGTAATATATATTTATATATGTTACTTTTTCAAAAATTTGGTTTGTTTTTAAAAACTAGCCAACAGAAATCCTTTATAATTTCAGGATTTTCTACACAGCACAGAACTTGGCACCCATCTAGATCTCAATTCTTTTGTCGGCGAGTCAACAACGACACATATTCTTAATATTGAACTTGGCTCTCATTTCACATTTATGTTTTTGTTGGGATATCATTACTTTTTGTACAGAAATTACTATAGTATTCATCATGAAAGCAGTTTGCCTAAGCTGAAAAGGAGACCCTCGCTAACGCGCGGTTAATTGACAAAAAGTTTCAGTTTTCAGATTTTTTCTTTTGTATACGCCTAATAGTCTACCTTCATGCCAAATATCAAGTTTGTAAGTGATCTAGAAGTGGATTAAGTTTTTGGTCTATAAGTATTGATTATTTTTTTTCCGTCGAAATATCAATAATTTCCAGTTTTCAGATTTTTCCCTCTATATGCACCTAATAGTGTACCTTCGTGCCAAATATCAAGTTTCTAAGTCATCTAGAAGTGGGTTAGGTTTTTGGTCTATAAGTATTAATTATTATTTTTCCATCGAAATATCAATAATTTCCAGTTTTCAGATTTTTCCCTCTATATGCACCTAATAGTCTACCTTGATGCCAAATATCAAGTTTGTAAGTGATCTAGAAGTGGGTTAGGTTTTTGGTCTATAAGTATTAATTTTTTTTTCCATCGAAATATCAATAATTTCCAGTTTTCAGATTTTTCCCTCTATATGCATCTAATAGGACCTCGAAATTGGAAACACATAATCTGTTAAATTGTAAGTATTGTTGTTGTTCCGGCTCCAACTGTATTGTTATTTTTATCCTAAAGTGGTAAAGCGAAGATCAGCATCTTGGCATTCAAACATACAGGCTAATTCGAATGCACACTGACATCAGAACGATAACTGAATGACATCATTTCGATGTCAGTTTGAATTGGCCTATGAGAAAATTTATAGATTCTTTACTACACTGGAATATCTACTAAAGCGCTCTAGTGAAGTGTTCTTAGATAAACTAGTTAATTTCAGAAATTACTCTATTCGAGTGCTAGATTAATATTTCAATCGACTTCAATAATACATTCAGCTGCTATAATTATGGGTCATATGGCTAATAATAATAATACATTTACATACCTAGTTAGGGATTTATTAATTCATCATCATTAATCCTACAAATCATTGTGTCGATGTATTTTCTATGAGTAATACGTCATGTGAAGACTTTAGGAACTGACATTTATAGATAATGTATTGGCGAACTCGAGACATTACGTCATTTCAATCATATTTATTGGCGCAGTAGCCCGAGAAATCCAGTAATGAGTTTAATGTTCTGCTCGAGTTTCGAACACATGTAATTTTAACTTAGGTACCCAATTGGATACTTGTAGTATTTTGCGAGTACCTGCTCAGTACATAACGAGACGAGAATCGATCGGATAAGGAATAAAAGAAGAAGCCTTAAAAAGTTGGACCGCTGGGCCAATCAGTTGTCAGTGAATAAAGCATAGGAAAATAATGTGTTTTTTTTTAAATAATAAATAGTTCTATACAGCCCTAGAGCACGGTCGCATTTTTATCGTTTATCACCATGCCTGTTACGTTCTAACAAGTATGTAAGTGCGAAAGTGACGGGCATAGTGATAGTCGATAAAAATGGAACCGTGCTGAGCCCGCGGACACTATAGGTATTAAAACGTTATCGTCAAAAAAGAGAAAATGTTCATGTCCAACAACAGTGCCGGCGTACAAACTTAGAAAGTAGAAACAAACATTACAAAATTACTGTTTTCGTATTCCGTTGGTAAATATTGAGTTATTAATGAGATTTTATAACAGTAAATTACGGATAACAATCACAGTAAAATAACTCAAAATATTAAAATGGCGTTCAGTGGCAGTGGCAGTGGATTCTAAACCCAAATTTTGGTTTTAGTACTTTTTTCTGGTTATGGAATGAAGAAATTTTAGCCAACCCCTTTTTTGTAGTAGACCAGGTACAAATATCTCTAATTCCAATTAAAATAAAGATCAACTATGAAAGTACAAGCGCCATTTAATAAATTTAATGTTGATCTAAGATAGGTAAGTACCTGTACAAACAGATATTCAAATCAAATTTTGAACTCTCATATAAATAAAGTACCTACCTATGTTTAAGTGAGGTATTAATAAGTAGAACGTTAGTATTCAGTTAAAATATCTGTGATTATAAAAAATAGTAATAATTTGAGCCTATATACGTCCCACTGCTGGGCACAGGCCTCCTCTCATGCGCGAGAGGGCTTGGGCTATAGTCCCCACCGTAGCCCAATCTGTGATTATATTACAGTATAATCATATTATTAGGAAATTAGGATACAGACGGCTATACCTTTTAAAATAAACAGTCATTAAAGACGCGCGTGAAATTGCCACACAGATGCGGGAAGTTCATAGGGAAACTAATTAAAACTAATAAACTCCACTAAAGTGCTATTTAGCACGTAATAATAAAAGTTATCGGTTCGTTAAAGTACACCAGAATGTTATAGAACAAAATACTTCGTTCACTTTAAAGTTTTCATATAAAAGTAAGTAGGTATTCAATCTGGAGGCCTACCGATGTTGGTACATAATTCTGGCGCATTTTCTAACGATGAATAGAAGTAAGCGTTACTTTGCAGAAATCCATGTTAATTAAAATCCATACTAATCAATCAGTGCTAATCCATTATACCTTACTTGCGTATTTTTTCATGCTATTAATAATGTTCCCACTTGCCCCGCGCGAAAATAAATACAAAACTCGACTTGTGTTGAAACAATCAGTGAACTAATAGACTGGCACTTTATTTTATTATAGTCTGTGCGGAAAGAGAAGAGTCGTGGAATGTATGGGGCCCAATACATTCCACGACTCTTCTCTTTCGGCACAGAGTATATATCGCGGATTAGCAAAGCAATATTTATTGTTTTAAACGTCGTCTAACGCCACCCATTTAACAACACAATACAGTAAATAACTAAGCTATCATAAGCTTTAAAGCCACGGTTATCCTCTGAATATCAATAATTAAAAGATAATAAATATAAAACAATTTCTAAATGCGATTTCGAGATGAAATATTTTCTTGTTTTATACTTTTAAGAGCGCAATTTTTCAGTAGTCGGGTTTTAGTTTTTGAACTTATTATTTAAAGTTATGAAATGGAACTACACAAAATCATAAAAAAAACTGAAATACAAACTACCGGAACATTTATTATGTATAAAGATCAGTTTCTCACATGTAAACTAAAGTTTTATCGAGGTTTGAATGTCAGTTTTGGCCCTACTCACCCCATTTTACGGTACATATACGAGTAATTTACGGATTTGGCGTTTTTGGTTATGTCGCACATACTACACTAATGCGAAGAACGCGACAATTTCAGTAGATTAAAATTACAAAAGTTTTATTTAGATGCACCGAGGTCGTCAATCTCGTTCTAAATTAATAGTCTAATGACCTAGGACGTATTTTTAACTAAAATTAAGCCAAAAAGCATCCTACGAAAGAGTCCTAGAACATTACTTCTATTCTTCGGGACAAATCCCAAGGTGACCGATGGCTCGACGATTACCCCAGTGAGCGAACGGCCTAATGTGAAATTTATGACAGACATTTTTTCCTTCAACACCTTCCGAGCGTAAAAATGATGAAATATTTTTATTACAGTACACATCTGCTCCCAAAGGATGGCCCGCGATATCTATAGGGGATATTATAAAAAATGTAAAAAGCTTCAGGTTAGAGAAAACAAAATTAAGCCGTAAAAGTTGAGCCTTAAGGGAGCAGGCTCAATAAAGTACCCGAACACTCTGCTTAACTTTAGCTATTTCATACCTAAGGCGGCTACTTAAAGCACTTAAACTGCTGACACAGAAACTAATTTTGTAATTAAAAGTGCGTCGACCGGAGTAGGTCTTAATTTTACAGGGTGTCGCGCTCAATAGGGATAACGATGGCGCATAGCAGCCTAATCTTACAATCCGTCGTTACCGACTGATCGAAACGACGGATGTATGTCAATATCGTGTAAGAGAATCGTTAACGATATTAACATGTACTATTAATCTGTCGCGTCGTTTCAATCGGTGTGTAATGACGGATTGTATTTAATAATTATATCTGAATACGCACTTTAATACCTCAACAATAGAGGCATGTGTGATGTGTAAGCCGGTGACCCAAAGAGGGAAGGGTGGCTACACCGAGTAAGGCGCTGTATGTGTCGCGGCTGCATTATACCGCCACGGCTGCTGAAGTGGTGAAGTATGTACACCAGAAGACAGGCTACACGCCGAGGGTATTCCAGCTTCGATCGCGCCACTACATGCACTTCAATTCTTTTAAGGTAGGCGTGCCCCGACCGGTGCAGGCCCTGCAGGGGACCATCTAGCGCGCCGACTTCTGGCCGAAGGATGTCGTGTTTCGGGTGTTTCGCAGGTGTTCCGAATCGGACACGAGACCAGACGATTAAACAGAGCCACACCGTTTTCTCGACTAAATTCAACCTTAAAGGTTGAATGTAAATGCTTAGTTTGTGTGTCATGTTTCTTTTGATATTGTTGAGCAATAAAGAATATTTGTATTGTAGTTATTCTCTAGCCAGTAACTTTCTAAAATGTTTTGGATAATCTTCTTTCTTAATTTCATTACAAGCACGACAACATTATAGGGTTAAGTACCAAGAATACAAATAAATGCGCGAAAATATTGTTAAATATTGAATGATTTTGGAATATATAACTGTTGTTATCGTGGTGCAGTAAAGCATGAATGCAAATGTTGGTAAAATAGGGACCAAATCGGTTTGTACTAGTGTGGTTATTATGGTTTGTACTGTATTTGGTATTAAGAGGATTCATGGGGAAATGTGTCTATGTGAATTATAAGTACAATTATAATGTAAATATGAAAGTGAGGAAAAAAATAAGCCTTATACACAATTACAAAGTTATAGGTATAACACAACATATTATCTATTGACATGTAGCGTGTAGATAGAAGAGCGTTTTAACAAAACGACCATTGCATTATGAAGAACCATCGATGAATTTCTCGCTTAAGTATGCTCAGGTGGATGGTACAAGTATGATAGTGAAGTGATCCACTAGGCTTCCACGGCGGATAAGTACTTATCTCTTGTTAGTCTATGCACTTGCCTGAGGGAAGCACGCGTTCGAGATGAACCCCAGTGCACTTCTCACTGATCAAGAATCATTCTTGAAAATTATTAGTTCCCATACAGGGTGTTAAACACAAATCGAACAGTGAGGAAAATAGAACATGTATAAAAACATTATATGGAATTAGAGTAGGTAACTGCACAAAAGAGAGTAGGTTCTGCTGGTATTGCTTAAGAATGAACACATTTTCTTCGTAATGAAGCTATAGAGTTTTCGGATTTGGATAGTCTACTTTGTACTTACTTGTAAGCAAAAACAGCCTCATCACTTTCCGCTTGGATTTAAACAAGGGTCTTTTTCGCTAAATGAAGTGGTCTGCAAGTTTATCGAAGCCCTGATTGCTTTAGACACAGTAATCAATCAAATATTTGGCCAAGTCATGAATAAATCGCGGGCGAAACTTCGCCGGATTCTAAGAAACAAGCAAGAATTTACAGAGTCTGGCTGTTTATAAAACTTGATGCCGCTGGAAAATGTTTCGGGATGCTAACAAATTAGAGGGTCCTAAAATAGTCGGAGTCCAGCCGTTATGAAGTATCTAGTGCATGTATTTGAAAAAAGTAACCATAGTCATTACATAAGCTGTTAAGTGTTTTTTTTGTGATAGAACGCTGAAACTGGTGTCATAATAAAAGTCATATAGTGGAGCTAATATTAGGTGAGCTTTTCAGTTTGATCGAGCACCCACCTATAATAAAAAAGTTAATAAAAATGAATGGACATTTAGAGCATAATTTTCTCTATGGATCCTTACAGACTTGTTCAAACCTTCTATTTCTTCAAATCTGTATGATGAAAGCCGTAGTAAAATGTACTCAAATTATCAACTACTTACCTATATTTACATTTTCCACGGAATGACGCTCGTTTTTCTGAACGTTTTTGACTCACGATAGCAGTGGAACACGTTATTTACGCGCGTGTTGCATCATCCACATCGGCCACAAATTCATGCAACACGTAGGGTTTGCACGACGGATCTGAAATGTATGGGAAGATCCGCGGATCCAGATCCAGATCCGGATAATTTCATACATTTCGGATCCGGATTGCAAACCCTAATTACACATATCAGTTTCAATTCCAAATAGGTACGCTTGTTTATTCACCTCGGCTCTTAGTACGAACTTATGTTCAAGTCGGAGTAAAGTTGAGTTTTGGTGGTGGACACGCTCGATGTACCAATTATCCATTACCAGGAAGGAGCTTAGCGTCAAGTCAAGTATGATACCAATTTGTTATAAATTATAGTGCGTCGCTTAAGTCTAGTCGCTTCAGGTTTCCTCAATAATTTATAATAAACGGTTGCTTCATGTATGTAGCATTCGGAGACATTGGTATTAATTGGATATAAAGAAATATTCCAGAAATTAAACTTCGAAGTATTCCAACATAATTCTGTATTAAAAGAAACTATTTACTGTATATACTATAAGTTTATATGTATAAAGTTTGTCAATAATAGGTATGTATAGAAAAATATGTATGTATGTATATAGCTGGGGGCCGTTAGAGTTAAAAATGCATTGTTAAAAATGCATACCCTGCAGGAACCTGAGTATTCGTGATTTACGTGAAACCTATCGTATCAAAAGATTCAATAAAAAAAGTTTGCCTCTTACTTTTTGGCGATCTCTAATTTTATTTTTTCGTAATTTGTATGGGTAAAAATAAAAATAAATATATCTATATTTTTTTGACATCGGCAAAACATAATAAGTAAACATTTTAATTCAAATTCAGAATACTCGGGTTCCTGCATGGGTAAAAAGCTACGACACACCGCTAATAATAAACGTTGCAACACCTGTTACACAATCATTCTTCTGAAGTAAAATTTGGCTTATTCAAATATTTCCATTCCAAACATTCTGGTCTTATAATGTTTCTCTTCCAATTTGTTTACTTACCTTTTGCTTAGCATATCACAGTACAGCGGCATTCCGACTGAGAATAAATGTGAGCATCTGGCTTTTCTTTCGACGCCTAACAATTTCAAGGTATAACCTACTTTATGTAGACGTTTAACAGTTCGTAATCCCTCGTTGACATTTAGGTACTTATTATGTTTTTAGCGGCATGTTCGCGTTCCTGCTCTCCCGGTGTTTGCGCCACTGGTACTTGGCAAGCAAATGCTCTTACTTTGCGCTTCTCTACTTTGTGATATGTTAGTATTGTCTTTGCGCCTTTGAGTTTTGTTTGCGCTGCGCTACTTTCAGGGATTTTCCAAATAGGATGTCAAGCAACGTATGATAAGGTTTATGAAGGTTTTATGTAAAGGTTTGAATTAGCTTGCGATTCGGAATTTCCTGGATTAAGGCTCGCTTTTTACAAAAAGTTTATAAAATTCTAGAAGTGACTTTAAAAAAAATTAAACTGCTACATGACCTGGCAAAAAGGCCATTTCGTTATATACTGATATATTTTCCAAAGAAAAATACAATTAAAACATTAATAAGTCTAAGTGGTAAATTTGTAGTCAAATTAGACGATCTTGAACATAGAAATTGCGTTAAAAGGTTAATACAGTTTAGGTAACTATTACTTGTAAAGTAACGTATAGAAATGACAGTTTCACAAAATAAATTGACACCATTGACGATATTTTATTTTGCACAAATCTGTAAGTGAAAGGACGTGTTGTACGTCAAACAAAATAATCAACTCCCATCGCACATAATTTCACACAACTCCGCTGTTTCCCTTATAAATAATACAAAGGCGAGATAATGAACTGTATAGAATCTGGAAACTTCAATAATTTATCATTTATTTGCAACATCCTTGGGTATCGCTCTGGAAATTTTGCGGGACAGCAAAGTTTTATCGGGAGTCTTGTTTGGAGTTGAAGCGTTTGATATTGAAGCTGCTGATCCTGACCGGGGCGTGTAACTGGAAATAGAGTTATCAATCTAAAATTCGAGCAAAAATGTATTGTTTAATAATCTGCGGCATGCGCTTGTCTCTCGATGAGATCAGTACAGGCCAATTCGAACGTACACTGATATCGAAAATCAAAATCGAAATATCTTTATTTGGTATATCTAACTGATGTTATTCAATTATCATGTATTTCGCTTGTACTTACTTGCCCGTACATGTACTTACTACTACTAAATAACATGGTGATGGATGTTCAGAGTGGCTAGTTTCAGTATATAAGCTCAATAAATTAAAGACAGATGATGCTTTATAAAAACATTATTCAAATAGCATTCTGATGTCAGTCTAATGAATTAAAAAGTTTATCCTAAATCACTGAACTAAGGCTTTCCTAAGTCCTAGAACTCATGTAATATTTTAATTGTTTATTAATAAAATATCATTTTTCTTTGTTGGGTTATACAAAAGTTTATTCTAATTTATTTTTTCTGCTCCCGAAAGTAAAGCGAAAGCAACCCGCCACAACTTTGGTAGAGCCTGAAGCTAGATGGGGGCCGTCCGGTCAGCCAGAAATTAGGCTCATCTATCTTTTATTTTAGGGAACAGATTGAGACGATATTTAATTTCATGCGTGTGTTTCACCCATTTATTATTTAATTCGGCGAACAAACATCATAACGTAACCTGGGGGCCGATTTTTGAATTTCGACCACTCGATTTCGTGTATTTCGTTAATTAATATCTTCACTACTAGGCATTTAAATTCTACTAATAGAATTGAAATCGAGTGGTCAATACCAATAGATTCCAAATTTCGATCGGTCGTATTTCAAAAATTAGCATTTCGCCGTTTTCCACCGTTTTTCGAGTGACGAAATCGAGCGATCGAAATTCAAAAATCGGCCCCCTGCATCTTCTAAAAAATTCAAAGGTGTCTACCGTGGTATGGTGTTCCACAGTCCTAGCCATCTACGAGTAGTTCAATGATTGAGGCATGTATCCAGCAGTTATGTGGAAGTGGGAGGGTATTTTATTTATCATCGATCTTAGATTAGGTTTAGTTAGTATTCACCGGCCTATACCTAATAGATTACCGATGCAAAATGCGACTGTGAATGCAAAAACAAAAAAAAAGTGGTAAATGACGTAGTATAAATTAAATAAAAACGTGGGATAGAGATCGAGGAAAGCCGAGGGTTGTCAATTAAGCCAGTGTCCTTTAATTACGTATCGGGATTCCGCCCCGACACGACCCTTACACGATCATCCCGGTAATCGGCAACCTTAATAAAGAGCGTTCGTTTTTACGACTAGTGGCGACTTGTCCCGGATTCTTCAACTTTGGCTGGGTCTTTACCAAAATAGTATTATAGCAGCCCAAAACCAAGTATGGAGTTTATAGGGATGTGTATGCATTCTTACTACTAAGTTTGTGCAAAGGGAGCGTAGCCAAAAAACTGTTGATATTTAAAATCACGCTTGTCCTTAGAAAGAGCGAAATTACGAAGTAATTAAGGTATAATTGGTTTGTTTACTCGAAGGTTACATTATTATTCACAGTTTCTATTGAACTCCACTTAGATATTAACTCAATTTGACAACAATTGCCTATATGCATATATTTAAAAAAAGCCACTTTACGGTTCGCTAAAACTCTTTTGCCTGGCTCCTTTCCATTTACAAAGCCGATGTTGCTTATGTCCATGGGCGACTGTGACCACTTCCCGTTAGGTGACTCGTCTGCTCGTTTGCTGACTATAACATAAATAAAACCTTGGGGTCGGCCCTTCTAATCGGTCTTCTTCTTGTTTTTTCTTACAACTGCTATCCAAGTTGTCTGGGGTCTACCTGGACCTTTTTGGTCATGTTTTAGTGATTGTCGCACTATATGACACAGTACATTAATGAATTCCTACCAGAAAAATAAAAAGTAAGCCAAACTGCCAAAACCCGTAAATAAATCGTGATTTCGGGGTTGGCGCCATGGTACTCGTAACGTAACTAAGAGTTGTTCAGTAGGATGACCTGTATAATCAATTTGCAAAATATGGCTGGTCGTTGAAAAACCACAATGTACACCCAGATGCAGAAGTGCATATTAACTTTATGAATGAATTCCATTCTTAAATTGGACTTTTGCAGCACGCTGTACATTATACAGGAGGGTACGAAAATTTAGATTGTTTAATACTAAATTATTAAACATTTTTCTACAATACGCACACGGCTACGCTATAGCCAATAATGTCAACGTAGTTCCATTATCAGGGTTTTATCTTAATTGCTTCCAGAAGTCGATATCTTTCGGAGCAACTTTTTGCCGCGCCCGGGCCGGGCGTAAACAATAATTCTCAATGGCACGCTTCCCGGTAATCGATACCGGAATTTGACAATCATATTGTTCGATATGGAAATGAGCCCTTACAACGCGGATGCTCGGTTGTGACTAGGGTTTGCAAGATCCGTCAATTTATCGGATCCGGATATTTCGGATATTAAAATTTGACGGATCCGGATATCCGGATAATTCGGATAATACGGATCTGTATCAAGAAAGGTGACGAAATTTACAACTTACATACAAGGAACAGCTAGTAAAATGTAAAATGTTCATATTTTAGTTAATTACAATTATTAATAATTATTATTATTATCTCAAAACGATATAAATATGTATAATAAGATATTCAGTGTAGTCTTAATTAGGTATTCCTATTAATAATATTATGCATTTTTTTTAGGAGGCCGTAGTCGATTTGTAACCGAAAACGCCAAAAATGAAGTAATTAAAGCAAATTTATTTCTATATATCTGCTCAGTAGAATTAATTCTAAAGGTGCCTAAAAACACCGCTTTAACTTCGGCGTTTTTTCTTAAATTTGCCATTATAAGCTCACAAAATAGAAAATGGAGAAAAAGTTACATTTATGTATTTTTATTATTTTATACCGGTGTGGTGTGATATAATTTATACTATTAAAAAACGTACTTCCTTTACCTTGGTAAAATAGCTATACCTTCAGTCGTTCGACTGAGAAAAATGGCTTACAAAAAGTATCTAACTCATTTATTCAGTACCCATTACAACAATCTTCCATTATAGGTATATATAAATCCAGTTAATTACTGCAAAATAATGAGAAAAATGGCTTAGAAAAAGTATCTAACTCATTTATTCAGTCCCCATTACAACAATCTTCCATTATAGGTATATATAAATCCAGTCAATTACTGCAAAATAATGTAAAATTACTACAAAAGTTTCGGGAAATTAAGAAATTTGGGCTACAGCTTCTTAATAACGAGAAAAAAATATCAATATTAAACATATAACACAAAAAAGTCACTGATAACAACACGCACAAGCACTAATGATGTCCCAGGTAGACGACCCAAAGGCGACTGAGCGAAAACCTGATAACAATTACTTTAAAACATACAAATATTTACCCTTATTCCAGTCAGGAGGCATGCAGGTAGCTCGTTTTAAGACTGTTACTGTTACTACTGTTTAGTTTAAGCAATATGTGTATTTATTTTATGACGTTATCACGTACCAATAACGCGACCAATGCAATATTTAACGGATCCGTGAGATCCGAAATATCCGGATCCTATGAGACTTTGGATCCGGATCTTAGATTTGACGGATATCCGGATATTTCGGATATCCGGATATCCGGATCTCAAACCCTAGTTGTGACGCCCATTTTCAAATTTATAAATGAAGCGTGTAAGAAAATGTTGGTTTCCAGCTTCTTTATTTTTAGGGTTCCGTACCCAAAGTGTAAAAACGGGACCCTATTACTAAGACTCCGCTGTCCGTCCGTCCGTCCGTCCGTCCGTCCGTCCGTCCGTCCATCCGTCTGTCTGTCACCAGGCTGTATCTCACGAACCGTGATAGCTAGACAGTTGAAATTTTCACAGGTGATGTATTTCTGTTGCCGCTATAACAACAAATACTAAAAACAGAATAAAATAAAGATTTAAGTGGGGCTCCCATACAACAAACGTGATTTTTGACCGAAGTTAAGCAACGTCGGGCGGGGTCAGTACTTGGATGGGTGACGGTTTTTTTGCTTGTTTTGCTCTATTTATTGTTGATGGTGCGGAACCCTCCGTGCGCGAGTCCGACTCGCACTTGACCGGTTTTTTGAAAACTTAAATTGACAGGACGCACACATCCAGACAACAAACGTGCTCATTACGCGAACTCTGGAAGTAAACTAAAGCAATATTCGACACAACGAAATGAAAATATGAATTATGGGCGAGGTTATTGTTTCACGAAGTTCTCCGTCTTTTAGTTTGAGTTATTGGCCCGTTTCTTTTTCTTATTTAATGCTATCTGAACGTGTCGTGTGTTAGAAACTTTTATTGTCTAAGTTATAAAATCTTTTTAGTTTTAAGTCAAAATATCTATGCGTTTATATGTTAATAAACTCTAAAGAGCAATGATAACCGATTACCTTGCGTAGACATTTCTATAATAAGCGACCGTGTTTCATTGATGTTTAGGATAGGTAGTTTACAAACAAACACATTATGAAATTATGAATGGTAACATTCATAATTTCATAATGTGTTTGTTGAACAACTGACAAAGTACTTAACGATATGCCTGCGGCATAAAATTAATCTTCATTAAAATATAACGTGACCATTGTAACGTGATTTTTGCCCAGCAATATGGAGGGTCGGACAATGTTAAATAACCAGGCATATTCATCACACTTTTACAAAATACATTTTCACGTACATCGTGATTCCATTACCGACCGGAGAGGTAAAAAGCTGATGCAGCGGGACCCGCGGGAGCGTCATATCCGATATTGAATAACGCGAACTAACGCGTTTAGCTCGCGGACCTTTCCCGATCCCACAAGTATTACCCTATACAGGCTGCGGGTGGATTTGGCGACGGGTAAGATTTTAGCAATTTTTATTTATTTTACAACAAGGGGGTAAAGTTTTATTCAACCCCTCGTGATGAAAAACAAAACACATGCAATTTATTTTCCTCGTATTCGGAATGTAAAGTAGAGTGTTTCATTCGGGTGAAAGGCATCATTTCAGCCTCGGACTATTTTCGCTCTCACTGCGTTCGAGCGCCAAACTACCTCGGCAGAAATGAGTGCCTTACATCCCTTTGTTCTACTATTGTCTCATAGTAATAGTATGTATTAGTTATGCGATTTTTAGGGTTCCGTAGCCAAAAAAATTTAAAAAAATTATCGGCTAGTCATGAGAATTATAATCCTTCGATAACTCAAAAATACGTACAGTACAGCGTATACTCTACAAACTCCAAGTAAGTCGCTGAAAAAAGGGAAATCAGTCGTATTCTGAAATCAAAATTACAACGGCGTACTACTATGAAATCTGATATCTGGTATTTCGTATCGAAAATCCCATCCCACTCGTCTTGTTTTTATTGAATTTATCAATCGTAATAAAATGTGAAAAATAACGCATTATTGTCCTCAACTGACGCGACAATAAATAAACGTCAGTGTCCCCTTTCATTGACCAACTCAGTAATGATTGGTTTTGCAGTATTGATTTGTTGGAATATATAAACAACAGTCACCAAAAAGTTGAGCGTCGCGATGTGAAAACTTTTTCGGCGAAATGTGTCCGGTTCGAAGTTTGTGCGCACGAACAATATCCGTATGTCAATATATACCTACCCAACATATTTAATTATTGAGGGGGCTCGGACTATATAGGTATACTAGACATCATTATCAGACATATACTAGTAGACTATATACATGTATGATAATGAAATTGACCATACGGTCAACGCTCATGAACTGTTAAGTAAGTAAATGTCCTTGTCTCAGGATCGCGGATCAAAGTATTCAATCGACTTTTCAAGATACACGGGAAAGACACAAAGGTTCGTTTCACATAAAGTTTTAAGTCATAATGTATTCTTTGACCTATTATCATTAGTTCTAAAACTGAAAACGTTATCTTTTCAAGATTTTGTGTAAGGTTATCCTCAGATAACAGGATAGCGCTTGTTGTATATAGTTACGAGCGGGTGATGGGAGTAGAAGTTAAACACCTTATGTGTGCTAGTATAAGAACATTCTGAACCTTTATTCTCTAAATGCCTATTGTTTTATACACGTTAGGTTGCGCCATAGAGAAATATAATAAGACAAGAGTGCTCACTCCATACATCAGTTAGACTATTAATTTCAGTGCCTACAACTAGCATCGTACAAATGGTACGAGTATATAAATATACGCATACAATAGAGTATAAGTACCTAACTTAGTATATGTTCCTACCGAATAATTTACACATACAAATGTATACGATTCGATACTTTTCAATTGTTGTGACAAAAATAATGCCTCAATAATAAGAAAAATACAACATCTGCCTGTATAGTGCTTCTTTCGCTGCTATCCACCCACCCGGCCTCCAATCTGAGTCCGCTCGGTATATTTTAAATCAAAATACGTCCACAAAATAGTTTATAGACAACCTTTTCATATTTTCATGTGCGCCTTTTAATGTTTTATGTTCGAAAGAAAATATAATTAATTTTTGAAGGTACCCTTGGTGTTTTTTATTATTCTGGAAATCCAAAAGGTCATAAGTGAATTATAGCGTCATTATACTCTGAATGAGACGAGTGGATTACATTTGGTACTATCTCTTCCCAAGGGCTCTAATTTGAGCCAGAACGCTTATGGTGACGTCACACACGTGGGAGTTGACGGGTTAAGGGGCCCACTGACTGTTAATCATCCGCCGGACGATATCGGCCTGTCAGTTAGAACAAAAAGTTGACAGCTCCGAACAACCTGTAGGTATATGGTTTTCGAAAGGCACTTGAATAACATTAAAACTCAAACGCGTCGCTGTCGTATCGTATCGCATATAAAAGAAACTCAGATACAAACCATCCCTAAACACTAGATAAACTACATAAACAGACACTCGTTCCATACGTTACCAGGTACGCGGAAATTAATTTCAAAAGAACTCGTAGAAAAATTATAAACGTCCACAAGTTGTAGAGGCATTTAAATTTTTCCCTGCCTCTTTGTTTGGAATGTTATTGCGGTATGCTGAAAATGTTATGAATAAATATAGCTGGCTGCAACTGGTCTGTGTATTATTCTGTAAAAGACAATCTTTCTATTTATTCAAACGTCTGGCAAACACGTTTTGTCAGTAACAGTAGAATGAAGAAAAAAACTATCGCCATCCCTCTTTTTGGGGTTTATAATATTAGCATAAGACAAATTATCTTTCCCTAAGCTCTACTGACAAACGATCTTGCCTAACTATGTAAATAATATAAATGTCAAGGCAACATCATAGATGTGGATCATTTATAAAATTGCCATTTTAAGTCGATTATTTCATGATATTATGGTTAGGTTAGGTTTGACTTTTTCATGATGTGGCCAACCGATAATTTCATAAAAATGTATTGCCATATCATGAAATAATCAGCTACTAACATCAAGAATAGTTTTGTAACGTGTTGAGAAGACAATAAGATATATCTTTCTCTCCGGTGATAACCTTGGCAAGAATTCGGCGTCTACAGTCCTGATCATCATCACTTTAGCCTTCAGTCGCCCACAGCTGAGCAGCTGCTGGGCCTATCCCGGTCCTGGGCTAGTCTCAAACAGCACCCGTCCGCCGGAAGCCTGATGGTAGATTGTTGTAGTTACAGAAACAAGAAAAAAAAGAGAGTAAAATCCTTGCCAACAGTGCTCTGTGACCCAGTACGTGTACCTAACTATAAACTACTTAAGTACCTACTTCGATTCCCATTGGAAATAAATCACTTTGGACGTGCAGTTGTTCTGTGTTGCCTTGATGGATATATAATCCCTTCTTTTGTGCCTCCCTCACAGCCGATAGCGTTAAGAGTAACGAGATTTTCACTGAATAATTTTACGGTTTAGACTCACTTGTTTTAAGTCACTCGCGCGACATGTTTCGGAGAGCCTAGGTCTCCTTTCTCAAGCACTAACAGTGCGAGCAGCGTTCACGACGGCCGTGTATCGCGTACTGCTGCACGCCGCGCGAGTGACTTAAAACAAGTGAGTCTAAACCGTAAAATTATTCAATGTTAGCATATTTCACAACAGTTTAAATGAGATTTTCACTGTTACAAATTACAAGACCTCAATTTTAGTAGAAATATTACAGGTTATTATAACTTAAAACTGTTAAAATGTCAACCTAACGATGGACAATTCTTATTTACATTTATACAGTTCCAGGCTAATAATAAAACTAGGCTGATTTTAAATTAGAGCAGTGGTTCCTAACCTTTTCAGTCCGGTCACCCCTATGTCTAACTAGGGGACCTGATTTTACCCCTCCTCCCAATGGTAATAAAAAAATAAATAAAACGCGTACTTTTGTATTGTTATATTAGGTTAGCTTATTACCCCCGTAAAATACCAGTTTTACCCCCACGGGGGTAATTACCCCCAGGTTAGGAAGCACTGAATTAGAGTCTCAAATCATATCGAGAATTACGCAAATTTAGATTTTTGTACATTTTATCATGTTCCGTGACTTCCGTGAGTTTATATAACAAGAAACATAGGCCATTACTTGATGTGAATTATACAAGTACATTTAAAAAAGCACAAATTATTTATGATGCCTACCTAACACATGCGAATATAATATATTAACCCCTTATTCATAAAAAAGGCCCGTATGATTTAGTTAAATTATGTTTTATCCCTTTTTAGGGTTCCGTAGCCAAATGGCAAAAAAAAGCGGCCAAGTGCGAGTCGGACTCGCCCATGAAGGGTTCCGTATTTAGGCGATTTATGACGTATTAAAAAAAAACTACTTGCTAGATCTCGTTCAAACCAATTTTCGGTGGAAGTTTACATGGTAATGTACATCATATATTTTTTTTTGTTTTATCATTCTCTTATTTTAGAAGTTACAGGGGGGGGGGGGGACACACATTTTACCACTTTGGAAGTGTCTCTCGCGCAAACTATTCAGTTTAGAAAAAAATGATATTAGAAACCTCAATATCATTTTTGAAGACCTATCCATAGATACCCGTATGGGTTTGATGAAAAAAAAAATAGAAAAAAAAAACAATAAATTTTGGGGGTTCCCCATACTTAGAACTGAAACTTAAAAAAAAAAAATTTCATCAATACGTGTGGGGTATGGATAGGTCTTCAAAAATGATATTGAGGTTTCTAATATAATTTATTTCTAAACTGAATAGTTTGCTCGAGAGACACTTCCAAAATGGTAAAATGTGTGTCCCCCCCCCGTAACATCTAAAATAAGAGAATGATAAAATTAAAAAATACATATGATGTAAATTACCATGCAAACTTCCACCGAAATTAGTTTGAACGAGATCTAGTAAGTAGTTTTTTTTAATACGTCATAAATACCCTAAATACGGAACCCTTCATGGGCAAGTCCGACTCGCACTTGGCCGCTTTTTTACAAATACATAAGTCAAAATGACAGACAAAAACAAGCTAATTCAGGCCAGTAACAAGTTTATGAATAACGCCAATATTCTTTAACATTTAGAATCGAATAAAGCGTACGTGATAAGCTTAGATAATAAATAATACTGTACCGCGCGATTCCGACTTGCACCGAACCTATTCTTTTGAGTTACGAAACCGTAAAAACAAAGCTGAAAGATGGAAAGTAATCTATGAGAAGGTACCGTAAAATGGGGTGAGTAGGGGCAAAACTGACATTCAAACCTAGATAACATTTTATTTTTACATATGCAAACTGAATGGTGTATATAATAAGTGTTCCGGACGTTTGTGTTTCAGTTTTTATCTTATTTTGGGTAGTTCCTTTTCATAACTTAGACCAGCGGTCGGCAACCCGCGGCCCGCGGGCCGCATGCGGCCCGTGAACCTGTCACTTGCGGCCCGCGAGCCTCTCTGGATATTTTGTATGTAATATTGACAAACAACAATGTCTGATAAAATCTTAAATATTAACAAAGTGCGGCCCGCGTCTACTTTGTTAACTACTACATATGTGGCCCTTGGCCGCTAAAAGTTGCCGACCGCTGACTTAGACGATAAACAGGAAATCCCACCTCACCCCGTAGTCCCTCGTAATTGGGGTGAGATGTAATTCATACAAAGGTGATTTAGGATGATTGTTGGATCGTTTTTTTATTATTATGAGTATTACTATAGCTCCATTTTAAATTGGAATACATTATTTTTGTAGCAGTAACCTTAAAATTCCATCTCACCCCGCTTTCATCCCTTCTCTCTCCATTCATAACCCAACTCTCCCCGCAAACCCTACTCACCCCATTTTACGGTACTCGCTATTTTATAAGGCTTTTTTAATATCCCCGTACCCGAAGAAATGTTAGCATAAACGGTAGTACTATTAGTTATTCTGTGGCATAAATCTGATGCGCAAGTTTAATGGTTAACTTTATTTTGAATTATTAGGCATACTTTAGAATTTCAAGCGATTGAAAACAGCCATTTGTGAACAATCTTTGAAAACTGACACGTTAAACGAAACACGAAAATCGAAAGTCGTTCTTGTTTCACAAAATCAAAGTTTAATTTTCAGTAACGCAAAATATTCGGAATCAAAAAATTTCGTCGCATTTAGTGGTTCTTTATTTAAATGACACCATAAAGAAAAATCGTTGCCTAATACCGTAACATCTGTCAGCGCGGGGAAAAGTTTCAATGTGAGTTTTTATGACGCCACCGATCTTTCCGATATTTAGTACGTAAATGTTTTTTGATGTCTCCAGAATGGAGGTTGTTCAGACAGAAACAACGCCAGTATACGAGTACCTTAATATTTATATTTTTACTAGAAATATATTTTATTATTATTTATTATTTGCAGGGGGATTATGTACATAATGGTATATATATATATATATATATATATATTGGCCTTTGCGTCTATTGCAGACGATTTATGGTGCAAATCGGAGAGACAATGACCTCTTCAGACTTAACACCGCGTGGGACGGAATTAAGGAAACGCAGAGATGCCCAGCACCTGCATTACCCTCTCGGCTTCACTATCTTAACCTACTTACTTACTTTATAACTTCCTAATTATCCCGATACGACCATAATGGCACCGCGATATCTTGAATATCACGCGGAACTAATGGAATCATGGCATTGGTGGCACTAAACAGCTTCTAAAAATTATAACAAATTCCTCATATGCATGCAAACATTAAAACTTATTACGAGTATCGTGTCGCAGTTGGTCCAGGCGGCCTAGCCAAGGTGACAATCGCTTGCGCTTCGCTATCGAATCGCTTTGTGTCTCTCTATCACTCTTCCATATTAGTGTGACAGTGACTGTTGCGTTTCGTTCGCTACGGAGCGTTAGCGATTGGCATGTTGGCTACGCGGCCAGTATCCATAACGCGTGTCGTCTTTTGTCCGGTGCGTAGATTGTTTTTTTATGTCCCCGTGTAAGTTACAAAAATATAACTGTACTCCCTATATTCTTAATGCTTCAAGTATATTCCATATCTCAAGAAAAATGTACGGGAAGTATTTTTACATAACGCACAGAAATTATAAAAAAAACCCATATAGTAGGTACCTAAAGTAAAACAAATCATGTCGAAATATCGGTACACCCTATATCGAAAGTTTCAACTAATAAGGCCACTTAAATTGCCAATAAAAGATAGATTTATTTGTAACTTGAGTTAAGTTTGCCACTACATAATACATAGTTTCCTAACTTATTAATTAATTGCAATGATCTTGTATTACTATTGTACTTATACCTACGTCGAGATTAAATCAATTACGAGTTCTTATGGTTTTGTCCGCCGGAATAGGCTACTATTAGGTACCTATAGATACCTAAAAAGTTTTCGTTAAGAGGGGGCAAAAGCAAAATTGTAGTGTTTATATTAAATTGCTACATGTTTAAAAGCAAATGCCATAAAAACACACAGAAACTAATTACATTATTTTTGCAAGGGCAGACTCTAAGCAAAACCACAGTAGGTAAAAGTTGACTAGATAGAAGAAATCACGAAAACATGTCTAACTATATTTTAAATTCAATTGTGTGTATCATTATCATGCATACCACAGTAATATAAATTTACCTAATATATAGGTACTTGCCTAAACGAAATGTTTCTATTGGTTTATGATGAACAGATAATTTCATACTCTTACCTTTCTCTAGATATTTTAGAGATAGTTACGAAGTTTATTCAAACTTTTACTTAGGTACTAAGTGAGTGTAGGTAGCCACTAATTTAATTACTAGTTTCTTTAAACTTGTAAAGTATTTAAATACATAATCATAGGTAAAAATATCTATGTCTTTCCGTAATCGTGTATTTATGTTTTAGTTATGTGTAGTTATAGTATTATGTATTTGTATGTATTATGTTCCCCCTATCACGTATGTAAGCTTGGCTAAGCTAGCGGCCGAGGCCCGCAGACAAATTGAAAAACAACCGCAGCGGGCGCCATTATATGTGCGCAGTACGCGTCTGGTGGACCTTATTGCGAACTCAGTACTTACATGTGGTTTTCGAATTAGGAACATCATCAGGTGGCTCTCTTGCCTAAATATTTAGCACCGCAACTGGGTCTCGTGGCTCTATGATCTATGAGGTTTAGTAAACCTCGCAAACGCCTTGCGGTGGCTCCGGCATGTTTCAAAATTTACAAAAACGGAATTAACTAATTTTTACCTTGTAAAAAAGGGTTAACAATTCAATGGCGACATAAGTTCGAAGTTCGTTTGCTTCAACACCCATAAGAACATATAAATACAGATCGGCTGCTAGTGATCCGGCAAAAGGCGAATCTATTCGGGTCTAATCCTGGGTAAGTAGATGTAAATTCAGTATCCGCTAAAGTGTCCCACCTATGATAAGAGAAGGACGTGTAGTGCGTGTCCACACTCGAGAAAGACTACGGATGATATAATCGAAAAGAAAAAGACTTTTTAACCTTTTAATTTTGTATAAGTGAATATGCAGAAGATCCCATCAGACATCGTTGAATCGCGGCCGTAATGCGGCGGCGAACATTACCCATTTTGTCAAGGAAATTGATAGATACGACATTACTGCTGCGGCATTAATGCCGCAGCAGTAATGTCAAAATAGTAACGCAGCTGCATTTGCCATCGGATTGTCACCTTTAAGGTAAGTATCAAGCGACCGTAATAACGCGACATTTGCAATTCAGCTTCACTGTTTCAAAATATTTTTCTCGTTTATTTTATCAGGACATAATAAAGCGTATCGCAGTATGAACGAAAACTTATTTAACACTACAATAATTTCACTTTGCTACGAGGGCGGATTGCCTCAATACAATCACGATCCGTCCGACCGAGTGCATTCCCTTATAATAAGAATTCCAATTTATGCAATACCCTTCTGTAGGTATTTGAACCAATGAAGTGGTAATGAAACCCAGTAACTTCGGTTGGATGCATTTAAATTTAGTAGTGCGAACGGAAATAAAGCCCAGGCACTACTATTAGTTGGCTTGCCTACTGGTAGCAGTTCTTTAAACTGTAAGTGTAAGGCCTGAGTGGACGCTTGAGTTGGGCGTGCAGCGGGGCGCGCGTGCGGCGTGCATGTTAAACAAATGCAAACGTATAGTAGCGGCCTTAGTGCACGCTGCTCAAATTACTTGCAAGTCCGACGCCACGTTGCACGCCCCGCCGAACGCTCCGCTTCGAGCGTCCACTCAGGCCTTACACTAAGCTATACAATTATGTATGCATTTAATAAGTAATGAGACGGGCATTTGGCCGGTTCATTCCACATTTATACTATCTCCACAAGCCAATACATAAATAGGTACTTAATAGGTATTGGAAAACTAGAATAGAGTTAATATTGAAAAGATGGCGCCCATTCGTATCATTATTATGGCGTGAGCGAGCGGTCAAGTGTACTCGCAATAAATAACCCTCCTAATACCAATTTGTTGTAATAGCGGCGTATTCCGATTGTAATAACAGGTTATGAATGTGATCTTGATTTGCTATCGATATGATCTGTTACTGTCAAAAGTGTAATTTTTGGCTGAAGAAATTTCATTTTCAACACTTACTGATCATATCCATGACAAATCCAGATCAAATATATAACGTATTATTATAATTATAATACGCCTCCTTGTAACATATCCGTTGAGCATGCATTTAAAAACTACACTCATGGACAAATTTAGAGGAACGCAAAAAAAGTTTAGTTACTAATTTTAAAATTGCTTGAGGTGCTGCAATCCAGTAATTAAACCTTTTGTTTTTTGAGTTCCTCTAAATTTGACCATGAGTATACTTATATGTATTTACTTTGTAATTTTTTGCATAATAAATAAGGAATGAAATTGATCTAGATTTCAAATGCAGATACGGCGGATAGATAATTATGCGTTATTAGCGCTAACGACGGAATTAATTACGATGTCATTGTTGTTAGTTGATTAAGTATATACCCGCGTCAATTTACGTTCATAATCACATCCATTTTTAATTTTATCATATCATTATTAGTGGATGCAATTATTTTTTCAATACTGCGAGGATAGGCTTATAAGCAATATTATAGGTAAAAGGAAAATGAATGGCATGATAGTCTTAAATGTGGGGATTATCAGAAAAATGTGTACCATTTACTTTTTTTTCAATAACTAACATTTTTGGGTTAATTTAATTCACTCAGAATCACGAGTACCTACTATCGATTACCTATAAGCTTATATCTAGTTTCACCTGTCCCGTTGGCTGTGTGTGGATCTGTAATCAAATCTGGCAAGTTAAATTTGACCCACTTCCCGGCTTCCAATGAAGCTGAAAACTTGCTACATAAAATATAAATATTGCAAGCAAGCTTGGCAATGTGTGTAATGTGTATAAATTATACTGAGTTGAGAACTGTATGTAACAGGCACGAACAAGCAGCTAAATACAATCCACATTTTTCTACTCGTCGACTGCAATGCTTGAATTAAGACTTCGTATACCAAAGTGAAATCGCATACTTTTTTCACTATGGGACTCAACTCAATGGGGCCCAACTCAACTATAATATTCATTTCGATACAGTTTAGTCAACTATAATTTAATTTCGATACAGTTTAGTCAACTATAATGAAATTGACCAATCACAGCTCGCCTCGGTCAAGAGGACGAAACAAAACGATAGCTAAAATTAATTTTACAGTACATATGGGGCTACTTTTCCGCACTAGTGCGTAAGATAGCACTTTTCGTGCGTATGTCGAAACTTTAAAGTGCCATATGTACTGTAAAACGTTGTTCGATACACGTGCGAATAGGTAATTCGCAACTCGTGTCGATTTAAAACACTCCCTTCGATCGTGTTTTAATTTATCGCCACTCGTTTCGAGTTTCCTCCTTTTCGCACTTGTATCGAAAATAACTAGTATACAATAGTGATATAATCAAGCTTTTCAATCTCGTACCTTACTTTGGCAACTCAGCAAGCTTCATATCACGATTGTATAAAATACTATTAGTTTTCAAGTTTCTAATTTTAATAACCAATTCCGCCAAATTCTCATGCAATGAGCTGCAGACCGAATCAATGGCATGCTAAATAAATAACTTTTATATTCCATAGTTATATCCAACGTATTTTAAGAAGTAAATTAAGAATTACTTTCGTGATTATCATAAAATATTTGCATAACGCCCCTAGAGGGAAATTCATTACGTAGCAAATTGCAAAACTCTGATGAAATGTGGTGCAAAGATCAATCCGATACTTCATTTAAGTTATAGTAAGCGAACAGAACGTGTTCCAGTCGGCTTGACCCAGTTCTCAGTAATATCCACTTCGTTCGCCCGGTTGCGGAAAATTACCCAGATTGTAGAAAATATTCCTTTGACATTCAATGAAGCTGTGAACCTAGCCTTGAGAAATGTTGCTGCGACCATTGCAAGCTTCTCTTAAGAATTTCCGAATGGCTAGCCAGTAGCCGTTCATTGGCGTAAATGCGCTTGAAACAAAACGGTCTTGTAGTGTAAAGATCGGATCGGCTAGTTGGTTGCTTTTATTACTTCCTAAATGATTGTCCACGTCCCTACCATAAATGTGCACTAAATTAGCAACGTTTACATTCAGCAATATCATATTTAGAATTCCTAGGAGCATGCCGTCCAATGGTGTAAATAGGTTGGAATTACATGTCTTGTGGTGTAGAGTAATGCTGGGCTAGTTAGTAGCTTTTGCTATTCCTCACAGCGTAAACAGTGCATCCTCGGGAAGTCGGGAGCCATAGCAAGCTTATTTACTATCAGGAACACAACACTCTTTTATTTTTCTGCGTGTGTACAAAGGATGACTCACAGGCCAATTCGAACGTACACAGACATCAGAATGATATCTGAATGAAGTCATTTAGTTATCGTGCGTCTTGCTTGCACCAACAGATGTGCGAAATTGACGATAACTTAATGACATCAGTATGTATAATATATGTCATTTTGATGGCAGTGTAAGTTCGAATTGGCCTGTCACGCTAGGTAGTATTACGCGAATTTAGGTAGGTAGGTTCGAACTGTCTTACTTCCATGAAATTGTTGTTTTTACCCCCACGGTGGTTATTATATTATCCCCAGGTTTTATAGTTAAATTTTATTTATTTTTCTATTCGTACATTGTTTTATTTAGATAATCTGTCGAGTCATAATTCCTACTTATTATAATAAATAAATAAATAAATAAATATTATAGGATATTTTTACATAAATTGACTAAGCCCCACGGTAAGCTCAAGAAAGCTTGTGTTGTGGGTACTCAGACAACGATATATATAATATACACATACATAAATACATAGAAAACACCCAAGACTCAGGAACAAATATATCTGTGCTCATCAGCTTATCACACAAATAAATGCCCTTACTAGGATTCAAACCCAGGACCGCGGCTTCACAGGCAGGGCCACTACCCACTAGGCCAGACCATTCGTCAAATATTATTTAAATTGATAGAAGCGTTTTCAGCCTAGTGGCAAGGCCTGTTTCAAACCGTAGGCGGTATGTTCAAACCCCGGCTCTTAGCAATGAGTAGGTATCTTGAAACTTACGAATGCGGTGACTGTGCGCCTCAAGAATGCAACCGGGAAAGCGATAGGATAAAGATCATGATTTATTAATAAATAAATAATGTTTTAGAATTTTGGCCAGTTTGTTTATAAAATTGCATTATTTGGAACTCATTGTTCTTTACCGTGCTTTTTAATATTATAATATTTGTTTGTCCATCTGATTGGTCATGCCCTGCATGCCATCCATTAACTACTTACTTAATCAAAAATAATTTAAATGTAAACAAACGGTCCTCTTAAAGGTAATACGGGCATTGCGGTCGTCTCCCGGGAAAAATAATACCTGGATGACGCTAACCGTTGATTAATGTGCCGTTACGGTCGGTGTTGCCATAAATATCCCGGCTTCGGGTAAAATGGATTTAAGTTCAGCTTAAAAATATTTTACAAGTTTTAACGGAGTTATAGGTGGCAGCTGCTTTGAGAATTCATTTTCACAATAATTTTAAGACAATTAATAAAATAAAATGCAATGATTCTTTAAAAATGAAAAGGTCATTGTTTCTAGGGTTCCGTACCTCAAAAGGAAAAAAGCGGAACCCTCATAGGATCACTAATTTGTTGTCCGTCCGTCCAACCGTCCGTCTGTCTGACTGTCAAGACCCTTTATTACGGGAATACGTGGAGGTATCGAGTTGAAATTTAAACCGTATACTCATGTCTCCGGTCCTTTGAAGCCGAGAAAAAATCCAAATTCTAAGTTAACGTATAAAATATATACGGCGGTTTATGCCGCAAAAAAACGTATATTTCGACACTCTCAAGGGAATCAAAATTTTTAGGGTACTTCCTGTTGACCTAGAACTATAAAATTTGGCAAGTAATTTCGTCTTACACTAAAAGTACAGGGAAAAATCTCAAAACAATAATTTAAAAAAGTCAAATTTTTACGGAACCGTCGGTGGGCGAGTCCAGCAGACGTTATGTAGCAAGAAGCAAAACAGACTATTATAACTATAGCATGCAGCAAACAGTGAGAAACAAATTAACTAGATAGCAAGGGATTAATGTAAAGATGTAGTGCATAATTGTTTTCCATCGTATTTTCTCGGAAACGTTCGTAATTGTCATGCTACTTCAGTCAGCCTCCATTACTTTTTGTACCGAGTTTGACTGAAATAGCAAGACACTTTCGTACGTCTCCATGAAGATACGATGGAAAATATTTATGCATTACAGCTGTAAAGAAAGAAAGATAACTATTTACTTACGCTGCTAATATCGATTATGCACGCAAAATTTGAATGATAATGATTATGCACAAAAAAAAAATCTTTCCGAAAAAAAGATTGTCCGCCTATAAATAAATTGTTGAAACCATGGCCACGCAGCAGATTTATCTCGATAATAAAATCACCTAAACAATGATGTAATGAACGCGATTAAAGTTTTACCTACACGCTCATTAGTTTCCCGTCCTAAACCCGGTAGGTTTATCCATAATTCCGGAGGGGAAATATTACCGAATTATTTACCGATCCCGAGCCAAATGGACACATTAGGCCCAAGGGAGAAAGAAAAATAATAAAATCGGATCAAGCTTGTGATGATGAACGATTGTTCGGTCTTCGGCTAACTATCATGCTTAATCTGGCTCTTTGTGACTGTGATACTAATGCTTTGTCCTGCTGCTTGTGAAATTATGCTGTACGAGTATAATAATTAAGTTTGTATTATAATAAGGTCGACATTTTACGTTATGACTGTACCTAGTATCTACTTATATGTATTGAATGTGGTTAAAGATAATTTATTAGAAAGACACATTAATAGGTATGATTTAATAAATACACTTCTTCATTTTCCTTTTGTTATGCCAATGACGAGTTGTAATATTTTTTAACAATTATTTTTGCATCTTTCAACATAGTACCTTTTGAGAAGTTTGTAATACAATACAATTATGCCTGCTTGTGTATTTACTAAGATTGCGTCTGTGAACTTAGACATAAAACAATAGCCTTGTTCAAACAATGAGCTTCACTGCAACGGAGAACAAAGCCATTGCGAGTGGCCAATAACCAACGAATTCCATTGCAACTTTAATACAATAGGGCAATTTGGGAAAATAATCCCGTTTTACACTAAGTCGATGCAGTTGCTCCTAATTTAACTGTAGTTGCGTCGTAATACTCGATAAGCACTATTATACTCCCTTAGTTTGAGAACCGAGCACGCTTGAGGTTAGGTTTAACATTTAGATATCTTAACGCAACTCGAGGAAAGTTTTGATAAAACATTTTCCTGATGCTTTATTTTCGAAATATTTTTTCGACACTGCTACGAATACCTGTTGTATCTACTTTTAAGGATTCCCTACCCTAAGGTTGGCAATTCTAAGCCTATAAATAATAAAAACTGGTCAAGCGTGTGTTGGTCTTAAAAAAAAAAATTCAAACATTGTAAAAAATTGTGTGATGGTAAGGAACTCTCGTATTTTGTCGACTTTATTTTGTATCATGATTTGATATCTATTTACTTATTTAAGAAATTGTATATTCAGTTACATATTTTTTATAGCATTTACCTACTTAACTCTTCCTTCAGAGTTTATAAACATACCTAATTAGCTGATGAACCTCTAGCTTATAAGATCTTCTTTATAGGAAACATAATGAATTTTAAAAATAGCTTAATTTTTAACTTTTCGATAATAATAGAACATTACGAGCTCGTTATTAATGAAACATAAACGGAAATTAATTAGGTAGCAATAGCTCGATCGGAAATAGGTTTCATGAATATTTATAAATACGGCAAACCATGTCGCTGCCACGTCCTTTGTTTTTATAATTTTTTCTATTCCCGTACTTTTATTTGTCATTTAAAGGGTCGCGCACACTCCTTTAAAACCCTACCTTATAGTTGTCAAGACAAGTCTTTAGTCTATTGCCCAAAAAAGAATTTGTGCATACACGCAGTATCTTTTTGGCGATTTTACAATACTTCATGTAATGACCACTTAAAAAATATTGAATGAAATACAGTGCTGCCAACCTTATTTTAAATGTCATTTCTGACAAATAAGTGAACCATAGACATGTTTTTTTTTTAATTTCATTCATTCTTTTCCCGCCCGTACCCTCCATTTTTGCTACTTCTTGAATTAAAAATATTTGTTAATCTACAATTTTATTTCAAAGTAAGTGCTTGGTCGTAGAAAAAGTATTGTATGCAACGTTGTTTAACTGAGTCAAAAAATACTCGTGGCGTCTTTATTAACAATTTTCGGCTTCGCCTCAAATTGTTACTCACGCCACTCGCCTTTTTTGACCTCTCTTAAACAACGGTTGCGTAAAATACTATTTTACGTGAATGAAAAAATTACAGAGTTAATTAATAAAAAAGAACCGCTGTTGAGTATGGTTTGCCCACAAGAGTTAATTTGTTTGAACGAATCGGGCGCAGGGAGTTGTGGAATATTAAAAGGAATAAAATACTGTCAATTTCTTGTGCCCCGCCTTGTTTTGCACTGATGGCCTCACTCAGTTAATCGTTAATGAACAACTAAATAATTGGCCAGGAAAAAAGTATTTTCGTATTTTATAATCAATTATAGAAATTCAAAAATATGTGCCATTCAGTTCGACAAATTGTTGCTATTTTGTAGGTAAGGGACTTCTGATGTGCGTGTGGTTTGCCGTCATCGCGCCATGGCGTCTGGTACCCAAATATCGAGCTTTTTTGTATACCGTGCCTTTTTCAAATGGGTCAAAACTGTTTTATGAGCAACACCTTACTAATATGCCGATCTTGCTCCGCTTTTTTCACAAGCTTTTATTTAGTTTTACCTAGTGGTCTAGCATTCTCACGCGCGACTCCATACATCTAGCGCGACTTCAAGTATGGACTCGCGCGCGAGAATGCAACTCATGCTAGACCGTCTGTTGTCTGTGTGACTGTAATCAAATCTTGCAAGTTAATTTCACCCACTTCCCGGTTTCTGATGAAGTTAAAAATTTTAATACATACGAGTCTATTATGTAAGTCGGGTGACAATGTAATATTATGGTACCTGATCTGATAATGGAGACTGGAGGTGGCTGTAGGAACTCTGTGATAAAACAACGCAATCTAATTGTGTTTGGGGTTATTAGAATTGTCTCGATGAGTAATATATGCCTGTGGAAAGAAAAGTACAGTTTTGCTAAAAGCTTGTACCGAATATGAAACTTTGCCAAAAAAATATTCAATAATGGCATCGACTTTAGCCGTAACAGCCGGCCTAGCCAAGCTGACAACCGCTATCGCTTCGACAATGAAACGCTTTGTCTCTCTCTATCATTCTTCCATATTAGTGCAATTACAGTGACAGGGCCCGATTCGGATTTTGAAATAGACATCTGTTAGATATCTTTTAGACATCGCCAAGATACGATAACGATATGTTTAAGATCTAACCTGTCAAATTTGACATTTGCCCGATTCTGGAGATACTCTTGAACGATGTCCACAAGATATGGCTAAAGGTGACAGACCATTTCCAACCGCAGCTGCACTACTGTCAATTTTACTATGGAAATTGACAGTAACAGCGGCGCGTTCAGTACCAGTAGTGCAGCTGCGGTCAGAAATGGAATGTTACCCTTAGATATCCAATTCACATCTAATAGATATCTAACTCTATCTAACGTAAAGGTGACATTGGTTGCTCGAATTGCGCTGCAAAAGAGAACTAGTTGAAATCTAAACTATAGCGTATCTAGAATGGATCTAGTACGTGTCGTCTCTTGTGAATTGTAAGGTGTGGCGTCAATGATACAACTGTTGGTGTCTAAATACGAATATATTCTCTTAAACTAACGCGTACATGCTATTATATACTACCACTACGTACGTGTGTGGGTGAGGCATAGTACACATACTACACCTCCCCCCTTGAAGAAAAAAAAATGATTAAAATATAAAACTTAATCTATTTTTTTTTTTCGTAAGCATTGAATACATTGTAGTAAAACAATGATTACAAAAAAAAGGATTGTACATGAAAACAATCAAAGCAGTAAGTAGATAAATTCAAATTTAAAAGAAAATTAGACACAGATGAAATTAATGTGCTTATTAAATCAAAACAATTTAACTTACAATCAAAACATACAATTGATAGCAAAATTATGGCATAAAAAATTATAATATAAGCAAATATTTATGAATGCCTTGATGACGAATCGAACCACTTTATTTTAATTACCGTTATATAACTTACTCTATGAAATATACCTACTTAAATACACAAAAATAACTTCATTTACTTATTTATAAAATATATATTAATTTTGTTAATGATAAACAAAATTTATTAATAAAAAAACTACTAATATATATGTTAACTCTAATAAAAATGAAAACACAAAAAAAAGCTAAACACTTAAAAACTTCACTAGACATATTTACTGAACTAAATTCAAAAATTACAAGAACTATTTCCAAATTTGGAAGTGTATTCGTCAATACAATTCGTTTCTTCGTCCTTTTAAGTCTTACTTAGTTACAAACATAGGTTTGTTACTCGTCATTGGTACCTTATAATATCATTTCTAATTTTTTATTGTACATTATCAGTTCCTTGCAAGTTATTTTATTATGACGTCATTCATTTAAATATATTTTCTTTGTTTTATTTTATTTTATTTATTCATTTATAGTGGCATCTTTTATGCTTCACTGAAATCAAAGATCAAGGGTACGCAACGCTTTTACATATGTGGTCGGCCGACCTTACTATAATTATTTATTTATTTGCTCAGGATACAAGGATATTTATTTTTAAGCGCGCACACATACTATTTATTTATTCATACAGGCAGTTCTTTTAACACATCCATACATAATATCATTCCGTGTGTCCAAGGAGTCTCCACGATTGATACTCGACCGAATCATGGTCAGACCTCCAAGGATTCCGTGCCTGCCTTGTATCCTGGCGTACCCTTGCTAACCTAATCGCTCAAGGCCGCCTCTCGGGCCACCGAAGATGCGATAGGTACATATTTATTTTTCAATTAGGTACTTTCTTTCATTTCCCACTCAAAATAAACTATCACTCAAAATGCAGCCACATAATAACTCAAACACCATGAAAACTTTAACATATAAGAATTTCAGCAACTCTTAGTTGATCAGGCTAATCGTCCTTTGAAAAACTTACGTGTTTAAGTTTTCCCATACACTCACACCACTTTTCCAATAACATACAAATTCCATTTTACTAATAATACAATCGACAACCATGCTAACCATTATTTCACATTCCTTACCTTTCTTAAACTTACCACAAACATTCATTTACTAACATTTATACGAAACTTGCGCTCTTTAAAAACCAACGTTAAATCTTTTCTTAAACAAGCCCATACCTACAATAAGACTGATCTTCTTTGCAATACCACTATTTACTTTAAAAGTCATAATATCCATAATTTTAATACTTTGTCATTATCTTGTTTGTTAAATATGTCAGATCCGTGAATTAAAAAAAAAAGTCTTGTCCGATACAATTGTAACTCGCTATCATAAAAAAAAACACAATTCGAATTCTAATTAAAAATAAAGTACTTATGGTAAAAAGTCGGTACTGACATACTTTTATATTTTAAGATCTGAGATTTGAAATATTTTAACTATTACTTACTATTCTTTCAATTTAATATCATTACAATAATGTTTAAGTAATCTAAATCAGTGCACGAACTATGAAATTAGAGATGAAATAACAGACGCCGCATACCGATCCCTTTAAGGAGTGCACGCGCCGCCGTTATGTTATGTGCCATATTTGTAAGTTATAAGGAATAAAAGCATGTCATTTTACTAAGTATAAGATATATGAAATTTAATAAATCGAAACTATCACATGTATGTATTTTAGACCACCCATATATTATGGTTTTGTCATCAAGCGGCATAGTTATACTTACTAAAATAGGATTTTATTCAATAGTCTCATTAAAAAACTAACATACGGACCATTAATATAAGGTCCAACAAAAACGTTAAAATGTAGGTACCTATTATTAAAAAAAAAAAATTGAACTATGGAGCTAAAATCCTCCTGATCCTGGCAGGATCGCCATGTAAGGTGTGGCGTCAATGATACAACTGTTGGTGTCTAAATACGAATATATTCTCTTAAACTAACGCGTACATGCTATTATATACTACCACTACGTACGTGTGTGGGTGAGGCATAGTACACATACTACAGAATATCTTGAAGTTCGAATACGGCAGACAGTCGCGTTTTGATCGCTACGGAGCGTAAGCGATTGGTATGTTGGCTACGCGGCCAGGGCAGCTATAACGAGCTACATGTTTGACACCAATTTTCACGGACTGAAAACGCTTGAAGAAATTTTGTACTAATCTTACTGACACTGCGTTTAGAAGTCTATAAACGTTACACCTTTTTTCCGCAGCTTGTGTCGTATTTTTCTTTTTTACAAAATATAACTCAAAATAATTTCTTCCTCAGATTCACTCTTTTTGGCGGACAGAAAAAAATAGAAAAATGGCAGCAAACAGTTTTTTTAATGTAATCTTTTCAATGGTATCAAAACAAGCCAGATAAAGACAGTGCATCTAAAGACTTTTTAATTACTGCAACTTTTCATCTATAAAATACGAAAGAACTTTTTCCTCGACCTAATATAATTTATTGCTAAATGTAGTATCCAACTTTGGTTCGACATGTTACTGTTTCATTACATGCATTGTTTAGCGTTTAGCTATTTTGCTCGTGATTTAGTTCAATAATGGGCGCTCATTTCGTCCGCTGGCCGGTTTAAACGATTAGCTTTACTAGTTAGGTATCGCTGGTATCGCTTTGTTTTGTAACAACGTCTAGTTTCTTCAATGTTTTGCTTTTTGTAAGCTCTTTTGTTCATTTTAATCTCGTTTGAACAAAGCGCTAACAGCTTAGGTCGATATTATAGAAAAAAGCGGACTAACAATGCAGTTTCGTTCTATGTAAAAGTGATAGGCACCTAATTATTTGGTCGGTATATGACAAATACCTATTCAAATAAAATATTGGCAATACTCAATGTGTCGCAATACTGTAATTTTAAATAATATATGTTATTATAAAAAAAAATAGGTATAATTCCGCACTCACGAACTGCATACTTAAACTACCTTAAGGACTTAATAAAACTTTTAAAATAAAATAATTTATAAGGTACCTATGCCACAAATATAGTGAAAATATAATATGATTAAATATTTAAAAGGCGGATACCAACTCAGAATAAGTCCGATAAAATTCATATTGATACAATACAGTAGGTAGGTACAAATATGATTAATGGCTCACCAATATCGAAAGAAACTTGACATACCTACAAAATAAGCATATAAATAAATTAAACTATGGTGGTCATATTGCTACAGAGAAGTCACTTTCAGACTACTTTGGGTAAAAAACTGATTTAGAACATTAATTAACCAACCTAGCTTTATTGTAGTCTTCTAGTCAATAAGTACACAGTTTATGCTCCTTCCATAAATTACTTAGACCAAGTAATTACCAAAGGTAACAGCTGAGTTTTTTTGTCACTCATAGGGACTCTTATTGCAACGGAATATGAATTTCAAAATCCAATTTCCGAAATTACCTTCGGGTACACCTTACATATGATTGAAGTATTATTTTACGTAACTTTGTAAGTATCAAGCAAAGTTCAGCCAATTATGGAACGTAAATTAAGGCCTCAAATATACAAGGTGTAAAAAAAATAGTGTGTATCCTTTAAGGGCATATTTGGTATCGTGTTCTGATTTAGAAAATGTAAACAATTTTGAACGTGAAAAATGGGTAACCTTTGTATTGAGGGTTGGCCTGCCCCATAGCAAAAAAAGTTTTTCCGTAAAAACATTTTTCTTCTATTTTTAGGGATCTGTACCTCAAAAGGAAAAATCGGAACCCTTATAGGATCACTCGTGCGTCTGGCTGTCCGTCTGTCACATCCTATTTTCTCCGAAACTACTGGACCAATTAAGTAGAAATTTGAAACACATATTATGTAAGTTTGTGACCCAAAGATGGACGTGTAACGTAAATAAATGAATTTTAAATATGGAGGCCATTTTTGGGGGGTAAATGAGAAAATTAAGTTTTTCAAACTATATCCTGTTACATAATACATAATATCAAATGCAAGAGCTCATTGTAAGAATCTCAAATATATATTGTTTATAATTTTAGGATGAATAGCTTAGTAGTTATTCAAGAAAATAGGCAAAAATGACCATTCATTCATTGTTTTGCTTTATTTTTGTTGATGGTGCGGAACCCTCCGTGCGCGAGTCCGACTCGCACTTGGCCGGTTTTTTCTTAATCAGGACACGATACCGAATATGGCCTTAAACGGATACCTTGGGTAGGTTTTTTCATTATTTTTTGCAGCTGTTGTTAGTTATAAGGGTTAGGTAGGTGATTAGTTCATCTTAGGTATAAAGAGTAGGTAACTGAGTAAGTGGGACTGGGCTGGTCATATCTGCCGCATGCCGAATGACTTATGGGCCAAGATAACCACAGAGTGGGTGCCCCGTGAGTCGAACCGGGGATCCGGCAGACCTCGTCGGCGATGGCGGGATAACTTAGACTCCTTTTTAAGCGACTGGCCAGATGTAGCTCAAAATCGGGAGGAGTGGAAGAAGAGGGGGGAGGCCGGTGCCCAGCAGTGGGGCCGCAGCCCAACAATAGGCTCGCAATAATAATAATAATAAGCCCGCAGGGCAGCTTGCGGCGAGCTGTTGGGGAGTAACGACCCCACGGACCCGAGTGCTCCAGAGAGTCGTACAGGGTCTCCGTCTCCGGCGTGTCTTCGTCGGTCGGAGTGGACCCCAAGGGGACCCGCAGGACTCTCGGCTCTGGCTTGCCTTAATTGGCCGTCCAGAGAGGAGTCGTTAGAGCTATATGCTCCAGGGGTGGAAGTGTTAAAGGGCATAACGCCGCGAGTAACTTCGGAGAAAGCGCAGCACACCTCTCGACACCCCTGAGCCGCTCACGCCGGTGTTGCGCCTGGCCGTCTGTACGATGGCGCATCAGGTGCCCATCTAGCGAGTGGCGAGTCACCGCCTGCCTCGATAACACTGTATAACACAATGTTATGGCAGGTGTCCGGAACTCTTAGCAATAGCCCAGTCTTTTTTCCACCCAAACTTAAAACATAGACCAGTACTCTGTCCATATTCTCTACAATAGCTTCCAATGCCTGCTGAAACCGGTTCATGGGTATCTATTGATGTACCCGTGAATGGGTTCCAGCAGGCTTTCTACATGACATCAAATCTCTCCAAATGGCCTCTACGTGTTGGATCTATATCCCCACGCACGCCTTATAAATGACCGGGCTCGAAAGACCCGAGAGTTTTATAACGGAAATACAAATAATAATAATAATAAGTGAGTAAGTACTTGTCTAAACATTGTGCAACAATTTGATTGTGTAATGAAAAAGGAGCGGGTACAGCTTCCTGGATTGCTATTTTTGTAACACCTACGTATACTCCTTTTTTACATAGAGATATAAAATATATATCAGAACAAATTAAATTCTTTTCACAAAATATTTCAATTTGTCTTTATTTCAAGTAGAAACACTACTATATAAATTATAAACTGAAATAAATGTCATATATTAAGAAAAAGTGACCCAAGCCTCCAGTGCCTCAGGCTGGAATTATTTCAGTTTAGTGAGATATAAAATGTTAAAAGTTTAGTAATAACGACTTGTTACTTATCTTAAATGTAGGTAACGTATCGTAACCCCAATAAAAGTCATGATTATATAAAAAGCCAGTGGAAAATTCCACTCGGAGCAATAACAATTCCGTGCTGTGAAAATGTCCTCAGATGGTATAAAGTTGTATAAAGTCGGTCATAATCCCATTTCCGGCATGATTCAGGATTAACTAAGAAAACGGGACGTTTTCCCATGTTAGCCTTTCAACGCTTACGGCGCTTGGTAATAGCCATCTTTGTTGAAATCACTGAATTAAAACACGGTAGGAAAGCTGGAGTGGCCATAATTAAAGAAAATAGTTTTATGTTGAGATTCTAGTAATTACTTAAGCGAACCAAGGATTTAATTATGTATGGACTACGATTTGAGTGATGGGTGTGTACTGTGTACTGCAAAGGTATAGGTTAGGCTACGCAAATGACTTATTGACTTAACTTTGGATTACCATGCACATAAAATTATTGACTAAATAAATGCCTGATAAACGATTGAAATTAATAATTAATTTTATATTACATACATTATGTACCTAATCAATTATAGTTATCCATTGTATAATTGTTAATCCTTCAGACTTGTAACTTTGGTGTTATTATAAAAAAAATGTACATATGTATTTGTATAAGTTTATTAGAATGTACACTTACCATAAATAAAATCAATTTGATACATATATTATAGCTACGCCTGTTTGCGAAAAGATGTAGAGAATATAGACAACATTGAAAAACCTTAATTTTAATATTAATGTTATCGGAAAAACCCGTTTTTAGTGCTAACGCGTTTTCCCTAGTCAAATCTAGTTTCCTGTATCACCTCAGTGAAAAGGCGTTTTCATTAGTTAAAAGTAGTTTTCCATAAAGCATCGGTGAAAACTAGTTATATAAGTATGGCATTACGATGGTTATTCTACAAGATATTAAAAAATTTAGGCTTTAATTAATAAAGCAGTATTTATTTGTTCTACAGTACAGTATTATGATTCTGGAAAGTTTTTGATACATTGTGAGTGTAGGATAATGTGCAATTGTGCTTATCTTATCTTATCTTATTATTTTCGGGGGCCCTTACGGATACACTTCGACCCATAGGGATCTTTTGTGCAATTACCCCCTGGAGAAGATCCGTCAGCTACTCAAGAGCTTTTCCCACCATATCCATGTGTCGGATGATGGAGCTCATGGGTAGCGTTTTAAAGTCCTTTGGTTCCAGATATCCTGCTCCAAAGTCCTTCATTCTTTGTCTGGCTAGGGCGTGACATTCACACATTAAGTGTTTCACTGTCTCTTCCTCTTCGCCACACATATGACAATCGGTGTTGTCAGAGTGTCCCATCTTGGCCAGAATTCCTTTGAACCCGTAATGGCCAGTGAACACCCCCGTTATGATTTGGAGTTGTCTTTTGCTAAGTTTCCAAAGTTTTTTGCTCCAGCCGGAGTCTACTCCTTGCATGAAGAGTTTTGCAATCTTTGCATGCTTTAGACCCGTCAGACTGTTCCATTCTTCCTGATGTTTGGTCTTGGCATGGTCTTTAATAGCCGTTGTGATGGTTCCCTGTGAGAGCCCCACGAATGGTTCCGGACCTATAAGGTGCAATTGTGCTTACCTAAATACATGGGTGCGACTGCTTGGTGTTTAACTATTCGTATTGTACATATATATTTCATGTTTGAAACTTCCCCGACGTTTATGATGCCTCTAATTAAATATAATTTACCAGCACATTTAATAGAAGCTACGATTAGACTTTTTAAATACTTATAATCGTGTTGACTTAAGTTCTAACATTAAATTGTCCCGGCAAGCAACAGTTCAAGCTCCCAAAACTTTGTGCTGTCGCATCAACACCTGCTTGAGGACCCTAAATGCTAATTGAGCCGCTAATATTAGGGTCATTTTAATAACAAACTCCTAAATCACTCGAAACTGATAGTCGGACATAAATAACTTGGGGTCTGCCGGGTAAATTGACAGGGGGCCTGGATTTGTGGTCCACACCTTATGGAGGTCCCTAATAATTCTTCCGCAAGATTCACGATTTTTCAAATGGACGCTCAAATAGTTATTTGGAGCTGTAACGATGAGAGTGAGACAAAGGGGAAACCATTGTGGGCCTTTACTTATTGAAATAATGATGCCGACATTGTACTAATGTTTTAATTTAGTTACGTTTAGTTTATAAGTTTTGATACAATATTTATGTTTATTTGTCCAGTGTCCACATTAGATTCAATGTGATATACAGCATGTGGCCTGCACGGGCGAATAATTAAAACGTAGATTCTACTCCTCAAACTAGACAATGTTTGTTCAACGACTTTTAAAAATAACTTGTGATTTGGATTTTAAAACACTTTAAAATTTATTCGAACACGAGTATATTTTGTATTTATTAAATAACTAGGGATGTGGAAAATTTACCTTTAGTAAAATGTAAGTTGTGAATGTTTTCCGGGAAAATTAATTATTTAGAGTTAGTTCAAGATAAGTCTGCAACGATTTTAATAGCACACGCAGTGCAAGTGTTATTTATACGTCATAGTTTCATAGAAGTTTGACATTTTAAATAACACTTGCCCTGCGCGTGCTATCAACATAGTTGCAGACTTATCTTGGTCTGAATCTAGACGAAATTATTTAGATAAATAAAAATAGGCGCGCATAGTAGATTGCAATTGGTGGATCGTGTCCGGAACACCACGCTGGGCTCCAAGACCTAAATCGTCGATGTAGCTCGGAAGGTGGCCAAGCTAAAATGGGACTGGGCTGGTCATGTCTGCCGTATGCCGAGTGAGTTTTGGGGCAAAATCACTTCAGAGTCGGAGCCCGAAAACTCAAATCGGGGATCTAGCAGACCCCGCCGGCGATGGCGGGATAAACTGAACTCCTTTTTAAAGGAGTGGCCAGACATAGCACTGGACAGAGATTTGTGGAGAAATTGGAGGGAGGTGTATGCCTAGCAGTGGGATACGACAGGCTCCAAATAATAATAGTAATAAGTAGATTTATGTCCGAACATATAAATTAGTTACCATTTGTGCATTTGCGCAATGGACTGGACTGAACGGCTGCTAAAATAATCAACACGTATATTGCTGAGTAGGTAGTTAGAGTTGTCCAACAGAGCGCAAATATTGGTGAATGCAGACAGATGGGGTATTGTGCTGCGATTTAGCGCGCCCACAGTTGATATAGTCACAGATGAAAATTGTTTTAAAAATTCGTTCCGCATAAATGCTTGCTAAATGTGTCCAGTGTAGGAACGAGTTTTGAGATACCTATAAGGTCAGGAGTGATACATTCAACTATGGGATTATTGCGTCTCTTCGCGTTCTCGAATACGATTGGTCGGTACGCCCCCTAAGGAGGTAAATTCAAACTTAAATTGTGTTGTGACATCAAAATTTTATATAAAATACTCACAAGTACGAGCGTAATGTACGATCGACTCTTTTAGATATGGAAGACCGCGCAAAACTCGCAAAATACATAAAAACTCAAAAATGCGCGTTTTACAAGAGATAAGACCTAGATAGGTAAATTTTTCACCCCTGATAACCCCCATATAGCAAATTTCCTCGAAATTGTTAGAGCCGTTTCTGAGATCTCCGAAATATATACAATAAATATATATACAAGAATTGCTCGTTTAAAGGTATAAGATTTTGATGTCACAATGTAAGTTTGAATTGACCTCTACATTACGTTTTATTCTCCAAGTAAGTAGCTCAGGTTTTTATTACTAGTTGACGGAAACTCTTGAATTCACGTTGTTTAAAAAAGAACTCAAATAGACGCAATAACCCCACAGTAGCATTTATCACGGTCGACCTTAGTCGTTTTATTTTACGTTACGAGTTCTAAAAGGCTCTTTACCTTTAACATGTGGTAAAGAGTTGGTAAAAATTATTTGAATAATTTTACAAAAGAAAAACCGACTTCAAATTACCTTAGGTACATCAAAAATTTGTGTGGGAACTCAAGCAGCTGCTTTCGAAAACCATTATCCTTGATGATAAAGACCACATATGGGATGTAGAACTTTATTACATACGTGACTAGACCCGGGTCCGGAGCGGATCTCTGAATCTGGACTTGGACCTAGTCCCGGACTTGGCCCGGACCACACTCGGATCCCGGTCGGGATGCAGATAGCGAGGGACCTATTTGGCTGGGCACCGACTTCAACACATATAGTTTGGTTGATTTTTGTACTGGAATTGTAATATACATTTGATTTATGGGTTTGGGTATTAGGAAATCGTATGTAAATACCAATTTTTTTACATTTTAGTTCCTGGGTGTATTTTGAAGGCGTTTTTTTTTTAATTTAAAAATAATGTGAACTAACATAGATTATAAAGTCTGTATGTCTGCTGCTTTGCTTCAAACCAAAATCCCACATTACGCCAGGTTTTTAAAACAATTATAACAAGTCATCCTGTATCAATACTAATGAAAAGTTGTTTCCAGGTATCGGCCGAATTTAATAAAATATATTAAATTCGGTATAACGAGGACTTAATTTAGTTTCAATTATGGTAGAAGGAGGACTTAATAGTAGATTACTGTCCAACGTTTAAGGAGCAGTGGATTATAATAAAGTGGTCTCATGACAATGGAATCATACTAAACTTAGAAAAAACTAAATGCATGTTAATTAAGTCACCTTATTTACAGGCCCCGAGCGATATTATTATTAACATAATAGGGCATACCTATGATTGTTTACATAAGAACCAAATAAATTGTAAATGTTCCAGTATTGAATTTGTAGATAAGTATAAGTACCTAGGTTTGACTATTGATACCAAGTTCAGTTGGGGCATCCACATAGATATAGTATGCAATAAACTTCGAGCAATTATGACAAAATTATATAGTTTAAAAAATATTGTAAACAGGAAAATATTGCACACTTTATATCATTCGTTAGCCGAGTCAATAATTTGTTATGGTTTAAATGCATATGGGCGAACTTTTAAAACTTACCTAGATAAAATATGTAACATCCAAATTAGAATAATTAAAAATATATTAGTTGATAAAAACACTAAACTTAATTGCAAACAAAACTACACGTTATTGTATAAAAAGTTAAAAATTTTACCAGTTCATGAAAAAGTTAAATACTTATTATGTATAGAAAACTATGGCCTTGACAGCTTTAAAACATGTAGAAAACCATTACGTAATTTTAGGGTAAGCACAAAACGAAAATATGTACAATATAATACTAATAATTATTACGGCCAAAGAACTCGTAAATACTTAATACCTAAGATTCTTAACCAACTAAATAGTTCAATAGACCAATGTAAAAGTAAACAGATGTTTAAAAAAAGATTGAAATCACTATTTCTAGATAATATAAATCCATAGTATGTATGTATAGTTTTATTAGTGTTCGTTTGTATTATTGCAATATTGCATTAACCTTGGGTGAATATTTCACCTCACGAGAGCGGCCTAGTACAATAATAAAACATAAAATCATAATAATAAGGATCAGGGTCATGTTGTCGTGAGGTGAAGTAGGTACCTACGCATGCTGACCGTACAGTGTTACAAACCGGTCTTGTTGAATTATTATATATTATGCATGGTAACTTTAGATTTAACTTAACCTAAGAATAGTATATATATTATATACAGTTTGTTCTGTACTCTGTAGGTATAACGCATAAAGTACATACTTATAAAAATAATTGAGAGCGCACTATTCGCCAACAAACTGTCTACAATTTGGCGAAACTTTTGTATACCTAGACATAAGTATTTTTTTGAAACAAAAAAAATTAAAAAAAAAATATTATAGTACATTCTTAGACAGATTGACTAAGTCCCACAGTATATAATTATTATATCACAAACTGGATTATATTTAACCATCTCTAAAACATATAATTCATAAGTACTTATCCTAGTATACACTAGTGTAACGTTCGGCAAAGTAAATGTAATTTTTTTTTGCACTAAGTAGTATATCACTTAGTGTGCTACCTATTTATTACATACACATGTATGTAATAAATATGTGTTTTATTTTTATTTGTGGTGCAGTCACGTATAATAAATAATATTTACTTAGGTACTTTACCAAATATACAATACACAGATTTGCCGTTAGCCTTAAAAAATATTAAGCAAGTAGAACTACGAGTAACTATATCTCATTATATTTAGTCATAAAAAGTAATTCCAAGACATTTAGAGCCAAGCGACATCCACTTTAACCGGCAGTCTATCACAAAAATACGACCCGCGAATGGACGAATACTAAAAACAATGTTGCAATCTACAGCGGCTATTAAACGGGAAGTATTCCACAAAACGGAGTAAATGCGTACCGTACGTATCATACGCCTGGCCGTTATCAGCAGTTTTATGAGGCACAAACGTGCGTCGAGATACGAGTGCTAACGGCAAATTTTAAGGCCCACTGTAAAATGGTAAAATTTTATAGAGTCAATCCACCGCCTTTTACAGTTATAATTTTATTTGCCATGAAGACTTTAGCTAAATATCGAGTTAATATAAAATTGCTGTGTAAAATGTAAGTTAAGTACTCGGGCATTATTTTAAAATAATATTTTCACTGTTAATCTTTTATGAAGGTGTTTTTGCTTCATTAAATCAGGGTTAAATTATATATATTCAACGTTACTCAAAATATAGATCGAAATTTAATTCGGCAAGGTTAAGGACGTCTGTCCCATCTAAAAATAGAAAGAATTACTTAATTATTTTAATGAACATTGTAAACACATGGGTAAGTAAATGGTTAAGTGTAAATACATAGGTAAAGGAGGGAAAAAGTAAGTAAAACCATTTCTAAAAATAAACGCAACAAGCGAAATATAAATTTGATGAACATTGTAAGCGAAACTATTATCGAACTTCACACAAACATCCGCTTCGAACTCAATTTATTTTCATCACAACGGTCAACGAGACATTTCAATTAAACAGATGCGAACAAAGTACTAAGACAGCAGGAAGGGGAAGGTTGTTCCGGCGAGAACTCAAACACCGAGGGGTCAAATGTTTGCGACCACCCCGCATACTGACAAGCTCAAATATGCTGAATAATGAACCGTGGACGACAACATATTCCCGAAGCGAATATTTTAATTAAACCACAAAATAGTGAACAACAGAAAGTAGGTTGTATGGGAATAATGGATGAGACATCAGTACCTAAATCAATCTTTTAAATGCAAACAGTATAGGTACTTAGGAAGTAAGTAGTAGTAACCTTGATAAAGAAATTCGCTGATCTATTTTGACTGTTTAGGGTCGTAAGTTTGCATGTCAGAGACGTCTTCCAACGCACTCGGCGCAGCACCGCACGCGCACCCTTGGAGATGCGAATATTAACCCCGCTAGGCGCGATTAACTGCTCCGAGTAGCGCAAGAGCTAATCGAGTTAAGTTAGTCGAGCTAATCATCAGGTGAACTTTCGCACTTCATGAACCCAAGCCGTAAAGAATCGCCTGATATTAGATCTATATACAGTGAAACCTGGATAAGTCAGACCTCAAGGGACGAGCAGATTTGTCTCACTTAAAGAGGTATTTCACTTACCCAGGCTCTCAGTTAGCCAGGTACAAATAAATGTCTGTCTCATTTACAGAGGGTCCCATTAATAGAGGTGAGAATAGAGGATATATTTCAGTTATAGAGGTGGTTAATAAGGTATTTTGTAATTATCTTTAAAAATAAATAAGGTAAAATAATCCTTGTCCCTAAATATTTTATAAGTCTGTTTAAATATTTCTTTGAATTTATTTTGAATGATTCTCCAAAGGATAGATTTTTTCAATTAAATTTGATACGGACTTCATTGTGTCTTAGAAAAGTATTAAATGAAAATCTGTTTATTCGTGTTACTTATCAAGATTTCAGCTTTGGTTTCGATAGTTTTAACTAAGTACATAAAGTAACTAAATGAAACTTGAAGTCGTTTAGACACAATTAAGCAAATGCGGAATTTGTGCATAGACTAAGAGTTAGTAAGAATACGGAAATTGTTCAATAAAGTCCAAGCTAGAGAGGTCATAGATTGACGTTATCTCAGATACAGAGGTCAATTCCTATACAATTCTAAAAAAACAATTAGGAAAATGTAATCTTATAAATATAGTCTCAGTAAAAGAGGTAAAATACACTCTCTGTCTCACTTATAGAGGTAAATGTGACTATAAAATCACAACAGCTAATCCCAGTTATAGAGGTTCGTTTTATCTCACTAACAGAGGTAATTCAGTGCTAAAGTTTCGGGACCGCACCATGAGTCCCAGCTATAGAGGTTTCTCACTTATCCAGGTCCCACTTAACCAGGTTTCACTGTAAATACATCCGAAAGAGAGACTGACAATATACATGATATACAATATACATACCACTGTTTACGCCTACGTGTTCGGTGTAGGTATTATATTACCACAGGCACCACAGCCCATAATTTTAAGATATTGTATGTAGCTAGAACAACTTTCTCTTGCCGTGATAGACCCTAATAAAGATAAGGCACATCTTAATTTATGAACTAGTGCGGTAAATTGGCTCTTCTGGGATATCGCCAGTATTCATGTCGTTGGTACGACTAGAGGAGATAATTACATATGACTCACGCTTTTATAGCATTATCACGGATCTGATGATGCAGCTGGAAAAGGAAAAATTTACAGCAAAACATGACAAGTGCGTTTAGACTTATTAAAAAAGTTTCGGCTTGATAATGATGCAAAAAATTGGCATTACTTAACTTGTTACTTTTTTTTAATAAACACTTAATGTGGAAGGTGTCCACATGATAATTTTAGATAAAAATATGTTTGCTCTTGTCCGATAAATTTGCGTGTAAATTCGCTGTGCGGTCACCCGTCACCCTTTTGAATATTGCTTGAATTATTCGTAAATTCTAACCCGTGTCTTAAAAGTTCACTACCGTACATTACAAGTCAAATTCAGTTCGAAAGTTAAATCGAGCATCACAAAAGGTTAACAATAGACATTACGTTCCGACTTAACAAATAAACGTACCTAAAGAAAGTTAGGCGCTTGTTTATGGGAGAGTCGTGCGGGCTTGCGTTCTGGTGTAGGTAACTCCGATGATCAATTCAATACTGATCGGTTTATGCTGGCTTTTGAGTTTTAACTAGAGAAATATCCAGGGGCTTTATATAGCTACAATAAAGATGTGCTTGAGTTTAGCTTTATTTACTTTAACTTATTGTAAATGTAGGAGTTAACACTTTAATGAAAATATAAATATACATTACTTGTATCTACGCTGTTCTACAGACAACCGACTGCAATTATGAAAGGTATATAAGATATTGCGATTTTTCAAATCTTTCATTTATTTATTAATTATTTATTTATCGTATTATGGCTGTTTACAATAATATATTACAGTAAGTATTCAAAATTTACAATTATGTAGATATGAACTCGCATACTTCGTTAAATTTTTGAAATTCAGTGGGTAAATTTTATTTAAAGGTTTTTTTTTGTATTTAATATCCACAAGAGGAATTGTTGCTAGATCTTATTTTATGGAGTCATGCGTTTATTGCAATAACACATGTAAGTATAACGCCTGTGATATTTTTTTTAATGTAACATATAATTTCTTCCGCAAACATTAAACCATGCATAAATACACAACACCTTAACGATATGCCTTGTTAATTATGTTCTCCAATTAGTACGAGGATGTCATCTTTCACGTCTCATTTGTCCGGATTAGTTCGGTCACAGCGGGCCGGGATCCGGTTATGGCCGGTTATCGCCGGTAAAGCGACTCTCGTCGGATAATGGAGGTAGTGTTGTTAATTGAAGCCGTCTTTAGGTACTACGATACTCCACCTTCATTATACTCTGTTTTCTTAGATTACGCCCGACGAGGAGTACCTAGGAGTCCTACATACCTACATGTACGTGCATAGTAGGTACTTAGTGCAGCTAGCGGGTCTTATTTATAGACGATCCTTATTAAATGCAGATATTTGAATGAATGTATATAAAACTTGAAAGCACTTATTGAACAAATCTATGCGATTCGATTACATAGATGAGTGGCAATGTGACAATGGTTGCTTCTTTAATTTCTGTTTAGTTGCCAGTATTACACTAGATTATACTTTTCAGTAACAGTGAGACAGACATACAGTTTACACTCGTGAATGTTCCAGTATCATACAACTGCGAGCGGTACCAGGTACCAGTAATAAAAAATAGGTGATAATACAGTGATCATCAACCAGCTCACTCAAAGCCTACTAAATTAAAGATGAGCCAACGCAGACCTCTAGCTGCCTTCGACCTTCGTAGACATACTGCCGTATTCGAACTTCAAGATATTCACAAACGACGACACGTACTAGATCCATTCTAGATACGTTATAGTTTAGATTTCAACTAGTTCTCTTTTGCAGCTCAATTCGGGCAACCAATGTCACTTTTACGTTAGATAGAGTTAGATATCTATTAGATGTGAATTGGATCTCTAACTGCCGTATTCGAACTTCAAGATATTCACAAGAGACGACACGTACTAGATCTATTCTAGATACGTTATAGTTTAGATTTCAACTAGTTCTCTTTTGCAGCGCAATTCGGGCAACCAATGTCACTTTTACGTTAGATAGAGTTAGGTATCTAATAGATGTGAATTATATAGATCTCTAAGCCATATCTTGTGGAAATCGTTCAAGAGTATCTCCAGAATCGCGCAAATGTCAAATTTGACAGGTTAGATCTTAAACATATCGTTATCGTATCTTGGTGATGACTAAAAGATATCTTATAGATGTCTATTTCAAAATCCGAATCGGGCCCTAAGTCATATCTTGTGGAAATCGTTCAAGAGTATCTCCAGAATCGCGGAAATGTCAAATTTGACAGGTTAAATCCTAAAAATATCGTTATCGTATCTTGGTGATGTCTAAAAGATATCTTATAGATATTTATTTCAAAATCCGAATCGGGCCCATAGTTACTAACCGGCAGGCCTTCGGCCTTGGGGGCCGATAATACACGGCCCAATTCGAACTTTAAGATACGTCAGTTAATAGATCTAAAAACGATATGGATTAGATAATTATTATTGTCAGTGTCAAATCTGACGGTTCTCCAAACAAAAACATCACTTTTGACACTGACACATCTAATCCATATCGTTTCTAGATCTATTAATTGACGTATCTTATAGTTCAAATCGGGCAGACAGTTATAATTGAAAAAAAAAACGCGTAATGCCCGTTTCTTCCAGTAAATTCTTTTTTCCGTTTACGTTTATGTGGTCACAATTTCAGTAGAAATGACCCAAATCTTGTACAAATAAATGGTAACAATATTTACAGCGGCTATTACTGGCCTTTTATGTGACACAAAACGCTAGTTGGTGTAATCTGGACACTTTTTACGAGCATTTTAAGTAATGTCCACTGGGCTGTTGTAAATCAGAGGACAATACGACTTACCCCGATTAGCATAAAGCCGTTTGTTTCCTAAATTAGTATTATTATAATTTTGTATCAGAACATAGAGCTCAATGTGTATCATTCCAACATACCCACTACTACAGCGGTCCAGATAAATTAAAATATTGACGACATGTGTGAAGCGCTGGTGGCCTAGCGGTAAGAGCGTGCGACTTGCAATCCGGAGTTCGCGGGTTCGAACCCCGGCTCGTACCAATGAGTTTTTCGGAACTTATGTACGAAATATCATATGATATTTACCAGTCGCTTTTCGGTGAAGGAAAACATCGTGAGGAAACCGGACTAATCCCAATACGGGCCTAGTTTACCCAGAGGGTTGGAAGGTCAGATGGCAGTCGCTTTCGTAAAAATTAGTGCCCACGCCAATTACTGGGATTAGTTGCCAAGCGGACCCCAGGCTCCCATGAGCCGTGGCAAAATGCCGGGACAACGCGAGGAAGATGATGATTGACGACATTGTGTAACATAGCAAAAGCGACGTCAATTGAGGTTATATAAGAACTAAGTTTTGGCCGATAATTAAATTCTTAAAAACTGTGTTCTTTACTGTCGGAAGTTCATTACACCCCTAATAATACTAATACTATTTTATGGATATTGTATAAGTATGTCCACTTGACCACCAATCGAATATCTAGATGATTTCTGTGTGAATAAGGCTAATAAGTCACGAACACTTTCACAAATATCTTTACAAGTATATATTTTGGAACGTTGGCTTGTCAAGATGTTTGTGAAATCCATAGACTAGGAATCCTCTAGACCGAGTTTAGAGCAATTATTTCATGAAACCGATGCTGCCAAAAATACGGGGGTGCGGGGGGACGAGGTGAGCGAATCCCGTGCCGTGATTGGTCCGTTTAAGGGCCTACTGCAGCCGCGTCTGGCGCTTCGTAAACCACGCCCGCTAGTTCTTCCCTCCCCGCTAACACGCACACATGGAAACGCTTCGCGCCGCACGTGAAGTTTGTGTGACCTTTTAGCACCATCTAACGTTACAGAAGTTAACTACCATTATACGCGGTCGCTGCGGTCGGCCAGAAACTTAAATTCGGAAAAAAATTAAACAGATGGCGTTGTTACTTGTTCATAATAGCAAACAATAAAATAATTAATTAATAAACCTGAATATTTATTGTTGTTTTGGAAGATGTTAACAGCATAGAAGCAGCAGCGTATATAGCATATAAGTTAAGAGTATTGATAATAAGAAAATAGCACAAGAACAGAAAAGAGATTATTTTTGATAAAATATGATGAAAATAGATTTACTTGATTACGCTCACCTGACTTTGCGGTCACTAAATGCAAATTTCAACCTTATTGTTATGGGGTTACAATACCCCTGGGGTTGCAGGCGTCCATAGTCGTTATTATTATAATTATTATAAATGCTTTGGTTGAAATGCTTTTTAACCCTCGAATTTTTCATAGGTACAGTCACCTGCAATAATATGTTACTCTTCGGCGGCCGCAAATATATGTGACACGCTCTTATGGCTCTACAAATAAGATCTAACATGATCTACCGCAAAACGGCTTTCGGTGTGTAACATATTATTGCAGCTGACTGTACTCGTATTCATTGTTGTATAGGTAGGTATTAATATCTTTTATCCGATCGATTTGCATTTATTTGAAATAAATCACAGTGTTTAGTAATTATATGTTTTATTGAATAATAGATTATTTAGGTATGTAATGAATACAGGGTGCCTTTTTGAAACACTCATTTTTAGGGTTCCGTAGCCAAATGGCAAAAAACGGAACCCTTATAGATTCGTCATGTCTGTCTGTCTGTCTGTCCGTCTGTCCGTCCGTATGTCACAGCCACTTTTTTCCGAAACTATAAGAACTATACTGTTGAAACTTGGTAAGTAGATGTATTCTGTGAACCGCATTAAGATTTTCACACAAAAATAGAAAAAAAAAATTTTTTTTTGGGGTTCCCCATACTTAGAACTGAAACTCATTTTTTTCATCAAACCCATACGTGTGGGGTATCTATAGGGTATCTATAGGTCTTCAAAAATGATATTGAGGTTTCTAACATCATTTTTTTCTAAACTGAATAGTTTGCGCGAGAGACACTTCCAAAGTGGTAAAATGTGTGTGTGTCCCCCCCCCCCCGTGTAACTTCTAAAATAAGAGAATGATAAAACTAAAAAAAATATATGATGTACATTACCATGCAAACTTCCACCGAAAATTGGTTTGAACAAGATCTAGTAAGTAGTTTTTTTTTAATACGTCATAAATCCCCTAAATACGGAACCCTTCATGGGCGAGTCCGATTCGCACTTGGCCGCTTTTTCTGGATAATTTTGAATTTCAATTGTCAGGGGTGCCTACATTATTTTTTAATACATTTTACAACGACAACAAACAAAAGTTCAAATTCGCCGTATTTTTATTACCCGGGTCGATCGCAACAAAATAGAAAATCATGTTTTTCAAATCTAAGCGTTATTGTAATTTATCTCAAATAACCAAAAAGTCAATCTGACTAGAACTTAAAAACGAACTGAATTATTTTAATATGTCGATTTTTCTTGGTGACCCAGGAGAATTTTTTTTTATCCCATACAAAAAGAGCGTATCCCAATCGCGTATCGGTTTTGGTTTTTACTTATAAGTGTGAAAAATATATTCTACCATATACGAAGGATGTGTGTTTTTTCATGTTTTATGTGTCTTTTTGTACAATAAAGTGTTTTACTGCTACTAATATATCATATTAACGATTAACTAAAAAGGTATTTACATCTAATTTAACTGGTAAATTATTAAAGTCCGCTAAAATTAATATATATTCAAAAAAATATTTGTTAATATGTCCCAAAATCATGGCTCATTTTTTAAGTCTCCTGACTTACCAAACATATCGCAACGAAGGCAAGGGTACAACGCGGCATCGTGAACCTAATAACGTAAGGTTTCAGTTACTTTTTTAGTCGCCGACCATTTTATCCGGGGTACGAAAAGAGGTATTAGATCTATCCTGGGTCTAATATGTTATAAAAACATAGTTTTTTGAAAAATGTTCGTAGGTAGTACACAAAATTTACATTTTCTTTTAAATGTGATTTGGGTCATCGTTCTCCCTGGTGACTTTTCTGGTGACCCAAGAGACATCAATTTTATTATGACTCAGGAGACTTTTTTTCTATGCACTTTGATTTTTTTGATGCGCTAATTTTGTAATCTAAAATAACTTTAAACTGCTGATATACTTATATCACTTTGCTGATGAGTGGAAGTGGAATTGAAACTTAAATTTATTGTTCTCTCCCTTGACATTTTGGCATACATTTGACATGCTGTAGTGCACTCCTAACGTTAATAAAGACATAATTTTTAGAAAAAGCTTTAGGAAAACTCACTCTTGAGCTTAAAACGATTAAGTCCTTATCATATTATGTTAGATTTTTAGTACAGACCCCAAATCAGTGAAAATGTCTCTTAGCCAACTAAATTTGTCTCTGGGAAAAAAACGATATCCCTAAAAATTGTACGTACATTTCGCATTTTTCTGAAGGAACGGAATTTATAAATTGGGTTATTATTAGTTTTTCAGATTATTTGATTGCATGCTAGATCTAACGGCTAGATCAGCAGCCGTACACGTCCGGAGAATTTCTTCCCCTTCGGGGTTACGGCTCCCGAAACCAAAACCACCGTGAACACGCCCAAACTCCTCACACTTCTCACCCACATGACCGTTCAGATCGCCACCCACAACAACACTCTGCGACAACGGGATGCTACGCAGCAGTTCCCCGAGTTGCTCCCAGAACATCGCCTTGTCCGCATCGCTACAACCGGCCTGTGGGGCGTAGGCACTTATCAAATTGGTCACGACCCCTTCGATAAGCACCTCCACAACCATAAGGCGGTCGCTTATACGCTTTACGTCCAAAACGCTATCCCTGAACTCCTCAGAGAGCACCACCCCCACGCCGTTGTCCCCCCTCGGAGAGCCCGTGTACATCAGCTTTTATCCGTTCCCGATGTTCCGGGACCTGTTGCCTTTCCATCGAGTCTCCTGCAGGAATGCCACTGCCACCCTCCGCCTGGCGAGTACGTCGGCTAGCTCGCGGGAACGCCCGGACAGCGTGCCAAGGTTCCACGTGGCAAAGCGGACCTTTCGGGCTAACGTCTTTAGCCAGGCCCGCCCTTGACCCGGTAGCCCTCGCCCACTTATCGCAGGAGTAGGGCGATCCCCCTGCGCGCCGTTATGCGGCGGCGCCCTATCCGTGGTGCGTTTTCTTCTAGTTCGACTTTCCATTTTTGTTTGGTGTTTTGGCTTTTTACGCGCGGCGACTATCATCTGACCCGCGCAACCCGGGCAGAGCCGGGGAAAGCCGTTTCGCCATAGCCTCGTCCGTCTGTCAGCAGGGGGACCGCGAGCAGGTGAGGTTGACTTGGGCCCAGAGGATGGTGGTAGGGCCCCGAAACCCCCCGTGTCCCCCCCCCCTGTAACTTCTAAAATAAGAGAATGATAAAACTAAAAAAAATATATGATGTACATTACCATGTAAACTTCCACCGAAAATTGGTTTGAACGAGATCTAGTAAGTAGTTTTTTTTTTATACTTCATAAATCGCCTAAATACGGAACCCTTCATGGGCGAGTCCGACTCGCACTTGGCCGCTTTTTTAAGTTTTTGTGGGTTGACACATTATTGCTTATCAGCATCCAAGTGGCAGAGGGGGTAGCGTTACTATGCTCAGTCTAGAGGATTCCTAGTCTATGGTGAAATCGACAAGTGCGAGCAAAGTATGTAAGTAGGTACTTACGTATAGATGTGACAGAACGTTTTGCATTCAATTTGAATTGATTTTTAACACATTTTTTTGTAGTCCAAGTGGCAAAACCGGATCCTTTACAGGGCATATGATGTAATCATTTACATCATATTTCTCTGTCATAAACGGATTACTTGTTTTATGCAATACGTAGCTCAACAATTCACCCGCCTTATTGTGCAAAAATTTCCCATTCTTGTTCTAGACGGTTTACATCTTTGGCTGGAATAATATTTGCGCGTAGCTTATTTTGCTTCAGTCCAAAATAAAGGCTAAAACATAGTTTACCTGTAAGCCCGCAGAGGAATGCCAACTATTGCAATTTCGACATGAGTCAGAATGTTCGGGCAACGCTTCCCAGCGTGCTTAGTCTGTTTTGGAGGGGTTAATGAAATACGATACAAGGACGAAAGGATACCGATAAGTGTTCATGTTTATACTAGTTATCTTGTCACCAACAGTAAAGACATGAAGCTAGTGCAGAAGCTAGTTATCTATAGTTGACATTCAGATGGCGAGTGCAGCAGCTTTGCAGTGCAGTCGTGTTACTGCTGCAGCATTTATGTGGGTGATATCACTGTTAATTTTCACCTTTGTGAAAATACGGATATGAAAATACGGTAACGTTCAAGTCGTCTTTCATTGCTAGTGTAAGAACTTTGACGCAGGCGACGACAGAACTGTCAACATCCTTGTCAGTAACGCTGCTGCTAAAAAACTTCTTTTCAGTTTTTTGTGTATTCAGTTTGACACCTTATTGCTATTTGCTATATAACCGTTGAAATCAGTCACCTAGGACCGTAAGCGCTTTCGCTACAGGAGGTTAAAGATCGGACACAAACCAATAGTAAAATATCAAAAGCCAACCGTTTCATGAAGCATAGAACATATTATGGTCTGACGGTGCACATCTAGGCCTAATCGAAGTAAAATAGGCTCACGTAATAAATAACATATTAGGTTTTAAGCGTATGTATATTAACTATAACTTAATAAACTGTTACTTTTCGTACACACCTGTTTTACTAAATGTATGGAAGAAGATGTAGGATGCTACCCCCACAAAATGCCACTGCATTGCCGATGCTTCGACCACAGAGCGTGCCGCGGGACGATAATACTGATTAATTCACTGGAGTTAACCGAGTCTGAAAGAGAAAAATAAATCAATATTTTAACTAATTACACATCGTATGATATATTAGATATAAATAACAAAAATAATTTTAACAAGGACATTTACATATATTGATATGAACAATCGTGCCGGTATAATTGCGCAGTGCAGTACCTAATGCTAGGTGCAGTCTAAATTAGATTGTAACCTTAAGTAGGATACTGGATGTAGCTATCCGACATATTGAAACAACTATACTGCCGAAGGGCGACGGGATAAGAAGGTAAAATACTGACTTAGAATTTCGATACAATATTTAATACTACTAGCTGAGGTACCCGGCTTCGCTCAGGGAGCTAACATGAGAATTGTGTGGTGGTTGTAATAAAAGGAACAACTTTAAAATATATTTAGGTTTTTTTTACTACAATACCTGTACCCACTTCTACGTACATTTTTTTTATTTCCAACTCGATAACAACCTACGACCCGTACCTATACTTGACCGTGAGAAAAGCATAGGGAATAGGGATAACTGGAAGTGTTTGTCGAAAATCTCCTGAGATTATGAAGGCACACAATACACAATAGTCCACAATGTTCTAGAATATTCCAAAACATTTGAATGTGTTCTGAAACACTCCACAATGATCTGGGATCCTGGATTCTAGGCTATTTACAAATATTTTATAACATTCCAAAATATTCCGGAATGTTCTCGAACATTCGAACCTCACAACTGTCTTGTTTACCCCTACTACCCTACCTATATAAACCCCTACCAATAGGTAGCCCCAACCCTATAAAAAAAGGCTTCGAATGGTCCAGAATATTCCACATTTGAAAGTTTTCCGGAATGTTCCACAATGATGTTCGAATATTCGACAACATTCCAGAATGTTCTGTAGCTCTAACCATATAAAAAAGGCTTTGAATGGGCCACAATATTCCACAACATTCGAGAGTATTCTGGAATATTCCACAATGATCTGGGATGTTCTCAAACATTCGACAACATTCCAAAAAGTTCTGAAATATTGTAGAATGATCTCGAATACTCTCGAATGCTCTGGACTGTTCTAAAAATGTCTAGAGGGTGTAATTAACTTCAAAAGCACGCCCCTCAGGTAAAAACGGGAATCTTCTTTATGTAAAGACAAAAAAGGCTTCAAATAGTCCAAAATGTTCTAGAACATTACACAACATTTGAGTGTATTCTGGAACGTTCCACAATGATCTGGTATCCTGGATTCTAGGCTATTTCTGAATATTCGACAACATTCCAGAATATTCCGGAATGTTCTTGAACATTCGAACCTCACGACGTTACCACAATAGGTAGCTATGATCCTACAAAAAACCTTCGAATAGTTCAGAATATTCCACAACATTCGAAAGTGTTCTGGAATATTCCACAATGATCTGGGCGTTCTCAAATATTCGACAACATTCCAGAACGTTCTGAAATGCTGTGGAATGCTCTCGAATACTTTCGAATATTCTGGAATGTTCCACAATGATCTAGAATGTTCTCAAATATTCGACAACGTTCCAAAATGTTCTGAAACGCTGTGGTACCTCGAATACTCTCAAATGGTCTGGACTGTTCTAAAAATGTCTAGCCTCCGAGACCTGAGACGGCTTCGAATGTTCCAGAATATTTCACAACATTCGAAAGGTTTCTGGAATGTTCCACGATGATCTAGAATGTCATCGAATAATCGACAACATTTCAGAATGTTCTGAAATGCTGTGGAACGCTCTCGAATACTCTCAAGTGGTCTGGACTGTTCCAGAAATGTCTAGCCTCGGAGGCGGCTTCGAATGTTCCAGAATATTCCACAACATTCGAAAGTGTTCTGGAATGTTCACAATAATCTAGAATGTTCTCGAATATTCGCCAACATTCCAGAATGTTCTGATATGCTGTGGAATGCTCTCGAATACTCTCGAATGTTCTGGACTGTTCTAGAAATATCTAGCCTCCGAGACCCGAGACACCTCACCAGGTACACATTTTTGTAGGTATATACTTCCTGATCTATTCTGAACTTTGTTTCATTAAGTTAAGGTTCAAAATTCAAAAACAAAAACAACTGCTTCTTGGTCTCAGAGGGCGAAACTTTCAGCCCTTATATCTTCAAAAGCATACCCTTCAGGTAAAAACGGAAAACTTCTTCATGGACGGCAGATAGAGGGCTACCACCCCATATAGCTTCCTTGATCGTATCGGGACTCATTTCTGAGTTTTAGCGGCACGCACATTGTACACTTTCTTTTATTATATATATTGATTACATTTAAACCTAATTATACAAAAACCAGACCCAGGGGTACATATCTACAGAAGCAGACTGTTTCACATTATATTATAGGTACCTTCGTACTCATTTGCTTGTAACATAATATACGAAGTAATCTTGACTCTTGGAAAACAGTCCATCAAGTCAAAGTCTACCTATGTATTTTCAGTAGCGACAAGATGTAAGTCAAAGTTCGTCTCTTGGGAACTTAATAGATAATTTCTAAGTCGAACAAACTTCTCAACTTTTGAACTCACGTCTAAAGTTACTATTCTTAAATTCACAAAGGTACCTACTTTATTCAAAACGAAACTGGAAACGCTGTAATTTGTACCTTGGGTAGGGTCAGTTAGAATCTTGTTTCATTTAATGGGGAAGGATTCCTTTCTATTGACCGTAGGAAGGCCGGGAGCAAGTGTGACTAGGGAACCGTGAAAAGTTAAAAAAACAGCGTCCCGTCTGTGCTTCCGCGTCGGCACTAGCAAACTGCTCAATTTCCGCATTTCAAAGGCCAAAAGAGTTTTAAATGCTGGAACCGTGTGTAGGAAATAATATTATCTTTGGATCAATAGTGCCGCGTGGGTTACGAGTTCAAGTTATCGTATGTAGGTATTTAAGCCTTATTGATAATGTATTTATTAGTTGCAAGTTACAGTCTGAGTTTGTCAACTTTTTTTATTTATGAAGTGAAAACTTCTTTAGCGGCGCTGGGCACTTTTTGAGGTGGGGAAAAAATGATAAACTCGAGACAGCGTAAAGCGATCACGTGACCGTAAGGGGCGTAAGGCGATCACGTGACCGTAAGCCCCAAGTAAGGCGGCTACTCATAATTTAAATGGCATTTAAATCAATAAAGAAAAAAACTCAATGTTATTAGACATTTATGTTGCGGACTCCTTTTCAAGACTCTTTACCTATGTTCAAATAATTTGACGTTGTCATGGCAGTATGTAAATAAACATGTCGATGAAAAAGTGTGATCTTATTTGAGAATGATAATAATATATAATAAATAAATAGAATACCTCCGCTAAACGTATGTATTGTGTTACCGGGCGTCGGTAACATAGTGAGGTGAGTTTTCACTTCTATCGGCACTCCCGGAGTGCAACCGTTGTTGCTTGTTTATTTTGGTCGGACTGCAAAAACTGCCAGGCTAAGGTGAGGCTATTTTTTATTAGGTAGGGTTTCATGCAGTCGGCCACCGGACTATTAGGAGACTTCGTTCGTCAGTAACCTTCCTCTTTCCACTATTCTCCTACCCATCTACATATCTGTTCAGAAAGTGTGTGACGAAAAATGACATATTCGGAACCAGTAAATTTGTAATCTAATACATATATGTACATGTACGAGTGTGATTACAAAGTTACTGGTAGATATTTATAAGGTTTGCATGAGGCGAGAATGGGACTGAAATTGCGGTATGTCTAAGTACTTATTTCTTTAATTGCTTTAAAGCCTGCTGTTTTCATACAAAAGCCCTTTTACTTACAAGAAAACTAGCTTTTAGCGTTGTTCAAAGATATAGCCTTTTTAGGGTTCCGTAGCCAAATGGCAAAAAACGGAACCCTTATAGATTCGTCATGTCTGTCTGTCTGTCCGTCTGTCCGTCTGTCTGTCCGTCCGTATGTCACAGCCACTTTTCTCCGAAACTATAAGAACTATACTGTTGAAACTTGGTAAGTAGATGTATTCTGTGAACCGCATTAAGATTTTCACACAAAAATAGAAAAAAAACAATAAATTTTTGGGGTTCCTCATACTTCGAACTGAAACTCAACAATTTTTTTTTCATCAAACCCATACGTGTGGGGTATCCATGGATAGGTCTTCAAAAATGATATTGAGGTTTCTAATATCATTTTTTTCTAAACTGAATAGTTTGCGCGAGAGACACTTCCAAAGTGGTAAAATGTGTCCCCCCCCCCCCCCTGTAACTTCTAAAATAAGAGAATGATAAAACTAAAAAAAATATATGATGTACATTACCATGTAAACTTCCACCGAAAATTGGTTTGAACGAGATCTAGTAAGTAGTTTTTTTTTTATACGTCATAAATCGCCTAAATACGGAACCCTTCATGGGCGAGTCCGACTCGCACTTGGCCGCTTTTTTTTAGCGATTAGCCTTTGATAAGTCGATGACGTCTTTCTACTACTATGTAGTTTGACGATATCGGTATTCTCAGATAGACTTTTAACATAGTATTACACAAACACAGACGCTATTGGCAGTAGGATGAGCTCAGTCCTTCGGCTTTTCGCTTCGCTTTTAAGGCACTTGAAATTATTGTCCCATATGAATTATGTATCATTGATGATTTTCGCCTTCGACTTTTTGGCTGACTTAGTGAGATACTGAACCAAACACTTGGTAATGAATAATTTATTTGATAACTATTAAAAGAATAATTGTATGCCTATAAACAATTACCTATTCTTTTTGCCGTAAAGTCGTTTGGTACAAAATCGCTAATTCGTAACAAATGGCTATTGGTATATCCAATTTAATTAGTATTTTCACTTAAGTTTTCAACGAATTCGCTTCGCGTAGTCACGGGCCACCGTCATTCCGGCCGAAAGGATATCGGGCATCGAGACCGAGAGCCTCACGTACATGGTGATTTAGGACAACTCCCACCTGGCAGGCACGCCCAGGGCACTTAATTAATAGAAAGGGAGGTATTTACTTAACGTTCTAACAGTTTAGGATTGGTGTACATTTGCCTGTTAGAGCAATTTTGTATAATAAATTGTCGTAAAACTCAAATAAAATTAAGTGAAAGATGATTTTTTGTCAGTATGATTTGGTTTTTAAAATGGTCCAATGATATCATATAAACGCTCCGGAAACATAACCTTATCTTAAATATCATAATCGTTATTGAGAGGGCCCCTGAAAACTTTAAGCGTCCATTGTGTTTGACACATGGGGCCAACTGGGAGTTCTTGATCCGGTTTTTTATTAACTACACTTTTTCATAATGTACTTTTGTCCGACATTACATTCTTTTTATTTCCGGTTGCCTAGATTTCAACACGATTATTTAAATAAGTTTTAATAATAAATAATTATGTAACTGGTTTAAAAAATATATTGTGGGTGGTAGCTCCTATTAAGAGGAGGCGTAAAGCCAGGAAAATAGAAAGAAACAATGGATAGGGCGCGCCGCGCGAAACGGAAGAGATATGGCCACCGCAAGGCTTTCTTAACTTTTGTCTCAATTACTCTGAGAATATACTGATCTCTTCAAAATTATTCTCGTGAGATCCCGCGGCTATAGGATCTAGTTATTTTGTACTAAAATGATACTGCTGCAAATTATACATGTTTGTCGTGATTTTCCTATCAAACCAACTTTAAAGTTTTAAGATTTTGATTAGAGTCTGCCCTTGAAAATATAGTCTGGTTTCCGTGTACATATTTTTTTTCCTTTAATTATAACCAGGGGTCGGACAAAAAGTGCGCATGACGTAAAAATGACGTAATCTTGCACACAGGATGATGTTTGAGTTTGTATTTAAACTTCCGTGTGACATGTAGTAACAAAGTAGTATTAATGAAGTAACAAAATAATCGTAAATAAATCCATGGAATTAATAATACAGGTGGTAGGGTGATGTAGTGAATAAAATAAATTTCACGAAACTTGTTACCATAAGGTATAATTATTTGAAATTAGTTAGAACACTTAGAACAAGTCTGTGGGATCCTCAGATAAATAGGTTTAATAGTCAAAAGTGGGAACAGTAGGTAAGATTAGTAAAAATAAAAAAAGATAATTTGATGTTATTATACTTTTATAGCTAAATTTTAGCTAAATATAATCGTGAAGATACAATAGCTAAACAATAACGAAGTCAATTTATTGTTCATCTGATTGACAATGTGTCAGTCAAAAACGTACTTACTCATTTCAAGTGGCGATATCGTTTAATAAAGAGGTTGATAAATGATAAGTGATAATTGTTTATGAAAATCAAAAATACTATTTGAAATCATCCTATAAGTGGTTTGACGTCATCCGCACTTTTTGTCCGACCCCTGATTATAACATATAAAGATTCAACATATAAACTACAATTTTGAGTTAGCCCCCTCTTATGTACCTGCCTTTAGAATATGTACTATTGTACTTATGTTAGGAGATACCGCTCTTTTCAAACGGTTTTATTCTAAAACTATTATTTTCCAGAAAAATCCCGTTTTCAGGGCTCCTTGAGAGTAATAAATAAAAGTGGAAGTTAATCTTTAATATTCATATCGTAAATGCGTTATAATAATATATATTAGCTTAATTAATCAATAAATAAAGATTGACAATAAAAAATAAACTATACGAATATAGTGAACTTAAGTTTCTATTGTTCATGTGTGCAAAGGCACTAGACTACAACAAATACGAGAAGGTAATATCGAGCCTGCCAGAACGTGAACATTGCAGCGTATGTTTTAGAGGTAAAATTTATTTGGAGGAACTAAATAAAAATACCGAGGCTTCCGTCGATTTGTTCCATTTAATATAGACCACAGAATTTTTCGGTTGCGGACGTAGTAACGTACCTAGTGGCAAGTGTATTTTAGATACTTTTTTTAAGGTACTAATTTTAACCATTCATTCCCGACAAGGAACATTGTTTTGTTCATTTTTTAGTCTCCCGCAAACACTAAAGAGGTATATTTGTACCGTAAAACGGGTTGGGAAGACACAATTTTATTAGCAGTTCTCAGCACATTTAAGGTGAATTTTCTCTTGTCAAAGAGTAGGTACCTTTAACCTTTTAGCTGCCAGCCATTTTTGATCGAGCGTGCTCGTGTCGCCACCGACAGTATTGTACCACGCAGATTATAAATGTGCTGTAAAAACCAAGTCAGATCTTAGTGTCTTATTTATCAGACTGTGGCGAAATGAGCTGGATATATAATGTCTTATATATCAGACTCTGGCGGTTAAAGGGTTAATAAAGTAGGTAGGTACCTATATTTGAGAAACAGTTGATACAAAAGTTCGTCATATCTTTCGATCCCATACACTGAATTACTAAATTAACTGATTAACACTTGGTGACTATCATTGCATAGGTATCTTGTTATACCTACTTAAAATTAGGCAGTCGAGGACTTCACAGTAAAAAATAACTTTTGAGCATTGTTATAAAAAAAACTATTATTTTGGTATAGGTTTTTAAGTATATTTACCTAATAACTTAAAATAAAATCTTTGAAATTACTCTAAATTTGCAAAAACTGATATATTGATATAAATTTCAGGTCACCTTTGAAAACTTTGAAACGATTACTACATATTTTTGGTGAATAAATGTTGTTACGATTAAGCTTAATATGTAGGTAACTAAGTTATAAAGTGATACCTTAATTCAGGGCTAAAATCCAATTAAGGTAAATACTATATTTAAATGTCGAATTTTACGAAATAACTACTAACACATAACTTCTTAATTTCTATTGACAAAACAACGCATTCCATTTGAATTATTTCTCACAACATCTAATACTCTAATGCCTCCGTCAGCAATAAAGTCGCTACTTTATCGACAGGGTTATAAATTGAGGGTTTCGAAGAACGTTTTTAAACGTGAAATAGGGAATTTTATAAATAAAACGGCACTCTGGGGGAATTCCTAATAGTGAGGCGTTGTCAAGTTCTCTTATTTTAAGTAAGGACAAAGAGAAATCTACTACTAAATTCTCTTTAGTATGGGTAGGTGCATTTATATTGTACATAGGTACAACTTAATGGAGTGAAGAAAATGCAATGTGCAATAATTTTCAAATGATTTTTTTTTATAAAACACTCGAAGTAAAGTCGTTTTTAGGGTTCCGTACCCAAAGGGTAAAAACGGGACCCTATTACTAAGACTCCGCTGTCCGTCCGTCCGTCCGTCCGTCCGTCCGTCCGTCTGTCACCAGGCTGTATCTCACGAACCGTGATAGCTAGACAGTTGAAATTCTCACAGATGATGTATTTCTGTTGCCGCTATAACAACAAATACTAAAAACAGAATAAAATAAAGATTTAAGTGGGGCTGCCATAATTTTTGATCAGTACTTGGATGGGTGACCGTTTTTTTTTTTGCTTGTTTTGCTCTATTTTTTGTTGATGGTGCGGAACCCTCCGTGCGCGAGTCCGACTCGCACTTGGCCGGTTTTTGGAGCAAGGGCTGTCCTTAGCCTTATTTATGTCGCGTTATGGGACTTGGACTTGCACCGCAAGCGGTAAGGATCAAGTATGACTAATTACTTTTATAATATTTTTTGTGTAATATGATAAACAAATATTTATTTTAATATATATTGTTTGTGTGTAGGTAGGTACAAAATGATGAAGGCATATATTTTGTCATTATTTGATACATGTGTCGCGACATCTGTAAATGTCTGGTCTGGAAAGGAGAAAAGTAGGCCGCAGAAAAGTTAGATTAAGTTAACTAGGGTCGTGTTACGAAAAGTAAGGAAGTATATGGCAGGACAAGGGCTTCGCGGTTCGCCGGCCCTAAGAGATTGGGCTTTCCGATCGTACAACATACGAAAAAGAAAAAAAGGCTTGACAGGCAACGATTGACAATGATTTCATGTGACATTTTGTCAATTTTGTTACTTAAACTTTATATTTTAATGCATATTTTGTTTCTGTTTAATTTATTACATACCTACGAATATCGATTTTGACGTCCCCTGTTTCAAATATTATTTTCGCCTGCGTAGAATTCGATAAACTGATTTCTCCCCGCTCCTTCCCCTTAGCTGTCATACTAAGTTAAAACCCGTAATGGACCATCTTAAATAGAAAGTATTCAGCGTCCTTTTTTGAGTTATAAACTATTTGTGTGGAAAATTCTATCGAAATGGGTTAAGTCGTTTTTGCGGGAGGAAAAAATATCCAAATAGATAATTTATACACACATATACACACACACATACATTTTTATACACATTTTTACACATATTAATAGGATGAACACACATAGGTACATACGTCAATGCTTAAATAATTGTACCTAATTTTTCTTACGTCTTTCACATGTTTGGAGAAGATCACATACAACTAAAAATAATAACATGAAATCATAATAAAATACGTAAATAATATATTTCGAGGCTTTTGTACGCAGACCAACTTAGCCATAGGTACTAGGGAACGATACTCATACTTAAATAGATAAATACATAAGCCAGGGGTCGGACAAAAAGTGCGGATGACGTCAAACCACTTATAGGATGATTTCAAATAGTATTTTATATTTTCATAAACAATTATCACTTATCATTTATCAACCTCTTTATTAAACGATATCGCCACTTGAAATGAGTAAGTACGTTTTTGACTGACACATTGTCAATCAGATGAACAATAAATTGACTTCGTTATTGTTTAGCTATTGTATCTTCACGATTATATTTAGCTAAAATTTAGCTATAAAAGTATAATAACATCAAATTATCTTTTTTTATTTTTACTAATCTTACCTACTGTTCCCACTTTTGACTATTAAACCTATTTATCTGAGGATCCCACAGACTTGTTCTAAGTGTTCTAACTAATTTCAAATAATTATACCTTATGGTAACAAGTTTCGTGAAATTTATTTTATTCACTACATCACCCTACCACCTGTATTATTAATTCCATGGATTTATTTACGATTATTTTGTTACTTCATTAATACTACTTTGTTACTACATGTCACACGGAAGTTTAAATACAAACTCAAACATCATCCTGTGTGCAAGATTACGTCATTTTTACGTCATGCGCACTTTTTGTCCGACCCCTGTACATAACTACTTCGACAGGTACATAGAATAGGTACCTACATCTAAAACTCAAAAACAAATATAAGTGACAAATGACAAACAAGTAAATAGAATGTCGTTGCCGGGATTCGAACCCAGGATCTCCAGCTTAGTAGGCAAGGTCATTATTGAATAGTCTAGGAGGATACCTAGTTACTAAACAAACACAAACAACAATTAACTATGATTATGAACTACGCAGCGTGAGGAAAGTACCTACGCTTGTAGGAGCTACTACTGAGGTAAATAGTTATTTGTTTCACATCGGGGTAAAGTTGTTGTTTAACCGCTCGTGCTAATATTGATACCCGAGCAAGCGAAAGTGTGGTTCCAAAGTTAAATCTTGAGCGTTACGAGGGTTTCAAAGCACGAGGGTTAAACAAATTTTTCCCACGAGTGAAACACAAAATTTTTCACCGCACCAACCCGAAGAAAATATTAACTGTAAGATATCATACAAAATAAAATCCAATTTGATGTCATTAAATATTTATCATTCAAAATCATTATTTAAAAGTCAATTCTACAAGCTAATACAAGGAAACAACTCAAAATTTGCATCTGATTATTTTGCCTCACATGTGAATAAAAAGCAACTTTGCTATCAGTTTTTGAACAATCAGAGAGCCTCTACCAGTTGGACAGTGTTATGAAATAAGCGATCAAGCGACAGTTCGCTAGCGCTTAGTTCGCTATTCCATATCACTGTCCAGTTGGTGTATTTAGTGAAAAATAAATTTAGTGGCTTTCGAACTATTACATTCACTCTGACTCAACACATTAAATCATGAAATAAAATCTTGCTAATATCACATAATGAATAAATACTAACTTTAGTATAAAACATTTCTGCTAACGAAATTAACTCGTGATCAAACCTCTCCGTAAGTCCCAATATTAACACCCAGCATAATACATCCAACCCTTCCCGGCGCAAATTAGATTATCTGAGTTATACAGAACCTTATTGGCCTCGACTCGACTCGGACCTGCTTGATTAATGCTCCGTAGTTCCGCTATCTAGTTATCGTACCTAGATATTGTATTTGTGATATTCATGTTTCATTAGTAGTAATAACCGGTGTCTTGAGCCCTCTCCTTGTTTAGGTATGCCTTTGGTAATGTAATAGGTAAGCCATTTTGATAAGGTACCTACTCAAGTTCTCAATCGAATTCAAAAGTGCTTTGGTTATCGATTTAGTACGATTTCTACTTCTTAAGGTATGACTGGTAAATACCAGTAGGACTGGTAAATACAAAATGATATTTCGTACATAAGTTTCGAAAAACTCATTGGTACGAGCCGGGGTTTGAACTTATGAACCCGCGACCTCTGGATTGCAAGTCGCACGGTCTTACCGCTAGGACTGGTGGCGCTTCGGTTTTATTTAAGAATTACGAATTTTCAAAAATTTCTAAATACGAAAGCGATGTAAATGAAATATCGTGATGCCCTTTAACGAAATGTATCATATTTTGAAATATAGGTAGGTATGTAAGTAAAAAGGTTGATAAAGGTAGAACTCTTCAAATACTTTAGCTATTAATAAAATGAAATTCCTCATCCTTTTTTAATTAATCTGACATATTTTCAATGTTAACCTAAAACACGCAAAATACCGCTTTAATCATAAATAACAACAAACAATGGAACATCAAAACAAAATAACAAAATACATTTTACTTTACGCCTTTTCTCATCATATCCCAACCGCTGGAGGCCAAATCGAAGTTAAAAATGTTATCTTAATTTGTTATTGTTATTTTACTTACTTATATATGTCCCTACATACATATACATCTAGCCCGCGTTTTATATTGGTGCAAATGAGATGCATATAACAGATTTGGATATGATTCTTAAAGTTCGAGTTGGCGTTTAATATTCAAAGATAATTTGCACGCCACTGTACCTCACACAAAAACCTACTCCTTGAAATAATTAACTGGCATCAAAAGCCCTTTCCTACCCTTACGTAGGCCGCCAGCGTGGAAACCGAATGGTTTTGAACAATTTGCTAATTAATTTTGTTCTTTATTAAGCAGTTGTGAAGGCGGCAAAGTGACAAGTTAGGCCGAAAACTTCGCGTGTTTGAGGTTTAACCGGAAATTCGTTGACTACCATAGCGTTTGTGAGTAGTTTGACGCATATGATTACTTCAACCGTTTCAATAGCGTCAAAAATAATTATACTTGTGAATATTGTCTATATTATATGCGGAGTGTGCTCTAGCACATTAGTTATCTGACAGTTAAATAGTCATATAGTATATGAGTGAATCAACTCTTTTGGTGTTATTATCCTGTCCCGTTGTCAAATGGACAATACCGGCACTTTTAGTTAAATGTATACCTAAACCAACAAATAAACTAATAGTATCTATTTTTCTTTTATTTAAAATAAGTAGCCTTACCACGACTATTACGAGCGAGATGCATAGAAAGTGTCAGTGCCAAATTCGTGGTAAGGCTAAAGGTGTCTGTGTAATCTATAGAGATATCAAGTGAAATGAACACACTCAAAGTTAGTTAATTCGTAAACTAAATTCGAACAGGTTTTTTAAAATAAAAAAGGTGTGATATTTATGATAATGATAATGTTAATATTATATAAAAATTTAATTTTGCTTCATACATCATATATATTTCACTATAAAAAAATAAAAAATAATGGAATGTACAACTCAAGCTTTTTCAAATGATAACCCACGAATAAAAAAAAAATCAATATGTCTAGCTTTGTTCATATCATAACTGCTCCAAATTTCAAATCTATAGCATGAAAAATATTGTCTTCGGTTACCGCGATAGTTACTCATGAAATAAAACTATATATCGCGTATATTGAATTTATTCTACATCCCGCGTTTCGAACCCTTTACAGCGTTCGTAGTCAACGGGTAACTGAGGAAAAATTACACTGTGCAAATCTACCCACTTACAAAATATGAACCATCATAAACTATAAATTTTAAGCCCAGTTATTCATGCAAAATTGGTTCATAAGGCTAGTTCTACTAATGTAGAACTAGTTATTATTATTATTATTAAAGCCTTTTTATTCCTTAAATGTGTTAATCTCTAATTTAAATAGTGTGGAAAGTTAACTCGGGCCCTGGAGGGAAACTACCTTAAATCCTTGAGCTAGCTCATTTTACTTAAAGGAGACATTCCTTTATTTTTAAAAAGAAACAAAACTGCATTCAAAGATTTTCTAAAACTCGCTTGCCTCGCCCGGGACTCGAACCAACTAAAATAAAAAAAAACACACACACCCTATTTTATTATACTAATCGATAGTATTCAGGATAAAATTTCTCTAACAAACATTTGGTCTTTAAAATAAAAACAATCGTTAAATCTAACATTAACTTTATTTTACTATCAATTTGTTACACTTAAATTATTTAACTGATAAATTGTTCGAAATGAGCCCCGTGGTTCCGTCTACACAAAATTAGTCGCCGTTGAAATTCATTTCTTGTAGCCTTCATCAAAGTGTTGTGGTGTATGCTCCTAATAACATTTTCTACCGCAACCCTTAGCTCTTGAACGGTTTCATAGCAAGTTTCATAAATAACATTTTTTACATGACCCCATAAAAAGAAGTCCATGGGCGTCAGGTCTGGACTTCTTGCACGCCATCTAATCGTCCCGTTTGTACCTATCCAGGTATTAAAATGTTCATTGAGGTAAGCCCTGGCAATTCTGCTGTTGTGGGCAGGTTCACCATCTTGTTGAAAAATGATATTATTTCGTTCCTCTTCTGGTAGAAGGTTTAATTGATTTTGTAGAAGCTCCAATATTTCAATGTATTTTGCTGCATTCAGATGTCCTTCGTAAATGTGCACCAAAACAACCATATTACTTTTGATTCCACACCAAACATTAAACGAAAATCTGACCTGATTGTTCGTTTCACGGACACGGAATGGATTTTGACGACACCAGTAATGATTGTTATGAGAGAGATAACAGAATTGTTACGTGTCTTTTACTTGTTAAAAGAGAACAGTAACCAAATGTTTGTTAGAGAAATTTTATCCTGAGTATTAATACTATCGATTAGTATAATAAAATAGAGAGTGTGTGTTTTTTTTAATTTTAGTTGGTTTGAGTCCCGGGCGAGGCAAGCGAGTTTTAGAAAATCTTTGAATGCAGTTTTGTTTCTTTTTCAAAATAAAGGAATGTCTCCTTTAAGTAAAATGAGCTAGCTCAAGGATTTAAGGTAGTTTCCCTCCAGGGCCCGAGTTAACTTTCCACACTGTATATTTAGTTACATTATATATATTTTATATTAAGGACCCCTGTCGGGTATAGGCCTCCTCCATGTTCTTCCATTTATCTCGGTCCTTGGCCTTAATTGCCCAATTTTCACCGGCTATGTCTATAATGTCTTTTGACCATCTCTTTTTGGGTTTTCCTGCTGTTCTTTTCCCATACGGTCCTGGCCACTTAGTGATTTTGCTGGTCCATCTTCCATCCGTCATCCTGGCTATGTGGCCGGTCCATCTCCATTTTTGCTTGAGTATGAACTCTAATGCGTCTATGACATTTGTTTTGGATCTGATGTGCTTAACTTTCTCTTTTAGTTTTATTTTTAGGATGCTCCTTTCCATCGCTCTTTGACAGGTTCTAACTTTTAGTTTGTTTTTATTTGTGTGCACCCATGTTTGGCAGCCATAAGTGAGACTAGGTAAGATGCATGTGTCCATCACTGTTTTTTTCATGTTTAAGTTGTTATAATCAATCAGTTAGAATAGTTGTAATCAACTATTTTCAAGTAAAGATAAAAATACGCGATGAAGCTACGCCCTACGCGTTCTAACCCTACACCTCTGACCCGAGAAGATTTAATTCCCTAATAAATTGTAGAAAATCCCAATATGGGACCGTAAAGAAACTAGGCGGGACACATCTTTTCAAAACATTACATCTTATAATTAACATGCAATAAATTAAAATACATTTGAATTTATTTGGAAATAAAAACGAATAATACTATACTAAGAATGTCCAGCATCATCCAATACACAAGGTCTCCCAGTCAATGTCTCGCTTGTTCGTCGGGATGTAGAATAAATTCAATATACGCATATACGTTTTACTTTATAGCATGAAAACTTAATAGAGATATTTAGCTTTGTGACAAAAAGACGGACACCGCCGCATCATAAGGGTTCCTTTTTACCTGTATGGTTTATTGGATGCACAACGACATCTTTGTGTGAAACAATTACAATGTTCATTGCGTTGCGTTAGAATGACAAAAATCTTTTCACCTCAGCGGCTCGAACAAGGGTACTTTGCTACTTAAAAACAGTGAGAGACAAAATGATCAAAATGCGATTTTGCTCACTGTTTTTAAGTAGCAAAGTACCCTTGTTCGAGCTGCTGAGGTGAAAACTTAATTGTTGGTATATCTTAAGAAAACATGAGTGAATAGGTAAGTGATGAAGAAGGAATACATTTTTCGGGTTCTCTAATATGTTCTTACTGCTGAGGTGAAAAGTTTTGTGAACTACACGAGATCAAAGTTATTTACATCTCGTGCGCTTTTGAGTCCCTTGCTACGCTCAAGATTCTAAATTAGATTCACGAATCTTTCGCTTGCACGGGACTCAAAATAAGCACTCGAAGAAATATCAAACTTTGATCTCTTGTTGTACAAATAACTATTTTTTTATGGTTTATTGTTTTGTATACGAGAATATACATATAGTGGGTTCATTGTATTAAGCTTTATTTCCTCCCTCTGTACATTTACCTACAACATTTATCACAAGAATACATTTCTTGTTATGGTAGCAGGTTAAATTTATCTACGCTTCCACAGGGTTCACAAAAGCAGGCGTGCAACATGTGTCTAAACAAGTTATTAAAACAGATAGAGGAGGCTCAGCTATATTGTACCGCCGGTTAAATCATACCATGTCGAGATATCTCAGTAAAAGACCGAGTTTATTTACATTTGAGGCAAAAATGCTGGCTCCAATGGTATTACACCTAATAAATAATATAACTTATAATAGCATAGGTAGTGTTTAAAACAAATGATAGAGAAAGAAAACGATTTTCATCGGTCTTGATCTTATCTTTATGTGGGTTTATACTTTGTACTGTTTGTACATAACTTATGAATCGCAATACAAAGTATTTAACTACCTACAAAAAATATAAGCATCTTATTTGGGTGGGTTTTGAAAATTGTCTAAGTTTTATGCTTGTATTTTCATATTCATTATGTCAAAAATTAAACGACTAGAATTTTTGACATAATGAATATGAAAATACAAGCATAAAACTTAGACAATTTTCAAAACCCACCCAAATAAGATGCTTATATTTTTTGTAGGTAGTTAAATACTTTGTATTGCGATTCGTACTATGGATTACTGGCATAGGTACGATTTAAACAACCAAGTATTTTTGAATTATAATAGTACGATTTCGGTGTCTGGCAATAAATTAGTACCTATTCAAGCATACATATTTGTGACTGCGTTAATACTTAATCAAAAATAGTCAAAACTGGTAAGATATAACCGACTCTCCTCTAGTATGAGATATGCCCGTAGCGTCGAGTCGTGACCCAAAACCTTGGCACAGTGGTCGCATAATACCGAAGGTAAATATAAATTATGTTTCCGTCTTCTTGATTATTTCTGATAGTGTTTTATTTTTGAAAATGTATGAATGCTAGTTTATCGACCGTTTAAAAAATGCACTAAGGCTATTTTAAGTTAATGTGTGGCTTTCTATTAGGTAAGGGTCCGTAGGCACATGAACCATAAGTTAGACCCTTTTCTGATGGAAAGCCACATTTCTCATGACTATCTACATAATATTATTAATTCGGCCCTACTGCTCAGATCCTGTAGACTATACATAAGGCCTGGCTAAGCAATAACGCAATCAGGTGACAGATGTCGCCCCTAATCCTATAAGTCAATGTAGCTACGAATATTGCCCGAGTATATTGCACATTATCGCCAACTCAACTTGCCCGCACCACCCCGCACGTAATAATCTGAAAGTTTGGTTGAGGTCAGTAAAGGATTCCGGTTCCATTATTGGTTTAGGAAGTTTATTCTTTGATGTGTTGGATGACAGGTCTCGTAGAAAGCAATAAGAAACGATTATACCAAATACGATTGTTTTGCCGTACATTAGTCACATTACCTATTCACTTAGTAAAAGCTTTTGACGAAAAAGAAAGCTTGTTATGTAATACTTATATGTTAATTTTATTTAAATTGTTCTATAACGTAGCCATTATGACGGAGCATATGTAGTATACGTAATAAAAAAAATCACTTTGGAAACGAAAATGTTTTTTAAAGTACCTACATATGGTTCACTAGTGCGGTAATTAGCACTTTACGTGCCTGTGTCGAACATTTAAACGGCCATATGTACTGTAAAACGTTGTACTGCACATAGGTAACTCGGTTTTAATTTATCGCACCACCCCGTTGCGAATTTCGTACTTTTCGCACTTGTATAGTAATGTATTATTATTAAAAAAGAAAAATATTAGATTTTTCTGAACCTGTTAACTTTGCGGATTTAGATCCAATCGGTAGCATTGGGTTCATGATTGACCTCTATTTGATTCAGGAGCGAGCACTTTATACCTAGGTATGCACAACGTGCATTGTGTACGAGAAGATTGATCAAACCCCTTATGCTTTATAAAATGGCAGCGCATATTCGACAAAATTTATAAGCTAACGTGTATCAAATCTAAAATTGGAATACTAATAAAGGAAGCGGGCGTCTCATAAAGGGGCATTATACCCGCCAAACTAATCAAGAGGACTAAATTGAATTTAATTTTGCAAGCGAGCGTACGTCCGCAGAGAGGGCGGCGTGCCGTGTAGATGATGATTTATGGACTGCGACCCAATGTTTTGGACTCGACATCTCGATTTATCTTCGTCGATTATTCAGTTTTGAGAAGAATTCTACGGAGCTAGTAATATTTGTGCGACAAGTGTATTGGTTTTTCCTGGGATTGTAGCGGCATCGGCAGTAATGCAGACGGCAGGTTTGTGGCACTACTATTTCGAAATAAAAATAAATAATTCATCTTTTGTAAATTTTAAACGGATTATCTTTATTTTGACACTTACAAGAATAATCTACACAAGTCAGTTCAGGCGACACAGATATTAAATTGGCTTACCGGCCTCCGTTTGCAGGCGTAGGTAAACCAACCAACGAGGTTCGCCACAAGGATTCACCCACGGAAAAAGGACCGCTGATTCAGTAGCCGTTACTTTTGTCTGCGCCTCGGACTTGTTATTGCCTGAGTCGATTGGATTAACATGAAAAACTTCTGGGTTTTAAACTGTAACTATTCCCGACTTAGGTACACTTTTCAATTTGGCAGCAATCTTGAAAAAAAAAAAAACAACTGAGTGAAATGTAAGTACTTACCTACCTCAAAATTGTGTAAACATATTTTATTTTCATAAATTTATTTCCTTTTTAACCCTTCGTATTTCCTAGCACTGATCGTGACCAGTGCGCACGAATTTTAAAAAAAAAATCACGTTTGTTGTATGGGAGCCCCACTTAAATCTTTATTTTATTCTGTTTTTAGTGTTTGTTGTTATAGCGGCAACAGAAATACATCATCTGTAAAAATTTCAACTGTCTAGCTATCACGTTTCGTGAGATACAGCCTGGTGACAGACGGACGGACGGACGGACGGACAGCGGCGTCTTAGTAATAGGGTCCCGTTTTTACCCTTTGTGTACGGAACTCTAAAAACTAAAACGAATACACATAACGCTTTTCAAATTTCAAAGTTTATTTGAAAGTAAAACATCTAAGCTAAATAACAAAGCACGGGCAGAACTATTATATAATCTGTGGCACGGGGAAAATGACCATAATATAGTTATATTAGGTAATTACCTTATTAGGTCATTCACATAACGTTCACTGTCTCTTTTTGTGATAGTAATAGTACATTGTGCAACGTGGGGGGTAGGTGAAATATTGTACGAGAGTCTAATATATTCACGACAGCCGCAGGCCAGAGCGAATTAAAGACTCTAGTAACAATATTTTTACCCCGAGTCTTTAATTCGCTCCAGCCTGCGGCTGTCGTGAATATATTAGACTCTCGTACAATATAGGCCTTTGTCCTTCAGTGCATCTTTTTCGAGCAAGCGTGATGAAAATTGTATTAATCAATGAGAAAAGTTAATAGAATGAGGTAAAATGTGTATAAAGTGACACTGGCCACAAAATGAGTGGGCGCCCGCCGAAAAAACACTGTTAATTACTGGCGAAGAATAAAATTTAATTATTTTTGTTTTCGCGGTCACCCCGTGCTTGTTAAAATTCAAAGTAGATGAGGAAGTGTTTTTAAAAATGCAGCTTAATTATAAAATAACATGAAATGTTTATGCCAAAGTAATTTTGAGGGATACCATACCATGTAATCGTTATTTGGCGAAAGCGGCGAAGCCAAAAACTTGGAGTAGTTTGACATGTATGAAAGTGTATTATGTACAGTTTGTCAAAGGACTGTCTTTTGTACTTGTTACATTTTTTTTTGTTTTTTTTTTTAATGTCTTTTTGTACAATAAAGAGTTTAATTCTACTACTACTACTACTACATATAATATTATCATAGACCCTCTATGATGCGCTTAAGTACGGCAACGGGCAAATTACGGCTAATAGCATAAAGATAAACTATTTTGTTGGAACACGTTTCTTATGTGTGAAAATGTTGCTATTACGTAATAATAACGTCAAATTCGGACATTCAAACAAAAGAATTTGATTTGATAGTTACATTCAAATTTTGAATATCATGAAGAACAAAGGAAAATAATTCTAATTTACCTAACCTCAATTTTACTCTTATATTTGTGTAGGTAAGACGAAAATGTAAAAATTAAAGTATAATACTTGTCAAAATGAAATGTCAGTAGAAAATGCAAACAGTGTGATCAATGGCGGACGTAACATAAGCTTCCTGAACACATCAAAGACAATTTATAATAATATTTGTAGATAAAGCAGTATATGTACCTAACTGTACATAATTAAGCACTAAAACACTCGTGTTACAATTATATTCACGCCTTTCGCTTGTTTCAGAAACCCACGCTCGTTTCATAAACTACAAGGAATTAGAAATTAAGTTATCAAATTAGATCTTTAAAATAAAGTACAAACTAATGTTATAATTAAAAAATAACTAATTTAATGAATTATACAAAAGGTTAATGGTATATAAAAAATCATACAAAAATAATTTAAATATATCTAAATATTAAAATATTTTAATCTAAAAGACCTCCGCGAGTTGTATCGGGTGCAAATGTTATAATTTACTTTTAAAAATACCACCAAAATCAATCATTCATACTCGTAACACCGTAGTATCGCCATCAGTGATGTCACTATTATTAAACCTAAATTTTCGCGGATTTTTCGATGTTTGACAAAGTTGCGTTCGGCGCGCGAGGTCACAAACTTGGATTATTAATTGGGCCAACATCATAAATAAGTCTGCAAAAAATCAGAACTACCGGATTTGACGCAGAAGAGCCACGTTACAAAATTCTACAATTTCACTGGATTATATTACCACATCACAAAGACGATAAATTAGTAAATTAATAATAGATATACTCGTATTCACATTTGACAAAATATAATTGATTAACTAATTTAATGAGTAGGTATATTGTCATTTATCTGATATTATTAGGTCAAAACATAAAGGATTTATCTGGTAGATATTATAATAGATAAAATAATTTATTTACAAACAAGATATATACAGTGGTATTACTAAAATAAATTAATAACTAGCTTAAATCTAAAATAGGCCCTTGTGGCATTGTACCAAGGATGCTGGCGACATTTCCTCGCTGTATCGCAATGCTGATACGTTGTGCGAGGTAACCGCCAGCTCTTCGGTCACCAGTTACGTCAACCAGATGCTTCGCGATTTCTGCGAACAATTAAAAATCCATATTGCGAGAACTCAAAAATCTTGTCGCGGCTTTCATTCGTCATATTGCAAAGAAAGACGCTAGTAACCTATAAAAGCTCTTTGTGACCGACAAAGTGGATGGGAAAAGCCTGAACGTAGACGCAGTCCGATAAGTTGGTCTGCTCTCCAGTCTCTCCACACCGCCAAAGACAGAAACTGATGGAGAAAGAACGTAAGAGAGAAAGTAATACGAAAGGGAGGTCACGACCCTCAGTATTTAGGAATACGACACAAGGAGGATAATTATAATTACTGTTGAGTGTTGAGCTAACGAAACTTTCGAGTATCATTCTTACAGCAGTCGAGTAATAGGTACCTGATAAAACGATATCATACAGTCATGAACTAGTCAATTAATACCGCCGAACTTATCAAATCACATTATGAAAAATTTCATCTTTCTCGACGCTTCTAGTTCCCCCTTCTTTTTCCCTACATGTGCCTACACAATAACGTTACCTCGAAGTGTAGGTAGAGCGGAAACATCTTGCTTTTGAGTAGGCAGTCTAGTATGTAATTACAATCCGTCACTGCTAATGTTAATCACTTTGTTTTGACAAATGGATATTCTGTGCTGCCTTAATTAAATGGAGACATGAAATTATAGTTACTTAGTTTGGTTGTGTAGCATAATTTCGAAAATCAAATATCCTAAGTACGAAATTCCTAAAGACAGAACATCGAAAATCAAATTGTCTAATGTACGAAATTCCTAAAGATGCATGTCCTAATACACTTTTAATCGAACGATCTCATTTTCGAAAATCAAAATTCCTTTGTACAAGATGCTTAATGACAATACTTCGAAAGTCAATATGTCTAGTGCTCAAAATAGCAACGTATAAAAAGCCTAATGACAGTACTATGAAACTTAATATTTCCGAGAACATTTCCTCCAGAACATTTCATCTCCTTCTTACTCTGAGTCAACGGCGGGGCTCCTTTTTCTGGACGTTTGCCCTTCGGGCATCTGAAGCTACCTAACGAACCGAACCTACCTATTGATTTACAGCCTTCTTCGATATGTCACATCCCGTCCATTACAAGTGTCAAAAGTGATGTTTTTGTTTGAAGAAACGTCATTTTTGACATTTCATGAACGACCAAAAGTCGTGATATTAAATAAAATTATGGTACGGTAGATTTTTTTAAACTTAGGTCAGCTAAACGTAGGACACATGTCGTTAGAAATTTCGCAATTTATACATTTTAAACTTAGGTCAACTGGACGTAGGAAAAAAGGTCGTTAGTATTTTCGTGCATAAGCAGTATTGTACTTTAGACATTTAAAACATAGGCTGATTAACCGTAGGACATGCATCTTTAGGAATTTCGTACATTAGAAAATTTGTTTTTCGATGTTCTGTCTTTAGGAATTTCGTACTTAGGATTTTTGATTTTCGAAATTATGCTACATAATCCTTAGTTTTGATAGGTATTGAATTTGTTTGTCGGAATGTGTTGTGGATATATTTGTCAATTATAGGTACCAAATTAATGTTGGGGTCGACAGGGTTACAAACAAAGGGTATGGCTTTCCAATCTGTGGGTTATTTAGGTACATGTCCATACAAAAACTCTCATTGCGTTAAAATCTCTCCTACCCTACACATTGCACATTATTATACTATTGCAACACCTCGTATTATGTTAAACATTCAAAGTTCCGTTATTTGCATATTGAGGAAGCGCGGCAGCTTTAAAACAATCACAGTAATTTGTGGAGTAGGTACCTAATCAAGCATAAGTTGAAACGCAGGCTTTCGTCTCGCACCGCAGAACGCTGTTTGCATGCTAAATACCAGACAACGCTGCAATTAAACCGCCCACCTCAAGGGAAAGGGACCTAAACGACAATTTATCTCACAAAATCTTTTAGAAGTCTAGTAAAATCGTAAGTACTAATTTATGAATCAGACACTCGTGTCACCGAGAGTAAATGGGTTTCTTACAGAAAAATGTTTTGCCGCTGAAAACTACTATCTCGTCAGATCTGAAACGACCTGAATACGGAACGAGCGAATCTTGCTAACTACTTGAGTGGCATTCAAACTTAAAAAGTCTAATCGTGATTTGATATTGTTTTAAGCTCAATTTATATTGTTCAAGTTGCATGCAATATTCGATAAATTGCTTAGTATGCAGAGTACAATGAATTTAGTCGATCGACCAAATACCGCAATGTTACGAAAATCGCATAAGGTTCTGGAACCGAGCCCCATTTAGAGCCTTATTCCTTCCAGTGTACCTGGGCGTTTTTTTTTGTTGTCCCCTACACTTTTTTTTCAAATTTGGGATTTTTTATGTTATTTCTACTCAGAATCACGAGCTCTTTCTATCCTAATAGGAGAAAAAAAGTGTCCCAAAATTACCCCCACGTACCTCATGCGTACTCATGTCTTGGTGCGAGCATGCTGCACTTAAGGTAAGTACTTAATACCTCTAGGTATCAAACAAACAAGTATCAAATCAAGATTTTATTTCTTAAGGCGCGATGTTGCTCCTGGATACTCTGATTAGTTTAAGTACGGACTGAATTTTAATTGTATCGTGTAATTTAGTTACTTATTCATCAGGCGGATGATGCTGTACGAATATTTAGAATAATAAGGTGTTATCTAATCTAGTACCTTTAAACGAGCAATTCTTGTTTATTTATATATATATATATATATTTCGGGGATCTCGGAAACGGCTCTAACGATTTCGATGAAATTTGCTATATGGGGGCTTTTGGGGGCGAAAAATCGATCTAGCTAGGTCTTATCTCTGGGAAAACGCGCCTTTTCGAGTTTTTTTATGTTTTCCGAGCGAAGCTCGGTCACCCAGATATTAAATAATAATAAGTAGAAAGAGTAATTGCATTGCAAATAATTTGAAATGTATTGATATTTTCATTCGATCATAATCGTATATTTATATGGTATTACTAACCCCTGGAGCGCCCCAAAATTACCGTAGTATGGAACTCCTATACTAGTTACTAGCACACGTGTCTTGTTAGGCCGCTCCACGGGCTAATAAAAATGTTTTATACGTCAACATTTTAGGTCCACAGGTTTGCTTAATAGGCACCAAAGCCAATTTAATTGCTACATTCCTCCGTGCATTAAGGGTCGGCTCATTTTTATATCGATAGTAAACTTCATTATTATATGTCAATAGTGACAAAATGCTCTTGTTAAATTCAAGTATCTCGAAAGCTCACCGCTTGGCCTTGACAAAAGTACCGTTAAGTAATCCCAGTGTTTTCGCCGAGGGCGGAACAATGCTCAGAGCGCGAGCATTCTAGGGTTAATTGGCTATAAGCCAGATCCAGGCCATAAAACAAGAATTTGACATTATTCTTAGGATTGACTGGTAAGCATGGGCTAGCGCCATCTGTAAAATGCTTCGATCAGCCCATATCATTAAGAACCTAATGGATAAATTTAAAAGTGGAAAAATTACTGCCTCACGGCCTCTGGATTGATTGGGCGAGTTCAAGTCTCACCCAAGACAGTAATTTTTCCACTTTAAAATTTATTCTAAGCTTAATAGCATCGATCGCAGACGTTTCTGCTTGTTAAAAATTTAAAAGCTTAATGGATGTCTGTAGGAACTACATAAAGCTTGAGTCACTATGTGTTAGAGTCTGTGCGGAAAGAGAAGAGTCGTGGAAAGTATGGGGCCCAATACAATCCACGACTCTTCTCTTTCCGTACAGACTCTATCTCAAATTATAACCTTTTACAAGATTACATTATATTATAGGAGACCCTCGCCTTAATAAGGTAGGTACTTCATACCCCATTCAAACTAGAAACTCCAACTGAAAAACGAAACCATATCCACACCCAAATTACCCAAGGTAATTAAATTTACATGTACATGAAAAAGGCCGGTGCGAGCCAGGGTAATTATTAAAGTGAAATAACATGGCTATGCTTCAAATTTTAATTATAGCCTTGGCGATCGGCCGCTTATGTACCTATTACGCAGATGAAAAGTTCTGTCCTAGAGCAATGTACAACTACAGCACAGTATAATAAAGAGTACTAGCATACAGTATGGACGCTCCCTGCCTCCCGTTGAAAGTGCCGCCCACCCGCTGAGACTCGCTCTCGATTACCTCACAGTTACCCTACAATGTCTTATCTCACTCACACAAGCATGGTACGCGTTCACCTACACGAGCTTAGGCTGCGTGCGTAGGAACGCGTTTGTTTCATACATTTGATCGCCAGTGTCCGAGGTGTGACTACTGAGGGCCTACCGCGAGCCACGTTCGACGTGTTGCCTCTCTGTCGCAGTTGTAAATTCGTACGTAAGTGTGACAGGGAGGCAACACGACGAACGTGGTTCGCGGTAGGCCCTCAGGAATAGCTAGCAGTACGAGTAGTTGTGTTTTGGCTTGGCTGTTATAAATGTTAATATCTGGGAGACCGAGCAAAGCTCGGAAATCATATAAAAACTCAAAAATGCGCTTGGAACAATTCGAGAAAAAACTTATAGATATGTCCACCTCGACAATATCACAATATATCTCATATAGTTGGCAACTAGAAAGCCTGATTATCGAAACACCAGCAACTCGTCAAACAGTAAAGCAACAAACAATTGAAACATAAACTTTTATCACAACCAGATCGCGTGCGTATCTTCACACGCCGCTGGATATCAATTTGCACTTCTGGCCGACCGAGCATTCGTATTGTTGGTAAACAACTGACTGTCGGCACATTGATACAGTCTCTCTTATCTTTTATGATTGATTTCTATAAGTAACTAAGATAATACATATAGTGACGATTCTTGGCATCAAGTAATAATACATATTTGTTAAGTACCTACTTTTAAAGATACGCGTAGGTACCCACAAACCTGACCGAAGAAAGTGACGATGAGACAAACCAATATATTAAAAAAAAAAATATAATGCAGACTTCTAATTTGCTGCAACTTCAACTAGGTATTCTGAGGGTATCAATTTCATTCATTGAAATTGATTTAATATCATTCGAATTTAATTCATAGTTTCGAATTTACATTTTATGTAATGGTGTAAATCGCGCTCGAACAATAATTTGGCTTCGCATTTGTGAAAGCGGATGCGCACTAACAAATAGTTTGAATAGTAAGTACCTACACCTACCTACATACAATTTCATTAAATACGACAGGTTTTCATTTGGGCATTGGCTTACCAAAATGCATTGTATTATGTTCTAGTAATGAGTAAGGTTGCTAGAGCTCCGAGAATGTAATATGTTGTCAACTATGACTACTAGGGATTGCTCCCGGTACTGAGTTTGTATGGCGAGAACCGGGAATTCCCCTAGAATGCTCGCGCATACAAACTCAGTACCGGGAGCAATCCCTAATGACTACCATCAAATTTGTCTTTAAAATTGTACACAATAATTTTATAGTAATTTACTGGTCAGTTTTTTCTTTAGATTATGAGAAACGAACTACGGCATAAACCTTCGAAATATAATTTCAGTGATACATAAGGGATAGGTTTTAAGTGAACCCTCAGTTTAAAGTATTTGAAACATTAAGATAATATTTTTTGCAAGTAATTTTCTTGGATAATAATACCAGGAAAATGACGCCATGACGGTGACGACAATCAATATTTCTACGTTTACGGCTAAACAAATATAAACTAAGATATACGTCACGTAAACAAGGACAATAGGAACTATTAAATGGTTTTTGTTTTCAGAAATAGTGTCGTTCTAGGTGCTTAAACTGCTTAATGAAATAATGATAATGATGATGAATGAATTCATAAACGCCTGTCAAGTCTAGCAAGCCCTTGATTATCGTTTGTCCTTATCGGCCATTTTTGCTTTTGTGTTTGTTACAAATGGCAAACATTTTAACAGAGATTTGATATGTTTTATGAACAAAGGGTTAAAAATCTACCCAGGAAATGACGTTTTTGGAGACGAAAATATGTCGCGTGCATGGCACACCTCATAGGCATTTTAAAACTTTATAGATGTACTTCCACTTATTTTTCTGACTGTTTAGTCACAACTAACTTACTTAGTCATAATGTATCAAAAGTGGCGCTAGTTTCTTCAACAATTTAAATACTAACAGGTATTTGAGAGAAGTCTTATTCACACTAATTTATCGCGTGACAATTAAAGACCTAATTTCCTACCAGCATATAGATAAAGTATTATTTGTACTAAATGATGCAAAACTTTTGCAAAATTATCTTTCCAGTTATGTGTACCGGTAGTAGTTTAATGTAGGTACCGTAAGACGGGGTGAGTAGGTTTCGCGGGGAGAGGTGGGTTATGAATGGGGAGAGAAGGTTTGAGAGGGGAGTGAGAAGGGATTTTAAGGCTACTGCTACAAAAATAATGCATTCCAATTTAAAATGGAGCTATAGTAATACGCATAATAAAAAAAAATCGATCCAACAATCTTCCAACATTACCTTTGTATGAAAACCCCTCTCACCTCAAATACGAGGCACTACGGGGGTGAGGTGGGTTTTCCTCTTTATCGTCAAAGTTATGAAATGGAACTACCCAAAATAAAATAAAAACTAGAATACAAACGTCCGAAACACTTATAGATTTAGATTTAGATATTTATTCTCATAATATGAAATTACATTATAAATTATGCTAAACTAATCTACATGAATTTATATTATGATCGTCATTAACATTAACATGATATTATTTATTAGATACAAATTAAAAATGTCTTAAAAATAATCAATCTTCTGTCAACAATTTTATCAATTCATGTCAAAACAAAATACGGGAATAACTAAGTACGAGTATCTCTTAATGATCGTCATGTTCTAAATACAATAAATACTAGGTATACATTACGTTGAATATCAATATATAATATACACCATTCAGTTTTCATATATAAAAATAAAATGTTATCGAGGTTTGAATTTCAGTTTTGACTCTACTCACCCCATTTTACGGTAAGTCATACAGATGTGAAGATTTACTTTATGTTTTGGAGAAATTGCGAGTGTGACACGACTCACAGACTTACTGCACGCAGTCAGTAACTTTGGATATGTTTTTTCTAGCCTCTGGTTATAATCAAAGTGTTAATATTTCTATGCCTCGCAACACTAACACATATAAATACATATCTATTAAATGAATAAAAAAAATTGTGTGAAATGTTTTTTTTTAACGGTTTAGTAATAGCACGATTGTGACATTTAAAAACCATTGGAGCGCAGCGCATGTAAACTACGATGAGCACTATCCATTTCCCACAGGGGCCCGTTCCTCAAAAGCTTGTAACACGAGAAGTCCCTTTCTAACAACAGCTGACAAAAAGTGACTTCCGCTTGTATTACAAGTTATAAGCTTTAGAGAAACGGGCCCCAGTTCATATCCATAGGCTTCCATTGAACCCAACAAACGAATATTTTTGAATCCGTCGTAATTAATTAGGTAGGTTCTCAATTAAAATACGAGTAAGTACTTATTCAAAGCGTCTGTCTCCTCTGGTCCATAATCTTGTAAAATTTGCTTCTAATTAGTATAATTGCTTTTCGGCAAGCATTAAACTTCTTTTCATGTTTGTAAAAAAGCAAATTTCGTTCCAAGTTTTATTCTTGTGATTTATGTGCTATCAAGAAAAGATAAAGTAGGTATAGGCGGCTAAATATTTCAGCGCTCAGTTGGAAATTGCAATGGGGTATCATGATGGTGGCTTGTTTATGCAATAGTGTTTATTATATTTTTTACTATTTAGAAATATGAGGTAGTTTAAAAAGCCTTGTTTATTTAAAAAGAAAATTTTATTTTTACTAAACTATTGTAATTTTTCAAATATCAAATAATATAATATGCAGGTAAAAATTATAAAATGCCGTAGTCAAGTACAAAATGCCTGTCGTATTCTTTATTATTTCATAACTTAAAAAATAGTAATAATAGGTAAAAACTGAAATTATAGTTTTTGAGGATGCTCTGTAATGAGGCTTTTTAACTATAAGAGGGTTCGGAAAGATGCAAAATCTATGTATGCTAGTTTGCATCTGCCGTTCATGTTATAAACCATAGTAGGTAACCTACCTAGTTCAAATCAAAGGACAAAGAACTCCTAGGTAAAATAGTAAAAGTATTGCGGGTGTCATTCTGAATCCCTAACGTTTGTCCTAAAGTCACTTGCCCTAACTGGTTTGTCCTAATGGGCACATGCCCTAACGATCAATTGTGATAACGATTATTTTCCATAATGCAAGGTTCTGAAAAATGGTTAGGTTTTAGAACTTGCTGCCACAAAAGTAGGTTAGGTTAGGGTTAGAACTGCGACCCTCGCTTAAAAGAAAATATGCTTAATAAGATTAGGATAAGCAATCAATAATTAGGGAAACCAAAATTAGGGTCTTTAGTGTTAGGACAACTGATTATTATGACAAACAATATTAGGGAATGCAAAGATAGGAAAAAAGACTTTAGGGATTCAGATATAGATCCAAGTATTGCCTATCCTGCAAATCCAAGTTTCAAAGAGATGTCAATTACAGGTAATTGATACAGGTATCGAGTTCATATTTTTAAATTAGATATTTTATCGTCCCCCGTTTGCAAGTTCAGACTTGTCAAGAGAAATTGCGAGGTCAATAAAATTGTAAAGGTAGCATGTTACAGCATTTCTCTCTTCCTGCTAACAAGGTAACAGACACTAGGTCGTTAATCACGGCAGCTAGCGGGGACCGATAAACACACCACATTTCTCACAGTAACCGCTCTGACACGATAAAATACCTCTTGGAATGATTAAAGTTTTAATTGCTTGTGGCCTGCCTTTAATGTTTTTGCGGGTGAGGGTTAGAGTCAATAAACTCAGTTTCATATTTTGATCGAATCTCGTGCGAAAACATCATTCCACCACTTCATCTTGCCACCATAGTTGACAGACACAAGATATGTTCCCTTATTGTAACAGTCACGTATTAAGGGCCTACTGCAGCCGCGTCTGGCGCTTCGTAAACCACGCCCGCTAGTTCTTCCCTCCCCGCTAACACGCACACATGGAAACGCTTCGCGCCGCACGTGAAGTTTGTGTGACCTTTTAGCACCATCTAACGTTACAGAAGTTAACTACCATTATACGTGGTCGCTGCGGTCGGCCAGAAACTTAAATTCGGAAAAAATTGAAACAGATGGCGTTGTTACTTGTTCATAATAGCAAACAATAAAATAATTAATTCATAAACCTGCATATTTATTGTTGTTTTGGAAGATGTTAACATCATAGAAGCAGCAGCGTATATAGCATATAAGTTAAGAGTATTGATAATAAGAAAATAGCACAAGAACAGAAAAGAGATTATTTTTGATAAAATATGATGAAAACAGATTTACTTGATTACGCTCACCTGACTTTGCGGTCACTAAATGCAAATTTCAACCTTATTGTTATGGGGTTACAATAACCCTGGGGTTGCAGGCGTCCATGGTCGTTATTATTATAAATGCTTTGGTTGAAATGCTTTTTAACCCTCGAATTTTTCATAGGTACAGTCACCTGCAATAATATGTTACTCTTCGACGGCCGCAAAAATATGTGACACGCTCTTATGGCTCTACAAATAAGATCTAACATGATCTACCGCAAAACGGCCTTCGGTGTGTAACATATTATTGCAGCTGACTGTACTCGTATTCATTGTTGTATAGGTAGGTATTAATATCTTTTATCCGATCGATTTGCATTTATTTGAAATAAATCACAGTGTTTAGTAATTATATGTTTTATTGAATAAGAGATTATTTAGGTATGTAAGGAATACAGGGTGCCTTTTTGAAACAGTCATTTTTAGGGTTCCGTAGCCAAATGGCAAAAAACGGAACCCTTATAGATTCGTCATGTCTGTCTGTCCGTCCGTATGTCACAGTCACTTTTTTCCGAAACTATAAGAACTATACTGTTGAAACTTGGTAAGTAGATGTATTCTGTGAACCGCATTATATTTTCACACAAAAATAGAAAAAAAAATTTTTTTTTTGGGGGTTTCCCATACTTAGAACAACTGAAACTCAAGAGACACTTCCAAAGTGGTAAAATGTGTGTGTCCCCCCCCTGTAACTTCTAAAATAAGAGAATGATAAAACTAAAAAAAATATATGATGTACATTACCATGCAAACTTCCACCGAAAATTGGTTTGAACAAGATCTAGTAAGTAGTTTTTTTTTAATACGTCATAAATCCCCTAAATACGGAACCCTTCATGGGCGAGTCCGACTCGCACTTGGCCGCTTTTTCTGGATAATTTTGAATTTCAATTGTCAGGGGTGCCTACATTATTTTTTAATACATTTTACAACGACAACAAACAAAAGTAATAATAACTTTTCGTATTATTGAAATAAAATATTTTATTCAAACAAACTTAATAATATAATAATTAAAACGAATAATATCAATTAGTTTTTAATATTTATTCAATTATTTTAAATTATTTGAGCATGAAACATACTAGATTTATTTTTATCATTACAATAGAAAAAAAGCAAAAAATATATTCTTATAGATATTTTATTTTCAAACAAAAATAAAGCAAAAAGTTACGGTTAGATTCTGATGGCTAAATACCAAACAGCTACCGATACATTTCAATATCTGTCGAAATTTCCTAACCCGTTGTAACTGACAAAGAGTATATAGATTTCGACGTAGCATGACGTAGCTAAGCAAACACGCACACATGCGTAACGTATAGGCCTGTAAGAAGGCACCATCATAGGTTTACCTCCGATTCCGTTACTACTCAATGGAGTTACGACTCAACGTTTATTGGATATTAAAATTTTACGTAATTCGGAGCGCTGCGCGAAGTGACATAGGTCTTACCTCTTTGAGGCACGACGGCCATCTAACATTACTGGCATAAAGGATGCATTTATGACTTTGACGCATGACAGAAAGAGAAACCGAACTGCGTAAAATGGGCGTTTGCTGTTGAATTCATAAAATCAAAAATCGATAATAAATCCATCGGTAAAGGATAATAAGTTAATATTTAGTTCTTTGAAAGTTAAGACGAGATGAAAACCTTTGCTGTAAGGTGGATTGTGCTGGATATGGATGTGTTTTCTAGTTGCACGAAGCTAAAACCGAAAAATGAACACGTAAGTTTGGATTTATTTTCTATCGAGAAAATTTTAAGCATTCGTGTTTCGACTACTACGAAATGTCTTATCATATAGTCAAGAAACATATATCCGAAAATCACTACTGTTTGTTTCCGGGGCTAGCCACTGCCACCTTTCTAAGATCCTGTTATTTTTCGATGCACGGCCTTAAAATGATTGCTTACGCAAATATTTTAAATAAAGGTCGGTTGTTTGATGCTCGATTCAATAATGACTGAATTTATTTGGCGCGTAACATTTTACACCCTGGAAGAAGATACCAAATTATAAAATTTTACCGCTTCAATCGAGATCCAAACTCGCAACATTCTGCAATTTTTTACTCATAACATAAATGTAAATAATGACATTTTTTTCATATATATTTTCATTATTCATGGTCATTTAATGTGTAAAATTCTCTAACTTCTACCATTTTATTTAATTACTTACCTACTTTTCATTTTAACACTCACAATAGAAACTATGTAAATTTACCGTCCAATTTAACCAGTTTGCGTATTTTCAATAGCAATCAAGCCATTTGTCCGCTGATTAGCATAGTTTCCAGAAACTTCTTCGATAAAACTTTTCCCACCGAAACTTATTCTTGTCGCATTCGTTTTTGCTAACTTGCTTGAATTCAAGAATTACAATTATGCCTCAAAATAAGTATTTCTAAGATAAATGCCTTGCATTTTTAATGATATGTTTTTTTAAATGCTAATAATCATAACTATGTACAGTCAGCGTCAAACGTAGCATATCAGACTATGCGCCAAAAGTAGGCACCATAAATAGCTTACAATAAAAACCGGCCAAGTGCGAGTCGGACTCGCGCACGAAGGGTACCATTACGAAAAAAACGGCAAATAACCACATTTATTGCATTTCACTTAAATATTTATTCTATTATGTTTTTAAGTACATTATCTGTGAAAATTTCAACTGCCTAGCTATCACGGTTCATAAGATACTGCAGCCTGGTGACAGACAAACAGACGGACAGCGGAGTCGTAAATACTTGGCCTGACCTACTTATATTTCATGAGCCCATACTAATTTTAAAATAAACGAAAAACCAAAGAATAATTTAAATAAATGATCGTGTATTATTTATAAGTACCTACTTACCAAAAATTATGCAATTTTAATAACAAAAGCTTCCGCGATTATCCGACTGACATATTGTATCATAATTGTAAATTTATTTTTCAATATACTGATACAATATTATAAAAAAAATTAGGTTTACAAGAGTAAGAAACCATCATACGAGTATTAATTACAACAACTATTGCATAAATCAATCTGTAATTTGCCCTTAAATTTGCATTTTGATAAAATTGCTGCAAATGCAGTAGCTGCTGGTGTTATGCATTCCTAAACGAGTTAATCTTAGTCGAGGCGAAGGTTTTGGCATGTTTTCGAAGCCATTATGTAGAACGGCTGTGCTATTTATTGCCCAGCAACGAACAGATGGCCACTGATGGCGGCGTTCGAGTTACCTAATGTTAGTGTAAGTTATGAAGACTTGTACCTAATGTAGTCTGGCTCCATGGATTTATAACTTTAAATAGGTGCAGAAATAGTGCATAGATCAGGAAAATCTACAATTTTTACATCAGCTAAGGCCGAGTGCTCATCACTGTGCCAATACATGTCATATTTAAACTTAGGTCACTAGAGTTCCACCTCTATGCTTATGCTTACGGTTCGCAAATTGCGGGCAATTTCTCTGTCAATCTAATTACGCCTTAACGGGAGTAAAAGAGAAAGATGCCCGCAATTTGCGAAATTCGGTGTTCGCGGTAGGCCCTCTTACATATATATTACAAAAGCTCAATCATTTTGATGAAGCAAATGTCACATTGTCCCAATATTATTTATCAGTATTAGTAGAGTTAAACCAAGAAAAGTCTGCAGCGATTTTGATAGCCCACGCAGTGCAAGTGTTATTTACACGTCATAAATTCATAGAAGTTGGACGTTTAAAATGACACTTGCACTGCGTGGGCTATCAAAATTGCTGCAGCCTTTTCTCGGTCTGACTCTAGCAAGAGAGGCGACGACAGGGCCCTTTAAATTGTCGCCTGACATTGTCAATTCACCGTTCATTACTTGTCCAATAAGTAAAAACCGACCAAGAGCATATATCCGCCCATGCTCAGTGTAAGATTCTGTAGTTCTAGAATAGTCTGCCTTGAACAACGGGGTCTGTTTTAATTTAGTATTGAATGTGTTTATTGAGAAAATTTTCATTGATATCGAAACGTAAGTTCTAATTGGCGTACCTTAGGTACTATGTAATCGTAATTGTAAGTTGGTTCATTACTTTCATCAGTAATATAATATTTTAGTACTCAGCTCTCATCAATGCTAAAACTCAACTGAGGTTTTTAACAAAAAAATTCCAAGTGCGTTGGCTCCTTTGCTTGGCAGTTTGCATCATAGTTAAAATAAGTACGATAAGGTGTGCCTTCCCTTCGAGTTTCGTATTAAAACCTAGAATATTCCGCCAACGTTAGTTACGGAAACTATGTTAATTAGTCAAGCGGGTTTGATTGCCGGCAACTAGCAACTCCTGGTAGTCTTCTTCAGGGCACTTGTATGTGCTATCAATAGAAACTTTCCGTCATAGCTCTTTTCATAATCTATAATTAATTAATTTTGTATTAAGCAGAAACGTCTGCGAACGATGCTATTAATCTATAATTAATTATTAAAAAATAACCCCATTCATTAACAATGAAAAAAGACAGAGCAACCTGGTAGCCAAAAGTTGAGTGAGAGGATTGGTAACATTTTACCCTACTACAGTGAACTGTATGCTGCAATGCTGATACATTTCTATTCAGCGCCGCAATGAAGTCAGCTTTTTAGAACTGCATAAAATACATAATGGGTTAAAAAAGATACGAGGATACGGATCCTTCCGATTTATCCGTTAGGTATAAAGATACAATGCATAGTTTCTTGCTTGTCATATATAAAATCTTAAGTACCTAACGCTGAATAAAACAGCGATGGCACCCGATATCAGTTAAATGCATTTGTTTAATATTACTCGTAGCGACACATCTACAGTTAAAACACCAAAATAGCCATGAAAATTTTCCCGACCTATCGTGCCAAAACTTTCAGAAAAACTTTTGCTAGTTCATGTACTTTTCCAATGCTTTATTTTTGATGTTCACGTCTCTTTATCGACTTGGGCGATGAGCTTTTGCGGTGACCTGATTTTAATATGTAGTCTGGCTTACCGGAACTTTATTTTCAAAGGGTCTCTATGTTTTATTTTACAGATTTAAATTAAGTATAAAGGAAAACTTTGATGATCCTTAGAATGTTAAAAAACTACCACCATTTTCTATAATGTTACTCGCGGTCAAAATTGGCAAAAAATAATATCACCCGTGACTATGGAGCTCATCAAAAAAATAACCACAACCCAGAACTTCCTTGGCGTCGTAGGCACTACGGACTAGACCAGACAGATCATCTATAACAGTTGGCATCTTGCAGTTTCTCCTAGATTAAATTATGTTATGTTATGAATTTCAATCTAGACTTTGATTTTAATTTTCAATGTTTAATCTAACTTTATTAACATGCTAGGTAACATTGAAAACTTGGATCTCCAAAAAGTAAGTAATTAATGTCATTGAAAATAAATGAAATGAATCTCTTGTTTGCGTCAATTCTATAATGTTTATAAACTAAACCTTAAGATACATATTAAAATAACTTACCCTATTTCTGACTAGTTAACCAAGTAGGTTGGATACTTGTTTAATAATGGCGCATTCCAACTTTCATTCCTAGAAAATAATGTCCAATTCCGTGAACTACTTCAAGTTTCAGTATCTTTCTCCGAGTTCATAAATTACTGTAGACTAAATTAGGGCTAATTTATTTTCATGTTGAAGTTGTCTGTTACAGATGCAGTTACGTAACGCAATTAATTAAATCACTTCATCTGCTTTTGTAATCGTTGAATATAACGCGCCGTTTTTGCTTTTGGCTTTGGAATTAAATACTATCGCTGTGTAATAGGTTGAGTTAGCAATCGGGTACAACATTTATGATGGTACATCATGATGTGAGAGTTTCCACAAATATCTGATATAAGGCCTAAAGATTTATAATATGAATAACTTATTTGCTCCCATACATATACATATGTATATCGGAGAAGGATGGTCCTAATGGCGGTGGGCGCGTGGGGGTAGTACCTAGATGTATTACTTCACAGCCAAAATAGTAGGTATGCTACCAACGCATGAAATAAACATTCAGACTCGTTACCCATACTAGTGCCTACTATATTTTAGTACTAAATAATCAAAACGACCAATCACTAATTGGATCCAAAATCATTTGATTTAAAACAAAAAGATCACATGAAATCGTTCAAATCTTTATTTTACAAAAGTAAGCTTCTAATGGCACATAACACTTGGAATAAAACATTTAGCTACACGGTTAAAGAAAGTGAGAATCTATAAGCTTTCAGAATAATCCTTCAGGTATAAGCCTTCAGGAACGTAGCGAATTAGGCACGAGGTATGGCTAACGATAACGTCCGATCTCTAGCGCGGTTCGATCAAGAAAAAGGAAGCCAGTTCCAGAGGCGGAGCCAACCGCTCCCGCCTCCAATTCAAGTTGGTAAACCTGCCTGACCAGTCTACCAACATAACGACAAAAATACCCACTCGTGCCTACGTTCACTCAAGATACACCTCTTGACGTTCCAAAGCCTTCTACCTGTCATCTTAGTTCAACAATACGCCAATAGATGGTGGCGTTATTAACTACGCAACTTTATTGTTCTGTTACAAGCAAATAATACGTAGCCAAACATTGCTAATCGACTTTATACAGGCGTTTAAAGCTATGAACTGTAACACTGCAATACGTCCTTCTGGTGTCTCGCTCCGACATGTATATCTGATGACAACGGAAGATACTGTAATAAGTACGCATATATACGGATATATTTCAACTGTCACATAAACCTATTAACCAATATCTAGTAGTTAATAATCATAAAATGGAAAAGCCGATTTGACAAGAAAAATGCTAAAATGTTTTACGAAACGTACTTACCCAACACATTGATAAAAAGACATTGACAGTTTTGCAATGCTAAGCCCGCTCGGCGACAATAATCCTGAGGTAATGAATGCATCGACTCCAAATGGAGTTTTCATCTATGACAAATTGAGCTTTCTGCCGCAGGTTTTTGTTTCTCGTTTATGCTTTTCAGCAACATAGACATGATTTAACCAAGCGTCTATTGTTTAAGTATTTACTTCAGGTAAACTTCCTGTTTATAGAAACGTAATCAGTAAATTGAAATAGATATCATACACTAAAGAAAATGTGACCAAATCCACCTTTGGCCGAGGCGGGAATCGAACCCGCGTCACCCGGCCACAGCCAGGGATGTGTATGCTAAATATTATATAGCATACACATCCGGTGTATGCTATATGATATTTTCATAAAATAATCTGATTTGTTCCCTAGTTGGACGTTATTAGTAGTTGTTCCATAAGGGTAACATTCCATTTCTGACCGCAGCTGCACTACTGGTACTGAACGCGTCGCTGTTACTGTCAATTTCCATAGTAAAATGAACAGTAGTGCAGCTGCGGCTGGAAATGGACTGTCATCTTCAGGTATCAATTTTTTGACGGTTTAGTAGAGATAACTATTTTTTTTAAATACACACATATAAAGTGTTCTTATTAACGAAGCTTCCTGCTTAATGAAAAAAACGTAAGCTTATCGAGTTCTGGCTCTTTAGGAAGATCTTGAGAAGCAATTGTTACAAGAATAAGAGGTACATTCTTAAATAAAAATATGTTTTTTTTTATAGTAGCTTGTGCATGTGCACCCTGTGCCGTTCATTGATTGCTGTGGCGTAAATAAACTACATCAGTACGGCTACCATCAGTTTGTCACTGACATAAACGCCGTCGAGAACGTAATTTACTTTCTATACATCTCGCTCGTACTCGCATATTAGTGCAAACGAGATGTATAGAAAGTAAATTACGTTCTCGATAGCGTAAATGTCAGTTTTGACACTGTCAGTGACTCATGGTACGGGCTCTGCTGACGTATAAAATTGGAAATATACGATACGGAATACTGAATGGAATACGTTATACTTGTTGTAAGTAAATAAATGCTTTATTTATTCTATTTGACTCGTAATAAAACGAGTTGTTTTATTAACCACAACGTATAAGGAAGGGTTAAATTGAGACAAACAAGTTCATTACTGGTGCGGTCTGAGGGAAAATCCGCCATATTGTCGGGTAACGGCGCTCCACTTATTCACCAACTCGAGCACATGTCTCATAAGTAATTTATCGTACCCTAGAGCCAATACATTAATAATATGACATCGATTTAATATCATCTTAAACGAGCTTTGTACCGACGTTCAAATGGAAATAAAGAATAGGGAAAACATAAAAATAAAATATAACTTTATTAGTAATACAATAAATAATGCGCAAAAAAGTTAAAATTACTGCTCAAAACTTGCTCAGTTCGGGATTCAAAGAATCTCATCTTCGCGAAAAAGGTAACGAATTTACGATCAACCTATGTATTTGTTGTATAGCTTAAAAGGAAAAAGCGTATTTTGTATCATAAAGTCAAATCATTGCTCAGCTTTTTGTATTTTTATTAACCTAGATACATAAAGACAAATACATTCCCGAAAGTCTGTCGCGTAATGCGAGCGCGGTTTTGTTTGAGTTTGTCAACCTAGAGGGAATCGACTAGGGAATATCAAGCGAAGCAGTGCAACCAATGATGTTACCCGTGTTTATATAAGTTTTGAATTTTGATGTTTCCTGCATAATTTATTGACCGGTCAAAAGATTCTGGTTAAGGGTGGAATAAAGGGAACCCTTTATGAAAATATACCTGAAGCGTAATTACACAACACGTTGTCGGGATAATTAAGATGGATCCACAACATGGATGGATGGATAACAATATACATATATGTGATGTTTAAGTTGAAGACCACACTTTGAACGTCAATAACCCTTCATTTTAAGGTGTTTTGATTAGTCCTGTTCATATGCCTGGATCACTTAATGATTACAGGGGCGAGAGAACAAAAAGCAACAAAACTGTTTTAGACACAATTTTGACTTTGTACCGAGTCACCCAGTTTGTTCAGTAACGACGTGCGCGAATGATTACCTATAACTGAAATGAAAAAATAATTCGAATATCTTCTTTCTTCTGGGTTCTTATACCTCTATTAAAAGAGGAATCAATAGACCTGTTGGATTTCAAGGAGTCCTGACCTTGGTTCAACGAGTACCTACAATTTTAAAGGAATTGCAATCGGCTATCGTAACTTAAACACCTCTGTCGTAACAAAAATTGTTGACATTTCAATAAAATTTTCTGATTTGACCTTCTTGTGCAATCGCTTATTACAAATATTTTGATTCAGCTTACTGCCTAGTATGTAGTTAGAAGAAGTTTTTGAACGACGTTGAATAAATTTTCTTTCAAAATAATAAATATATACTACCAAAGGGATAATTTTACACAGATCGACATAGTCTCACAGTAAGCTCAATAAGGCTTTTGTTGTGGGTACTAGACGACGATATACATATATAATACTTATATAGTTATACATAAATACATTATACCTACATAGAAAATATCCAAAACTCTTCAAACATTTTTTATTTATATAACGATACCTACTTCAATAAGAAATAGCCAAACTATATCCTAAAGAAAATCAATTGTAACCTGGTATTAGTAGGTATTTTGTAGTATTTTATCCTAATATAGTTTGAATACGTATCGCCCACGTACACATATGGCTGATTTCACGTACTTTATTGTATTTCAAGTGTCGAGGGGTCTGATCTATTGTCATTCCGGCCCCGGGTTCCTACAATTGGAAATTCCGACTACGAAATATCAGTACGAACTAGTATATTGTTAGAATTTTATTACGATGTCTCAATGTAGTGTAATATAGTAGCTACTTTGTTAACGGCGACAGCAATTATTTTTCGACTCAACCTATTTGGCTTCTTGCTGTAGCTATAAGTACCTAAAGTCTATTTTTTTATTCGGTAGACTAAAATGACTATGAAATGTCATTTTAGCCTACCGAATAAAAAATAGACTTTATACCTTCGGCCGCAGCGCTCCACAAAAACTGAAAATGAAAACTTGTAAATAGATATAACTTCTGCTAAAAAGTTGGTATCCTACTAAAATTATAGATAAACTTTCATTGTATGTTTCTATGTATAGTTGTAGTTAAATGGAACGAATTTAGATGAAATTTAGCACACAGAGTTTCTAATCTAAAAAAAAACATGTAATAAGTCCTAAAGGCGTGCAATTTAGGTAGGGTGGAGGTTGGGTAGGGTTAGGGTGGGAGGCAGTTTAATGGGTTCTTCGTTGTTAAAGTCGATGGCACAGGCTAGTTTTTAATAATTGTTGGAATTATTTCACTTTATTCGAATTTAATAACTAAAAATGTTCTATGGTTTTGTGATTTGTTCTGGTAGTCGTTGTATTTATATAAAAAATCACCCTTGTCTGTGTAAACAATGAATTTAATATCAGGATAAAATTATGCCTATTCAAGGCACCGTGAAAATACTGTTAAGTGCATTAAGAGAATTACGTGGTTTAGCTTTAATAGCACGGACCCACCTGATGTAAGACCTCGCCATGGCACTCGTACGCTGCGGAATCTCAAATTGCACCGCAGTGGAAGCGGAACCACAGATTACTGTAATAGAAACAGATGCCTACTCTACAACATGCTGTCTTAGAAAAGCAACTACGTTAATTAAACAATTTTTTGACACTTGTTGGATAACATTTCCTGGATTATAATGTTAACTTGTGTTATGTTACGTCTTTCTTCTTGTTTTATTTTGCGACGAATCAACGCTTTCTATTCTATTCTAAACAGTAATCCCTGAAAATCGTCTACCTACTTGTTACGGACACCCAGCTAACTCTAGTACTTACCTAATAAGTTTATATTATTATATAGAATCGTATGTCTAGTTTATATTTAAGTATTAGGTTCAGAATAGGGCATTAAATAAGTTTATAACTCAAGGTAATAGCGCGCGCGATGCGCTGTCGCTTGTCCCGGTGGACGATTCGTCCTTGGCGCGAAGAAGGTTAATCTTTACTTTATGGACCGTCGATTTTTGGGGTGGGGAGGGGGGGAGGGGGGAGGGGGGGGAGAGGGCTACCCCCCAGTCCAACCCCCATGGCGCGGAACCCCATGGTTATGGAGATATCCATGGTTAAAGTTTGTATGGAATTACTATGAAATAAGGGATTACAGCAAAATTTGAAGGGGGAGGGGGTGAGGGGTGAGGGGGGGCGCGCTTCGCCCGAAGGCCCGCTTCGTCGCCCCTGAGGTCGCGAGCTGACGAGACCATAGCTCGCTTGTGGACGTCGCCGGCTCGCTACGCTCGCCACCTCCCCCCCCTGCGCTTCGCTATTTGGTCTCGGTCGCTCGCTGACCTCGGGGCTACTCCGCGAGCCTTCGACCTCAGCGGTGAAGCTGTTGGATCTGGGGGTAGCTCCGGCGCTGCGGAAGAGCAGCCCTTCCGCCCTCGCGTGACAAAGCACGCTCACTGCACTCGGCTCCGCAGCTTCGGCTTACTGGTCGCCTTCGGCGACCAGCCTCAGCCGCTCGCCTCGCTCGTTCCCGCGCTCCGTCACGGCGGGCGAGGGCTGCCCTCCCTCCGCGCCTCCGTTTTTGGAATTGCTCTCTAGGGGTAGGACAGACAAGCCCACGTGGATAGTGGGGTGCTCTGATTCGGTTTTTAGTGACCTTGAGATTCTGGTGACCAAAGATTTCGGCGACCTTGAGATTCTGGTGACCTTGAGATTCTGGGGATAAAAAATTTGGTGACCTTGAGATTTTGGTGACCATAAATTTCGTGACCTTGAGATTTTGGTGACCTTGAGGATGGTGGTGTGGTATAAAAGGTAATATAAATGAACACAAAACAGCACCTTTCGACATCTGCTATGACATTACTCCTTTATTTCATAGTAATTTCATACATACTTTAACCATGGATATCTCCATAACCATGGGGTTCCGCGCCATGGGGGTTGGACTGGGGGGTAGGCCTTTGCACCCTCTACCCCCCCATACCCAACACTCCCTCCAAATCGACGGTCCATAAAGTAAAGATTAGCCGCATTTCAAGCCCTCGCCGATCAACTAAAGGATCTTAAACGCCCTAAGCCGCCTAAACAGGTATACGAGCTCCCATATTTTAGCGGCGACACGAGCGAGTGGCAGATATTCTTCAAGGCATACGAGGAAACAACAAAAAGGTACGAATTCAGTGACTATGAAAATATGGCGCGTCTTCGTAATTCATTACGAGGGGAGGCGCGCGCCTGTGTACATCACTTGTTGGCTACGGCGTCAGAGCCCGACTTAATTATTAGAATACTACAGAAAAACTTCGGGCGAAACGACCTAATTATAGATAGAGCTTTAGAAGAATTGCGGAGATTGCCGAACGTCGGAACGAGCGCCCTTGATTTAAATCATTTCGCTACAAAGGTGGCAAACATTGTAAGTACTCTAATACACGTGGACAAGAAGAACTACGGAGATAACCCGCTCCTTATCAGAGAGGTGCTCGTACGCAGCTCAAAACATGAGTAAAGGCAAAACTGAGCTAACGCTCTTATCAAAGTTTCTAATCGAGGAAAGCGACGTAGAGCTGCAGTTTAGTCACGTGAAGTCTAGTTTCAGGAGGCCTACTGTACAGCGCGAGCAGCCGCCGCGACAATACGCGCCGCCACGAGAGACTCCGGCGCCGCGACACGATTACAAGTACAGTAGAAATTATAATAATAAGGTTCGAACTCAGTCACTGACGCACAAGCCCCCCGAGAAAAGCTATAACATAACAGAGGTAAAATCAGTAGAAGTTTGTTTGTGCTGCGGCGGAGTACACAGAATTAGTGTTTGCAAGAAAATGCAAGGTATGTCTATAGGAGAACGCCTACAGTGGGCACAGGGAAATCAAGTATGTTTTAAATGCCTAGAAAGGAGACACAGCCGTGAGCAATGCCAGGCGAAGGGCTGCGGCGTAACCGGCTGTCGCTATGTCCATCACAAGCTGCTTCATAGTAATGAAACAACGTCGCGAACGGCGGGATACCAAGCACCGCCCCCACCTCGCCCTTGTCCCTCTCGCACAAAGCCGAGCACAGAGGCGTGCGGTACGACTGATAGCGAGCAGACAACGGCAACGACGGTACTTAACGCTACATCGGATGAGGAGCAAAGTACAGCGGTACTGCTAAAGGTAATTCCGATAACTGTGGAGGGCCCGCTGAAGAGGGTCAACACATACGCTCTTTTAGACGACGGCAGCTCGATTTCACTGGCAGAACAATCATTAATGGAAGAAGTCGGCATCACAGGTCCACAGATTCCCCTGAATGTGAATGGCGTTTTAGATATGAAGTCGGGGAATCAATTTAGTCGCCGTGTTAAAGCGAAGGTCAGAGGTCGTAATCTGCCAGCCTACGAGGTCACGTTTAAAACAGTAGAGTATCTCGGACTACGTAAACAAACAATCCGTGATGACGTTATGAACTGCAAGCATATTGTTGATTTTAAAAAGGATGCCTGTTATGACGGCACAGTGAGGCCAAGACTATTAATAGGGTCTGATCATTGGTATTTAACTATTCCAGAGGAGGTGCGAGTGGGTGAGAAGGACGAGCCCGCTTTAGTACGCTGTCGTCTCGGATGGGTGGTCTACGGAACTACACCAGTACACCTGCCCACTTCATGCGACTACTCGCTGAAGAAGAAGAATACTCAGCACTGCACTGCCATGAGGAGGAGGTCGAGCTGCACGACTTAGTAAAGTCGCATTTCGAGATGGATTCACTAGGTATAAAAAAATTAAATAAAAGTAACCCGGCAGAGCAACGAGCGGTCGAGATCTTCAACCAAACCTGTAAGAAAATTGAATCAAATAGGTACGAGGTCGGTCAGCTGTGGCGCAAGGACGACACAACGATGCCACCAAGCTACACCAATGCAATAAGGAGGCTTCATTCAACCGAGAGAAAAATGAAACGAGACCAGGACTACTCGGAGGCATATAAGGCTCAAATAAAAAATCTGGTAGACAAGGGTTATGCCGAAAAGGTCAACAAACGCCGGACGGAGAGTGATTTGACCTTTTATTTACCACATTTTGGAGTGACTAACGTCAATAAACCAGGCAAGTTAAGGCTAGTTTTTGATGCTGCGGCAAAGGTTAATGGTCAAAGTTTGAACGACCACATTTTAGAGGGCCCCGATCTACTACAGTCTTTACCAGGAATATTATACAGGTTTAGAGAAGGGCAATACGCAGTCGTCGCAGACATCGCCGAAATGTTCCTGCAAGTAAGGATACGTAAGGAGGATCAGCCGAGTCAGTTATTTTTATGGAGGGAGAATAATAAGAGCGTTCCTGAGGTTTATAAAATGAAAAGTATGATTTTCGGAGCAGCTTCGAGCCCGTTTTTAGCACATTGCGTGCGAAATAAGAATGCACTAGATAACGCAAAAGAATTCCCATTAGCTGTTGAGGAAATAACTACTAACCATTACATGGATGATTTTGTAGCAAGTTTTAAAAATGAATCTGCTTTGGTTTCCAGCTCCCTGCAAGTAGCCGAGTGCCACGAGCGCGGCGGCTTCCAGCTTCGCGGGTGGTGCTCGAACAGCGAGCTACTCCGCAAGCAGATACCAGCGGAGCTACAAACAGAAACACCCGCGAAGCTGGGTAACAAGGAAAGTAAAATATTAGGATTATTTTGGAACCCTCAAACTGACGAACTCGGCTTTAATACGAAATTATTAAGAGTACCTCAGGAGGTCAAGGATCAACTTAGAGTCCCGACGAAGAGAGAAATGCTCTCAGCTGTCATGTCCATATATGACCCATTAGGCTTATTAGCGCATTATACTATATCACCGAAATGTGTATTACAGAAAATATGGAGTAAGAAAATCGAGTGGGACCAGCCGCTGCCACCGGAGGATGTAGAAGCCTTCAACGCGTGGCTGAGGGCGATGGACACCGTCACAGCCTTAAGAATACCCCGGTGCTACTTCGCAGTGGACACGAAGTCGACGAAACAGCTGCATATTTTTATGGACGCAAGTACTCAGGCCTACGCGTGCGTCGCATACTGGAGATATGAGGTAGAGTCAGATTATGTAATTACTCTAATCGGCGGACGGAGCAAGGTGTCCCCGACGAAGCAGCTGAGCGTCCCGAGGCTCGAATTACAGGCAGCTCTTATAGGCTCAAGGTTAAAGGAGACTATACTGAAACATCATCGTTTCGACGTTGAAAAGGTCTGTATGTGGACTGACAGCTCAACGGTTCTGCATTGGGTGCGAAACGGCGCTAAACGCTACTCGATGTACGTGGCAAACAGGCTAGGCGAGATAGCAGAGCTCACTCGAACCCATCAGTGGAGATGGGTACCAAGTACCAACCAAAGTTAACCCGGCAGACGTGGCTAGTCGACCGGACATGAAGCGTCAGGTACATGCGCGTAGCCTTTGGTATGAGGGACCAGATTTTTTGAGGCAGCCGGAGTCTGAATGGCCTCAAGAACGTCCGGTAGAGGGCGACACTCGCCCTGTAGAGCCCGAAGGGCTAGAGGAGGTTTGCTGCGCTACACAAGTGGCGCCATCTATAAATAAGGTCCCCATACCCGACCCAGACAGATTTTCTAACTATGACAGGCTCTTAAATGCAACAGCAAGGATATTCCAGTGTATTGAACGCTTAAAAAATAAAGCTTATGTTGCATTCCAGTTACACCATCTGAAGAAAGCAGAGCACCTACTGTTCCAGTATTCGCAGAAGCAAGCCTTCCCCGACGAGCTACTAAGGCTGTCACGAGGGGAGCCTATACCGCCGAGCAGCCGGCTCTACGGCCTGGACCCGGTGCTAGAGGAGGATGGACTGCTGAGGATGCGTGGACGCATCAACGCCGCACCGGTCCAGGGGCTGAACAAAAGGCCTATCATACTGGATGGCAAAATTAAGGTCATATTTTTACTTATTTTACGAGCACATCGGCGGAGTCATCACGCGCACAACGAACGCGTAATCAACGATCTAAGGCAACTGTACTGGATCCTACATCTAAGGCCGTCAGTGCGCCGAGTAGCGTACGCATGCATGATGTGTAAAATTAGGAAGGCTAAACCCGAGGTCCCTGCGATGGGTGATCTACCATCAGCACGAATTACACCATATCAAAGGCCGTTTACCCACTCAGCAGTAGATTTGTTTGGGCCATTACACATTACCATAGGAAGGAGGCACGAAAAGAGATGGGTGGCCCTATTTACCTGTTTAACCACAAGAGCTGTGCATTTAGAAGTTATTTCATCACTTTCAGCGGACAGTGCTATCATGGCGCTGCGGCGGTTCGCAGCGCGAAGAGGATGGCCGGCAGTCATCTACAGTGACAACGGCACGAACTTCCGGGCGGCCGACATCGAGCTACGCCGAGCCTTCGAGGAGTGGCTACCGCAGCTCGAGGAATACGGGCTGCAACACGGGCTGCGCTGGCGATTCATACCACCCGGCGCGCCGAACCAAGGAGGAGCATGGGAGCGGCTTGTACGCTCTGTCAAGACAGCACTTACAACTACACTACACGAGAGGGCGCCGAAGGAGGAAACGCTTCGAACTTTGCTGGCGGAGTCGAAAATACAGTCAACGCGCGACCTCTCACTCACGTGTCAGTCGACCCGAAAGACGAGGAGGCACTCACACCAGCTCACTTTCTTCTCGGAGGTTCCACGGGCCTACCCATAACCGGTCAGTGCGAGGAGGCAGATCGGCGAACCTGGCGCGCCACACTAGCGCTCGCCGACCATTTCTGGCGAAGGTGGCTACGCGAGTATTTGCCCCTACTCGCCCCACGACAGTCGCCGACCAACCAAGCGAGACCACTTCAAGTAGGAGACCTGGTAATCATCGTCGACCACACGCTACCACGGAACGTGTGGCCCAGAGGCATCATCACAGCGGTATACCCTGGACCTGATGGAGGGGTCCGGATGGCGGACGTCTCAACCAAGGGCGGAGTGTTCCGGCGTCCCACTACCAAGCTGGCTGTCCTCCCTGTACGGACAGGCTGACCACGGCGCGACTACGTGTTCAGCGAGGGGAGAATGTTACGGACACCCAGCTAACTCTAGTACTTACCTAATAAGTTTATATTATTATATAGAATCGTATGTCTAGTTTATATTTAAGTATTAGGTTCAGAATAGGGCATTAAATAAGTTTATAACTCAAGGTAATAGCGCGCGCGATGCGCTGTCGCTTGTCCCGGTGGACGATTCGTCCTTGGCGCGAAGAAAGAGAGAGCGCCATACTAGCGGTATGTTGCTGTCACCTTCTTCAATAAATAAGGCTTTAATTAATATAAAAATGTTATACATTTATGTGGAATAACATATTTAATGCCCTAACTGTGAGAACTTTCAAATATATTGTAAATTATAAGAGTTATTAACAAAAATATTTTTCCCCAATATGGGATCAAAATTGCATTTTTATGTTCGACGCGCCGCTCGCGCAGGCAGTGCGTCTTCACCGGTTCGCATAGCAATACGTATTCATTTCGAGGTTTTTCTTTCGGGAACGTTCTGGAAGCTATAGTGTATTATTCTAGATTTCTAGTGTTTTCTCATTTGTATTTTATCAGACTTAAATGCGGTATAAAATTATAGACTGTGTTTGTAAGAGTAACATTTTAATGACCATTATAGACAGTGTAAATTCGAATTGTGTTTCCGTTGACTTTCCAATTAGTGTCCCTGAGCATAGGCTAGGTCTTCGTGGGTGCACTAGCTTTGCAGCCGGTAAAAGTATCAAGAGGTCGATTACTGAAGAGCACTCAACTGCAGACTATCGAAGAGGTTTAGGTTCGCATGTAGGCCTACGGGGCTCCGGCCCTCGACTATCGCCTACACTACTTAAAGAGTTTTCTGGAATCACTTTAATAATTTTACTAGACTTATTTGAGTCTGTAGATCTTGTGGCCCAAGAACTGGCAGCCTCAAATCATTTAATTAATTTTCAAAAATATCCTTTCCGAGACGCTTGTAGCGCTTAGCTCGCGCCTGGAAGTGCAAGTGCTCTTATAACGTCCACCGAAAGCGCGAGCTACGTGCTACGAGGCCTACGAGCATTGGCGATAACACGGTTTTTGCCATTGACATAGATATCTAGGGACTGGCTTTACGGGCAATAATAATGAGGCATGACAGGGGCCAGTACAGCGGTGTGAAATCGCCACAACGCGATTGGTTGATGAGTTCGCATCATGCGCGCGATTGGTTGATGAGTTCGCATCATGCGCGCGATTGGTTGACGAGTTCGCATTACGCGCGCTATTGGTCGCAACTAGTTGCGTTAGACTGCACGATTGGCTGGAATTCGTGAGTAGCACCACAGAATAACTAATAGTACTACCGTACAGAAAATTCACTCCTTCACAAAAGTCAGATTTAGGTATAAAAATACACCTATATCGCCGCCTGCAAGCAAAATTGAAACTTATAACCGCGCACGAACCGTGAATCTCCTTTGCGCGCCGCAGTTTTATGACCGAGCTGTGAGTGTCGGCACGGGGTTATCACTTGACAAGTTTTTATACCTATACCCACTGATTTATTGTTTTTAAGATAAATATGTAGGAATTACAAACGTTGATTACGTAAACATACATTTTTAATCCGGAGATAGCATGTCTGATTCTCGCGGAAGTAAGTTTCGAAGCCATTGTGTATTTTCGATTTTGCGCGAGCGCCACGTGACACGACTATCGTGCGCGCCGAGCGGCAGCTCACTGCTATAGCCTGTCGGATGGGCGCGCCGGCCAAATGTACCTAAACTGCGGAGTGACACCCCCCTGGTAGCACCACTGAACTAGTACGATTTTTAGTGCCCCATTAGCACGTCCCTAGATATTATACGTCAATGGTTTTTGTTGTTTGTAGCTAAAAACGCACATGAACAGAGAACCCGCCTAGTGGGCCGCTGGCAGTAGTGTGTTATACTTTCGATGAAATGGAAGGAATTTATTTGATACCTATCGGGTATCTAATACATAATAACATGACTGTCGATTATTGTTAGCCACGTATCTATAATTATACACGTCATTACAAAGATGTATTTTTTTAATATATTAAGCTTGAACTTGATTCACGGTATATTTCTAAAAGCCGTACCACGAGTTGACACTTGACGTTCACGTTAGCAACTACGTAAACTTGATAGCAGTACACATCTCGCTCGATACTTTGGTGCGATAGAGAAGGAATGCGATCGAGTTCAGGCAGTCGCTAACGTAAATGTCAAATGCCAACTCGTGGTGGCCGTGCAGGTATGTTGATTAATGTAGACTACACGATTTAGATTCATTAATCAAAGAAAGTGCGTGTCTGTTACTTAGGTAGATTATTTATTTAATCTGTGAAGAAACGTTTTCTGCGACATTACTCTCGCCTGCTTTATGTTTGGTGACAGCGGCTGCTATGTCGTTGATAAGTTGCGCTACGTATACCTACCTGCTATTACTGACTTGGGTTTTTGTGTAAAAATATACAAAACGGCTAAATGTATTTTAAGAAAATGTTTTTAACATTTAAGTGTACTAAAAAAATATTACGAGTAAATGGCATGAAAGAATAAAATATAAATTGAAATCTAGAAATAACTCTGCTACTTACTATTCGATAAAAAACTCACATACATACAAACATGAACGCTGAAAACAATACACTCCTTTTTTTGAGCAGTCGTGTAAAAAGTAAATCATATTTTAGATCTCAATCGGTCCGATTCATGTTCATCTGTCAAAAATTGTCAAGGCAACCTTACACACGAGTCGGCAATATCAGTGGGCATTGGGTCGTGAAATTGCATGGCTATCGGCTGGTGTTAGGCCAAACGGCGGGACCGATGGACATAATGGCATCTGCATTGAAGCTAGATTTGTTAGGGGCTCATAACGTCTTTGAGAGTCCAGTGTTAGTGAATGCAACTGTTAGGTATTAGATTTTTTAAACTTAACGGTTGGTTAATGCTTACAATGTTTATAGAACTCTACCAGAAAAAAATATAGTGCAACTTCCGAGTTCCGGCCAAAAATCATTTAGTCTAGTTTACATAATAATATATGTATCACGTTTCTGTAAAAATTTTATAGACTGCGAAATCAAGAAAGAGATTTTCTAATATGAAAGTTGTAATCGCTTCTTAATAACTACTTCTTTCGTTAAAGAAAAAAGTAGTACCTCACCAACTCCGTACCTAATTGGCTATCCGTCTTGAAACGTGAAACTCTAATTATTTAGATATGAAAGGAAAAATAAAATTTGTAAGTAGAAAAAAGGTTCAATGGTGATGGTTCATGGGCTAAAATACCAAGTGAATTTAGGTTAATTACGAGTAAGTGCTGGAAAACTTACTTGGCATTAAAGTAAAGTCCAATCCGGCAGAAAACATAAAACACGCATTTAACAAAAAAATACCCATTATTATTTTTAACTTTAGTCTGTTGTAATTATAACATTCAGGCAATGAAGAATTATTTGAAATTATATTTTACAAGCTCAACGTACGCGCGAATAATTGTATCACTTAATTACCTGCCATTTACTGGCCATTACCAGCAAGCAAAATAAACTGTGAATTGTAAAAGACTATTATAAGTACTTTAAAGTTATTGCAAAATTTATGTATTTATCAGAATTCCAACGCTGCAAATTTTACAAAATTTTAGTTGTCACAATCAGTGTTCCAGAAGGTTTGTTTTATTTTATAAGGCTGAGCCTAAGAAGACAGTTTGGTGGGTGCTGTAGTGATAGATAGATAACGGCTCGAGTTACAATTGTAACACAGGGCAATAAATACCTATACAAACAAAACGTCACACAACTTATTCTAGTTTACACGCCAACTATTTGCATTACAGCACATTTTCACTACAACGCAATTGCAAGCACTTATTTATTATGCAGAATAAGGAAGACACAGAAATCAAGTGGTTCTTCACTCAACACAACAATCTATTTCAGCGAGTCTTGTTAGCGAGCTAACAACGGGCGGAAGCAACCGACGGCGCTAAGCTTGGATTGTGAATTCTCCGCTGTAACTTGGCACTTTTTTCTCTCCCTTTTGTCTGTTCGTGTTGCCTTTAAATGACATTATTACGTGTTACGGAGTTCGCGACTTTGTTGTTTGGCATTATTGAAAAGACACGTAAGAAACGCGTTTGGGCGTTGGGTCGTAATGATTTACAATGCATATAAATTGAGTATATGGGTAACCAATGTTTTTGGAAGGTAAGTATTGTGAGTAGCTACTGTTTTTTATACATGTTATGTGCAGCTTAACTTTGATAATAATAAATATATATGACCTTGAGTGCCATACATTGAATTTTTGGGATATTCTTCAACAAAACACTATATATATATATATATATATATGTATATAAAATATGTATTCACACTCTGCCGGCAAGTCCCTATGTCCCGAATTTAATAGTAATGTTTTATAATATAAAATATTACTATTAAATTCGGGACATATTATGTATGTATGTACCTGTGTTGCATTATGAAGCAACATAAAGTTCTGGTCCTAATTCTGGTTTTCATTCAAATAAAAAATATAAGTATACCTACGTTAATGGGTTGTACTTTTACAGGGGCACTGAAACTACCCAATCCCGTGATGCTACGCGAAAATCGTCTTAGGAGCAATTCGGTTCGATTTTAACGATGCTTGGCATTTACAAATTTTGAAATATAAATATATACTTAAGGAATTTATGACCATATTTTTTCTAATTACGAATATCACTTTCCTCTCACCTATAAACCTCTATGATCACTTTTAAAGTTTGAGAAATCAATAAGAAATTGTAATATGAAGCTTTTCTTAAACTTGTATAAAAATACAAATCTATCCAAATATTTTCAATGAAAAACAAACTAAAGCTTCAATTCACCCATATTTTTGAAATATACGATGAATACGGCTATAATTGTTATAGCCTATTGCCACATGAAAAACTTAAACGGGATACAATCTGGTGCAATAATAAAACCTTTTGTGATATCACGAGATACAACTTTACATTCTAATTGCACGCCGTAAAAAGCAACAAGTTTTTTCAAGCAGATCCTGGAACTTTCATTTAACTTATCCATAAAGTTGGCCCGGTGCTACACTTCCAACTTAGCTTATCTTAACTATAGTTTAAACCTGCGCCCGCATCTTTTATTTTTAATCCTCGCCCAACGACAAACGCTATCCGAGTTAAAATTACTTTGTTCTAAAGCAAAGATCGAATATCTGCGTTCATTTTTCAATACTTTGTAAGCGACGGCAAACTTAACTAGTTATCTACTTAAAGTTTGCGTTCTGGCCACTAATGCGTGGATTTAAAGCTATATTAAAAGGAAACTAACTTTAATTTAGTTTGAATTACCTAACGAAAATAAAACGATGTTTACGACTTTATTTTTTATCATGATTGGACATCTATAATATATTATATGAAATCGTATATTTAATTAGATACTTTTTATTGCTAAATTATAGGTTAGGAGTAGGGTTTGCAATCCGGATCCGAAATGTATGAAATTATCCGGATCTGTATCCGGATCCGCGGATATTCCCATACATTTCGGATCCGTCGTGCAAACCCTAGTTAGGAGGTTATTCACATACATTATATTTCTTTAAGTGCTTCAATACAACTTTTTTAAGCAAAAATTCTTCGTAAGACTTGATTTACATTCTTAAAGTTAAAGATAAGTAAGTAGGTATAATATAATGTCTAAGGCAGCTGTAGAAAATTAAAAAGCGCTCCTAGATCCGAGTGTCACTAGACGTACGCCATACTCTATTGATTGCTTTTGTTGCGGTACTTAAATCGTATATCACTTTATGGTATACATATATCACTTAACATTTTAAAATGTTATCTCTTGAGAACCGTAGAGATTTACTAGATTTAAAATTTCTCACTAAGCTTATAAGAAACAGTATAGATTGTCCACAACTCTTGAGTAGCTTTCGTTTCTCTGTACCTAGAAGAATACCGCGTTTTGCTATCAAACCAATGTCTCGCCCTCAGCGCCGAACTGTGTTAGGGTCAAACTCCCCAGTACCACGCTTGAGCAATTTACTCAATAGATATAGTAACAGGTTTGATGTTCACTTTGACTCTCTGACAAAAATTAGAAATTTATTCATTAGTAGTTAGTATATTTAGTTTTAATTCCATATTTAGTTATATACCTACTTAACCAGTCTACATCGTGGTTGCGCTTTGCTCCTTATTCTATAGTAATAAGGTGTTCAAATGTGTCGGCTTTGTTGTTGAATTTGCTTTTTTAATTTTTGCATGTGGTGTTTACCAGTAATTAGTTATACATTCAGCATGTTATTTAAGTTTGTATTGATGTACTTAAGCCTCAATGTAATAACTGTTGGTGAACCTTAAAATAAAAAATAAAAAATAAAATAAAATAAAAATGGTAAAACCATAACACAATTTAATTTTCAGTCAATAAGTCGGATCACAACATAAACTCATTTTTATTTCTCATTACAAGCATAAAGTCGGATGTAAGTAATTTTCTTGAAATTATGTAGATATCTTTTAATAAAATTAGCATGCGTATTTATTAAGAAATACTACGTGATAAAGCTTACTTACTTACTGAAAACTTCATTCACTTGAAGCCAAAACTGCAATTCGTCCGGATCGACCACCACACGCGTAATGGGCTTCAAGTTTAGTTACTTGACGTGACGTATTGAATAAAATAAATCACGTAAATATATATGGATTGACTATACCTAAAGACATCTCTTTTCTCCTTGATACAAAAATAAACCATCTCTCATACTTCAAAAAATATTGACTCTTCTGAAAAGTTGACTTTTTCCATATTTTACTATATGGAACTCGAGTCGAGATTTGTCAATAGAAAATGGCACGCAAACGATGTTTTGTATGTGAGAGTTTGCTAATAAGGTATGTCAAATACAAATGTATTTTTCGTAGGTATTTCATAAATCTTCGGCTATTCGAAGCGAACTTATTTTTAGCCTGTATTGTTCTCAGAAAACCAATTTAAAGTTACGACCCTGTTTACCGAAACTCTCTTTTTTACAGATATCACTCCTTCGAAGATAATTAACTACGCGAATTTGTGAGTCAACGACTTCTTTATTCGATTCTGGAACAATCGGGAGCATTTTTAATAAATATGGCTTCGGTATCCCATTACGTTATTATTATTTCGCTTTCGTTTTGTTTAGATTAACCGTCAAGATTTTATTCTTTCGTCTTGTTATATTGAAATATTAAAATTAACTCGAACGTTATTTATAACCTAGCTAAATAGTGCTTTTATACAATTTATTTCTGGCAAATTAAGAACCTTAGATCGATAATAAGAATAGGTATGTGTTGTTCCTTAAATAAAACTTTCAATCGTGTTTTATCTGGTTTTTGTTTCCGTACACAATCATTAGGTACCTACTCGTCTTCTTTCGTTTATTTAGATACACGTAATTGTTCCGAGTAAGAAAATTGACACACGATTGCCCTCTCAAGTCTGACTCGAGTGAACATTTACCGCACGCCGTTCCCTTAACCAAGGGGTGAGTTCAACATTACTTCATCAGAAAAATAATTAAGTATAATACATAAATAGCTACCTACAAAGTTCTGTGGTGGGTCAAATTTAGCTTCCAAGACTAGACCCACAGTAACTAACAAACTTACATACTAACAGGGCAAAGGCTATTGTAGGACTAAAATGTAAAAATAATTGTTAGCGCCATCAAAAATGTCAATTCTCGTAGTTGTATGGTGTTGACAGTCTTCTCTATTTACTAGCCTCAGTCGTCCGGTTACCTTCTCCGCACCTACATGACAACACACTTCAATGCTGTAGTGTTTGTTGTACTTCAGTAGGTATGCATTAATGGCGCGGCGTTCTGGCTGCAGCATGCATTTCTCTTAATGAACTTGTCGTTTTATTAGTCTGCCTCTGGCTTCCTTATAATTACTTCTATTGTTGAGGCGTTTAATTATTCGTTTTATGTAATGCAGTGTAATTGCGGAACGCTCTCGCCGACATCTGCCCTATTCGTTTGAAATTAGCGCGATGAAAGAGTTTAATGGCTATAGTCGGTAAGTTCGTTTGAAATGGATTACTTATACATAAAGTATAATTTCATAATTTGTGTATTATATTACTATTTAGCACATACTCTGTCAGGATCAGTATTCATGTTTCACATATTATGTCTCTTTGTATTTAGGTACCAAGCTGTACCTGAATTCATTGAGTACATTATGTATGATGATACAGCTTATTCCATTGCCGCATTAATTTTATATATCTAGGTACGACTTAATTAAGAGGATTTAATAATTATTATGATTGGTTGCGATTATGTTATTACTACAGACATTACCTACATATGTTATGTACCTACAATACTGCTGCTGTATGCTTACTGTGTAATTAGAAGCGAACAAATTATGAAAGTATAGCAAAGGTTAGAGGCTTTACAATTTCAAAACTTTCACTAAAATATAATACATATTTAATATTACCGAATTTTCGATATACGGATACCACGCCTTGGACCAGACTGTACTTATAAGGCTGCCAAAAGTTTTGTCGTACAATATAATAACGAGCCACTATTGTCGGACGTCGTTACTCGTGTTGTGTTGTAGAAAAGGGTCATTCTCTCATTTCGTGCAAATCGGTGAGATTCTCTCGATTTGTAATTTTTTTTTTAAATGGTAAACTTTTGAGTTTCGTCAATTTGTGGATTCATTTATTAACATTTTTCTGCTAAAGGCACCTTTGTAACGTTATTACTTTTCATTTAATAAGGCTACTGGTAATGAACTACGCGCTGGTAATGAATTCGGCCGAGATGGTAATTTTATCAGTGGACGGTAATGAAACAAACTTATGAAATCGAACATAAAAAAACTGTATTTCAAGAAAATTAACACCAATTAAAATCAACAATATTAAAAACATGTGTCTTAAGCACTGCGGAGATGATCAAACCGACTTGACATACACTTGGGGTTGACAATCTCAACTTATAATGTTCAAGCTAGATGGTACATTTACCATTTACTTATCATCATTATAAGTCGAGATTGTCAACCCCAAGTGTTTGTTAAGTCGGTTTGATCATCTGCGCACCATATCACATAAAACATAGTTTTCAAATTTTCAAAAATTAGCATAGACAAAATATATTTAAATCATTCGCGTTTTGTACCTATGTAAATTTTTTTTTATCGTTTTAACCCTATAGTGTGGGGTGTCGTTGGATAGGTCTTTAAAAATAAATAGGAGTTTGCAAACAACATTTTTTGATAAAGTGAACCATTTCGGAAATAATAATTTAGAAAGAACAAAAAACGGTTATTCCTTCTAACTTTTGAAAAATCGATCCAAAAAATATGAAAAAAATCATAAAAATAGTGCTTAATAAACTAATTCAAACAAAATTAAAGCAAACTTGATAAGTTAAGCCGTTTATGAGTTATCGCTAAAAGTCTTCCCTTTTTATTTTATTTAAAAGCCTGGCAACCCTTATTTGTGACCGGATTTTCGCAAGCAACCCTATAACCACATAATAGTGACCGGAAAAAGGTAGGCAACCTAGTTGATTTATATTGTACAAGTTGTATACTTTCCATTGGAACTTATTTCGTTTGTCAGACAAATCGGTAAAATTTGAAGAAAAAAATGTTTTTTTTTTTCAAAAAATAATTAAAAATAGTCTTGACAATATTTCTTTAAGCAACCCTATTTATTTATGTTCAGGAACATATTTTCTTTCATAATATGTAAGTTTCATCCGTCAGACATATCGGTGAAGGTCGACCATCTTAGACTACAAAGGCTCCCCGGTTGGGCTCCCCTATTATCATATACAGTTTTAAATGTTTATAACAACGTAATATTTATAATAACTAAGCCTCTTTCCATTAAATGCACTGCCTCGAATATATTATCATTACCTTCTTAAGTCATTCATTACCTTCCCCAGTAAAATTGGAAGGAAAAGAAGTGAATGAAACCGATATGAATGAAGTTTTGGAAGTTTTTGTCGCCTACATCAGTTGGCATCAGACCTTAATTTTGCAGAATAAACCATCTGAAAGGCGACACTAAAACACTTCATTACGTATAATTATAATAATGTACACTTGCTACTTACTGTATAAATCACGCGATGGCGATGAAGACTAACGAGAACCACACGCCTTCCCGACCCGAGAGATCGTATATATTTTCGCTAACAGCGGCACACGGGCGTCCGCTACGAGATCACGCGGCCAACTGACTGACGAACAATGTGTTGCATCGGCGGTAGGCGCTATATACCCTCGCTATATAGCAAAATATAGCTAATCTATTTCTCGCGTCGGTAATGAAGAAATTACTTGAACCATACACTTATAAGGCTGTATAATTTTTATTATTTATTTCTAGCTTCTAATATTATACGATTTAAAACATAACTAAATAAGTCATTTATTAAACAAACAACGAATTTTCTATTTGTAGTATCTTAAGGTTAAAATGTAGGTCAAAGTTATATCTTCACGCGTTACATGTAGAGATGAATGAAAAAATTGGGTGTTAATTGTACATATAAAGAAAATACATACCTTTTTAGAATTGTTCATTGGAGAGACATATACTTTAGGCCCTATGTTACAACCTTGCATTAACAGATATTTGAAAACGCCACCACATTTTTGGTAAATTTCCGAAAACACCGATTTGCACGAAATGCGAGAACGACCCAAAAACGCCTTGACAAACAGACGGAGTAAAAGTAAGCAAGGGTTTTTAGGGTTCCGTAGCCAAATGGCAAAAAACGGAACCCTTATAGATTCGTCATGTCTGTCTGTCTGTCTGTCTGTCTGTCCGTCTGTCTGTCTGTCCGTCCGTATGTCACAGCCACTTTCCTCCGAAACTATAAGAACTATACTGTTGAAACTTGGTAAGTAGATGTATTCTGTGAACCGCATTAAGATTTTTACACAAAAATAGAAAAAAAACAATACATTTTTGGGGTTCCCCATACTTCGAACTGAAACTCAAAAATTTTTTTTTCATCAAACCCATACGTGTGGGGTATCTATGGATAGGTCTTCAAAAATGATATTGAGGTTTCTAATATCATTTTTTTCTAAACTGAATAGTTTGCGCGAGAGACACTTCCAAAGTGGTAAAATGTGTGTCCCCCCCCCCCTGTAACTTCTAAAATAAGAGAATGATAATACTAAAAAAAATATATGATGTACATTACCATGTAAACTTCCACCGAAAATTGGTTTGAACGAGATCTAGTAAGTAGTTTTTTTTTAAACGTCATAAATCGCCTAAATACGGAACCCTTCATGGGCGAGTCCGACTCGCACTTGGCCGCTTTTTTCTATTGAAGAATGGATTCCTATCCTCTAGCCGCCTGTACGTCAAACCTTGCCAAGCATAATGAAATTTTGTTTTGTCAACACAAAGTTCAAATTAGAATGGAACAGGAGACCTTTTTATAGGGCGGCGGGGCTATATATATATATATATATATATCTCTCTGGGCGGCTAGAGGCTATAGATTATAAATTTATAACATGCACTGTCAGATGTTATCATGTAAGTACTTACAGATTTTACTACGTATTTGTATGATTCCATACAAATTGTATTACACCTTATGGGTAAAATTGCATGAATTCTGTAGTAATTTAAATTGTATTTTTTTTTTACTTATTTTCTCGTAATGCATGTTAATTATAAGATGTAATATTTTTTTTTAAAGATGTGTCCCTCCGAGTTTTTTGCCGGTCCCATATTGGGATACCCTCCTCCAATTGAGGGGGGCCTTAAATCTTCTCGGGGCAGTGGTGTAGGGTTGGAGCCGGTCTACCTAGCCTTATTTGACGTTCATAAGCGCATTGTAATTATGCCTACTTGAATAAACTATCTTTTATCTTATCTTTAGTTAAGTTTATTTACTTCACGTCCTTTCGTCAGTTTTTGCACCAAGTGTAGGTACCTACATAAAATCATCTTAATTACACGTACTTAACTTAATATTGTATCACGGCACAAATAATCGCCTACACGCCTCGTGACTGGGGCTTCGGGTATCTTGTATACAAACTGCACTTTAGATCTGAAACTGGCCCGGTATGCAAATTAAATGCAGCTGTTGGACGTCCGAGGATGATCCGGAACATGAATTTAGACATGCCCCTCATACTTGCATAGAACGGACGGGCGCGTAAATAATTCACGGTCTACGATAAACTTAGCTTGTCTAGTCTCGATAGTCAACGGAAATTACTATGATGATTAGCGGTTGACATTTAATGGGAAAATAGTAAACTAAACATAATATTAAGTACTCTTAATCCTTAAAAAAATACATAAAAATATTAGCGGTTACTTAATTACTAATCCTCTAATATAAATAAAATAGCCCCACAGTAAGCTCAAGAAGGCTTGTGTTGTGGGTACTCAGACAACGATATATATAATATACAAATACATAGAAAACAACCATGACTCAGGAACAAATATCTGTGCTCATCACACAAATAATTGCCCTTACTGGGATTCGAACCCAGGACCGCGGCTTCACAGGCAAGGTCACTAGGCCAGACCGGTCGTCAAAGTAATATATTTAAGGTGGTTCGACTAGGTTACTCAAAGCTTAACCCTCGCTAGATGGCGCCACTTTCGCAAAATTTCATGTTTTATTTTTTTGTGGAATGGTCTTGGTATTTGTATACTTAAAAGTATGTTTAGCGAACTCTTTAAGTAAATATTGAACTATTAAAAGAGACATTGAATACTTAATTGTGCAGAAACTACCCTTTAAAGTCGACGGAGTGTTGCTGTCATGCTTTTTCCTACTATAACTCACACATGCAAACAGTGTTTCAGTGATGCTTGTAGTAATAGTTAATTTTAAGTTGTTTTTATTTATTGTTTTTTTTTTGTCATGGTTGTCATGTTTTTGTTCAATAAATAAAATATAATTCTTATACACACTTGAGTGAGATACGATTTTTCAAAAGTAACCAGACTCCGATAACATTTAATTTGGCACTTGTTATGGATAAAATAAAGAGGGTGACCATAAATGTCGTAAATAAATTTAACCTTTTTTTTTAAACAGTATAAAATAAATTAAAGTTAATCTCACAAATACTGGTAGGTACGAAACAGTTGTTTATAACTTATAACTTACTGTATGCGTAGGCTTGATCCTGCTCACGTCTCCTGAATCACCCTGTATGTAGCAATTATGTTTTCCATTACGACAAATACCTAATCTACCAATATATAATATCGGATACAGACGGCAACACTACTGCCCTTTACGACACGGCCTTAAAAATGATCGACGTACGTCCCCGTATTTACCCTTATCAATCATAACTACCTTTATAGTGCGCGACAGCGACGGCCCATTTAAATCGACCTTCCGTAATGACAATAAAGATCAAAGTCGATTGGTTGTGACGCATTATATTGTAGAGTAGATACGAACTCATTATGCATAGCAAAGTGGAATATGAATCGATTGAGTGTTGATATTAAATGAGTAATTTACGCTGTGCAATTTAAATATATAACTATCGAACTTCGGTCACGTTGGGTTAGAATCTTTATGTAAAAAATTTAGAGTTATTGTAAATGATGGTGATTGTTGCACAAACCTAAATTGAAACTTCCTGTCCTTTTTATGTCATCTAAGATTCTAAGTGAATCGAACTACTTGCATGTAGCTACTTAGGATCAGATACAAAGAGTCTTACTAGTACTGGAAACAAGATTTGACATAAATGTACTGAGTTCCGTGGTCCCGTAGGACGTCGATTTGCTTAAGGCTACGTCTATACGTTGCTCATATATCGACAAAGAAGAAAAATGAAGTTATGCCTTAATTGAAACAGATATAATTTAGGTAAGTACTAAAGAAAAAAAGGGATCAAGCGCTCTGGTGGCCGAGGCTGGAATCTTACTGGCGATGGCGTCTTCAGCTTACGCGGCTAACGTCCTGACCATTAAACGAAACGTCGAAATTCTCTAGCATATGCAATCTTTTAAGGCTAGACACCTTTAAAAAAATAATTTTATAAAAATGAACTGGCGACGCAGCATTAACAATATTATAATATAGGCTACAGGTTTTAATTATTTACTTGTGTCATAATTGAACCATAATTTACTTTTTTGTACATAGTGTTCGTTTGTCTATCATTTTTTATTTGTTTACTCTCAATTGCTCAAAGGTTGACTGGAAAAGATCCCTGATAGGGATAAGTTCGCCTTTGTACATTGTATACTTTTTGTTTAATATTTAAATACATACATACAATAGGATAGGAGCAAAAAGTTGGCAATGTGAACTCCAAGATTCGGTAAAATGAAGTCACCGTTTACCAGAAATAAAATTTGATTCGGTTTTACAAGGCAGCGATTTAGTTTATCATCCAATAGCATAATATTCCAATAGAATCTATTTCACAAAGTAAGCAAGCAGATTTTGAATTCTATTGCGAGCAGTGCATCTGCATTGGTCAGTGCTCTATGACACGTATAGACTAACCCAACTTTTGCATAACTGTCTAAAAACAACCGGAAAAGTACTACTGTAAGTTAAAATATATTCGTAAAATAAGTATATCTAGGTATAAAATAAAACACTGCCCCTTAAGCACCAAGTATGTCACCTGTCTTGCGCGTTAGTGCTGGGAATACCCACATTTTACTCGGCGACACATTTTATTTGGTAAAGACACTCTTGTCTAGTACGCTAAGTGACTCATATACAGAAGGATCGATTTATTTGTTGGATATTTTCTTTTTAACAGGTTTTCCCCTATGACTTCATGTTTTTTGGCTATCCCGTGGTAACTTTCCAGCTTACTTTGGAGACGATACACCTAGATGAACAGACCTAAGAGCTTTGTGACAGCAAATAGTAGGTAGGTATCTAATTCGAAGAACGTAGAAGTGTTACCGTTAATAAATAAAAATATCACGGCAAAAATTAAGAAAATAAATATTATCTGTCATTGCAAATATTATTAAACTTGCCATATAATTTTATGAAAGCGCACACAGAAATATAACTTATATAACGCGTGTAAAGATTAGAGATTTTTTTGCGGCATTTGCATATAAAAAAAGAATTCGAAGTTACCCCAGATACACCTTAATCACTATTATTTTATACTAAATAATAAACCCAGCTTTATTATTTTCAAACATTAACGAAAAACTGAGTTTTTTTTAAATCGTAGGCGTAGGTACATTATAAATTAAAGGGTTAGTAGGTATGTACATACATTGAATATTTATATCATAAGATTATTGCAATTATAATAACCTTTAAATCATATACATGTAAATTATAAAATGCCCACAAAGCTGCAAAATTACGTTTCTATAGCGGTGAGATTATATATAATACAACAAAGGACGCTCCAATATTATATGTGTTTACTTATGTATTCATCCATATTTATTCGGAATCAATCAATCTTTGCTGCTATTTTGCGATCGCCAGCGCTACGAAAGAAAATAAATCTTTTGTAAAAGTTTTCTCAACAGGATAGGTATTATTCATGAGCTTGCCAACCGTTTGATTGATCGCGCTGTTTGTTTTAATGCAAGCCATAAGCCGAGGAGGGCACGATAATACGATTTTTATGGTGATTAAAGTAATATAGTTACCAACGTTTAAGCGTACCTATAAAATTGTCATCATCATCACCATCATCATCATAACTTAAGAGCTTTGCTCTTGTCGGTGGAGTAATCGCCAATCATTCCTTTCTTGTGCCAGTCATTTAATTTCGTCATACGATGTATCATTTTTTATTTGGCTAAGATAAGTTATTCTAGGTTTCCCTTCTTCTCTTGTCTTTTAAATCCTGCCTTCCAAGATGTACAGGAAAAACTTGTCATGCCGTATCAGGTGTCCTACCATCATGCCTCTCCTATTTCTTATTGTATTTAATAAGCATCGCTTTTCTCCTATCATACTCAGGACTTCTTCATTCGTCTTTCTCTCAGTCCAGCTGATCCTTTCCATCCTCCGCCAACACCACATTTCGAAAGCTTCCAACCGTTTCCTATCTTTTTGTCTCAATGTCCATGTCTCACATTACATCTATTATTCTCATTGTACAATTCTATAATTTAAATTAGATGTACATTCGCGCCCGTTGTTTGGGCGGCGAAGGAGAATACTGCTTATGAATACTACTTGTTATGGTAGTCTAAAATAATATCATGTAGGTACTCTTAAGTCTATGAACACAAAATTTAGCCTTTTCCTCAATTACCACTATTAAAAATGCGAATGTAACTCTGTCTGTCTCTCTGTTACCTCTTAATGCTTAAGCTGCTAAACCTATTTAGATGAAATCTTGCATAAGGATAGTTTAATATTTGATGAAGGACATAGGATAGTTATTATCGATCAGTATCATTATTATCACCTCACGTAGACAAAGCTGGTATAAAATATACATTGACCTCTGTTTAATCTGCTTTATAGCTTGATTAATTAAAATGAATAATTCTTCTTGTATTTCACAAAATTCCAATCGTTTCTCTCAAAGTATTTATTTTGTATAAAAAAGAGGAAGTCTAATGGATTCATAATTTTTAAAAGTTGTTTAACAAAAGTTTTATAGTTTGAGGAGTTATAATATGTGTTTTAATTATTTTCTCGTGTTACAGGCAACACCCTGTATATTGTGTTTAATGGTCAGATAGATAGTGGGACCTACTGCATTTTTTGCGAAAGCACGATCCCATTTTTTTTTTCAAAAGTCGTTCTCTTTTAAATTGTGCCACGCATAATGTGTAGCTTCAAAATGTTCTTAACGCTTACATTCTGTAAGCTAATGTCTTACATTGGGATAGAAATGCCAGGGAAAAGTTGGTGTTCAGGTGATGTATCATCGGGCTACTTTACATAAATCCCCGGATTATGTTGTCCCTTTTCGGAGGAAAATCATTAGGTATCATTATTTTTCAGAGAAATCTTAAATTAAGTAATGTTTCGTTATGAAAACTATATTGTTTATATGGAAGTATCATTATCATTATCATCGTTTTATCATATCTTTAAAAATACTTTATTTTTTTTATTTTTATATAGCCGTTTATTCTGAACATATTTGTTGATTTTAGTAGTAATTTTATTTTTGAATATTTATATGAAGTCTCTTAGTTCAGTGTGCCTGTAGGCAAAGGCCTCCTCCAACTCCTTCCAGTATTTCCTCTCTCTTGCCACCCTTGTCCAGAGTGGTCCCACTGTGAGTATAATTTCGTCTTCCCATCGTGTTAATTGAGTGCCTTTCGATCTTGACCCATCTGTGGGGCGCCACATGAGAATTCTTTGGCCCCACTTGTCTGTCTTGCATCTTATAGTGTGGCCTGTCCATCTCCATTTTTGCATGTCTCTAAAAATACTTTAGCCGTGTTTCATTACTTAAGTGGGCACTGGTTTTATATTTTTAACACCTGTTTTATTATATTTGATATGAGTTGATATTATTATTATTAGAACGCGAAAATTACTGACAGCCGAAAACTCAATCACTCTCACTAACAAGAAGTAACTCACTTTTTTTACTTACAAATTATACAACTTTTCAAGATTAAACAAAAATATGTTTCAGAGAGATTCGGATAAAAAAAATTGCTACCATTTGCAGAATATGAAAATTTGCGAGTTCATCAACGCCGCGGCACATAATTTTTGTCCTCGCGGCGAGAACGAGGAGCCTCCAAAGAGATAATGACGTCATTTATAAGGATCACAAATTATATCGCCCTGTTTACAACTCGAGGTTCCTTTATGAGCTCTGGGTGGTTTGGCGAAACACATAGGAAGAAAAATTTGGTAAAAACTTTTTGTTCCTTCAGCCGGCAAAACTGGAATATTTACTTAAATGCGCATTAAATAAGCTACACTTTATGCGTAGTTGCGTTTAAATTCTCAACTTACACAAGAGAACAATATTTAAGTTATAAACTAATTATATATTTCTAGGTTTTTAGGACGATATGCAACACGAATAGAGTAAGACCAAAGAAAGTCTGCAGCGCTAAATTAAAAGTAGTTTTTAAAAATCAGTATGTGACAACACCACATAAAATGGATTCAATACTCTTGATACTTGTGAAATTTCTACTATATTTACCGTCTATAAAAAAATTCAGCTCTGCATTATGGTTAAATAAATTTAATTCCAACAATAGATGTCACTATTTCCTAATACGTATACATTTAGAGTCAGACCGAGAAAAGTCTGCAGCGATTTTGATAGCCCACGCAGTGCAAGTGTCATTTTAAACGTCAAACTTCTATAAATTTATGACGTGTAAATAACACTTGCACTGCGTGGGCTATCAAAATCGCTGCAGACTTTTCTTGGTTTAACTCTACTAATACTGATAAATAATATTGGGACAATGTGACATTTGCTTCATCAAAATGATTGAGCTTTTGTAATATATATGTAAGAGGGCCTACCGCGAACACCGAATTTCGCAAATTGCGGGCATCTTTCTCTTTTACTCCCGTTAAGGCGTAATTAGATTGACAGAGAAATTGCCCGCAATTTGCGAACCGTAAGCATAAGCATAGAGGTTGTGGGTTCGAGCTCGAAACCCAGCTAGTACTAATGAGGTTCTCGAAATGTTAGTGGAAGTTTATAAGGTAAGTATGCCTATTAGGTGTGTTCAATTTATTATTATTATTATTCCGTTTTAGACAGGCAGCTGATGCTGGTACGTCTAAATTATCACGCTCACGATTGGTTCACTTAGCACGATTTCACTGGTTTTGTTTGCTGTGAAACCTTAGTCTAATCTAAACCTATATTATATTATCTACATATTACATATGGTGCAAGTATTAAAATGTTTCATTCCACTAACCCGTCATCAACTCCAAATTTTGTAAACATTGTCGTTTTTGAGCTTGAATCGCCTCGTGCTGATTTTTTACTAGTGTGAAATTATTCGTCATGCGGAAAAGTAACTCCCGCACGCCGGTTTTGTAAGGTTTCACCATGTTTTTTCCGTTCATCACAAAACACAACAAATATTTAAACCATTTTGACAAACACATACCATAGTGAATGACGTTTACTGACTGCTAAAAACATTGCCATATATAGTTTTTTAATTCGCTGTCAAATTATTGCGCTGCAGACTTTCTTTGGTCTTACTCTAGGTATGTTATAAATTTAATAATATTTGCCAAATAATTTATGAGCAGTCTAATTATATTGAGTCTGTCTAAGCTAACTTTTATACCTATACTTATAAGTTATGGCGCTAGTGAATGATAGTTTTTAGCGTTCCGTGTCTCAAAAGGAAAAAACGGAACCCTTATAGGATCACTCGTGCGTCTGTCTGTCTGTCCGACCCTCCCCCCCTTTATGGTTCTTTACCTATAGATGACAGGAAAACCTATTAGAAATGTGCAGTGAAGCGTGAGTCCAAGAAACTTGTCTTCGACTGGTTTGTTCATACTCGTAGTCGCTTATTGCTGCGCTAGTGATAGAATCTCATTGACGTAAACTTCCATGCTATTGAAGTTCTCAAGTTTGACAGAACCGAGACCTTTATCATCATATACACATTTCAGTGCATTCCAGGCGTCTTGCGTCTTTTCCATCGACATCAAATGTACGAACCAAGACTTCTCGACGCTCAAATAAATTTTTGATTTCGCTTTTTCGTCACATATATTTCTTACCTCGCCCTATCTATGCCTTACCTGTTGTGTCGTCCTCGCCGTAGCCGATTTCACAGGTCCATAAATTGTCGCGTATCAAAACCTTTTCCATAAAAAATCAAAACTTGATAATATAAAATTATAAGAAATGTCTCGTTATATAAAGCGATTTGCACTTATTCCGTCTAATAAGTACTTTATAATCTCTTAAACACTTCACTGCCATGTTTTGCAACAATAAAATCAGCTACGTCACAATTCGGCGTCATACAAAGTAGGTACCCGTATAGGATCGCTATTAGATTGCATTAACTCGTAACATTCCCTGCAGAAATAAACCAAAAACAACTCTTTTAGTTGCTGAGTAAAGTTTACATTTCACCACAACTGAAAAAAAGTTACGAGGTTGATGTTCACTTGTATATGAGGGCCATTAGTAGCGGGCGCCCTTTTTGTCCGTGACCGACATTTGTAATAGAATAATGCAACGCTTTGTGCTAACGTTTAAGGTAATGCCGGTGTTTCTTTAGAGATAGAGGGTGCGTGCTTACGGTGTCGTATATTTTGATGGTGTAGTATTACTTGGGAAATTAGGGACCAAAGGTCGTAAATTTTCTCGCTGGTGTTAGCGTGCGTACGAATGTCGGATAACATTAACATTAAATTGAAAAAGCGATGAGGTAACGGAAAATGTATAAAATTCCATTACTTTTATTTCTTGTCTATTTTTGTATGGGACATTAAGCTTAATAAAATGTACCCTCAAAAGGCTCATTCCATTATCAATTGGTTTAACTCATTCGCTGGTGATTTACTGGTCGCTATGATTTTGTGATAAGCAATAATCAGAAATAACTATTTTTTTAGACAAATAAATTAAACAATCTCTTAGTCAGGTAGAAATGTATAGAGGTAGGTGAAATATCAGATAAGTATAGCGCCACATATCCTGTTAACTTTATAATGGTCAGTTTAGGTTGGGATCCGTCGAGTTTTGTTTATGCGGGCACTCGGCATCGGAAATTCACCCGTTAATTACGGGCACGACGTCAACAAAAGGGCTTGAGAGCCTCCCTGAGGCTTTTGTCGACTGTTTTATCTTAATTGCTTAAGAAACTCAATATCGTTTGACGACAAGATGCTTTTTATTCCCCGCCCCGCTCCCCGATGGCAAACAATGATGGAACTTTGAATTAGTTTTCGGTTAGATAACGCGCTGATGGTTCTTTTCTTATTCTTTTTTTCTTTACTCCACCGAATCATTGAAGTTTTATAGTTCCGACATGGCAATTATGAATGTGAATTTTATCAAGTTTTGTACTACGAGTTACTCACTTGCAAAATTATTTTTTGTTTTGCTTATTGTAACTTAAATGATCTCGAGTTAGTTGCATAGGTAAATACTGCTTTTAGTTAAGTTGACATTATAAAATGTAAACCTTTCGCGTTTTGAACACATAATTGAAATCCACAAATCATATTATTCGCGACCACGACCAATGAAACCTGTGTCGAAACGTCGGAAATAAAGGTAACAAAGTAAATTGGCGATAGTCCCGGTTCTAAATATGCTCTAATAACTTGACATTGTCATAATCCGGAAAGTTTTACAATAGTACATTACGCTCTAGGGCCGAAACTTATCACTTTCCACCCGCTTCACAGATAAACAATGAGCCACTTTCAGAGCACGAGAAATAAAAATATTATTTACATACTTTTCTCCGTGGAGCTCTCGACTTTAATTTAGACCACACATTGAATCGACGTGATCGCCACAGCGATATGGGATAACTGATTGATCGAAATGATTAGAGGTCTCTAGTCTCCACCCATGACCGGGCATTTTTTTTAAATTTATTTAACGCAAAAAAAACTTACAGGGTATTTACATATTTATGTTCCACCAAATTAAGGACAGTTTGTTGGCGGATAAAGCGCTCTCTATCCTTTTGTGTTCTACCCACTAAAAAAAAATTGTAGGTGTAAAATTGTATATGTAAAGCTGTACGGCGTTCATAACGACATACACAACAAAATTAATAAAATGTATTAATAATAAAAACCAAAACTTATATTACTAGCGACCAGCCCCGACTTTGCACGGGTTAACAAATTATACATGAACTTTCCTCTTGAATCACTCTATCGATTACAAAAACCCGCATCAAAATCCGTTGCGTAGTTTTAAAGATCTAAGCATACATAGGGACAGACAGACAGCAGGAAGCGACTTTATTTTGATAGGTAGATAACTTAATACTTGTAGTTGTGAATTTTATGGAAACAACGGATTAAAATAATTTTATTCTAAAGCTATATGTAGCTAAAAGTGACCGTCCATTTAGGATTCGCTCTTATTTATCTGAATAAATAATGCTCCTCTACTTGCATGTTACTCAGTTGATATTTAACTTTAAAACCCTACCAGCTAATGTTTTACTGTGAAAACAAAATTTAAACGAACTTTTTGGCGGGCATCCAAATCGCTAACGGGGATCATAGGTCACCTGTTTTTGATGTGTGGACACACCTTTTGGCAAAAGCCTTGATCCTTGCCACAGTATTAATTTATTCTAAACAAGTAGGTATATAAGGTTTGCATCTTAGTTATTTATCGCGCCTGAATAGTAATTAGGTATGTGTACTATGGGATAGTGTTGTTAAAGTGTGTGCACATAATTTAAGTCTTGTCTTGTCTAGTCGCTGTTCAACCTTTTTAACAGATTGCCAAGATGGATCACGTAAAACTATAAGTTTATGACAATTTTGTAGCATTAAAAAAAAAATTAAACCTGTTTAATGCGTTAAATAAACAAGAACCTATGCGGAAAGATAATTATGATGTGTATCATATCGCTGGTAGGTTCAGTTAGGGGTTATAGGTATAACTAACCAGATGAAGCCAGGTGCAACCAGGCCGGAATAGCCTCACTGACCGCTCGCGCATGCGGAAATTAATGCCATCAAGTACCACGCTAACCCAATATTCGTTCCACGAGCAACACTTATAGATGAATTCAAAAACTATAAAACTTTTACTAATTATTTCTTATAAGCACTTAGAACCATGCAACGGTTTGAATTTAAAAACAATTAACTATAGGGGAATATTTTGTATTCAGGAATACGAACGTTAACATAGATACACTTGAATAATAAGATTGAGATTGTATCTATATAAGATGTAATTTTTTTTTAAAGATGTGTCCCGCCGAGTTTGTTGCCGGTCGCATATTGGGATACCCTCCTCCAATTTATTGAGGGGGGATTTAAATCTTCTCGGGACAGAGGTGTAGGGTTGGAGCCGGTGCATGTAGCTTTATTTGACGTTCATAAGCGCATTGTAATTATGCCTACTTGAATAAACTATCTTTTATCTTTATCTTTTTACAAATAACACAAAATTAAAATAGGCATGCCGTTTAGTTATACACCTAATATTTAATTTCTGTAGGCGGTGTTGTAAAAAAAATCTACTAAACAGTTTCATCAATTAACTTGCACGATCCGAATAATTGGCCAACGTCCAGTTGAATGTAAGACCTTACTGCCCAAAGCAAACGTTTACCAATTACTGAGTGCGTCTGATCTTTCGCTGGGTTGAATTTTTCAAACGATTCATCTTTTCTAACCCCTGCTATCAGGTCTTAGGTTGAATCTCAAACCTAAATTAAACTATAAACTGAAATAGATGTTATAATAATATAGTAGAGAAAAAGTGACCGATCTCTCCGGTGGCCAATGCCGGAATCGAACCAGCGCAGCGAGCGTCTTCAGCTTACGCGGCTAACTTCTCACTTGACCACCAGACCACCCGGCCACTATTTATCTATAGTAAATAGGTGTATGATTTATCATACTTAGAGACTTGTGTTTTTTTAATACTATTATTATAGTTTTATTTTGTAATTCGACATTTAGAGACTTTATAGTTACATCTCTATTTAATACTTTAGTTTGATTTGATATTTGCGGCTTAGATGTATTATATAATTATGGATGTGTTTTTTTTGCTCGTAAGGTAAATTCCATGCTGACGTGTAAAAGTGCCCTTGTGGCCTATTTGCTGAATATATGTTTGATGTTGATATCTTAATAAAATTATGATTATTGATTTGTTCCCTACGTACCTATATTAAAATGTAAAGATAAATATATATACAATTTTATAAAAACGAAAGTTCAAAAATTGATTAAACATTAATATTACGTATGATTGAATATCTTTTCAATAAATTGTAGCTTATTCACAACCAAACCAAAGGACAATAATACGATTTGTCATGTATTTATTTCAATGTTATCTGAAGTTTTTATTTTACCAACTGCTGTGTTCTGTTGGGTGGAACGGAGAGAAAGTTTTGGGCGGCCTTTTAGCTAGAATTATTCATGACTCGTTAGAAATTTCGATTGATTATATCGTTAAGCACAAATTAACTCTGCGTAAACCCCGGAGAATTTCGCGCGAAAGTTAGCGCCCGAATAATTTAAAACTTTATACGTTTCACGTAATGTATTGTTTTGTATTTACAATAAAGGACTGGAATGATTAATATCTTGTTTAGTCGCCGGTCAAAACATGAATAGACAAATTCAAGTAATTCCAACTTTCATTCGTAAGGGGAACATTGTTCATCGATTTTTAAACGATAGGAGTTGGTTTTAAATCCGAGCTCATAAATAATAATTGAATAATGTGGTTATAAACCTTAACAGAAATACATTATGACCGTGTTTACAAACTAATTCAATTCCCTATTGTTTAAAAATAAGTGATTCAATGTTACCCAAAGGTAACCACTATAAACGTTCCACTGCTGGGCACAGCAGGGATCGGAACCGGTTTTTTGCAAAAACTTCGAAATAACCATATCAAATATCAAATATCAAATATCAACATTTATTCAGCAAATAGGCCACAAGGGCACTTTTACACGTCAATATGGAATTTACATACAGCAAAAAAAAAAACACATCAATAATTATAAAATACAACTAAGCCGTAAATATCAAATCAAACTAACATAGAGATGTATAAAGCCTCTAAATGTCGAATTACAGAAAACGCAATAACAATAGTATTGAAAAAAAAAAAAACACAAAGATACAAAAACTATAATCTAAAATTATTTAGAGATGTAAATGTCTCTAAGTGTCATCATAACTAAAAGATTAAAATATATAGTAGTTAATCAAATTATCCTTAGAGATGTATAGGGTCTCCAAGAGTCAAAATCCTGTATACCTAATTAAAACATTCATTAAATTAAAGAAAATGATAGTAAAAATAAAATAGCATACGAGAACCGAATGAGGTGTGTCCATGTAATTATACTCAAAAATAAAGTTACTAAATATAATAGCTCGTGTTAGCTTAAATAGACCAGTCTCCACAAACAGCACCCGTTCACGAGTATGACGCGTATCTCAGCCATCGCCTCTCTCAACCTTCATTCGGGAAAGTGGCGACCCGATCAACAACGCCACCGTAAGCAAAGACTTTTAAGCGAGCATGACATATTCAAGCTGCCGGGCCATATTAATATTTAAATTGTAATAACGTATAGCTGTGAGACACAACATTTTGTTCTTGTATGTTACATGAAAAACGGTATATCTTCACATAATTACTAAGCAAAATGCCCTATATTGACTAAGAGATGTATAGGTCTCTCAAGTGTCAGAATCATTAAAAATATAAATATGTACAAACAAATTAAAAATAAAATTAAAACTTAGAGATGTATAAGGTCTCCAAGTGTCAAAAACTAAAATTAAATTAAGCAATATAAACAATATACCTAATTAATCGAGAACATGATGGTCTCATGTGTCAATTCTACTGGAGACTAGCATGATTAATTCACAATGAAAAGAAAAAAAAAGAAAAGAAAAACAATACATATTAACTCTTATTATACTATCGAAATCAAGCTGCCGGCTTAAAGGCATCTCTATCATCTATAAAATCATTTACAGTGTAGTACGCCTTACTCAACAAGGAGCGCTTAATGTGTGACTTAAATTTGTTAAGTGGTAAATTCGCTATATCAGTGGGAACTTTGTTATAAAAACGTGTACAGTTCCCGACGAAAGACGTACTAACCTTACGGAGGCGGTGGGCGGGCACAGAAAGTTTATGTTTGTTTCTAGTGTTATAGTTATGGATATCACTGTTAAGCTTAAATTCGTGGACGTTTTTCCGAACATACATAATATTCTCAAGTATGTATGTCATATTTTTCGAATTATTGTGTACTCGAAATGTAGGACTCAGTTGTGTGTTTAGATAACGACTTCGTATTATTAGATTGCCCAATTAGAAATGAAAATTAGCAAAGAACGGAAAAATACCGTTTTCGTTCCCATACAAAAAATACCGGTATCCGATCCCTGGGGCACAGGATTCCTTTCAAGCCCTCTTGGGATTGAGTTATAGTCCCCACGCTTGCCGAATACGAGTTGAGTTCTTCACATAGCTACTGCTAAATGTCAAATGATATTCCGTTATTCCAGAAAAAACTCATTGAAATTAGCTGGGCCCTTAATCGCGAACTCCGGATTGAAAGACAGACGTCAGATGTCAGATCCACTCGGCCACCGTTAAGGTTTTAATTTTATTTTGTAACACTTTATAAATAGAAATTCAACTGGAAACGGAAAAAGTAGCACAATTTTCAATTTAAAATTCTTCCATTTCTGGTTTTTTACATTCTTAGCCGAAATAGCAACATAAGAGGAGCGCTGCGGGAGGCGGCTGCCTGCAGTTAATTTAAACATTTGCCGCGAGCGGGCTGTTCGCCAATTAACAGGTCAACTCATTAAATTACTTCGCACCGGCTTGTTAGCCTAGTACTCTTTCTTAAGTGTTCATACTTCTGTGGGTAAATAGTCATAGTTTTAATAGCAGCCTGTGAAATCGTAAACGAAATTTCTGATAGAAAAAAATACCTACTTTGTCTCCCAATTTTAACAATCATCAAAAATATATTTTTTTAATTGAAATTTGCAAAATTTTTAAAGCAAGCATGCATTCTGTTTATTCTAAAGTTCAAAATAAAATAGCGTAATACATATTAATTCTGTTTCCTCAGCTGTTATGTTTGTTGCCAGTGGTTACAACCTGGAATTAACCCGCAGCCGCATTTTCCTGTTTAGAATATTTAGGTTTAAAAAACAATTGATAGGTATTAGGTACTTGTTAATTTGGAATTTTATAAAAACATAATTTGACACAGGGTTACAATTTAAAATTCTATGAACAATTGTACATTCTATAAATATTGTCAAGCATAACAACCATAACAAGTTGCGGACACAAGCACAACATAGGCATAGGTACAAACAGTATATAGGTTTTATAATGAACGATCGGGTACCGAGAATTTTCACGAAACAAGAGATGGAGAAAGAAACTCGTAATAAACGGTTTATCGAAAAAATCAAAGAAGGTTCCCTGGAGACAAAGGTATTAAGGATCCACTAATGAGATGTTGATTGTATCTCGTGCTCCGTTTGTCACCCCTCTGCATTAAAAACCTTTTTAAATAATATTTCTTTGCTCCAGGCAACTGTTAAAATGCAGGATGCGTGTAGGCCTCTTCGCAGACTTATGCAGATTTCATTAAACGTTGTAGAAAAAAGGCGTAGTTGTGTGATTAGGTTTTTAAATATTTTTTTGTAAAAAATCGCTTGCTTAGCTTCGCGCGCTGATTGGTCACATCAACCTAACACGCTCGTCCTTGCTTCGGTCGTCGTCGCACCTATCTTTAGAAATAAAATACTAGTACCTACCTAAATTCAACATCAAAATAAACAGAACAATTAGACTTTGACAAATACTTTTGAAAAGATAGACACATAAATGGTGGGAGGAAAACAGATGAAAAATAACTTTACAACTTGACTCAGTTGATTCTATGTATTTTTTGTTACATATTTATGAACGGCTCATGTTAGAAGCAACACTACAGTTAACCTCCTAATATGGGTAATATAAAAAAACTAACGCAAAGGGCATTCATGTTTACACATTGTTGCAAAACAGAATCGAAATTCCCAACCATCCATAATGCAGACGTGGCTGTATAGCGCAGTTATTTTAGACAGCACTTGCAGAATACAGGGCGATCTAAAACTGTTACGGTTCACGTCAGAGAGCCGAGCTCGGCCGACTGCATTCGGCGCACGTACCGCGCCTGCCTTCCCGCTGTGAAACACGCCTCGAGACAGGACGATTCTTTAGCCATACATAAACTTATATTGTTCTTGATGTTCAACTTTTAACTTTACAGTTAGTGTCGCATTACTTTTGCTACCTATTAGTTTAAGTGTTATATATTATAATTATATCTATGCTTATTTATTCATAAACCCCGTGTATGATCCTGTTTTTGTTCCTTTGGTTATATTACAGGGTTGCTGAATTACATAAAATAATGTCTTCATAATCTCCTATTCACATTTAGGTACATGCCAAAATCGCATTCTTCCTAACCTCATCAGTATAACCATAATCCTAATAAAGACAAGTTACAATCACGTACCCTAACTTTTCTCTCATAATGTACCCCTACCGTGTGTTTAATATTCAATAACTGCGTTTTATCTACAACTATCGAGGGTAAGGGGCTCCAAACTACGCGCTCGCATTCCGATCACGTACAACGCTGTCTTAACATCTGGATTGTTTCGGAACATGCTGTACCGTCTCAGTTTGTTTTTAAACTGGCATCTGTCGTACTGAACGAGTGGTCGTGGTCTTTACGTGTCCCCGTCGGGGCAACTTTTAAGCATAGCTATTACATTATTATATACAATGATATCGATATATTTCATTGCGAGCTTTGATATGAATAGCATTTTGTTTTATTTACATACTATCGAATTTCAGAATCGGTTTCGTTGTTTCTAACTTTTCAAGAGAATGTTACCATATTTTTGTATTGGTGATATCATATTATGAAACTTTAATCTGCGGTAAATCCGCTTGATTATTCTATAAGTATATTCTAATAAAGCTTAGATAAATAATTAATAATTCGTACAAAACGTAATAACTAAAATCCGTTCTGAGCCATGCCGGGTCCCAAGGTCCCCATCACTCTTGCAGCGTTTCCCCGCTGTATGGCGATGGAGACCTGTTAGACAAGCCATGACTCAGAACGGGGGTCAATCCCCTTCTCCCTTAGGCGCTTGCCGAGCTCTCTGAAGATACCTACTTCCTATTTTCGTTCTCTCATCCCATTAGAAACTCATATTCTAATTAGTACCTTAGCTAATAATAATCTTAATATGTAGCTACATAATTAACATAAAACCACAGCGAAAATAACTTTAATAACATACTTATTCAATACGTTGCATAAGACTATGTGTGTGTTGTGTTGACGTGGCCCGCTAGCGCTTGGGAACTGTTGATAGAGTTTTTGCGTCGCGATCTCCTGAAAATTGGAGGTAGACGTAGTACGTAACAAAGTGACGATGAAAGTTAGGCCGGTAACGCGGCGCTCGCTCACCGTTCGAGGCTCGGACTTTTTAATTTCGTTCCACAGCCACTCGCGGTAAACCTCGTTACAAGTTTAAATTGGCATTTCTCAGAGTAATGGTTAGACGCCAGTGGGTAAGTTGCTTGGTGTCGTCTTTACTTGGTAGGGTAATTCTTATTTAAAATGTATGAAAGGCGTAAAAAGGCAAAGCTTAGCGTTCGGTGCAAGTGCAACAGCAAAATCGTGGTACGAGACAGATGTCGGGGTGCAGTGCTTCTCATCTGTTTCGTCACTTGGTGTTAGAATATTCTATATTTTTAAATGTACTAGGTATATTTAAATGTCGAATGAAAATAATAGTAGTCATTATACGTATTTATCAGCAGCTTTTAAAATCTAGACGTCACAAACAAATAATTTTAGAACGCTTGATTGACGAATTGTTTGTACTTATATTGTTTTTATTTTATATTTGTTCTTGATTTGTATAAATAAATAATTAAAATTACGTATTGTTAATACTAGCACAATTAACGGCCAAACAACGTAAAGTTAGTAACGTTAAAGTAAATGTTGTGGTCAAAAATATTAACTTTGAACACATTTTTAGGCCCGGTTCACATTGACTGGCTGCACCACTGTGCATATACAAAGTTTATTCTAGCTGTAACTTTTTTACGGTAAGTCGAAGTTAAATAAGGAGAATAATTATGAAAAGTACTAATTAGGTACTTACTAGACTTGGTCCTGTCAACCTGACGTCAGAATGGCTGACCATATTATTTTCAATATTCCTCGATTTTTATTGAGATACCAAATATTTGATATCAGGTACCAAATAGTACAAAAAAGGTACTAAAACTTGGAGTAACACTCGCTGTAAATAGCGATCATGGTCCTGTCATCCTGACGCTCACCATTATTATACTGCATAAAATTCAAGAAAATAAGTCCCGTATCCCAGATTTAGCTCCCAACTGTTTCAAATCTCTGTGTTCGACGTTATTTAACACTTTCATTGAGATTTTTTTTTGCAAAAGTTGCTAACCAAATTTCAATCGGCAATCAGCGTCGATTCCTAGATGATCATTGAAAAAATAAAAAAATCCATAAAAAGTACATCATTAACATCAATCTCAATAGGTACTGCGCGGGCGCCAATCTTACCGTACCGGCGTATTCACGGAAACTGAATAGGTACCTTGAAATAGCATTTATCATAATCCACTCGGTTTAAGGTTCGAGGCAATAAACGTTAAGCACATCTCATGCCCCACGGCCATACTCCACTCCGGACTTCGTCCGATTAATTATTATCGATTGAAATAATCTCCAACTTCCAGCCAGTTTAGATATCAGAAGTTAAGTCAGAATCATGAACTGGAATTTTATATTATAAACTGCGTCTAATTGAAATCGTTCTTATTATGGTTTAAGAACTTTATTCTCAAAAATAAATTACAAAATTCATTTACTTGAGAATCATTACAAAACAAAGTGAAGTTCTTCTGGACAGTTATTCTTCATCATTATTTAGGTATTACTTTTGTCTGTTGTTAGTTATATCTTCAATAGATATCGACATTTCTTAGAACCGTTAAATTGAAAGTAATTTATTACTTGATTAAAATAGGGGCTCAATGTTTTTGATATAGTATTTAAGTTTTTATTTAGTATTAGTTTTTAGTTTAAATTTAGTTTTATTTAATCATTAGGTTACTTTGTTATACACGTTCAGATGCTTATCTATCTCGATGTCTGTCAATAGTCAGAATCGGAGGCTTACACCGGAAAAATTAAGGCACGTTCAGAATCAAACGGACTTTCTTACGCAAAGTAAGTGTGCTGTCTTTCGGCGGGGGGGTTGCTCATCTTACTTAATAAATATGTCTAGCGACTGGGATTTCCGGATGAGGGCAACACGCACACTAGATTTCCCTGGCGAGCCGTATACCTTCAGAAATCAGGTACACAGACAGAGCCCAGCTATCAATTGCATACACCCACGACTTGCATTTTGTATAAAGTTAATAATGTACTAATATGATTATTCAAAAGTTAAAACATTCTAAATATATGGCGGGTGGAAATTGCTTATCACCGCTAAAAAGTTCTCAATGAGCGAGTAAACATTTGTACACGCAAACATACGAGGGTCGGCGGAAATTTACTTTGCGTTTCTATCGAGTTCTACGGTTAAATGTGGCTTGTAGCCTCCAGAGGTTTACGAACTCAAGACTGGATTACACCAACTAGAAAACTTCGTATCGTCTGTCACGGGAACTTGAGCAATCTGATAATATAAGGGTTCGATTCGAGTTTAAGATAAATTGTGATTTTTATATTTTCGTTCGTGTGTCCCCAAACACATTGGATTTGAAACCCCCCGGTTTCAAATCCATATTATATGGCTCAAGCACTTTTATGAATACAAGATGTTAGGTACTTTTTAGTTTTATTAACAAAAGGCTTGTACCTACTTATGTTTATAAAAACAAGCGCAAAACTCTGACAGTTTTTAGACTAGATAAATGTATTTCAATATATAATTGCCCAAACTCTTTCTTTCCTACAGTAGATACCTATACATTTTCTGTCAAGAGACATGCTATGGATGGGCTATAACGATAAAAGAGTATCAGAGTCAGGATCAGCATTATCTCTAGATTAATAGACTCTTAAAATATTTACATGCATAACTAAAATGTAATTCTATGGAACCTGCTAACTATGTACCTAAACAAACCGCCATATTGAAATTGTTAGCAAGTTCCATAGAATGACACTTTAATATGACAAGGAACAGAAATATACTGCCCAATTTTAATGATGACTATATTTACTAAAATTAATAAATCTGTGTATTTAAATAAAATAAAATAAAATGTTTTTTAATGTAAACAACCTTATAAAACCGGGCAATAGCGAATCGAAAACAGAGTTGTTGGGTCAACTACTAAGTTCATAAATTATGAAATTGGTTTAATGCTCTAAGCGAATTAAGGTATCAGAAACCGCCCAAGTCCTAGTCGGACTCGCGCCCCGAGGGTACCAAAACACATTTTTTTTCTAAAGCCGATTCACGCTTGTTCAGTTTTTATTGTTCTGTATATTTTGATTTTTTTAGAAGTTTGTGTTTTTCGCAGCTTCGAGGCGATAGAATGAGATATTTATAACAAAGTGTTTGGCGTTGACAGACAAACTGATATTGAAGTAATCCTAAACAAAGATTTTTTTTGTTTTTGAGTCACGGTAGGCACGGTACTCTTATAGTGCTGATGCTTCTATTATATTATGAATTTTATACCTCTGCCGTATAAAGGGTTAATAAATGCGAATTAACACGACAAAGCTAATAAGATCAAGGTATTTGTATAGGACGCTCAGATTAATGCTAATCTTGTTGCGACGTTACTCTGTCAAATATAAATTAAATTTCATGTTTGGGGACGTTGTAGCAAACAGCTTTTGTGCGCTCGTCACTTAAATAAGCCTGTTCCTTTAGATACGAGACAAAACATATTTCTCATCATTGGATCCAAGTTCATGGACCCTTTATTGGAAAGGGTGTAGCAGGATAGCCTTTGAAAAGTTGCCCCCAGCGCTTTTGGTTCGAAACTATAACCAAACGATGCCTTTTAAGAAGATAATACTCTGCACAAAGTTTCAACCCCCTCCGACCCCCTGGGGGTCCACAGTACCCGATAAACCCCAAAACTATTTTATTTTTTTCCTCCAAATCTATGAGACGCACGGATCCCCAATTTTGCTCAAATATTATTGGAACTAAAGGCCATTGCTGGAAAAAATTACAGATCTCTATCTCATTCCATTATAAAAAAAAAATTGTAACAACCTGTATAATGACTTCCAGTCTTGGCACAATAACCATATTTTATTTAAATATGTACTAACGTCTTATCTATGTCATATCCAAAATTCATCCGCTTAGCAAGGGTGCAACAGTGTGAAACAAATGTAAATGTACCATTTAGTACCTACTTTTACTATGTAACACAGGCGGCATTATGTGTTAGGTATTAGGTACCTAATGTACCTATGTGTAAAAAACAACTACCGGCCAGCCGAGCTGCCCCTCGTGTTGGATTTCAGAGCACAATGGTGGTGTTATATGAATATGAATGAAACTATTGGTATTTATACGAGTAAGTGTTACAGTTTATTTTTTCATTTGACATAACATACCCTTCACTTTGTAGTGATATACAAGTGTAATAAAAATTGTGGGAATCCATTGAAGGACATAATCAGTATCGTGTACTGATTAGTAAAAAGTGGAAAAAATATAATATTTTACGCGAACATTTTTTGGCCTTTGTATGGAGAGTTGGCTGACTTGGGTCTTAGACGGCCTGCCCCATAGAAAAAAAAAATCCTGTCAAAAAATATTTCTTCAACTTTTTCCTCCGATTATGCCCTTATACGGATCCCCACCATTTTGGTTCCGCCTTGTATATGATTACACGCCGGAAGTTATGTTCATTGGAATACATAAATGTGACGTTATACATAAATGTGACGTTATCTATGAAGGGACCTTATTGTCGATGGCGCTTACGCCGCATAGAATCGCGCGGTATTGTATTTATATCGGAGCATCGTTAATAATGGCGTAAGCGCCATCGACAATAAGGTCCCTTCATAGATAACGTCACATTTATGTATAATGTGTATTTATTCGAGAAAGTGTTTCTGGTATTTTTTCCAATGAACATAACCTCCGGCGTGTAATCATATACAAGGCGGAACCAAAATGGTGGGGATGCGTTTAAGGGCATATTCGGAGGAAAAAGTTGAAAAAATATTTTTTGACAGGATTTTTTTTTCTAAGGGGCAGGCCGTCTAAGATCTAAGTCAGCCAACTCTCCATACAAAGGCCAAAAAATGTTCGCGTAAAATATTATATTTTTTCCACTTTTTTTACTAATCAGTACACGATACTGATTATGTCCTTCAATGGATCCCCACAATTTTTATTACACTTGTATAAGTTGTATATCACTACAAAGTGGAGGGTATGTTATGTCAAATGAAAAAATGAACTGTAACACTTACTCGTATAAATACCAATAATTTCATTCATATTTATATAACACCACCATTGTGTTCTGAAATCCAACACGAGGGGCATCTCGGCTGGCCGGTAGTTGTTTTTTACACATAGGTACATTAGGTACCTAATACTTAACTCATAATGCCGCCTGTGTTACATAGTGAAAGTAGGTACTAAATGGTACATTTACATTTACATTTGTTTCACACTGTTGTACCCTTGCTAAGCGGATGAATTTTGGATATGACATAGATAAGACGTTAGTACATATTTAAAAAAAATATGGTTATTGTGCCAAGACTGGAAGTCATTATACAGGGTGTTACAAATTTCTTTTTTAATTTTTTTTTATAGTGGAATGAGATAGAGAGCTGTAATTTTTTCCAACAATGGCCTTTAGTTCCAATAATATTTGAGCAAAATTGGGGATCCGTCCGTCTCATAGATTTGGAGGAAAAAAATAAAATAATTTTGGGGTTTATCGGGTATTGTGGACCCCCAGGGGGTCGGAGGGGGTTGAAACTTTGTGTAGAGTATTATCTTCTTAAAAGGCATCGTTTGGTTATAGTTTCGAACCAAAAGCGCTGGGAGCAACTTTTCAAAGGCTATCCTGCTACACCCTTTTGGAATGGAATACCTTTATTGAACATTTTTGAAATCAATGTCCACATATTTGTTAACATTTATTTGTAGGATTTTTTTAAAGTGGAAAGTGAGTGTCGTAGAAGTGTGCTATTTTATGTGCAAGAATAAATCTAAAGTGTGACTTGGACAGTTTTGTTTATAAGTACATAAGTAAGTAAATTCATACCTATTTATTTTTTATTCCCATCATAATATATCGCCTGCTATTCACTTATTTGGGCAGAATCAAAACGCTTTACAATAAACTTTCACTAGGTAAAAAAAAAAAAAAATAATAAATAAAACGTTTATTCAGAGATCTTTCTTATAACTAATTACATATATTCTTCTGCCAAACCACAGAGTGGTTTGTTGGCAGACGAGGCTCCTTTATGTATTTGCAAGCTAGGTAGTTGATAGGTAACTTAAACTTAGGTATCTACTTAACCCTTTACCTCATGCGCAGCCCTATATAGCAACTATTAAAGTTCATTTTTAAACAAATACTTTTTATTTATGACATGAAGTAAGGGGTTAACTTAAGGGGTTGTTAGTTAGGGGGTAATATTCACAGGCTAAATAGAATGCCAATTTGCAGCCTGATCTAGGAAAATTATCCGACATTAAGGCAATTAAACGAATTAGGCATTAGTTAAAGTGCCCGTGATGAACATAAAGTACACACTTTTAATTAAGCCACAACAGGTATTTTAATCGTTGCACTCTAATTAAGCTCCAACGATGAAGCTTTTTTTTATCCTGCCTTTATTTATTCATCAAAGCGGCTATGCGAGGACTAAGGAATTAATGGATAAGCCGCGACTTTTTAGCTTCTGATCTAAGAATTTCCGAGTAACCTTACGGAAGCCAAACGTGTCAGGATTTGACATCCTAAAGCTATAATGTACATATATGCAAAGAAAACAAAGGTTTTTTCAGTGAGCACATGTATAAATATATTCTTATACCTTTAAACGAGCAATTCTTGTATATTTATTTGTTTATATATATATATCGGGGATCTCGGAAACGGCTCTAACGATTTCGATGAAATTTGTTATATAGGGGTTTTCAGGGGCGAAAAATCGATCTAGCTTTGTGTTATCTCTGGGAAAACGCGCATTTTTTTAGTTTTTATATGTTTTCCGAGCAAAGCTCGGTCGCCCAGATATTATCGACATTAATCGACATGAAATCCTTAGAACTAGCTCATAGAAATGTTAATAGGTGTTGGTTTTCCATGTATGTAATAAAAATAAATAAATATAACGTGCCCCGACTTAGCACACGTATGATAATTAGTAGCAGTGAAGTAAGTAATTATTATTGACATTAAAATACTCCCATGTTTGATTTGTCTAGGATTTCAGTAACGATGACTTCTATTAATCCCTTTTCCTCTTTGTAAGTGCTTACTAATATTGTCCATCTCGAAATTGTTCTCACAAAGAAAATCTTAGCTTGTTAACTTTGGTTTGACAATTAATTACCTTCAGTGCACCCATATCAGAACTGTCAAAATAACTAAAATAAAATTACGGGAACTGAGGTGGGTATTAGGTACTTTAGCAGAGTCATCGTCGCAATATGATTTCAGAGTTATCAAAGTAAGGTAGATAGCTATATCCGCTTGTTACTGGACTTTATTACAAAGTCTCAAAATTAAGTATATTTAAGATATCTTATGACGTAATAACCGTGAACGATCAACGATGTTCTTTCAATGTTTGCAGTTTCAATGCGTAAATCTATTACGAGCCTGCACACATACACAGCCATATTCTAACTTTAAGATACGTCAAATATTAGATATCCAAACGATATGGATTGGATATGTCAGTGTCAAACAAGTGTCAAAAGTGACGTTTTTGTTTGAGGAAACGTCCCTTCTGACACTTGTTTGACACTGACATATCTTGGTCATGTCTAATAGATATTTAGCTCAAAATCCGAGCCACCCACAGTGAGCGGTAGGGCCCACAGTGAGCGGTTTGGACTTTCTGCGGTACGCGTTCAGAGTTCTGCGTTCTTTGCAATATAGGTAGCTCCTAACTTTACCGCACACAGGAGGCGAGGCGTTCAGACCGCGGTGCAGTTATTCAATTTTTCCCGCCAAAACAAAGAACGCCAGAACACCGCGATGGCAACCATCGTTATTAATATAGAACAAATTATGCATAGTCCCAGAAAAGCGTATTCTGTAACCACACCACTCCAGAAACCAAACCATTAGTTTAAGTCATAATGTTTACAAGAATCGGGCCAAGAAAGCTGAAGTTTCGATTGAAATTACGACAGTACAAACAGAATAATCTTAGTAAATAGGTTCCATTTCATTCCACATGCATTTTTCATTACTTTAAGGTAAAAACAATGAAATTATATCGCGGTAGACCCGTTTGTGTAATTAAATATAGCTGTATGCCGTCTGCCAAATGACATAGTTAAGTTATTCGTTACAATAATTTGTAAAAGTGAAGTCAGGCTTCTATCATATCATATAGAAACCACTAATACACTCCATTAACACTGTCCAAGGCAAAGCTGACTACGTCGATCCGTGGCTCCGCTTTATTGCATATAAGCTACCCGGCGCAGATGTCCCCGCTCTGTAATTGCCACAGTTCGTACCCCCAGTTTTAGTAGTACCAGATGTTTACAAGTGCTGCCTTGTAAGACGTTCACAACTTTAGTGCACTCTATGAAAAATGTGGTTCGTTATTTCACCGTAAACTTCCGTTGGGTTTGGTTCAGACTGCGTGATTTGTTTCTTGAGGTAGTTTTGCATAGGAAAGTAAAGTTTGGCCTAAAATTCAACAATCATGCCATACCTATAGAATAATTTATCTCGTCTTCCCACCTGCAGAACTGTGGGCCTTTCGCTCTGCTATATACCCACTTACCTTTGCAGTGAAGCATCTTTCGAGGTCTTTTGTTATCTTAGGACCTTGTGTGACTTGCTTCTCAAAATGTTTTCTTTGGCGTCTACAAAAACTATCTATAACACATTGATAATATTACTATCATATGCCTTTTTCGTACACGGGGCAATATTGTCCCGGTCATTTAAGAGGGGTGCTTGGGGCCATGTCAAATGTAAAGGCCATTTTGACTTTTTTGATTAAAAAAAGAACACTCAGGTACAGTCAGCATCAATAGTAGCGGATGAAACAACACGCCAAAAGTATCTGCCACCCTGGAGTACTCTTCCAAATAGAGACATATTTCTACAGTTCGTGTTCAAAGTATTAGACACACAAGCCAATTAGATCGTATACTGATATTCGAAATAGTACGAGTGAAATGCACGATATTTGAATGATATTAGTTAATTGTCAGTCTGATATTAGTGTCCGTTCGAATTAGCCTGAATGTCTAATTATTGTTATACATATACATAAAGACATATCTCTTTTACGCTTCATCTAATATAAATACACTGCCATAATTATTAGGTACATTTTCTAAAACATGTTTCTTCTAACTAGTGACGTTTTATAAATTTATATATCTTTTTTTCAGTTATTAGATAACTTTTGACGCGTAGTCTGATCCGTTCATTTATTAAGGAAATCAACAGTGACATTTTCTGCTGCTGCAATACTGCAACTGAAACAGTAACTAATGCTCCTACACACAACACTACTGTACAGTCTTTGTACAGTACAGGTGACGCAGCAAAAAGCTGTGACGTAATAATGTATTTTTTTACCTTTTAAGATTATTATCTATGTTAGTCTGTCTGTACGGTACCTATTTGAATTGAATTAGATTTGATTTCCTGCTGCAGTCGGCACCCGAAACTCACCTTTATTTACAATAAAAATCTCGGGACGTAGGAAATTCCTTTCGGGATTCGTTGAATAAATGAAAATGTTTTCAGAAATATAGCAGTTAACCATTCTATTTATTTAATTAACATTCCCTTTACTTTGCGCGCACGACGTAATTCGCGAGGTAATTACATTTTTAAACAAACGTGCTTAATAGGTATGCCTAATGAAATTAATTATTGTAATGAAGGGCTGTTGGACATTTTTTTGTTTCTTTCTATTATACAATTATAATGTAAGCACAATGTACCTAAATTAAAATATTTTTTTAAATTTTCAAAAATACAGAAGAAAACATGTACATATTCTTTCTTTTATAAAAGCGAAGCAAAAAAAGAATTTCCTAATTATTTTTTTCACAAAATTGTTTTTATTACCATGACTTATTTAAAGGTGACGTTCGGATGACAACTGCGGCTGTATTATTCGATTTCCTTGACCTAAGTGACGGAATGAACGTCATAATCCCGGCCGTAATGAAGCGGCAAATCTCACTCAATTTACTGCATCACAATTTATAGTAAACTGAATACTTATACTTATAAGTATTAGATTTAACTAGCAGAAAATAATCAAAGTCCTCTCGTTTCGTCGACTCATCAGAAGGGCTCGTTTGAAAAAAAATAAGGGCCACAATATCGAAAATGGGCTCTAACAAAAAGGGTCCCAGCAAACGGATCGCGATTTGCCCAACAGAGAACGGTAATGGAAATCCAACCATTATTGTGTTGGTGCAAAAACAACAGGATGCCGTTTTTGTAGGCCTAATCTGCTCTCGGCTAATAAAATGGGGGAACTGGTGTAATCAATTGTCATTATTTACAGTCTTCCAAAGAGAGTTCATTCATTGCGGATTAAATTCTGAATTACTGAATCACGTGTTTCATGTTCCAAATCGATCATGTATCAAAAACATATGTAAATCAATGGATTTAATTAGGACTCGGTAGATAGGACATTAATTATACCTTACTGTTTTGACCGTATAGCTACTTTTGAAAGACTTATTTTAATTTAACTATCTAATTTGCCTGCCTGATGCCTATTATTTAAGGTTATTAAAAAAATCCGCTTTTTGATTTTTCTTATACTAAATACAAACGTAAATGTTTAGCTCACTCAGCAAGCTTCGTTGCCTAAACACGGTACTCGACTGAAAAGCTCTCCATTATATCACGATTGTATAAAATACTATTATAGTCCGTAACTAATTTAAACCAGAGCCTGAACGTTTTCTTTTTCGCAGGTATGTTTAGCTTTTATTTAACATGGAATGTTTGTATTTACTTGTATGTAGGTTCAGATACAATTTTGCGCTTGCAAGATTTTAGACCCGCTTCACATTATTCTGTTGAGCTGAATTTTCACATTTATATATGCAAGTTGGGTGACAATGCAGTATTATGGTACTATCGAGCAGATTTGATGATGGACACAGGAGGTGGCCATCGAGACTCTGTGATAAAACAGTGCAACCTAATTGTGTTTGGGTTTGTTAGAATTGCCTCGATGACTAATTAAAAAAAAGTACAGTCAGCGATAAAAACTCGTATCAAAATGGCATTTTTTATTCTTATGTATTTAGAATTAATTAATACTATACAAGTAATTACATCTGTGAATAAAACAGTAAGCGGACCGCTTAGTGCGGGCGGGCTGGATTCACTTAGAAGTGTACTTACGACAAAATGACAATGCTGTCACATCGAAATATATGTACCTATTAATTAAATCATTGAGCAAAATTGTCTACCTTAAAATATTTTTTATCTGTTAAGTAGAAAAGTCCTAATTCCGCACATGTTTACGAAATGGATAAAACTTAACGGATTTAGTAAACAGACAAGATGCGACGTCCAACCGCATTAGTCCATTGGGAAGGATAATCGTAGTAAATCTGTGGTGAATCCGCTTAGCCACGCGTTGTATGACTTCGGTTATAGCAGTAGGTAGCATGTGATGTGGGTAAACTAACAAATATGCGCTGCAGTGATGAATAAACTAAATTATAGTTATGACAATGACATCTGAAAATATTATGTCGTATATGTATGTCGAATAGTCAAATTGTGAAATTGCCGACGGCAAATTGTAAAAAGTCCGCATTTTGTAAAATACCTAATGACATTAACAGCGCCGTTTGCAATTTGCCGCGGCATTTTGGTTAGATTAGTTCTTTAATTTACCATACGTGGCGCTGCACATCAAAACTATGAGAAATGATGGGGTGTCTTAAAACTCAATATAAAAACTACAATTTTGCGTTACCCCTTGTAAGAGGTACTCTCGATGCGGGGTTACAAATGTGGTACACATAGGTAGGTACTACTTGTGGTGCTATATTGCAATAGTGGATGCTGTAGTGTAAGTCTTATGTGGTTTCTTTTTTATAAAATTTAAAGCTACCTCTTAATTATATACCAATAAAATTTTACGAGTACAATGTTATGCTAGGTCTGTTTGTCAAACCTTTTCCTTGCTTAAGTGATTTTTCTATTCTACTAAATCACATAAACATTATACCTTTTCCAAACTTTCCTACTACGCCATTTTAATCTAAAACAAAATTACTTCTTAAAATATGATCCCTTGTAAGGGTGTTCGGTTTCGTGAAAACATAGTACGAGAGGGTGCGAAATTGAATTTTCACGTAGATACTGATGCTTAACCCGTACCTAAGCCTAAAATAACACATCTTGTTGTTCACCACATACTGCTACACGGCTATGAGTCTGAGAATACATAGATGGTCTCGACGATATTATATAATTATATTATAAATAAAATTAAGAAAAAAGTGTTTTGAATAGTGGCTGCTTTAACATTACTTGGTACAAATATAACATTATTGGGTATGGCCAAGTTTGGCCTAAATTTAACACATTTTTGTTGCTTTTATAATGCAGGCTCACCAGATGGTATGCACAATTATTATTAGACCTCAGTTTGAGTTCTGATCCTTGCTATAGTGTTCCTATGCTTCAATAAACCCGATGTTGCTAGGCTTAAAAGTGGTGTTTTCCCCACCATCATCTTGAAATTTGCCATTAATGTAGGTATATAAAAAAAATGACAATATTAATTTATATTAAGAAAAAAAATATATATTGTCATACATTCGCCGTCGAAGAATTCACTTATGACTTAGCGTAATTGCATCATCTGCACCACATGATTAATCCAATCTAAAGCTAAATTTAATTTCATTTAATAATTATGTTATATTTTTATAATTATTTGTATTTTAATATTTAATTGTGAGTTAGAAACGGACGAAAAAAAAAAATGAAAAAAAAAAAAAACGCCGTTATGCTTGTTTCAAGGGTTATAGTTAGTCTGGAATAAAGCTTTATCCATTGTTAGAAATGTCTAGCATAGCATTATATAATTTTGAAATATATTTTTACGTGCCCTGGAACTTCTAAAGCATGTGATAAATAGCAAAACAGCAGAATTCACTTGGCATTACACGACCCAACTCTTAGTGGAATTAGTGCACAAATTTTAGCTGGTTACGTATCTCAACAGTAGTTTCCATTATCCATGGTCGCGCTCTGGCTTGAATTAATTCACCGCATTAAATTTAGTTTTTTTTTTAACTTGGATAATTATCATTTGATCTTTTTTAAGTTTTTTGTACGAGTAAGTACCAATAGTGGAAACTCCCTATTACTCCATTTTTGAACTAAACAAATGTAAACACCAAAATATTTCATTTTAAAGGTACGAGTAATAAACTCAAAAGATAAGTTCAAAACAATGTAAAGAAAAGCATTAAGCTCTATTTTTTTTTTTCAAATATTTTGTAGGATATGTTTTAAAGTAAGAGGGGAACACATTTTTTTGATCTTAAAAGCAAGTATTATCTATAGTACTTTTTAAAAATTAGTTTTTAAAACTTAATTTTCAAATAATATGCGAGATGTTGATTTTTACAAAAAAAAAACAATAAACTAAGTAGCGGCTTACAAACTACACTTATATACCTACAGCCAGACGGACGGACGGATGGATACACGGACATGACGAAATTGTACCTAAGGGTACCGCTTTTGTCATTTTGGCTTAGGCCTAACGATACGCCTTGCCTTTCCATCAATAATGAGCTTTATGAGAATAATTTCATTAGTACCCACCTATATTGAGCAGATTAAATTAGCTCGAATGATTTTTTAACATTAATAGTCACCTGCCTGAACACATATCAAATTTCAGACATTAGTCGACTTGGACAGGTCAGCAAAACGCATTAGTAGCTAGCCAAATAAACTTGCATGTTGACAAACATATCTATTCACCTACATGCAACGCCGGTGTTTGCAATATGTCTCGAGCTTTTATGTGATTAAGTTGGATATTGAGTTGCAGAGCTGCAGAGTGCACTTTGTCGAAACATGTCAATGTCAATGACACTAATTATGTAAAGTGACCGTGGGGTTGTGCTAATAGGATTAGTGTGGTACTTAATGAGCTTGACATATTCAGAGCCCATGTTATTAATATAGGTCTATAAATTGTAATACGGTTTATTCTGAAGAATTTTGTCGTTTCTTGTGTATTATCAGGTAAGAGATAGGTATAGAAAGTACTGAATTAATTCAACAAATTACGGATGATTTCATTTTAATCGTTTCTGGTGGTTTGGTGGTATTTTATTTAATACAAAGTTTTAAGCGTGTGGCTTTAGAACATCTCATTATACACCCGTGTGCATAGACGTATAGAAGGGTAATGTGTTTTAGTCTATGTATGTTATTTTAGTACGGTTAGCTTTATACTAGCGTTATAGATTCCCTGTTAGGTCTTAATTATCATTTCTCGGTATCCCTTAGACCCACTACGCTGCTAAGTTTCGACGACGACGACAAGGCACGGAATCTCTGCTATACTTATGTTATATATTTTTTTAATAGCCCGTTTCAGTGTCCCACTGCTGGGCAAAGGCCTCTCCCCTTGATCTTCACAGCTCCCGTTGTTGTGCTATTTCCGGCCAGTTACTGATGAAGGCGTCTAAGTCGTCCCGCCATCTCTGTCTGGGCCTGCCACGTCCGCGCTTTTTTTTGCGGTATCCACTTGGTGGCTATACTAGCCCACCTATCTGGATGCATGCGGCAGACGTGACCCGCCCAGTCCCACTTCAGCCTGGCGGTCTTCTCCCCCACGTCAGCTATGCGTGGTTATAATTTATATAGTAATATTATAACTCTGTCTGTTACCGTTCCACGCTTAAACCGCTGAACCGGTTTAGATGAAATTTGGTATGACGATATTTTGAGGCCCGAAGAAGGACAGGATCATTTGTTTATAATCGTCATTATAATAATCCCACGCAGATGAAGTCGCGGGTAGAAAAACCACAGTGAAAAACCTTGTCCTAAAGAGTTCATTCAAGTTAAAATCAAACTTTATATTTTTATCCACATTTTTAGACTATTAAAAGGTAATTCTTTAGTAAAAATTAAATTTTGCACTAAGTACCTATGTTTGAAAATATTGTATAACCTGCTAAGCCAGCTAGCATCATCCACTTATATAAGTAATGTTACGAACAGACCATGTTAATTTAATTGCAGCAGCTTCCAAGTGCAGTCGAGACCTGCGCTAGTGCACCTTAGCACAGTCTTAAACCGATAGTTTGAGGAATTATCGCTAAGAAACATGGATCCCAACAAAAACATAAATGTGAAATGAGAGCCAAGTTCAATATTAAGAATATGTGTCGTTGTTGACTCGCCGACAAAAGAATTGAGATCTATATGTGTGCCAAGTTCTGTGCTGTGTAGAAAATCCTGAAATTATAAAGGATGTGTCTTGGCTAGTTTTTACGTATAGGCATATAGGTAATATATATTTATCTGTGTTACTTTTTCAAAACTTTTGGTTTGTTTTTAAAAACTAGCCAAGACAAATCCTTTATAATTTCAGGATTTTCTACACAACACAGAACTTGGCACACATATAGATCTCAATTCTTTTGTCGGCGAGTCAACAACGACACATATTCTTAATATTGAACTTGGCTCTCATTTCACATTTATGTTTTTGTTGGGATATCATTACTTTTTGTACAAAAATTACTATAGTATTCATCATGAAAGCAGTTTGCCTAAGCTGAAAAGGAGACCCTCGCTAACGCGCGGTTAATTGTCAAAAAGTTTCAGTTTTCAGATTTTTTCTTTTGTATACGCCTAATAGTCTGCCTTCATGCCAAATATCAAGTTTATAAGTGATCTAGAAGTGGGTTAGGTTTTTGGTCTATAAGTATTATTTTTTTTTTCCATCGAAATATCAATAATTTCCAGTTTTCAGGTTTTTTCCTCTATATGCACCTAATAATCTACCTTCATGCCAGATATCAAGTTTCTAAAGTCATCTAGAAGTGGGTTAGGTTTTTGGTCTATAAATATTAATTATTTTTTTCCATCGAAATATCAATAATTTCCAGTTTTCAGATTTTTCCCTCTATATGCACCTAATAGTCTACCTTGATGCCAAATATCAAGTTTCTAAGTCATCTAGAAGTGGGTTAGGTTTTTGGTCTATAAGTATTAATTATTATTTTTTCCTTAGAAATATCAATAATTTCCAGTTTTCAGATTTTTTACTCTATATGCACCTAAAAGTCTACCTTGATGCCAAATATCAAGTTTCTAAGTCATCTAGAAGTGGGTTAGATTTTTGGTCTATAAGTATTAATTTTTTTTTTCTAAGTCATCTAGAAGTGAGTTAGGTTTTTGGTCTATAAGTATTAATTTTTTTTTTCCATCGAAATATCAATAATTTCCAGTTTTCAGATTTTTCCCTCTATAAACACCTAAAAGTCTACCTTGATGCCAAATTTCAAGTTTCTAGGTGATCTGGAAGTGGGTTAGGTTTTTGATCTATATGTCAGTCACAAAAATGCCGGTTTTTAAACGTTAATTTATCAATAACTGTTTGAGCTATGTTTATGAAATTTTGTATTTTGTACAAGCTAAGGGACTTGAATACATGTGCCAAATTTCATGTGTGTAGGTTAAGTAGGTTTCAAGTTGTCAAGGGGTCAAAAGTAGCTCGAAATGGTTCGTGTAATATTACACACGGTTGCTGCGTCGCCAGTTCCTTTTTCTTTGAACTTGGCTGGACACGCTACCGCGTGTCTAGATAGAGCGCTTGATAGGTGGGTACTACAGATGTTGACAATTCAGCTGTAGGTAATTGTAGCTACTGCAAAGCTGCAAGTTTCGACCAATAACTCAACTGTTTAAGGCTAAATGTCTGTTTACTTTATTATAATTGGTTTTATCTCTAGTAGCACCTAAAATGACTGTCCAATGGTGGTATTATAGGTAGTCCAGTGTCGAGTAGTTAAACAAATCTCTGTTTTGACATTTTGCTGGGACATCAGAGTTATTTGCGACCACTACCATTGAAACCTGGGTCGAAACGTCGTAAATAATGGTAACAAAATAAATTTGCGTTAGACCCGGTTTAAATTAGGGCTCCCGGTATCCGTGTTACACGCCGAAACGAATACCCGTGTTCTTAAGCCCGGCGGTGCTAAGAACACGGTTTACACGGAACCGCCGGGATCCGGATACGTATCCAATAAACGTTCCCAAGACACGTTTCTCAGATACGTATCTCCGTTTACACGGGTACTTAACACCGGCCCGAACGGATCCGAAACAGGTTGACCCAATCAATGCTCTAGGTCTGGGTATGTAAGGTCTAATATTGAATGTTGACTTCAGATGAACTCGTTTGGCGTACGATTTTTTTTTAATTATTTATAACTGTGTTGATATAACATATTTAGCCAACTATACAATATATTCATCGAAATAGGTGTCCCTATCCTATATTGTCTACTATTTTTAATTTTAAACGCACTCGTCCCTAGTTTAAATTAAAACCTTAATTTTTTACTATTATTGCTTTTAAGCTAACATATTCATTATTAATTACATAATTAATATAATTATATTTCAATCAAAGAAATACATTTTATACATGTATAATTGTGTAAGTAATATAGTTTCGTGAAGAATAGATGTGCAGACAAATACTACCTATATTAGTTAAAAATAACAGTTAAGAAAATAAGTATGAATTACTTCGTGGTTATTTCTTCTTGCAACGGGCGACCCCCGCGCAGTCAGCTTTCTCGCGCAGAGAATTGCAATCACAATCCAGCGCGGGAACGCTGCCTGCGTATTGGGCACCCTCCCGATGGCACCAGATCTTATTATTATCAATTTACTGCTGAGCGAAAACGGCAAATCTGCTAGCGACGCAAAATAAAGTACACACAAGCGGCATTCGAAACGCAGGATTTCACGCGAGAACCTTAAAAAGAAACCCATGCTACCTTGGTTACCTAGCGATTATATTGTTAAGAACATTAAGATAGATCTCAAAATTGGTAATCATTCATGTTCACTTGGGTCACACGAGTGTTCAGGTAATAAATGCCGGCCGCTGGTGTTCCATTCATTAGAACGTGTTGTTTTCCAATACCCTTTTGTCTGATATCGCCGAAAACAGGTAGGTACCCAAACCATTATCAGAACTGCCACAACCAATTATAAGCTTTATGTCGGTGTAATAAGGTGAACACGTCTACACAAGAAATTGTAACAAATGCAGCGGCATCTGCCTGCTGATAAATAATCATATTGTGTATCTACACAATATGATTATTTATCAATTTTTACATGGTTTACTATAATACTTAATACCTAGATGCCTGGCTTACGTAAGTTAAAAAATAATACAATTAAAAAATATACATTTCTTATTGACAGAATATTTATTCGATAAAATATACCTATTCGAGAAAACTCACACATACATTGTAGGTAATATCAGTAATATGATTGACAATTGATTGAATTTTAATTATAATTATACTTATAGGACTTATATCTACAGATTATTAAAAATATAAGAACTGTTTAATAATGTGCAATTGGTAAGAATATTGTATGTATTACCAGATCATACATGGCCAGTTTTTATCGTACAGTCTTCTCTTTATACTCTTTATTGCTTTTATTTTTTATTACTAGCACTTTATATTTATTGCTATCAAGTTATATAATAAACCATAAAGTATTAGTATTTGAAGTCTTATATAAAATACTATTTTGATAGTAGCATGTAGGTATACCTACTGTATTTCTAATTTTCTACTCGTATTGCAACATTGCAAGCAAAAACTACCTGCTCAGAAAAGGGTTTTGTAAACCGTTTATTGAATTTCGACTCTATGAACCACGAAATAAGGTTAAATACGAGTGACAGAAACTCATCATGAATCTTTTGTCTATTCATTTGTAGCTCTTAAGTACCTACGCCGGTTCGTTCCTTCGCTACTCGTCAAGGACGTCTCCGGAGCCACGGGTAAATAAGATCCGTTTCTTCGAATACCCGTTTATCCGTGGGAACGGATCTTAATTACACGTTTCTTAATTACACGTGCGGAACGGGCCAGAAAACCGTGTACGTGTTATTCGGAAACGGGTATTCGAAACGTGTAAACGAAACACGGACTCGACCGCGAGCCCTAGTTTAAATAAGTTTGTTTTAATAATTTGTACCTTCCAATATTTTGGAGTATTAGGTGGTTAAAATGTTAAGTCGTTACGATAATTTGATCAAGCGGTTCGTGTGTACCTGCCCTTAGTTGCTAAGACATGATGAATGTGACTTGTGCTAAGGACTCGACTAATGAGCGAACTGCGCTGCGTCCGACATTACTTGAATATATGTATCAACGAGGAATTAAACCGACTCGAGTACCCGTGTTGAGGGTACCTGTTCTTCGTGATAATTAATGACGCTAAGCGTTGTTAGACAGAATACATAGCTTCGGTACCACTATGGAAGAAAGTACAGTCCGCATCAAAGAGACGATGATAGATAAATTCCCTTACCAATACGTCGTATAGTGAAGATGTTTTTTTTGTTAAACCCTGTTGTGAGAGTACCGTTAAATATAATGGAAAACCATTTTTAAATAAATTTATTGCTTTCAGGTCTAAATTTCTCCTCTCTTAGCTTTTATTAGTTTAACGGCTTATGAGGACGTTACATTTCACGTTGACGAAGTTCTAAAAATAATACTTTTTTTAGGGTTCCGTCGTAGTAAACTAGGAACCCTTATAGTTTCGTCATGTCCGTTTGGCTGTCTGTCTGTACGGTTGGCGGCTTTGATCCGTAATCGTTAGTGCTAGAAAGCTGAAGGCATAGAAGGCAGTTACGCCGACAAAGTTCGTAAACAAAAAAATAACAAAATATTTTTTAGGGTAGAGCTCCCTTACACGAAAAGTGGGGATGAATTTTGGGTGTCGTTGGATAGGTCTTTCAAAACGGATACCTATGGGTCTTCAAGAAATATTTTTTGATAAACATTCTCGTAACTAGGGTACCCTACACTAAGCATGGCCCAACATGCTTTTGGCTGGTTTACCTAAATCATAAAATATTCATAAAACATCGTCAGCTTACGCATACGATTGACGAGCACCTATTGGAATTCAATTATGAAAAAAATGAAAATATTTATTCAATTCAGGTAGATTCAATAAGACGTTCTCATACGTGCTGCACTCACGCAGTAGAAAACCTTTCAGAAACGCGTCTTTGACTAACTCGGTAATCGTCGCACACAATACCTCCTTTGTGACAAATAGAAGAAAAAGCAGGCCTTTCTATGCCTGCTTAATTTTTTAGGGCTGTACCATATATGAAGTAACTAAATCATCCAGGTTGTTTTTAAACGTAGGTAATCGGAAATGGAAGGGAAAACCGACAGCATGAAAAAGTTAAGGTATTCGCTGAAGCGCATTTACGGGGTTGGTCTCTGACTGTCTAGAACACAAAATGACTAGTGTAATATTTTGCCTATATCCCTTTTAGTCTACATCGCAAACGGTCTAGAACACAAAATGACTACAATTATTTAGACCTTTATTTACCTACATTTCGTCGGTTTATCTTTACGTTAGCGATGTCGACGGAGCCCCGCTGCCGCGGGGCTCCTATTTCTGTGCGGTTTGGCCTTCGGCCATTTGAAGATACCTAACGAACCTAACCTACCTATATGTGGTCATTTTGTGTTCTAGACCGTTTGCGATGTAGACTAAAAAAATATAGGCAAAATATTACACTAGTCATTTTGTGTTCTAGACAGTCCGAGTTCAAAGCCATTTACGTTACCAAGCCGCATTGGGCCAGCATGGGGACTATAGCCCAAACCGTCTCGCGGATGAGAGGAGGCCTGTGTCTAGCAGCAGTGGGACGCATAAAGGCTGAATTATTATTTTTATTATTTCCCTTTTTTCTCTTCAAACTTAAGTTAGGTTAGGTACTTTATAATATGGCCCAAGCTGCCGGTGGTCAGGGCCGCAGAGAGAGGAACCGGCGGACTATACGCACCGTGTCCAAGATCATCGCCTTCTGCATCTGACCCTTATTTTTATTTATTATTATGTAGGTAGGTACTTGAGGACGAGTTAAAAACAAAATATAGTTTTTTAGGCAACCTTGTGTTGTGAAAACTGTAAGACCAAACATTTGAGTTTTATGGCTAGTTTTCATTGGGCTTAGAATAAATTTAAAAGTGGAAATATTTACTGCCTTGCATGAGACTTGAACTCCCAAAAATCCAGTTCAAGTTTCACCCAAGGCAGTATTTTTTTTACTTTTAAATTAATTCTAAGCTTATTCTATCATCGTTCGCAGACGTTTCTGCTTGTTAAAAACTAATTTAGTTTTCATTATAATTGAATCAAGAACGTAAAGAAAACTTTAATATTTTCGATAGCACACGTTCTTTGAATGCTACGAGTATCTTCTGGCTTGAATACCTATCCGTACACGCACTCTGGTTTTGCAAAAGTAGGCTACTTTTCACATTCCGCTCTGAGAATGCTTCACGCACCGTGGTAATGTACGAGATACTCGTATGTATGTAATTAATGGATGTAAACATGCCTCAACAAGTTTCTAATACATTTTCAGCGGCGCGAATAATGTTTTTGTTTGAAACAACGGATTGAGTCTCCAAAATCCTTGCTCCTTGTTATTTTCACGGCAGAGTAACTGGGTGGATTCCATTAATGTCTGCTAACGACCGGACGCACTTCGGATTGGGGTTTAAAAGGGTTGAGTGGTTTTGTACAATCGTTCTGATAAAAAGGGATGGGTGTTAAAGCTTTTAGCGATTTAAAAGATGCCCCGCGCCGGTGGATTAATTTCGGCATCAATGGACCAATAAGGCAGCCCTGTATTTAAGGTGGTGGTACACGATTGCCTGTAGGGACCGGAATATGTTACTTTTTGACTTCGCTTTTTTTTCCTGACCTTTGGCTGTGAGCCCATATTAAGCCTCCATTTCAATTGTGCTAGCGGTTTTACTATATTCACTATAGCAAGATGCATTGTCTGTGACGCTGTTTGCTGGTGAAATGGTACTCGTACTAGCAAAATCTTTCTCCAAATAACTATCAATACCTGTCTTAAATGAAGATATATAACCGAATCACCTTTCAATGGATCGTTTAGTGGTGCGAAATCAAGTGAAAGGCAAGAGATCTTGCGGTCGGTCTCCAATCAGAACGACAGGCCTCACACTCCTCACAGGCCTCGTTAAATCGACAATCAAGTGTTCCGTCACCAAGTGCCCTCACAACGCCGGGTGTAGGGAGATAAGACATACCGAAAGCTGCAGTTCTAGGTGAATGACACGATCACGTTTCTAGATTAGATATACTACAAAAGTGCATGCCTACACTTCATCATGCACTTTTGCAGCTTGATATACGAGCAAAATATTACAAAGAAATGAAGTAAGCAGAAGCTTAACTTGAAATAAAAAAATCTACAAGTGTAGATATAAAATTTCACGAAATATTTAAGGAACTAAGCAGAGACTTAAGGTGACAGTCCATTTTCAACCGCAGCTGCACTACTGTTAATTTTACTATGGAAATTGACAGTAACGGCGACGCGTTCAGTATCAGTAGTGCAGCTGCGGTTGGAAATGGACTGTCACCTTTACCCTTATTGTTAGTAAAAGAAAATGTTTCTGGTACCGTAAAATGAGGTGAGTAGGGTCAAAACTGAAATTCAAACCTCGATAACATTTTATTTTTAGATATGAAAACTGAATGGTGTATATAATAAGTGTTCCGAACGTTTGTATTTTAGTTTTTATTTTATTTTGGGTAGTTCCATTTCATAACTTTGACGATAAAGAGGAAAACCCACCTCACCCCGTAGTGCCTCGTATTTGGGGTGAGAGGGGTTTTCATACAAAGGTGATTTTGGAAGATTGTTGGATCGATTTTTTTTTATTATGCGTATTACTATAGCTCCATTTTAAATTGGAATACATTATTTATGTAGCAGTAGCCTTAAAATCCCTTCTCACCCCCCTCTCAAACCTTCTCTCCCCATTCATAACCCACCTCTCCTCGCGAAACCTACTCACCCCGTTTTACGGTAGTGATAAGATTTTTTTAAAGCTGCCTTTACAAGAAATGGCCATAACAAAAAATAACCTTTGCGCTTTCCACATCAGATATCGCAGAAGTGGAAGTGCTTCTTGCTCATTGCACAAACTTTAAGTTGTAAATTCTTCAGAACTGTAAGTATAAGGAATTGACTACTGGAGGATTCCTTTACAACTATTCATTAAGCCTATGGAGATGTTGAAGCCAATGTAAATAGTAAAAACCCGTCAAAAGTGAAAAATAATAATGAAACATTGTTAAAATGGTGTGATAGTACGGAACCCACGTGAAGTGGCGCAGGTCCGATTAGCAATCGCTGTATATGAGTTAAACTTCATTAATCATTAATTAGCTCAGAACCGGGACAAGTGGCGTACTAGAAGAGAGGCCTACGCTCAGCAGTGGGCGATAAAGGGCTGATAATAAAATTATGATGATGATGAATCTACTCATTCTTACCAAAGACATATGTAACTCCGTATAAGATGAATAAAGTTTAAGTAAAAAACGTGCCTCGGAAATCAAGAAAAAGTAATTCTCGAATAGATGGCACACACACCTTTGGCCTATGCTCGGTTAGATGGCGTTGACGACCCCGTTTGTTTGATGTTTAACAATTTTAACACATAGGTAGAGTCTGTGCGGAAAGAGAAGAGTCGTGGAATGTATTGGGCCTCATACATTCCACGACTCTTCTCTTTCCGAACAGACTCTACCTATCAGTGAAATTAATAAAATCATTTATCCATATATGTCATTTTTTTTATAGTAGGTATTATATATTTTCATTTTGAGTTTTAATCGTGTGTCGATAGATGGCAGTAAATTTACTGTGACTACAAAATTTACTATGACAGGACCCCTCTATTGTATCTATACTCTTTGTTCTTACTAATCTTTTTACAAATCTATAAAGCGCAAATAGTTACAATCTTCAAACTGCTGTCGGCTTACTATGAATCTCGATATCATTAAAACACTCATCATAATAATATAAGTACATACATAATACCTATTATTACCTATAGATGCTCAATTATAAAACTTTCACAGACTTTTATTCATCTAATATTTTTGCTAGAAAAATAAACGATTGGCCCCAATTACAGGTTTCACAGTTTTAATTGGTTTATCGGAAATAAACCAATTCCAATTTAATTTTTTCCTCAATTACCAATTTCTAATATTCTACTACGTAGGTAGGTATAACAAAAAAAATTACCGTGGCCAATAATACATTACCGTGGCCAATAATACATTACCGTGGCCAATAATACTTTATACCTACATATATATTTAATATTAAAAGCAGTTAAGAGTGATGTGATGACCTGTACCTATTGTTTGTGTATGTGTCTGTTTATATATATAAAAAAAAAAAAAAGTTTTATAGTTTATGTATTGTTATACAATCCCACCAAAAACATAAATGTGAAAGTTGACTTCGCCGGAAAAATAATTGAGATCTAATCTAATCTGGGTGCCAAGTTCTACTTTGCTTGGGAATTGGGATGTTAAGTTCAGTGTTTGACTTGGCTAGTTTTTATACTAACCAGCTATATTCAAGAAATTTGGGGTTCTAGGTACCCCCTAAGGGTCATTAATAAATGAAGCATATGTTTATGTTTAATAGATTTTGAGTTACGTAGCTCCAAATGGTTCGTGTAAACACATACCTAGCCAATGCGTCGCGTCGCCAGGTCTCTTCTTTTGAACTTGGCTTGACACGCTGCCGCATTATAAAAACGATGTTCGAATAATTTGAATAGTTGCGTACTTTTTGACAGGTGTTACGAAAACAATTTTCCAACGAAATTTTCTGAAAAATAAAAAAAAACAGTTGGTATAGGTATAGTTGGTCAAACCAAATTGTCAGTAAAAAGCACAAAAAAACTATACTCATCCATTTCTTTTGGGTGCTAGTACTAGTGTAAGACAAAGATAGTAGGTATGATTCTCTCTGTCTATGTTTTAAATGAGACAGTCCTTTGACAAACTATACCTACTGTTGTTTTATACTGATTGCAATAACTGGTTATGAATTTGTTTTTGACCAGCGACCCACCCCGGTTTCACTAGGATTAACATATTATACATTAAAAAACCGCATCAAAATACGTTGCGTAGTTTCAAAGATCTAAGCATAGGGAGAGACAGACAGCGGGAAGCGACTTTGTTTTATACTATGTGGTGATAGTTGACAGTTATCAAAGGTGACAATTCTGGTCATAGAATTAATATGACTAGAACAACTGTCAATCTTCAAAAGTGCGACCAAAAATGAAATGCAAGTGTGTGCGTAAATTGTCTATGTGAGATCATAAATAGTGATGTCATGTTACAACATATTAATAATCTGTCGATGTTTGATTGCTTTTTCAAATGTGTTATTTTAAACGTTAAAATTCTACGACATTATGACGTATAAATAACACTTGCACTGCGTGTGGTATCATAATCGTTGCAGACTTATCTTAATGTAACTCTTACTGTGTTGGAAAGTGAAGTTTTAAATTTACCGCTAAACATGAGCACCTTCAAAAAGGTATAACAATCGTTATTATTTGAAGTCGGTTATAAAAGCTAATATATCTTAATGATGTCTTGTGAAGAAATAATTACATAGCTATTAATATACCGACAAGTTATCGATACTGTCATATGAACATTTTGTCAAGCCCTAGCGTAAAGTAACAGGTTATGTTTTTACACAAAATATTTTAAATTATAGACTAATATCATAAAATATTAGCACACAAAGGAAGAAAAACGTATAATGACTTTATAAACCGGCTTCTTATACTTTTTACGCTGTTAATTTGACAAAATATTGTTATGAAAATTTCGCTCGGAATATCATAAATCCTCTGAAATGAGTATTTGCTTGGATTATTTGGCACTGTAACACTGAAATCTGGCACACTACAAGACACCATCTTCACTGAATTACTTTATTTAACACTTTTCGTCCTAATCCTTGTATATTTTTCAATTTGAAAATTACCGTGATACGCTCTTGGCCGTCGTCAAACTCAAAAGTGGTTACGTTTTCTCATTGGTAGTCTGACTTTTTCGCACTCATGGGATGTTCATATACGTGATACGTCCCTTTCGCACACCTAAACTGTCTGTCAAGCGCGAGCGGGAATTGTATGTCTGTGATTCTGGTTGAAGATATTATGTCACGGTTGACAGGTGATAGATCATAATTATCCATGATAAAATCAGAACCAGTTATTACAATCAAAATTAACCTCTGTTTGTAAGAGATTCTGTCATACCTACCTACCTTTAATACGGAGTAGGAATATAATGAATACAGGTTCAGGTATTTAATTAATTCATGTTTAGTACGAAACTACCTCAGGCATTTCTTTAGAAGACAGGCCACAAGGGCGCCTATACGCATCAAGCAGGGCTCGGAACCGGTTTTTTTTTGAAACCCCGAAATAGCCCAATATTTTTAATTATTTTATGCTCTTTACGTACGAGTACGACTTAATCATGTATTTAGGTAACAACTTCGTATTATTAGATTATCCCGTCAAAAACGAAACAATAATTCAAAGAACGAAAAATAACGTAATAGTACCGGTATTTTTTGTATGAAGAAAAAACCGGTTCCGAGCTTTGGCATCAAGTATCAAACGAAAATAGTTGTTAATAAAAATCAATCAATATGATAGTTTTACACAATGGGTATGAACCGTGCGAACAACCAATTTTAATAACGTAGGTATTCCTGTACCTACCATCAGTTTGTCACTGACATAAACGCCGTCGAGAACGTAATTTATTTTCTATACATCTCGCTCGTACTCGCATATTAGTGCAAACGAGATGTATAGAAAGTAAATTACGTTCTCGATAGCGTAAATGTCAGTTTTGACACTGTCAGTGACTCATAGTACGGGCTCTGGTGGAATTTCAAGTGAAATTTTTCTTTTTTTTTGGGGTTCCCTTTATAGTTTCGTATTTGCCCTCGACTGTCCGTCTCTTTGTGCGTCGGCCTGTCGGTATGTCTTCGTCAGTTTATTCTAAAACTAACGGCCATATTCGAACTTTAAGATACGTCAAATACTAGAGATTAAAACGATATGGATTGGATATGTCAGTGTCAAACAAGTGTCAAAAGTGACGCGTCTGTTTGAAGAAACGTCACTTTCGACACTTGTTTGACACTGACATATCCATTCCATATCGTTTCAATCTCTAGTATTTGACGTATCTTAAAGTTCGAATATGGCCGTTAAATTGTTAGCTGTGTAATTTCCAGCGGACGATATTCTTTGCTATGCAGTAGAAAAAACAATCCTTTAGACTACGGCGGCGTAGCAATCACACTCGTAGCGTAAGCGTAGCACACTGGCGCAAGGATTTGTGTGCTCGTAGCAACTTTATGTTGTTATGGGAATGCTGCTGCTAATACGTTTAACGCAGGATAACATAGTTTTATAGTTTTAGTGCCGTAGCGAAAATTTCATGGTAAGATTTTTCGAAAATGTTCGCCTTATTGTAGCAAAAATAGTACGGAAAGATTTTCATTATGAACGAACTAAAAAAGTTAAGTACAGGTCGAATTAAAATGATCTTAATTAGTTATTAAGTTATTATTCTTCAAAGGTAATTTGCTAATTACAAAATTAACCAAATAAAAATCTCGTGTGCAAGTTATAATCTACTATTTATGTACTTATTATCTCAGGCGAAGAATAATAATGAAACAGGTAAGTAGGCAAAGCGTATCTATTACAAGCGTATCTTTCAGTTACAAGTTCTTAGCGTTAGGTACCTACATACGTTATACCTTAAGACAGTTATATTAAGACAGGTACTCTAAAATAGAAAATTATATTCATATTTTAAAGTCCATAAAACATAAAAAAAAGTTACTTACCTAAAATCTTTGGAGAAGTAGTTCGGTTGTATTTAAAAAAATATATATTTAAAGAGGGCCGCGACGACGACACTAAACGAGAAAATGTTCGATAGCCTCTCAAAGCCTTATGATTATATCGCTGGGTGAGAATACGTTTGTGCCACACGCTACTTACATTGGTTTACAGGAGAGCGAAAAGAAGCAAAAAAAAAATTTTTCTCGAAAAGTTTTACATTTAGGAAATATTGAACTTATTATTTATCATTTAGGCACATATGTTTACTATTTATAGTACTATACAGATATTGTGAATATTGTGGTAATCATGAAATAATAGCACTTTTATTATTGCCATATCCGTTTTGATGAGTAAATGTTAAACGTACAATGTATGATATGACACAAAAGTTTTGGATATGTCACACTTTTGTGATAATTTTCTTCTAACAGAGTGTAATTATCCTATACTAAAATGCGGATATGGCACAACATTTTTGAAATAGTTATTTTCGATACAAGTGCGAAAAAGAGGAAATTCGAAACGAGTGGCCATAAATTAAAACACGACCGAAGGGAGTGTTTTAAATCGACACGAGTTGCGAATTACCTATTCGCACGTGTATCGAACAACGTTTTACAGTACATATGGCACTTTAAAGTTTCGACATACGCACGAAAAGTGCTATTTTACGCACTAGTGCGGAAAAGTAGCCCCATATGTACTGTAAAATATGTTTTTCCAAAAACCGATTAGTGTCAATTATAGCATAATTTTTGTTATTTTAGAAATCATTAAAAAACGATTTTGTTCAAAAATGGATATGGCACAAACGTATTCTCAGCTGGCGATATATTACGTGTAGGTATACGTTCGGAAATATGATGTGTGTGTAACTTATTTCAAGTCCAAAATAAATTATTCTTAAAAAACATGTTTCAAAGATACCAGATTTATTTTCGTCGAAACAAAAGTAAAAAGTAACTTAGGAATTTCGCTATAGCATTTCACATAAGCTGGACGAGTGTCAATCGTCTCGGAGCATGCGCACCATCACCTTTGACGCGGACTTGCGTGCTTTCCTCAGTAATTGGCCGCACGCCGACCAGTTCCAACCTGTTTCAACCGATTCGTACTGGTTAAAGCAGAAATTTCCGCGCGAGTTTCACCTGTATATCTATCAATGATAAGGACGGATATTATGAAATGTTGACTATAATAGTAATAAACGAAAACAACACTGTTTATACTGTTTAGTGAGTGGTAGTAAACTTTAGGATAAGTTTTAAAGTTTAACATTTTATTCATAAAAGTAAGTAGTGTACGATTAATAGTGAAGTGACAAATGGATGTTTGACGTATAGGTGAGTCTTCAGTTTAGTATTTTTATGGGTACAGTGAGCTGCGAAATTGCATGAAGAAATTAAGAATGAATCATTGATAAAGTCGCCATGCACTTTTACGGCTGATGGTACTTGCGCATACAGTTGCAGCTTTGAAGAATATATGAATACCTATTTTTAATTGGAAACATAAGTCAACGTGTAAAATTGTTCAATTAACTGATTGAATTATTTATTGCCTTTGCCGCTATAACAACAAATACTAAAAAGTACGGAACCCTCGGTGGGTGAGTCCGACTCGCACTTGTCCGGTTAAAAGCTTGATCAGATTTATTCTAGGTAATACGCAATAATATCGAACCGCCTGGAAAGGAGTTTAAAAAGAATACCTAATATGCTCTGGATTTGAAATTGAATACCGGCAGATACTTATATGTTTACTTATCTCGAATATTTATTTCTGAGTTATGGGTGGTTGTGGTACGGGTATTATTTAATTATGTATATCGTCGCCTAGTCCCCACAGTAGGTACAAGTTTTGCTTAGGTCTAGGGCTAGGTCGGTCTGTGTAAGATTGCCCCCAAATACCTATTGATTAATTTATTAAATTTAATTTACTGCAATGAATGAAGGTTACCGTTACCGCTAGTTATTTGACTACTTATTTGACAACGGCTCCTGTATGATGGCTGTCACGCAATTCCATTAACAAGTTAACAAATGAAGGGATATAAAAAATAACTCCTTAAATCACAGTTTAAAGGTGACAGTCCATTTCCAACCGCAGCTGCACTGCTGTTCATTTTACTATGGAAATTGACAGTAACAGCGACGCGTTCAGTACCAGTAGTGCAGCTATGGTCAGAAATGGAATGTTACCCTTAAGGTGACATTCGTATGGCAACAGCAGCTATATTGCTGTTGCAGCGTTGACGCGGGCGCTGTCACTGACAATTTTAATGAGAAAGAGCGTCACATTGAACGTTCTAATCGCGGCAGTAATGCGGCGACGAATGTCACTCATTTTCTCAAGGAAATTGACGGTAACAGCGCACAAATACCGAACAAAATTGGATGGTGGTAGACAACAAAAAAAAAAGAATAATTATATTTATGTATCCAATCCGCATTGGGCTAGCGTGGGAACTATAGCCCAATCCCTCTCGCACATGAGAGGAGGCCTGTGCCCAGCAGTGGGACGTATATAAGCTCAAATTATTATTATTATTATTTGTATCTCCGTTTTGAAACTCTCGGGTCTTTCGAGTCCGGTCATTTATAAGGCATGCGTGCGGGGATATAGATCCAACACGTAGAGGCCATTTGGAGAGATTTGATGTCATGTAGAACGCCTGCTGGAACCCATTCACGGGTACATCAATAGATACCCGTGAACCGGTTCCAGCAGGCATTGGAAGCTATTGTAGAGAATATGGACAGAGTAGGTACTGGTCTATGGTTTAAGTTTGGGTGGAAAAAAGATTGGACTATTGCAAAGAACTATTATTATCTATTAATTATTATCTATGTATCTATATTACTCACACTATCTGTGCATAAATCTGAAAACACATGGTTTGGCTTCAATTGCTAAATCAAAATATAAGGTTATTTTGTAGACCACAGGCCTATTAAATAATTTTGCTTAAAAAATGTGGTTTTCAATCTATTTTATAGGATATATCCGTAGGTACGCAAAAAGTGACTGGATTAGTTGGCACGAACGTTATTAATGACTAGGCTTGCATGTGGGGGTGAGCGTTGGTATACGCAGCTGTAATGAGTTTCAGTTTTTTAATGACCTCTTTTATTATTTCAATAGCCTCTGAGCTTGAAAATTCTAACTAGTCTATAGTTACTTACTTAGATATATCTTTTTGTTTCGGTGGGTAAGTAAACGTTATTTTACAAGGGGTTTATTTAAAGAAGGTGTCTTAAAAAGTATAAATATAGGTTGACTACTTATGACTAGGCATAAGTATAGGTACTATTAGGGTTTGATCAATAAGTATATTATTCAGTCACTGATATAACTGACTATTTGTAGAATCTACTGCTCGTATATTATCAATAATTAGCAATTTGAGGTGTATTTGAATGTCAAAAAACGCCATAAAAGATTTAAAAATAAGCTTGATTCGGAATGGCTGCTCATGTCAAAATTATTTTAATTTATGGACTAATATGAACGATGGTATGTATAAACTTGTGTTAGGAGCCATGTAGGAGCCTTTGGGACCGACGTAATACTGAGGGACTAACGCAATAACAGTAGTTAAAGATTTTATGCAAATGCTTGACCTTTCAAGTCGACGGGTTTCGTCGAATTTTGAAAACAATTTGTAGTAGGTACCTACCAATTCATTATTGTTCGCTAGCAAGTAAGTGAAAGTTAGCATGGAGATAGACTTCGACAGCAACTTTTAAAAGTAAGATTACAAAGGCCTATTTTAGATTTAAGCTAGTTTTTAATTTCTTTTAGCACTGTATAGGGCAAACCTTGGCTTATCGGTGATACTTGGTAATTCGGTGATACTGCGTTTAATCTTACACAGTTCTCACCATGAGGAAATGCGAGCTATAAAATTGTTGGCAGCTGTTAGTTTTGATGCTTGCAATTGGGTTGGCAGCGATTTAATTGCTTACATTTCAGCATTGTAAGCTCAGCGTAAGATAACAACGCATTATCACCGAATTACCAAGTATCACCGATAAGCCAAGGTTTGCCCTATATCTTGTTTGTAAATAAATGATTATTTCAAATAGAAAAAAAAACCGGCCCAGTGCGATCGGACTCGCGCACGGAGGGTTCCGCACCATCAACAAAAAATAGAACAAGCAAAAAAACGGTCACCCATCCAAGTACTGACCCCGCCCGACGTTGCTTAACTTCGGTCAAAAATCACGTTTGTTGTATGGGAGCCCCACTTAAATCTTTACTTTATTCTGTTTTTAGGGTTCCGTAGCCAAATGGCAAAAAACGGAACCCTTATAGATTCGTCATGTCTGTCTGTCTGTCTGTCTGTCTGTCTGTCTGTCTGTCTGTCTGTCTGTCCGTCTGTCTGTCCGTCCGTATGTCACAGCCACTTTTCTCCGAAACTATAAGAACTATACTGTTGAAACTTGGTAAGTAGATGTATTCTGTGAACCGCATTAAGATTTTCACACAAAAATAGAAAAAAAACAATAAATTTTTGGGGTTCCCCATATTTCGAACTGAAACTCAAATTTTTTTTTCATTAAACCCATACGTGTGGGGTATCTATGGATAGGTCTTCAAAAATGATATTGAGGTTTCTAATATCATTTTTTTCTAAACTGAATAGTTTGCGCGAGAGACACTTCCAAAGTGGTAAAATGTGTGTCCCCCCCCCCCCTAACTTCTAAAATAAGAGAATGATAAAACTAAAAAAAATATATGATGTACATTACCATGTAAACTTCCACCGAAAATTGGTTTGAACGAGATCTAGCAAGTAGTTTTTTTTAATACGTCATAAATCGCCTAAATACGGAACCCTTCATGGGCGAGTCCGACTCGCACTTGGCCGCTTTTTAGTATTTGTTGTTATAGCGGCAATAGAAATACATCATCTGTGAAAATTTCAACTGTCTAGCTATCACGGTTCGTGAGATACAGTCTGGTGACAGACGGACGGACGGACGGACGGACTGACGGACGGACGGACGGACGGACGGACAGCGGAGTCTTAGTAATAGGGTCCCGTTTTTACCCTTTGGGTACGGAACCCTAAAAAAGATTACAAAGTATTTCTTGATCTTCAAATTTCCAACACTTGAGCTGACGTACGGTTCTCAGCTAGATGTTATTATTAAAATTATAATCTGACTTTTTATTTATTTTAATTTGTAAGTTGTTTCAATTTCAAGTTTACTAACACATACAAACCTACTCTCAAATTGGTCAAAGCATGGATTATGTCCCTACTGTTTAAGTCTATTTATAGTTTAAATTCACTTTCTCCCACATGTTAGCTTGGTTTTGTTTCATTTTATTTTTATTTTTATTGTGTTTTCCCTGGTTGCCCTGAAAACCAGCGCCATGGCTAAGTACCTTAGATCAGGGATCGGAACCGGTTTTTTGCAAAAACTTAGAAATAACCATATTTTTCTAATTATTCTATACTCAAAATGTAGGACTCAGTTGTGTTTTTAGGTTACGACTTCATATTATTAGATTGCCCAATTAGAAATGAAGTAATTAGCAAAGAACGAAAAAATACCGTTTCCGTTCCCATACAAAAAATACCGGTATCCGATCCCTGCCTTAGATATCGGCATATGCTGAGTGGCATCCATTTTGGTGTTAGAATATATTAAAATAAGATGTATTTTAAGTTTTATGTTTTACACCAAATAAAGTATATTCTACTCTAGATAGAATTTGATGTTTTACAACAAACGTATTTATTGAATTTGATAGGTATCCCTAAAATTTGCGTAGGGCAAAACATAAAAAACTCATAGCCTGATTCTGATTTTAATGCACGTCAATTACAAAATGATCATCATCAGACTAGCCAAAATGTATGAAACAGCCAATATTTTTCTTTCGCGATTTTGAGGCTAAGGTAAAAGTCGCTCACCCCACAGGTGACTAATAAAAACAGCCTGTAATTTAATTCAGTATTAAAAATGGGAACCCGTTGGCTTCGACATCCACCCCGTATCGGAGACACACGGGTTGGGATAAATAATACATCTATTTGTATGCGCGCAGGTATTTGTTGTATGCTCGGGAATTAGAGACATATTGTATTTAGCACTCTCGGGAATGTCGTGAGTAGATAATGTTGTATCGGTGGGTATAATGTATAATACTGGTATGAATTACACGGTTACATTTTAAACGAAATACACTATGTAATAATTATTTTACAGTTAATAGTTATAATATAATTACAGCGAATGATTACTTGAACTGTTAGTTAGTAGGTATAAACGTAACGCCAAATACGTTGTCAGAAAACTTTTCAAGTGCCCAATTATATTTAGTTCAAGCGCAACTTACTAACGAAAACCCCGTTTTGATTTCAAACAATGTACTCGTACCTACCTATAACATGTTTATACAGTGTGGAAAGATAAGTCGGGCCCTGGAGGGAAACTACCTTAAATCCTTAAGCTGGCTCATTTTACTTAATGGAGATATTCCTTTATTTTTAAAAAGAAACAAAACTGTATTCAAAGTATTTTTCTTTTTTTCTTCAATTTGGCTTGTCTAAAAAAATCTTGAGTACTATACTTGGTCAACCAGATCTTGATAGTAGAAAAGGCGGCAAATTTGAAAAATGTAGGCGCGAAGGGATATCGTCCCATAGAAAATTTGAATATCGCGCCTTTTTTTACTGACAAGATTTGGTTGACCAGCTATCAATATTAGATTTTATGGATATTTTGTACGACAGACGAGTTTAAGACCTAATGTTTCTTGGAGAAATGTTATCATTAACATTAACTGTATCGACTAGTAGAATAAAATTGCGAGTTTTTATTTTTTTGAATTTTTAGTCGGATCAAGTCCCGGGCGAGGCAAGCGAGTTTTAGAAAATCTTTGAATGCAGTTTTGTTTCTTTTTAAAAATAAAGGAATGTCTCCTTTAAGTAAAATTAGCCAGCTTAAGGATTTAAAGTAGTTTCCCTCTAAGGCCCGACTTATCTTTCCACACTGTATATATTAACTATGAACCTTGATAAGGTGATAATTTCAAATCATCATTAACACGAAATTAAATGCTGTTTCCCCGATTTAACCAAAAATTCTCATTATTCAAAATTCCTTAATCCAGTAGGTACATTACTTAACTACATAATTTTAAAAAAAGTACTTGAAAAGGAACTTGTGTTACCTCTGTAATTATGTTAAAAATGAACTGATGAATTCTCTCTCTCTCTCTCTCTCTCTCTCTCTCTCTCTCTCTCTCTTCCTTCAATTAAATAAGGACCTATAAAATTATCCCTTCATAAGATTCGTGTTGCAAAGGTTCCAGTTCCATTGTATATGTTGCATTCTGTGATTACCAAAATTGTCAAAGTGACGCCTAATGGACGAATAAATAAGGAATGAAGAAGCCGTTTAAAAACAAAACGTATATAATTATTAAGCTAAGTAATTAACTATTATTAGGTACCAAGCGACTGTCCCCTGTTGAAAGGACAGAGTAATGAACTGGAACAATTCAAGGCCTAACACTTATGGACATTAAGCTTTATGAATATTCAGTAATTGGTAGGTACCTACATGCCTCTTAGGGGAGGGAGGCCTAAAACCTGTAAGTGAACGGAAAGGCCTAAAAGTTTTAGTTTTCATCCTATGTTACAAACGGATTTAATTTCATTCGGCAGAAGTATTATGGAATGTCAATATAATACAAAAAGACTATCAGGCCAATTCGAACGTACACTGACATCTGAATGATATTTGAATCATGTGTATTTATCGTGCATTTCGCTCGTAAGCTAAGCACTTGTGGCCTAGTGGTAAGAGCGTTCGACTTTCAATACGGAGGTTGCGAGTTCAAAGTGTTCAAACTCCGGCTCGTAACAATTAGTTTTTCGGAACTTATGTACGAAATATCATTTGATATTTACCAATTGCTTTTCGGTGAAGGAAAACATGGCGAGGAAATCAGACTAATCCCAATAAGGCTTAGTTTCCCCTCTGGGTTCGAAAATGTGGGTTCGTGCGAAAATGAAATTGGTTCCCCCTATAAAAATAACTCATTTTGAACGTATTTCCTACCCTACCACATACATCTTGAAGGTCTCATTCCCACAACGCCACATTTTGCTGTAAAATTAAAAAGAATGTTCATCCATCGTATCGACTGCCTCACAAAACGTATCGTAATAAAATACCTTGCGTGTCCGAATATGAGTAGCTATAGTCACGCACACCCATAACAGTAGTCGTCTGTTTAATTGTATATGAAATTACCAGTTCTGTCATAATTAAATATTTTAGTTAGTGCCAAGCCGTTGATGAAGTAACTTGTTGGACGATTAAGTATGGGTCTACCGTGTAACTGAGACTGATCGTAAGAACCACGAAGGATTGGTTGTAAGAAGCTAATTAAATTTGTATTACGTTATGTAAGTAGAAAGGTAATGAAGCCAGTCTCAGTGACAAAACTTAGCTTCTTTCTGCTAGAAAACTCCCTAAGAATATCATTAATCAGAAAATAATTAGTTACAGTTTATTTTATTACTGTTTCATGCCAAATAAAAAATCAGTAAAAGTTTAAAAAGGCGTTTACCATCTTCTGTTTAGTTTTTGAAGTTGCGTTACGTAAGTGAATAAATTGCCCATTTCGTCACACAATAGCTTCGTAAAGAGCCTGAATGTGAGTATTTGTACGCTACACACAATACACATAAAAACACTAGCAAGTATTATCGATCCTTTGAGGATGACGTAATACTTTCCATTTAAGTGCCTACGGCTATATGAAAAAAAAATTGAATAGTTGTATGTTAACATTTGCCTACTTATATCCTACTAATAGTTGGTAAACTTTGCGTTACAAAATGCGATGCAGAATCATATAATTATGACTAGGTATCTTAGTTACTCAGTAATTAGGTATGTATTAGTAATAGATACAAGTTAATTGAATTGAATTAAATTGAATGTTTCTTTATTCAGACAATAGACCCATTACATAATTATAAATAAAATAAAAATAAGACAAAAAAAATACATTAATAATAAAAATAAAATAAAATATATAACCACTAAATAAATAACGATTTAATAGTAGATAGTAAATTTAAATGCCTCTGGGTATTCGGCATGTATTAAACCATGTTTGATTATTACAGTTTCGAGAAAACCACAATAAGACAGAAAAATAAAAAACTCACGGCTACGTCGTCTATCTGTTAGTTCCAACGAATGATACTCGGTTATCAGGACTCTAACCGCAAAAATCGAAATTCGCAAATTGCGGACAATTTTCTCTGTCACTCTAATTTCGCCTCCATTGGAGTAAAAGAGAACGATCCCCGCAATTTGCGAATTTCGGTTTTCGCAGTAGCCCCTCAAAAAGGATCTTATTTGCTACTCCTCGGCGACGTATGCTCATGATGGCAGAATCTGCTGTCAGACTTGCGACTACATGAAGGTGAACTGACCAATAAAAAAACAATTGATTCCGCTAGGTTCATAGGAACCCTAGGGTTAAACTCGGTTTTCAAATAAATAATTGGGTCATTGTTCCAGACTATGTGAAATAGAAAATAAAGAGAAAAATGACAGCTCCTTTATAATATTTTTCAAATAGCATAGATTCATCGACAGATGTCATCTCCATACCATTTATAACCTTGAAACGCAAAATCTCGCTAAATAGTATTAAATTACATATACCAAAATACATATAGGTATTAATAATATTTATCGACTAACTAAGGGTTTCAAATTCTTCTGGGAAAGTACCGTTAGCCTCCTAAGACCCACCCTGAAACTAATGTCGAGTGAATTTTGTACAACCATGAAATTGCCAGGCAATTATTATGTACCTGAGCATTTCTCAAAAAATTTGTACATTTCGATCACATCTTAGATTTCTATAAAAATTGGTGCTGTTAAAGTACATGAAGCTGAACAATTTCCACCATATTTTCCAAAATGTCCAATAAAGTTTGTATGAAACATTCCTTTTTTGTTACCAGATTTCCTTACACATTTGGTAACAAAAAAGGAATGTTTCATACAAACTTTCCTGGACATTTTGGGAAATATGGTGGAAATTGTTCAGCTTCATGTAGGTACTTTACCGGCATACCAATTTTTATAGAAATCTAAGATGTGATCGAAATGTACAATTTTTTTGAGAAATGCTTACCTATCTTCTTCCTCGCGTTGTCCCGGCATTTTGGCCACGGCTCATGGGAATCTGGGGTCCGCTTGGCAACTAATCCCAGGAATTGGCGTAGGCACTAGTTTTTACGAAAGCGACTGCCATCTGACCTTCCAACCCAGAGGGTAAACTAGGCCTTATTGGGATTAGTCCGGTTTCCTCACGATGTTTTCCTTCACCGAAAAGCGACTGGTAAAATATCAAATGATATTTCGTACATAAGTTCCTAAAAACTCATTGGTACGAGCCGGGGTTTGAACCCGCGACCTCCGGATTGCAAGTCGCACGCTCTTACCGCTAGGCCACCAGCGCTTCCTATAAGATCCTGAGAAATGCTTACCTATAAGATTATTTATTGCGTCGCTAACTAAGGTAGCCGTGCGATAAGATAAAATACCTACCTAAGACTGTAGATACATAATCACGAGATTATTTGTCAGGTTCCCCAATTTCCCCTTGCCAATTCTCCTGGAGAAAAAACATTTTTATAAAAAATATGTAAATCTATGTAAATTTTACGTTTTGAGCACAAAACTCGGCCTGCTGAATATTGTTGAGGGTCAGATTTCGCGTGTTTGATAAAAAAGGTACTTTATGATATAAAAAAGGAAGAAAGAAAATATCATGATTTGTAGAAAAAAAAACAATGTCCTGAAATATCAATTAGAGTTTTTAGTCTTACTCAACATACTTATAATATAATAATGTACTACTGTATTACTGTACTGCTGTAGGTACTGTATACTCACTGTATTAAAAATCAGTAAAGTAAATTTTTTTATTCGGTAGACTAAAATGACATTTCATAGTATGAACATCATGTGTCATTTCATACTATGAAATGTCATTTTAGTCTACCGAATAAAAAATAGACTTTACGTAAATATTTAAAGAAATAAAGAATGAAATCCTGAGTCAAAAACATATATCGTTACGTGTATTTCCAGAACACTGCGTAATTTGTATACAATGGAAATACTTATTATTACGCATTTACAAGTTTGCTGATATGAACTCGCTTCGGGAGTAGGTGTTGGAGTAATAAAGTAAAGTTAATTAACTGAAACTGTCGCGATTTTCAATTTAATTACGCTCATATCAACAGCGAATGATATAAATAATAACCTAATAATTGCTGTATGCGCGGCTACGCCCGCGTGCTTTTATACTTAATCAGCATCATTTTATTTCCTTATAATATTATGGGGTGGATTTAAAAAATTATGTAGTTGATGAGAATACATCTCTAAAGCTTATTGCGCTGTCTTAAGAGGCCGGGCCCGGTATCGATTTTAGTCGCAAAAATTGATAGATTTAGTCGATGAAATTGTACACCTTTTATTACGTAATAGAAATAACGAGTACTGGTATTTTTTAGCACGTCTTCTTATCTTGCACTTGTACATATCATGTTTTTGAAAACAGATTCACTAAATTTGTAATGATTTTTTTCTGATAGACATTTAGGTAAACGCGCGTAAAGCACTGATTTTGTCGATCTTATTTGTAAATTTCGTAATGTTGGACTGTTAAAAATGGTAATTTTGTATTACACATACCCTGTACTCCAACTCTAATACACTACATTTTTGTTATATGATATTGAACAAGAGTAAATGAAAGTTAGATGAAATCAATTTTCACCAGAAATTACTTCAAAACAAGTGACAATTTTTCATGAAAATCGACTTAATTTCAACGTAATTTTGATACTTAAACAATCTACAACATTTCCTGAAACTGTTATTATACATTACTTTGTATAATTGACCACTATAATTTTTTGAGGAATTGTTTTAAAACTGCTCTCGTCATATATTGCCGGTGACGCACGCTCGGGACCGCATTATTAAAAGGCAAGATGAGAAGACGTGCAAATAGAAACCAATACTTGTTATTTAGGTATTACGTAACAAAAGGTGTACGATTTCAACGACTAAATCTATCAATTTTACATTTTGGTTCTAAAATCGTTAACGGGCTCTTAATCGGCTCTAAGTCGGCTTGCTAGAAGCTCAAGCGGAATATTATTTTGACAAAGTAATACTAGTCCATGAATCATTAAGACTGTGTGTAGCATTTCCTAATACATTAATTGAATACCTACATTCAGTGTCTCTTTCCAAATAAACACGAAGCCGGGTCGGGATCGGGACTTGCGACAGCCAAACCCTCCCCGCTGATACGACCTGAGTATTCAGGTCGGGTCAGGTTGGGTCGTATGACCCAATGGCCAAGTGCCTAAAAATGTCGAAATGCCTATGACGACGAAATGTCATGGTATCAAAGGAAAAGTACCTACTGTTGTATTCGTGATTGTGAGTAATGTGATCAGAGCTCTCGAAGTCTCGACGGTGTACGTTGTATTGGCGGTGAGAGTGCTGCATTTGACCCAATTCCAATGCTCTTGAGATCTATGGACTTTTACGGGGTACGTAACAAAAAGTGGATAAGTGCAATATTAAAGCGCACGCCCTCAGTTCTTTTGTAGATCGATTTTCTAATGAAAACTTGTAAAGACGGCCGATCCCGATTTATCAATTTCGTGAGCTTTTGATATTGTTATGTTACGACCTTGAGGATCACTCACATCGATCAGTGCGCGCGACATGCACTGGGAAGCTGTGTCATTACGCTCTTGCTCACAGGTATTGGTACAAGCCAGATGCACTGTGAGTCGTTTCATGACAAGATAATTATTAATGAATGTGTTAATCATACAGAATTCTGACTCTTGGAGACCCTATACATCTCTAAGGATAATTTGATAAACTATGTATCTTTTAGTTCTGACACTTAGAGACATTTATTTCCATGTATCTGTTTTGTTTTTATTTTAATATTATTATTATAGTTTTTTTTATGTAATTCGACATTAACCCGTGGAGCGCTCTAACAAGACACGTGTGCTAGTAACTAGTATAGGAGTTCCATACTACGGTAATTCTGGGGCGCTCCAGGGGTTAAGAGACCTTATACATCTCTAAGTAATTGTATTACGTTAGTTTGATTTGGTAGTTGCAATTGTATTTTATAATTGTTGATGTATTATTATTATTTTTTTGCTTGTATGTAAATTCAATGTTGACGTGTAAAAGTGCCCTTGTGGCCTATTTGCTGAATAAATGTTGAAGTTTGAAGTTTGAAATAACTTTAACAAATTGTTATAATATATCAAAATCGGCATCCTGCATCAGATTTTAAACCCGTGCCCTTGATTCTAAATTATTCAAAACCAAATAAATACCAGTATAAAGCACGAATTAGAATCTTAATAAAATCGAATATTCTTTGGAATAAGAAGATTCCGCCGCCTCGGGGCATCTCGACGCACAGTTTGAAATCCATCGGCTAACACATAGGTATCTTCATATTGCAGTTCAAGTCATATTCAGTTTCAGACACAGGCGCACATAATATGGGCCCGGATTGAACTTTAAGTTACGTCCAATAATAGATTTAGAAACGTAATGGATTAGATTTAATTGACGTATCTCAAAGTTCGATTCGGGTATATACAGCCATATTCGAACTTTAAGATACGTCCAATATTAGATATCTAAACGATATGAATCGGATATGTCAGTGTCAAAAAAGTGGCAAAAGTGAAGTTTTTGTTTGAAGAAACGTCACTTTTGACACTTGTTTGACATTGACATATCCAATCCATATCGTTTCTATTATCTAATAGTTGACGTATCTTAAAGTTCGAATATGGCTGAGTCTGATATTATTAGACTTATGTTACAAATAATGGTTATAGGTTTTGAATCGAATAATCTGTGCTTTGAAAGCGGGAAGCGGAATAACCACTCTGCACCAACTTTTTTCCCTGTAGGCAGAACACGATCCGATTTTAATGAATCCGGCGGCGATGGCAGCGTGAGGCCTAGGTTAGGATTTTAAGTATTAACCTACCAACAACTTTAAAATGGCCTTTGTTCTTCTCTATGTAGGTATCTTGTACAGTCACCAGCATAAATATATGATTGTGGGCAGCCGTGCAAAAATATCGGATGCTCCATTGGAGCCATAAGTATATGACGACACTACCTCGGTAAAAATATGTGATGCTTTGTGGCCGGCAAAAATATCGTTGGTCTGTATCCGCATAAATATCGGATCGGATCGCTTAAAAATATTTGATTACTCATAAAAATCAAAATTATGTGATTACTCTTATCTGGCATAAATTATATCTCCACTGTGAAAGCAAATACATCGGATCGACGACGGACCGCCTATACAGTGTGTGGCCTATAACGCGGGCGAAAAATTAAAACGTAGATTCTACTCCTCAAACAATAAAACTTTTGTTCAACAACTTTTTGAAATTATGTAGTCTTAAAATTGACCCTTTTTCAAACAAACTAAATAATATTTTCAATGTAGTTTAAATTCCGTCTAATTGACATTGCCCGTCAGTCTTGTCACCGTACAGGCATAATCAATTTCGTAATACATTGCGTGTTCGATTAAATTTTAAAGTGTTTTAAAATACAAACCACAAGTTATTTTTAAAAGTCGCTGAACAAAGATTGTCTAGTTTGAGGAGTAGAATCTACGTTTTAATTTTTTGCCCGCGTTATAGGCCACACACTGTATATCTGACACGTTGGAAAATCACAAATATGTTATCGACCTTCAAAAACGACGAACCGTACACGTTTGGTATAGAGCCGTAAATTGTATGAAGTGATTTGACAATTCACGAAAACAGTGCAGACTTGTCATTGGACATGTCTGTCTCACATTATATTCTATCATCGATTTGACGGAATAAAATGGATATAATTTTTTTGTTGAACGTATTGCAATCATGAATCTAGTATATAACTGGATCTGGCATGAGGGGCGGGGGAAATGACCGAACGGGATAGTCTTATGTATCTTTCAGTAGGAGTAACAGCGAAAGTGCTATTATTGTTTGTCCTTGTCACAGTCTCACAAGTTGACTTCTTTATCATTCTTTTTTATGTAAGAAGGAGGTTTATTACACATCTTCTATCAAAAGCAAATTAAAAGTCTACCTGATTTTTATTTGTGTCACAATTTAAAATTGCAAATGAAATACGTGAGACAGACATATTCAATGACAAGTCTGCACTCTTTTCGTGAATTGTCAAATCACTTCATACAATTTAAGGCTCTATGCTATCCAGGTATGGTTTGTTTTTGCCGATTGATGACATATTTCATAATTTCGTGTCAGATATATAGGCGGTCCGTCTGTCATTCGATGTATTTGCATTCACAGTGGAGAGATATTTATGCCAGACGAGAGTAATCGGGTGAATCAACTTTTAAATGTCCACATGAAGAAATTGTAGATTTTTATTTTTAGTTCTTATTTTCCATATTTATATATTTTATTCTAAAAATAATGTTCTCTTGTTTATGATTATGCATAGAGCAGAGCTGTTTCTTTAAGAATTTAGTGAATTTAGCTAAAAATGTTCACCAGCCCAGATCAGCCCTGTCCCCTGGGCCACTCTCCAAAAGTATTTTTAAACAAACTATCTAGTTATTGTTTAAAAATTATTATACTTACATTCATTAAACAATGCAGTTTATTTTTAAACAAACTATCTAGTTATTGTTTAAAAATTATTATACTTACATTATTAAACAATGCAGTTTAATATGTTATCTTTATATATGGCATATACAAAGTGCTTCCTGTAACAGGAGCAATAAATTAAACTGTAGGCTGTACTCCTCAAACTGACCAACATTTGTTCAGCAACTTTTGAAAATAACTCAGGTTTTGATTTTTATTAAACTTTAAAGTTTATTCTAAGACGCAATGTATTGCAAATTTTGTTATGTTTAAAGCGTGACAAGCAACGTCAAACACACTGATGTCAGCGTACATTGAAGGCAATATTTATTTTGTATGAAAAAGAGGAAGTCTGAAGGATTCATAATTTTTAAAAGTTGCTGAACAAATGTTGGTCAGTTTGAGGAGTACAGCCTACAGTTTAATTTATTGCTCCTGTTACAGGAAGCACCCTGTATATCACGAAATCTCACAATATATCCCTTAAAAGTGTCCCTGGACAACTCTTATTTAACAGAATCGGAACTTTTTAATTTAAACGCGAAATAGTTATAGTAATGTAAGAAAATTGCTCCTGCTACTTTCTTTTATATTGTGTTATTGTATCTTTAAACATTTATGAACTGCTCTTGAATTAAAAAAGAAATAAAACAATGATATGTGGTTTTCAATTAAGGGACAACTTAGTTGTCCCATAGACATATCTGGTTGTCCAATGGAAATATTAATAATAAATCTTAAAGAGGGTACTAAATGAAACAAATTTAATAAAATATCAGAAATAAATAACATATATATGTATGTTAGTGCTTTCTGATAGATAATTAAATTTGTTTCATACCTTATAAAAAATCTTATCTCATCGTTTTTGTCCAAGGGACAACCAAAATGTCCTACGGACAACCACTTCCATTGTCCAAGTGACTAGTTGTCTGAGGGACTTTTCTATAACTTTGTGCCGTATAATAAATATTAAGGATTTTTTGTGGTTTTTTCACCCTTACGGTAAAATACATATAAAATAATATCTGGTACAATGTCATTTATTGTAATATGTTAAGTATTTATGTATTTGTGCCAGTGGTCCGATGGACATGCAATAAAGCCACCCACGCTCTCCAACAGTACTCGACCGACTGACGCCGCGAGTTTCGTGTAATCAAAATGACCGGTAGGCCTATCTGATTGCCAGAAATTTGAACTTGTTGTCAAGTATCTTACTACGTTATCTATATTCAGATTTCATAACTAATTTATGGTTGTCCAGTTGACCTGCATGGCGTGGATAAATAAAGGGACAAAATTAAAAGGCAATTTATTCATAAACCAACTAACGCAAATATAATAAATCGGTATGTTTTATTAATTATACTTATCCATAAACATGATTATGTGTTTAAATACCAATTCCACAACAGTATTTTTTTATGATACAAAGTTTTATGGTGCACCGTTGCACGGGGACAATCTGTCCTACTATTGAAAACCAACTTTTGGTCTTTTGGACAACCAATATAGAACGGGTAAATTGTAAACGAAATAAAATGTTTTGTAATAAAATGTTAGATAATATTAATAGGAACATAACCGAATACTAAAAAACTCATTACTTTTATTTAAATTTGTATTATCGATCAGGGACTCTGTACGTTTGATGGTGAACACTAAAAAGTTGATTCACCCAAGTAAAAAATAATAAACAATCAAATAATCATAACAAAAAAATAAAAGTCAAATACAGTAAAATAAAATGTCAAAGAAAGAAACGTAAACGTGCCTTCCATTTTAAAATTTTGATCATCTCAAAACTCATCGACCTACCTATACCTATACTTAGGCACCTAAAGTAACCAATATCAATATTTTTTATTCCAGCTGCGAGTAAAGTCTGCATTAACCCAGTTGCAGTTCGCTTTTCGCTTCCTATGCCGATGCCGGAAGCAAAACAACTACGACGTAGGTATGTATTTACTAGTTGTCTCCCGCGGATTTCACTACTTTAAAATGGTATCAAGAGATATTAACAATAACAATAACAATATTTTTATTCATAATAAAAGTTATAAGCTAGGCACGTTGCAGTGAACCCCGCACTAGGCATGGCCCGTATCGCGGGGGTTATGATCATCACGAGTTACCAGTAATAAAATTTACAATTATACTAAACATAATGGCTCCTCTATACGATGGGCCAGCGCCGGCCACTCCAAGGGACGCAGCCATACGGCAGAATGAGATAGCAACATCACTTGCTCCCTCTAACGCATAAATGCGTCCCTTGGAGTGGCCGGCGCCGGCCCATCGTGGAGAGGAGCCATAAGAATAGGAATTCTTTAGGAATGAAAGAGGAGTGTGTACTTGTATGTGTGTAAGCTTGTTGTGAGGAGGGAGTGAAAAGTGTGTGAATATTTGGATACAACATCTCATTGCTTCATCTGCCGCTACTGAGGGGCTACCGCGAAAACCGAATTTCGCAAATTGCGGGCATAGCTCTTTTACTCCAATGAAGGCGTAATTAAAGTGGTAGAGAAAAATGCCCGCAATTTGCGAAATTCGGTTTTTGCGGTAGGCCCTCTGTACATAATGTGTTTTTGCTTTCCGTTAACTTCGGCGTTTGACAGTACAGTTTCCTAGCAAGCTTGGCCGAATTACACCTTCCCATACAAACGGAGTTTAGTTCTCATTCGCCGTTATTTTTTTACCGGCTTCAATTTCATAGAAGGGGGAGGTTCTTTATTCGGTTGTAGCTATTTTTTTTTATGTACGTTTAACGATTACTCCCTGTAGTTCGATTTGAGTAATTCTTTTTTTGTTCGAAAGGAGGGTAGGTACCTCCAAGGTGGTCCCATATTAATCTGGTTCTCATCTGATAATGGAATCCACGAGGAACTGAGGGAACCCCTCAATTTTTAAAGGCAGTGATTTTGGTGTGTATTGGCATAAAGAAAAAAATACATAGAGTGCTCATTCCATACATCAGTTCAGACTATTAATTTCAGTGTCTACATCTAGCATCGAGTAGCGGAACTATCAGTACTGCTACTTGACAATAGATGTAGCACCGACCGGAAAGTCTTATCTCAACAGCATAAGACTTTCCGGTCGGTGGCTACATCTATTGTCAAGTAGCAGTACTGATAGTTCCGCTACTCGATGCTAGATGCTAATAGTCTTTTTAGTACTAAAACTGATGTATGGAGTGAGCACTCTATGTATTTTTTTCTCTATGGTATTGGGGATAAATTTATACCTAAGTATATGCAAATTTATAGCTACGAATACGATATACTAATTTTTAACCAAAGTAAAAAAAAATAGCGATAGCAACGGCAAAACCGCGGTATATTCAAACTGGCTTGTACGAATAACAAAAAAAAGAGGTCCTAACTAGCATTCCCGAATGAAGGTTGAGGGAGGCGATGGCTGAGATACGCGTCGTACTCGTGAACGGGTGCTGTTTGTGGAGACGGGTCTGTTTAAGCTAACACGAATATATTTAGTAACTTTATTTTTTAATTTAATTGCAGTGAGACGCCTCATTCGGTTCTCGTATGTTTTTTTTTTTTTCTCGTAATGTGTTAATCATACAGGATTGTGACTCTTGGAGACCCTATACATCTCTAAGGATAATTTGATAAACTATGTTATTTTTTAGTTCTGACACTTAGAGACATTTACACCTCTAAATAAGTTTAGATTTTTTTTTCCATGTATCTGTTTTGTTTTTATTTTAATATTATTATTATAGTTTTTTATGTAATTCGACATTAAGAGACCTTATACATCTCTAAGTAATTGTATTACGTTAGTTTGATTTGGTAGTTGTAGTTGTATTTAATCATTGTTGATGTATAATTATTATTATTTTGCTTGTATGTAAATTCAATGTTGACGTGTAAAAGTGCCCTTGTGGCCTATTTGCTGAATAAATGTTGAAGTTGAAGTTGAAGTAAGGGCGGAACAGATCAAAGACTATCGTCAGTCGTCATTTTATTTTATTTTATTTTATTTTTATTAATATACAAACCCAATTGTTAAGTATTTTGACCTTTATTTACGAAAGCAGCAAATGTTTTGTATATAAAAAAGAAAAATAATTATGGCTAAGACTCATTACAAATCTAGAATATTATTTAACTTTTAAATGCATAGTGTAGAAGGTAGCTTACTATAGTTCGTTTTTTTTAGCATTAGAAAGAAGGTAAACAAATTTGATGTGTCTTTTAATTGAAAAACATGTTTTAAAAATAAGTCACGGCAAATATGTAACAATTATGAATTTAATACGATCATTTATATTCTTCTGCTTTCATAAGTAATAGTTACTGATTTTTAAAAAGCGTTTTTCAATTAAAACACATGTCAAGATCGCTTACCTTCTTTCTAATGCTAAAAAAAAAAAACGAATTATAAACAAAACCATCTTATATTTCATGCACAAATTGCAAAATTAGGTAGATAAAATCAATTTGTTCCCATATCGTCAGGTAACAAGCAAAACTCACTAATTACTAAAAAATATTTAAACAAAAATTAACCTTCTCTTCGTACATACTAATAATGGTTTACCGTGGCTATGAACTTGTGGTGGTACTTAGTGAGTTTTGCTTGTCACCTGACGATATATTATTGCGATATTAAAAGTAATCAATTTTCCGGCTTCTCTTTCAAATTTGCACAGTAGTTAAGGTAATTTTGGAAAATAGCTTAAACTGATGGAATCTAATCTAAAATCACTACTACTACTAGGTACTATAGGTAGTAACTACCTATAGTACCTAGCTATTAGTTTTATGTAAGGTGGCTTGTTTTAAATGTAGTAGTTTTTAAGGCTTGTATTATTGTATTTTTTGTTTAATTGTTTATTTGATAATGAATGTTCCTTAATCTTTTTTAATAAAATACCTTTTCAATCTAAAATCTATATGTTATTTGAAAATTATATGTTTTTGTTGTGACACAATTTTTTCTTGTACTTTGGCTTTCAAATACTTACTGTTTTATAAAAGCAAAACTCGATAAGACAATTCGATAAAATGTTCGAAAAAGATTAAGAGCCCATCAACGTGCACACTAGCGCCACTGCTAAATAATCGTGATTATTTCAATTTAACGAAATATATTTAAAAAAAAGGGGGCCGCTACGGACTGTATCTTGTATTAAAGTACTTTTTGAATACCTACATCAAACTAGTTTCTATGTTGCTGGATTCGTCAATCCATGCGTCCAAAATTAAAACGGCCGTTTTTGTTTTGAGTTTATACAGTGTGTAAGTCAAATACGGGCAATAAATTAAACCAGATATAGAATTTATCCGTCTTATCATTAATTAAGATGTTTTTTTTAAGTTACACTTAATTATGACCCCGTGATAAATTTTTTCCACATGTACCGAGCAGCAATGTACTGTAAACATTAAGAAACAGAAGATGATAATGACATTACGAGATACGAGCTTTTCATAGTAACTGCCAACAAGCGTTGACAGTTACTTTAAAAAGCTCGTATCCCGTAACGTGTGTGGTGTATTACATTGCGGGCCGAATTATTTTGTATGGTTAAAATTTTCAATGCATTTCTAAGTAAAATCTATCTAAATATACTTTTTAGGTCCTATGCTAACCACCGTTTAAATATTCGCCCGTATTGGATTTACACACTGTAGATTGACGAATCCAGCAACATAGAAACTAGTTTGATGTATTCAAAAAGTACTTTAATACAAGATACAGTCCGTAGCGGCCCCCTTTTTTTAAAATATATTTCGTTAAATTGAAATAATCACGATTATTTAGCAGTGGCGCTAGTGTGCACGTTGATGGGCTCTTAACGCAGAAATAAGCTTTCATTTTACATTATATTCCTCTGCACAGAGAATAACAAAACAACAAGGATCAAAATATTCAGTTACAGTGGAGGTGTACTTGCACATGAGAAGCGAAGGATTTTAATATAAAACTCTGAATGTTTTGAATTCCAGCCTGGGGCACTGGAGGCCTTGGTCACTTTTTCTTAGTATATGACATTTATTCAAAGTTTATAATTTATAGTAGTGTGTCTACTTGAAATAAAAACAAATTAAAATATTTTCTGAAAATAATTTAATTTGTTCTAATACATTAAACCCTGAATGTGTCTAATACCTAAGTTTTTCAATTGTAAATAATCAAGATAAATAAAATATTGCGACCGTGTGAAATTAACTATGTTTCCCTCCACCTATGAGGAAAATAAAAGATTACTAGGTGTACCTAATGACTGATTTCCACCGGAACTATCAGTATATAACACCACCACCTTTAATAGGCACTATACCTATACTACCACCACCACAATAAATTGGTTCGTTTTTCCTTAATGTTAGTAATATTTTGTAATTGTTATAAGCCTAAAAGGCTGCGCAAATGCATTAATTACGCATGTTTCCACTTAATTGCTTTAATAAGACTCCGACCGCTTTCACTACAAAATTGTGAACAAATTGCACCATTTTCAACAGTAGCCCTCGCGACCACTCAGAAAATGTACAATGTCGGGGAATAAAAACTAAGTCGGTTAAGTCTATTTGTATTCGGAAGGTGGTCTAGGCCAAACCCCGGTCTTTCCGGCTCATATTAAAACCGTTATCGTGCGATCTTAACTACTTTGTACCTACTGGAAACCATAAGTACCTATATAGCCCTCAACGAAAATGATATACTTAATTTAAATTTACCCATAAAAAGCGACCTTATCATATACTCTTCAACGTCCGATTCACTATGCGGCTGGCTCCGTACAGAAATGCTCTATTATTTCCCGACATTAATTTGATAAAAAGCTGTACTGTTTTAGACTTTAAAGGCTAAAAAATAGGAAAGATATTGCAGTGGTCAAAAAGTTGTTATTTGACATAATTTTAGAAGTGCCGTTTTTTTTAGACTGGTTTTTTATAGCAGATACTAGGGTACCTATTTTTTTTCGGTTGAATAATGTATAACGGAATCCACGTACCTACTTGAGAATCTCATATGTACTACACGGTACTACTGTTATTTTCTTTGACATTATGAAAATACTAGGTGCCTGCCTGCCATGCCTGGTTAAAATATACATTAGGTGTTAACTTAATAAGCACTTTACTGCTCCACGTTCGAGCGAGTTCTTCCGAAAGACTTAAAACGGATTCACAAGAATATTATTGTAAGACAAAAGTTTCTTTAGCTAAACTTAGCATGTCCTTAAGTAATAAAGTAAACTGCTAATTTTTCGCTATCAATAGAATTTTTTTATTTTATTTTCTTTATTGGGGAAAAAAACAGATACAGGCCAATAATATTTACAGGTAGAGTTACAAAATGGTAGATATAGCCTACATCCTAAGACAATTCCCACTAGGAGGTGTGACAATAGTTTTAGGATAGCATTGTGATCGGAACTAAATAAACAGACTTATACTATACAATGACATTGAATGATTTGAATGAAAGACTATTATGTATTTATTATGATTTTAAAATGTTTCCTTTAGGGCTGGCCGGACAGTCGCCAACAGAGCTTCATATTCAGACAAAGGTGATCTTGCTGTTTCCGAAGTTCCGACCATATAGACGGCCTTTACGGCGTGGCGTATTTCGTCGCGTCGCTAGAAGTACATGCGGCCCACATCAATTTTGGTGTCAAGCCATATTACTTGCCACTATTTTTTTTTGTGATAAATTCCAACCAATTAAAATAATAAATATGACGCGCTCTTATAGTTCTACAAATATCATGTTTAATATTGTTATAGGTACACTTCGTATTGTAAGGTGTTATTGCAATACCAAAATAAACACTTTGGCAAATTACACGCTAATAAGAAAGTTTAACTCTAATTATCCTAATTACAAGACAAGACTTGAAAGTCAACAAGTTTCTAAAGAGCGAACTTGTTGGGATATAAACAAAGTTTGCAAACGTTCTCGGCTGTTAGCCTGTTAGTAGTTATATCGCATGCGAGCTCATCTCGTGCGTGACAAACAATCCCGTACTAGGGCCGGGCCGGGCCGTATTCAGAAACGGAAACTCAGTAGCTATAAAAGACGATACAAGTGCGGAAAAGAGGAAATCCGAAACGAGTGGCGAAAAACTAAAACACGACCGAAGGGAGTGTTTTAAATCGACACGAGTTGCGAATTACCTATTCGCACGTGTATGGTATAACGTTTTACAGTACATATGGCACTTTAAACTTTCGACATACGCACGGAAAGTGCTATTTCTCGCACTAGTTCGGGAAAGTAGCACCATATGTACTGTAAAGTATTACGTTTTAATACCTGAAAAGTAAATAACGGTTCAGATAAATTATACCTATTCTAAATATAGGCCTTATCTGTCCGTCGTTCCTTAAGTCGGAGCGCTCTATCTCAAGAACCCTAACTTTCTTAGGGTGTTTTTACCTCTTGCCGCTATGAAAAAAATAAATATTATAATTTAATTGAAAATTAAATTTGCATACAAAAGACGTGACTTTTTGATGTTATTTTGCGACTTGTCGGTTAGCGGATTCATTATCATGATGCGTAATTAAATAAATCCACCTGAAATTTATTGGTTTGACTTACAGGTGTATTCCGATTTTAATAATAGGATGTGAATTAGATCTGGATTAGTGAACTGATCTGTTAGTGTTAAAAGTAACGCTTTTGTTTGAAAAAATGTCACTTTTGGCACTGACAGAAATTAAATACTATATTAATATTATTTTAATATTTTCTCATTATTTCAAAGACAGTGTTTAATAGCATCGCCTGTAAAGTTAATACGAATACGAAATTGTGTCTTAGATATTAAATATTTTTTTTGATCACTAAACTTTTCTGTGCTGTTGGATGAATGAGCACGTGTATCCAATACTTTTTTAATATCATTCTGATTCGTCAAATGCACATTTAAGAATAAAGCTTCTAATATCCAACCGATAACCACTTATTACACTAAGTGGTTTTTGATATATTGAGGGCTGTGACTAAATCGCTTCTAATAAAAATGTGATGTGAACTTGAAAGTTTTACGGGATAACATTTTTAACCTAACCGAAGCTTACGTACCTTATAGTTGTATAAGCTATCCTTATGTGTACCAGTCTTTGTAGTATCTTACCCCAGTTACAGTCAATGTTGGGACGATTAGTGAGCCTTTCGTGTTTAGGGTTCCGCATAGTCAACTAGACAGATATACGGATATGATGAAACTGTAAGGGTTCCGTTTTTTTTCAATTTTGGCTACGGAACCCAAGAAGAGAAAATAACCGGCCAAGTGCGAGTCGGTATCGCGCACGAAGTGTTCCGTGCCATTATGTAAAAAACGGCAAAAAATCGGAATCGAAATTCGATTCCGATTTTTTGAGGCATAACACTGTAAGTCCATTTTTTGTGATTTTCGGTTTTTAGGGTTCCGTAGCCAAATGGCAAAAAACGGAACCCTTATAGATTCGTCATGTCTGTCTGTCTGTCTGTCTGTCTGTCTGTCCGTCTGTCTGTCCGTCCGTATGTCACAGCCACTTTTCTCCGAAAATATAAGAACTATACCGTTGAAACTTGGTAAGTAGATGTATTCTGTGAACCGCATTAAGATTTTCACACAAAAATAGAAAAAAAAACAATAATTTTTTGGGGTTCCCCATACTTCGAACTGAAACTCAAAAATTTTTTTTTCATCAAACCCATACGTGTGGGGTATCTATGGATAGGTCTTCAAAAATGATATTGAGATTTCTAATATCATTTTTTTCTAAACTGAATAGTTTGCGCGAGAGACACTTCCAAAGTGGTAAAATGTGTGTCCCCCCCCCTGTAACTTCTAAAATAAGAGAATGATAAAACTAAAAAAAATATACGATGTACATTACCATGTAAACTTCCACCGAAAATTGGTTTGAACGAGATCTAGTAAGTAGTTTTTTTTAATACGTCATAAATCGCCTAAATACGGAATCCTTCATGGGCGAGTCCGACTCGCACTTGGCCGCTTTTTTTTACAGTATCTTACATAATTTCTGATGCTCCATCGATCCATAAAACTATATTTATTGATAATACTACCAATTCCAAGTTTTTCAAATGCATTTTACTGTAAGTGTATAACCCTCTGGGAATCATTTTGATGTAAGTGAAATACAGTAAAATGCTACTAGGTTCATTTTAAGGTATGTCCAGAGAGTTTACGGTTCTGAGTGCACATACACTATAATGCTAGGCATATTGTAAGGCATTTTACTGTATGTCCTGACTAAAACTTAAAATTTCTATATTATAATCAGTTTAAGTTGATTACAATGGTCATTTGCATTTAAACGGACTTGTTATTATTATAAAAATGATATAACAGTATTTTCAATCTCGTTAAGGACCTTTAATATTACTGTAACTCCTCGAATTTGAAATAAGCTTAGAAGCAGAATACTGTATGTGGGGTAGTTTTTTTAGTTTTATTGAAAAATATATCTTATAAGTACAAAATGATAACTTGAAAGTAATACATAATAATGTTAAATATATTTACTGTTGATTCATTTAAAAAACTGTGACATAAACCTCTTGTGTGTCATTTTATGTTGTTCGAAAATCCTTGTAACACAAATTTTGACACAAAATCGCTTCTCCTGTAAAATTACTAAAATGGCACTTACAGTGTTATGCCTCTCAGGTACGGGAATGGTATTCAGGAAGTAAAAAAAAAACTACTTACTAGATCTCGTTCAAACCAATTTTCTGTGGAAGTTTGCATGGTAATGTACATCATATAATTATATTGTTTTAGTTTTATCATTCTCTCATTTTAGAAGTTAAAGGGGGGGGACACATTTTACCACTTTGGAAGTGTCTCTCGCGCAAACTATTCAGTTTAGAAAAAAAATATATTAGAAACCTCAATATAATTTTTGAAGACCTATCCATAGATACCCCACATCCCATGTATGGGTTCGATGACAATTTTTTTTTGAGTTTCAGTTCTAAGTATGGGGAACCCCCAAAATTTATTGTTTTTTTTTTCTATTTTTGTGTGAAAATCTTAATGCGGTTCACAGCTGAATACATCTACTTACCAAGTTTCAACAGTATAGTTCTTATAGTTTCGGCAAAAGTGGCTGTGACATACGGATGGACAGACAAACAGACAGACATGACGAATCCATAAGGGGGCTATTTGGCTACGGAACCCTAAAAATATAGGTTACCTCCCCTTAATATAAATAGGCTACATGACAAATTTTCATTGATGGTATCAATCGATCGGGTTTTGTATTTAGGATCAAATGTCGGAAGTAAGTGTAAGGAATCGAATGGTACTCTTACTTTTATCATTTTTGGAAGTAAAAAAAAAAAAAAAAATTTGAAACTTTCAGATCCTGTTTTTTTGTAACATTTCCGTATTTTATTTTATCTACATAATTGTGATAAATTGCTCATTTGCTATCTATTTTACTATATTTTGTTATAAAATTCAACATGTGTCATCATCTCTATTGGAGGTGGTTTTTTTTTCGCTTATATCCTATGGTGTGGGGTATCGTTGAATAGGTATTTCAAATAGTGGTCTTCAGGATACATGCTATTGGATAAGGTAATATTTTCAGAAATAATCGCTCCGAAAGAACAAGAAAAGTGTCCTTCTCTAACTTTTGAACCATGAATCCAAAAAATATGAAAACATTTAATGAAAACTATAGCAAACATGATTAGTTAAAGCGTTTTTGAATTTTATTATGGCATAGCTAAAGTCTTATTAGAAAAACTGTTGTGTATATTATTATTCCCGTTCAAGGCAGCCTATTGTGACGGACGGGTAACTACGAAACCCAACACTGACTGCCGTATTCGAACTTCAAGATATTCACAAGAGACGACACGTACTAGATCAATTCTAGATACGTTATAGTTTAGATTTCAACTAGTTCTCTTTTGCAGCGCAATTCGGGCAACCAATTCACTTTTACGATAGATGTGAATTAGATCTCTAAGTAATATCTTGTGGAAATCGTTCAAGAGTATCTCCAGAATCGCGGAAATGTCAAATGTGACAGGTTAGATCTTAAACATATCGCTATCGTATCTTGGTGATGTCTAAAATATATCTAATAGATGTCTATTACAAAATCCGAATCGGGCCCTGAGTTTTTTTTTGTGATTGTAGCTGTCGCTCGTTCAGGCCGGCCGTGATGTTGGTTTTATTTGTCGTAATTTAATTGACGTTGTTTTTATTGTATCCACAGACAAGACATCCTCTAGTCTGAGCATAGTAACGCTACCCCCTCTGCCACTTATACGGTAGTTTTACTCCATCTTCGAGTCAATCCCGTGCCGTGATTGGTCCGTGTCTTTGAACGGACCAATCACGGCACAGGATTCGCTCACCTCGTCCCCCCGCACCTCCGTATTTTTGGCAGCATCGGTTTCATGAAATAATTGCTCTAAACTCCGTCTAGAGGATTCCGTCTATGATTGTAACACATAGTAACTGCATCGTCTCTTCTTTTGAACTTGGCTTGACACGCTGACGCAGATTAACTTAAAAAATAAAAGCACGCTGAAATACGCAGTTTTTTAAGGAGTGTATAAAGACCCGGGAGTTCGAACTAGTTAGGGTAAGGTTCCAGTCCCTAATATTTCAATCCATCAATCGTTTATTGCACCATGGTAAAAAAGAGTTTCCACAATATCCTTATCCATGCTAGGTGAAATCAGTCTACAGTAAGAACAATTCTAACGGCCACCGGAGTCTCTAATTTTTATCAAGAGAGCAGTGGATTAGTGAGGTAGAGATAGCTAATGAATCTATAGCGAGGTGCAACTTAAAAGATATTTTTAATAATGCTAAAATGCTAAAAATCAGTGTCAAAACTTTATTTCATATCAAAAGCGACGCTCGGCCAAAGTACCGACCCTTTATTAAAATCTCACATTCAACCATAACAATATTTTTGGGCCAGTAAGCTGGAAAGAAAACTGCTTTTAAACTGATTTGGCATATTTTATTATAATGTTAAGACGTAGCCATCGGTCTAAAAATGCAAGGGCTGCAATTATTTAGTTGGATATCGTTTTGTTTGCTGTTCCATTTCTTCCCGAATATAATAAGTAGGTATGGACATAGAGAAAAAAATACATAGAGTGCTCACTCCATACATCAGTTTTAGTACCAAAAAGACTATTAGCATCTAGAATCGAGTAGCGGAACTATCAGTACCTACTGCTACTTGACAATAGATGTAGCACCGGCCGGAAAGTCTTATGCTGTTGAGATAAGACTTTCCGGTCGGTGCTACATCTATTGTCAAGTAGCAGTACTGATAGTTCCGCTACTCGATGCTAGATGTAGACACTGAAATTAATAGTCTGAACTGATGTATGGAGTGAGCAATCTTGTCTTACTTATTTCTCTATGGTATGGATAACCTGTTCAAGTAAACGATTTAGATAGCATGATTATTTATTGATTTTGCCTGGAAAATTAATTTTAATTTGTGAGCGGTGTGGTTGTGATTGGGATTGATACACATTGAACAACGTTCCGATTTAGATAATTTTTTGGGTTCCGTAATCACTTAAGAAACCTTATATAGTTTCGCCATGTGACGGCCCAGTTCGAACAATGATTATAAGATGTATGATATACAATATCATGTTTGAGGAAACGTATCGATTACTATTTTATTTATTGAAACGTACAAATAAATTATAATTAATAACATGAAATATCCGCGCTGCCGGGCACACACTTCTATCTCGCCCACGCTTACGCTCAGTGAGAGAAGAACTCAAACTTACTGGTCCTTATACTGCCACACTAAGGATAATAAATGTGTTAACAGCCATTGGAAATCTTATTCAATCTTTTATGATATTTTCAAGTAAAATGTACCCCAACATTAAAAGGCTTTTTTTAATTTTTGACAAGCGGAAACGTCTGCGAACGATGCTATTATTAAGCTTAGAATAAATTAAAAGTGGAAAAAATACTGTCTTGGGTGAGACTTGAACATACTCCAGCGCTCTGCCATCTGAGCCACCAAGACCTCATCCGTAGCTAGCAAAAATGGCAGGGCGCTGGAGTATCGATCCAGAGGCCGCGAGTTCAAGTCTAACCCAAGCCAGTAACTTTTCCACTTTTAAAATTCAAAGGCTTTATTTATGATTTAATACTTACATAATAAAATTACACATCATCTTCATCATCTTCCTCGCGTTATCCCGGCATTTTGCCACGGCTCATGCCGGGACAACGCGATGTCATCATGTCATGTAATAAAATTACATATTATCATTTATATTTTTTACAGAGACCGATTTGGGTGGATCACGAGTTGGATTAAGTTGTGTAAGTACCGGCAAACTGCTTTGTAGTCTGTTTCCTTAACGACTGAGCGATTTGGCACAATAATATCGGCACGTGACGATAAAGGTACCTAACAATCGCATTAAGACTGCACCAGCGTTAGTGTAGGCCTGAGTGGACGCTCGAAGCGGAACGTTCGGCGGGGCGTCCAGCGGGGCGTCGGGCTCACAAGTAATTTGAGCAGCGTGCACTAAGGCCGCTCCTATACGCTTGCATTTGTTTAACATGCACGCCGCACGCCCCGCCCCGCTGCACGCCCAACTCGAGCGTCCACTCAGGCCTTACACTTACACTTACTGTTGCAGTATTGCAGTGCAGTATTTTTGCGGACTGCATTGCTGCAGGAAATGTCCACATTTATGTTGATGCCTGGATTTTTTAACCCCAACACTTACAACAATGCACCACAATTAACTTCAGCCGGTTGACTAGATAGAAGTTAGTGCACGTACTGATTAAGATTAGATTATAATTTCATCACAGTAGATTAGGAATGTAATGACTAATTTGCATGAAGTACATAATAATATTATGTATAACCTAACCTAACTAGTACTTATATACATATTATGTATATAAGAACTAGTTATATAGTAAGGAAAAATTAGGACAAGTCTACCAACGTCATCCAACGGTACATTTTACTCACAGTTGCAGAGACTAATTATTAAAAACCGGCCAAGTGCGAGTCGGACTCGCGTTCCAAGGGTTCAGTACATTACACAATTTTTAACAATATGTTCTTTTAATGAAAAGTGAGTAAAATATCTTTAAAAAACCCATCAAAAACTGCACATTTCTAATAGGTTTTACTGTCATCTTTAGGTAAAGAACTATTTAGTGTATTTTTTTCAAAATGTTAGACTCAGTAGTTTCAGAGATAAAGGGGGGGGATGGTTATTTTTTGCCTATTTTCTTGAATAACTGCTAAACTATTTATCATAAAATTATATTACGAAGCAGTAGTGTAGAAGAGGATAGGAAAACCGTTGGTAGATCGGCAGGATCATCTTCTACCGTTGAAATATGCACACTTGAGGATAGATTCAAAAGTGGACGATGAAATAATAACACGTCGAGATAGCCGATAGTTGGTTTTAATTAACATGTGCGGCTGAAGTCTTCCGAGCAGGAGCCTCTCGAAGACTTTGGACAGACTGAGCAGCGTGATAGGCCGGTAACTCTCCGGCCTTCTTCTGTCCTTCCCCGGTTTCGGCAGCATGATGACCCGGCCAAGTTTCCAGGTCTTCAGAAAGTGGCCCGAGCGCATGATCCCATTGAACAAGCGTGTCACCGCCACGATTGTGTGCTGCGGCAGGTGACGAAGCGCCATGTTCGGGATCGAATCGGCGCCCGGGGCCTTCTTCGGGTTGGTTCTTCTGGTTGCACGTCTAACTTGGCCGGGTGAGAAGAAGACCGGGTCCTCCTCTGCATTCGGCTGTTGCTCTAAGTACCCTGTCAATTGCTCCTCCACCTCCCTCGTGTGGGCTGCGTTTGTAGCAGGGTTCGGTTGGAACGCTCGCTCCAGGTAGTCCGCGAACAGTTCTGCCCTCTCTTCTGCCTTGTAGTGGAGCGCTCCCCCTTCGTCCACAAGCGACCTTACTGCCTCCTTGGTTGTTCCCAATTGCTTGCACAGACGGTGAATGGAGGGCACGTCTTCGTCTATGCTGGCAATATGGGACTCCCAGTCAGCTGCTGCGTAGTTCCTGAGCTCGATCTTCACCTTCTCCACTAGGGTGTTGAGTTCTGTCTTCAAGGTGGGGCAGCGGGTGTGTTGCCATCTCCTTCTCAGCTGGCGCTTTCGCAAGATGAGTGCCTGGATTTCCGCGGGGAGGGGTTTGCACCTCTCGCCTGCGGGAATGGTGTGCGACGAGGATTCTAGCGCCAGCTGTATCTTGTCGGTGATGGCCTTGGCTGCAGCTTCGACTTCATCGGCGGTGGAGACTGGTCCGATTTGGGGGTTTTGCAGAGCGTCTGTGAAGGCCTCCCAGTTGGTCTTCCGCCTCGACTTCCTCCTCGGGACGGAATATGGGGCTGCTTCTATCGTCATCAGTACTGGTCTGTGGTCGGACGGTAGGTCCGGCAGTACTTCCATATTCAATGTGGCGTTGCAGTCGTTGTGGATTGCGAAGTCTATGATGTCACAAGTCCCTTGGCCATCTGCGTGGTGTGTAGGTTCTCCTGGTCCTGTGACATCGTAGTTTGCGTCCGATATCGCGCTGTACAGAGTTCTGCCGGCAGCGTTTATTCTTGAAGCGTTCCATGCGGTGTGCTTTGCGTTCCAGTGCCCTGCCAGGATGGTCGGCCCTGAGCACTGGAATAGCGCACGGAGATCTGCTCTGAGGCGGCTCGTGGGTTGTAGTGGGGGTCTGTACACGGAGTAGAGCCGGAGGTCTCCATCGGCCACTCTTATGTCGACTCCGAGCGCCGTGAAGGAGTCGTAGGGCACGAAGTCGACTGGCTGGTGAACGATGGATCTGCGGACCATCACGGCGACTCCGCGGAATGGGTGTCCCTGCTGGTTTGTCTCGTTCCGCTGGTATACTATGTAGCCCCCATCTTCAGGTCTCTCTTGGCGAACGTTTCGCTAACCAGCAATATGTCTACATTCTGCTCTCGGAGGAAGTGGCGGAGCAGGGCTTCCTTGCTGGTCAGCGACTGCGCATTCCAGTAAACTACCCTCAGCTTACGATTGAATGTTAGTTGAGGGTAATGCGCTCTGTGGTGCCTTTGTGACTGCTTGTGGCCCCTGGGCTGCAGCAGCTTGGAGCAGGGCAACTATCATCGTTGCCAGGTCCTGGCCGCCTGCCGATGGAGTTGGTGTCCCGGCTGGTGCTGCTTTAATGGAAGGAGGAGGAGCTTCCGCTGGCTTCTTCTTCTTCTTTTTGGGCTTCTTTTAGTTTGCGGTTGCTGGTCCACCTCGTTGCGTGGGGGCGTTCGCCGGCGCCATCAGGGTGTACGGATGGATGTTTTTATAAATAAAATCCCAAACTTCCCAAACTCTGACAAATAGCATTGCAAGCCGCATTGTTGAAACATCTCGAGTTAAGGGCGACAAGCACCACACTAAGATCATTAAAAAATGTACCCGAAACTTGGCTAAAACGATGACTCCGGACAAAAGTATCTCAAAAGCTTTCTCTGCTGAGGAAACCTATACTGCGATCAAACAGCTGTCCTTGGGCAAAGCTGCAGGAGAAGATGGCGTTTACAATGAATTCATTAAGAACTTAGGCGCCAACTGCCGCAAGTGGCTGGCTGCTTTCTACACGGACATATTAGAAAGAAACACGCTACCCCCAGGCTTTAAACATGCCAAGATAATAGCCCTCTTAAAACCCGATAAACCAGCTGAAGACCCGAAAAGCTATAGACCTATCGCACTACTTAGCGCACTATTCAAGCTCCTGGAAAAACTAATTTCGAATAGAATTACCCCTCTCATCGATTGCATAGTCCCCGTCGAACAAGCAGGGTTTAGAACTGGACGTAACTGCACGGATCAAGTGCTGTCTCTCACAACGCACATAGAAGCTGGCTACCAGAAGAACTTGAAAACCGTAGCTGCTTTTATTGACTTAAGTGCAGCCTACGATACCGTGTGGAGACAGGGACTCTACTATAAGTTAATGAAGGTTGTCCCGTGTCGTAAAATTACCAGCCTGATTGACAATATGCTTAGAAACAGGAAGTTTGTAGTCCATCTAGGAGAGAAACAAAGCCGCCTTAGAATCTTAAACAATGGCTTACCACAGGGATCCACACTGGCCCCATTGCTCTTTAATCTATATACCTACGACCTACCCAAAACAGTCTTTAGGAAATTTGTGTATGCCGATGATATCACTATTGCGCACCAGCACAAGACATTCGAGGTATCTGAAGAGCAGCTCAACAAAGATCTAGCCTCTCTAAATGAGTACTTTAAGAAATGGCGGCTTGTTCCAAATGCCAGCAAAACGGAAGTGTCGACGTTCCACCTCAACAACAAGTAAGCTGCTTATATCCCAACGGTAGCATTTGATGGTGAAATATTAACTTACAACCCGCACCCTAAATATCTTGGTGTGACGCTGGACCGCTCACTTACTTTCGGTCCCCACCTTCAAAAGTTGAGCAAAAGACTTGGGACCCGAAACAACATACTCCACAAACTAACTGGCACGACTTGGGGAACAAAAGCGGACGTTCTTCGCACAACTGGGCTGAGCTTGGTCTATTCTGCTGGTGAATACTGCGCACCAGTCTGGCTCAATAGTGCACACACAGAGAAAGTTGATGTGCAACTGCGTAATACTATGCGATGTATATCAGGTACGGTCAAATCCACACCCGTACAATGGCTCCCAGCCCTAAGCCACATCCCACCACCTCACCTTCGACGACAATTGGCACTGGTAAAAGAAGCGAACAAAATTCACAGCGACCCAAATCTGCCGATCCACCAGGAATTCCTTAATCCACCACAGCATCGTCTGAAGTCTCGACACCCGTCATATCAAACCGCCCAAGGCCTAATAGCGCAAGGTGGCTTCAATATAAAAGACGCTTGGAAAGATGAGTGGCAATCTAACCTGCCAAACCCCAGCCTAAATACCTACGACCCTACCAAAAAGCCGTATGGCTTTTCAACATCTAGGAAGGAATGGTGCCAACTAAACAGACTCCGCACCGAACATGGACGCTGTGCGGACTACCTGTTTAAGTGTGGTTGGCGAGACTCACCAGCATGCGACTGCGGGGCCCCAGTACAGACTATACACCACATTATACATAATTGCCCGATACGGAAATTTGTCGGAGAGGCCCTAGATCTTCACTCACCTAATGCACACGCTGCCCAATGGGTGAAGAATTTAGATATTGTATTGTAATTGATAACTAGCGACTCTGTAAATGCCATACGAATAAATAAATAAATAAAATAAAAATATCTCAATATCTGATCACTCGTGGTGCACATATTTAGTCCGATCACTGACTTTTAAGGGAAACACGCGCGGCACTCATATATGGTCCGATCACGGCTTTCTAAGGAAACACGCGCGGCGCGTGGCGACTGGCTAAGGGGCGCCATGTACGGATGGATGTTTTTATAAATAAAATAGAATATTGATTACATGTGTTTATTGGTCAAACACAACTTACAGACTGACACGATTACATGATTGATACATAGCTTATATAATAAGTGCATAAGTACATATATACCACAAGGGACGCGGGCGCTGCCTCCTCGACGGTGGGCTTGGGGACACTGGCTTTCGTCACCGGTCCCGGCTTCTTCGGCACCGTGTGGGCTGTGGTGCCCGCCTTCCAGTTACGGAGCTCTCTGATGTAAACTGGGCATCTTCTATAGTTCGCGGGATGGGGACCCGCGCAGTTGGCACAAGTGCAGGGTTGATCCTTGGGCACTCTGATGCAGGGTGGGGGCCTGCGCAGCGGACGCACTTCTGCGGTCTGTGGCAGCCTTTTGAGTGGTGGGGAACCCCTGGCATCTGTGACACTGCGCAGGGACCCCGGGCCGGTCTTTCCCGCCCTTCTTATACAGCCGCCAACTGTCATGTCCAGGTGACAGCTCCGCAACGTTTCTTAAGTTATTAAGTTACAAATCGACTAACCATGGTTCATGGTTTACGCATTGTTATCATTCTTAAGTCCGACTCACGCTTGACTGCACATTTCTAATAGGTTTTCCTGTCATCTATAGGTAAAGAACTATTTAGTGTATTTTTTTCAAAATTTAAACCCAGTAGTTTCAGAGATAAAGGGGGGAATGATCATTTTTTGCCTATTTTCTTGAATAACTGCGAAACTATTTATCTTAAAATTATAAATAAAATATATTTGAGATTCTCAAAATGAGCTCTTTCATTTGATATGTAACACGATATAGTTTGAAAAACTTTATTTTTTAATTTGCTCTTTTACCCCCCAAAAGTGGCCTCCATATTTAAAATTCATCTGTTTACGTTACATGTCCGTCTTTGCGTCACAAACTTACATATGTGTGCCAAATTCTAACTTAATTGGTCCAGTAGTTTCGGAGAAAATAGGCTGTGACAGACGGACGGACAGACAGACAGACGCGAGTGATCCTATTAGGGTTCCGTTTTTTCCTTTTGAGGTACGGAACCCTAAAAATAATATAGAAACAAAGATTGGGCTGAATGATTGTTAAAATCATGAACTAAATCATGTCTACAACACTAATATTAGATGCCGGCTCTCCAAAAGCCGTGTATGTGACATGTAGTAATGAAATTTCACGAAAGGACTCGACTCTCGAAGATTCAAGGAGCGCTCCGGGCCCTCAACACTACACGTCGTTTTGACTCCTAAAATTTAATCTGCAAAGGGACGAGAGGGTAAAACTGATAATGTTCTGATTCTGAGTGGTCTTATTCTGGGATAATGAGATTAGAAGTAATGCTTATTATTTAAGGCTATACAAATGTGTTTAAAGTTGCCTGGTTATGGACTTTTTACCAATTTATTGAACTGGGTATGACTTTTTGAAAGGACATACGTTTTAGTCCTATGAAGTGCTATCAGTGCTTTTTAGGTAACACATTGAGTAGTACATGTTTAAAGTGGGAATAAAGTGTTATGTTTTTTATATGCATTATGCATTGCCAACTTATATATTTAAAGTCGGTGCCAAGTCAAGCGTTATCAAAGGTCCTACAGATTGAACATTGTGCGGACAACTTTGCGATCAATCTGCATTTATCTCGGCTCAGATTCCGTAACTAACCAACGTAGATAGTTGGAGCGTCGTAGATGCAAATTTCTGAGAACGAGCTCCCTTAAATAAATGACAGTGTAACGTCTCACTTCTAATTAGCTGTCCTTTGACTTGCCAGTTACTGCGGCAGTAAGTAAATGGCGAGAAATCTGATGCCTAATTTAATACCGACCACAACTAATAATAAGATTATGACGATTTTATTAGGCAGGCGTGCCACGGTGGGCTGGAAATCGCTGTTCACAGTAATAGATGATTAATATTAAAAGTGTTAGCTTTTTTATTGGAAGAGGTTTATTTAAACAAAGGTAGAACACCTTAGGAATGGCCAGGGGGCACCACAAGCCCACGCGAACCAATACCACCGTGACCGGTGGCCGAGCGGTCTAGGCATCAACTGTCGCGTAACCAGAGGACGCTAGTTCGGGTCCAGCTTTGGACACTGGAGGCCTTGGTGATTTTTGCCTCTTTCCGCAAGAACATATTCAACATTTGCAACATATTCAACAGCTGCAGTAGAACCTAAGTTTTACCGAATCAACGTCAGTAAAAGTACAAAATTTGGGCTTTATCAAATGCTATGCTTTTACGTCACCCTCTTAAAAAGCTTTGGGACAATAATCAAAACTTAATTCAATTCATTCGTTTCAGCATTTTAGAAACTGCAATTAGAGAGGAAAATTAAAATATACTCTTATATAGGTATAAAACATGTATTTTGCACGTATAATATTTAACTTTAAAACTACCTTTTACGCTAAAAGCTTTATTTCGGGCGAATGAAAAAGTTTGGTAGCTTTAACTATACGTTTTATATTTTAAAACAGTGTCGAGAACTTACCCTAGAATTTCCATCATAACAGTAGTGTTATATTCTATTACACTGTAATTTCATTCTACATTGTAAACTTACAGATATAGCCATGAGACACACACACACACACACACACACACACACACATACTCGCACACACACACACACACCCACACCACACACACACACACACACACACACACACACACACACATACATACATATACATACAACTGAGAACCTCCTTTTTTGAAGCCGGTAAAAAACGGCCACCATCTTAAATTTATTTATTTTAAGTATGATTATGTCGTAAAATGATAACTTAGGATTCGAAAGGCTACTATGAATCTGAAGTCAAAATTGTAAAAAAATGGCCGCCATCTTGGATTTCTTAATATTTGCTCCAATTGTGATTATAATTTGAGGATTCAAAAGGCTCCTTAGTTCGAACACAAAATAAAACACGGCCGCCATCGTGATTTTTTCATTTTTTTTCTAATCAATGACGAAAATTTATATATGAGAATACGAAATGGCCTTTAATCCTTTGTGGTTGCTAACGTTATATAACCAGCCTATTGTGAAAAATTTAGCAATATAGGGCAAACGATTTATGGTGGGCGTTGATTTAAATCAGTCATTCAATCAGGACATAATATATAATTGAGTACTTTCCTACTAGTCAAATCAGCTTCTTTTTTAGAACTGTCAAAACGATTTGCCAATATGGAATTTATATGAAAACGTGTGTAGTGACGTCACGGTCAACTCGCCTACTTTTTATATTTCTATTTGATTTATTAAATCGAAATTGTGTTTAAAAATTACTTCTATTTATGTTTTTCTAATAATTATCTGGTGCTTTATTTCGTGCACACGGTGTGAAATAATTTATATTAACTAGATGAAACTACCCAATTACGTAGGCAAATGTCTGATGATTGATGTGGATTAAGTAACAGCAAAATCCGTTTTTGCTTAGTGATTAAATATGGTGGCTAGCGCAATGATATTATATAAACATAGATAGGTTATACTCATACTTGAGGAGCACAAAAAATACTTCCATATTTATTTCTGTGCCTACGAAGAAATCTGTTATTTTTGATTTATGTTCTCATTCCATCCATCTTTGTCACACTCGTTGTTAAACATAAGGTCGTCTCTTTCTCTTTCGGTGTGCGGGAGCTCATTAGCACGTGCACATTTCTCGCTTGTCCAGCCACGACTAAAGGCAACTTGTCCAATTTGTCACAAGGTAAGCGTTTCAATTTTGAAACGCCTATAACCTATCTTGAGTTATAAATCATTGGGCTAGCGTAAGACGTGGCTAGTGCTCCACTACTTAGCATTCTCTGCGCTCGTAAGTCAGCTTAAGAAATTTAAAATTGCTAAATAGTACATACTTTCTCAAGACGAATTATCTTAAATCTAAATTGCAGATCCCTAAGAAAATAATCAAGTAGGAGATTTTCAGTTTCGAAGAAAAACGGTTTCAACGTTTGTAATCAATTCTTTATTATGCCAAATTAATTATTCTTTTCATTTATTTTTTGCCACGAAACGAGAGCGAAACATTATTCTCGATATTGAAAAATTCAAAATTGTGAACGATATTAGTCAGCGTGTCTTTTGGTGATTACATTTTATATTCCAATGAAAAATATAAAAATGAAAAAAAAATAAAAGTCCACCATGGACCTACAATAACTACGGACGTCACTAAGACACAACTGCGATTCAATCATATGCCAATTTACTTATTTTTTCTACTCCCGTACTTTTATTTGTCATTTAAAGGGTCGTGCACACAACTTTAAACCCCTATCTTATAGTTGTCAAGACAAGTCTTTAGTGAAATTGAAGAGAAGAGAGAAAAGAATTTGTGCATACACGCAGTATCTTTTTGGCGATTTTACGATACTTCGTGTAATGACCACTTAAAAAATATTGAATGAAATACAGTGTTGCCAACCTAATTTTAATTGTCATCTCTGACAGATGAGTGAACCATAGACATGTTTTTTTATTTCATTCATTCTTTTCACGCCCGTTCCCTCCATTCTTACTTCTTGAATTTACTATTTTATTTCAAAGTAAGTGCTTGGTCGTAGAAAAAGTATTGTATGCAACGTTGTTTAACCGAGTCAAAAAATACTCGTGGCGTCTTTATTAACAATTTTCGGCTTCGCCTCAAATTGTTACTCACGCCACTCGCCTTTTTTGACCCCTCTTAAACAACGGTTGCATAAAATACTATTATATGTATATTGTATACGCTTAAGCGTCGTAGAGAACTGACAAATTGTCTGCGGTAAGAACGCGTTTAACTAATCTTAATCTTGACAGACGCTTCGAGCATACGTTACTATTCTATATTATTTTGTTTTATGTACTTAGTCGAAATAAGTTAGTTGTATAATACATTGCTATTCGCTAGGTGCACGACTGGTGCTGCCTTCATTTTGTCGGACTTTCTACGTTAAATCTTATGGAGTAAAATTAGTTCAAGCGGTTGCCGCTAGTACTAATGTCGGACATTCCATAAGATTACCTGTGTTTGTGACGATCAGCGCCACTTCTCCCTCAACTGACTTCGCACCTTGCCAATACAAGTGCGGAAAATAGGAAATTCGCCTAGCATTCGCATATGTATCGTACAACGTTTTAAAAATTTAAGGGCCATAAAATTTTTAACATTAATTTCGCTCTATAAGTGCGGTAAAGTGGTAAAGTATAATATGTATTGAAATCGGTTTGATATTCGTCATTACGAAACGCAAGTTTAACATGCGAATCGAACACGGTCGATGCCGGCTGGCATCTTGCTTTTTTTGGGCACATACTTATCGGGGCAGCTAAGAGGTAAGTACTAAGAAGGTTTGAATTGCTTAAAGTAATAAGTTATTTCGACTTTGTTAATCCAAACAAATATTATTGAAATAATATAAATGTATTATAAGATTTATAAGGTGCTAACAAATTAGTTACAAATATTTTTACAGCTGATAGTACTCTGCTCCTGAAGTGTATTTAAGTATGAAACATTAGACGTTTTGAGTATCTTTTAAAAGGAAAATACATTAATCATAAACACATTTGCTCTAAGTGACTCAGGGTAATCGTATCAGAAGTGAGACAAACATATTCCTTTAGGGGAAGGCACGGGATGCGTGCAGGAACGACCTTTAGTAAGTGTGAAAGAAATGGTTTCGTGTATTCAAAGTACTTTTGACAAGTCACTTTGTCATCCGAAAAAAATGCTCAATATATTACAAGGTTTTATTTAACTTGCCCTTGTAGTATGTATGTTCTTTTGTTAGTGTGGGTTAAATCGTGGAAGCTAAATCCCGATTTCATATTGAGCTGAAATTTTGCATGCTTTTTTATATTATTTAAGTCGGATGACAATGCACTGTTATGATGACATGGAGCTGATCTGATTATGGAGACAGAAGGTGGCCATGGGAACTCAATGATATAACAAACGCAAACTAAATTGTGTTTGAGGTTGTTAGAATTGTCTCGATGGGTATTAGTTGCCTGTGGAAAGAAAGTACAATCAGCGATATAAGCTTGTACCAAAAAAAATTGTTTGCAAATTTACCATTATTTTATTTAAATATCTTATTCTTAATTATACAAAAACAAATCACCAGGTATATTAAACGAATTAAAGAGCATATGGCAATTTTGTTTTGATTTAAGTAAGTAGATTTTAGCTTTCTGCTGGTTCGGTTGGCCTGAAGGTTAGCTTAGTAGGATAATTCGCCAGTAACTGGCTACTAGTCAATAACTGGCCGGCCAAATGAATCCTGTTTATATTATAGGTTAATTTTTAGTTTAGGGTGGCCAGTTGCTAACAGGTGGTCAGTTACTGGCGAATTACCCTACCTAGTAAATAATGATAAAGCCGTTAGTTGGACTTATCTACTACATAATTTAGTTGTTTCATAACTTGATAAATATGAAGTCCTGCAAATAAGAATGTGATAAGAAGTACAAAACACACCCTTTTTCCTCAGTTTTTTAGTTTATAAAGCTATCATTTGGGTGTTAGGATTTAATAAGCTTGGTGGAGTACGGGGAAACTACCCATCCGTGTCTGATTCACAATATACTTTTTCTACTCCAGCACTTAAATGTGTCAATTAAATGACTGACAGTGATATCTAAAGCAATGTCATTTGAATGATTTGTCTATAGGCTCATAAGATGACTGCTAGCAGTCATCTTATGAGTATAATACAACTGCTTTATTTTTTTTAAAGATACAAGTTCCGATCATCTTGATTGAAAGAGGTATGTTTTCATTTACAATAATAACTCTTTTTTTTTTAAATAATAACTCAATTTTTTTTAAATAATAACTCTTTTTTTTTTAATAATAACTCTTTTTTTTTTTTTTGCTGCAGCTGTCATAGAAAAAGTAATGTATGCAACAGCTCATAATTGGTTCTTAAAATTCAAGGGTCGAAGTTACAAAACGAGACGTAGTAGTAGACCCTTATTATATCACTGTTGCATAAACTACTATAATCTTGGCTGTATACTACACACTAATATATCATGACGAAAGTCACTAAATATCATGGGACCAACTCTTTATAACTCTGTACCGACTTATATAAAGGCAGCCCATCGACACCCCATACTATGATAACTTAGGAACGTACTTGTTACCAACGTTGAGGCATAGTAAATAATCTTATCGAATTAAAATGACTGCTGTTGCATTTTGGTAACACATACCATACTTGCTTTCAAACATAGACGTATTATACCTACTTTTCTTTAGGTTGGTATGATCGGTAAAACGTCTACCGTCATTCTAAATTGTGGTGAAAGCGGTTATGTTACGTGTTTATTTTTGTGTTTAGACCAAATAACTTTAGCTTTTATTTAAATGGGGGGCAAATCTTTAAGAAAATGTGAAGTTTGTGGGGTCAGGCGTGTAAGGAAACTTACTTCTGATATATTTTTAGCAAGATTTCCTCTTGATTCGAACAGGTCGGTAAACTGATGTTTTTGTGCGATATTTTCATTTTGAGTCGTTCCCAGATACTAATTTAATTAGTTTGGAGTAGTTTTTATCGTTTACCATCCTTGATTAAAACGAAAACATTCTGTGAATAGATTCTTCTTGTAAAAACTAGGTAACCTAAGACACGAATAGTGTGCGAACAACTTATCGATAATCCCTTTATTTCAGATATCGACTATGGGTAAAGGTAACAGGTAATGAGGATTTGGAATATTTACCTATACAAAGGCTGAATGAAACTCCAACCTCTGAATATCTACAAGTGAATGAGCCTGACAGCTTTTTCCCTTTGTGGGAAGTTGGAGTTCACAGCCTTCACAGGCAAGACTCAGTGTTTGCAGGAGTGCTCTAAAAGTAGATTGTAGCTTTAGTTACGTTCATAAGCGTATTGTAATATGCGTATACGTAAATATAAAACTATCTGTATCTTATCTTTATTATGTAAAATAAAATTATTTTTATATTTTGCATTTATTTTATTAATCCACCTGATTTTCAATATTTACTTTTACAGTAGTACAGTACAACAGCACGTATCGCACATTTATCGATATCGATAAACAGTAGGTACCGGAAGTGTCGAGCCCTAGCGTTGTTTTTTTTTGTGTTGGCAGTATTGACATGTATTTGGTGTGTTGGCACAATGTACGTTCTTAATTCGGTTTAAGGCTTGTTCGAGAGTGCCGACTCTTAAAACGTAGTGATTTAATACTCTTTGTATAAAGGAAGCGAAAAGTGACACAATATTTAACAAAAAGCTAAAGTTGTTACTTATAGAAAAAGCATACTATTCAATAGCTGAATTCATAGTCTATGCAAAAACGATCATTGATTCAAAAAAATCTATAATATAATATTAAATTATAATTGTTAATAACATTGTTATTTTTAAGAACGATTGAATGACTTGTAAAATGTAGTTAATTTTACCAATAAAGATCTGTATATCTGTATATCTGTATGACCTCTACAACCATAGCTACTGTACGCTACCGGGGAAAACAATTATGCTGGTACACCAGTGGCGTAGCGCATAAAATTTTGCGTTATACTCGTTAATACCCAGGTCGGTACTTTGCAGACATGAACATTGCTTGCACCTTTCCTCTGCGGATTTTTATTTAAGACTGAGGTGTAATATTGGATTCCAACATTTAACGCCACAGGGATCCACGCTTCCCTCATCAATTTCCCTTACTTTTTTATTATTCCCATGTCGAGCTGCAATATTTGAAGCCATCGTCGCGCCCGCCTTCTTTTTATATTAATAAAAGTTACCCTAACTCGCGTTGGCTGGATACGCAGTTTCCTTTAAATACACTGCTACGACTTCATATGACCTTTAGGGATATAGCTGCTTGTTATAAATCTAATTATAGTGTTCAACACTTGCGCTTTCTGATTATCAGTATTATCATGACATAACAATGTGCCCCTGCTCCTACCTAGTCTTATTTTTAAGTTGAACTATAATATAGGGGTGTTCTCTGTCCTTTGGGTAGGACAAATGTAGGCACAAGGTTAACTTAAATAACTACAATACTTATAAATAAGTATAATACAATACTTCGGTGTAAGTATATATATATGCTCTTAAATACTTTTTCAGACTGAATATTAAAATAAATATAAAAATGGATTTGATAAAAATATCAAGTTTAAAATGTCTGTAAAATCACAATTTTGGAATGATATAATTTAAAACCGAGTAATCAAACTTAAAATTACTTACTTTCAAATTTTGATTAAAGAAAGAGACTAACAATAAGAAAATGTTAATGAAATATTAATAAGCCCTCCAAGTTTTCTAAAACATGTGACAGATAAAGGTTTGTATTCGAGGAATTTCGCTTTGTTATTTGACAAGCTGACATTTTAACTTGGATAAATCTTATTATAAAATTAATGAATGTTTGACATCTGTAATTGAATTAATAATTTTATACCTATACCTACTTAATGATAATAGTGTAAATCTAAGGCAGAAATGAAATTATATGTGTATTCCGATGATGTTATTATTATATAACTTACCTTTAGCTTCAGTTTGTATAATATATGTAAATATAGTACCTAGCTCATAAGCAAAAATTACATGCTTCTTCAAGTGAAATATACGCATCCAAAATTAGTGTCCACCTATGTTCATCACTACATTTTTGCAAATAAAGATATCTTTATCTTTATTATTTATAGTGATACAAGCCACTACTGAACCTACTATACATTTCAATAATCTTTTATTTTGATTGATTGAAGTAACATCCTTTTGGGTTACTTTGTTCCCGACTTATTGAAGTAAATTGATGGCGAAACTTTGCTACTTATACAAGTCAAAATAAGCTAAGTATAGATGTTATTAATTAGAAATAAAGTTATTTAAGAAAAGTAACTTAGTTTCACATGTCGTCCTAAAATGTAATGGGAGGTAAAGGATGAGGTTACTAATGTCATTGGTACGTAGGTACGGTATGTATGTCGGCGGCCGATCGTAAGATCAGGCATATCGTGAAATTCCTATTAAGCATATCGTGAAACGTGAAAATCTTTGACCCGTTTCCTTTATTTCTGGGCAGTTTGCCCTTCGGGCATCTAAAGCAACCTAACGAACCTATCCTACCTATATATTGGTTTAATGTCAGTATCGTCAAAACATTACATAGGAACGTTACGATCTGCTTGATCTTACGATCGGCCGCCGACACGTATTGTATACTGTATACCGTCAAGTGGGATAATTGGGTATGGGAGGGCTAACTTTAAACAATGTTTTTCAAACTCAAAAAAAATTTTTTTTTTCAAATATAGGTAGTAAAATAAAATAAAATAAATATCGAAAACCCGATTCTTTCAAACCTGGACGTTCTTGGGCTCATTCTACTCAGAATCGACAGCACTCTCCATCCTACCATTAAAAAAAGATGTCCCAAAATGTCCATTCCATTCACGTCACGTCCAGTCACGTTTTTAGTATGAGAAAAATTTTCACTTGTACCTATGTAACGTGACGTAGTGGAATGTACAATTTTCATACAAAATTTTGGGACCTCTTTTTTAATGGTAGGATGGAGAGTGCTGTCGATTCTGAGTAGAATGAGCCCAAGAACGTCCAGCGGGCTCAGCACGGTTCCATTTTTTATCCACTATCACTAAGCCCGTCACTTTCGCACTTACATACTTGTTAGAACGTGACAGGCATGGTGATAAATGACAAAAATGCGACTGTGCTACTAGGGCAGATCTGAAAGAATCGGATTTCGATATTTATTTTAGAAAAAGACCAAATACAGTTATGATAATCCCACAATAAGAGTGGTGTCGGTATATTTGACCAAAAGGCATGTAAAAACATAATTATGTAGGTACGTACATAATTATGTAGGAAAGATTTTAATTTTAAACATAGTGTATGATATGAACTAATCTAGCTAGTTGAAAAATGTACCCTTAGACAGTCAATCCTGATTCAAAAATTGTAAAAAGTTTAGGTACTACTGTCAGCAACGTTTTTATAATTAGGAAATAATTATTTCCTTTGTTTGATTTTATCATTCCTGCCCCAGTAACTTGACGATTGGATATTGATATATTTGATATGTACCTACACATATCAAATATATCAATATCTAATCATAGCTGATTTTTAAAATGTGAATGCGTTATTCCCAATTTTACCTATCTACTTGCAATTATGTTTATAAGTAAAACAATAACTTATATTCTGTCATATTTTATTATGTATAGTTATTATTTACCTTGCACAGTTGCATATATGATATGAATTTAGAGGGGGTTACCGTAAAATTGTAATTTCTATATTGAGCTGTTACACGTGTTTACAAAGGCGAAGGCTGAGGTAAAATTGCGATTTAGATTTCTAGCGGCTAACTAAATAGGCCATCCATATTCCATGCTACCACAAAATATGCTGTAAAACGCAATTAAAAATATAATTATGCAAGTAACAAAATACGCTATAGCGGCAAAACGCGAGCAGAAGAATTAATTGCTACATGGAATTAATAATATCGAGATTAGATATGAGCGCCGCGCCGGCGCGCCGCCGCCGCCGACAAAATTTTCGCGCCGCCGCCGCCGACAAAATTTTCGCTCCGCCGCCGCCGACGCTGCGCTATCGGCGTGGCATCGGTGACCTTGGTAGTTACTACTACTTTCGGAATCAGATAATATATTTTTAATCGAGTTTAGATAATTAACGGCGCCACTTTCAATAGTTTATAGGGATTCAAAAGGTATTTTAGACCCATATAATTCAAAAATATCGAAGGCAAATGAAAACTTATCTATCTAGTAACCGCGCTACTAGTCTTGGGGAAACGAAATTATTTAATATAAATTTTAACATCAATATAGGAATTAACTATCTGGGAGTATATAAATGATAATCCGGAATACTTAATTAGAACGTGTATTTCTCAGTACACAGCCGGGGAACAACTGAGGAGCAAGTCGCGCGGCGGGCATTCCGTATAGCGCGGGGAAATGCTGACCACGTAATCTGTCCCTATAGTCGTCCCTCCCCAAAAAACAAAAAAAAAATACAATTTTTTTAAGAAAACTTAATAATAATAAACAAATTACATAATATTGTTATGCTTCAGTAAGAACCATTTGTAATTACACATTAAACGGATCTACATATTTTGTATTTTATTGTGTCTGTTACCTTCACTATTTTAAATCAAACAAACTTTAAATCAAATCAAATGAAAACAATATCGCGCAGTTACTAGGTACTTGAAATCAGAGCGATAACAGGACACAATGTAACTTGAGTACAATGCTGAACTTAAGGTTGAAATTATGAATGCACAATAGGTAGTCACTTAAGTAATACATAAACACGTCACGATATCTAAATATAGATATTATCCGACCTACAATAAAAAATGAGTAGCTTATTTTACCACGTTAAACAATTTGCACTGCACTTAGACTTTCAAATAAATCTGTTGTGGCACTTGTGGCTGGCTTGGAGTCGCCTGAACTCCAGAAGGCAGCTGTTGGTCCTTCGTCAGGACCTGAACTCTCTTGGTGAACCATTTATTCATCCTTTGTTTACAACGACTGTAGAAGTAGCACAGTAAAAACATCATCAAAACAATAATTATTGCCAATAACACGAAACTGAACGTGTTTATCTGGGTAGCGAGTCCGGAAACGTTAATAGATGCTTCTGCCGTAACGGTATTAAATTTATCCATATTTTCTGAGTCTTTCTTGGTACTGTAATTTCCCATGATTAGGTATTAAATGTTTCACTGTTTCGAGTGGAGTGCCAATTGTTTCTTAAAATTACATATTTATAAAACACATGTAACCTACATAAAGTGTTGTCACAATGAATACTTATTTGCAAAATTAAAATAATAGTTGCTATATATTAAGTTTACTCATCGCAAAATCTGACCGACTTCTTAACTGTCCGACCACTGCGCGTAACATAGGGCGCAACGCTATGCATAGGCGGAGCGATTCCGCTATCAGCTTGTGGCGTACTTGGTACAGTTAAGTTTTGTGATGAGTTCACTTTTTCGTTAAGTAAGTATGCAGGCTTTAGCTTGTCAATTGACATATTTACCTCACGCTCATCTAATTGAATTTTAAAAACCTTATCATTTCTTTTCAGAACTTTGAATGGCCCTTCGTAAGGCGTCTGTAATGAGGATTTTACTATTCTACGTACAAACACATAATCACAGGTTTTAAGATCAGGACTTACAAAGAATTTATCGTCTCTATTATGAGAGAATGGTCTTGGTTTTAATTTACGTATCGATTCCTTAATTTTATCTAACATAGTGGTTCTGTTATATTTTTATCAACATTACAATAAAATTCAGCAGGTAAACGAATGGAACAGCCATAAACTAATTGAGCTGCACTCACGCCTGTATCTAATCTAGGTACAGAACGTAAACCTAGTAAAACTGTGCTTAATTCTGTAACCCATGAAGTACTATTTATACGTGCCTTTAACGCAGATTTCAAAGTACGGTGGAATCTCTCAATAGCCGAGTTACTCATAGGATGATATGGCGTAGTTCTAATCCTCTCCGTGCCTGTATATTTCATTAGTTGTCTGAAAAGATTGCTTTCGAATTGCTTACCTTGATCACTGGTTAAAGTAACTGGACATCCGAATCGCACAATCCAGCCATCGTAAATAGTTTGTGCTACTATTTCTGCCGATATGTTTTGCAATGGAAACGCCTCCGGCCATCCTGTAGCTCTATCTATAATGGTAAGGCAATATCTGTAACCTTCCGCTGATGTTGGTAGTGGTCCTACTAGATCAGTATGTATATGCTGGAATCGGTCTACTTCTGGAAACTTACCTGGTGTCGATTTGGTGTGTCTCGTGACCTTGGCTTTTTGACATTGAACGCAGGTTTTGGCCCAAAGACCTACATCTTTGTTCATATTCGTCCAAAAATACCTATTAGAAACCATCTTGCGTGAAGTTCGTACACCGGGATGACTTAAGTTATGAACCTGATTGAAAACATCGCGACGAAACTGTTCCGGTATGTACGGTCTCACATTACCTGTAGTAACGTCACAGTAAATATCATATGTACAGTTAGGCAACATTATTTTCTTAAATTGCCAATTATTATTTTGTAATAATGTTTTAAATTCGCCATCTTTTTGTTGTGCCTTCGAAATCAAAGAAAAGTCTATTGCAATATTTTGAAAATCGACTGTCTCAACTCTAGATAAAGCGTCGGCAACTACATTGTCCTTACCCTGTATATGTCTAATGTCTGTAGTAAATTCACTTATAAAAAGTAATTGTCTTGTCCGTCTTGGTATCTCCTTGTTATTGTCGCTATTTAACTTACTAAATGCGTATGACAAAGGTTTATTAAATGCGTATGATCTGTAAATATAATTAGTTCTCTGCCTTCATGCAGATACCTAAAATATTGTACTGACAAATAAATAGCAAGAAGTTCCTTATCATAAGTACTGTACTTCGTTTGTGCTGTTGTTAGCTTCCGAGAAAAATAAGCTAACGGTTGCCACTTACCTTCAACATGTTGTTGTAACACAGCACCCGCACACGTGTTGCTAGCGTCTGCAAAAATCGCTATCGGTACTGTGGGAAGTGGGTATGCTAGCGTAGCAGCATTTTGTAAGCTATGCGTCCACACAATAGGTGTTTTGTCGTTTCGTTTTGCCTGATGAATATACCTATGTAATACTTCTTGGTATTGGACAGCATGAGGCATGTGCGGCCTGTAAAAGTTAATCATGCCTAAAAATGTTCGCAACTGATTAACGGTCTTGGGTTTCGGATACTCTTTGATAGCTTGAACCTTCTTTTCCAGCGGTTTAAAACCTTCCGTTGATACCTCATAACCTAGGAACTCTAATTTCTTCTCTTTAAATGTACATTTCTCCAGGTTAATAGTGATACCGAATTCGCTAAGTCTTTTAAACAATTGTTCGAGATGATCGTTGTGTTCTTCCTCTGAGAGAGAAGCAACAAGTATGTCATCTAAATAACAATACACAAAATCGAAGTCTCTTAAAACGGTATTGTTCATGAACCGCTGGAAAGTCTGGCAAGCGTTTCTCAGGCCGAAACTCATCCTAGGGAACTCATACAAACCAAATGGAGTCGTAATAGCTGTCTTCTCCACGTCATCAGGGTGTATCATGATATTATGATATGCTCTACGCATGTCTACACAAGAGAATATGGACTTACCTGCCAATAAATAGGTGAAGTCGTGTATCCTCGCTATTGGATAGCGATCTGGCTTCGTGACTGCATTGAGAGCTCTATAATCCCCACATGGACGGATCTCTCCATCTTTTTTAGGAACTATATGCAAAGGACTAGACCACGGACTCTTAGATGGCCTGCAAATACCCATCTCTTGCATTTGCTGAAACTCCTTCTTAGCCTTTTCATACCTATCAGGAGGCAGCGGTCTAGTTCTTTGGTGAATCGGAGGCCCTGTTGTCTCAATATGATGGTAAGTGTTATGTTTAGGTGCCTCAATAAATGATAATGGCCTTAATATCTCGGGATATTTTTGCAGTAAGTGAAATGCTTTGTTATCCGTACTTAATAAATTAATCGATGACTGAGTATGGTTTATGACCGTTCCAATTACATAAATCCTTGTCAAATCATCAATCAGCCTTTTACCAAACAAATCTACAAGTAATCTATAATTACACAGAAAATCTGCCCCTATTATAGGCTGTTTGACATCGCACACAATAAAATTCCATTTAAAATTACGTCTTAAATTTAAATTTAATGTTAAACTAACATATCCATACGTTTTAATTTCAGTATTGTCCGCGGCATATAACTTGCAATTATTCACAGGTTGTAACGAGTCTTTAAAAAAATTAAAGTTCTTTGGAATTACACTCACATTTGCACCTGTATCAATTAAAAATTTAAAACCGGAAATTTTATCTGTCACACTAAGGCGATAATTAGTTACCATGGTGCAGGGTTCCGCCGCAAACGCCTGCACTTCCGCTAGTTTCCCTTCGGCGGTTGTGGTCCCTTCCAGCCGCACGGTTGAACGCACTTATACGCCTTCGCCTTGTAGCGGTAGTGATAAAAACACAACCAATCCTGGTTTTAGAATCCTGGCTTGAAGAGCGGCTGTTGTTGCGTGAGCGACTACGTGCACGCCCTTGTCTGCGGCTATTCCTTCCAGTCCCACCTCGTCCTTGGATATTGGCAAGTTCAAGTTGATTTATCCGATTGTTGATCTTCGCCAATTCTGCCGTTATAAAATCTGTCGGCGAACTCTGGCGTGATTGACGTGAAGTACTCTGTATAGCGGCAACTTCATTCGGTTTGAAGGTCTCCATTACCTTATCAGCTATGCTTGCCAGAGTCTCAATCTTTTTTGAATCTGCGGACGCTACAACGGCCCTCACCGACGGTGGTAGATGACCTTGCCAAAAATATGTCAAGGTCTCATCAGGAATCTTATCTCTTGCGAGGTCCTTCATCTTCCTCATAAGCTGCGATGGGCGCTGGTCACCAAGCTCCATGTCCGACATTAACTGTTGCAATCGTTTTGCCTCTGTCTCCTCGTAGACACTTAATAATCTGGCTTTTAATGTTGCAAATTTATTCTCCTCCGGTGGTTTCTCCAAAATGTCGGCAACTTGCTGAATCGCCTGCTTTCCCAATTTAGCAATAACCATATTATAGTTTGATTGGTCCCCTGCTTTCTGCTGAGCTAATACCGCTTCTACCTGCAGAAACCACAGTCGCGGTTGGTCCTGCCAGAAGTCTGGTATTTTCGCTGCAAGCGATATCGCTGACACCTCGATGGTTGTCGCGGTTCCATTTTCCATTTTGCGACACAATTAAATTTGCTTCCGTTTACCCAGGTGCGCGGGGAGTTGTCCGGCCGTAATACACACACGCGTACCGAAATAATATTGCGAAATAACTCAACCAGATTTTCCTTTAAAAGTCGTTTAAACAATGCACCAACACTAATTGTCACTGTTAATAGTTCACGGTTCACTAAATGTCAAGTGTCGGGAAGTCACCAGTTATAGGAATTAACTATCTGGGAGTATATAAATGATAATCCGGAATACTTAATTAGAACGTGTATTTCTCAGTACACAGCCGGGGAACAACTGAGGAGCAAGTCGCGCGGCGGGCATTCCGTATAGCGCGGGGAAATGCTGACCACGTAATCTGTCCCTATAATCAATTTGCTTGTAATAAACATACTGATTTCCTTCCATTTTTATTGTGGAACGTTCCAAATTACAATTTATTTATAAATTGTATATATACACTAGACATATGTCAATCACAATGAAAAAATTAACTGTGATCAACTCTAGCTAGCGTGAGACTCGAACCCACATCTTTGGATTACCGATCCAATGTATAACTAATTTTGCCAGCTAACCATCCGTCATTTACCGCGAATTTAAGCATTGCAAGCATGATTAAACGTCTTTAAAAGGTATAAAATGGGGTTAATTTTGAGATATTAAGCTTTTCCACGTCCAAATGTCCGGCCGTTGGCTTCGCACGGAAGGGCGTCGGAATCGGGTCTGAATTAAACTTGGCCACTGTTCAAATTTCAAGCTTTGCTCTCTCGCAGCTCAATCTTTGGCCTTGCATCGCTCGCATGGAATTAAGCCGCTATCTGAACCTTTTTGGCCCTGTTTGGAGCTCGACTTTCGGCCTGTTTTAAAACACGTGAGTATTGGTACTTATCCGATCTTAGCTCCATTACAGCTCGGCCTTTCGCGTCGTCGCACGAATACGCCCGCAGGATAGCTCCAGATCTTTAACACTATGGCTTCAGTCTTTATCGGCCTGCGCCCTCGCTCTGCTCTCTTGCAGCTGGGCCTCGCACAGAAGCGCGCCGCAATCGGCGCTCCAGGCGTTCGGCCGTCAGCCAAACTTACACTTGGCGTTCGATTCTTAGTTGTATGCTTACCTGCAGCTCATCCTCTGGCCTCGCATTGGGAGGCGTCGAAATCAAGTCTTCGGTGTTACATGGAGGTCGGCGTTGGGCCTCACTTTTTGACATGAATCGATATTGGTTAATGACGGAGCTCGATTTTCTTAAGACTGTCGACAAGTCGTTTCCCTGATACAGTCAATCCGCAATTTTTAACTTAGCACAAAAGATAAGGGCCTCGCTAAGATCTTCCGGCCAGAGCCTCGCCAAGATTAAGACCGCCTCTGATGCCGCGCGATACCGCTTATTATTTTTTTATTTTTTTTATGATATAGGAGGCAAACGAGCAGACGGATCACCTGATGGTAAGCGATTACCGCCGCCCATGGACACCAGAAGGGTTGCAAGCGCGTTGCCGGCCTTTAAGATGGGAGTACGCTCTTTTCTTGAAGGTTTGAAGGTCGTATCGGTCCGGAAATACCGCAGGCCACAGTTTGCTTATCCACAGTTTATACGATATCAATTTTTTTCGTACCATTATTCAATAAATTATCCTTGAAAATAAAAAATGCATTTTTTTCATAACTTTCTTACAGCAAAAACATGTTTTTTCGGTAAAATTTTGGTTTTTCATTAATCGAAGATGTTTCAAGGCCACGTCGCCGATTCGCCGCCGCCGCCGACCAATTTTGACCGGCGCGCCGCAGCCGGCTAAATGCCTATCGGCGCCCATATCTAATCGAGATACGAGTAGGTAATATTATGTTGCTAATAAAGAAACATTGAAAAGTTTTGAACCACCTTAAGCAAACCGTAAATTTACTATAGGTATTTACGTTTCGCCAAGAGCTTTATTTACCATTGATGAAAGCAACGTATTTTTAACGACGCATGCAACCTGAAAGAGTTTTACGAGTCGGAGTTACGACCCATTATAGTACATTGTGCAACATGGGGGTAATTGGGGGTAAGTGACATTTTGCATACGAGGTCTTTAGATGCACGACAGCCGCAGGCTGGAGTGAATTAAAGACCCGAGTTTGCAATATTCTTACCCCCGGAGTTACATACAACGTTTTTCATCACACTTGCAAAGAAAAAAATAAATTTTAAGCGAAATAATTATTAAATACGGTGACATTTCAAACATTCGTTCGCCATATTGTCGTTTCTTGACAGGTCAGGCATCGAAGCCACAGACCTTCGGCATTCAGCCACGAATGAACATTTTGTGTAAAAATATTTTAAACGGCTATTAAAATAATCAAATTAAATATTTTTAAACATAAACAAAAATATAATCGAAGTATTTCAAATGTAAAACTCCCTTATACCTTGACTTTAAAAGTGACTTTAAACAAAGTATTTTACTTATAACCTACTTGGTTCGTATGAATTAGTGACATAATTAAAAAGGAAATCTATAACTCCCTAGGGAGTTATAGCTTTTTTTTCACAATTCATAACTCCCGCGGGATCAATATAGGCCTTTGTCCTTCAGTACGCCTGCATGAAATAAGATATTTTTCGAGCAAGTGTGATGAAATAGTGCTTAACGCATTGAAAGCGTTTTCTTTAAAAAACTGCTCCATGTTCTGTCCGCACGTATTTAATTTCGAAAATTCAACCGTAGACGTTTTTAAATGCAACCAATCATCGTTAGATTTTACGGTATAGTCCGGCGGCGCTGATGTTGTGGATAATAATTTTAGACTGCGGTAACAATCTCGATAGCCGTTAAGAAAATAGCCGCTGAATATTCAGAGGGCTAAACATTGCCGGGATCGCATGGCTTGTTTTCATTAGCATGATTGGGCTGACCCCGTTAAAATCCGAACGTACACGAACTCTGCGTACATTAGACGCCGTAAATGAATTTAACCGTTTAGGTACCTTTGTATTTTTATTTGAAAGGTAATAAATCGAATTATTAGTATACACCAAAAAAAATACAAATTTGTTATTTATTTTATGTAGATATCTTATCTTATACCCTTAAACGAGCAATTCTTGTTTATTTACTCGTATTTATTTATTTATTTATATATATATATATATTTATTTATATAATAAGCGGTGGTGGCCGAGTGGATATGACGCCCGACTTTCAATCCGGAGGTCGCGGGTTCAAATCCTGGCTCGTACCAATGAGTTTTTCGGAACTTATGTACGAAATATTTGATATTTACCACTAGCTTTTCGGTGAAGGAAAACATCGTGAGGAAACCTGCATACATCTGCGAAGAAATTCAAAGGTGTATGTGAAGTCCCCAATCCGCATTGGGCTAGCGTGGGGACTATAAGCCCAAGCCCTCTCGCGCGTGAGAGGAGGCCTGTGCCCAGCAGTGGGACGTATAAAGGCTGAATTATTATTATTATATATATATATATTTCGGGGATCTAGGAAACGGCTCCAACGATTTCGATGAAATTTGCTATATGGGGTTTTCGGGGGCGAAAAATCGATCTGGCTAGGTCTTATCTTTGGGAAAACTTTAATTTTTGAGTTTTTATACGTTTTCAGAGCAAAGCTCGGTCTCCCAGATATTGATATTTAAGTAGAAATATTGCCGTAGGTACCTATTAAATTTTTCTAGATTTTTCGAGATAAGTTGTAGGCGTCGTTCAATTGTTATTTATATAAATAAAATGCGTAAATTTAAGTACATATCAGTGGCGTCGCGTCCATAAAAGCCGATTCTCATCGGCTTGCCTGTTTTTGGACGTTTGAGCATAGTTGTAAAGGAAATATGTAAGCCAAATTAGCCCTGGCTTGCCTATGGATATGTTTGACGCGCCGCCACTGGTACATATATACACTTTCACAGGTCAAAAGAATCAAACAGTACCTACTTATCATAATATAGTTTTCTACAAAACTCTGTAGGCTAATTAGGATTAATTGCTAAATGCTGCATAGGAAATGGGTTTAACATTTAACCTATTAATGCATAATGTATTTATCATTGAAATCAGAATGTTATGAAGTCATGAATATTATATTGGCCATATAATTACTAATTGCCATATTCGAACTTCAAGATATTCCACGAGACGACACGTACTAGATCTATTCTAGATACGTTATAGTTTAGATTTCAACTAGTTCTCTTTTGCAGCGCATTTCGGGCAACCAATGTCACTTTTACGTTAGATAGAATTAGACATCTAATAGATGTGAATTGGATCTCTAAGCCATATCTTGTGGAAATCGTTCAAGAGTATGTCCAGAATAGCGCAAATGTCAAATTTGACAGGTTAGATCTTAAACATATCGTTATCGTATCTTGGTGATGCCTAAAAGATATCTTACAGATGTCTATTTCAAAATCCGAATCGGGCCCTTGGTTAAGATATCGGTTACTATTAACATATTAATATTATCATAATGTATTTGATTCGATTCAATTCTAATTTTTCAGGTAATAGTAAGTTGTCATTATATTTGGATCATTTGTTTTTTTTTATTGTTTCGTGATAAGCCTATATAGTTTTATGTATAGTACAGCCGCCATCAGATATATCGGAGCGGCCAAGGTGCTCACAAATATCTGAATACACCTCTATTGTCAAGGTGTTAGAGACTACAGTGCCGGTTCAAATATATTTTAGCACATCGGCCGCTCCGATATATCTGATGGCGATTGTAGGTACTTCTATATTGTAAGTCTGATAATAGACATTAGTCTTGATAAACATATTGTAAATGGATTTTGTATTTTATGCAAAGCGTTTATTATGTTTTTAAACGTAGGGATGCTCCTTGTAAAACAACATAGGTATACTTACGGCATCTGTTCCTTGATTCGTAAAGGCTGTAGATAAGTATATAGGTACTTAGTTTAGGTATATTAATATTATAATCTTAACGTTTACGTACAGGTTAATTCGAAACACGTAACAATATTAAAACTTTCACAAACTATAAAATCCGAATACCGTTCTAAGTAAGTAACAAGGGTAATTGCCGCTTATTTTTGTTGCGCCAAGTAGGTATCTAAGTATAGTGAGGAAATGTAGATTTTGATGCTTCTTTGGCGGGAATGCCGTGTGGTGGCCGGCTTTAGAATAGCGCCAACCCTCATATGGGATAAGGGTGTCGCACGAGGCGACTAAGTCCACAAACGAAGCAAAAAGCTGTTTCGTCACAGGGGAGATGGACCTCTTAGCATTGGCTTGCAATCCATCTAGGATACTCCAAAATTAAATCCCGGAATGGAGTTACCGTAAGGCGCGAGTAGGGTCCGACCTGAAATAAGCGGCAGATTCCTGCAGCCGACCTGCCTCCACACGTATTGGCTCGCCTTTCCTGTGGGTTAAGACAGTGAAGCCGAGAGGGTAATGCAGGTGCTGGGCATGCCTGCGTTTCCTTAATTCCGTCCCAGGCGGTATTAAGTCTGGAGAGGTCTCTCCGATTTGCACCATAAATCGCCTGCAATAGACGCAAAGGCCAATGGATTGGCGGGAAGTGTCTTAGGATGTAGGCTATATCTACCATTTTGTAATTTTGCCTGTAAATATTATTGGCCTGTATCTGTTTTTTCCTCAATAAAGAAAAAAAAGCGGCCAAGTGCGAGTCGGACTCGCCCATGAAGGGTTCCGTATTTAGGCGATTTAAGACGTATAAAAAAAAAACTACTTACTAGATCTCGTTCAAACCAATTTTTGGTGGAAGTTTACATGGTAATGTACATCATATATTTTTTTTAGTTTTATCATTCTCTTATTTTAGAAGTTACAGGGGGGGGGACACACATTTTACCACTTTGGAAGTGTCTCTCGCGCAAACTATTCAGTTTAGAAAAAAATGATATTAGAAACCTCAATATCATTTTTGAAGACCTATCCATAGATACCCCACACGTATGGGTTTGATGAAAAAAAAAATTTTGAGTTTCAGTTCAAAGTATGGGGAACCCCAAAAATTAATTGTTTTTTTTCTATTTTTGTGTGAAAATCTTAATGCGGTTCACAGAATACATCTACTTACCAAGTTTCAACAGTATAGTTCTTATAGTTTCGGAGAAAAGTGGCTGTGACATACGGACGGACAGACAGACGGACAGACAGACGGACAGACAGACAGACAGACAGACATGACGAATCTATAAGGGTTCCGTTTTTTGCCATTTGGCTACGGAACCCTAAAAAGAGGACAAAAAAAGTGTGACGGTAAAAAATAGTCGAGTATCGTACCGATTCGTAATTTTCTTCAGTAGGTACTTGTAAAACAATATTAGCAGATTAATCAACTTCAGTAAACATTAATTTGTTTGTCCTTTCCTTTGTGCTTAGTCATTTCTGTCGTGTTCAGACGCAAGTTAATTAATGCTTAAATCAAATTTTGCGTTTTGTTTCTCCTCGCTGCCGCTTTGACCTGTTTCTTGGAGAAAAACTTTTTGATATGCACTTGAATACTTTCAAAGTGTTTTAATTCTTAATCCCTCTGAAGATTTGATTATTTTAAATGAAGTTACAGATTATGTACACCAAAACAAAATATAGTATTACAAGTTGCATATATTATCAATGCTGTGTTTTAGAAAACGTTTGTTCTTAGTGCCTTTTCCTATTAATGTCAAACCATTTTTTAAGTATGTATATCAAGTGCCGCAAGGACAATTTTAAAACAACTTCAATTCATATAATTATATATACTTAGTCAAAGTCAAATGATTTATTTGCGAACATAGGTAACATAACGCTATGTTTTGCCGACAGGCATACAAATTTGAAATTAGGTATTACACATACCAATTAAAATACATTATTGCATGCAAATATACTTAATTAAAGAATAATATTATATTAATCAATTATACAGTCAATTTAAATGTTAATCAGCATTTTGTTTGGAGACCCGCCAAATATTTTTAATAGAAGTATTCTTCCATCTACATACATGTTGTTTAAATACCAGGAGTACAGTCACAAAAACTATTGCCTCAGCACTCCCCTAAGCAAATGGTTTTGCGGTATGTACCTACTTATTGCTATCTATCTAAATATTATAGACTAAAAATGTTTTCTGGCAGTGGTAAAAAAGGTTGGTAATTTTTATCATACTTGTAGAGGCCAATCAACTTGCTGACTTAGGCCCCCGTTATCCCCTGGAACCCCAATCTTTAAAAACTATTTTACTGTTTTAAGCTAGCTAATAATACATTCCAGGTGTTGCGAGAGTATTAAATATGATATAAGGTAGCTCGTGCTTCCATTTCATACATTACTCACGTAGATACTAAGTCATGGTTTATGGTTTAATAAGGTGTTGAGAATTTCGTAGTAGTTTCGTGCCACGGGCGTTATTAAAAGTTGCCAGATACAGCTACGTAGCTTTAGTATAAAATATACTGGTTAATACTTTTAAAGGCTAAATAAGGCTTCAAATTGAATTAACACGATTCATGCCAGTGTATAAGGTACGGTTATCACTCTTTTTGTGACTAACTAGGTAATCAGTTAGATCTGTTTGTTTAGGCTAGCTGTAAAATATGTAAAGGTTTTTTGGTCTTTGTGTACACGAATATATGAAACATTCCCAATTATCCCCAAAACGGATTGATCGGTTTCTGTAGGTAAAGGATAAGGACCACCCCGCTTAGATACATTTTAATTTACCAGATGGCGCTGCTTTTATAAACTTTTTGTTACCGAAACTAGTTAGGAACCCGCATATTTTATGTAAATAAACAAATCATAATCTGTTAATACATACATATAGGATTTTTCTTAGTAATTAGGTTTACGTATTTCCTGTGGGCATGCCCAAAGTAAAGGCTATTAAGTTTTATAAATTTTCTGATCTTCTTCAGTCGGTCCCTCAATACTGAGGATCGTAACCTCATGTCCTTCTGTTGAAGACCAGGTTCCTCCATAGGGTTCTGTTCCCCGCCAAGCGCATGGCCTCGTGCAGTTTTAATTGCATAGGTGCCGTGATTTGAGAACACCATCTAGTAGGGGGAGGGGCCTGAGGTCTCGCGCCTTCAACTTTGCCCGTCATTATTACTCTTTCCAGGCTATTATTAAATTTTCTGATAAGAGTTGGTAAAAAAATACTTTTTTTATATTAAACTGTGCAGCAAACTTATAATATGTACACGATGTTAATTAACTATTCACAACAACAAATAATAAGTAGTTATATTACTGACGTATTGATTGATTTAAAATTGAGTTTTTGCCGTCACCCGGGTAAAATAATAATCCCAGCAAGATGCACATATAAAAATAATAGGTACATCAGTTGAGGGCCCTTCTTAATTATAGGTACTTACCTGTTATTATTTTATGTTACAGACACTAATAAAAACACTATTATAAAATTCTACATGTAAACGTTCATTTGATAGAGCCCACTGACAGACAGATAACGAATGGATAGCACAAGGTTAGTAATAGGGTTCCAATTGTCATCCTTTGGGTAGGCACGGACAACTAAGAAAGAATTTCTTTCAGAGAATTTGCGATTTTTGGCGTTCGAATAGAACTCTAGGTTTTTTAGTCTTCTTTAAATTCCTTTTTTGAAGTGAAAACTTCTTTAGCGGCGCTGGGCACTTTTTGAGGTGGGGAAAAAATGATAAACTCGAGACAGCGTAAGGCGATCACGTGACCGTAAGGGGCATAAGGCGACCACGTGACCGTAAGCCCTGTAAGGTGGCCACTCATAATTTAAATGGCATTTAAATCAATAAAGAAAACTCAATGTTATTTTACAAGACTCTTTACCTATGTTCAAATAATTTGACGTTGTCATGGCAGTATGTAAATAAACATGTCAATGAAAAAGTGTGATCTTATTTGAGAATTATAATAATATATAATAAATAAATAGAATACCTCCGCTAAACGTATGTATCGTGTTACCGGGCGTCGGTAACATAGTGAGGTGAGTTTTCACTTCTATCGGCACTCCCGGAGTGCAACCGTTGTTGCTTGTTTTATTTGGTTTTCAAACTTTGTAGCTATTATTTATGCTTCACTTACCAAGCCAAGACTTAAAGTAAAAAACAAACAATTAAAAGCATTACTACCAGTCGGTGTAGCACTAGAACTATATTTTGTAACTTTGCTTAGGAAAATCTCAAAGACTCGGACAGTAAGTACAGTCACCAGCAATAACATGTAAATGTTTGAAGGCCGCAAAAATATGTGACACACTCTTATAGCTCTACAAATAAGATCGTGTCAGATATTTTTTCGGCCTTTGTTGTGTAACATATTATTGCAGGTGACTGTACTTAGTTTATTAAGAACATAACAAAAGCTTGTGAAGTTCAGTGTAGCGTTAAACTTTAAAATCGCGATCGATCCTCTTGACCTGATTTCTGCATTTTCCTTGGTTCACCTTTGTATGGCACGCTCGGTCACCCGTCTAAAATAATGAAGGTTGCAAAAATACGCGTACCTATTAACGGTTAAGTTAGTATGTACATATATGTACATAACATAACAACATACGTTATGATTAATTACTGAAATTAAATGATACATTTATTATGCATAGTTTTAGGTAGGTACAGTAAGATGAAAATATATAGGTACCTATACAAGTAAGTATGTACATTGATGATATCACTAAAACTACCTTACAGGCAGGTATAATGTACAATTGACTTAGTATCTACTTAATAATCTACTTACCTACCTACTACTGACCTACTACCTACTATGGTCTAGAAATGAAATTATGATATAGAAACATTTATCTAATATAATATCTCTATAGAAATATTAAATATATAATACGTATTCAAATTAATTAAAAAACAAAGGTCGGTAGGTACAATGTCAATTATTCAATTAAACTGCACCGTAAATTCGTAACCTACATGAAACAGATGGAGTTACTGTGTATAATCGTAAACATATGCACACTCATATTAACTTATAAATAAACAATCCCAATTGTACATAAAAAGTTACTTTGAGGATAAGAAAATCGTAGACAATTTTTATACAACGACATGAATGTTATTATAATATCAGAATACGCAGAAAGGTAAATCAATACCTACTTTATTATATCTAATACAATACTTATAACCTATACTTATATACTGAAAAAAAGCAATTTCTAGCAATCAATAAACTTTGCACATGCTCATAGACATGCCTATTTGTGTACAACGCAACAGTACTAGAGGATTTGTTAGAAAATCAAAGCAATTTTCGCTCGTCAACGTACAGTAGTGCGGTTGACATCCCATTTGTCTTGCGCAAGCGTTAGCTATTGTACCGGATAAGAAGCGGATCGGCGGTTCAGAAGGCAGGTTGTTAGGTGGGCGCGTGTATTTGGGAAACCTATTTAGATAGAGCAGATAAGTTATTGTTTTGTTTTTTATACACACATTTTATTTAACAACAACATAAGTACCTATAAACTAACAATAAAAAGTAACGTGATTTCTTTGCGGTTTTTTTGTGCAATGGTACGGAACCCTTCATGCGCAAGGTCCACTCGCACCTGGCCGGTTTGCGCTGTTTAAATAAACGTTTGCTATAAAAGGCACATTTTTAGGTTGATTTACACACACATTTAAATTTCATTCCTTAAATTTTTTAAAATATATACTGAAACGTATGTTTGATATCACCGCGTCTGCTTCTACCCCATCCACGACCATGTTTTTACAAATCAAAAGGAATTGTACGCAGAAATATAACGGTCATATTATGAGGAAAGGGCGTCCCCTTCTCCATACAAACGTAGTCCCCATTTTCCTTTCTGTTGTTATGTTGACAGTATATTTACACAATTTGATGTATATTGACCATAGCAAGTTAGAGTTAGGTTAGGTTAGCCAAAAACAAATTCCATACAAAAAAAATATCTACTCGTAACTCTTGTCTCTTGTGTGTTGTGTCTTGTATCTACTCGTTGTCTCACGGATGTTTTATTATTAAAATTACTCGTAACGCTTATAATAAATAGAAATTCTAAATAAATCAAACAAAGGAGCATAGCCATGGTTAAAATATCAAATTGTGTCAAATTATTTTCAATTACTTCTTCTTCTTCTTCCTTCACTTTCATCTTTCGTTTAAAAAGCGGTAACGGCGGCGGTGGTGAAAGTGAATGACCGCTCCCAAATCGCCTTTCCATACAAACGTTGTCCCCATTTTCCTCTTTGAATATTATCATAATATGTAATTGAAAATGCCGGGCTAACGTGAGGAAAATCCAAAACCTACAATCTCTCATAACTGAATTTGATCTCAAACAAGATGTTTGCCCAAAATGGGACGCTAAAAATATCGCAGCCACGTCGATCGCTCGCCCAGTGATGGATGGGTAAGTTAGACAAATCGCCAGTCACCCGCAGCCACGGTAATCCACCGTGTTTGTATTCTGAATTATTGTTTCAGGTGTTTCTATGAAACGCGAACAACGCTGGGTTTTGATGTGAAAGAGGAAAATATTTCTACTCTTTAGACGGATAAAGTTATATGATAATATAATTTTTACGCCACTGCTCAGAAATGTGGCAATAGATGATCAAAATCTTGACTAGAAAGTAGGCCTTAGTTACACACCTGAACCAACAGCCCAAAATAATGTATATTTTGTAAGGCGAGTTCGGCAAAGTTTCGGACGTTTTTAGGTGGGATGAGAGGATTTTTTTTTCTCAGCTTGTGGATAATGTGGATAGGTTTTGCACGTGATTCAAATACAGAATTAATAATAATGAAGTGTATATAATTGAATTTTATTATTTTTCTAGACGGCATAGTGAGCGTGTGATGAGTAATGAGTGTTTAAATATAGGAAACAAAATAAATTGTCAGTATTATTTTTTTACCTGAATTTGCCACCACCAACTTGTATACTACGTATCTACTAAGTTGAGATTCGGTTAGTCCAGTTACTAGTTAGGCTAAGCAAACAATTCTGAAGTGGCAAAATTACGAAAACAAGCGCATGGCGATATCTATACGGTGACAAAAATAAAGCATTCCATCAACATTACGAATTGGTTCACTCTTTGACTTAAAACAAAACATTCGTGTATCATCTTACCTACACATAAATATGACACGTCAAGTTGTAATTTTGGAAATGGAAAGGCTTATGCGATCCTAATCCCGTATGGTAATAGGACGTTGTGGTTTAGAGGGTCGTAGAGGCAAGTACAAGAAACGCGGGTGGCGCGTCCTCACCTCTCGAACAAATGTTGCGTCGACCGCAGCATAGGTGCGTCGTGCGTCACGCGACGGACGTCGCGTCGCAGCTGTTATTCAACCAAGAAAGTCTTATGTGCTGTCGTTATTAGCTTGGTTTATCAATGTGAAGCTATCGTCCGGCTCAGAAGATGCATAATTATACTTATTGTTAAACATAATGGATCTCCACGCCACATTTAAGGCTCCGTTAACGATTTTAGAGCCAAAATGTAAAATTGATAGATTTCGTTGTTGAAATTGTACACATTTTGTTACGTAATACCTAAATAACAAGTATTTGTTTCTATTAGCACGTCTTCTCATCTTGCCTTTTAATAATGAGGTCTCGAGCGTGCGTCGCCGGCAATATGTGACGAAAAGGGGCAGTTTTTAAAAATTCATCATAAAATTATAGTGGTAAATTATACAAAATGATGTAAAAGAACAGTTTCAGGAAATGTTGTAGATTGTTTAAGTATCAAAATTACGTTGAAATTAAGTCGATTTTCACGAAAAAAAAAATCACTTCTTTTGAAGTAATTTCTGGTGAAAATTGATTTCGTCTAACTTTCTTTTACTCTTGTTCAATATCATATAACAAAAATGTAGTCTATGAAAGTTGGAGTACAGGATATGTGTAATAAAAAATTACCATTTTTAGCAGTCCAAACTTTACGAAATTTCCAAATAAGATCGACTAAATCAGTGCTTTGCGCGCGTTTACCTAAACTTCCATCAGAAAAAAAAACATTACTAATTTAGTAAGTCTGTTTTCAAAAAAATGATGTGTACAAGTGCAAGATAAGAAGACGTGCTAATAGATACCAGTACTTGCTATTTCTATTACATAACAAAAGGTGTACAATTTCATCGACTAAATCTATCAATTTTCCATTTTTGCGACTAAAATCGATACCGGCCTCTTAAGCATGTTAGATTTTATATAAGTGTTTTTATTCATTCAAATTTATGTTTATTTGTTGTCCTAAATTTATTCATTTTCAATAAAATAAAGCGTAACCAATTTTATTAATTCATAGATATTTTCGTTCAAATGTAGGCAATATCAAAATATCTAAGATCTTGCCAAATAGGTAATTAACATTTTACAAGAGATGGAATAACCTTTATCAGCTCTCCTTTTTTTCGTAGATTGGTACGAGTATATTCTCCAATATGAACTAAAATTTATATTAACTAACAATGCGTTCATTGAGAAAAAAAGTCTGAGTTGTCTGACGGCAAATATCTTGCCGTTACCCACTAAAAGGTTATAAAATTGGAGCGTTGGGTATAACGTATTTCATTATATTATAAACTAGCTGTTGCCCGCGACTTCGTACGCGTGGATTTGTATATTGGTGGTTACATATTCTACATTAGCTTAGAACATTATGCATCAAAAGATAGCAGTAGGGACTGTTAATCATTTGTTAATTATTACACACAACCTGGCTACGAAGTTTCAAGCCCCTAACTGAATAAAATTGTTCTCGATATAATCCCTCTCAACCTCCAGCATATTTTCAAGTCTACTATTTAGTAAAACCTACTACCTAACTACCTATTTACGAAGTTTGAAGTTCCTAGCTTTAAATAAAATTTGATCTCTCTACCAACTTTCAACCCCTTCTTAAACCTTTTAGGGGATGAATTTTAAAAAAAGCTAAAATTGTTTCAATTTCATGTTTTCTATTAATAATATGCCTTTATACAACGATTTGAATCGTGCCGCACTCAAATAAATATTTGACATCCATACAAATTTTCAACCCCTTTTTTACCAGCTTGAGGGATGAATTTTCAAAAATGCCGAAATTACTTTTCTTGTATTCTAATAATATGACTTTATACAAAGTTTCAAGTCCGCACACAAAAAAATGTTTGATCTCAATACAAACTTTCAACCCCTATTTAACCCTTTTAAGGGATAAATTTTTAAAAACGCTCAAATTACTTTTTTGTATTCTTATAATATGCCCTTATACAAAGATTCAAGTCCCACGCTCAAAAAAATATTTGATGTGCATACAAACTTTCAACCCCTTTTTCACCACCTTGGGGGATGAATTTTCAAAAACGCTGAAATAACTTTTTTCTTGTATTCTTATAATATGCCTTTATACAAAGATTCAAGTCCCGCACTCAAAAAAATGTTTGATCTCCATACAAACTTTCAACCCCTATTTAACCCTTTTAAGGGATGAATTTTGAAAATCGCTGAAATTACTTTTCTTGTATTTTTATAATATACTCTTATACAAAGACTCAAGTCCCGCACTCAAAAAAATATTTGATGTGCATACAAACTTTCAACCCCTTTTTCACTACCTCGGGGGATGAATTTTCAAGAACGCTGAAATAACTTTTCTTGTATTCTTATAATATGCTTTTATGCAAAGATTCAAGCCCCGCACTCAAAAAAATGTTTGATCTCCATACAAACTTTCAACCCCTATTTAACCCTTTAAAGGGATGAATTTTTAAAAACGCTGAAATCACTTTTCTTGTATTCTTATAATATGTCCTTATACAAAGATTCAAGTCCCGCACTGAAAAAAATATTTGATGTGCATACAAACTTTCAACCCCTTTTTCACCACCTTAGGGGATGAATTTTCAAAAACGCTGAAATCAGTTTTCTTCTTTTTTATTATAATACCTTTTTTACGAAGTTTCAAGTTCCTAGCTTACAATAAAATTTGAACCCTAAGACAAACTTTCATCCCCTTTTTAACCCCCTTAGGGGTTGAATTTTTAATAATGTTCAATTAATGTTATTTTTTTATTTTATGTTACGCGTTTATATTCTCAGCTTTTTAAGGACCTAAGTTAGGGCATTAGAAAATATACAATGAAAGACAGTGATTTTTATGTCAATTGTATTCTACGAATTCGAAAGGAAAAGCTTCTAGCTCTTAGTGATAGCGTTTTAGGGGTTAGGTGCAAATCTACTGTAAGTACTCCACCATCATCATTATAATACTGTTGTACTGTAGGTACTTACTTCTGTTGTTTCTCCAATAAAGTAAATGTTATAAAAAAAAAAGTACAATGAAGAAGTAGTTAACTCAATCGAAATATAACAACCGGAGAAGCTGAAGCTCGTCCCCACGTCTCGCACCTTCATTACGAACGGTACCCCACCTTAATTGACAGCCTGACGCTTGCTGACGAACGCCACCGTACTGTGTTAACCTCACCGTTATTAATCGTAGCTGTACAGTCATGGCAGTCTAAACAGTACAATGATTTTATAAAGTACAGTCAGTATAAGAAACAGCTACGCGGCTAGGGTGCTAAAATGAATGAAACTTGTATTTACAGTAACGAGACGAAAAACTCATTTTACAAATTAATAATCATAAACATTTTACTGCATGTGGCCTAAAAATATTAAAATCATAATATCTTATAAAAGCGTGCAATAATTTTATTATAGTTTAATTATGTATCTTAGATTATAATTACAATTAACTTTTAATATACGGTACCTACCTATAACATACTTTTAATTTTACTTATATTTATTACTATGTATTAGTAGTGATTCACTAATTACAATTACTTACTATGTCGTAAGAGTTTAAAGAGATAGATGTTGGCATGTGCATATAAACCAGTGATAATATTATTATCGGCACTGTAACATTTAATTGGTATGTTATTTATATTGTAGGTACTGTATTTTTACTGTATGGAAAGAAAACCGTAAAAAAATGTATAGAAATTACTAGTAAACCAGTAAATAACCGGCATTTTTTAAATTAAGAATTTATAGGTTCCATTTTCTAAATTTTGTACGTACTATTTAAATGTCAATGTACTGATATTTGTATGCATCAGTAAACATTGCTTTTAATGTAACGGCTTGTACCTTTTCTTAGGAGGCTTTACACGTAAACATGTGCGTTTCGTGAAACTCAATTACGTTGCGCCGTGTTAATCGCGCATTCCATAACGATGGATATTTCATTCAGAAATTAGGTTATATTTTCAGTTAAACACACTTCCGCCTTCATCTCATAATATGGATAATGAAATAAACGTGCTGTTTTGATATAAACGTGTACGAATTCATTAAACACAAAATATTGAAATTAATATTTTTTTTCCTTGTTTGGGCATAGGCATACATATACTTGTATTGTTGGTAAGGTACCAATGTAAGATACTAGGGACTCTTGATGATCACTTGTGAGTTGCCGTTAGTACTACCTTAGTGAAAAAGTTAATTGGTTTGAAAGAAAAGGTAATACAATTTTATCATATTGTAAAAAAAACCATGCTTTTAATGTTTCGTGTATGTTTATTTTATTTTATTGTACAAACTTATAATATAATTAATTAGTAATGGTACGCGGAATACTTATTTAATTTGAAAAATAATTTATAACACGCATAAAACGTTGATGCAAGAATTATTTAAAAATAATTGTTAAAAAAATAAAAGACTAGTTAGCTCCGATATTTGCTTCATCTGAATATATATCTGAGCTAACTAGTCTTTTATACATCATCATCGACAATATCTAACACTGGTTCGTCTTCAAATGATATATATAATAATGCAATCTCAGCTTTATCATGATTAAACCAAAACCAATTATCATCAGATTTTTTTTACCTAATCCATTAATAGCATTCATTAATTTCCCGTTGCGCAAGATTGACGGGGAGGTTTATCGTAGTTGAAAAAAAAGGATCAAGTGCGTATCGGAGCGCATTTTCCCGGCACTTAAAATCTTTTTAATATGTTTTTTTTTAATACAAAATAAAACATTAATTAATTCACGGTTGAAAATAATTACAAAGCTTTATTTTCATATTTTTTCTATGCTCGGTTCGAGAGGCGGCTGGCACATAATGTAACGATTCTTAAAAAAAAAAAACACTATTTTTGATATACCTAATCACGGAAATTATTTTCTATCATTTTTAAAAACACGCCCAATTAATGCCTACAGTACCTACTTGGTACCGATAATTGTATTGTCACCTATTTGACCATTCTCTGACGGGTGAATAATATGTATTTCATACTAAACAACTTTTACTGTAGATTGGAAATCGCGGAAAAAAAACTGTTGTGAACATCGACATAGATTCGCCGAAATGTATGAGACAGCGGATTTTTTTTTTTGCATTTCAGGGTTGACCGCATAGTAATTAAAAGTAGTTCAGCATGACGTACATATTCACCCGTCATAGTGGGGTCAAATATAACAAAACTACCCTGTACGAGTACTTGCAAAGTTTCAAATCGATACTGCTATTAAAAGTAGGTTAAATTGACTTGCAAAATTGTTTTGATTCCTTAAATTGCGGCTCACATAACCTATGGTGCAAATTTCATTAAAATATATCTTTCAATTTTATAATATTTACCAATACTAAATGACTGTGACATTAATAGGAACGGACGGGTGGACAGACGGACACGATGAATACGTTTTTGCCATTTTGGCGATGGAACCCTAATTAAGAAACAAATGCATATTCTATTCAGTGCTGACAGTGTATGGCAAGATGTAAAATCTTTTACGTTCTAAACAATATCTAATTGTACCTATGTAAATTACAGCTTATCGCGGCTTTTCTGAAATTGAATATACGACTGTATTTTTATAAATTCAAAGTAAATATATAAATGGACATGTTTGATTTAAAACGTAACTCTTTGTGCCTCACACTTACATATCTCAGTTAAACTGATTACCAAAGGAATAATTACTTACTTCCCTACAATTGAAATTACAAAAAAATTCACTCGACGCCTAAATATGTGTAAGATTTTTGCTTAATAAACGCAGAGGCGCAAAGGTCATTCTCATTTGACAAAAACCAAAAGCTTCTGTCCTGTTTTCTTGTCTTAAGATAAAAAAAGTAAGTGGATTAAATGCATAGATAGCTTTCACCCATAAAGAGATTCTACTTGGAGATAATCCAGGGGGAAAGAATGAGGAGCTCCCCGTGTTTGCTATCTGAGAAAAAGGTTTGCTACAACGTATTTTAATGCAGGTGGCTGTTTAGATAGAATTCATTTAGAGAAGCGACGTAATTTTTGTTTGTAATAGGTTTTTGGACAAAGAAAGAAACATTATCTATTTCTGTCTGTAGTGCCCGCTACAATCAAAACAATTTAATTTTGATACTTTACTTCATGATCTTGTTTTACTATAATATAGTCATCTTCCTCGCATTGCATAATTAGAAGTAGGTATATAATATAGTAACATATTATATACTTCTCCTGCGGTCTTCACAAAGCACTTGCATAAGCAAAGTTCAGTTTGCAGAACATTATATTCGAATTTCCATTGTTCGTAAATTTGTCGTCTTCGTTATTTTTGCGAGGCAAGCATTAAATTCCGTATTCCCTCTAGAAATTCCAATGCAATTATTTGTCTTTGAAATTCAGTTCGCCGCATAAAACTTGCGATGCATTTCTGCGTTTGCACGATTCGTCCGGTGCTGAGATATGTAAAAATTGATTCTTTCCTTAACCTTAACTTTTACTCAGATATTTGAATGCGGTTTTTGAATGTAAAATTGTCAGTAATTAAAGTAGTAACTTAAGACAAAAGTGGACGACCGCCCTGAAACCGCGCCTTTCCATATAAACGTAGTCCCTATTTTCCTCTTTGAATATTAACATTATTAAACATATTTGACAAAACTTGATGTATATGGACCCCAGCAATGCCCTTTTGTTTGATTTGTTGTTTTGTTTGTTTGTGTTGGTTAAAAATTTTAATTATTAGATTAGTTTAGATTAGATTATTTATTCCATGAAATAAATTACAGTACAACTTTGCCTAAGCCAAAATTATAAGAATTTACATCACAATCGTCAAAAACTAAACACTAACATGCAAGAATTCCATGAACCATTATATAATTTAATATTTTATCTCCCAAAAAGGATCGTCAGGGTAGTAATTCACAATAAATATAAATATGAAATATATGTCAATTTTTCATTATAAAGAGTAATTACCATAAAAATATTTAAGTTGAATAAGGCAATAAAAATGATATTATGCAAAAGTAAGATCCATAAATTCCTTAACGGAGTACATAGGGTTATTCAATAAAAGGTTTCTGAGTTTGCGCCTGAATGTTTCGTCCGATGTTTCAGATTTTAAATCAGCGGGTTATTGTAACAGTTACGAGCGTTAAAATTTTTGTATGGAATTTGTTTTACGCTCGTAACTTATTTAGAAGTATTATGAAGTATGAACAATAAATCGAAATAAGTGAAACGAAGAGCTACGGTCAGAATACATAAAATTGTGTAAACCTACTTTCAATAAGTTTTTGGCAAAAATTTCATTTTTGGTACAAGCTTTTATCGCTGACTGTACTTTTCTTACGACAGACAACTAATACTCATCGAGACAATTCTAAAAACCCCTAACACAATTAGGTTGCGTTGTTTCATCACAGAGTTCCTATGGCCACCTCCTGTCTCCATCATCAGATCAGCTCGATGGTACCATAATATTGCATTGTCACCCGACTTACATGTGTATGCAAAATTTCAGCTCAATCGGAAGCCGGGAAGTGGATCAAATTTAACTTGCAAGATTCCATTAGGTACATAGTTACATACAGGTCGACCTAATAAAAGCTTGTTAATAAAATGGTCGGCACTATGGTGAATGCAGCATGATGCTGGCTTGTTGGTCATCGCTGACCTTTTGTCTGGGCCACTAGTGTAGTGACTGTGACACTATTCTAACAAAAACTAATAAAATGAAAAGTTAAAATTAACAGGCAGGTAAAAAATAGAAACAAATAAACAACATTTAAAGTAAACAACAAAAGCCACTTCAATAAAATTGACCAATAATTATTAGGTGAGGGTGGGGAGGGTCGATCCCTAGGGGACACTTCATAAACTTCATTTTTAATCAAACCAAACGAGATACATATTTTTGCGCTGGTAACACTCATTCATTCGTTCCTAACTTCACGTTCTGTCATGGCACTGTATCGGAAAAGTCAGTGGTTCAAAAATGGCGGACGGTGAAAGATTTTCTGCGTACTATATTCAATTCTCGGTAAGCTTTAACTGGATTTATTTTATAATATGAGATAGAAATGATGTTAGTGAGTGTGCTTATTTTATTTGATGTTTATTGAAGTGATGATTAACTTGGATTACATTGATATACGCGAACACATGTTTCGAGTACGGCACGTTTTATAATCTTACTATGTATGGGGAGACTTTGTCTTTTTCTTCAGGGGAGATATGATTCCGGGATCATGTCACCCCCAAAGCGATCAAGTATACATTGTAATAAATTTACTTACAAAATGATTCATAGAGCTATCATAAATATTTTCTTTTCTTTAGTAAATCATGCCGCGAAAGTACGACCAGAGTTTCAGTTTATTAAAACGGAATTTAATGGGGTATAATTCAGTTTTTAATTATACAACCGACTCCGAAAACGGAATTATCCCCGTGGCCTTTGGAAAAACTGACTAAAGTTGACATCAACATTTTACGAACTACCCGTACTTGGTCTTTTTTATCAAGTTAAACGTTTTACACACAGGGGATGTTACTCGATCGACAAAAAACACTTATAACGATATTTGGTTTTCAACCGGCGATATTTGTTTTTATGGATGAAATGCTATTTCAATGGCTTTCCGACCTTATGTACTATAGAACCGACGGTCCATAGAAAGGATTTAAGTATTATGCAGCTCAAACACCGTCCTCGAAACGTGAGCAGTAAATTTCTAAACTTATTTATTATAGTAAACAATAACGACCAGTGATGGGTAAAAAAATTAAAATTGCTGTAGGTATCTGACGCTAAAAATACCTTCATAAGAACTTTAAAAAAATTAGCTTGTTACAAGAAATTTTATGTTAATAACTTAGATTTTTGTTTTTTTTTTTACTTTTTTTGGTACAAAAATTGATTCCCTATTTTACGTTGTTTTATGGATAATACGATTACATTGTTTTTTAAAAGTATAAGATTATGGATTAATATATGTTTGATATATTCATATATTAATTTTCTGTAGATAAAGTGAATAAATTAATGTAGATACTACCCTCGAAATATGACATTGCCACTTAAAATCTTTTTACCAAGTGTCCCCAAATCTGGAAGACTTGATCCCTTCGGCTTAGACATCTGATTACCGGAAATACAACTTCAAAGCATGGAAGATGTTATATGTATATGTTTGCTGTGTATTTTACAAATTATAGATGCATTGCTAATAGCGATCCGAGTTATATAATCAATGAGAATCTGGTATGGGGAGACATGGTAAAAATATGTTTACCATGTGTCCCAAGAACCAGGGTCACTTGATTCCCCTAGGATTAAGGCTCCCGACCAGGGGTAAACAAGTCTCCCTTACATAGGGGACACATGATAAAAGGCAACAGTATGGGTTTTCATTAAATAATGATCTAATTTATTGCACAAATCTGTTCTAATTCAAACTATTAATGAAGAGATACATTCTGAGTCGTATGGTCTATAAAGTTTTTCAATACTACAAATAGTTAAGAAAATGTATGCTAAAAACAAAAGGGGTGATCAACCCTCCCCAGTTTCCCCTACACGGTAATAAATATTATTATCTAAACGCGAACGCACCATATCAAAAACAAACGAAAATATAGTAACGGACTGCTAAATAATAAATCTAGACAGGGAAAAATACTAAACGAATTATGAGAAGGTGATATGAACAACTGTGCAGAAACGTGGAAAAAATACTCAAAGCCGTAAATTACCTATATTAAATTAGAAAAGTATTCAACTAGTCAAATCTTAAATGACGAGGCCGCAAGCCATCAACCCATTATTACAAGCTTCTAATTGTAAGCAAATTGCATAACGCCCAGTTCATTTACAGTACTTCCATTATTTAGGAAACTAGCTAAAATATCCTTAAGCTGTTGTTTCCTGTATTTTCATTATATAACTTTGGCTACCCACTAAGTGTACCCTGGGGGGCCGCAGTTGTGGGGTCCAGCTTTTTCTTGAATTTTTTAACATCTTCTCTAATGCTTCGGTGAAAGTTATAAGAGGTCGGCTGAGTGTCTCAAACTCTTGAAGGCCCGAGTGCACGTAAGAATTTACAAATGGCGTCTTTTTAGTGCTTTTGAACAGTAAAGTTGATCAAGTTTGCGTTTTATTTAGATAGTAATGTCTAAATGGTAATTAATGTAATGTAAAACGAAAAATTCTTCTCATCAGATTTTAAGACATTACTAAGGGATATTCGTACTTTTGGGTAGGTAATTTAAAACTTAACCATGGTTTGAGGTTACTGTAGATTTGTTTTTAAGTCTACTTAAATTATCAATAACTTCGTAAAACTAAATTATGGTTCTTTTTCTCTACTCTAGAACTTCATTTTACAATGGAATGACTGAAAATATTATTAAAATACTAATAGAAGCCCATGCCCATTTGGGTATGTGCAACGTATGGATAGCACTCATTTGCCTAGACAGATTATGTTGAGCCAGATAGCATTTCAAAAGTGCCGCATTGGACGTCCCTTGCTGCGTTTTAAGGACTGCGTGAAACGCGACATGGTCGCTTTTGACATCTATAGGGACACTTGGGAGGAGTTCGCGTCCGATCGCGATGGATGGAGGGGTACCATCGCGAAAGGTCGCGAAATTCACGACAAAGCATGGTTCTATGACCTTGCCGAAAACGCGCAAAGAGGCACAATCCACCTGATGGTACTGCCGACATGGCTCCCTACTTCAGCTTACATTACACAAATGCGGTTGCAAATGCCGGTCCCGCATTGGCTTATACAGCCATGAGAGTCGTTTTTCCTCGCCTACAGACGCTACATAAATCATCTGTCAAGATGTTAAAGGCCTGATGATGACTAATAGATAAAACATACCTAGTATGTATCTAGCCAGATAGGTGTAGGTAAGTACTTAAAGAAAACACACGCGCGTCTCGAATGAAAGATCGTTTATTACTGATCTGTGTGTGCGGCCGCAACACGCACACCATTGAACGGTGCATACATGCATACACAGCAATTCCTTCTCCTTTAGCTTCATACTCTGTTAACAATAATACAAACCATTAATATGTATTATATACTATTATTAAACATTTAAGAACATTAAACCTTATAATTAATGTTTTTATTCCTTGGTCTCAGACGTTGCTCATGGGAAGTGTGCAGTGGGCCTTGGTTGGGTAAATCGCTATCGCATTGTTCATTGGCCGCTGTGGCCCCAGTCTCCGCGGTCGCTTCCGAACCTGTCTGCTCAGTTCCCATGACCGGACTGCCCGGGTCAACCATCGTTCCCTCCTCCGAAGCTTCTTGCCACTCATCAACTTCCTGGTCGCGAGAAGCTTCATTCTCCATTAATTGATTTTCTTGAACGGACTCGAGAGGACTGTTTGGAGGCGACGATGGTGGACTGGTGGAACCACCCATATCCAGTTGAGAACCAATAGTGTCCTCATACATCACTGATGGTGATGAAGTGGGCATTGTATGTTCCTGATATGGTACATTATCTGTATATCTCGATAATTGGTCAATATGACGCTTACAATTCACATTAAGTTCATGTACATTGACTATATATAACCGACACCCAATTTTTTTTACAATTGAACCTTTTGACCAAAAGGGTTTTCTGTTTTGAAAACATTTAACCCATACCGCTTCTCCAACTGAGAATGACCTATCCTTGGTTACATTCTGAGGATCGGAACGATTCGCATTACATTTTTCCCCCTCCCCTGTCCTAAAAGGAAGGATTAAATCTAGCCTGCATCGCAAATTACGACCAAACATCATTTGAGCAGGCGACATTCCAGTAAAAGAATGAGTAGTATTGCGATACTCGAATAAATATTCCTGCAATTTCTCATTAATGGTGTGAATACACTTATGTTGTTGAATTATAGACTTAATCATATTTTTACAAATTTTGACATAACCTTCCGCTTGTCCATTGCTACTAGGGTGGTATATTGGGGATGTAACGTGACAAATACCGTTGTTTTTACAATATTCTGAAAACTCTTGGGAAGAAATTTTTGGATCATTATCCGAAACAATTGTTTGAGGCAAACCAAACTTTGAATTTAAAACCTTAAGAGTTCTAATCAAATGTAATGTTGAAATACCAGTGCCCATGTCTATACATTCTATCCACTTAGTCAGTGCGTCAACCACAACTAAATACGTCCTATGCCCTATCGACATATAATCAATATGTAGTCTGCTCCAGGGTTTATCTGGAGTCGGCCAGCTGGCGGGAGGCGCGCGCGGCGGGGAGGGCCGCAGTGCACTGCAGACGTCGCACGCGCCGATCAGCTGTTCGATATCTAGGTCAATACCCGGCCACCACATGCGAGCGCGCGCCCTGCTCTTAGACTTTACAATACCTAGATGGGTGCTATGTAATTCTAACAGTAACTTATTCCTATAACTCACCGGAATAACAACTCGATGCCCGCGCAGTAAACAGCCGTCTTCAATTTCTAAGTCGTTCCTGCATTGGAAATACGGTAATATTTCCTTACAAGTAACTTTCCTAGGCCAGCCTTTTTTAATGTATTTTGCCACTGTACTTATTATTTTGTCGTTCATTGATGCTGCCTGTAAATCTCGGAACGTCACTGGTAAGTTATGAAGTTGTAAATAATTAATACCTACCGCGGAACAATGTTTATGTGTGTGTACCGAATCGCCATTATATACCGGTGCACGTGAGAGATAATCTGCCACCTGATTTTGTTTACCTGCTATATACTGGATTGTAAAATTGTAGCCTTGCAAAAAAATCGCATATCTCACTAACCGTGATGCCGTTGTAACTGAAATGCCATTCTTATTACCGAAAATGGCTAGAAGGGGTCTATGGTCGGTCTTTAAAATAAATGGTTGTTGACGGCCGAACAAATATTGATGAAATTGTTTTACTGCGAAAACCAAAGCTGTGGCCTCTTTATGAAGCTGGCTATAATTGCGTTCAGCCGCTGACAGACTTCTAGAACCAAAAGCTAATGGTCGTTCAACCCCATCTGAACCAATTTGGGCCAATACAGAACCTAAGCCCTCGGGTCCAGCATCAGCTGTTAAAACCAGCTGCGCATTCGGGTCAAAATGCGCTAGCACCTGCTCTGATGCCAGCTCGCGTTTTACCTGGTCAAACGCCGCCTGTTGCCGCTCAGTCCACTCCCACCGCGCGCCAGCGCGCAATAACTCGTACAAGGGACTTAATATACTAGATGCATTAGGTACAAATTTGCGGTAATAGTTTGCCATTCCTAGGAACCGCTTCAACTCCGTTATGTTAGTAGGCCGAGGCGCCTTCTCAATAGCTTCGACTTTACTAGTGCACTTATGTAGGCCGGTTTTATCTATCTTATGCCCTAAATACGTCACGCTATCTTGAAATAAGGCGCATTTCTTGCTTTCCAACCTAAGTCCTACGTCTTTAAATCGCTGGAAAACCTGTTTCAGTCTTTCTAAGTGAACTATTTTATTGGGCCCTGTTACGCAGACGTCATCTAAAAAAACTGACACTCCCTCAATCCCTGCCAGTAAATTTTCAATCGTTCTTTGAAAAATCGCTGGGGCACTTGCTAATCCGAAGACTAAACGCGTGTACATAAATAACCCTCTATGTGTATTTATAGTTGTAAGTTTCTGTGCTGACTTTGATAGAACTAGTTGGTTATAAGCTTGACTACAATCTAGTTTTGAAAATTGCTCCCCCCCGCTCAACTTGGCAAAAACCTCCTCGATGCGAGGTAGGGGATATTTTTCGACTTGTATATGATTATTCAGAGTTACCGAATAATCAGCACAGATCCTTACACTACCGTTGGGTTTACGCACGGGGACAATGGGGGTCGCGTAGTCGGAATGAGTCACTGGTACTAAAACGCCTATTTCAACAAGTCTTTTTAACTCCTTTTCCACCTGCTCTTTGATGGCAAAAGGAACGGGCCGAGCCTTGCAAAACTTAGGCTGGACTCCCTCTTTTAATGCAATTTTAATTTCTAACCCTTTATAACACCCTAGTTCGTCTTTAAATACATCCTTGTAACTACCGAGTAACCTTAACACATCGCTGTCTTTAGGCGTAATTACATCTAATTTATTGTTAGCATTGCACTTGCTACTCTTACTAGTATCAATTGTAAACGACACACCAAACATAGCCATAAAATCGCGCCCCAATAGCGGTTCTCCGCCATTTTCTATTACATAAAATTTAACGGTCTCCTCCATATTATTAAATCCTAATTTCACTAATATATATCCCACGGGAGTGATTTTGTGGCCAGTGTAATAACACATTTTCGTATCGTAAGTGTGTAATGAATATTTAGAAAAATGTTGTTTGTACGTTTTATGAGATATTACACATTTGGCTGCACCGGAGTCGAGCTCCATTTTAAATTCGCGACCGTTTATTTGCACTGACACTAAAATTGGCTTTTCGTTTACGCACCTCATACTGAACAGCTCGCATTCTTCGCAGTCGTGTTCACACTCGTCCTGCTGCTCCTGGTGTGTTTCCAATTGATTAACCTTGAACCCGTTTTTGTTGTTTGCACTTATTGCAACGGTAATTTTTATATTTACACTGATCCGCCGAGTGACTCTTTAATCCGCATACCGTACATGACTCCGAGCCCTGACTCTGTTGCTGGGTGGCGGCGCGCGGTGCGCGAGCGCCGGCACCGGCACCGGCGCGCCTCACGCTCGCCTTGAATAACGGTTCTTCCTTCACTGTGACTGCTGGGGTCTCGCTAGCCTTTGCATTTCTAGCACAAAGTGCCTGCTGAGCTATCTCTAGTGCTTTTGCAAACGTCAGAGTCGATAGATCTTGCTCACAGAGTTTATCGCGTTCGGGCCCCGATCTGAACCCTAGCACAAACCGATCACGCAGTAAAACATTTAACTCCGTTCCAAAACCACAGTGCACTGCTAACCCACGCAGGCGTGCCCCCCATTCTTCGACCCTTTCGCCCTCGAGTTTCACTGCGTCATAGAACTTGCTTCTATCTGCAAAAGTCGATCTCTTCGGCGTAAAGTGGTTGTTGAGTTGTGAAACAATCTCTTCGTACGTTGAGGTTTCTATTAATTTTGGATGCAATAAGTTACTAACCAACCGATAAGTGTCCTCGGATAAACTCGTTAGCAACACTGCAGTTTTTTTTTCGTCCGCGATGTCATTTAAGGTTATGAACATCGACAATCTTCCCGAAAAAATCTTCCAATCTTGATTTTTATAATCAAAAGTCCCCAAGGTACCAACGTAGACATTCATTTTGAATATTCCGTGTGGATTCTTCCCTCGTCGTCGCCAATTAGTATGTATCTAGCCAGATAGGTGTAGGTAAGTACTTAAAGAAAACACACGCGCGTCTCGAATGAAAGATCGTTTATTACTGATCTGTGTGTGCGGCCGCAACACGCACACCATTGAACGGTGCATACATGCATACACAGCAATACCACACACAATTTGTAATATTTACAAGTAAGTAATATTGTCTTAAGATGATAAACTATGCCAGATACCTACTTTGTAACGCGAACTGTAGATATACATAAATATATCTATTTGGAAAGGTGATCGAGGGCGATAGATACTTTTGGCACACAGTTTCATCCGCTAGTATTAATTTTGGCTGTTCTATCTTCACGGTGTCTAAATATCCAAAATATCAAAAAACTAGTTTCCGCGATATTTATGTATGCATTATTTTATCAATAAAGTTATAATGAGGTACTAAAAGGTTATAAGATAATATTGATTACACTAAGTAATAATACCTACATAGGTAAGTCAAACAATGATTTATGATGAAACATTTTATCAAACAAAATAATTTATCATAAGATGTTAGCTGACATAATATTATGTGACATTCAATAATATGTTGTAGGTCATAAAAACTAGGCGTGACTTTTGTCCTCGTATAATCTCTTTAGCATTGTCGAGTCCTTAATACCTATTTAGCTTGAATGTTAATGCCGCGCCAAGCAAATTGACTTAGTACAGTTTGGAAATTTACCAAACAAATAACTAAACTACGTTGATTAATCTATGAAATTTAAAGTGTAAGATAGATTACTAGTAGTGGAATATTATTAAAGGCAGTAGAAAAAAAAAGTTAGTAAAAAATAAATTATTTTTTTATCAAGCAGAAACGTCTGCGAGCGTAAAATGGTTAGAAGCCATTGGACCTGTGTTTCAATGGTCGCAGGTTCGAGTCCTGTCGGAGTTTTCTATATTTTCTATTTTTCCTTTAACTTAGAAATTAATAATAAACACTATTTTGTTGCATGGTGCCTTTAAACAACAGACACTGGTTTGTTCCGAAAACATTGTTACCGTAAGAGTACTAAAACCATAGATAAATTATTTCTCTATGGTATTTAAGTAAACTTACAACTCACTCCGTACATGAGTTGTCTTACTTAATAAATGATCATTTGTACGTTATGTTAAATAGTATAATTAATAAGTTTTAAACTCGCTTAAAATTTAATACTTATTAAGCTCACATATTATTATAAGTAAAAAAAATCGCAAAGCTCGCTTAAAACATATTATGAATGAATTTATGTCTATGTATAACTAGATTGAGCACTCTAATCTTACCTACTTATTTATATATGCTAATATCAATATAGATTTAAATAAAATAAACTAATTGAATCATAATGGTAGTTTATACTTAAAACACTAAATTATCAGTGTACAAATATGAGTATTACTTTATTTTATTGATATAAAATTAAAATTATGTTTATTTGTACTTATGTTTTTTTACCTATCTTTGGTATCTACTAACGACACGCAAATATATTATAAATATCCTTACGCAAATACACACGCACAAATAATGTAAACCTTAATGTAGATCAAATGTTTGAACAGCTGTTCCTAAGTTAGGTTCCCCTTTAAACCTACTTCAAATAAATAAACAACGACTTGGTCTAAAGTTACATTCAAGTCGTCAATTATGGAAGTAAATAGTCTTTGTTATTCCAAAGTTTAGTAGGTAGCTGCTACCGAGGAAGAATTCGAGCAAATTATCAATTTGACTCCGTTGTTCCAGGGAGGCGAGGCCGCGCAAACAAGTCCAGTGAAAATGTAATCTCACCGATTTTGGAAGGTGTCTGATTAATTATTTTAAAAACTGTTTGCTGGAGGATGGAGTGGTCTCGGCCAAGCCCAGCGAGAGCTCTTTCCCTTTGGACATTGTTAATCTGCAGCTTCAATATCGCAGGTTAGTATTATAATTATAATACACACTTTGATAATCCAAAAAAATAAGTCATAATAAGAGAAAAAGAAGAAGAAGAGATAAGAATGAAGTATGATTCGAATTTAAAAATTAATGATGATTCGATTTCTGCTTGGAGGATACAACTAAACGGAGTAGCCATTAACAGGCTTTCCCCTCTGTCGAAAATAGGCGGCCAACGGTCATACACAATGTATGGACTGACGTTTATCTGACATGGCTATTTTTACGTTACGCATACATTTGACGTTCCCCTCCCCCGCAAAAATCGGCAGACTGTTACAGAAAATTACAGACATGGCGTCTCCGTTTGATTATATCCTCCAAGGATTTCTGGCATAATATATTTCCAGAAAAATGATTCTTATTTAACAATTTGTTAAGATTTCCGAATTGTTTTGATACAAACTTGAGTCGTGTGATGAGTCGAGAGAAGTTCATGCGCGATTGATTTGTGCTCGCGAAATGGAATCAGATTACCGATCTCACCGCTGTAGTGTGAACAGCCGATAATCGGCGATTGACATATGTATCTCTACTACTAGCTATATCTTTTGACCTCCTCACGAAATATTCTTGCGCGAGAAAATTATTTTCTCTTGCAAGAAAGTGCGTTTATCTTACAGATGATTGCTACTTGTTTTATCGACGCAAGTCGGATTATTTCCAAGAGTAGCAGTTTCACCTAATTAAAAGTAACGGCGGCCAAAAATCTACCAAGTGCATTAAACTGCGTACGTGGTAGCTATAGGTAGGTACTAATTGAACTACCCGTACAAACATTTTCCATTAATTAGATATGTCCAAGCACGGTGTGGTCGGAAAACAACAGGTCTCTAATAGTGCTGATGCGACACGCAGCGCCATTGTGGACGTATGATTATAATATAGAATTCAAAACGATCCAAATGTAATTTATTATAGGAATACTTATAATATTTCTTTACGTACGTATCGTACGTACAGTACGTATGTACGTATTTCTAATACATTAATGAAACCCATGTGTGTTGTATATTTAGAAGCACGAATGCGAATTATAAATACATTTTTGAGCCTATCATGATTTCGAATATAAACTGTCGTAAGTCATACTAACTTATAACAATCTTTACAGTACATATGGGGCTACTTTTCCACACTAGTGCGTAAAATAGCACTTTTCGTGCGTATGTCGAAACTTTAAAGTGCAATATGTACTGTAAAACGTTGTTCGATACACGTGCGAATAGGTAATTCGCAACTCGTGTCGATTTAAAACACTCCCTTCGGTCGTGTTTTAATTTATCGCCACTCGTTTCGAATTTCCTCTTTTTCGCACTTGTATCGAAAATAACTATAACATACGACAACTTATGGCGCGGCCATCGCGAACGCTACTCACATGCACTGTTAGTGCTTGAATATGGAGAAACACGACGCGCGAGTGACTAAAATTACGCGAGCTCGTATACCGTATTTTTTTATGCTACTTCTTTAAAAAAAGAAAACAGTCTTAAGTGTTTCTTATACCCAGCGCATGTACAAGTAAATATAAATAAATAAAATAAATAAATAAATAATCAATAGGTATCCACAATTTCAACTGAAAGAAAATATGTCAAGCTTTTGGAGTATTGATGTAAATCTGTTTACGTTGTATTTACCAGATTAGCAATTTTAAGTATGCGGAGGCTGTTGGTTTGATTTGAATCCAGTTTTTTTGGAAAAATAGTATCTCTGTAGGTGCCTGTTTACTCGTATACCGCGAACTATTTTGGTGAAGGAAAACATAATAATGAAATTGATTCAGAACTTGTTTTGTAAATAATCAGTCTTTGTTTTATTTTCCTAAGATTTGAAACTCGTTAATTTTATATTAACGGGGTATGTTAAGTTAAGAGTTTCGTTTTAATAAAAACTTAATACGAAACTCATAATTATAAATTATGAATAGAAATTCGTTAGTCTTCATACATTTCGGTACCTATTTACCTGTCTTTTCGCTATTTCAGTCTGTATGTGATGTGTTACCACATTATGTCATAGATCAATCACTCAGCACGCCACACGGCGCGAATTAATGAACCGCGCCTTTTGCGATGAGGCAATTAGGTTATTGAAGTAATTATTTACAACTACGTGTGGGAGCTTTTAGTCGACCGTTCTTATTTGACTTGCAACAAAAATTGTTAGCTAAGGTTAAGCTACATTTACTACGCTTTTTCCTTTTTATTCTTGTTTCAAAATTGCGTCACAAATACAGGTAGCTCAAAAATACTTACGCTTAGAAAAAAAATTGTGCATCAAAGCTAAAGAAGAATATTTTAAAGTTTTGTTTTAGTTTAATATTTATTATAGTTTTAGTTTAGTTTTAAATTTTAATGAAATTTTGTAAAACTCGTTACTACACGTCGAGTAGGATAAGAAAAATGTTCCTAAAAATTCTTTGTCAACGTTTTTTGGGCTATCCTGTAGTTGCATTGCATGTTTGTGTACTGCACTCACAGTATATTTTTTACTGTGAGTGCTGATTTAGGGAATACGAATTTAATTTACTCTCGAGGTCCAATGCAAATATACTTTTAAAAAATTCCAGAAGAGCTCAGCAAGCGGACACGACAAAGGGACGGAACCCAATTCAGCTTTAAATTTCTTGTAATGATAGGGATATTTATTTATGGCCCAGAAATTTTACTGTTGACCATGAACCGGTAACCTGTAAAGCAAGTAAGCACCACGATCGTATTTATGGAGACAAAAAATGACACGAATGATATTCTTTAGTAGACGATTTGAGATCTATTGGTAAAACGAACGCGCCAGCTTTAAATTATTGTCTTTAAGAATCATAAAGTTAGTAATGTTAAGGTCAGGTATGAAAATGTGTGCAACAGTGGGCAATGTTTTTCTTTGGGCCCGCATTTCTGAAGTAGATTTTCATAAAGAAGAAAATGTTACCTAGTAATTGCGGATTAACACAAAGAAAAGTATGCGAGAGTTCCAGTTACAAAGATATAAGTATGTAGGTAGGTGTGATGAATTCAACTCGAAAAAGTACGAAAAACTGGAAATAACAGGCAATAATATTCTTAATTTGACGACAGCTGATGATTTTTTCACTGCACCCGTTAGAGGTTAAAAAAAGATTTTGAGATTAAATTACTAAATATTTCAGGAACGAACGCCTAAACGCTGAAATATTTCCCGTGTAGGCTCCAGTCGTTTCAGATGTCGCCAGATAAAATCTGATTATTCCGTAACTAGTATTTTTAATACCACTCTCCGCGTTTCTTTTAGCTCGTGACACTTACTTATCTACTCAAGCAGTCGGAATAAGTATTAAGTTTAACTATGTAGGTATCAGACCTAAAAGTGGCATTACTTATTCTATGTGATATTACGTACCTAAGAAATTCTTATAACCGTTGGCCGTTAAGTCATAAGTAATAAGGTGGTAATAAGGGGAAGTGCACTGTGTGTGGTGGTAAAAACGAGAGACATACCGTATTAAGGTCGGAGTACTTTAGCCCTTACAAGGTTACTTTGTCCACCCATGAAAACCCATTTAATGAAATAATAAATTCTTAAAAATGTGTCTAAACGCGTACACAAAAACAGATTAATCACATAAGTAATGTTGTTTTAAAGAATTTATCAATTCAATAAAATAGGTTTTCATGGGTGAACAAAGTAACCTTGGGGAGCTATAGTACCCCGACCTTACTGTGCCTATAGTGGTGGGGCGTTGACGGTTTTAACTTCAACAAATCGAAACGTTAACCTGGAAGTCGTCAACTATTCGAAAATTAGTTGACTTGTCACCTCGTTGACTTCATAAACCAGTAGTGCACACGTTGACACGTTGATTGGTTGATTTCGTCAACTAGTTTTTGCTTCAACGTTGCGGGCACAACGCACTCTCCGTATCGTTTCTCTTAGCAACAGGCAACAACCTACCTAATCGTTGTATCGCGCTCGCTCGCAAAATTCAACGAAATGCGAAACGTCAACGTCGTGAACCGATATTTCGTCTACTCATACATCGACTTAACTGGTTCACGTTAGATTAGAGTTTTATATTGTTTTGCGTTTTATTTTGTTGTAACTAAGTAGTTAAATCAGCTGCACGTATCGTTCGTTGACGAGCGACTAACAGTTGAATCAACTATTTCGTTGAATCAACGACCACCAGTAGTGGTAAGATTGGTGGGTCAATTTTATGAGAATATGAGCTCAGGTTTATTCGGGTAATTCACGAAATCGGGTAATCCTGAAAATCATTGTAAAATCACTCATATTCCGTTGCAGTAAGAGTCAGCTTTCGGAATTATCCGCCACTATTCGTCATTCGGAAATAACCGAATACACCTTACATACATTAACATCCGGCGGGCGAACTGGTAGCCAACCGTACCTACTGTACTATGCCGGTGAGCAAAGTGTTATCAGCGTGTGACCACAGATCATATAATACTAGTACAGATACCCAATCCCATACTAAAAACGCGCACCGTCCTAAGTAGCAAATACTTGTAGGCAATTTTTTAGTTCACAGTAACAAACTAGATGGCGCACGGAGCCCCACGGAGCTAATAAAACTCTTACGACAAACATGCGTTGAAATGGCGTCAAAACACCTCTCGCGCGACATCTGTTGTAGCTTTCACGCACTAAACCTACACATCACATTCATTTTTAAGGTCAATCATTACTAGATGGCGTTTCAGCCATCGGCGACAAAATTTAAATTTATTTACATATCATAATTTACGATTAAGAAATCAATTTGACTTTTTAGTTTTTTTGTTAATTTTTTTGTATTGTAAATAGAAGTTTGAATGGGTACCTACTTTAGTATAGGCGAAGGCGTCAAAGTTTCGTTACAAATCACAGGTCGTATTCTTATCGCTTACCTTGCTTCGGCAAATCGGCACGACAAGCGTTCGGGTAAACCAGCATAACTGTGACTTTGAGATACACAATAATAATGCATAATCAAAGAGGACTCTTATGCTGGTTTGAAGGTATCTAGTAGGAGTAGTAGGTACCTATGCTTCACATTAGGGCAGAAAGAACACGGCATTGCGGTATGATCTGTTTTAATAAAATAATTCTTGGAGCTAAGCGTTGCATTGCCGCGTGCCGTCCACATGGCCTTGAGAGGCCCAAAGCCCAAGGTCGCGCCGACGAAACAATCTATTTTTAACGTCCGTTAAATAAAATCGAAAGTAATAACTTGAAAAAAATATGCGCAAAGTAAAATCTAAATTTATATGTGACGTTATCTATGAAAATGGATCTTATTGTCGATGGCGCTTACGCCATTATTGACGATGTTCAGATATAAATAAAAGGCCACGCGACGCCGTGCGGCGTAAGCGCCATCGACAATAAGGTCCCTTTTCATAGATAATGCCCCATATTAGTACCTAGAGATATAGATATAATACTACGCGGTATTTTCTTAGATTTATTATGAAATAAAAAACCGGCCAAGTGCGAGTCGGACTCGCGCACGGAGGGTTCCGCACCATAAACAAATATCGAGTCGAGCCAAAACAAGCAAAAAAACGGTCACCCATCCAAGTACTGACCCCGCCCGACGTTGCTTAACTTCGGTCAAAAATCACGTTTGTTGTATAGGAGCCCCACTTAAATCTTTATTTTATTCTATTTTTAGTATTTGTTGTTATAGCGGCAACAGAAATACATCATCTGTGAAAATTTCAACTGTCTAGCTATCACGGTTCGTGAGATACAGCCTGGTGACACGGTGACAGACGGACGGACGGACGGACGGACGGACAGCGGAGTCTTAGTAATAGGGTCCCGTTTTTACCCTTTGGGTACGGAACCCTAAAAAGACCATGTATATAGGAAAGGAAGGAGTAGGTATTTTGTAAGGATCACAGATCATATGTGACGTTATCCATGAAAAGGGATCTTATTGTCGATGGCGCCTACATCGTTATCAACGATGCTCCGGTATAAATACAATGCCGCGCCACGCCGTGCGTCGTAAGCGCCATCGACAATAAGGTTCCTTTTCATAGATAATGCCCCATAAAATACTAGTACATACATAATTACATAGTACATGCAGATACCCAATCCGCCAATCCCATACTAAAAAAGTGCACCGTCCTAAGTAGCATATGTGACGTTATCTATGAAAAGGGACCTTATTGTCTATGGCGCTTACGCCGTTATTAACGATGCTCTGATATAAATACAATGCCGCGCGACGCTGTGCGGCGTAAGCGCCATCGACAATAAGGTCCCTTTTCATAGAAAATGCCCCATATATGTACGTTGCTTTGCGTGTTTTACATTCTATTTCGTAATATTGCAATAAAAAATGTGTGTAACGTTTTTTTTGCCATGCTTTTAAATTAATAAATAAACTAATTGTATTTCCGATTTATTCATTTTTTTATTTAGCTACTAAAAGTTTTGTAGCTTATTCGCTACGGCTATCATGAGTTGACATTTGACGTTTAGGTACGCTAGCGACTGCATGAAGTCGATCGCAGTCTATCTCGCTCGCACTCGCATTGATGTATTGGTGCGATCGAGTTCACGCAGTCGGTGGCGTAAAAGTCAAATGTCAATGAATGGTAGCCGTACTTGTCCTATCATGTACAGTCAGCAGCAATAGTTGCTAAGCGGGCGAGGTGTTCAAAATAATCTTGACGCGACTTTATTGTTAAGTGAATAAGAACGCGTCAAGGTAATTATGAACGCCTCGCAGGTCCACAACGTTACAAAAAAAGTGACCTTGAATTACCTACTCGATCGATTTTTTTATATTGAAAATAAAGTGTAATTTATTTATATAATGAGACAGATATTTGTTCTTGAGTTATGGATATTTTCTATGTATTTAAGTATTAATTGTATATTACACATTTGTATCGTTAGTCAATTTGTGTAAGAATGTCCCTATAATATTTATTTATTTATTAAACATTTATTTCATGCTAAAAATTTACATTCTCGTACAAACGGCAGTAACACGATTTATTTTGTAGTATTTTAAAATACAAAAAGGAAACATTTGCACTAAAAACAAATATTTACAGCCGGGCTAGCCATGATAGGCACGACAGTATCTCGCGGCGAGATATATTGCCCGTCCCTCTTTTATTAACATGGTTAGAACTGTTAGAAGTTTCAAACCGTGCATGCTGTCCCTGTCGCTACTATTAGAAAGAAGAAGAGGACGGCACGAATGACTGTGGCGTTCAGCGTTCACGCCTATGTACCTAGTTGTATGGTAGTTTTCGTAAGCACACAGACGCACCTTACAATTAGTACTTAATCCGAGTGTGCGTGTGCACGTCGCTGTGCGGCCTTGAGACGCTGGAGCGATTGAGGACATAAGTACTCGTATTAAATTAAAAATAAATACAAACCTATAGATATAACACACCGTATTGTCAATTCAAGTTTGCAAACGCGCACTGTATTCAGTTTAGAAGCGAAACATCGACTTTTGACCAGTCATGGCGGTCATGACCTTGCATTGGAAATACGAACACCTAGGTTTTTTTTTTCAAGGATAACTCGCATGTCACACCGTGGCCAGTCCATGACCAAATCATGACCACCCCCATACTTCCCGTCGTAGTCATGAGTGCAGTCATTGTCGGAGTTTGTCCGTCAACAAAAATTCGACTAGGCAGGCCCCGCGACCCGCGAACACCGAATATTGCAAATTTTGGGCTCTTTTACTCACATTAAGTTGTAATTCGAGTGACAGAGATAGTTGCATGAGTCATACCAAGCATATTTTATTAGTGTTATTTTAAACATCAAACTTCTATTAGATTATGTAATTAAAAGAACACTTGCATAGTCTGTGTTATCAAAATCGCTGTCAATTTAGTTTGTTCTACCTCATGAAGTTTACAAACTTCGATTTTCGCGGTTTAAGCCGATCATCGTTTACAACAAGGAAATTAATAAACTGTAGACCTCGCGAGCATAGCTTAAAACTGAATAAAAAATATATGGGTACGCCGTTTAGAATTATTTAGAAAAACTAAATTAACAAAAAGTTTAATAAAAGATTGGAAAAATGAAACGAATACGTTTAACCCGTGCTTTGCACAAATAATAATACATAATACAATAATATAAGTGTAAAAATTTACAAAAAGTTAGCAGCGCACTTTACTGGGGTTCGAACTTGGAACCTCCATGCATCAAAGCAACTGTTTGCTAACTGCGCCATGATAGCACTTAGCCAATTTGACGAAATTTGGCTACTTATTTTCGAGTAATAACCTACATACATATCTAAATACCGCCTATACCATTACAACATTTCTACATTTTTGCCAAGCACTGTAAATATATCTCAAAAAGAATAGAAATGCTCTTATAATATTGATCCGACTACATATTTGTTTCCGCAATTTTGAAATAATCACATTGAAAAAAAAAAACTATTTTATCCTAGAATCTGGTCACAAAATTTGATGAGAATCGGTTGAGAATTAAACCGAGGAGAACGTTCTCCTCAAACGAAATTTGGCCCGAGTTAAAACGGAGACCTTCGCAAACGCGTCGGTCAATAAAGGAGTAAAATGTGCGTTTGACTTGGACATCAAGCGAAATAAAAACTTGCATTGTGTTTAAAAACAAAGCATTCATTTCTTTTGAAAAACATCGGTTTACGAGTTTTTTTAATTTATATTTTAACGTCAGGCCTACTTTAAAAAAAATAGGTACTCATTTAGAGTAGGCATGTTTATTGACCGATCTATTTTTTTTACATTATGTACTAAATTTCGTAATTCATAACTCAAATGTAATTATTCTAAATCAAACTCCACATATTAGAACCGTGGTGGCTCCATCTAGTGACAATATTCAATATTACTTCGACAGCTCCACATAACTGTCCTGCGCTGTTGTTCATAACGTAGTCAGTCGCGATATAATTGTGATTTCAAATTTTGAAAATGAATGCATTGAATTCGTGTTGTTATTAATGTTTGTATTTCATTTATAGTGTTTTTAATTTATGACACTTTAAATGTCTCTTAATACATCTTAATCTGTAAGATAAAAATTTCGTTATCGCCGATTGTGACATATAGCGCCATCTATGATATCGATTTAAAAAGAATTATACGGCCTTCGGAATGGGAGGGCATGGTGTGACTATAACCCTATAACTTGGAAGAGTTTAGCGCACGCGCTGATCCGGTTAAGATAATGTTTGTATCGGCGTACATTACCACACTTTTTTTATGATATAGGACGCAAACGAGCAGACGGATCACCTGATGGTAAGCAATTACCGCCGCCCATGGACACCCGCAACACCAGACTGAACTGTATATAACCATTCATTCATATGGAATAAATTAGTCTATGTTCACCCACCAAAGGTATACCTTTTACTCATCAACCGCTGATCTCTAAATTAACCACACCATTCTGTTCTATAACATAGTTGTACAACGCTGGATACAATACTTGTTCTACGACTAGGTACACTTTACGAAATAAATAAATACCACTCCTCAATATTAAGCAAAAATCTAATAATTATATACCTATAATATATATTTTATAGTGCATTTCATGCACTCTAAAAACTTTTTTATGTTCGTTTGCAGAAATAAAATGTCTATAGAGCGGTGTCAAATGAACTCGTTGCTATTAATACAAGCTGGATTACACCCAATTAAAATTCTGTACAACGTCAGGGCGGTTTTAATAAATCCACGAACGGAGTATTACAAATAATGAGGATACACGTGGGTAAACAATGTTCGTAACCAAATGTTATTAAATTACGCCAGGCGTGATCACAATCAATAAATCATCGGGAAAACAACCGCGAGGCAATCTCCACAAGGTAGATATTTTAATTATCAGGAACAAGGTTGTTATTTGGCTTGGCGCTCTATAAGCCGTTCTGAAGCACCACTAGGTACTATCGTAAAGGCAACATTTATTATTTCTGCTCGGTAACGGTAATTTAATAAAGCCGACTTCATTATTTTAATTAAAAACCTACTCAATTCAAGTAGGTGCGAGTTTACGTCTCACAACTCTCACAGTTGGACTCTTTAGGTACCTACGGACTTGCGGAAATAATTTGTTATTTTTATGAAATCTGATTTTGCATCAGTTTGATTGTTGCATGTTTTTTTTTGTATATTCTAATTGTATTTTGAATATGCAATAGATCTATTTCATATATTTAATACCTAAGGTATCTTACGTATTTCTAAGCATTATAAAATTTACAAATCGAATCTACCAGTTATATAGAAAAAAATACAAATATGAAAAGTGAAATTAAATGTGACATCGTGAAATTTGATTGTAATGTGGTTCATAATTATAATCACAATTACTCTAATTGACCCTAAACCTCACTTCGCCCAGTCGATAATGTATTGCGAAAGATCCCCAGGCATGCGGCAATGCGAGCATTGATAATGTTTTGTCAAATGACTATGGATGGAAGAAATGGTACGAGTAGATTCACCTAATTATTTGATGGTAACATGATAGAGTGATAATTATACTAAATGATTACCTATTCAAGCGGTGTCATATTTTAGTTCATTCTGAAGTTATCACGACTTTTTCCTTATCTCTTTTATGCCCTGAACTAGTTTTTCAGGCTTTCCCTGCTATTTATTAACACCATGACCCCTGGAAATGATGAATGATTGGGAAAAAACATCTACTTAAAGCAATTGAAAAGCAACCTTTATCTTTACTACCACCTGCTTCCCATAATGTATACTTTGCTAAGATTTGAGAAAACTTTGTACACACACAGGCACAAGGGAGGTCAGTATTTGCTACATAGCTGAGTGCACAGTTTAAAAAACATTCACTTTTATGTTGCTTAGTTCAATGAACTACCTACCTAGTGCATGTTTGATAAAGTTCGTAAAAGTTTGATGCTTGTATTTTTTTATTTATTGAATGCTGAAAGTCAACATGGGCTGCCTGATTTTCAAAGTCAGGAGTTTATTTACAGTGTCGTATTTGAACTATGGAATATATTTTATAGCTCATGACTGCATTTTATATTATAATCTAAAATCAAAATGCATACTCCATGTTTATCAGTGTTAACCGTAGAAAACTCGTTACAAAATAGCGTGGCTTGTTTTCATTAGCGTGATTGCTCCAACCCATTTTTGCAGTAAGTGTTGACTGTTAGTACCTAGTACTTAGTTTCAGGTTGCTAAGTGAAAGAAATGAATGAATATTTCTTTTTTTAAGACGATCTAACATAGTAAGTAAGCTACTTACTATGTCTAGTGCTATAATCATTGATGTAGACTTGCACACACATTCTTGGATAAAACTTGGGTATGAAACTTCTAATGCAAGTCTATAAGTAACCCGTACAAATAAATTAAAGGCTGTACACGATAATATCTGCATAATCTGGTAACTATAATAATATTTTTATATGAAATGTACAAGCAGTTCTTCAAATTTTAATAATCTGCAGATATACCTAATACTATATACAATGTAATAAAAATACAGTTATATTACAATGTGGTGTGTGAGTTTTCCCCACTATGGACCATAAAAGTTTATCAAGTTACTTTCTAAATCCCAAAATGAACAAATAACCAGGTTTACGGCTTGTTGATGCAGGTATCGCAGTATGATATAAATGTTAGTACATAAGTTACATGGTTATCCTAAAATATTTGAAGAGAAATCTAGAATTACCGTTTATCTTGAGTTGAACCTAGTTTCAACGTCTAGTGAGCTGTATTTCTATACAAAATCGACGTGGACAATGATGGCATAAATTTAAATCTTCTTTCTGCTAACCTCTAGCCGCCCATACGTCAAACCTTGCCAAGCAAAATGAAATTTTATTTTGTTAACACAAAGTTCAAATTAGAATGGAACAGGAGACCTTTTTATAGGTCTCTGGGCGGCTAGAGGCTAAACATCATACAATGATCACAATGGAAAGGCTAGGCAAGTACCTACAAATATTGGCGTTTTAGAGAATTGTTTTAAGAAAATCATGTTTTTTCGAAAAGAACAGGCAATGTTGGCTAGTTTACGGTAAAGAATTATACTTAAAGTTATATTTTAAAAAATGTGCTTGCTTACAACGTTGTACCTGTTTACCATTATAAAAAATAATGATTCTCCTTGCTCTAAATAATCCAACTATTACAGGTTAGAGGAAACTATTTAAGATGCACAACATACTCTTGTCTTAATTGTATCAACAAAATTCCATAGCTGAGTGGCTGAGGTTTTGAAGCTTCAGGCACTTTGATAGACTTAGCACAATACGAGAGAACAAAGCATAGTTACGAAGTATAGGTAAGTACGAGTACCTATAGATACAAAACTGTCGTAGTCTTGTTTAATCTGGAATGTCACTCTCTCAAGAATGTCTTTGTTAATTTATAGTTTTGTAGAATACGAATTTAACCGTTAGTTATTACAAGTGGAGATTTTGTGGTTTACTACGTTCCTTCTTCACAGTACGCAAACATGTAGTAAACGCACGTAAACGTCATTTCCAAATACCTATATGTATGAGATAGCGTATTGTTATAATTTTTATGGACAGCAAAAAACGCAGTAGGTACAAGTAATGGTCAGCTTTCTTTCTTATCAAACAAGAATTTGGTTTTTTTAAGTGTAAAACTATTTACATTGGAGATTTTGTGGTTTACTACGTTCCTTCTTCACAGTACGCAAACATGTAGTAAACGCACGTAAACGTCATTTCCAAATACCTATATGTATGAGATAGCGTGTTGTTATAATTTTTATGGACAGCAAAAAACGCAGTAGGTACAAGTAATGGTCAGCTTTCTTTCTTATCAAACAAGAATTTGGTTTTTTTAAGTGTAAAACTATTTACATACAAGTCTCCATACTTTGCTCCGTGCACTACCTGTTGACTTTTGTTTGAGTTCTACATTTCCTGCTACCCAAAGGTTGTCTGGAAGAGATCGCTTTTTAGCGATAAGATCGCCTGTTGTTACCTGGTTCTATTTTTCTGTTAAAATTTCTTTGTAGTTTTACATGTATGTAAAACTTATAATTATTGGTGAAATAAAGAATATTTACTTACTTACTTACATACCACCATTACAAGATGGTCGATGCTCTTGATGCGTTGTTCTGTTCTTTATTATTTTGGTACTTTCTAACTGTAGTCCAATTGTTATTGTTCTCCATTAAAATTATGTTACACGGGGACGGTTCACATGATTCGATTCAATTTTCGATAATCTTCTTCACGGAGCACCGACTGATACTGGTGGAGGTGGTAATAATACGCGAGTAACCCGTTAAAAATAATTTTAATGTTTTCGAGTCTCACTGAATTTTTATACCTACTTAATTAGAATTGTCCTCCATTTCCTTTCAAAATAAGTCGGTAGGTACTAAGGGTTGCGTGTGCCATTATATCTGTATTTTGCATGAAAAAAGCCACTTGCCTTGGGCGGGTGGTAAAAAGGTGCGTGATGTTTGTCTGATACAGCGTTATTTATTGTACCAGTGTGTGATAAGTTTTATTTGAAAAAGCCGCAACATCGTTTTTGTTTACTTTTAATAATTTTTAACCGACTTCCAAATCTAAAAGGAGGAGGTTATCAATTCGGTTGTATGTTTTTTTTTTATATTTTTTTTTTTTTTTTTTATGTTTGTTACTCCATATCTCCGTCATTACTGGACCGATTTTGAAAATTCTTTTTTTGATTGTATGTATATGCATACAGATTGGTCCCGTTTTTGTCAAAACCCAGTTCTGATGATGGGATCCATGAGGAATCGAGGGAACTCCTCAAATCTTAAAGGCATACATATATTTGTGTTTTTATCAACAAATCAAGCATATACATTCAGAAACGTGACATTTGATGAAGTGGAACTGCTGATGATGATCAGAACGGAACTCTTCAACGACGCATAGTTCACGTTTGGCGATTTGTCCTCTTCGTTATGTTTGTTAAGCAAGTTAAGTTTTTAAGCCACATTTTTGTCAAGCTCGAGTTCTGATGATGGGATCCATGAGGAATCGAGGGAACTCCTCAAATCTTAAAGGCGTGCGTATAGAGATTTTTGTATTTTCATCAGAAAATCAAGCATTTTTATTAAAAACTGTCGCATTTGATGAAGTGGAACTGCTGATGATGATCAGAACAGAACTCTTCAACGACCCATAGTTCACGTTTGGCGATTTGTCCTCTTCGTTATGTTTGTTAAGCAAGTTTAGTTTTTAAGCCACATTTCTGTCAAGCTCGAGTTCTGATGATGAGATCCATAAGGAATCGAGGGAACTCCTCAAATCTTAAAGGCATACATATAGTGATTGTTGTGTTTTAATCAACAAATCAAGCATATACATTTAAAAAGTAACATTTGAGGAAGTGTAACTGCTGATGATGACCAGAACGAAACTCTTTAACGACGCATAGCTCGCGTTTGGCGATTTTTCCTTTTCGTTATGTTTGTTAAGCAAGTTAGGTTTTTAAGCCATATTTATGTCAAGCTCAAGTTCTGAACATGGGATCCATGAGAAATCGAGGGAACTCCTCAAATCTTAAAGGCACACGTATATAATTTTCTGTATTTTCATCTTAAAATAAAGCATTAACATTAAAAACCGTCGCATTTGATGAACTGGAACTGCTGATGATGATCAGAACAGAACTCTTCAACGACGCATAGTACATGTTTGGTGATTTCGAATTTCGACTTTGACTTGGACTGGGACCCGGACTCGGATCCAGATCCGGCCTCGTACCCGGATCCGGTTCGGACCCGGACCCGGACTCGGACACAGACCTGGACCTTGACCCGGAAAACCACTATGATACCTAAACTAAACAAACTACTATGATTACCTATCATAAAATGTAGGTATAAAGTATGATGAGGCCAAACCCCTCCCGCTCAAACCCCCGTACACCGCACCGCATGCGCCGTTAAGTGGGTTAGGTTAGGTTTGAACTGCTATCCTCACAGAACCAAACAAAAGTGGGTTAGGTTAGGTTAGAACTGCGAGCCTTACAGAAACGAAATGCTACTAGAAAAGTGGGTGGTTTTACCTCCTTTTCTACATAGCGCACCATCTACAATAATCTTTCACCGGGCCGCATAGAAGTCGGTTTTTTTTTCTTAAAAATTATATTGTTTCAATAGGGTACTAGTCAAATCAGTTTCTTTTTTCAAACTGTCAAAACGATTTTGCTACTATGGAATTTATATGAAACACTAGCATGTGACGTCACAGTAAATTACTTACTATTTATAGTTTTTACTGGTTTTAAAATAGAAATTGTGTCTAAAAATAACTGCTGTATCGGTTTCTCTATTAATCTTCTGGTGCTTTATTTCATGCAGGGTGTAAAATAATTTATTTTAAATACAGTCAAATACCCTAAGTTTATAACGTCAAAAAAGTTGTAAGCTAGAGCTTTTTTCGTCATATAATACTAGTATAGTGTATTTGACTGTATTTAAATAAATTATTTTACACCATGCATGAAATAAAGCACCAGCAGATTAATAGAGAAACGTAGACAGCATTTATTTTTAGACACAAAAACCCGTATAAAACTATAAAGAGTAGATACTTTGATTGTGACGTCACATGCTAGTGATTCATATAGATTCCATAGTAGCAAAATCGTTTTGACAATTCGAAAAAAGAAACTGATTTGACTAGTAGTCAAATACCCTATTATCTAACATAACTAACATAAGTCGCCCCATTTCTATCCAAGCTCCAAGTAGGTTTCGTAATGAAAATATTTTTAGTTAGTAATCCAACACTACATAGTTGAAATATTGAACATAAAAATAAAGTCCAACAACATTCGTAAATATAATCATACCACAGATCATATAATACTAGTACAGATACCCAATCCCATACTAAAAACGCGCACCGTCCTAAGTAGCAAATACTTGTAGGCAATTTTTTAGTTCACAGTAACAAACTAGATGGCGCACGGAGCCCCACGGAGCTAATAAAACTCTTACGACAAACATGCGTTGAAATGGCGTCAAAACACCTCTCGCGCGACATCTGTTGTAGCTTTCACGCACTAAACCTACACATCACATTCATTTTTAAGGTCAATCATTACTAGATGGCGTTTCAGCCATCGGCGACAAAATTTAAATTTATTTACATATCATAATTTACGATTAAGAAATCAATTTGACTTTTTAGTTTTTTTGTTAATTTTTTTGTATTGTAAATAGAAGTTTGAATGGGTACCTACTTTAGTATAGGCGAAGGCGTCAAAGTTTCGTTACAAATCACAGGTCGTATTCTTATCGCTTACCTTGCTTCGGCAAATCGGCACGACAAGCGTTCGGGTAAACCAGCATAACTGTGACTTTGAGATACACAATAATAATGCATAATCAAAGAGGACTCTTATGCTGGTTTGAAGGTATCTAGTAGGAGTAGTAGGTACCTATGCTTCACATTAGGGCAGAAAGAACACGGCATTGCGGTATGATCTGTTTTAATAAAATAATTCTTGGAGCTAAGCGTTGCATTGCCGCGTGCCGTCCACATGGCCTTGAGAGGCCCAAAGCCCAAGGTCGCGCCGACGAAACAATCTATTTTTAACGTCCGTTAAATAAAATCGAAAGTAATAACTTGAAAAAAATATGCGCAAAGTAAAATCTAAATTTATATGTGACGTTATCTATGAAAATGGATCTTATTGTCGATGGCGCTTACGCCATTATTGACGATGTTCAGATATAAATAAAAGGCCACGCGACGCCGTGCGGCGTAAGCGCCATCGACAATAAGGTCCCTTTTCATAGATAATGCCCCATATTAGTACCTAGAGATATAGATATAATACTACGCGGTATTTTCTTAGATTTATTATGAAATAAAAAACCGGCCAAGTGCGAGTCGGACTCGCGCACGGAGGGTTCCGCACCATAAACAAATATCGAGTCGAGCCAAAACAAGCAAAAAAACGGTCACCCATCCAAGTACTGACCCCGCCCGACGTTGCTTAACTTCGGTCAAAAATCACGTTTGTTGTATAGGAGCCCCACTTAAATCTTTATTTTATTCTATTTTTAGTATTTGTTGTTATAGCGGCAACAGAAATACATCATCTGTGAAAATTTCAACTGTCTAGCTATCACGGTTCGTGAGATACAGCCTGGTGACACGGTGACAGACGGACGGACGGACGGACGGACGGACAGCGGAGTCTTAGTAATAGGGTCCCGTTTTTACCCTTTGGGTACGGAACCCTAAAAAGACCATGTATATAGGAAAGGAAGGAGTAGGTATTTTGTAAGGATCACAGATCATATGTGACGTTATCCATGAAAAGGGATCTTATTGTCGATGGCGCCTACATCGTTATCAACGATGCTCCGGTATAAATACAATGCCGCGCCACGCCGTGCGTCGTAAGCGCCATCGACAATAAGGTTCCTTTTCATAGATAATGCCCCATAAAATACTAGTACATACATAATTACATAGTACATGCAGATACCCAATCCGCCAATCCCATACTAAAAAAGTGCACCGTCCTAAGTAGCATATGTGACGTTATCTATGAAAAGGGACCTTATTGTCTATGGCGCTTACGCCGTTATTAACGATGCTCTGATATAAATACAATGCCGCGCGACGCTGTGCGGCGTAAGCGCCATCGACAATAAGGTCCCTTTTCATAGAAAATGCCCCATATATGTACGTTGCTTTGCGTGTTTTACATTCTATTTCGTAATATTGCAATAAAAAATGTGTGTAACGTTTTTTTTGCCATGCTTTTAAATTAATAAATAAACTAATTGTATTTCCGATTTATTCATTTTTTTATTTAGCTACTAAAAGTTTTGTAGCTTATTCGCTACGGCTATCATGAGTTGACATTTGACGTTTAGGTACGCTAGCGACTGCATGAAGTCGATCGCAGTCTATCTCGCTCGCACTCGCATTGATGTATTGGTGCGATCGAGTTCACGCAGTCGGTGGCGTAAAAGTCAAATGTCAATGAATGGTAGCCGTACTTGTCCTATCATGTACAGTCAGCAGCAATAGTTGCTAAGCGGGCGAGGTGTTCAAAATAATCTTGACGCGACTTTATTGTTAAGTGAATAAGAACGCGTCAAGGTAATTATGAACGCCTCGCAGGTCCACAACGTTACAAAAAAAGTGACCTTGAATTACCTACTCGATCGATTTTTTTATATTGAAAATAAAGTGTAATTTATTTATATAATGAGACAGATATTTGTTCTTGAGTTATGGATATTTTCTATGTATTTAAGTATTAATTGTATATTACACATTTGTATCGTTAGTCAATTTGTGTAAGAATGTCCCTATAATATTTATTTATTTATTAAACATTTATTTCATGCTAAAAATTTACATTCTCGTACAAACGGCAGTAACACGATTTATTTTGTAGTATTTTAAAATACAAAAAGGAAACATTTGCACTAAAAACAAATATTTACAGCCGGGCTAGCCATGATAGGCACGACAGTATCTCGCGGCGAGATATATTGCCCGTCCCTCTTTTATTAACATGGTTAGAACTGTTAGAAGTTTCAAACCGTGCATGCTGTCCCTGTCGCTACTATTAGAAAGAAGAAGAGGACGGCACGAATGACTGTGGCGTTCAGCGTTCACGCCTATGTACCTAGTTGTATGGTAGTTTTCGTAAGCACACAGACGCACCTTACAATTAGTACTTAATCCGAGTGTGCGTGTGCACGTCGCTGTGCGGCCTTGAGACGCTGGAGCGATTGAGGACATAAGTACTCGTATTAAATTAAAAATAAATACAAACCTATAGATATAACACACCGTATTGTCAATTCAAGTTTGCAAACGCGCACTGTATTCAGTTTAGAAGCGAAACATCGACTTTTGACCAGTCATGGCGGTCATGACCTTGCATTGGAAATACGAACACCTAGGTTTTTTTTTTCAAGGATAACTCGCATGTCACACCGTGGCCAGTCCATGACCAAATCATGACCACCCCCATACTTCCCGTCGTAGTCATGAGTGCAGTCATTGTCGGAGTTTGTCCGTCAACAAAAATTCGACTAGGCAGGCCCCGCGACCCGCGAACACCGAATATTGCAAATTTTGGGCTCTTTTACTCACATTAAGTTGTAATTCGAGTGACAGAGATAGTTGCATGAGTCATACCAAGCATATTTTATTAGTGTTATTTTAAACATCAAACTTCTATTAGATTATGTAATTAAAAGAACACTTGCATAGTCTGTGTTATCAAAATCGCTGTCAATTTAGTTTGTTCTACCTCATGAAGTTTACAAACTTCGATTTTCGCGGTTTAAGCCGATCATCGTTTACAACAAGGAAATTAATAAACTGTAGACCTCGCGAGCATAGCTTAAAACTGAATAAAAAATATATGGGTACGCCGTTTAGAATTATTTAGAAAAACTAAATTAACAAAAAGTTTAATAAAAGATTGGAAAAATGAAACGAATACGTTTAACCCGTGCTTTGCACAAATAATAATACATAATACAATAATATAAGTGTAAAAATTTACAAAAAGTTAGCAGCGCACTTTACTGGGGTTCGAACTTGGAACCTCCATGCATCAAAGCAACTGTTTGCTAACTGCGCCATGATAGCACTTAGCCAATTTGACGAAATTTGGCTACTTATTTTCGAGTAATAACCTACATACATATCTAAATACCGCCTATACCATTACAACATTTCTACATTTTTGCCAAGCACTGTAAATATATCTCAAAAAGAATAGAAATGCTCTTATAATATTGATCCGACTACATATTTGTTTCCGCAATTTTGAAATAATCACATTGAAAAAAAAAAACTATTTTATCCTAGAATCTGGTCACAAAATTTGATGAGAATCGGTTGAGAATTAAACCGAGGAGAACGTTCTCCTCAAACGAAATTTGGCCCGAGTTAAAACGGAGACCTTCGCAAACGCGTCGGTCAATAAAGGAGTAAAATGTGCGTTTGACTTGGACATCAAGCGAAATAAAAACTTGCATTGTGTTTAAAAACAAAGCATTCATTTCTTTTGAAAAACATCGGTTTACGAGTTTTTTTAATTTATATTTTAACGTCAGGCCTACTTTAAAAAAAATAGGTACTCATTTAGAGTAGGCATGTTTATTGACCGATCTATTTTTTTTACATTATGTACTAAATTTCGTAATTCATAACTCAAATGTAATTATTCTAAATCAAACTCCACATATTAGAACCGTGGTGGCTCCATCTAGTGACAATATTCAATATTACTTCGACAGCTCCACATAACTGTCCTGCGCTGTTGTTCATAACGTAGTCAGTCGCGATATAATTGTGATTTCAAATTTTGAAAATGAATGCATTGAATTCGTGTTGTTATTAATGTTTGTATTTCATTTATAGTGTTTTTAATTTATGACACTTTAAATGTCTCTTAATACATCTTAATCTGTAAGATAAAAATTTCGTTATCGCCGATTGTGACATATAGCGCCATCTATGATATCGATTTAAAAAGAATTATACGGCCTTCGGAATGGGAGGGCATGATCATACATAAACGCCACTTCTCTATTCACGTTCTCGGACCTGACAAGTATACGCTGACGCTCGAAATAACGACGGGCCGAAAGCAATAATGATTGGGATATATAAAACTACGTTTGTTTGATCCGGGGAATCTAACGTTAAAGCAGAAGGTACCTACGTCAAAACAAGGCAATTACATTTTCAATAGTGTCAGGCCGACTTATAACGGGCAAACGATTTCCAATTGGTTTTGTCCTAGCACGCTCGAACAGTAAAAATGTCGAAATTGCCTCCTACACTTTGAGGACCACATGAAAAATTTGAATGGGTTGAGAAATTATTAAGGAATCACTCTCCTGTTAAATTACAGGGTTGATAAGTCACGTTCGTGCTTTCTCTTTCTAATCGAATACGTATACAATATAAACGAAGAGAAGTTTTAAAAGTTAGTGTGTGAACATAAAATTTAATATTAAGTGATTAAATTAAAACATTAAATTATGATTGACCCAAAAAACACGCTTTTAAAGAGCATTATTTTCACCTTTACCTATAAACTTTCAACACCATTAAACTCCTAAAATATATATCCTTTAACCTTTTATAAGTTACTCATCCTGTTCATACCCCACTCGTTTGACGTAACAACGAAACTTCCTTCTCTTGATAAGTTACAATAAGTTACTTGTGAATTATGAACACGATCATGCACACAGAACATATTAAAGAGGTTAGAATGGCTGTCGCGCGCAGTTAGTATCGGAACCGGTGTCGCTGCTCGTTCCTCTCCACATTTACTAACACTCGCGCAACGGTAGTAAAAACTAGCTAGCGCCTTGTGTGCGTGGTGAATGGATACGGCTCCTTTAGACAGATTTGATGTCTGGCTTCTTAATCTGAACGTTATTGTGGCGCAAAAAGGCATGTTTACTTCGTTTTTCGGTCAGCGCGGGCGAGGAGAGTCTGTGCGGAAAGAAAAGAATCGTGGATTGTATTGGGCCCCATACATTCCACGACTCTTCTCTTTCCGCACAGTCTCTAGCATGCGAGCGTTTGCTCAAAACCGGCGGCGACACGTACCCTGCTCGCATCGCCATTCTAACTTGTTCTGTGATCATGCATGTGCGAGCTCGCTGCGATTTCGTCACACCTCTTTTGCCTTCTCCATATTCATCATTCGCCTCAAGCCAGAACGTCAAAATACGAAACTGAAATTACGTGAGCGAAATTCGAAATGCCTTAGACGCCTACTCTGTACACATATACTTTGTGTTTGTATATAAATATTTGGCAGAATCGACACCTTCGTGTTACAAATATAGGGTTATTTTTATTTCGTTTGTTCTTGAGAATACAAAAACCATCAAAAACATTACATGTAAAAAGGTGCAAGTCTCGCAACGCTTCTACTACAAAAAAGTTTTGAGATGAGATGTAATGTAAAACCAAGTCGGTTATTTTACTCAGTGCCAGGGGGTGTTAAACCGTATCATAAAGATATCTTTAATTTTTAATACGTATAATGACTTGGCCATTCGCTTTCCGCACAGACTACACTGTGACTTACATAAATATGTCTGTGGTTTATCACGTTAACAAAAGTACTGTATTAAGTAGATTGACAATGGCATATATCGAAACGTGTGTATGGTTTAATTTGTTTGGGGTCGTTTAGGGAGCTCTGCCCTAGTTTGTTTTATGTTTTAAAATTTAATTTCAAATACTTCGTGGTCAAAAATAGAGAAGTTTTTATGTTAGGTGGATTTATGTATTAAATAAGGTTAAGAGGAAAGGGCACGACCGCTTCTCCATACATAACGCCATGACTTTTATTACTTTTATTACTTTTATTAACTGTCCTTTCTAAATATTATATTTTTAGTAGACACGTTTACTTACTAATGTTAAATATTTTGAGAATTCGAGAAAGGCTCCACAAATAAAAAAAAATAAACTGGAACCGTATTGCAGTAAATAAGTACAATGATATAAATGGGTAAAAATCACCTGTTAAAGTTGTTAAACGACCGGCCACGGAGTCGGGAAATATTTGGTATGTACGTGATAGGAATGTAACGAATTAAGTTCCTTAGCGACCGAGTTGATGGCCGATTTATTTGACCTCCCTTTCTGCTGTGATGCGATTTATCGCAATGGAGTTTGATGTACCTTACAGATCAACCACTAATGGTTAATTCTCTAATGGAAAATAAATTGAATTTCGCCATCCCCGTCGTTGTCCGAAACGTAAAAACTTGTTATTTCCATGTTTTTTTTTGTATAAGGTAATCATTTATATTATTAGTCGCTCCTTTAAATCTCTCTTGATAAGATAACATAAGATTAGCCTTACGTAAGATTAAACTTCATGGAAGATATCACAATTACAAAGTAAAAGAACATTAAGTAGATCAGTCTTACCTGATTAAACATCGTGCAAAACGTCAAATGAAATCCACTATTATATTTAAAAAGATAAAAAAAAAACGTTTGCATGTAAACTGACTTATATTATGTGAGTTAGGACACATTTTCTATCATATTTATATAAACACTGAGTTCTGCAAAAGAAACCGGAACTAGGTTTAATGTGCACAATCAATCCTAATCATGGAATCATGTTAAATATCACAAAACAACGTTGTTTCTATATAATGAAATATTAAAGGATTGATACAGTTGACGAGTTTACGAAACCGAAAGATATAATAATATAATAATGACTTACAAAGTTGATAACGTCTTTGGAGCTGTAACGATTGCTGGAGAAATTCATTCGAGAATTGCAAAGCGCGCATAACTTTTCGCCAACACAGGTTAAAAGGTATGTTACTTATACCTACAGCTTTACAAGTCTGGTAATGTATTCAGTACAGCTCTAAATCGAGCTTAGGGACAAAGACGGGCTCCAAAGTTACCTCGGTTTGCTTAAATTGGAAACTTAGAAAATCAACTTCAAAATGTTCGTGACTAAATACTTATTAAATACTAAAACGAACGTCTATGTTCGGACACCAGTATCTCGTTTAAATTGTGACTACGGCGTATTATTAGGGCGAGCGAAGCGAGCCCTATCACTATTCGACAAACTATGCATTCTTGTGGTACACTTTACGGAAAAACTATAGCACTTATAGGTTTGAAATTTAACATAGTAATTTAAATTCATGTCTAGATGTGTTATCAAACATAAAAATATCATTTTATAAACATAAAAAAATAAAATAAAGGAATAACACTTTGTATTATTACTAGCGCCATCTGTTAGAAAAATTATGAATTAAAATTCGTGCTAATGTAGGTACTATGTGCAAACAACGATGAATACAAAAAAGGGTTAAAATTTTGGATTCTGACCCATCTCGCTTCGCTCGGTTTGATTCCCAATTTAGCAATTAAGTTTCTCTGAATACTGGAATATTCAATCTTGCTGTATATTCACTGCGGAGGTCAATTTACTCGTACGAGTATACTGTTCTGTTCTGTGACGCCGATGAACTGATCAGTCATGTTGTGTTAGCAAACTTAAATAGGGTATTTTCAGTTCGAGAAACAGTTTTAGTGTTACTAATACTATTGCTTGGAACTGCCAAAATTATAAATAAAGATCATATTAGCCGGGTGGTTTAAAAACGGACTACAACCCGACTGCAACTTGTATGGAAACTGCACGCCGACTGCACGCCAATTGCAACGTCGCCGTGCAGTTCAACAAAATGACCCAGAACCCTGGCAGTACCTAGTGGAACTCAGGTTTGGTGCAACATAGGCACCGCTGTTTTAGTAATTCGACACGTCTTGATGAGCACTTGGGAGAGCAGTACAATAGAGCTGATGCTGAACCCTGGCTGTACCTAGCGGAACTCAGGTTTGGTGCAACATAGGCACACACTAGGTTGGACATCCGACTCGTCAAGATGATCACTTGGTAGAGCAGTACCCAAGATAGCTGATGCTGAACCCTGGCAGTACCTAGTGGAGCTCGAGTTTAATACAACATATGCACACGCTGTTTTGGTCATCCGACTCGTCTTGATGAGCACTTAGGAGAGTAGTACCCAAGATAGAGCTAATGAGCTGATGCTAAACCCTGGTTGTACCTAGTAGAACTTAGGTTTGGTGCAACATAGATACACGCTGTTTTGGACATCCGACTCGTCAGAATGAGCACTTGGGAGAGCAGTATCCAAGATAGAGCTGATGCTGAACCCTGGCAGTACCTATTGGAACTCAGGTTTGCTGCAACATAGGCACACGCTGTTTTGGTCATCAGACTCGTTTTTTTGAGTACTTGGGAGATACCCAAAATAAAGCTGTAGCTGATTCCTGGCAGTATTTAGTGGAGCTCAGGTTTGTTGTAATATAGGCACACGATGTTTTGGTCATCTCACTCGTCTTGATGAGCACTTAGGAGAGTAGTACCCAAGATAGAGCTGATGCTAAACCCTGGCAGTACCTAGTGGAGCTCGGGTTTGGTGCAACATAGACACATACTGTTTTGGACATCCGACTCATGATGATCACTTGGTAGAGTAGTACCCAAGGTAGCTGATGCTGAACTCTGGCAGTACCTAGTGGAGCTCGGGTTTTATACAATATAGGCTGGTCATCCGACTCGTCTTTTTGAGCACTTAGGAGATACTCACGACAGAGCTCTAGCTGAACCCTGGCAGTATTTAGTGGAACTCACGTTTGTTGCAACACTTGCAACATAGGCACACGCTGTTTTGGTCATCTCACTCATCTTGATGAGCACTTAAGAGAGCAAATTATACTCGTACCTACGTAAGTTTATGTGCGGAGCAGCATGATTACCGCCAGTAGGTGTCCAGACGGGATAGTTTTACGCTCAATTGTGTTGTGTGGACGCATAAATAAATTCAAGGACATTGGCTCGCTAACCCAACATTATGTAGTACCTAAAGCCAGTTGGATTCCTTACAAAAAGTACTGGGCGACCGTGTAGGATGTAATAAGCGCTTATGAAATTGTATAAGTATTACGTGTGGATGATGTTGGCAATTTGATTTTGTCGTCTGGACACGATTGACAAAGTAAAAGTTGTAACAGACAGGCGTACCGGACAGCGACCGGGGTCCAATTAGTAGGTTTCTTTCTTGCTCTCACTTATAGCTGCGTCCTTAACGTACTTATTACGTACCCACTCGATCGAACATGGAACAAGCCTCGGACTGGATCAAAGTCGCGGTCCGGTACGTTTAGGTAGAAAAACTCCGCGAGCCCTTACAAAGCTCTGCTTTTTGCTAGTAATATCATTGTTTTATTGATTTTATTCTCTTTAGGGTTCCGTACCCAAAGGGTAAAAACGTGACCCTATTACTAAGACTCTACTGGCGGTCTGTCTGTCTGTCACCAGGCGGTATCTCATGAACCGTGACAGATTTGATGTTCTTAAAATTAGATAAATTTATTTTTAATAAAATACAATAATATGTATTTTGGGCGAATTCTAGGAAAATATATAGATTTTTATCAATGGAAGTCATAAGTGCACAGAAAGTACCTAAAATATATTTACACAATATACACAATTACACAATACACAACTTTCACACATCTAGACACGCGGCAGCGTGTCAAGCTATAATACTCGTAAGTTCAAAAGATTCAAATTAAAAAGTTTTAAACGGTGAAATTATTTTGTAGCAACGTTAAATTAACTTCCATTACATTAATGAACGTAAACAACATGAAAATGAAAAATGAAAATGAAAAATATTTTATTCAGTAGCTTAAAAAACAAATTACAGTATCTGCACTGGTGCCTCTTTTTAAGTGAGCATACACTTGTGCTAAGAGAACACCGCTCTTCCACGCGGTTAGTTTACAATAAGTATCTTAGGAATAATATGTAATATGTAATAATAATAATAAACTATGAAAAAATTACAAATTCTAGCATTAATATAAGTATTAACTAGACCTTATATTATATTAATATAAGTATTAACGAGACCTTAGTGTGGTTTAATGTGGTATAGGGTACTTAATATAAAAGAGGTGTGTGTGTGTGTGTGTGTGTGTGTGTGTGTGTGTGTGTGTGTGTGTGTGTGTGTGTGTTTTGTTTCAGTCTATACTAATATTCTCTATACTTATATATTACTTATTTTGATTAAGTTTTCTATGTCGTTGTAACTTTTAGTTTTTAGCCATTTTGTTAACCTACTCTTACACTCGTATGTGGTGCAGGAATGTATGTCAATGTATTTGTTTATTTGATTATATAGTTTGCAAGATTGTGCCTGTTGCTGTCTTCTGGCAAATGCAGTTTTCACTGTATGGGTTTTAATTAGATTAGTCTTTTTCCTACGTGTGCATGTATTGTTTGTTTTGTATGTGGTTCGCTTGTGTGTTTTTAGAATAAGATTTAGAATATACAATTTTCTTACAGATAATAGATTACAGAGTGAATAGAGTTCGTTTGTAGGGAATCTGAACGGCTTTTGGTGCATGACTTTTAGCAATGCTCTTTGAGCTCTCTCAAGCTCAAGAAACTTAGTCTTTGTTGCACCACCCCATACCGAGATACAGTATGTGATGACAGATTGAGCCAGCGATACGTAAACTTGATTTAGTAGAGTTTTTGTTGCTACTTGCCTAAGATTTTTGAAAGTCCAGGTCAGTTTGCGGATCCTGTTCATTATGTTCTCAGCATGAAGATGCCACGTGAGACGCTGGTCAATTGTAACTCCAAGGTATTTCGTGTATTCCACTTTGCAAATAGATGGGCAGGAGCAGATGGCTTGTGGGTTGCAGCAGTTATGTATCCTAATTGAGAATTCTTTTCCTGGTTGTGAGCGGTTACAGTTGGAGAAGCAAATAAAGTTCGTTTTGTTGGTGTTGAGGGTAAGCAGGTGCCTCTGCAGCCAGTTAGCAATTTTTGTGAGGCCAAGTTCTGCAGAGAGGCGAACCTCCTCCCACGTGTCTCCTGAGAATACCACAGCTGTGTCATCTGCATAAGTGAAAATAGTTCCCGCCTCGATACACATGTTGCATAGTTCATTTATATAAACTAGGAACAGCGTAGGGCCCAGGACACTACCCTGTGGTACTCCGTAGGATATGGGGCGTTCATCACTCATGTAATCACCCAGTTTGACCTTCTGTGTCCGGTTCTGGAGGTAGCTACTAAAGAGTGATAGAGAGGTGCCTCTTATGCCTTTCTTTTCCAAGATGTTAATAAGAATGGGAACCGACACGGTGTCAAACGCCTTTTTCAGGTCTAGAAAAACCGATAAACATTTTTTGTTTTTATCTACGTTATTAATTATAAGTGTGGATAGTGCCGTAACAGCGTCCTCCGTCGAAATACCTTTTCTGAAGCCATACTGTGCTTTCGATAGGATATTAAATTTATTTAAGTAATTGGTTAATCTATTGTTTATCAGTTTTTCCAGAACCTTCGAGATAGCGGGTAGGACCGATATTGGTCTGTAGTTAGATACGTCACTTTTGCTTCCTCCCTTGTAAATAGGGGTGATGACCGCTTGTTTAAGGGCGTCAGGAAATACCCCCTGTTCAAAGCACAGGTTCGCTATATGTGATATTATAGGGACTACGGTATTACTGGCCATCTTTAAAAATTGAGTTGAGATGCCGTCCCATCCAGGAGCACTACTTGATTTTAAGTTGGATAAGACTGAGAGTACCTCGCTGGAATCTGTTTCTAATAGAGCAAAAGAGTTCACCACAGTGTTATTTGAAGTCGAATCATCGAGTGCTACATGACTTATTGGATTACTAACCGCTAGTGGAATAAGTTCAGCAAGAGATTTACCGATGTCAGAAAAATACTCGTTGACAGCGTTTATTGACTCCGTAGGTGATTCTCTGACGTCTAGTAGCTCATTAGTCTCATTTCTATCAGGTTTGCGATTTGTTATCTTATTTATCGCTTTCCAGAGCATCTTAGGGTTGTTAGTAGCTTTTTCTAGTTGTTCCTTTTCGTACTTTCTTTTTAGTTTTTTAGTTATGGTATTACAGTAATTGCGGTATCTTTTAAAAGTAATTTTCAGTACGATATTGTCTGGATTCCTCTGGACACTTTTCTGCATATAATTTCTATTTCTGATGCACCTTAGAATCCCTGGGGTAATCCATGGCTTAATAATGCGATTACTTCTTGGAATTAAAGTGACAATTGTGTTTTCCAAGACGCATCGCCTAATTTTTTGTATAAACATTTCCGTTAGTGTATTAGGATCATTTAAACCGAATAAATCTGCTAGGTTGTCCTTTAGGAGAGTACTGTGCGCATTCTCGAAATTTACTTTAATTTTCTTTTTGTTATAGCATTTGGGGATTTCAGTGCTACCTATTTTAAGCAGTATCATCGCGTGGTCAGTTATCGTTGTGTCGAGAACTAGAGTTTTAGCGTTCGAGTGATTATTGTCGAGCTTCAACATAAAATGATCAAGACAAGCACCTTCCCGTGTGGGTAGTATATGGCCAGGTAACAGGCCGTGCATTGCCAACATATTTAGGTAGTTTAATCTGTTAGCCTGTTCAAAAGATTGTTCATTGGTTTTTTCTGCTATATTGATATTAATATCTCCGGTTATGACAATATTTTTAGTTGATTTGATAGTGTCCAGGTGAGAACTTAGAGAGGATATGAAACAGTCAGCTTTACTATTTGATGGAGATCTATATATGCCTAATATTATAGTGTCGTGAGTAGAAATTTCTAGACATGAGGCATGTGTTAGTACAATTTCTCGTGTCTTAAATTTACGGCTATTACTAACGTACGCAACCACCCCGTCATTTTGGTTTAGGTGGTTAGGTTAGGTTAGTTAACATAACCCATGATTACAACACAATGAAATTTTACGCAAAAGGCGAGTCGTGTAAAAATAACTTAGATGGCAACAAATCTGCTCCAATGCCTGATTTCATCGGTACCTACCTACGAAATCCCTTAAATTTACATTTGTAGATTGAGTTGTGTGATTTTTCCATTCACACCTCATATTCGGCGTTCCTTTGAGTCCTTTTTACTCGAGTTAAGAGTGCAGTCAAGGTCCGAGAGGTCATAAGAAGAGGACTGTTGTATATTTACAATGCAAATAAAGGGTTTTTGAATTCCACAGGCGGTCTTATCAGGAGTAAGTACATTGATTTCCTTTTGCATTTCGTGGTTTTAAAAAGAAATTAGTTTTACTCTTAAAGTAGTTTATGGGTTCCGTACCAACAAGAAGAAAAGGAACCCTAAAGGTACCGTTCGGATTCCAGGAAATTATTTTATATTTATATCAACGGTAAGTATTTATAGCATTTTGTAGTCGTGAAACCTTCTTACCGTCAACTCACTTATACCTACCCTTAACTTTAAAGTAGAGACCGCCTGCCAACTTGCAAAATTCTGATCCATTATTCAATAGCAACATCCGACAAACGTCAAGAGAATCCTGTGAAATAAACAGCAGTGTCAATTATAAAGAGGCCTGTGCGATGCTAATGCTAATATCCTTGGTCCCTTGAATAAATTTCACCAGCCAAATTGCCACGGTATTAAGGAATATGATTAAAAGATTGATTACTATTAGAACGAAAATGAATCATTATTACTTACGTTTACGTGGAAATAAGTACCCGTACCATGAGTCACTGACAGTGTCAAAATCGACATATACTACGCTATCAAAGCAAGTTCCAAAGGGTCCTGAAAGACGGTATTTATAACTTGTGAACATGGTATTCTATTTTTATATAATTATATTTTTATTAAAGATTACATACGTAGATTCGTCAATAAAATAAATAAATAAATTTATTCAAAGCTTAATAGCATCGTTCACATGCAGATGTTTCTGCTTGTTAAAAATTAAAATTAGTATGGGTAGCACATCGTAACTGGTAAAATTCCAATATGACTTGGATCGCCGGTTGGTAGCCGTTTAAGAAGTATATCGCTCTTACGGTAGACATCGCTAGGGTCCCCTTGATCCATATGGTGGAAAGATTTGCTGGTTATGGATGAGGTCTTGGTAGCTAAGATGGCAGCGCGCTGGAGTATCGATCCAGAGGCCGTGAGTTCAAGTCTCACTCAAAGACGGTAAACTTATCACTTTAAAAAATTTCTAAGCTTATTATCACCGTTCGCGAATGTTTCTGCTTGTAAAAATTAATACAAATAATCTGAGGATATAATAATAAAGGTAAGAGTGATCGCATAAATTTATACACGGTTGTCAATTTAATTTATATAATTATGTAGTTATTAATTTTACTGCACATTTATGTATTAATTTATAATTATATATTTAATACATAAACGTTTTTAATTCCACTAATAAATTATAGTCAACGTTTCAGCGTACAATGCATTATTTTAAAGCTATTATTAATTTACTTACCTACTCAAATAATACTCAAATCTGAGCAAACCTGGACGCAACTACTGCAGTAGCTTCGTAGTGTTATCTCTACCGCCATAATACGGCAATTGCGAGGTACATAGGTTTGTATTATTCATCTTAATTCTGAGAGGTTTCCTCTAAGTACCGGCTTGTATCATTACTCCCTCTCAAAATCAGATACCCACAGTGAAAGCGGTACCCGCGGTACTGTTATGCAAGTCACGAGTCTAAAATCGCCTTACATCTAATCCGTTGATGACATGAGCGCTATGCCATAGTTAAAATAGAAGAGGTACCTAATATTTTGAATTACCTATATAAATCCAGCTCACTGCTCATATTGAAAAAAAAAAAATACGTCAAAGATATATAAAATGTTAGGTTTTATTATCCGGCAAAGCAAAAAAATTTGTGATCCCCATAAAATTATTTTACTTTATAATGCCTTGTCAGATTGCATTTAGAATTTGCATCAGTCGTTTGGAATCCTATATTCAGTGCATATTAATGCCATCGAAAAAATCCAAAATAAATTTATAAACGCGAACGACCTAGCCATATTCGCAAACAGCAGCTCAAATCTAGAACACATGTGTAACACCCTAAACGTGGAGAGCAAAAAGGTCGGGCTAGAAATCAACTTTACCAAAACCAAAATAATGTCAAATAGCATTAAAAAAACCTATATATATATTGAGTCTGAACAGATAGAGTATGTTGATCATTATGTGTACCTAGGGAAACAAATAAGCTTCGATGCCAAATCAAATGACCAAGAGATAGAGAGAAAAATCAAAAACACCTGGAACAGGTTTTGGAGCTTAAAAGAAACCTTAAAGAGCAACCTATCTGTTCAGCTCAAAAAGAAAATAATGGACATGTGCTTACTCCCAACCTTAACCTACGCATGTCAAACGTGGAAGTTCTCATCAAAGACAAAAAGGATGATAGTTTCATGCCAAAGGGGTATGGAAAGGAGTATGCTGAAAATAAGAAGAATTGAGAAGACCAGGCATTCCATAATCAGAGGAAAAACAAAGATTATAGATGCACTAAGCCACGCCCAGAAACAAAAATGGAGATGGGCTGGCCACGTTGCTAGACTTCAGGACGAGAGGTGGACCTTACAAGCGACAGCCTGGAAAGGCCCAGACGGCAAGAGAAAAAGAAGACGGCCATTGGCACGCTGGGCTGACGACATTATTAAAGTAGCGGGGGTCAGTTGGATATGGGAGGCCCAAGACCGCACAAAATGGAACAAGCTGGAAGAGGCCTATACCTCCAAAGAGGGTTCTGGTGAAATTTAGATTTAAGCATAGGTTAAGTTACTAATACTTTATCCATGTTATGAAAACCAGAAATAAAAGGCTTTTTTATTATTTTATTTATTTATAAATTTATAAACTCAAATAAATGTTATAATTATATTTAAGCAAAAGTGACGAAGCCCTCCAGCGGTGAAGGCCGGCATAAAACACAAATCAGACTATTTAATAAAATAATTTGATTTGTTCCCAAAATAAATTTTAGTAAAGGGATGAAATATCGGTTTCAATTGTTTGATGGTGATAACATAGTGAGTTTCCAGCTGCAAAGGGAGCAAAAAGATAAATTTTGATGTGTTCAACATAAACCTGGGTAAAATTGTTACCTCTATGAAAAATAAACCCTAACTTAGTAATAACAACTAGGTACCAAACTCATTTACGTATAGATTAAACATGACATAATAATATACCGGGTGTGGGTAACTGCAGGCTGTAGGTACTCATCAAACTGACCAACATTTGTTCAGCGACTTTTAAAAATAACTTGTGTTTAGATTTTTAGAACAATTAAAAGTTTATTACAAATTTTGTCATGTTTAAGGCGTGACAAGCAACGTCAATCACAATGATAATGACGTCCATTGAACATAATATTACTTATTATGAAAAATAGGAAGTCTTTTGAAGTAGGAAGACTTCATAATTTTTAAAAGTTGTTGAACAAAAGTGACACCGCCTGAGGAGTACAATTTATGTTTTAATTATTTACTCGTGTTACAGGCCCCACTCAGTATAATGCTTTGTTTTTGGGAAAAGATACTGAAGATAAAAGATCTTTGTGGAAAGGTACAGTTCATAATCAGAAGTAACATGCTATTTTATATTAACTGTATTACCTTTTTCAGCAGTCTGCAATATTCCCCTAACCTGCTGGTGGTCTCGATATGAACATGTTTACTTATTAAATATTTACCTTAGGTACTTGTTTGTTTGCCCCGCTAAGTTCACGTCTCTACGTAGGGATGTCACGATATTTTTGTGAACCGAACACGGTAATTATTCAAATAAACGGTAATTTCTATAAATGTTCAGATAAGTTTGTTTTTGTTTGTTGATATAACTTATGCATTTACTCAAAATAAAACAACCCAGCATCCAATTACAATTATGTGAAATATTTTTTTTAGTAATAAAAACTTTATTGCACAAAACAAGTACATAACACAGAAAGAATACAGTTAATGTATACTAAAGGCGAACTTATCCCCTTCAGAGGGCTCTTCCAGCTAACCTTTAAGTAACTGAGATAGATACATATTAAGAAATGGTATTCAATGGTAGTCAAACTAAGATAATATGTATATGACGGCAAGACTTTAAAGAAGTAAGTAGCAGAAACAACTAAATGCGATACCCGGGAACTCCTACTTGGTAGCAGGGTTACTATCGACTAGGTTAGAAATACTTATTATATAATATATTTTTATACAAATTTCACAGATGAAACTGCGGCTGCGCGGTTTCAACACAAGTTTCGGTTTCAGTACATCCAAACAAATACTTAAAATTTAGTTAACTCGCAATGGATGTGTTATCACGGAATATTAAAATTAAGAACCACCCCAATGGCGTCCTTTATCAGACACGTTCAAGTGGATATCAACAGAGCGAAATGAGCGAATCCTCACGTTTACTCTTTTGTACGTGAGACACGCAAGCTGCATTGTCACGGAACACGGTGGAACAATTCCGCTGTTAACTTTCCCAAGGTCTTACACGTCAGTCATAAAAAAGAACCTTATTCAAGTGAAATTAAGGTTTTTATTTCAACACCGAATTGCCGGTATGTAAGAGTTTGGATAACATGCAAGCCGCAAGGCGTAGTGGGACGATTTGGAGGGAATGTAGATTCGTCGAGCCTCGCCGTTTTTCGCTGCGGATATTTTTTTATTCAAGGCGACTGTAAAAATCATAGTGGTTCTTTGCTTATGTAACCAATAGAAAAATTGTGAATTAATAAAACATGTTGTATAATTGACGTATGACTAATGTGATATAAATGAATCAAGATGTTTTACATAACAAACTAAAAAAAGTTTTATACCTACCAAAATAATACCCATATAATCCACGAGGCCCTTATCCATGAAACTTTTTAAGTCTCAAATAATAAAATCATGTTTTATCCTCTTTTTAACACGCTTTTATTAGGTCGACCTGTATGTAACTAACTATGTAATGTAATCTTGCAAGTTCCCGGTTTCCGATTGAGCTGAAATTTTGCATACACATGTAAGTCGGGTGACAATGCAATATTATGGTACCATCGAGCTGATCTGATGATGGAGACAGGAGGTGGCCATAGGAACTCTGTGATGAAACAACGCAACCTAATTGTGTTAGGTTAGGGGTTTTTAGAATTGTCTCGATGAGTATTAAATTTAGTTGTCTGTAGTAAGAAAAGTATAGTCAGCGATAAAAGCTTGTACCAAAAATGAATTTTTTGCCAAAAACTTATTTATAAATGCATGAATCAAATAACATACCTAATATTAAGAGAAACGATACTTAGCTGATCGAGGTTGGTATTCCATTTATTTGTAAATAACAGCATAAAGGTACTGTTTGGATTCAGACTGCATCAGCATGTTACTGCTGCAGTATTCCGGCGCGGCATTGTTGTCGACTTTATAACTGCTGTACCGTAAAATGGGGTGAGTAGGGTCAAAACTGAAATTCAAACCTCGATAACATTTTATTTTTACATATGAAAACTGAATGGTGTATATAATAAGTGTTCCGGATGTTTGTATTTTAGTTTTTATTTTATTTTGGGTAGTTGCATGTCATAACTTTGACGATAAAGAAGAAGACCCACCTCACCCCGTAGTGCCTCGTATTTGGGGTGAGAGGGGTTTTCATACAAAGGTGATTTTGGAAGATTGTTGGATCGATTTTTTTATTATGCGTATTGCTATAGCTCCATTTTAAATTGGAATACATTATTTTTGTAGCAGTAGCCTTAAAATCCCTTCTCACCCCCCTATCAAACCTTCTCTCCCCATTCATAACCCACCTCTCCCCGCGAAACCTACTCACCCCGTTTTACGGTAAATCTCAAAATCCAGATTGATTTTGATATTGCGGCAGCAATGCATTTTGGCATAAATGTAAATTAATCTTCATTTATTTATCTATATAAACTTAATTGCACGATATAAATTTGTACATAATGGGGATTTAATGCCTAAGGGCATTACAGGTATATCGTAACGTTACGAATGCGACTCGACGTCATACATTGCCGTCACACTAATTCTATGCCACTTAAATTAAACGCATATTTAGATTAAGATTTGCGCTCGCGTAACTACTAAATCGACTAGTACGGAGCAGCCGGCGCCGCATGAACGGAGTACACGCCGAATTACCCTGCCCTTATTACGGTTTGACCCATGCTATAAGCTAGGGCGTTAGGCGGGTGTGTGCTGAACCGGTATATAATACCTCCAGAATCCAGGCTCACTTTAGAAATGTTTCCAAAATAGGTATTCTATTAAAATCATTTTGATTATAGCGTGTGATAAGATCACATTCCTCTCATTATTTAGAATTATGGCTCCTCTATGCGATGGGCCAACGCCGGCCACTCCAATTTAAGGGACGCATTTATGCTTTAGAGGGAGCAAGTGATATTGCTATCTCATTCTACCGCATGGCTGCGTCCCTTGGAGTGGCCGGCGTTAGCCCATCGTGTAGAGGAGGCATTAGATATACAGTTTGTAGGTACCCGAGTACCCCCGAGAGAACCCATGTTTTTTCAAACCAGACAATGTTTGGCATCGTTAAACTTCGTAAAGGAACGAGCACATGCATTCTGTATTAATGAAAGTCAGAAATACCTAAAGTAAGTAATGAAATAATTTGCAAATGGTACAATACCTACTGTCTCGTGTTATTCACAAAAAGGACCAAATGCGACGCTGTGCGATACATATAATAATGTAATTGTTTATAAGGTACATTTGGCTAATTCCGTCATAGGGCCTATTCCGTCCACAAGCGTTACCTATATTTCTTTGCTTTTTAATCGCAGGAAAAAAAACTCATCATCATAATCAATTTTGTTTGTTGTTCAAGAAAAACGCTAGTAGACGGAACGCTAGTAGGTATATTAATATCTAGGCCACAATTTGACAGATTTACCTATTCGTCGAATTCTTATAACTTGGACTGGAACGCAGTGTTAAGCCGCGACATTAACATGCCGCTGCGCCGCGTTTTCTCTTACTCTCACCATGAATATTTATATCAGCCCCACATCAATGTACTGTGAAATACCTACACCCGTGCTTGCACCCGTATGATAGGGCTCAGGTTTATTTTTAATGCAAATATGACAGGTTTACAAAGGGATCAGGATAATAATGGACGATTAAACAGGCTTATATTTAGCACATATTAAGCGCGTAATAACATATTTGTACGTGTATTTTAATGTGTCAAGGGTTAGAGACGAGTGCACTGATCACCAATTAGCCATATGATCGTCTCAATTCAAGTTCAAGTTGTTTTTCAATCTCTGCCTCGAACTGGTGGCAGTTACCGCATTTTCCTATTTTAAAATTTGACATTATAAAATACCTACTTGCAAATAAATATCAGAATGACTTTTCCTGTTCTCCTATTTATTATGTCCTATTTTTGTTTTAGTCTAATCTTTGCTGAGAATGTGTACTTTATTAGATTTATTAGGCGTTATATTTGACGCTCTTAATCATTCATATAATTATAATATCGAATAAAACTAAACATAGAAGCGAATATACGTTTAAAATAAATTGAACCGTATCCTAGATAGTATGGGCGGCGACCGTATGATCTGCTTCGTCATTTGATACTAAGATGAGACTCATGTCACACTTTCATAAAATGTGATGCTAAGTCTAAGCTCGAAAAAAAATACCATTTCCAAAAGTACAATTTCCCTTTAGATTCTAATATTTGGTCCTAATTTTGAATTCAAATAAAGACATGTATGTACATACAGCATAAGCCACTGCTGTTACGCTTTAATATAAAACAATTTCAATTCATTATCAGTTAGCCGGTAAACGCTATTCAAATCCAGCAAAAAAACCATTTTCAAGTAAAAAAACCGACCGATTCTGTCCCTCAGGAGGAAGTTAATAGATTTCATTAATTAACCCGCTCGCTGGACCGAGTGATTGCACCAGTGTCCTGGGGTAAAAAGTGACAATTCGTTGGGCGGGAGATTTTCCGTTATACCTTTTTACGTATGGATTGCGACGAAAGTAATCGAGCCAGGGTACCGCTTTGGTTAAGAACCTTTTATCTTTATGCTTGAGCGCGCTATAGATAACACAAATTCGGTTTAGGTTTTATTTACTTGTTTGAAAGAGAATATTCTACGTAAACTATTTTCTACAGCTGTGTAATATGTGACTCTTAATCTTAAGTTCAATATTGTGTTTAGTATTTTTTATATTAGTTTTAGAATAATTTAAAAGCTAGTATAAACGCATAACATTACACATGCTATGGTATATTAAAAAAAAACCTTTTCTTTCCCGGTCTATGTAGAAATGTCCTATTTGACAGTATTATTGGATCGTATAGTAAAATGATCTTAAATGACATATTGTTTGTGTAATAAATGTGAGTAGTATGACTTTATGTCATTGTAGCTGTCGCGTTTAGAGTTAGTACCGTAAAATGGGTAATGGGTAGTGGCAAAGCTGACATTCAAACCTCGATAACATTTTATTTTTACATATGCAAACTGAATTGTGTATATAATAAGTGTTCCGGAGGTCTGTATTTTAGTTTTTATTTTATTTTGGGTAGTTCCATTTCATAACTTTGACGATAAACAGGAAATCCCACCTCACCCCGTAGTCCCTCGTAATTGGGGTGAGATGGGATTTCATACAAAGGTGATTTTGGAAGATTGTTGGATCGATTTTTTTTATTATGAGTATTACTATAGCTTCATTTTAAATTGGAATACCTACATTATTTTTGTAGCAGTAGCCTTAAAATTCCATCTCACCCCCCTTTCATCCCTTCTCTCCCCATTCATAACCCAACTCTCCCCACGATCCCTACTCACCCCATTTTACGGTATGGCTTTACACATTGATTAGTGTTTATTGCGAGTTGATATATTTGATATTGTCTACCTACTTGTTGTGTCAGGTAGCAATGTATCAATGTGTAAACAGGCCCAATGTGAAGGTCAGCCACACTAACCCGTATTGACCGTATATACCCTACACTCAACTGAGCATTGCCCAACGTCATTATTAAAGGTAACATTTAACATTTCGTACGAGTAAATGATTTGTCTCACAAGAGGTTTTTTAAAGGTATATAATTTTCCGTTATTTTAAATTATAAGCAGCTGATGTGGTGCATATTTAATAAGTATGTATAATGTTATGCATTATTCCTCAATTGTAAGACGAAACCCGCTGGGGGCAAATTCACTTAGCTTATCCTGGCACGGTGTTTGTTACGTACCTACAGCCAAAAATAACAATATTAAAACTGTGTTTCTTTGACAGAATATACTTGCTGGATAAAATTACGGGAATTTCGTTGACATGATTTGGGCTTGTCACATCATGCAGTCAATTTAACATAGAAACGCGTCGTTACAAGTTACAGGGGCAACATGATGTCAATTCAGTATATCTTAAGCAGCTTTACAGAGGAAGATAAATGCAGCAAGACGTATATCATTATATTTACGAAAATAATTTTGGTAGGTACTAATGTTAAAAATGATTTGGAAATGTACTTTTAGTATTTTATGCAGAAGTTTAGTACATTTGCCAGTTTTTACATACTTTTATTTAACTTGCAATGCATATAAATTCGTTTTGTCAGCATTAAAATTACAGGTTTACTTCTTTCTTTTAAAAAACGGAATGAATAAACCAAATATTCGTTAAAAACAAAATTTAACGTAAAAAAATTATCAACTCAAGCTTGTAAGTAATTTATTGAAGTGGTGGAAGGGGAACATGGTCCTCTTTAGCCTAGGTGGCGATATTTTATATTTATTTTCTTTATCAAATTATCTTTACTCAAACCTCAAACCTTACTAGTTCTGCTGACAACATTTTTCAGAGCGTTTTAATTAACCTAGACTAGTTGTATGCGTGCAAAACCATGGTAGCAATGCAAAGGCTTAGTTAGATATTTTTTCACTTGCAAACTGCGCTCGGCTGACTGAATGACTGAATAGTAGAGGTTCAGAGTTACCTGACTTGAAAAGAGCGAACAGGATTAAACGTTATACAGCCGGAGTGAATCGTGATTCAGGAAGGGATTTGACCTTTTGTACGCTTTTATTAGGAGTGGAAAACATGCCGTTAGCGATGAGGATAATGTCTATCTTGTAACCAGATTAATATTACCTTCTTACGTGCAAAAAGAACACAAAATAATTATTATTTTGTACAGTACGCAGGAAGGTAGGTAGAGTGGGCCAAGAAAGTGGTCTACCAGTTTTGACAAAAGTTTCTGCGAGATCTAACGATCGCTAAGGTTGACAATTGTCACTGACATAATATTAAATCGACCTTTTTGTCTCATGACGTTCAAACGAACCTCAACCGTAGGGTGGTAGACCACATTTTTGGCCGAACGTACGACTAAAAAAGGGTCTTATATATCGGACATACATTAAAGCCGCGAAGCTGGCTTCCAGAGCACTCTTCAGATTTTAAATATTATAATTCCGCTTTTTGATGCACATTAACTGAACATGTACAGTCAGCATCAATAATAGCGAATGACACCGCAACACACCACCAAAAGTATCTACCACTCTGTAATACTTTTCCAAATCGATCTACAGATCACGTTAAAAAATATATGTCACAATCTAATTGTTCAACACGTAAAGACTGTAGAGACATACATTATAGGTAGGTATATCTTTTTGTCAAACTAATAGAGTATTGGTATAGTATCAAAAATAATTTAAATGTATGTTCCTTACTACTAGCGCCATCTATCCACAATGTGTGTGTAACCTATGAGTACCGTTACTTGTTGAATAAATGTCAGTCTGTTGCGAATAATCAACGTGTTTCAATAGGTTATGGGCGTTTCCAGTTTTTATCAGTTATTTTAGTTTAAAGTAGATAAAAGTGAACGTGTATTCGCGGAAACATGACTACGAACTATATTGCCAGTGTGCCTAAGTTGAAAGGCAGGGAGAATTACGACGAGTGGAGTTTCGCGGCCCAAAGCTTGTTGGTGCTCGACGGAACTGACAAGTACATCAAGCCGCCGGAGGGATTTGAAAATAAACCAGCGGAAGATGCAAAAACGAAGGCAAAGTTAATATTAACTATTGATCCAGCATTGTACGTGCATATCAAGAACACACAGAGCTCAGCGGAATTATGGACTAAGTTGAAGACCATGTTTGACGACTCTGGATTCTCAAGAAAGATAACCTTGCTTCGACATTTGATTAATATAAGACTTGAAAACTGTGACTCGATGTCTAACTATGTCACACAAATGGTCGAAACAGCTCAAAGGTTAAACGGCACAGGATTTACAATAACCGATGAATGGGTAGGATCATTATTGTTAGCAGGTTTGTCTGACCGTTATTCACCCATGATAATGGCAATTGAGCATTCGGGTATTTCGATAACTGCAGATGTCATTAAGTCAAAGTTACTTGACATGGAAGTAACGAATGATTCTGAAGTTGGCAGCAGTGCGGCATTCGTAGCGAGAAATAAATATCACTCTAGCAACACTAAGCCGAAAAATAATGGCGGACAGTCAATGTCAAACAAGAAGACAGTGACAGATACAACAACAAAAGAGGTTAAAGATAATATTATTTGCTACAAGTGTAAATCCAGCGGTCATTATCGAAATCAATGCCCTATGACGAAGAAAAATGCTAGTAAATGCGTATTCAGTGTTGTATTCCTCACAAGGAAGTTCAGTAAGGAAGATTTTTACGTGGACTCAGGTGCGAGCGGGCATTTTGTGGTAAACAAAGATTGGGTGAAAAATGCAAACTATACGCCGTGTTTACCAGAAATCATCGTGGCAAATGATGAAAGAGTGCCAGTTGTTTGTTCCGGAGACGTGGAAATTGTTTCGGATTTGGAATGTCAAATAACTGTGAAGGATGCGTTGTGCGTGCCTAGTTTGACAACAAACTTGTTATCAGTAAGCGAGCTCACCAAAAATGGCAACAGTGTCACTTTTGATAAAAAACATTGTTATATTAGTGACAAAAACAATGCTTTGGTTGCCATAGCCGATTTAATTAACGGTGTTTACAAGGTGCGGCTACAGAAACAGAGTTGTTTGTTGGCAGCTCCGGCAGTTACAGGACAGCTGTGGCATAAACGTTTGGCTCACATTAATAGCCAAGATTTAAATAAAATGAAGAACGGCATTGTTGATGGTGTGTCATATGAAGGATCTTCGGACATAACCAAGGCGCAATGTGAAACCTGTTGTGAAGGGAAGCAAACAAGGTTACCTTTTACTCATGTTGGTACCAGGAGCACAGAGGCATGTCACAGAATACACAGTGACCTGTGTGGACCCATGGAGGTTAATTCTTTAAATGGTAACAGATATTTCATGCTGTTCATTGATGATTACAGCAGGATGACCTTCATTTACTTTTTAAAACAAAAGAACGAAGCTTTTAGTAAATTTAAAGAATTTAAAGCACTAGTAGAGAATCAGCAAGGAAAGAAGATCAAAATATTTCATACTGATCAAGGTCTGGAATATTGCAACCGTGAGTTTAAAACTTACCTTGCTGCTGCCGGCATTATACATCAGACTACAAATGCCTACACTCCAGAACAGAACTCAATCTCAGAACGAGCCAACCGCTCCGTGGTTGAGAAAGCTAGGTGTCTTCTTTATGATGCAAAGTTGGACAAGAGATTTTGGGCAGAGGCGGCCAGCACCGCAGTTTATCTGAAAAACAGGTCCATTGTATCAGGTTTAGAGAAAACTCCGTTTGAACTATGGTATGGTTCAAAACCTGATTTAAGTCACATTAGATTGTTTGGTAGTAAAGCGATGGTACATATCCCGAAGGAGAAACGCTTGAAGTGGGATAAGAAAGCTGCGCAGCATATCTTGGTTGGATATGGAGAGAATGTGAAAGGATACAGATTGTATAATCCTTCAAAGAAGACCATTGTTACCAGCAGAGATGTCATTGTGATGGAAGGTGAAATGGATAGTAGCGACTCCTGTGAAGATTTGGCTATCTGGATACCTAATGAAGAGGCACCGATAAACAGTGTGGAGGAGAAGAGCAGCGTTTCAGTGGGGGCTTCGCTTCCTGATGTTCCAGATGAGGATCATTCTGAACTCTCTTCAGATTCTTCAGTATACGCTGATGGTAATGAGACATTAACCGAGCCTCTGTCAAATGAAGAGCCAGAGCAACCAGTCCTGAATACATCAACACCAGAGCCGAGAAGTAAGCGTCTGAGAAAACAGCCTGAGAGGTATGGCTTTAGCAGCATGTGTGTTCCCAGTACTGTTCCAGCATCAGAGGAAATCTCATACTCAGAGGCTCTCGAGGGGCCCGAGAGGGAGCAGTGGAGACGTGCTATAGCTGAAGAGCTACAGTCGTTCGAGGACAATGATGCGTGGGAGCTCGTCGAGAACCCCGGTAACGTGTCTGTAGTGAAGTGTCGATGGGTGTTTAATAAAAAAAGTGATGTGGACAATAATGTGCGTTATCGTGCGCGGCTCGTGGCCAAAGGCTTTACGCAGAAGCCTGGTGTAGACTATACGGACACTTTTTCTCCTGTAGTGCGTCATTCAACTCTGAGACTATTATTTGCTCTTAGTGTAAAGTTAGGAATGAGTATAACGCATTTAGATGTTACTACAGCTTTCTTAAATGGTTTTCTGAAAGAAAACATATATATGTCAATTCCTGAAGGTTTTGCAAACAAAAGTGGGGGAAATGTGTTAAAACTAAAGCGGGCTATTTACGGGCTGAAGCAGTCTTCTCTAGCATGGTATGAGAGAGTCAAAGATTGTCTTTGTAAATTAGGCTTTAAAAACAGTCAATATGAACCATGTTTGTTTGCAAAAACTAATGGGAAAGTAAAGATAATTGTCGGGCTCTATGTAGATGATTTTCTGATTTTTTCAAACAATGACACTGAAACAGAAAAATTGAAAAATGTATTAAGTTCAGAGTTCAAGTTGAAGGACTTAGGCCCTGTAAGACAGTATCTTGGCATGAGGATAAATTTAGATAAAAATAAAAGTGTGATAACTGTAGATCAACAGCAATATATTGAACAGTTAGTGTCTAAATTTCAGATGTCAGAATGTAAAACGCAAACTACTCCCATTGAACCCAAGTTAAATTTAGAAAAAACTGTAGGAAGTTTACCTAATGTTCCTTACCAAAAGTTAATAGGAAGTTTGATGTACTTGGCTGTTTTGACAAGGCCGGACATTGCATATTCGGTAAGCTACCTAAGTCAGTTCAATAATTGTTATAACAGTGAACATTACAATTATGCAAAACGCATTTTAAGGTACTTGCAGTTAACAAAAACCTATTGTTTGAGATATAGTAATAATAATAGTGATTTGCAAGGTTTTGTTGACAGTGATTGGGCAAGTGATGCCATAGATAGGAAGTCTTATACTGGTTTCTGTTTTGTTATGTCAGGGTCAGCTGTTTCGTGGCAAAGCAGAAAACAGAAGACTGTTAGCCTTTCTAGTACGGAATCAGAATACACTGCTCTCTCTGAAGCTTCCAGAGAAGCGGTTTATCTCAGAAATTTATTACATGAAATTACAGGAAAGGTTCATACAATTAATTTGAATTGTGATAACCAGAGTACTTTGAAATTAGCATCTAGTCATCAAAGTCACAATAGATCTAAACATATAGATGTACGATATCACTATGTCAGAGATGTTGTTAAAAATAATTATGTTAATATTAAGTACATTCCTACTGAGGAAATGCCAGCTGATTTACTGACCAAAGGTTTGTGTTCTCTTAAACACTACAAGTTTATGAAAATGCTAGGTATTGTTTCTTTGTAGGTTTACCCAATATATATCTATGTATGGGGTTGTTTCTTTTGTAGTGGTGGTGGTTTTTTGGTTTCTTAATTTCTTAAGAATGTTTATCCTTGTGTTTTATTGAGGATGTTTAGCTTATTTTGATAAGTGGGGGTATTGGTATAGTATCAAAAATAATTTAAATGTATGTTCCTTACTACTAGCGCCATCTATCCACAATGTGTGTGTAACCTATGAGTACCGTTACTTGTTGAATAAATGTCAGTCTGTTGCGAATAATCAACGTGTTTCAATATAGAGAATGGTAGATAAATACGTTTGACGCATAGTATGACCCGCTACTTATGATGCTGACTATACATAGATACCCTTTCTACGTTAGCAGTCACTACGTTAGTAGTCACTTTATATACTATTATAAATAAACTGCAATTATATTGCACACTACTGTAAATATATCCTGAATATCTAGAAGAGCAACCATAATCTGAATTCGCACATTTTACACGAAGCACAATTTATATAAGTCACACACCATGAACGTTTGTGCTGTACACACGGTTTCTATTCTCATCTTGAGACAATTGTCTATCTATCTACATCTCGCATCATGGCCCAAGGGAACAGTTGTTTCCAATGTTGGCTCGTAAAACTTGTACGTAGACGAGCCGGAAAATTTTACTTTTCCTACCCTAACGAATTATTTTACGAAACGTCTGATAAACTACTGTTTCATTGGTTGTTCCGGTGCTTTTTTGTTAGGACGCTAACAATTTGGTGAATCGATGTTTGGTTTAGATTTGTAGCCGTATCTTATTGTTATTGGTTTTTATACACAAGAGGCCGCAAAATGCTATTTTGATTCGGCACTGATGTAGATATCAAGATAAAGTTGAGAGACCCCCCCCCCCCTAAAAATTACATCAAAAATTATGTTGGTTCCTCTTGTCAAATCAATCCTAGAGTTCTAATGACCAATTCTGCCAAAGGAAAACATTGGTTCACGAAACGCCGTATTTCACCTGGTACAACGGTCAATAATAAATTTTACGGCACAGTACATAACATAATTTTTTACATTAATGTGGTTCTTCTAGGAGTTATGTTACGGCAAGTCTCCTGTCCATTTTATCAAGGAGGAATATGGATTTCATGATTATTCTTAATTTTTCTTTAATTAAATAGAATGTATATGAAATTCTACCCCCCCCCCCCCCCCCTTCCCCCACTTTTGTGTCCCGATATGCATGCAGTTTTTCATCTATGTTATAGAAAAAACGGTAGAAGTTATGATCGCCCTCCCGCCCTGCACTATTATGTCCCTGAGCTGGCGCCGGCGCTCGGCTGTCCCCGCGCTACTGCCAGGGTGTGCGTCAAAGGAGTTCACTGTTTTTTTCGTTGCCGAGGCATGGCACTGACCGGCCGTAAATGATTAAACGCTTTATCTTAAAAACAACGACCGCCCGTGTGTCTGGCCCAGCCCCACCCGCTGGTTTTTTTCACATAAATATAACGAAATGATCGTTTTGAACAGATGCCGGTGCACCAGCAGTGGGACAATATTATTCCGAAGCACGCGAGTAATCCGCGTCGTCTCGTGACAAACGATGCGATTAGCATCGAAACGCGCTACGAGAAAGCTAGGGTTGTCAACATTTTCATTTATACATGCTCTACGTTACGTAGTTACTCAGTGAATGTATGTAAGTTTATTACTTTGTTTGCAATTTTGAATTTCAATATACGTTACAACATAAAAATTTCATGTTATAATTCAATAAAGGATGACGATACACACCTACAGATTTTATTAAAGTGAGGAGGAGATATAGCTTTATAAAGATTCGGCAACAGGCATTCCCGGCTTCCCGTTAAGCGAGCCACATGTTAATTATTTTACGTCACACTAGGTCCGTAAGTGGGATTTTCTCCCCGCTACGCGAGGAGAAAATCTCACTTCCTGGCCAAGGCAAGACGTAAAACTTTAGACAAACCACGGGCGGTAATTCGTAAAGCCCCAGATCGCATATTTGTGGCCCGAACCGAAGGTGAGGACCTGCGATCTGGAGCATTCACGAATTCAACTCCCTATATGTAATGTACTATTACAATAATTTTATGAAGTGACAGGCCATTATTTAATATTTTTTATTTAGCTATGTACCTACTTGGCAACCCTAAATAGTTGTCACCGTTATCTGCGATTAGGACGACTCTTTCGACTGCCTTGCTGATTTCCTTCCCAATAAATGGAGGATTTTCAGACAAGTAAATTATAATAACAAAAACTTTTTCGTTTTCCAGATTCGACTGTTACATAAAAAAGACTCAATTTAGTTACCGGGAATTACACTTACAAACTTTTTACACAAAGTTGTTAATCGTAAAACATTTTGACTTCCACCAATTTATTCCGGTTCAAAGTGACATTGCATTAACATCTGAATTAGGTAGGTATGTTGTTGATTGTTCAAGAAATACCCAAACCCACCACACGCGTTTGCTATAAAAACCACACCGGTGAAAACGTGTATCAAGTTCAGGGTTACCAATCATATAGACGTAGCCGACCCATGTCCCTAGAATACCTATATATATTGTATAATAATACTGTACATACTATACTATACTATATAGGTATATATTACTAATAATTATAATAAGACGAACCACAACAAGAACCACATTTAATGCAAATAAAGAATTTCATTTTACTTTTACTTTTTACTTTACTTTATAGGTTTTATAGGATTACAGTATTAAATCCAATTTCATTGACATACATTATTTAAGCCACCAGTAGCAAAACAAGCTGTAGGCGGTCGCAACCGATTTGGATTTATTTCAAGTCTCCTATATCCAGGGACTTCATTAAAGAAAATCCGAATGAGATGAGATAAACATTGTCCTTATCTAATTACCCGTTATTTTTCGCTTTCTCTTTCGTGCCAATTCTTTATCTTATCTCGTCGTCCTGGCTTTAGTTTGGTAATAGAAAGGGACAGAGGCATTGTGTGAGCTAATTGGACTAAAGTACGGAATGTGATTACGAGGGACCGCTTGTCTCAGGAACTTTAGGTGCTGTTCTTAGTTTTGGGTAGCTACCTACTTATTTGTTTTATGTAGTGTTCATGTTCAATTATACAAGTATATTTCTGAGGCTCGTCCCATGAAAGCTTGTAAGTAACTTGTTAAACAAGTGGAAGTCTCTCACTGATAAACAGGAACTTCCACCGCCTAGTAAAACAAGTTACCTCTATAAGCTCTCGTGGAACGGGACCCAGGCTGTAAAACAAATAACCTCTGTCGAATTCAGGAATGTAATGGTGCTTACGTAAAGTTTAATTAAATTAATATAAGTACCTACAATTTGTATTATTGTTTTAAATTGAAATAATAAGGGTTGTAAATAAAATGCTTTTTTTATTGTTTACACAGTGATCAAAATGTTAAGAATATTTGAAATATGGTGTTTATTTGTACATCATATTGGGAAATCTATCTTCGTTTTATATATACGATTAACTACACTGTTTTTTTTTTTTTTACCACTTTGTTTGAAAATCTTTACAGTAATGATGATGATTCGCACGATGGAACTGTATTTACAATATGGTGCTACTTTACCGCACTAGTGATTTAATTTAAAGGTGCTTCCTTCGGTCGTGTTTTAATTTATCGCCACTCGTTGCGAATTTCCTATTTTTCGCACTTTTGTATCGTAATGTACTATTTCCCTTTCTGTTTGATTGTTTTAATAGTAAAAATTAATGTTTTGGCCATAATAAACTTATGTTTGATTTTATTGTGATTTTTGACATTAAAGATTTTGAAATTGCATGAATCTGATGCTACCTAAGCTACCTTCTATGTGAAATTGAAATATGTTTGTGTATTTTTCACAATGTAACATGTAAAGAAGTCGCTTCAAAATCCCTCACATAACCGTAATTTCGCACCGTCTTAATAAACACGTAGTAACTTCAGTGTCGGTGTTCGGAAAAATCCTTTGATATATTGGATCGTTACTCGCGCCATCTCCTACGGCGGGACGCGAATTGTTAATCGGGCAATTTGTCACGATCGCGCCCGGTGTTCTGAGGAACCTTCGCTGAGCAAACGAGTTCCAACGAAAGGCTGTAAAATATCTCCGGAACGGTTTAGTAAAAATATCTCTGTTTGTTAATCGTGTCTTCTGAATCAATGTCTTATAATCCCAGTGAGTTACCCTTTGTCATAGAGTTTAACCCTTGTTAATGGCTACTCCGTTTAGTTATTATGTATACTCCAAGCTTGTATAGGATAAATAAATAATTTTAAATTTTAAAATTCGTTATTCCTTGTAAAGTTCATAAAAGCTGCACCGGACATTGTTCAAAATTCATAGTCGCCCTTTGTCAACAGGTCTCCGGCCGTTGTCGAGTGTCCGGGCGGAATCTCTGGACGTCGTCAAAGTGACAGGGGTGTCGGGCGGCGAAGCCACGCTGCCGTGCGACACCCGTTCTCCCCAGCCGCCTGATGCACTACTGCTTGTAGTGTGGTACAAGGACGACGTGCCTATTTACAGGTAAGTTTTAAGGCTGGCGTCCACTAGACTCGCCGAGGCGAATCGAATCGAATCGCAATAATTCGCCTCCTATATTTTCTAATGCAACTGCGTCCATTGACGAAGAGCGCGTCAATTACTGCGATTCGATTCGATTCGCCTCGGCGAGTCTAGTGGACGTCAGCCTTTAGCACGCACGATAGGCCTAGGCCCATATACATTATTGTATTGTGTTGACTTGGGTCGATTTCGTGAAGCACACTTATTATTTTTTTCTTTTCTTGCTGTTGTTGTTGTCTATACATGTCCGTACATGTTTTGTGATCGTCACGAATAAACATCTATAACCTTATCTTTTCTTATGTTTCTTGTCATAGATGAGAGGTAAAATCATTAAGCATGTGGAATGACTCAAAGAAAGGTATTGTCAAAATTAACACACGAGCAGGCGTGGCTCACTCCGCGATTTCGTCGCTTTGCTACAGGTAGCTAAAAGTACATCCGTTTCACACCAAGGTGGCGCTGTCGCCACCTAGCGGCCATATCTGTGCTTATCGTAACAGACGTGTTTTGTTAGAGAGTGACTCTTCTGTACTTACCTAGTACTATTATTTTATTCTGTGACACGACTAGTGGCTAATATCAGTTACTGTTACGACATCCGTGGAGAACAAGCCAGGTTGCCACTTGGCTAGCCCTAAAACGCCACTATCTTAGAATTTGGCTGAAATGCTCGGTTATGATTCTATTATTTACATGAATGATCCGATTCGCCTCAGACCTGATGCTTACCTACGACAAAAAGTTAATTTGTTTTTGTTTTAAATGCATGTTTAGGCTTGTTTCTAACACAAACAAGTAAGCTTCTGTAGCAACAAAGATGAAGGGTGTGTGAACTGTGCCATAAAAACTCGGCTTTATTGTCTGAAATTAAATTATGACGACCGGTCCGGCCTAGTGTGGGTAGTGTCCCTGCCTGTGAAGCCGATGGTCCTGGGTTCGAATCCCGGTAAGGGCATTTATTTGTGTGATGAACACAAATAATTTGTTGCTGAGTCATAGGTGTTTCCTATGTATACATATAAGATATAAGTATGTATTTATCTATATCGTCGCCTAGCATCCATAGTAAAAGCTTTGCTTAGTTTGGGGCTAGGTTGATCTGTGTAAGATGTCCCCTTAAATTAATTAATATTTATGACTGAGGCACGGGCGACGGCGGTGGGCGTAGTACCTCAATGTACACACTGTAACCTATGTATTTATTTGACATGTAATTTTATATTATCAATAAATTATTATGATTATGATTATGATGATTATGTACTACTTCACGGCTAAATTAGTATGCTACCAGTGCATGAAATAAGCATTCGGACTCGTTAACCATACTAGCGCCTACTATATTTCAGTACTAAATGATAAAAAGAACTAATTGCTATTCGAATGCAAACGGATTTGTTGTAAATAAAAGATCACATGAAACGTTCAAATCTTTATTCAAGTCAAGCTAGGCCGGCTCCAACCCTACTGTACACCTCTGACCTAAGAAGATTTAGCCCAATATGGGACCGGCAACAAACTCAACGGGACACATCTTTTCAAAACAACACATTCTTTCTTTATTTCACAAAAGTAAGCTTCTAATGACACATAAGAAATCAAAATAACACTTGGAATAAAACACTTAGCTAAATGGATAAAGAACGTTGGATTCTATAAGCTTTCAGAATAATCCTTCAGGTATAAGCCTTCAGGAACGTGGCGAGTTAGGCACTAGGTATGGCTAACGTCCGATCTCTAGCGCGGTCCGATCAAGTCTGCTGGCGGAGCCTCACCGCTCCCACCTCGAAGTCCAGCTGGCAAACCTGCTCGACCGGTCTACCAACATAACGACAAAACTCGCACCTTGTACCGAACTTCACCCAAGTTAAACAACTTGACGTTCCAAAGCCTTCTACCTGTCATCATAGTTCAACAATACGCCAATAGACGGCGTTACTATTCTACGTTATGAATTTCGTTACAACTTCAGTAATACGTAGCCAAACATTGCTAATCGATTGTATACAGGCGTCTAAAACTATGAACTGTAACGCTGCAATACGTCCTTCTGGAGTCACGCTCCGACATTTATTTATGTATTTATTTTTAATCTTTATTGCACAATACATGAAGGTACAAATGGCGGACTTAATGCCATAAATACCTAATATCAATATAATTGTAATAAAACATGATTTTACGCCTCCAAGTTGGCCTCAAAATGGTCTAAAACTGACAATGATCAACGGCAGAAAACGTAACATTAATAAGGAAAAAAGTATACTAATGGCAGACCATACTATGTCGACGAGTAAACGTACTAAGGCCTAATCTAATAGTCTCTTTCAACCAAAGACAGGATAAAGAGGTCGAAAGATGGATGCAAAACGCTTGGAAGGGCTATGGATCTCTTAAGAAGCTACTCAATCAATCAATAAATCAATCAATGAACGGAGGCTTCTCTTTAGTTCTCTACAGTTTAGCCCTTACACGGAAACTCATGGACACGTGTATCGGTACCACCAACCCAACTTAGGTACGTTGCCTAAACGTGATCACTTAATAACTTATGTACAAACTGAAGATTTCCAGACGTTGGTGTCAAAACCGCCAGGCTTAACTGGGAATGATCTGGCCAAGTAGCCATGTACGAGAGACGTATGCACCCACACAGGTGGGCTAAATTAGCCACGGAGTGGGTGCGAGAACGAAAACGGCGGAGTGTTTGACCTAAAAGACGATGGAAAATCTTACAAATAACTCGTGTTTTATCAGAAAAAATATTACGATATCTATCTTATCTAAGATACCTATTACAAAGTTACAAGTCCCCTCAAAATCATCTTCGATCCTAATCTATTACAAAGTTTCAAGTCTCCTCAAAATCATCTTCGATCCTAATGCAAACTTTCCCTTCTTACCACCTTAGGAGATACATTTTCAGAAACGCTGAAATTGATTTTCTTGTATTTTAATAAAATACTTACATGTTTATAAAGATTCAAGTTCCTAGCTTAAAAGAAAACTAGTACCACATACAAACCGTCACCGCCCATTTAACATTTAGTTGAATTTTTCAAAATCGTTTCTTATTTCTTGTACAATATTTCTATTTAAAGGTACACGCAGGTTCACAAATTTGTAACGTAAAAATACTAATAAACTTTCAATTAAAACAAGATGTACTAATAAACTTCAACATCCAATTTAATAACAAGTGCACAATAATAAAAAATAAGGCGGGCACTTATGAAAATAACGAATTCTTTTAAATAATAAAAAAACCTCACGCTCAGTTATGCTTGAACTTATGCGAACATATTCATAAGCGTACATACGAATGTTTACTACACGTTCTCTTCACGATCACCACGAAACGAGTCTTCATAAGCTCTTGTTGCCTTGATACTTACTTGTAGACGTAAATTTGCCGGTCGTATTCAAGCAGTCATTTTATATTTTTTCGCTTTTTAGGGTTCCGTAGCCAAATGGCAAAAAACGGAACCCTTATAGATTCGTCATGTCTGTCTGTCTGTCTGTCCGTCTATCCGTCTGTCCATCTGTCTGTCCGTCCGTATGTCACAGCCACTTTTCTCCGAAACTATAAGAACTATACTGTTGAAACTTGGTAAGTAGATGTATTCTGTGAACCGCATTAAGATTTTCACACAAAAATAGAAAAAAAACAATAAATTTTTGGGGTTCCCCATACTTCGAACCAGGGATGTTGCGGATGCCGATTTTTTGACATCCGCGGATGCGGATGCGGATGCGGATTTTTCGAGGCTCACATCCGCGGATGCGGATGCGGATGCGGATGTCAAGATAGGTACATAAAAAACGTCAAATATTACATTTTAGTAATTTTTATTTCAAAAAACCGGCCAAGTGCGAGTCGGACTCGCGTTCCAAGGGTTCCGTACAATAAGTCCCACTCACGCTTGACTGCTAATTTCTAATAGGTTTTTTTGGCTAATTACTAAATTAAGCTAGGTAATTTAGTAATTAGCCAAAAAAACCTATTCTAGTCTAGCACTTCCGCCGATGCTAAGACGTTCCTGTACCGAACTGTTCCACATCCGCATCCGCATTAAATCCGCATCGATTTTATGCGGATGCGGATGCGGATGCGGATGTTGAAAATAATGCGGAAGTTCCGCGGTTGCGGATGCGGATGCGGATGTTCGCAACATCCCTGCTTCGAACTGAAACTCAAAAATTTTTTTTTTCATCAAACCCATACGTGTGGGGTATCTATGGATAGGTCTTCAAAAATGATATTGAGGTTTCTAATATCATTTTTTTCTAAACTGAATAGTTTGCGCGGGAGACACTTCCAAAGTGGTAAAATGTGTCCCCCCCCCCCTGTAACTTCTAAAATAAGAGAATGATAAAACTAAAAAAAATATATGATGTACATTACCATGTAAACTTCCACCTAAAATTGGTTTGAACGAGATCAAGTAAGTAGTTTTTTTTTATACGTCATAAATCGCCTAAGTACGGAACCCTTCATGGGCGAGTCCGACTCGCACTTGGCCGCTTTTTAGGGTTCCGTAGCCAAATGGCAAAAAGCGGAACCCTTATAGATTCGTCATGTCTGTCTGTCTGTCTGTCTGTCCGTCTGTCCGTCTGTCTGTCCGTCCGTATGTCACAGCCACTTTTCTCCGAAACTATAAGAACTATACTGTTGAAACTTGGTAAGTAGATGTATTCTGTAAACCGCATTAAGATTTTCACACAAAAATAGAAAAAAAAAACAATAAATTTTTGGGGTTCCCCATACTTCGAACTGAAACTCAAAAATTTTTTTTTCATCAAACCCATACGTGTGGGGTATCTATGGATAGGTCTTCAAAAATGATATTGAGGTTTCTAATATCATTTTTTTCTAAACTGAATAGTTTGCGCGAGAGACACTTCCAAAGTGGTAAAATGTGTGTCCCCCCCCCCTGTAACTTCTAAAACAAGAGAATGATAAAACTAAAAAAAATATATGATGTACATTACCATATAAACTTCCACCGAAAATTGGTTTGAACGAGATCTAGTAAGTAGTTTTTTTTTTATACGTCATAAATCGCCTAAATACGGAACCCTTCATGGGCGAGTCCGACTCGCACTTGGCCGCTTTTTATGTTTTAGTCAGCTCGCGTGCAGAACAACGACCTGAAAAATAACCTTACTACGTATTGTCTGCGACATTTTGCGATTGGGGTTTTTCTTTTTTTGCTGTACAAAAAATTGGAAACTTTATTTAAAATCCTGTTAAAAGTTTTTTGGGTTCAATTGCGCGGGTAAAACAGGTACGTTGTGTATATTAACTAGGTAGGTATCGAAAAATGACGCAACATGTTGTCTGACAGTTTTTTTAGTTCGTGTGTTTAGAAACAATAGTATTAAGAATTCATGAACAAGGGTATATTAATTAATTTCGTTGTCCTGTTGTTGTCGTGTCGTCATGGTTGCACACGAGATTTTCATTAACTATGCGAGAAAATTAAATATTTGTGAAGTTCATTTAATAATTAAGTGCCTACAATCTATGTAGGTACTTGTAAATATTCATAATTTTTAGCACACATATACTATAGTTTATAGTTTAAAATCACTAATAATCTATATTTTAAAATATAATATTCCTCACTTGCATATAAATTAGGTATTCATATTTTTATAATATTTACATTTTCATCCGTTGCACGTGTATAATATATGTAACAGCCAAGATTCATAGCTAAATCGCTGTCTGACAATGTGTGAATATTTTATAAATCGCTCAGGCACACATTTGTTATGCATGACCGACCCTGCGAGTGCCAAATTAGTTTGGGCACAAATGCTGGGAGAGCAAAATGTTTGATCAGATTAAACGGCTTTTTGTGCCCGGGATTTTGTTTGTGAAACGACATGTTGTTTGTCACAGCTTATTAATACGTTTATGTTTGTGAAACAGAGATACGATAAATAACCTGCACTCAGCGAGCGCTCCGGATCTATATGGGATTAGAAAAAAAGCCGTTTTGCTAGAACAAATCTCTATCGGCAGGCACAGAGTAAACACAATCCAACTCGATCGATTGAAGCTTCTAAATTAAATTCAGATTTATCTGTGTAGGGCTTAGAGTTGAAAATGTGTTGCAAGTTAACAAGTTTTATTTTATTTTTTACGTAAACAAGGCTTCTGCCATAGCAACGTTGAAGATCATTTGTCATTGATTTAATTAACTGTCATCTTTACTTTGGCAGTTTTCTCATTCAATCTTGGACGTGTTCAGAGATGAGATGAGAGAGAGGTTAGGTAGGTATTATTTCGTTATTTATTATAATTTAATAATATCTACTTGAAATAAAAAATGATATAATATTATACTATCGGTAAGCTACTTCGTTCTCTGCTTTCGTATGTATAGTCAGCCATAAAATGTTTGTAACATAACCATAGGAGAAAAAAACGGGCCTCCAATTGTTCATATATACCAATATCATACTGTTTTTTTTTTTAAATCTTTTAGCTGGCGACTATACACATATAGGTAGGTATACATATGTATATATATATATATTATGTACAATTGGAGACGCGTTTATACGAGTATGTCTATTAATCCATATAAAAAAAAATATATAGTCATCAGCTAAAATATAAATAAATAAAAATCAGTTACAATATAAATATGATCGCCCATTGCTACCTTTGTTAACATTGTGAATGTGTAAATGAATTACAATCTCAAGCACCAGAGAGCCTTCAAAAAATATATCACGAAAAACCAGTTTCATTACATGATGAATAAATAAGTACGGAACAAATAATTTTATTTCCACTTTCATAAAGGTAATTTATTTAACCAAAACAGTCCGCTCTGCTGGTTCCACATGATAAGGCCCAAGATTATTTACTGTCATTTTGCGAAGTATTTGCGTTGTCACTATAAAAAAAAGTCCAATAAATTTAATATTGTAGGTACCAGAGATTTTATTAAGGCCCTGAAATGTTTTCTATCACGCAATTCATTTGATTTGCTGAACAATAGCTTTACTTAAAAATAAAATAATATTTCCCTGTAATTTTCCGTTCTTTCTATTTCTATACGTTTTGGGTAGGTAATTTACTTTTTACAAAGAGCTATTAAGATGAAACGGGACGGCCGCTCCTCCATACAAAAGTAGTCCCCATTTTCCTCACTGTAGATTGGCATTATGGAAAATTATTTACATAATTTTATGTACACGAAGGGGTCGTTAAACTTTTTTCATTTTTTATTATTATTATAAGAACGGAGAGCGAAAAACAATTTCCATGCAAATTTTTAAATGCTCCTAAGTCTTACAATAATTAAAAAATTTGGCCAAGCCCGAGTCATAGCTCGTGGCATTTAGTGTACCACACGCATCGTTATATTTTACAGAGGTTGTTTGCCTGTTTTTTAGTTACACAGTTTATGATACACTGAGCATGACCATGCTCTTGGCCGGTTTTTTAGTTTCTACGATTCCCGACATCAGAAGTGGGATCGTGGGCGTATCATACTTTCAGGAGCACATCAGGACCTTCAATCGTGGATGACGAGCCCTCGTCAATGAAATACGTTATTCAAGTCACATTCTAAACTGGATAAGACTGATTACAAATCATAGCACACTTTACACTTCTTATTCAAAGCAAACCAGTGGATTAGACCGAGGAATCGTCACAGACGTTGTCTTCTCCCGTTCTGTTTCATCATGTTCTAGATTCTCATTTATAACTTATTATTTCGATTTGATTTTGTTTCTAGTTCCATACCATATATACATAGACTTAAATATTATATAGAACTGTTAAAAATGTAGAGTTCTTCTAAGCTAACAAAGTGAGAGAGTGTAAGCAAAATTAATTTAAATGACATTTTATGGATGAATCCTTTTCGCTAAACTACGTTCAATTGATACTGAATTCAGTACCAGTTTTTGTAATTCAGTTTTTATAATGTACTTCTAATGCAATATAAACCGCATTAATAGGTTAATGTCTGGGAAACCGAGCATTGCTCGGAAAACATATAAAACTCAAAAATGCGCGTTTTCCCAGAGATAAAACCTAGCTAGATCGATTTTTCGCCCCCGAAAACCCCCATATAGCAAATTTCATTTAAATCGTTAGAGCCGTTTCCGAGATCCCCGAAATATATAAATATACAAGAATTGCTCGTTCAAAGGTATTAGATGACTTTGTTATCTCTATACTATACGCCTTACTAACTCTATGTGCTTTGTTGTGAAAAAACAAAACACAACGACAGTGAAGAACGGAATTCTTAATTTAAATTTTTACAGATAAACTCCAATAATAAATATGATTCTTACTGAGCACATTGAGATAGTCTTTTGTTGGAAAGCCCGTTCGAAATTTAAACTTATTAGCATTTTAACAAGGTTGTATTTTGTAGATATTTTTCTCACTCATACTTATAGTAGGCTATTCAGAAAAAAAATAATATCACACAAAAATAAGCAAGGAGAATCAAACTTTGTGTCAAGCACACAAGTCATAAATTGTAAATGCCAAAGTTGGAAGTAAGGATCTTTCTCGCTAAAACTACTTCCTTATATGAAATGACGTGTTAGCTAGTAACCTTAACCCTAAGCAACCAAAGATCAGGCTGCAGTTGAAAAACTAATAAAGATACTTTATCTTTATTAGTTTTTCAGCAGATAATTTTCCCGCCGTCTCCATGACGGTTTTAGTTGGGTATTGACTGGTCAGCTGCCTGTTAGCTATAGTTTTCGCGAAAATCGCCAGGACAGAGGTGAAATTTTTGTATGAAAACTTTCAACTTGAAATGCATTTTTAGCGAAACCACTGCACTCCAAAATTAAGTCAAAATCAGTCCATCGGCTCAATTTTTTGCAAGCTTTCCAATGGTACCTGACACAATTCTTACAAATAAAAAGCTGACCCCTTTCAACCCCCAAATTTTCCCCTAAAATAATAAGTAAGCGGTTTTGACTTATTAATAATGTTAGTGCTGGTAATTGCTATTTAACTTTTACAAAATGAAAATATAACAAATAGAAAAATATGCAACATATCTTTGTATTTGTTATATTTTCTTTTCACACGGGACGTACCTACAAATACAAATTTCGCTTTGAAATGTGGTACAAAAAGATGTTATAAAAATATGTCGTGGTCACACACATTCCACCAGAAGCTGGCATGCAAAACTATTCTAGAAACTACCTAAATATAAAAAGAAGCATGCAACGGTACGTAATTAGATTAAATCTAACAATCTATTGCACTTATATCTAGCGTATTACTAAAATGTCAAAATTACAATTAAATTATATCATAAAATGTCAAGTTTGATGTCTAAAGTAATCAAAATATTCTTCAACAGAGTAAAAACATTCTTGAATGAGCCAGTTCTTAAGTTTACGCTTAAATAAACTAATAGGCAAATCTTTAATGTCATCATGTAGGCAATTAAATATGTCAATGGACTTACAATATGCGTTATTGCTGTACAATTGTGTCTTACGGCCAGGACCAGCGAGACGATTTGGGTACCTTGTAGGAAAGTTGCATATATCTTTGATTGTTTTGAAGAGTTCTGGGTGGGCCATGACGAATAAACAAACTTCATAAATATAGGTTTGCCTTCGGCTATTTATACGTTAGACGACCACTAATCTTTGTTTCTTATTCTCCGAAAATAGTACTGAGCCATGTGTATATGTCACTTACAATTAAATTCACTTCTAAGCGAACAAGATTGACATATAAATAAGGTAAGTGAAAATTTTCTGTGAACTCAAATAGCTAACGAAGTTGTTTAGAAATATTCGCAAGAAAGGAACAAAAAAATTTAGCTTACGAATACACAACGGTTACGGTATGTCTTGGGATGTTACATTAATTTTATAATTTATTTACAGTGCGTATCTCGTTTTATAGAAAAACATTCACTAGCCCGTGCTGTCATTACCTACTTCCTTTTTTAGGGTTCCGTAGCCAAATGGCAAAAAACGGAACCCTTATAGATTCGTCATGTCTGTCTGTCTGTCTGTCTGTCCGTCTGTCCGTCTGTCCGTCTGTCTGTCCGTCCGTATGTCACAGCCACTTTTCTCCGAAACTATAAGAACTATACTGTTGAAACTTGGTAAGTAGATGTATTCTGTAAACCGCATTAAGATTTTCACACAAAAATAGAAAAAAAACAATAAATTTTTGGGGTTCCCCATACTTCGAACTGAAACTCGAAATTTTTTTTTCATTAAACCCATACGTGTGGGGGATAGGTCTTCAAAAATGATATTGAGGTTCCTAATATCATTTTTTTCTAAACTGAATAGTTTGCGCGAGAAACACTTCCAAAGTGGTAAAATGTGTGTCCCCCCCCTGTAACTTCTAAAATAAGAGAATGATAAAACTAAAAAAAATATATGATGTACATTACCATGTAAACTTCCACCGAAAATTGGTTTGAACGGGATCTAGTAAGTAGTTTTTTTTTATACGTCATAAATCGCCTAAATACGGAACCCTTCATGGGCGAGTCCGACTCGCACTTGGCCGCTTTTTTTTTCTTGCGAAAATTAAATCAACGAAAACTAATGTTATGCAACTGTTACATTTACGATTACAATTTCGTAGAATCGACAAACCAAACATAAAAAGGAGCTGACAAGTATATCATTCACTTTTACAAAATATGTATCTATAAAACTCTATGATCCCCAGTCCGAACTTCATATTCTTTTCCCTATATCAAACAGAACGATCAACAGCCCGTAAACGTTTAAATGTTATCTTGAATAAAACGACGTATGTTTACTACAGGCAAAGCGGTCCATTTTCGCCCTTATTATTATTATAATCTAATAGGTATATTATGTGTACCCAAACCATAATCCTTTAGCTATCCTCTATGTCGCCTAGCTCAATGAGCGATTATGACGAATTTATATACATTCTATTGCACCAAGCATCTCGAAGTTGATTGATGATCGGCTTAGTATGTGACGATGTTAGGACCGGCGGGTGCTATGAAATATTTATGTGTACTTAAGGTTTTCTTTACATGGTTTTAAGATTTTATAAGTACCTTTTAAGTTTTACAATTTTACAAATTGTGGGAATGCTATAAAGTTGTTTTATCTGCTTACGAAACTCTTAAAAGACGCCCTATATATTAGAGGGGATGTGGGAAAAATAGCCTAAATCTGGATCACTGGTAGATGTTCGTACAACAAGCGAAATTAATTCATTATGCCTATTCGCGCCCATTTATATTCAAATGTCGTGCTTTTAAGCAAAAACAATTGCCGCCTTTTAATTGTGTAGAATTCTCGCAAGGCGCTGACTGTCCCCGCACAGGAAAATAAATGGCTAACGATAAATTATAATTTCAAGCAGGTAGATGTTAACGACCTACGAATTGCGGGGGCTAATTTTGTTGAGCGTGTAATTGCTACTTTTGCCATTTAGACTGTTTGTTGGATTGCGATAAAGAGGTTGTATGATTTTAACAACTTTCTTATTTGTGTAGGAACCGAACAGTAGATATGATGATATTCTAGACATTTTTTTTATAAACCATAATTCCAGATTTTAATTTTAAAATTACTATGGTAGGTAAGGTAAGGTAAGGTAGGTAAGTTAATATGTAATGTGTTGTGTGTTGCTTTGCGGGCCGAATTATTTTTACCCGACTACGGCAACGCAAAAGAGGGTTATTGTATGGTTAGTTTTTTACATGTATTTTTAAGCAAAATTTATCTCAATACACTCCTTAGCGTATGCTAACCACCGTTTAAAGGTTTGCCCGTATTGAATTTATACACTGTAACTATCATGTACCAAATAAATAAAGTTACGATAGTTTTCATATATAAATACTGTTGGAGCACAATTACATAGTGAAGAGCAAATTAGGCACATTTTACGTTAGATTGAAATATCTGACCACTATCAATTGGCGCATAATCCACCACTGTATCAGTCTGATGCAACTAGGGACAAACTTTTATATCGACTTTATGTGGCTACCATTAGCAAATAAACAAAGAAATTTAGATATTTCATTACATATGTTTATCAGTGCAAATGAGGTAATTTCATAAAATGGAATTTAGTGACAAATTGCATGGAATATTAGGATAATATTTTTTTATGATATTCATTGATTATTTTTTCTGCCGCCGATATATTAAACTTCAATAGAAGAAAATATTTATCTCTGTTTTGATACTAAATAATGATCCACTTCCGGACAAAATTCTACGTTACCTTCCTAATGTTTATTTAAACATTAACATTGCCTTGGATCATCAAACAAGAATAAATAACGAAATCAACATGAAAAGTTTATTTTATTAAGGGTCCACATGTAAGTCTTACCGTGTTTTAATTAGTCCATTTAAAGAAATATCCACTACACAACATACTTAAATGTGGAGTCAATCCTAAGCACATTACTTTAGAAATCGCCGTCACTTGTCTGTTTGTACGTAGTTAAATCTGTGAGATCGATAAAATATTGATGTGGCTCATGAAATCGACCTGTCTTTTTCATCTGGTCATTTTTTTTAGCTTAGTTTGCATAGTTGGCGCTAGCTGTCAGGCGCAATGTACGGCCAAAACGAGTTCGACCCAACATTGTACATAGTAATTTATAATTTATTGTTATGTATTTTTATCTTTTTGCTGTCTTTATCTTTTGTATGTTATATATTAATTTTGTTTTGTATTCATATTACCTGTCGTGATTGTTTCACCGGATGGTCTCATCGGAAGATCAGCGCTGGAAGTCGCCAGCAACATGCTGAGGTGAGACCATTTCGTGGCACTTTATCCTTTTATTCTCTGTTATATCTCTTGTTATCTCTTGTTATATCTCTGTTATATCTGTTTCTATTTTGTGTTTGTTCTCACGAATAAAGTTATTTCTATTCTATTCTAAGCTAATTTCGGTTACGAAAATTGTTAACATGAGCCCTTTCTACAACCCTCTCCATTCGCTTAGCATCCACTACGTGGTTTACGTGTACTAAGTGAGCTACGTGTAGATACACGCATCTGCCTGTCACACCTCCCCTGAAAAGGTAAGGGGTTCCCTCCCTCTGAAAATGACTCTATACAATTTTTTTCTATTTTCGTGTAGGTACATTCGTCCTTAATTAATACTAAATCTCCTATCTTAAAATTAACAATGCTTGATTTACAATTTATAATTAAATTATTTTTAACACACCATTGCATTTCACAAGTAATATTTCACATTTCAAAGTTATAACATACTTATATCGTGTTTTATCCAAGTCCAACTAATCTAAAAATTCCTCCTCAAAAGATGCTGTAGCTGTGATAAGTAGTCATAAATTATAACCATAATTATGTTATTATTAACCATAATCACAACTGCTAAACTTCTGCTCCTGACAATCATCGTTTTACATAATCCAGTTTTCCCAATAATACTCGTACCTCCTCTGGATACCGTTAATCATTCTAGTTCTACCAGCATATCCACTAGTTAGTAACAGTCATAATCCTTTAAATCATTTCCCGATCGATAAGTCCGTTTATAAGTAAAAATTAAATAGTTCCTACATAACCTAGGTAATTCATCATGTCCCGCGCGAAAGACATTAATTAATTAACATTGTAACATACTTTTTACTTGAGCTCATTTCAATATATAACAACTCTACTATATTTAAACTTTTCCACAAAGAGCCATAAGTAATCCTAATGTCTACTTTGGGACCTTCCCATACCATAATCAAGTCTCGTAACGATACGTCTAAGCGTGCCTTCGTTCATGGAGAATCTTGATTCATATAAATTGTAGAGTTCACACAACAACATTATCAGTATCATTTTTTTTAAACTTTTGCCCAGTATATCCAAGTCTCGTAACGATACGTCTTAAGCGTGCCTTCGTTAATAGAGAATCTTGATTTATGCAAATTGCAGAGTTTACATAAACAACATCATCAGTATCATTTTTACCGGTTCGCTTCGGATCTCCCATCAATCTCGTCAGTGTCCTAAATTATTTACTTCAGCAAATTATTAATACCGTATATTCCTGTTTCCTTTTCATGATATCTACTACTCTAGGCTGGTCAAGCTCCAAAGACGTAGTATCAGAGTGTCATGTCCAGTTTATTTGTTTAAGTATAATCCGTCAGAATCCTCAACCAGTAATCCTAAATCCTTTAACATATATTACTTATTTATTTACAATCCGTCCAGAAAACTAAACTTGATAACTTCCTTTCTAAACAAGTTATATCTATGTACGTGATAACTAGTATTATAAGGTCAAATAACTACCTAATCTTCGTTAGTCACGAAAAAAAAAACAAATTCATTACATACATATGTCATCTACCTAAATCACATGCTGACTAACATTGACATTACACTATCCGTCTGACCTACAGAAACTACATGATTTCTGTCTACTCGTGAAAACACCCGTCCTCGACCTTGCTGACTCGCACTAATCGCACCGCGATTATAGTTTGAGTGTGCAGAAATAAATTCATTACAATCATTTTTAGAATGCAAAGAAAGAAGCGTCTTTACATAAAAATCGGTAATTATCCGACCATACTGTTACCCTGAATCTCCAAGAGTAAATACTCAAATCTTTCTACCGCTTTAAACGCGACTTTTAAAATCCACAGCTGCAACTTCTTTACAATTATCTTTAACTAACATATACACTTATCTCCTGCCAATATAACTTATTTCTACTTTTAAACACGCAATACTTCTAATAAATCCTTAAAGTTAACTACTTAAGTAGAAAAATAATTCACACACATAAAAAATAAAAATAAAAACACTCAAAATACCCTTAATAATTTCCACCTCGCTCGACGCGACGCGACGCTTCGCTCCCAGCACCCGGCAGCAATGCGTACCCAGACGCGTAGACGACGCCATCTCGGACCTCCGACAAATCCAAACCCGCTGAAGCCAATGAAGCGATGTTGATACTGGCCGCGGTCACTATTACGACCTCATTCTTCCGTTTCTGCACTTTCTGTCCTCCCATTTTGGTACTGCTGATTACCAATGAATAAGAAAAATCACTGGGTAAGCTCGACGCCGCCGACTCGTCCTCAAAGTCCTCTTCACTGTCGTCGTCCATGATGATTTTATACTCGCAGTATCCTCACGCAGAATTCATGTCCACGGTCGCCATGAAATAGGCAGCGTGCCGGGATGGGAGAAGACAGCAAACTCAGGTTACTGTGTTATCGTTTATCTCATGACACTATACAAGTCACCACCCATCTCCCTAGTAATTCTAATAATCAACTATATATATATTGTTAAACTACGTGTCTTGAAGAGGAAATCCCTTATCGGATGGAGAGGTGTTTTATCTGTTTATTAATTCGCTTAGCATCCACTACGTGGTTTACGTGAGTTACTACGTGAGCTACGTGTAGATACACGCATCTGCCTATCACAGTATGACCTACATACTCAGGTTATCAAACATAACAAAGTCACACTTTATAGTATTTAATATAATTACTTAAGCTTTCACATCGACTAAAACGTTTGCACTCAAGGTCTACAATATAGGGTGGAAATAATAAGCGTGACCGCTAGTAATCAATAAGTTTGCTGTTGAAACGAAAGCCGTGTACGATATTACAATGATTCCAGGCTTAATGCTTGTAATAAAATGGCCTAGGCTCAAAGTCATGCTGTCCGCAGTGGAGAGGTTAACCACAATTATTTTAGATTGCCTGTAATTGCATTGCATTGTGAAATATAAATTGAACCAATTTAACCTAAGTATACCCCATATTTTAGAGGTAGGTATATTTATTATGTTTAATTCTTCGTAGCCGTAGACAGCGTACATTTGGTACGCTTTTATTAGGGTTTTTTTTATTAGGGTTCCGTACCCAAAGGGTAAAAACGGGACCCTATTACTAAGACTCCGCTGTCCGTCCGTCCGTCCGTCCATCCGTCTGTCACCAGGCTGTATCTCACGAACCGTGATAGCTAGACAGTTGAAATTTTCACAGACGATGTATTTCTGTTGCCGCTATAACAACAAATACTAAGAACAGAATAAAATAAAGATTTAAGTGGGGCTCCGATACAACAAACGAGATTTTTGACTGAAGTTAAGCAACGTCGGGCGGGGTCAGTACTTGGATGGGTGACCGTTTTTTTGCTTGTTTTGCTCTATTTTTTTTTTGATGATGCGGAACCTTCCGTGCGCGAGTCCGACTCGCACTTGGCCGGTTTTCTTTTATTGTGATTAGTTAGCAGGAAGTAGGTACTTTGATATTCTTATTATATAAATTGAAATGCTCCTAAAAATTAGGTAGGTATAGGTAATAATGTAGACACTAGACGTATATAACGTCTATTTTGTTATTCGGTAGACTAAAATGACATTTCATAGTATGAACATCATGTGCCATTTCATACTATGAAATGTAATTTTAGTCTACCGAATAAAAAAATAGACTTTATGCAAAGGAACAAAACGTATTACATATATTTATTTATTTATTTAAACTTTATTGCACAAAATATATACAACAATGTACAAATGGCGGACTTAACGCCAAATGGCATTCTCTACCAGTCAACCATAGGGCCAAACAGAGATACCTTCAATTGGTGCAGAGAGAGAAAATATATTGAGTGAGTTAAAAAAAGCAAACTATACATATAAATTACATAAATAAATAAAATATATATAAACTACCACATATTTATAAAATACATACTATAAATATAATAATGATGGATATTATTCGAACTCTTGCTTTAGAAAATGCTTACGTAACATCCGCTTGAAAGAAAACTTACTAGTAGCTTGTCTAATATTTAGAGGGAGTGAATTCCAAAGACGGCTAGCCTGGACGGCGAAAGAATGAGTCATGAAACCAATACGGTGAGAAGGTATGGTCAGTTTGAGAATGCGGGAGGTACGCAGCTCACATCCTGGGCGCGGAGTGTCGAACATGAATTTACTTTTGAGATGCAGAAGGCTCAAACAGGATCGAAAATAGGACACAAAGGATCCGGAAGGACCTACGACGATGGATGGAAAGCCAGTTGAGCTGCCGGTAGTAAAAGGAGACATGATCGACATGACATGAGAAATTTATTTTATATGTACATTTACAGCATAGACAGTTCCCGCTATCTCGATACCTAATATAATCTAAATCAGGTTAGTGGCATTAGCGTGAAGAGGTAACAAACAGACAGACAAAAGTTAATTTCGCGTTTACAATATTAAGTACTTTATAATATTACTAGCTAAAATAAATAAATAAATAATGTTTTTCATAGGCCATGAAATTTGAATGAAGTAACTAATCAATGAGATATCAACGTCAGTATAATACCTAATTTCTAAAGGTACTGTGTAACGAAAATAATACTTTGAATGGTGAGCAATAGGTAGGTAGTAGAATAAATAAACAAGAAATACATACGTGTATAGTGTAGTTTTGTTGTCAGTAGTGTACATATTATATGATAATAATAAATAAAGCCAGGGCTTTACTATTGTAAATGAGACTCACATCGTGGTGATTGATGGATCACAGCGCCAGACTGATGGACCTGTTTATGAGAATCTTGTGAAAGCCGAAAAAGACAAGTCCAGCAAGCACCTAGACTTGGCTCACGAAACAACCGCTATATGGGATGTTGACCCGACGACCATTGCTCCGATAGTCGTTGAAGCGAACGGCGTCATAACGAAGAGTCAACCAACATTTTGAGATCCCTCCGCATCTATGCCTGGATCAACTATCAGTATTTTATTGTCGGGGTAGGTAGGTGTATTAGACTAAAGGTAGCCAATTATTTTAGAGGTCGAAGCGGACTACTAGTTTATAATAAAAAATACATAATAATATCATCAAATCTTTAAATAATTGCCACATCAGAATATGTGTTAAATATAATCATTCTTCTTTATTTATAGTTTCGATGGACGAGTGCCCGGCCCCACAGCACATTGGGCTGACGATTCCCTTGGCGGTCGAGCGGCGTGGCTGCCGAGCTCACCCACAGCACTTAGACTGCACCACGTGCAGGCCTCAGACCGCGCCATGTACAGGTGTCGGGTCGACTTCAAAGTGTCGCCTACCAGAAACCATAAGATCTCTTTAGATGTCATCGGTAAGTCATAGTTTTCTTTTTAGGGTTCCGTAGCCAAATGGCAAAAAACGGAACCCTTATAGATTCGTCATGTCTGTCTGTCTGTCTGTCTGTCTGTCCGTCCGTCCGTCCGTATGTCACAGCCACTTTTTTCCGAAACTATAAGACCTATACTGTTGAAACTTGGTAAGTAGATGTATTCTGTAAACCGCATTAAGATTTTCACACAAAAATAGAAAAAAAAAACAATAAATTTTTGGGGTTCCCCATACTTCGAACTGAAACTCAAAAATTTTTTTTTCATCAAACCCATACGTGTGGGGTATCTATGGATAGGTCTTCAAAAATGATATTGAGGTTTCTAATATCATTTTTTTCTAAACTGAATAGTTTGCGCGAGAGACACTTCCAAAGTGGTAAAATGTGTGTCCCCCCCCCCCCCCTGTAACTTCTAAAACAAGAGAATGATAAAACTAAAAAAAATATATGATGTACATTACCATATAAACTTCCACCGAAAATTGGTTTGAACGAGATCTAGTAAGTAGTTTTTTTTTTATACGTCATAAATCGCCTAAATACGGAACCCTTCATGGGCGAGTCCGACTCGCACTTGGCCGCTTTTTATGTTTTAGTCAGCTCGCGTGCAGAACAACGACCTGAAAAATAACCTTACTATGTATTCTGTGATTTTCACACAAAAAAAAAATAAAAAAAAAAATTTGAGGGTTTCCCAATTTCCCCATAACTTAGAACTGAAACTCAAAGATTTTTTTTTTTTCATCAAACCCATACGTGTGGGGTATCTATGGATAGGTCTTCAAAAATGATATTGAGGTTTCTAGTATCATTTTTTTCTAAACTGAATAGTTTGCACGAGAGACACTTCCAAAGTGGTAAAATGTGTGTCCCCCCCCCCTCCCCTGTAACTTCTAAAATAAGAGAATGGTAAAACTAAAAAAATATATGATGTACATTACCATGCAAACTTCCACCGAAAATTGGTTTGAACGAGACCTAGTAGTTTTTTTTAATACGTCATAAATCCCCTAAATACGGAACCCTTCATGGGCGAGTCCGACTCGCACTTGGCCGCTTTTTTATTGATGGAACAGTTGAAAACCATTATTTGGAAACCAAATTTATCTGCGGCATAAAGTACAGTACAGCCAGCAGCAATAGTTGCTAAGAGGGCGAGGTGTTCAAAATAAGCTAGAAGCGACTCTATTGTTAAGGTATCAAGAGCGCGTCAAGGTAATTTAGAACACCTCGCCCGCTTAGCAACTATTGCTGCTGGCTGTACCTATCAAAAGTACGAAATAACAGACGGTAGGTACCAAAAATTCATGTCGTCCCTGCTGCCGGGCAGAAATGAAAGCTAAACAATATGGAGAGGGATCTAACACTGGCTTACTCCCAAACAAAATACAAAGTGCAAAAAAGGTTTTTCAAATACTTATACAGAAAATAAAACTAGATCCAAAAACAGCGTTTTGAGGAATTCATTTACAGCCAGCTGAAAATCGTTTTAATACCTTCATTTGGACCTAACAGCGTATAGTCCTATTAAGACGAATTTATATTAAGGTACTGTTCGGATCGTTAGATATCAATTAGAGTAAGAAAAATAGTAACTTTCAGTATTTTTAGTAAAATTAGTGAAGTTTGTTGCCGCATTACTGACGCAGTCAGAACGCTAAACCGCAAACTGCTCACTTGCTCAGCTGCTGATTTTCTTCCTTATGTGTAGATATATATGTTAATCATTTACATCATTCCATTTCGTGATGGGGTTTCGTGAACATAAATAAACGTTTCTGTTAATCAAGTTGGCAAAGCTATTTCAGTAGGAATTTGTAGTATAAAATTAAATTATAACCCTCTAACTAGAATCAGAACTCAGCCTCCGTTAAGTAATAGTTGTAACGTAGAGAAATTATTGCACCGTACCTGGTATCAAGTCCCATTTCATATAAAATTTATAGGCAACAATTTCGAATTCGCATCTGAATGCAAACTTCCATTGCACTCAGAACGGCACTTGAATAATGTAGTCAGCAATTTGTGGATATTGAAACGATTTGAATCTTGTTATAGATAGTTTCTATGAATACTTATAATTTAATGATTGTATCAAATTATTAGTCGATGACTGTAGACTTGAAGTTTTTTAATGCATAAAATCTTCACATCACATCATCATAAAATCACAGTGTATACTTTACTAGTACTCACCGCCAGCTAGCAACGAAAATATTTTGGAACCCTAATTATAGACAAAGATAGATGTTAAAGTAAGTAATTGCTATGCCTCACGAAAAATATAGAAGGTCTTAAAATCTTTAGTTTTATATTTGTAAGTTTAGTTTATTCACAAAAGAAAAAAATTACTTGTATAATATCATATCGAATTATAAATAGTGTTAAAAGTAAGCAGCACGGCTCCTCTAAAACATAAATACCTACTATAACTATTAATATTATAACATTGTTACTTCTTATCCCAATTCTCACCAATCACATCATGTTCCCAACATATATTATATATATATCTGCACTCAATGTACCTAACTTCCTTGAATAACTTATATTACTAACTAGATATAAGTCCGTTCGATGTTCTGTATACAATTTCAAGTTACACAGGAAAACCTGTAATTGGCCATACTATTGTATAAATTAGCATAAGGAAATAAAAAACTCTGTATCGCTGTTGGTTTTCACAATAAATATAAATATAAATATAAATATAAATATCACAATATAAAAAATATTATTAGTCACTACTAATAATATTTTTGTTACCCAAAAAACTACCTGTAAGAACCTATATTAAAATTGCTTTTTGTATAACGATCGCTGTTTTTGACCCCGAATGCACGTTTCAAGACACAATTATAATAATAATCAAAATAGTACTCCTTACGTTTGATTAATTCCTCGAAAGGGCATCTACCATCTACGTGTTGTAGTCTACTATAGCTTTGTTTCGTGTACGAAAAGATAAAAATAAATGCTAGGATATGATGCGATCCTTGAACTTATTGGTGAGAGCTCTTCATAATACAGTCATCATCATCTTCCTCGCGTTGTCCTGGCATTTTGCCACGGTTCATGGGAGCCTGGGGCCCGCTTGGCAACTAATCCCAAGACTTGGCATAGGCACTAATTTTTACGAAAGCGACTGCCATCTGACCTTTCAACCCAGAGGGTAAACTAGGCCTTATTGGGATTTAGTCCGGTTTCCTCACGATGTTTTCCTTCACCGAAAAGCGACTCTTCATAATACAGTCCAATCCGTAATTTGGTCAGCAGAAACACTGCACGTAAAAAGATGCCTACTCGGCCGCGATCCGAAATAAATGTCCCTATTCATTTGACAGTATCCACATTCTGCATTTTGGCTTTTAGCCAATTTCAACTTTATTGGCATAATAACTCTTTTCAGTTTAATGTTCCCTATAAAACCATGTTATCCTTTGACTGGAAAAACTTATAATTTGTGTAGTGCACTGTCGTGGGTTTCATTGTTAGTTCTGTTATAAACATGAGCAAGACGGGACAAAAGCAACATGTTACTTACAAAGCTAATAATTATGCAATTAAAAAGTTAAATAAACCCCTACGCTGTGAACCAAAAAAATCCATAGGTATTAGGCCAAAAATGCCCTACATCGTTTTCGAAAAGAGCTGATATTTATTATGCTTCAAACTGCTGGATCGATTTCTATCAAACATAGGGAAGAACCGGCAAGGAAACACGCTTTCACGTAAAAAAACGCATCGAAACCGGACTTTCCGTTGGAGAGCTATTATGCCACAGACAGACAGATAGACAGACATGGACATGGATGGATAGACAGACATGGGCGTCAATCATATAACACCCCTCTTTTATCATTGGGAGTTAAAAAGGAAAACGAGGAACTAGCATTTACCAGAAACAGATTCGATTGAAAAAGCTGATAGCAAAATAGCAAGTCAAAAAATAAAACTTATTTACATTATAGCGACATGATTAGAGCATTTACAAAGGGCTGTCTAAACTATGCTGGGGCCCCTGGGCACGTAAGAATTTCGGCCCTTTTGGAAAGTAAAGAATGCTAATTAAACTAACATTTTTCTAGTATGATCTTCTATTTATTATGGGTAATCAAATATACTGTTACTGTCTGTCCTTGGGGGCTCCTGAGAATGGGGGCCTTGGGCACGGGCCCCGTGTGCCCTTATGGTAAAGACGGTACTGCATTTACAAAGGGTGGACTTAAAGCGAGTAATCTGCATAAAACGGGTCAGGCAGCAGTGCTACCACTAGGCGGTGTTCACATTGGATCCGTATTTACGTGCCGCTCCGGTGTGCGAGCAGGACATCGATATTCGCTAAAATAAATAAAAAATAACATTAAAATAATCACTATATAGAGTAGAGTTTTGTATTGTATTGTATATTTTTTACCTTTACTTAGAATTTAATTTGTAATGAGGATATATCATGGAGCAAATTTGCTGTAAAATATCATAAATCTAATTAACTAGACTAATTACATTACCTATACTGTATATCTCAATTACATAGTAATTTATCCGCCCATCTATATTGTCATTCATATTTAATCTGATATAAGGTCACCGTCAATGATTTATAACTCAAGATAGGTTATAGGCGTTCCAAAATTGAAGCGCTTACCTTGTGACAAATTGGACAAGTTGCCTTTAGACGCGGCTGGACAAGCAAGAAATGTGCACGTGCTAACGCGCTCCCGCACACCGAAAGAGAAAGAGACGACCTTATGTTTATCAACGAGCGTGACAAAGATGGATGGAATGAGAAAATTAATCAAAAGTAACAGATTTATTCGTAGGCACAGAAATAAATATGGAAGTATTTTTTGTGCTCCTCAAGTATGAGTATAACCTATCTATGATTATACAATATCATTGGTCACCGGGCTATTGACTATCAAAATTTTAATGAAGTTAAGCCTCTACATTCAACCATACTGTAATTTATGAAATTAATTGCTATCCCAATACGCGACCGACACCCGGAAGCCGGTCTATTGCGGACCACATTCGACGTGTTGCCTCTCTGTCGCACTTGTAAATTCGTACGTAAGTGAGACAGGGAGGCAACTCGTCGAACGGGATTCGCGATAAGCCCTCAAGCATATTTTAGCTAAATTTGAAATAAGCCAACCCATGCATAAGAGTTATTACAATAACATGACAAAGATTAATGTTTGTGATTTGATAATAATGTTACAAGTTTCCAATTTTCCAAATAACTTTGTTAATTTGGATATACATATTATTATATTGATCAACACTTTTTGAAAATACGGTTAAAATGTTTCTATTTTATAAGTTTGTAGTTCATTTTTTTTATAAAATGAGAAAATATAAACTTGAAACAAGAATTTATTGGTACGAGCCGGGGTTGGATTAGATATGAGCGCCGCGCCGGCGCGCCGCCGCCGCCGACGAAATTTTCGCGCCGCCGCCGCCGACGCTGCCCTATCGGCGTGGCATCGGCGTGACCTTGGTAGTTACTATCTACTTTCAGAGGTTTCAAAACCAGATAATATTATATTCAATCGAGTTTAGATGTTTAACGGCGCCACTTCGAATAGTTTATAGGCATTCAAAAGGTATTTTAGGCCCATATAATTCAAAAATATCGAAGGTTATGCAAATTTATCTGTCTAGTAACCGCGCTACTAGTCTTGGGGAAACGAAATTATTTAATATCTATTTAAACATCAATATACTCGTAATAAACATACTGATTTTCTTCCATTTTTATTGTGGAACGTTCTACATTACAATTTATAGATTGTATATACACTAGACATGTCAATCACAATGAAAAAATTACCTGTGATCAACTCTGGCTAACGTGAGACTCGAACCCACATCTTTGGATTATCGACCCAATGCATAACTAATTTTGCCAGCTATTAACCATCCGTAATTTACCGCGAATTTAACCATTGCAAGCATGATTAAACGTCTTTAAAAGGTTTAAAAAGGGGCTAATTTTGAGATATTAATGGTTTCCACGTCCAAATGTCCGGCCGTTGGCTTCACACGGAAGGGCGTCGGAATCGGGTCTTATTTAAACTTGGCCACTGTCAAATTTCAAGCTTTGCTCTCTCGCAGCTCAGTCTTTGGCCTTGCATCGCTTGCATGGAAGCAGTGGCGTAACTAGGGGGGGGCTGGGGGGGGCACGTGCCCCGGGCGCCGTCCAAGCGGGGGGCGCCAAAATGGGCAAAAGACTACCTCTCCGCCTTGCCAAAGGCAGCAGGGAAGCTTTTGTCAGTCGTATTTACCACCACTGTGAAGTGTAAAATGCGGATGGTAATCTGGCCCACAGCGCAAAAGAGAAAATATTTTAGGTACTCTTTTTGCCTCGAACTCGACCTTGAAAAACGACGGTAGCGCCCTACCGCCCATCATCTCGTAGTGCGAATACTCTATACCAGAAACTTCAATCAAGCAGAGGGATATTCGGTGGGAGTTGCTATGCTTTTGTTTTATAAGGCGAGCGGGCCGAGTGCTTCAGAGTTGTGCCCCGTGTTAGCGCGTCTTTTCCGTTAGGGGTCTCCTGTCGAAGTTACCATCTTATGGACTGTCCAAGAGACTACCTATGCAAGTGGATCGCTAGCCCTTTTTTCCGGCAGGCGCATATGAGCCGTAGTAGACGGAACCTGCTCCAATAGCTGCTGCTGCATATCTGTGATATGTTGTCTATCGACGACATTCATCGATATGCGGACAGTACTGGGGATTCCTAAACAGGATGGCTAAAAAATAACTACATTTCCGTTGCCAGGGAGGTTTTGGGATTATACTGAACAACTTTTACTACGGGACCAACCCCGAAATCGCGAAAAAAAAGTTTACCCTCCCATAGAAATTGGAGCAGCCAAAATGTATGAAACAGCCAAATTTTTTTTTCGCGACTTAGGGGTTGATTCCATACTCCCATAGTAAAAGTTACTCAGTATAATCCCAAAACCTCCCTGGCAACGGGAATGCAGTTATTTTTTAGCTAGTCTGTATACAGGATGGTCCATACCTTGAGGTCCAAAAATTTTTTTTAGAATCCTCTCGTCATGGGTTATCAAGGACGTCAAGGTTTGGACCACCCTGTATAACACATGCCGTGGCAACATCCCTCGTTCTAATACTAGAATGTCGTGAAAAACGTGTCAGGTATCGAGAGCATTCTATCCAGAGTTTCGGTGTGGGATCGGGCCAATTTAGTCCAAATCAATCCCACCAAGACTCAATTTTGCGCGTTTACCGCTAAGAAAACCCAATTTTTCAAGGCACAACCCTTCCCATATCAGGGAGTATTGGGAGCTTCGGTGTTGACATCTCCATCAGTGACGTCCAATAGTTTCGTAGCCAACTAGCCACCTGTGCGGTTTAAGAGGAATTTCCTTCACAGCCAGCAGCGGGTGGGAGGAAATTTGTCGAGAAAAGGGAGCTCATTCCACAATAACTTGAATAAGTTCCCTTTTCTCGAGAGGCTACAAGTAGGGAGATCTCCAAAAAAGAAGTGTATAAGTTTTAAAATGGTCGGCAACGCGCATGTCACACCCCTGGAGTGTAGAGTGTAGACGTCCATAGGATGCGGTGACCGTTTACCATCAGATGGGTAAGCTTGTTAGCCACCGATGTACTAAATAAACACATATACTCGTACACTGTATTTGTCTAAATAAAAGTAAACTTGAATAAGTAAAAAAGTAGCCCTTTCATTAGTTCATTTCGTTTGGGGGGGGGGGGGGCGCAAATTTGGTGCCTGCCCCGGGCGCCATATCTTCTAGCTACGCCACTGCATGGAAGTAAGCCGCTATATGAACCTGTAAGTTTTTTGCCCTGTTTGGAGCTCAACTTTCGGCCTCTTTTAAAACGCTTGAACATTGGTCCTTGTCTGATCTTAGCTCCATTGCAGCTCGGCCTTTGGCGTCGCACGAATGCGCCCGCAGGAAAGCTCCAGATCTTTAACACTATGGCTTCGGTCTTTATCGGCCTTCGCCCTCGCTCTGCTCTCTTGTAGCTCGGCCTCGCACAGAAGCGCGCCGCAATCAGCGCTCCAGGCGTTTGGCCGACAGCCAAGCTCACACTTGGCGTTCGATTCTTAGCTGTATGCTTACCTGCAGCGCATCCTCTGGCCTCGCATTGGAAGGCGTCGAAATCAAGTCTTCGGTGTTACATGGAGCTCGGCCTTGCCTCGCTAAGATCTTCCGGCCAGAACCTCGCCAAGATTAAGACCGCCTATCCACAGTTTATACGATATAAAACTTTTATCGTACCATTATTCAATAAATTATCCTTGAAAAAAAGAAAAAAGCATTTATTTTATAACTTTCTTACAGCAAAAACATGTTTTTCGGTAACATTTTCGTTTGAATCGTTTTTTTCATTAATCGAAGGTGTTTCAAGGCCACGCCGCCGATTCGCCGCCGCCGCCGACCAATTTTGACCGGCGCGCCGCCGCCGGCTTAATGCCTATCGGCGCTCATATCTAGGTTGGATTAAGTATTTTTTTATTAACAGGTAAATTCTTAATTGTTTATACGACAACGGTTTCACTCACTTGAATTTTTAGTCGCTATTGGCGACATATTTCGGGCCCTTCGGGGGTCCATCCTCAGGCTCGAGTGCTGTGCTGTAGGCGCAGTGCAGCACCAATTCAATTCAAGTACCGAGTTTCAACAGTATAGTTCTTATAGTTTCGGAAAAATGTGGCTGTGACATACGGACGGACAGACAGACGGACAGACAGACAGGCAGACCTGACGAATCCATAAGGGTTCCGTTTTTTGCCATTATGAACCCTAAAAATATGAACCCTCATCCAAAAACCGCGTGGAAACTTTACATAAACGTTGTTACCGTCCCAAATCGTGCAACATTTCAAAAAATCACAATAACGATGATAAGATTTTCCCGGGACCGTAGTAATTTGCGTCGGGGACGGCTAGAAGCCTTTTTATTTTAGCCAATATACGGCCCGTAGAAAAAGTTTAATGTAGGGTAACTCAATTATGGAGGGGTGCCGTGCGTGCCGAACATTTATCACAGGAAATTCACAAGGATTCTTTAACTGTGGGTAAGACTAGTTACATGGTTTGAATTGCATTAGTATGTTTATTCCATACATAGGTGAGTCTGAAGTTATTTGCACGGGTTCGTAATATCAATACATATTATAAAACAAAGTCTCCTGCCGCGTCTGTCTGTCTGTATGTTCGCGATAAACTCAAAAACTACTGAACGGATTTTCATGCGGTTTTCATCTATTAATAGAGTGATTATTAAGGTGTATAATTTGTAAAGGTTTTGTGTAAATTCGTTGCGGGTCCCTAATAAATAATATATTACATACATTAAAAACAAACTAACAGATACTAGACCTTACATGAACGTTCAAATCAAAATTTATGTTAATTGGTACTTTCCGTTGACCTAATACCTACTATGAAATTTGGTAAGTAAAATTCAGGTAAAAATCTGAAAACTGTGTGTCTTAGTTACAGGCAACTTTATTTTAGATTCGCCAAAAATAAGTTGTCTTGGGACGTCAAATAATAATTTATACTTTGTTCTGTTATGGCGCAGCATAGCATGTAGTATCAAGAATTAACCACAAAGAGTTTGCTCTGAGTAACTTCAAGCTTCCATCAACTTAAAACTTCCAAACTAAATAATAAGGTATTACGTCTACAGTTTGAACAGATTTGAAGGTTGCGAATACCTGAGAGTCTGGTACCTATTTCTTTCATAATATATAACTAAGAATAAATTGGTTCTTCAAAGTTTAAATTTTATTTTTAGGTTCAAAGTTACAAACTTATTATTTGTATGGCTTAACATTTCTATATAGGTTTTAGGCAACGTAATGATATCATAACGATAGTTTAACTTTATATGAATTTTCATATATATTTCATCCATATATTTTATGGATGAGACTAATATCAAATTAAAATAATAAACAATATTGTCTGGAGGGTATTCAAATCTAATGATTTAAGAAACCACCATAATAATTTGATGTAGCATAATAATTTTACACTCGCTAACTATACATACAGTTTGTAATTGTTATGTGCTTGTAACTAGGCGATTGTTCCGTAAGTATAGCAAAAATAATAAAAAAAAAACATAAAATGATGCCCATCATGAGGTAAATCACATCAACAAATTCTTTAATAAAACTAGAAATACCCAGAATATTATGTTAAAACAACCTATACATTTAGTAGGCATACTAAATGCGTCTTTGACGTACGTATCTTTTGTTAGTGAAAGAAAATATTAACTGAATCGTAGAAGGTGCGATGCAAAGCAAAGGGGCGAGTATTATTGTATTAGTCTTATATATCGACTTGCAATGTAATACAAGTTACTGTCAAAAATATTTTTGATACATACTTTTATCTGCTGGCTTTACATGTCTATCAAGTACTCGTCAAGACCTTTCTATTGAACCTGAACTTAAGAGCCAACAGGAGTGGTAATTTCTCCATTCGTCACATTTGGTTAAGTTTTGGGGGAGGAAACAGTCGAGTACGAAACCTCGTTTTTTGAGATTTTTATGCAGGGTTTTTCGCCTTGTCCTTATAGCACTAGTTTTAAGAGCCGCTTCCATTAGCGAGACGGGTATGTTTACCTAAAATATTTAAATCTCAGCTCCCGTATCCTCTTAATATTATGCTCGTGTTTTTCATGAAGGATTTTCTCTGCATTATCAGATCAGCTCCACGTTAGCGTATTATTAGGGGAAACTGGGGAGGGTTGATCACCCCTTTTGTTTTTAGCATACATTTTCTTAACTATTTGTAGTATTGAAAAACTTTATACACCACACGACTCAGAATTTATCTCTTCATTAATAGTTTGAATTAGAACAGATTTGTGCAATAAATTAGATCATTATTTAATGAAAACCCATACTGTTGACTTTTACCATGTGTCCCCTATGTAAGGGAGACTTGTTTACCCCTGGTCGGGAGCCTTGATCCTAGGGGGATCAAGTGACCCTGGTTCTTGGGACACATGGTAAACATATTTTTACCATGTCTCCCCATACCAGATTCTCATTGATTATATAACTCGGATCGCTATTAGCAATGCATCTATAACTTGTAAAATACACAGCAAACATATATATATTGCATCTTCCATGCTTTGAAGTTGTATTTCCGGTAATCAGATGTCTAAGCCGAAGGGATCAAGTCTTCCAGATTTGGGGACACTTGGTAAAAAGATTTTAAGTGGGAATGTCATATTTCGAGGGTAGTATCTACATTAATTTATTCACTTTATCTACAGAAAATTAATATATGAAGATCAAACACATATTAATCCATAATCTTATACTTTTAAAAAACAATGTAATCGTATTATCCATAAAACAACATAAAATAGGGAATCAATTTTTGTACCAAAAAAAAAAAACAAAAATCTAAGTTATTAACATACAATTTCTTGTAACAAGCTAATTTTTTTAAAGTTCTTATGAAGGTATTTTTAGCGTCAGATACCTACAGCAATTTTATTTTTTTTACCCATCACTGGTCGTTATTGTTTACTATAATAAATAAGTTTAGAAATTTACTGCTCACGTTTCGAGGACGGTGTTTGAGCTGCATAATCCTAAAATCCTATCTATGGACCGTCGGTTCTATAGTACATAAGGTCGGAAAGCCATTGAAATAGCATTTCATCCATAAAAACAAATATCGCCGGTTGAAAACCAAATATCGTTATAAGTGTTTTTTGCCGACCGAGTAACATCCCCTGTGTGTAAAACGTTTAACTTGATAAAAAAGACCAAGTACGGGTAGTTCGTAAAATGTTGATGTCAACTTTAGTCAGTCTTTTCAATGGCCACGGGGATAATTCCGTTTTCGGAGTCGGTTGTATAATTAAAAACTGAATTATACGCCATTAAATTCCATTTTAATAAACAATAATGAGTCAAAAACCTTGAAAGTTAAAATCAGTGTTTCTCTGGTCGTACTTTCGCGGCATGATTTACTAAAGAAAAGAAAATATTTATGATAGCTCTATGAATCATTTCGTAAGTAAATTTATTACAATGTATACTTGATCGCTTTGGGGGTGACATGATCCCGGAATCATATCTCCCCTGAAGAAAAAGACAAAGTCTCCCCATACATAGTAAGATTATAAAACGTGCCGTACTCGAAACATGTGTTCGCGTATATCAATGTAATCCAAGTTAATCATCACTTCAATAAACAACAAATAAAATAAGCACACTCACTAACATCATTTCCATCTCATATTATAAAATAAATCCAGTTAAAGCTTACCGAAAATTGAATATAGTACGCAGAAAATCTTTCACCGTCCGCCATTTTTGAACCACTGACTTGTCCGATACAGTGCCATGACAGAACGTGAAGTTAGGAACGAATGAAAGAGTGTTACCAGCGCAAAAAATGGTATCTCGTTTGGTTTGATTAAAAATGAAGTTTACCAAGTGTCCCCTAGGGATCGACCCTCCCCACCCTCACCTACATTGTCATCGGAATTAAGGAAGTACGCCAAATTTCAATTCAGCCAGACAACAATACAAGATTTGAAGCACATAGGTATTATACAAACGGAGTGAAGCTAAGTAAAAGTATGTAATTGTTTCTTCGCAAGCATTTCTTAACATTTGTATTTGTTCGCAGAGTTACCAGAAAAACCGAAAATATTCGACGAACTAGATAAAGAAGTGAGCGGCGTGGCTGGTCCATACACAGAAGATACCAGTGTTAAGCTCACCTGTGTTGTAAGTGGAGGTAAAACTAGAAATAACATAATTATTGGTATATTTTTTATTGTTGACAGTAGAAACAACATGCATACAAATTAAAGTCATGGATTTTTAATTTGCTACGAAAAAAGTACAATAGATTGGTTTTGTTAACAAATGCAAATATCCAAAGTGTAAGTGTAAAGTGTTAACCTAGATAACACAAATATAGTAAAAACAAGCAACAACGGTTGCACTCCGGGAGTGCTGATAGAAGTGAAAACTCACCTCACTATGTTACCGACGCCCGGTAACACGATTATTCTATTTATTTATTATATATTATTATCATTCTAAAATAAGATCACACTTTTTCATTGACATGCTTATTTACATACTGCAATGACAACGTCAAAATATTTGAACATATGGAAAGAGTCTTGAAAAAGAGTCCGCAACATAAAATGTCAAATAACATTGAGTTTTTCTTTATTGATTTAAATGCCATCTAAATAATGAGTGGCCATCTAAACCTTACGCCCCTTACGGTCACATGATCGCCTTACGCTGTCTCGAGTTTATCATTTTTTCCCCCCCTCAAAAAGTGCCCAGCGCCGCTAAAGAAGTTTTCACTTCAAAAACGTTTACTCACAAATCTTGCTTACGACTAATTACATACTACTATATTCTTCTGCCAAACCACACAGTGGTTTGTTGGCAGTTTTAGTTAATCCACTCTCAGATTAGAAGCAATACTATCAATCCGGGTGGTAACGTTAAGATTGACTTGCCGATTGAAAGATATAACTAAGCTAAGCACAACGCCGGAGAGCCGAAATCATACATTGAATATTTATAATACGCCCAAAAATTCACGTATTCGCTTGGTACGGTTTTAAAATCGTTTATTAGAACTTCTGAGCAACCCAACCTTGATTTTATTGTACTACTAGTATTTAGTTCGCGCTGAGAACTACCGTATACCTACTACCTACCTACCTACTTACTAGTATTTTACACGCGTACTAAGCGACCAGTTTTTCGCGTACCCATCACAATTGACCAGACAACAGTGCACTTACCCTACCTATGTATACCTATAATATGGTTCTTACTTTCTTGCAAAGAAGTTGACCAGTGTACCAAAACCCTATAATTAGGTTTTGGGCCTTCTAGGTTTTAACAAATGTTAAGTATTAAGTTATTGCGTAATAAACGATCCTCTGATAGTTCAGTTTATAAAAACATCGAAGTGCCGGGATGTGCCCCTAGTCAGCCGTGTGTTCCAAGTTATATGTAAGAACTTCGCATCGCTGCGCTCACTCGTTTGATTCTCATTATGTAATTTTAACACAAACAAATCATGGGCCATATATTTAGTACCATAGAGAAAAACATACATAGAGTACTCACTCCATACAGTGTCTGCATCTAGCATCGAGTAGCGGAACTATCAGTACTGCTGTATCTCAACAGCATAAGACTTTCCGGTCGGTGCTACATCTATTGTCAAGTAGCAGTACTGATAGTTCCGCTACTCGATGCTAGATGTAGACACTGAAATTAATAGTCTGAACTGATGTATGGAGTGAGCACTCTTGTCTTACTATATTTCTCTATGGTAGTACCTAGGAGTAGACCTAGTGCGGACTCGATCTATTTATTTCTGAAATGTAAGAAAATGTCATCCTTAAACTGGGTCAGTTGTGAAAACTAGCATAACGCTACAAAAGGGGTCTTCGTGAGAAATTACCCAATTTTTCATGTGAACCTTCTCCGATTCGATGCTAGTCAATATATTTACCTGCATTAATAACAATGATATAGTAGGATCCATTTCGAGTAAACTTTGTGTAGGCAATTAAAAACCTTTTGCATCAGCATTATATTAATATTCGGTTGTTAATTTTATTATTGTACAATCATTATAAACGTATAACACAAAAGTGCATGAAAATGGGTATGCTCATAAAACAAAATGCGTTTTACATGTTAATTGTAGTGTGTATTATGTATGGATTAATGTAATTGGGTGATTATATTGTTTTCGGAAAACAGACAGAAAGTAAAGTATGCATAACTACAAAATTACTGTCTTTTCTCAAATTGTACTATTAAAGTTCGATTGTAAGATGGTAACGCCTGTATTTTTTTTTGTATATTTTCGTTTAAAAGGTATATTTACTTAACAATTGTTCTTATTCACATCACGTTTGGAACTGATAATGGGATCCTGGAAAAATCGAGGGAATTATTCAAATATCACACCCCAGCCCAGGTACTTCTACAGGTTGGATTTTAATTCGACGGATTTCCATGAAATTGTTGTTATTAATTTGCATTGATCAGTTATTCAAATCAGCTCATTTGCAATGATTTAAGCCTCATAAACCAGAGCTAGAGGTCCAATAGTGGTTATTTGAGTGTTTTTAATAACTCCGCCTTTAAACCAGTGATTCTGGAATTTATCTAGTTATCAATATCGTTGATCGTTTTGAGGCATTCCCAGTATACAGACATAAATAAATGTCAAAAGGACTACAAATTAAATAGACATCATATCAATAAAACTACAAAAAAAGGTCTAAAGATTAATTTCAAATACCTTCATGAGTAAATGATAGGTACAACAAATTACTAATAATCTTATTTGGAGTAAATATTATTATAACTTATGGATACATTATATTGAATATCGATAGGAGACAATACACTACGATAAATTAAATCATATTTTGTTTACCTACCTTTATTTCCAACGTTCACGATATAACCAATGTACCTATATACGTTATGATTTTTAAATTGTATATCTCATTTCTCGACATTCTTAATTAAACACCGTTTTTACGACTCAAATTCCAATATTTCGCTCACAGATTATTTATTTTAAGTATCATTGCGACAGTGAGTTAATACATTGTTACATTGGTGACATTCGATTTAACTACTTTATGGTCTATTGCCTTTTTTTAGGGTTCCGTACCCAAAGGGTAAAAACGGGACCCTATTACTAAGACTCCGCTGTCCGTCCGTCCGTCCGTCCGTCCGTCCGTCTGTCACCAGGCTGTATCTCACGAACCGTGATAGCTAGATAGTTGAAATTTTCACAGATGATGTATTTCTGTTGCCGCTATAACAACAAATACTAAAAACAGAATAAAATAAAGATTTAAGTGGGGCTCCCATACAACCAACGTGATTTTTGACCGAAGTTAAGCAACGTCGGGCGGGGTCAGTACTTGGGTGGGTGACCGTTTTTTTGCTTGTTTTGCTCTATTTTTTGTTGATGGTGCGGAACCCTCCGTGCGCGAGTCCGACTCGCACTTGGCCGGTTTTTTTTGTCTATTGTTTTAAAAACCGGCCAAGTGCGAGTCGGACTCGCGCACGGAGGGTTCCGCACCATCAACAAAAAATAGAGCAAAACAAGCAAAAAAAACAAGCAAAAAAACGGTCACCCATCCAAGTACTGACCCCGCCCGACGTTGCTTAACTTCGGTCAAAAATCACGTTTGTTGTATGGGAGCCCCACTTAAATCTTTATTTTATTCTGTTTTTAGTATTTGTTGTTATAGCGGCAACAGAAATACATCATCTGTGAAAATTTCAACTGTCTAGCTATCACGGTTCGTGAGATACAGCCTGGTGACAGACGGACGGACGGACGGACGGACGGACGGACGGACGGACGGACGGACGGACGGACAGACAGCGGAGTCTTAGTAATAGGGTCCCGTTTTTACCCTTTGGGTACGGAACCCTAAACATTATAACAAACTCGCAGTGCCAGTGTTCGTAAATACCACACTAAAGTTTGATTTTCCACAGGTAAACCAATGCCGCGCTTGCGATGGTGGCGGGATGACAAGCCCATTCACACCTTGGAACCCTTGGAAGATGGTTCTGGGGTTAGCACACTTGAACTGAAGATCCCTCGGCTCACCAGGGATTACTTAGAAGCTGTGTATACCTGCACCGCGGATAACACACTGCTGGTGCCTCCGTTGAGGGTTAACGTGCAAATACAGCTATACTGTGAGTAAAACATAGTAGTCTTCGACATGTAACGTATTAACTTTTTCAATTACTTGCTCATTTCATTAGGGTGGTATTTCACGCAGATCAAGCGGGAGGAAATTCCTTAAAGAGGAAAAAAGTGTTAAGTCATTTTGTTATTTACTGAAATTTGACAAATACTCACACAGGGCGCAATATCTACATTATAATATACTTATCATTAACTGACTTCAAAAAACAAAAGGAAGAGGTTAAATTCATGTCTGTTATCGCGTTGCTAATAAAAATGAGATTCTGTCATTCTACACTTTACCGTACAATGTGCCTACTAATGTTTTACTTTTACCTAAATGTTTTACCTACTTATATACATGTATGACTGTATGTACCTACCTACAAACCTACATATTTTTAATTGTCCCTGACTTATGTAAATAAGAACTTGTAGTTTATGAACGATGTACTTAGACTTATGGTATGTCCAATAGTGAAAATTAAATTAACTTAGGTCTATACTTATATATTATGTACAATACCATAATCCGCTAGGAAACAAACCGACACTATTAGAACATAGCGCATTAACCGCTCTGGCCTAGTGGGTAGTGACCCTGCCTGTGAAGCCGATGGTCCCGGGTTCGAATCCCGGTAAGAGCATTTATTTGTGTGATGAACACATTTAATATTTGTTCCTGAGTCATGGGTGTTTTCTATGTATATAAGTATGTATTTATCTATATAAGTATGTATACTCGTATCGTCGCCTAGCACCCATAGTACAAGCTTTGCTTAGTTTGGGGCTAGGTTGATCTGTGTAAGAAGTCTCCTCATATTTATTAAATATTTATTTATAGGTACTGAAAATGTAGGCCTACGAAAGTATATTCTTCTCAAATCTTTAATCTGCGTAGGTACGAGCTAAGGAAGTCTTTATTTAGAGGTAGAATAGTAAATATGTAGTCCAAATAACCAACAACTGTGAAAGTTGTAATAAATTCAATTTTCTTTGACATAGTAATGAGTCCTTGAGTTAGGAGGCTAAATGTTACGACCCCGGGGGTTAGTAATACGTGCTGGCCTTTGCCTCCGCCTATTTAGACATACGAGTTATGACTTGCCCATTAATTATATTATGACTTGCTACCGCCCTCATTGCGTAGCAAGACATAACTATGTCTTTATTTTTGTTTCTGTATAAACAGAGAAACCACCCGCGTGAAGGTCAATGCCATAACATTCTATGTGTCATAATATCTACAGAAGGTTTACGCCATATTAAATAGGTAATAATAATAACTGTTGCTAACGGACAGGCGGCTTTTTGGCGGGCGATGGATTTTCTAAGAACATTGCAAGGCCAACGCTATCCAAAATTACATAGGAGATAACTAAGGTAATTCTATAAGAGACACAATTATATTTACCAAAAAGTGAGTTTCGGATAGGGCACGGATTCTTAAATTTAGGATGTTCCAAATCAAATTGATCAATAGATTACCTGGATCGCAAGCGAGAACTTTTATATAAAGAAAAAATGGTATGTATTATCTGAAGTTACCATACGGTTTTCAGCTCGGACACAATAAATAAGGGTTCAGAAATTGAATCAAGTACTAAGAGTGAATTAGACAGATAATAATTACATAGGTACAGTGAATGTGTAGAATCGAGAATGTTTAATTCATTTTTAATTTTATGAGATCAAATTATAATCTGAGCCCCTTTGTATAAATTAAGCCACAGTCATCTTTAGGCAGTTAATATGGCATCGTACGCTCATCAATTCTTGATGTTGTAGTCGCTTTGGCCGTGGCGGCGTCGCGTCGGCCCTTCATGTGATTCCACGTCTATAGGATATTACAGAATGAGCTGATTAGAAGATAGGAAATTAGGGATGACGGCAGTTGGAAACAAACTTCGTCCTCATTTGTACGTACTCATTTAATTCCGAAATCATAATAGAGTGGACTTAAAATTTTGATCGATAGTTAATAATTATACCTCCTTAAAAGTAATTTTATTTTTTTATTTTTTAGTATAAACTCTGATATAAACTACTGTTAGCTACATACTCATACCACACCGCTAGGTATTTCCCTGCTTCCATTAGTATAAACGGCATTAAGGTATTTTTAGAACGACGGGGAGCATTCATCAGCATTCAATACGTTCTCTTTAGTCTACGGTACCATTAATACTATTCCCACAGGTGCACAGCGCAAGCACACAGCAGTGTGTCATATCCCTGATATTAGGACATTTGTCTAACTAACCGCGCAAGACATTATAAGCGGTGACAAACCTGACGTGCCACTACGTCATCTAATACGTGCTTGCTGTGAGTTATGAGTGTGGATGTACTTAGGACCAGAGAAAATGGAAGGAATAAACTAAGAACTTCATTAACTATGTAGGTAATGGTGAATCTTTAATATTATATTACTGGTGAAGCCTTTTTGAAGTAAAAAAATAAGAGTTTTACAATGAAATATTCATGGGTATCGATAGCTTTAATTATCGCAATCGAAAGATGTGTAAGAATGAGCCAGATCTGCGGACACCGGTCTGTGGACTCGTAGAGTATTTAATTATTTTCAAGGGGTACTTTACTCAAGGGTTTCAACCGCGAATACCGGAAACTTGTTGTGGCGTAAAAGCCAAAACAGAAGCGGGCTCCAGGTCTTTTGCCACGTGATAAACCGGGCTCAAATGCCACTGACACATAAAATAAAATAAAATGGCTTTAAATTGCGTAAATACCTAATTTCTTTAAAAAATAAAAAAGTGGTCATTTAAATTACCAATAAATTATAAGCTTTAATATATTATCAGAGATTGCTAAACCGAAATTAAATTATTATTTATACTTAAAAAAGAGCTCCACCGAAAGTGACATACTAAATTCGGACTTCGGTCTTATAAGTACAGTTCTTTCAACAAAAAATATTAAAGAAAAAAATGTAATATAATAATAATCACTCCACTAACACTTGGTGGCAAGTATGTACAATCCAAACGACTAAATGCACTACTAAGGCATACTTCCCTTAGTAGTGCATTTAGTCGTTTGGATTGCGGAGATTTTACGCAAAGATACTCAGAGTTTACTAACTCTGAGTATCTTTGCGTAAAATCTCCGCAATTTCACGTACACGAAAAATAGTTTCACCCAGTTCCACGTTCCCGCGGAATGGGGGAAAGTTTCATAAAGCCCGCTTAACCTGCCGACAACCGCTCATTCACTGTTATTGCAAAACTGAGTCCACATAAAACCGAGCGATTAACATAGATCATACTTCCCCGTGTGCGGCAGGGCTTACCTCTGATATGACAGCTCATGGCTGTTACAAAATTCTTTTGTGTTGGTAAGTTCGCGGTCGGAGCGACCATTAGTTTTTATTTGCGCGCATTGTCCTCTCAGCAACACCATTCGTCGCTGGCAGATAGGAAATTATTTTCCATTATAATACATAACACCACCCATTCTGCTCAGAATAAGCTTTTAAGCTAAAATGTTAGAATTTTACTTTGAGCGTATTATTAAAAGCTGGCTTTAGTTCCACAATGTGTCTTTGCGTTCATTTACTATTTTTATTCGGGAAAAAATGCTTTGAGATTAACTTTTTAAAACAAGATTAATGGACGTGTAGATCTCATGAAACTGCAAGACAAGGATAGTCTGAAAGCTTTTATTCAGTAGTTTTTCTTTATTTAGAAAACCACTACACAAGAGGCTTCCGCGTTTCACTCGTTAGTCAAAATAGTAACCTTCTGAACCGACTTAGATGAAATTAGGAATAAAGATAATAGTTTGCGTCCCGGGAAGATCATAGGATAGCTTTTTCAAAAAAGAATCCCGTAAAAGTGTGAAAAGGGAAGTGGAAGTTTGTAAGGTTAATCAATAGCCGCTGAACCGATTTGGATAACATTTACGTCTATGTCATTGATTTAGTTGAAAATGATACCAAACTTGACTTAGAACCTAAACTTAAACAATTATTGACCTCAGACGTCGCAGACGCTGAAAACCCTCCACCCCCTCTACCTTCATTAAAAATCTGGGTGGCTCCAGTTCTTAAATACATATTAGAGACACAAAGATTAATTCAGCCAAAGGAAACCTTCGGTTCAGAGAAAACCATATTTGGCAGACACACGAATGATGAGAATAATGTTAATAAACACCTGGGTCTTATAATTTAATGTATTGCGCAACCGTGTTTTTACTGGGCTAATGTGTAAAAGTACCATACATTACCTATATTACCTACTGTAGGTACCGGAAAAGGCGCTGTAAACCGCGCGTGAGACAAAGTGCCTACTAATTTATTTAGTATTATTCTGACGCCATAGCGTTTATTAGGGAGGTGGGGCATAGGATTAGGGAGAGGACCTCTGATGCTCGCGCGGGTTCGTACCTGGTGCAAGGGTTGGCCATCGCTATCCAACGTGATAACACGGCAAGTGTGATGGGCACCTTTGCGCTGCTCGCGGAGGTCTTCTTGAATAGTTTGTTTGTAGTTTATTGATTAATTTAGATACTTTTAAGTTATTTTTTTATTGTGTACGTTACCACGTACGTTAAGTGGCAGTGGTTCCACTTGATTAATGATTTTCTTTTTTTACAGTAAGACCACTGTTAGTGGAAATCCTAGCCAGAGAACAGCCGCTGTCTGTGGGTCAAGAAGCTGAACTGGCCTGTCGAGCGGTGGGGACAAGACCGCCTGCCATTATCACCTGGTGGCTTGAAGGGAAACAGATGAATGCAGATGGGCCACAGAAGGTACTTTAGTTAGAAAAAACTGGTATAAAACTATACTTGAAGTTCACTGTACTTTTTTTTATCAAATAGCAACGCATATTTTGGGTTGTTATTTAGTTTAATAGACCGTGATATATTACGGCGGTCTTAAACTAAATGTGGCGAAGACAGAGTACATGGCCTGCAATAGTACAGATCCTCTACCCGTCCGCATAGGCGGGGACATGGTCAAGCGCACAGATCAAGTGAAGTACCTAGGATCTGTACTTAGCACTACCGGGGACATCGACAGCGACGTCAAAGCCCGAATATCCGCTGCCTGGGCCAAATGGCGGGAGATGTCTGGGGTTATTTGTGACCCCAAAATGCCGATTATATTGAAGGGACAGGTCTATAAGACCATCATTAGACCTGCCCTTCTGTACGGCAGCGAGACTTGGCCTTTACTAGAGCGGCACAAGCAGGAACTGCGTGTCACGGAAATGAAGATGCTGCGGTGGATGTGCGGAGTTTCACGCAAGGATCGCGTCCGAAACGCCCACATTCGGGGTAATCTTGGCGTCCGTGACATCGCTGACAAACTGCAAGAGTGCCGCCTTCGTTGGTATGGCCACGTCTCGCGCAGACCGGCAAGTTACGTGGGTAACAAATGCCTGGCCATGCCGCCTCCTCCCGGTACGGGAAGAAAAGGCCGGCCCAGGAAGCGATGGCTTGATGTCGTTAAGGAGGACATGCGTGCCAACGGACTCACCACCAGGGACGCCGAAGATCGGGCAAAGTGGACACGAAGGAGTCGGAAGGCGGACCCCGGGTCCTCGCGCCCCGCGCGGGGGCACAGCTGGGATTGACGCCACGATGATGATGAGACCGTGATATATTAAAGAAGCACGTTATAATCGTTATAATGAAAAAAGTTACAAATTTAAACTAATCGGTTTATTTTTCGAAGTATTAGTTTCATTCGAAGCTGGAAATAAATAGTACTATTTTTATAAATGCGAAAGCAACTACATTTTTCTGTCGGTTCGTTATCTATTCACACCGATCCGATTTAGTTGATATTTGGATATTTGGATTTGAGATCATTTGAGACCCAGAGGACATTATCAATCATCGACATCATTCTACGCAGACGAAGTCGTGGGCAGAAGCAATTATAAAATAAATATACCTACTCTTATTACGAGATAATCTTACCTATACATATTGATCATCGAGGCCTAAGGAAAACATTAAGTTATTAAATAAAAACCTGCCTAGAGCATGTCAGGCCATGCTCAGTAGCGTTAGCTTTGAATTATAACTGAGGCTATTAGTTGATATTATGTGCATAAAAAGCAAAAGGGAGTCTCATCGCAGCACTTGTATGTTTTTACTAAGAAAGAAAGACTGTAAAAACTCGAAAACGGTAACCGATTGTGTTCGCTGTAGTTTTCATAGAAATATTTTTTTGAGCTTTACTTTCACGAGTTTTATCATATTTTTTGGACTCGTGGAAACATGGGGCGGGGGTGCATTTTATTTTCCTTTCGCAGCGATCATTTTAGAAAATATTCACTTTATCAAAAAATGGCTGTATTTGCATTTGTTCGTTTTAAAATAGGTACCTATCCAATGACATTCCACACCATAGGGTTGCAGTGATTTATAAAGAAAATCATCCACACTTAAAGCCCTAGTTTTTTATAGTTTTTATTTTACTACTTTGTCGGCTTGATTAATTTATATAACCCTGCCAAATTGCAGCGTTCAAGCACTAACGGTCATTGAGCTAAGCCCCGTTTCTACGGAACCCTAAAAAGGACTTTTTGTTGTTGTTGCAGAACTCTGAGGACGGAAACGAGACAGTTTCGTTCCTGCGCTGGACCCCGCGAATGGAGCACGACGGTCGAGTACTGACCTGCCGAGCTACTCACGCCACCTTGGAACACGTCACAATTGAAACAACAAAGTCGCTTAATTTGCATTGTAAGTCATAACTTTTATAACAATACCTACTAAGCCTGTACAGGTAAGTTTAATAAACTTGTAGTTTGCCCCGAACCTTTTCAACTGTCAAAAGTGACGTCTTTAGTTGAAGAAATGTCACTTTTGAAACTGACAGAACAGTATCATATTAAAAACAGTTCTAATAACTAAAACCTCGAATTGGCCTGGCAGGCATTGCAAAATAAAACGGCGCTTTCAAAATGATAGTTCTTCGGTTAACGAATTGATATCCGAGCAAGCGAAATATTCCATATTTTTTTTTACAAAACCTACATTTTATTTTAGAATCGTACAAAGCAGGATGGTAGTTAATTGATCAATCGAATAGAAATAAATACGTAGTATAGGTCCATAAAATAACTATTGTAAACTGTTAATATTTACCATACTCTTCGACGTGCTTTAGAAAAAACCCTTAAAAAATAGGTACCGTAAACTGGGGTGAATAGGGATGACTGGGGTGAATAGGGATAAAACTAAAAATTTCATTTACCTGACAATTTCTTAAAAAATACCCACACAAATTGAATGATTCGATTGAAAATGATAGTAGTTTTTGTATGATACAATTTGTGCATGTATTTTTTAAGAACAATGTAACGCCAACTTGAAAGTGATCTGTAATATTTTTATTATGTGTTTAGTTGCCATTAGTCGTGTGCTCAGTTTATAGGTAAGTATACTTGGTCAACCAGATCTTGTCAGTAGAAAAAGGCGGCAAATTTGAAAAATGTAGGCGCGAAGGGATATCGTCCTATAGAAAATTTGAATTTCGCGCCTTTTTCTACTGACAAGATTTGGTTGACCATCTATAACTAAGTAATTAGAAGAAACATGAAACCATTATGGCAAACTCATAAATTCTGAATATGTACCTGGTCCGTTGGTTGTGAAAGGGCATTGTCCTCACGCCACTTTAGAACACGTAGGTACTTATACTCGTAGAAACTACGTCCCCAATTTGCATCCTAAATGTTGCGTGATATAAACCATAATATTATACGGCTTATATGTACCATACAATTTGTTTTAATGTTAGACAACTTGGCGACGAAGGAAGTGGTTTGAAATAGTTATGTTTAAAATGTGGTATTCAGTGAATACTATTCACATTGAGCACGAGATCATTTTTTTGTTTACCTAGCAGGTTGTGAGCACGTAAAATCAAAATAACTTACAATGTTTGTATCAATTGTATATTGGTATTTTTACGGTAAGAGAATCGTAGAGAGTCGTAGAATGTAAGTACCTATTGGATTCCATACATTTCGCGACTCCTCTTTTTCCGCACAGACTCTAAAAATGTTTTACTGATTTTGTATACACGCTATTTCTTCAAAATGTTTCTGTCAATAGATATACCCATCGTGTCCCTACAATTGGGCTCCAAACTGAACCCTAACGACATAGAGGAGGGAGACGACGTATACTTTGACTGCAGCGTACGAGCACATCCACAGGCCTACAAGGTTGTGTGGGAGCATAATGTAAGTAATTACTTATAATAATTAAAATTAATTTTGTTTATCTACCCAAATATCATAAACCCTCCATGATGCGTTCAAGAACCACACATTATGACCACCATAAAAATATACTGTTTTGTTAGAACAAATTTCTTATCTGTAACAATGTTATTATTGCTAAATAATAACATCGATTTCGATAATATTATGCATTCAAATTTCGAACATCTTTGAAAAACAAAGAAATTTGATTTGACCTCTATTCTAATATCAGTCGAGATAACGTTTAGTTCGGAATGAATTGTTAATTTTCAAACAAATTTGACAAATGTCGCACGTAAGTAAGATAGAGTCAGACCGAGAAAAGTCTGCAGCGATTTTGATAGCCCACGCAGTGCAAGTGTAATTTTAAACGTCAAACTTCTATAAATTTATGACGTGTAAATAACACTTGCACTGCGTGGGCTATCAAAATCGCTGCAGACTTTTCTTGGTTTAACTCTATCGAACGATATGATAGTTGGGGCCGACTCTAGTTTGTCTCTGAATTAAAAAAAAAACTATGACAGCTGCCAGAAAACTTTTCAATACTGCCATTACAGGTTAAAATTTGTTATGTTGCATAAAATTGTTCAATTTGTTGAATTTAAACTATAAAATGAGCGATCAAGATGATATAGATATTTCGGCGACGCCTCCTGATATCCGTGACAAACCAACTAACGTTATAAATGACTTATTACCAGCTAAGTCAAGGAAACAATACAAAGGAACATACTTCTGTCCGAGCTGGGCAAGTGAATTATAATAATTGCACCATCCAAACTGTAGGTAAATAATTATTATTGTTCTAAATCAATTTCTTCATTTTCGCATTTGTTTTCTGTTTTATTTTACTAATAATTATTGTTAGTGGCCCTGAACAACACCGCGATGCCGGTCATAATATGCGGCTCCTGAATGCATCATGAAGGCTTATGATATGTGGGTAGATAAAGTAGTGTATGTAACTGTACATAATTAGGCATTAAAACACTCGTGTGATCCTTTTAAGAAACTCACTTCGTTCGTTTCTTAAACCCACACTCGTGTTTAATGCCCTTCATTTTGTACAGTTACATAAACTACTATTTACATATCACGAACCGTCTATAAAGACTGCGTTTACTGGGCCATTATATTGTATTTGCATGTGGGTGGCTTTCATTAATTATCCGTTTTTTGATAACGCTAAGATATTCTTACTTCATCATAAAAAAATCTGCCAAGTGCGTGTCGAACCACGCATGGCATAATGGAGGTATCCGTACCTACATCATTTACAAAGTACAAAAATCAAACGTCTTTATAATAAGAAGAGAAGTTTTATTGTTATACCACATGTTTATTATATTTTAAATTCTGAAGTAAGTATCAACTCAAACATACACCTCTGTCCTAAATTTCATTCAAATATACCTTAATGTTGAGAAAAATGTGTGTGATATACGGACAGACAGACGTGACGAATTTAAAAGGGACGTAACAAAACAAACTGATTTTTTTTGCCATTTTGGCTACATAACCCTAAAAAGTAACCAAATTAGAATGAGCCGTTCGATTGTTTATTTTGAGTCAAAAAGTAAAATCACAATTTTCATTTTAGGGTCAAATTATGACGCATAACCAGCGAGCAGGCGTGATAGCTGGTCAGGCCCACCTCGCTCTGCAGGGTGTCTCAAGAGATAACGCCGGAAGATATGTGTGTACCGCATCCAACGTCGAAGGCGACGGACGCTCTGCGCCTGTTACCTTGCAGGTCATATGTAAGTAGCAAATTATCTTAACCTAAGGCCCAAGGTCCTACCTATAGTACTTCTTCCGTTCGATGAAATTTGAACCATATTTAATTAAAACAGAGTTGCATTTCTTTTGTTTCGTAAAATTTTTAAACAAATAAAAATCAATTGTATTCCATGCACTATAGGTTCAAATTTCAATGGGAAATTTTGGGTTTTGCATTTGTATGACTGGGCCTTAAGAGGTTAAAGCTACTGCACAATTTTCATCTTAAAGTAGTTATAATGAAAATGTACAGCACAACAGTTTTGGCTTCAAATATCTACTCTTTATTTACGATACTGAAAGTGTAATCTTAGATAGTTTTTTCATGTAACAAGTTTTGTTACCAAGATACGAATATATTCTACGTATTCTACTGCGAATGTATTCTCTATCGTGCGTAATCTGTCGCGCAAAATTTGATAACTTGGCTGCATTCTAGTTCAGACTAATTATGGTACGTAATAGTGATGGGTAGGACATCAATTTAAAATGAGTTTGTATGAGTACCTCATTTTCTAAAATGAGGTGTAACAATGTCTTACTTCAAATGAGGTGAGGTACTAGCATATTTTCAGCGTCAACTATTCCATTAATTCCAACAGCGACAATTTTTTTAAGATGTACAGGGTGGCCAAATAAGAGGTATACACTTTATTTTTGAAATTTTATTCTATAAAACATAAAAAATATTAAGTATTCCTTGTTAAATATAATATGTAGGGTCAGCAATTACACATGGAAAATAATGTCAGACAAATGTCCAACTCTAGCAGCATGGCAGATGCGAACCCTTTTCATCGCGTTTTTCATCACTTTTTCACACATTTCTGGCGTTATCTCAGCGACAGTGTTTCGAATATTTTGTTTTAATTGCTGAAGGTTCGTTGGTCTATTAGCATAGACACGTCCCTTTAGATAGCCCCACAGAAAAAAGTCAGGAGCTGTTAAATCAGGCGATCTTGGGGGCCAGTCAATGTCACCGTTTCTCGAAATTAATCGACCGGGAAACGTTATTTTTAATGTTTCTATTGTTTTTAATGATTAAAACACGTTGTTCCGTCGTAAAACGCTCCATAATAAATTTGCCGTATCTACACAAACTAATTTTCATGCAATAACTGTCATATTTACCGCCAAAATAAAATGGCGGCAAAAAAAAGTTGTATACCTCTAATTTGGCCACCCTGTATGAAAGCTTGCAGCGCTTACGCTTGTTGTCTTTCGTGTTTAATTGTTAACGTATTTTCTGTGGTGACGCGAAGCGATATGCGTGTCGGTCTCACTCCCTCTTTGGGTATTTCTAATTCATTGTTTCATTTTGAAAGGATTTTTGAGGGGTTCATGTCACAGAGAGGCGGTGAGTGGACCTTTTGTCGTTGCAATAAGGTTTGTAGTTCGGCAGTTGACAGTGTGGATCATTACTCGTTTCTTCATTTGAGACATTTGAGTTTTGAGTGTCGGCGAGCAGGCGAGCACCTAGCGCCTCGCGTGATCCAGGGACTCTGTTACGAGTTGTGAGGAGTGTATGAGTTTTGAGGGTCGCGAGACTCGCGAGTGAATTTGAACGGATAAGAGTTTTTTGAAATTTGAAGTGTGGCAAGAGATGTTTGTGATGCGCGCGAGTAAATGAGTAAAATGAATAGAGGAGTGAAGTAAGACATTTTTGCGGTACGAAGTACTGCGACAAATTAACAAAATGAGTGGTAAAAATGAGGTGCCTCACGAGTGAGCGACTCAACACTAGTACGTAAAGATGCAAACGGTACAATCCTTCATATTGTGCATCAGAAACTATATTACACTTAGGGTGACTGCTATAGTAATTGGCCACTCGTACAAATCAGAAAGAAACAAGGCAATAGAAGTCTTATTGTTAAGAGTGGCCAATTAATATGGAGTTTCCAATAACAAATCACATACTGTCTCAATATGGTCCTATCTCGCAGAAAACATAAAGCTTGACATGTAATCATCTTTTACAATTTTATTAGTCTCAAATAGATGTGGAAACAAAGTCAAATCCTCGCCATCTCTTTTATTATATTTTTGTTCCAAATTGCAGTTTTGTATATTTTTGAAACAAAGCGCAACGGTAAAAGCTAAAATGAAATCACTAAAACAACTATATTGAGCTTATAAAAAAAGCAAAAACATTGGCAAATAAAGAACACATCCATAGGCAAGCCGGGGCTAATTTGGCTTACATATTTAAAATAATTAATTTAAATATTAATTAATAATTAATAATTTTAATTTTAATTTTAATTTGGCTTAAAAATGAACATTAATCGTTAAAAAAAACAAGTGCAGTGATATACACGCATCAGCTTTCAGCTGCTAGTGTATTAAACAATATAATAATAATAATAATATTTCCTTTACAACTCTGCTCGAACGCCCAAAAACAGGCAAGCCGGTGGGAATCGGCTTTTATGGACGCGTCGCCACTGATAGGTAGTTATTCTTATTTATGGGTAGATAAGTTCAAGGGCAAGAATAACACAATTGTTTCAATTAAAACTAGAAAGCCATACTTAGGTCCCGCAGTAACCCGTGCAAACCCTTCCTTAGCAACCGAGTAGGTAGTAAAGATTTGTAATAAACTGCCAGAAGTTGTGGTCGACTCAAGTCACAATATCAACCAATAAAAAAATTACATAACAAGCGCATAAAATGATCTTCTACTCCTCAACAATGATATTACTTTCAAGATCGCTGGATAGAGAACTAACTATTAGGTCCTTACATATGAAATTGGCGTTTGGCGAACTGGCAACTTTGGTTCAAAATATGTGGCGTTCGGCTAGGAATTCCAAATTCAAATTTATTTCAAATTTAAGACCATGTATTTCTGTGTTCGAATTACGAAATTTATTTGTTATCGCGTCATTTGTTTTTCTTTCACATCGTTCTGTTCACAATATGGAGAACTTAAAATATCGCTATATTTACGAATATGAGTTTCACCTCGGCACTAGTTCTGCAGAAACGGCTCGTAGGATTAACAATGCGTATGGGGAAGCTACTGCAAAAGAAAATACGGTACGTTATTGGTTCCAACGTTTCCGTTCTGGAAATTTTGACCTACAGAACAAGCCCCGTGGACGGCCGGAGACAGAAGTTGATAACGAAGAATTAAAAGCAATTGTGGAAGCAGATCCATCGCAAACCACGTCAGAGTTAGCGGCAGGCTTCGGTGTGAGTGATAAAACCATTTTGATTCACTTGAAACAAATTGGAAAAGTGAAAAAACTTGAAAAATGGGTACCGCATGAATTGAGCGACGCAAACAAAGAAACACGCGTCGAGTGTTGCGTTTCACTTCTCAACCGGCACAATAATGAAGGCATTTTGAATCGTATCGTTACTTGTGATGAAAAATGGATCCTGTACGATAACCGGAAACGTTCTTCACAATGGCTGAACCCAGGTGAACCAGCCAAATTCTGCCCGAAACGAAAGTTGACTCAGAAAAAGGTACTGGTAAGTGTCTGGTGGACTAGTGCCGGTGTCATCCATTACAGTTTCTTAAGATCTGGGCAAACAATCACGGCTGATGTGTATTGTCAACAATTGCAAACGATGATGGAAAAGCTAGCCATTAAACAACCCAGACTGGTCAATCGATCTAGCCCACTGCTGCTTCAGGACAATGCTCGACCACATACGGCACGTTTGACGGCCGCAAAACTAAGGGAGCTGCGACTGGAATGTCTTCGACACCCACCATACTCCCCGGACCTTGCTCCAACTGATTACCATTTTTTTCGGAATTTGGACAACTTCATGCAAGGAAAAAAATTCAATTCTCACGAGGCTGTCCAAACGGCCTTCAAAGATTTTATTGATTCTCGCTCACACACTTTTTTTAGTAAAGGAATCAATGAACTACCTTCGAGATGGCAAAAGTGCATAGATAGCCATGGTACATACTTTGACTAAATAAAAAAATAGTTTCATAAAAAAAAATCGTTTTCATTTCTGCCATATGAAACGCCAATTTCATATGTAAGGACCTAATATTAAAAAAAAAACACATTTCTTCTACTTCACTGCAGCATATAAGCGAAAACCTAACCTAATGACACTTATGTTTGATGATTCGATATGTGCGAGTAAAGCTAGTTTAATGAACAGCCTTTCAACTGAAACAGAATTAAACTCACATAGCTCCTAAAAAAAGTTTGCAGAAAAGTTAGCCACAGAACTAAACTGGGCTAACTTCGCCCCATTGAGAGTTCTGGCTCCAGATGCCGAATCCTGTGATCGATTTCACAAGTTTTGTGCACGAACTAGCTCCGAGAGTGCATGAAAACGTCTGGTTTATGCTTCATTCGAATAATGCACTTGATATATACGGAATCAAAAGTACATAATACTTAATAATAGTAAATACTTGATGCTTTCACATCAAAAAGTTACAATCTTAATAAAACACCTGATATTTTCGCAAGTAGATACATATTTGTATAAGTACAATTTCATTTAGGAATGTTTGTTTTTGTATTATTTAGAACGGCTGTAAAGGGGCCCACGGATTAACAGTCCGCCGGACGGTATCGGCCTGTCAGTTGTTCGGAACTGTCAAATTTTTGTTCTAACTGACAGGCCGATACCGTCCGGCAGACTGTTAATCAGTGGGCCCCTTAAGAAAAAAACAGTACCAAGTGAACAAAATTTGCAGACCTTTATTTAAGTTCAGTTATTAATTGAACTTTAATTTTGAGTGCGAAGATTATAAGTTTGGATCGTAAAATTTTTGCATGAATTTTTAATTAATATCAGATAAAGCTCACATTTCGAAAGGAATTATATTTATAGCAATATTTATCAGCAAAAAAACTCATTCCAACCCGATTATCAATACCAGCGGCAATGAATAAAGCGAAAATTTTAAGCCATATTTATTAAAGGCAGCTCCCAACAGTAAAATATTACGATAAATATTTAAGGCGAAGTCCACTGAAACTGTGAGAAACAGTATTTAACGACCCAAGGGAAATTATATTTTATCACCTCCGTTCTACAACGTTTACAATCCCTTCAGTAGGTAATTTCAGAGCACTCGAACAAATAATTTAATAAGCACCATCAATTTATATACTTATTTAAACAAGATGTAGAAAGTATTTTTTTGTGCAAAAATTAAACACTTTTACGGAACCAATAAACTATGAATGCTGTGAATAATCTTAATTAATATTTTATGGAATATAAATATTGATTTAAGTACCTACGTATTTAATAAGAATATCAAAATTAAAGTATTTTAAATCAGAACCTTCAGGTACCGAATTGAGTTCGAAAGTAAACACTGGAACAAAAATGAAAATTTACATTGAATACAGGAATACCTAAGTTACGGATAATTATTTCATTTTTTTAAATACACTTAATTATTATTAACTACACTGGGTACCAGATTATTGTATTGTCATAGAATATTTAATCAGCTTTCATTTGATATCACATATGTGTATACGCAATCTCTGTGTGGGTAAAATTTGTATTGTTTTTAATAAGGCGATAGGCAATTTGATGTTGTCATTACCCAGAAAGTTTTGTATAGAGGCCTAGTACCATGCCTAACATAATGTTAAAAGCCGGTTCTGGACACCGGGTCTAAAACACTATTATCATTGAAAAAATCAAGTAACTTTGGCATCTGTGCCTTAAGAGTTATAACGTCTATGTAGATTATTACTACTTTAAGAACAAATTAAATTACTTTCTATGAAAATATTTTAAATTGTGTTATTTCAAGTAGACACACTAATATTATTTAAACTATAAACAAGAAATAAATTACATTTATTTCGGTTTACAGATTATTAAATACATAAATTAGACTGATTCTGATGCAAATTTAGTCTGCTTAAAACTTTTCTTACTTTTGCCGTAACATAAGTCTCTAGCAGGGAAATTGTCGAAATCTAATATTAATACCTAACCGAAACTTTAATGGTTTTTAAGTATTTGACAATGACCCGGCGGCGGCGGGCTTTCAAGATCAGTGACTTGAATTTAACAAGAGATTTTACATTTTGTCAGTACAAATAATTATCATACTTAAGTAATATAACAAACCCAGCCAACTCTTATAGGTATTTAATGCAAAGCACCACCCCTTATATGGATCGCTTTCAATAAGCTATTAATATAGACTATTGTTTTTTTTTTACGTAACGCTCATTAAATAGGTATGGCATCTCATGACGATTACTAACTAGAATAAAAAGTAGAGCAGACACTACTTGTATCAAAATCTCCACTAAATCCCTCACATGCTGTCATACAGACAGTTCACGGCTTCACACGCCATTGCAAGCAAATTGAATTCACATGCATTCTAAACGCATGACTTGCAAATACATAATATCTATACATACCTACAGTGAAGACACATCGATTGTCAATAGGACTGAATTGCTTTGTAGTAAAATTGACATCACTAAATATTCATCCTGAATAGGTTGTACTCTTACTGAATAGTCACTGGGCCCGATTCAGATTTTGAAATAGACATCTGTTAGACATTGCCAAGATACGATAACGATATGTTTAAGATCTAACCTGTCAAATTTGACATTGGCGCGATTCTGGAGATAGGTACTCTTGAACGATTTCCACAAGACATGACTTAGAGATCCAATTCACATCTAATCTAATCTAACGTAAAAGTGACATTGGTTGCTCGAATTGCGCTGCAAAAGAGAACTAGTTGAAGTCTAAACTATAACGTATCTAGAATGGATCTAGTACGTGTCGTCTCTTGTGATTATCTTGAAGTTCGAATACGGCAGTCTGTTGTATCTTGTACCAATTTGTAATTTGATTTTGCATTTGTATTCATAAGATATTACAAGTTAAGTATATTTGATGTCGTGACACTTGCATACTTTGGGGGACATTCGTATAGTGATCGGACTGATAAAACTCTGCATACAATGATGACATGCAAAGTTTTGTACACTTAATGTGCTGCTTTCAGTAGATTTGAAACAGAAGCCCGTTGGTTCTCATGATTAATTTTACTATACTAGTAATATCATTTTACTGAACTATTTAAGCACCTAAGATATTATGATTTTTGTTTTTAGTGGCGTGCTATAGTGCAATGTGCAATGTGCATTGCTATTTGTGTCTTCTGACTGAATCAGAATGCAACGATACCACTGCTACATTGTCAAGGTTGCCTATCTAAAAACTTCGAAAAACTTAATTCCGACTATTGAAACGCCGAAAATATATTTTATTGTTGTCATTATTTGCAAGGGCCTAGATGATAAGTTATAAAATAGAATTTCTATTTTGTGAAACTTCTCATAAAAAGTCAAATTAAAAAAAAAACATCAAACATTTTATTTGTTGTAGATAAGCCCGTGTGTAAGAAAAAAGCACCGGCAATCGTAGGTGCAGCGCTGCATGAAGCGGCCAGGGTGACTTGCGAAGTGGACGCTTACCCGGCACCGAAGAACTTCCAGTGGACGCTCAACAACTCCATGGGGACTGTGGAGCTGGACTCGGTATGTTAATGTTATGACTAAGGTATTAGCCTCCAGCACTGAGAATTATCCTAAAGTAACCCCATGTAGTTTTATTGCTTTTTACCCTGACGCCGCCGTACAAACTCTACTTATACAATTTAAACCTTAATTATTTATTCACTCTAAACAACATTTTAGCTTGTTAGCTGATGATAATCGAGGCGGCTGTAATTATAATTGCAATTTTCGCAACTTACAAATAATCGAATTTAAACTGTTGTGAGACATACTAACATTGAATAATTTTACGGTTTAGACTCACTTGTTTTAAGTCACTCGCGCGACATGTTTCTGAGAGCATAGGTCTCCTTTCAACCATTAACAGTGCGAGCAGCGTTCACGACGGCTGTGTGTCGCGCGAGTGACTTAAAACAAGTGAGTCTAAACCGTAAAATTATTCAATCTTACAAATAATGTAAGTGTACGATATAAATACTTTTAGAAAAAATATCATAATTTACACGTTGCTAACTCCTTGTTTATACTTCTACCGCTTATTTAACCTTTAAGCAGAACTTTTAAGAACTCAGAATATTTCCTACTTTAGGCAAAATTCACGACAAAGAACGGCCAGTCGATCCTTACATACACTCCTACTGCGGAAGGGGACTACGGATCTTTATCATGCAGAGCTACAAACTTAGCTGGTCAGCAGATAGAACCCTGTCGTTACACGTTGCTGCCAGCAGTGCGGCCCGACCCACCTTTCAATTGTTCTTCCTTGAATCTAACCGAAGATTCAGTTGAGCTGCGATGCATGGCAGGTAAGTATTAATGAAGATAATTTTTATCACACTTGCCAAGATGAGTAATTTTAAAAATAATGGTAAAAAAAAATCAAATTATTTTTATTCAGGTTACGATGGTGGTCTGCATACACTATACTTCGTCGAGGCATGGGAGCACGGCACGCTGTTGACGAACGCTTCTGCTATATCTCCGGTTTGGAAACTGCGCAATCTGGGCTCCGGGAAAGCCGTGAAACTGGTTTTCTACTCAAGTAACGCTAGAGGGCGATCGGAGATCACGACGCTAAGGGTGCTAACATTATCTCGGCTGGCATTACATACTGGTAAGTTTTACTTAAAAAAAATAGCTCAAACAAATTTTCATTGTTACCTATCGTTTAAACGTATGACTATTTTTGTCTAAAACAGAAGCAAAAACCATAAATGGCAGCAGTATGGAAGCGGGTTGGGCTTTAGGAATTGTAGCGGGGACAGTGGGGACTCTGGTTGTAGTCGCCGTCATAGCCCTGCTTGCGAGGAGGAGGCATCATCGACCCATGCAGTATGAAGGTATGGATTAATATTCCGTTTTTACACTAAGTAACAAAGACATAAAGGAAAAAAAATTAACATTCAATTGTTAGCTTTTGTGTTGCTGCTAAAAAATGAATGTACCTAGGAATATTTAATTCCACTAAATTGTTTCACGTTGTATCGAGATTATGTACTCGTATGTGTTTTTATAACGTATTCTTATTATTAATTGATTTATATTAATAGTTCACGGCAGTCTGATCACGTTATATTCCGTTGCATCTATCACCCTTAAATATTACATTTGCTTTTCGATTGGCGTTTGTCGATATACGATAGTCAGAAATCAGAAATCAGAAATCGTTTATTTGCGAACTATGGTACATAGTTGGTACAATAAAAACAGATTCACATGGCACCCTATTACGGGTATAGCAAGTATTCTTATAGCTAGCTAGGACTATTTTGTATAGTAGTATAATATTACAATTTTTTTTTAATAATTAACATTTACATCTAATCTTATCATTAATTAATACATATCACTCTCTGTTTCCATCGCTTCGAAAAATTCTTTTAAACTATAAAATACATTTTCTGTAAGAAACCGTTTTAACTGGAATTTCAATTTGTTACCCATCTTGACTACGACCAATGTATTGACAAAAATTGATAAATGCTGAATCATAAACTTTCGCACTGCGTTCTACTGTAAATATATGACTATCAAACCAAGCAATTCGAAATTACCTCCGTTTGGAGCATGAGCGGAGCGGGAATAGGTGCAGATGCAGATTCGTCGCGTGGCTGGCATTTTTGAACGCCTGCTCTGCGTTCACTGCATTACAAAATGTGATTTATGTCCCACTGCATTTCTACTGAAATTGCAGATGTTTCGTCACTTGCTTACGACAGTTTTATTTAGTTTTCTGCTATCCTGCCGGGGAACGTATGAGAGACGTTAAAGTGAGTGTAGAAAATGGTATAATTTTCTTGCCAGAGGAATATTAAACGAAATATTGCCATTATTTTTAGCTGAAACTGATGTACGTACCTAATCATCAGAGTTCACATACATTAATAGCGTGTAACATTGACTTGCCAATAAGAAAAATAAATACCTAACAGATTAATAAGAATAAATAATAAATAACAGACCAATAGGCAAATGTCTCGAGATTGGTAATTTTGAGTGCCGTTTTTTATTTCAGACTATAAATATGGATAGCGTTGGTAGATTATTAGTGTCCTGTAAAATAACTACCTATTTAATAGATCTTCACCACTAGATCCATCACAGACGACGTGTGATGTACGAGTAGCGAGTACGTAGTATGAAAACGGAGTGATGAAATGAATTTACATTTTGCTAATACATAGCACGTTTTGCTCATTTGTAATAAGTCAAGCCAACTTTGCCTTCAGATGAAAAGAGACCACGGCTACTCTATACAAACTTAGTCTCCATTTTCCTCTCTGGATATTGACATTATCCATCCAATATTTTTTAATTCTACTAAATCTTACATTTAATAATTAAAAATTCGAGAAAAATCTAACAAAGGGATAGCTGCGGTTAATATACTAATAGTGTTAAAATATTTTAAATAATGTTATTATCCAGAGAGGAAAATGGGGACTACTTTTGTACGGAAAGGTGGTTTTAGTCGCGCCCCGGTCGTACACATTCGTCTCAATTATTAAGAAAAATCTTTTACAGTACATATGGGGCTACTTTTGCGCACTAGTGCATAAAATAGCACTTTTCGTGCGTATGTCGAAACTTTAAAGTGCCATATGTACTATAAAACGTTGTTCGATACACGTGCGAATAGGTAATTCGCAACTCGTGTCGATTTAAAACACTCCCTTCGATCGTGTTTTAATTTATCGCCACTCGTTTCGAATTTCCTCTTTTTCGCACTTGTATCGAAAATAACTATTTCGAAAACATCAACACAAATGTAGCTTAAGAAGATTTTTAGTGATAAAAGGAATCTCAGGTAACAAAAAGTCTACACATTATTTTATTCTTTGTTTTTACATCTACTTAGTAAAATAATGGGCTTGACTCTTAGAAAGAACACATTGGTAACTGACTAAGACAAATGTACGAATATACTTGTTCTTTTTCAGCAACAAAGATTGTATTATTGTCTTAGAAAAAGTTTATTCTGTTTCCTTCTCCCTTATGTATGTCTCAAATATTCAATGTAATCCTCTTAACTAGAGATGCACCGAATAGTGGTTTTGGTCGAATACCGAATATTCGGCCACTCTTTCGGCCGATTACCGAATATTCGGCATGAGATGCGAATATTGTGAGTCACAATTATTATGAAAACTGTTCGCCAACAAAGCACGTTTGCTAAGATATATTTTTTGTAAAACAGAACTAATGAATGTAGTTAGAGTCAATCAAATTAGACCCATGATAAAAATAAAATATTTCATAATCAACAAATGCTTAAAAAAGGGTCTTCCTATTTAACAACTTTCCAATAATACAGTTTAAATATTAAATGTACCTCATTTTTGGTAATTTTTTTTGTGTCATTTTTCATTTTAGGAAGGGGCAACCGATATTCGGTATTCGGCCGAATAGTAGGCAACATTCGGCCGAATACCGAATATTCGGCAAAGTGGCCGAATAGGCCGAATACCGAATAGTTGCCAAATATTCGTGGCATCTCTACCTTAACGTAAAATCAAAACCAAGTAGGTACCATACCATCGCCCACACTATTAATTGACAGTTCGTAAACCTTATTACAAAAAGCATAAGGTCCACCGATTGACAGTTAAGAGTGTTGCTGTTTGTACCTACAGAAAATGATATATGGAAAAAACAATTAAGTAAATTCAGATGTATCAAACCATACAAGAAAGGTATTTATTGTTATTATAACAGTTAAACATAGAAATCACTGTCTCGGTGTGGAAATAGAGACAAATATGCTGCAAAAGTAATAACAAACAATAAAAACTGGTCTACTTAGGGCGGTTAGAAGAAATTAAGAAAACATTTACTAAGTAGTGTGATAAAATGATACCGCGTAAAGGTACTGAACCCTTAGTGTAAGGCCTGAGTGGACGCTCGAGTTGGGCGTGCAGCGGGGCGGGGCGTGCGGCGTGCATGTTAAACAAATGCAAACGTATAGGAGCGGCCTTAGTGCACGCTGCTCAAATTACTCCTGACGCCGACGCCACGCTGCACGCCCCGCCGAACGCTCCGCTTCGAGCTTCCACTCAGGCCTTACACTTAGGGCTTGAGTTCAATACGATTATCTTTTTAGTACAATCAAAACCGACCATTTAAGTCCAAGAAAAAGCAAAAATAATAAATAGTTTTTTTTTCAGCTCCAATTCAAACGGTGAAGGCTTACATTGGATCAATTCAGAGCAACAACCATTCGCCTATTCAGCCCGACGACAAAAATCCGGACGTCATACCCCTGGGGAAAGGTACGTGATTATTGGAATCGTTTTTTTAGCCTAGATTTTTAATATTTTGATAGAAATAATATTTTAAATTCGCAAATTACTCTCTGTATGTATCCTCTTCACGCTTAAACCACTAAACCGATTTAGATGAGTATGGAAGTTTGAGGCCCGAGGAAGAACATAGGGTAGATTTTACCATTCATCATCCCACGCAGAAGATGTGGCGGGGAGTAGCTATAGTATGTATCTTTAGATATTTCAATAAAAGTAAACAAAATCTACCCTCATATGGCTCCTTAAGCCAGTTGAGTGTTGATGAAAACATTACACGATCAAATAATGTAGCTTAAAGTCAGATCGTTCAGTGACTGATCCAGGTGGTTTTGTATTTAACAAATGTTTTAACTACCCCAAAATGTACTAATTATTTGTTTACTTATATTTAAATACCTAAAGACAGAGTACTTAATATTTTTATTAGATTATCGTTTCTATTACTATTGATAGCTATTACCTATTAGATAAACGACTCACCTACATACAATAATAAGACCACTACTGTATTTACACTGTCTACTATAAAATGTGATCATACGTCTGATAAGTTGTTTTATATAATTTATAAGTGATTGCAATTGTTATCTTATGGTACAGATTTCAATTGCGCCCGTGACTTGGAACGGCCGCCCGAGCCTCCGCCATATGGAGCTGTCATGTCACCACCCGTGGGCTCCTCTCGAAGCGCGCACAGCATCCACCAGGATGTGCGATCTAACACTCCACACACGCCAAACACTCCCGCCTCAGATGTTCAGGTAAGAAATAAAACATAACCTTATAACTTAGTGTAGTCGAACGAGCGAGCGAAGCAAAGCAAAGCGAAGCGAAGTACAACATTCAACTGCAACTTCAGCTGACTAGGTACACGCCCCGGCATTTCGAAAGTTTTTCCGCCATGCATTTAGTAAATTTGTTTTAATTTAAATTAAATTGGGTAAACATCAGTAAACATGTTGTTATATTCTTTAAGTTCTAATACGAGCAGTCATCTATAATTTGACAAAAAGTGCATGAAATTGGTGGTGAATGAGGAATTTAAAGAATTATTATTAACCTTTTAACCGCCATAAAATACGTCATCGAGCGTGCTCGTTTCGCCGGGGGGTGCGAAGTTACACGAAGTTTTGTCTTATTTATCAGACAGCGGCGTAATGGGCCCGATTTTGTTTGTCTTATATATCAGTCTATGGCGGTTAAAAGGTTAAAAAAGCATAATATCAAAAACAACCCCATGTTAATAAAATATAGTATTCGCTAGTTTACACTAGAAGGTTCAAATAAACATACTAGCTGTTTTTTTGTCGCAGAGTATTGGGACCTTAGCAGACGATCGCCGCAGCGTAACAAGCGGCACTCTGTCAAGACGGAGAGAGGTCGTCACCACGAGGACTCCTCTTCTGGCAAACACGCGGGAGAGCTGCGTCTAGTCGGCATAACTTGACAAAGTCGACAGCGAACGCTCAGAAAATTCGAATGGATAAACAAAAGAACACGAATTTATACAAGCGTTATTAATGTTATCATATTTATTTTAGAGAAATAGGCATATACTCTTTTCTGTGTTGAACCGATTCTAAAGCAGTTTTCGTTTATAGTTCGTTTTTTTAGCATTAGAAAGAACTTGAAAGAGGGTAAGCGATTTTGACATGTCTTTTAATTGAAAAACAAATCAATAACTATTACTTATGAAAGCAGAAGACTATAAAAGATCGTATTAGATTCATAATTGTTACATATTTACCGTAGGTAACTTATTTTTAAAATGTGGTTTTCAATTAAAAGACACATCAAGATTGTTTACCTTATTTCTAATGCTAAAAAAAACGAACTATAGGCAAAGCGTAAAGAAGAACTTTCGAAGACTCGCCTCGAGGCCGATTCTAAGATGTCAACTAGTTTAGTTATTGCTGTGATACGACCTTGATGTTGGTCTGCAATGCATTTAGCTCGCTCCAATAAGCGTGAATAATTTAATAAATATCAAAACCGTAGTAGACATAAAATGAAAACTGATGCTGTTGCCTTTAGCATAAAATTGAATTGCCTGTAAAGGGTTTCACGGTACATTTTTCTCTTGCCGCCATAATACCATAAAAAAGAAAAATTAAATAACGATTTAAGTAACATATTATGAACCTCAAACACAGTGTGATAAAATAATGCATAACAACAATTCATAAATAAAAATTGGTCAAAGGTCAAACACAGTAACCAAAGTTAGGTACAAACAAATACACAAATAGATTTTTAAAAAAGAAACCATTTTTTTAATAACAATATCAATTTTTGACATGAATAATATATTGTAATAATACACTTTCATATCAATTGCATATTCAAAATTTTAATATCTTGGCTCTGTAATGTAAAAATATATAAAGGTTAAATAAGTTGGTATGTCTGATTTTGTGTCTTTACATGTTGCGTTTTTATTGATATTATTTTTTTTTGCTATCCTTGAAACGTAGGTACTATTTTATGCAACAAAATGTTACGTAAACTTTATAATATTATTTAATAATGGGTTTTAAAATGAAACATAGGACAATAAATCCAATTAAATGTAAAGGTAATGCATAACCAGATTATGAATACAAACTTTTATCTTCTTTAACAAAAAAATAGGTACCCATTTCTTTTGTTTTTCAGAATACAACGTTACTGATAAAGTTATGTCATAGTGTAAATAAAAAAATATTACAATGATTTTATGTACAAGTCAATAATAATATATATACATATAATAATTTACGAATGAAATACGAAGGACGACTCAATTTTGGAAAATCTATTATAAATAAGTGTAATACATTAAGGAAATTTAAGTAGTTAAAATGACTCTGCTATTAATAATAAGTTCTAATAACTTTGTAATATAATTTTTAATAAAAATAAAATCACTGTGATGCTATAAAGTTTAATTGTTATAGTTTATACTTTAACCTGGGGTGTAACACTAAAATTATTTGTAAATAGTCTTTGTGAATTATGAATTCTAAAGTAATATATAAATTAAGTAAATGTTTAATACATTTTTGTATATATGTATATAGATGATACTAATATAAATTATAATTATTTATGAAACATGTTACATTATATTTTAATTAACAATGCTTAGCACTTGGTGTCCTGAATTCGTATTATTTTATTTTATTTATCCTCTAAGTGAGAAATCATTTGATATATGAGATCATTATTAAGAATGTTTCAATTGCTTGGGTACCATTTTTTTATTTTATTGTCCTGATAAGATATTGTATTTTCTGACTTTTTAAAGACTTCTTGACATATCGTTAATCTAAAATAAATATGTGTAATGTTTCTTGAAGGAATAAATTTGCTTATTAGCAAAATATGTAACTTTTGGTGTTTAATTTCAACAAAAAATGGAAATATCTACGTTACGAGCATACATTTGTGAGACGTAGCATACTTGAAGTCAAGAACAATCTTAACTCACCAATTGCCAATTCACTCGCTGTTGACGTTATGCTCACTTGCAACCCCACATTGCGTTTTGTTTTTTTTTAATTAAAAAAATGTACCTATCTAATTTGAGAGTAAAAGGAAAATAAAGTTGTGGTCGCTGTAGAAAAAAAAAACACTAAAAAAGTGGATAATTCCGAAAAGGGACTCTTAATAGTCTTAATTCAATGAAATTTGAGTGATTTTTTAATTTAATGTTTTCGTAGGTTACTCAATAACCGAATACTTACATTAGGGCGATAAAAAAATGTAGCCTTTTAGCCAAAAATTAGATTTACGCAGATCATAAATATGTTGATGATAGAGATCAAAACAGTTTATGCTGGTCGTAATTTGCGAGTTTTGAACGCATCATAGAGGGTTTACGATAATATAAAATATATTCACACAATAAAGGTTTTGTTTTACTGCGATATCTCTAATTCGCTCATTATAAGAACTTTCAGTATTGCCCACGTAAAGAAATAATAACACTTAATATGAGAAAATGTTCACAATTCAATACAGATATCTGTCTTTAGTTTCTCCAATAACAGGTTCTAAAAACCAATTTTAAATATATTTATTTTCGGCATGCCAGGTTGTTGGCCAGCGTTTGATACCTACTTACTCGTAATAGGTATGCTAATAAAGTAAGTTCAAGAAAACCGTTACTTATGTACAATAAACGAAAGGCAAATAAAATCTTCATCTAGAAACAAAACCAATCAACTAATTTCCCGCAAACACAGGCTACATGGCATCCAAAAAGAAAGCCAAAAAAGGTCAGAGATTGTTTACCGGCGCCCATTCTAGTCCATGATAAGAATTTTTATCCCCCTTTGTTGTGACGCGAAAGGTGGCAAATTTAAAGGAGGGGACATCATAGTCTTTGATGAGTTCTCTTGTTTATGACTTTGGTTACGGGGGTCGTAATCTTTGAGACAATGACGCTCGGGATTAATGCAAGTGAATTGGGCCGGGGATTCTTTTGTTTTTTTCGGCGGTGAGTGCTATCAGAGTTATTGTTGAGGCATCTCTATTCAGGAGTTGGCAAACTATTACGCGCTCGGGGGCGCCGGGAACGGTGGCCTCGCTGGAAATATGTTATGAATGTATGTACGTTGTAGCGATATTCTATGAGTGCATTGCAGTGCTATTTGAAGGGGTAAAGGTAATCACTTTTGAAGTTTAACTTTGAATTTTTAGGGGGAATAATAAAAATAATAAAATTACGTTCAAGTACCTAAGCTGAGTATTTTTCATAAACCTTCTACCTTAATAAGTCCACTAAAGCCAACACAACGAACATTAGCGTTACAGCGAATGAACTACCGTTTTCAATTTGTAAAGGTAAGTGCAATTTATTATAATTCCTAGCGGACAATAGAAGGACGTGTTTCTTTCGCTTTTGTCGGACGGGCTCATTGTTGCCCGCATTGCGTGACATAAAATTATCGCCTGTACGCCACAATGCTAGGTTTCCGGACTATTTACTAGCAGCTCGCCTGACACGTTGCTGTCCTCGATTTACCTATATTAAAAATAAACCGTGTAATGTATGCGAGCAACCAACATGCGGGTCGGGGAAGGTGGAGTTACAAATTGCTGAAAATATTGAACTACGTACTTCGAATATTATTGCAACGAGTGCAATAATAATGCGATGATAACAAAACATAGGTACCTACACTATCTACTATAGGTAATTTACGATTGAAGGTGAAATAAGGATTTATTTAAATAATATTAACTGGTTATTCATATGGAAAATGATTAACATTGAAGGGATACTAATCGATAACAGGATTGTCGATGTTTTTATTTGGTAATAATATTTTAGTCTTATTAAGATGTACAAAAATAAACTTAAAAATTGGTAGGTAGTCGATTTATTAAAAGTAAGAATGAAACAGCCAAATTAGACGCGATCTAGTTTTCTTTTTTACCCACCTACGAGAGTTCACACTTTGTGGTTAGCAAACTTTGGCCAAAAAAACGTGTAACTTTTTATTTGTATTGTCACTAAACGAAATTTAGAACTAGAAAAAACAATTATTATTATATGTGAATGCACAGGCAGCTTAAAGCTACATACTTACATGCTTATACTACTACATACTTGGTCAAATTGTTATATGAAGTTTATCCGACACGAAATCCAATAGAAACCTGCCTGCCTACCTGCGTATTACAACATCGCTTCCGCATAAAGTTATTACAATTAACTGAAACCAACCGGGTACACCTATCTATAACTAGTTTTGCTCGAATTAGTGAGCAGTTCAAGCGTTACAGGTATCGCGTGCCTATGCCTCGACCCTTAGGCATGTGTGCATGTGTAATGGATGTTCGCCTCTGTCCAATTTAGCACTGCATGGAAACGCTAAACATCGGATCCGTGTGGTGTGTACTAGCTGCAGAGAGTGAGCGTATGTTTTAGGGTTTCGTAGCCAAATGGCAAAAAACGGAACCCTTATGGATTCGTCATGTCTGTCCGTCTGTCTGTCTGTCTGTCTGTCCGTCTGTCCGTCTGTCCGTCCGTATATCACAGCCACTTTTTTCCGCAACTATAAGAACTATACTGTTGAAACTTGGTAAGTAGATGTATTCTGTGAACCGCATTAAGATTTTCAAACAAAAATAGAAAAATGATACTTATTGAAGTTTCTAATATAATTTTTTTCTAAACTGAATAGTTTGCGCGAGAGACACTTCCAAAGTGGTAAAATGTGTGTCCCCCCCCCCTGCAACTTCTAAAATAAGAGAATTATAAAACTAAAAAAAAAATTATTATGATGTACATTACCATGCAAACTTCCACCGAAAATTGGTTTGAACGAGATCTAGTATGTAGTTTTTTTTAATACGTCATAAATCCCCTAAATACGGAACCCTTCATGGGCGAGTCCGACTCGCACTTGGCCGCCTTGAAACCATCGCAACGATTCCACTTTTCGAACCACAAGCGTTGCAATGTAAAACTGGGTAGGTACTATTAAAATATTATTAATTGTTACGATAAATAGAAATGTCGGCTACAAATGAAAAATAATAAGTGATATTTTCCCCTGCACCTTGCAATCCAAAGGCATCAAACTGTGCTTGAAACAAAACTGAAATATTCCGGTAACATTTATGTGCTGGACCTAACATTGATAAGACGGTGACAATAGCTATGGCAAACAAAAACAACAGCGAGCTTTGTTGCAAGTGAACAATGAGCAAAGTGAAAAAGCTTGAAATGACAGCTTTGAGGAAGAATTCAGTGCAATATACTTGTGAGAGACTGATATTCTTGCACGCTTAGGTAACGTATAGGTCAAGGTCGGTCTGGTCTTACGGCAGCAATCACTACCCTGCAGGATAAATAATTATCAGTTTAATTATTAGTTAGTTTAGTATAAAAATTAGTTTCCGTTATGTTACTATTAATATATCTTCTAGCCTACTGAAATTCTAAATTTTGGCTGTGAGAGAAGAAAAAAAAACCGACTTCAAATATAAAGTAGTAGGTATGCCATAATTTAATGATCTTCAGGTTTATCAGCAATGCCACTTTATGAAAAATCAGTTTCCAAGAGAAACTTGTCAATTCTTTTCGCTTACCTTGTTGCCATTCAGCAAAGCTCTCTACCAGTTATACCTAAAGTTAAATGATTCTGATTTTCAACATCTAACACATGTCCATAATTATTCTGATTGCAACTGCAATGTAAACGAAGTGAACCATCGTTAAATTGACGAGGCGCGCGTATCAATTACCTAAATGGATCTCGCAGGTCTCTCGCCTCATCGCGCGCTGCAGGGAGGTGCACCGCCTCTAACGGCAAATTGCGTTTCAAAATTCTACATAAATCCGGTTTTGGATCGGTTTTTAATCGCCTATGGCATAGGCTGTGTCGGTGAAAAGAGATAAAAGACGATATCACCCAAACAAACAAATATGTACAACAATATTATTATTCATGTCTAAATAAAATCTGAATATCGATAGAAAAAAAAAACAATATTACCCAAATAAAAAGGGTGATCACAGATTAAGTAAAAGTTATGTTTTAACTTATATTTAATGACCTATTTCACTGATAACTCAAAAAGTCTCTGTTTTTTTTTGTTACAAAGATTATGACCATGAACCGGTGCTTGGCCATGGGTTTTTTGCCTCTCTTTGCTTTAAAATATTATAAATCCTATTGTCTTTTTTGTAGAAACACTATTTACTTAAACGTTCAAGTAACGAATCATAAAAAAAGTTTTGATGTGAGCCTTTCAACGTTTACCCCGTCATCGCACTAACGTGAAACAGAACACTCAATGCGTCGGCGCGTTTCGTGCATAATTAGGACGCAGCGCAGGTTTAGAACGGAAATTCCTTCCTTTGTTTGACTGGGATGGCTTGCATTCTAGGCCCCAGAACGTGGATTTCTAGCTCACTAATTAGGTTTCAGTAAATTTGAATTGCTTGAAAAGCGGTCAAGAAGCAAGGAGTAATCAAGTAGTTGTTTTGTGACACTGCAACAGACTTTTAAAGAAAAGCGAACGATTACAAGAGAAAATAATAAAACGCCTAACATACACTTGTGTATTGACACAAATGAGGTGTTATATAAAACCATAAAACACTCACGTCTCACACCAGAAACACGATGCTTTATTTAAGAGACACGCAAAGTAAACTATAAATTTGTCTTATACAGTAGATATTTTATAATAGGTACTTACCTTTAAGGACAAATCTCTTCTGAACGGCAAACATTGACGATTAAATCCAAACTAATGGAATCAGTGCATAAATCAACAACAATTAATGAAGCATTGAATCAAGTCTCTAGTCAATGTTAAACAAATAAGCCTACTGAAGAACTAAAGATAACTCAAGAGTACTTAAAGTACTCAAAACAAACTAAGTAAGTGACTTAAATTGCCGTCTCCAAAGAATCTATGAATATTTATTCCTGGGTGGTTTTAGTAGAAAATTATAAGAGACTTTTACAGGAAAAAAAAAACAGTTTTACAGTACGAGTAGGTAACTAGAAATTATCAAAAAGATTTAGGGCATGTTTGTATTATACAATTTAGGTACTTCAAGAACTGTTTATTGGTTATATTTGTTTTTTGTACTGGAGACTTATTTGAACTGGATTTAGTACTGACTTGACACTACACATAGTGTATCTTGAGCGCATTTGCAAATGCGTGTAAATACATGTAAATATCACCAATATTTCAGCGAGAAATGTCATATTATTCAATAGGGTGGAATGGGCCAAGACTATGTAACATACATTACTAGCGACCCGCCCCCGCTTCTCACGGGTTAACAAATTATACATAAACCTTCCTCTTGAATCACTTTTGCTATTTAAAAAAAAAACGCAACAAAATCCGTTGCGTAGTTTTAAAGATCTAAGCATACATACAGACAGACAAACAGCGGAAAGCGACTTTGTTTTATACTATGTAGTGATAGTGATACGGATAATGTCATTACGAGTGTTGAAAGCGTATATTTTAATCTTATGAATTTCTCTAGTACTTCACAGTTTGACTTAATTCACCAATAGATGGCGTTAGTAGTAGCGATTTTGGAAATTTATTATGGTTATTTTTGATGGCAATTAACACTAAAATATTTGTAAAATTATTTGGAATAACGTGTGTGTAATATTTTGCATTTAAAGTCACAATTTAGCTATTTGTTGTTAATAGTACATTATTGCAGAGGCCGGGAAAGGGCAATTCGTGGATGAGTTTCGATTTTGCCGGACGACGCGAAGCGGAGTCCGACAAAGAAGACGAATCCACGAATTGCTATTCCTGCCGAGGCATATATAGTGCTTTTCTCCAAATATGCGAGGAAATAAGGTAAAATAATAATTATTTAAGCATCAAGCATCACTCAAATCGAACCTTCACATCAAAAATGTCAAAAACAATTTCCCTCTTTAATTAATTTTTAAAAGTTAAGGGTACAAACTTATTCTGCCAGTCAGTACTATTCAATATTCGTTCATTCAATATAATTGTGCAATATAGTTGGTCAAACCAATTTGTCAGTCAGTAAGAACCAGGAAAACTATACCCATCCTTTTCTTTTGGGTGCTATTAGTACTAGTGTAAGACAAAAATAGTATGATTCTCTCTGTCTATGTTTGAAATGAGAAAGTCCTTTGACAAACTATATAAGCTTTATGAACACGGATGAGATCCTTAAAAAAATATAAAAATAATCTTTGATTTTATTAAGCAGTATTCGCACGATCATACACGAGCACAACGGTCTTGTAAGAACGAGACAAGTAAGGTCGTTTATCTTACTATCTCACTCTATCCTATAGCTTGAAATGATAGCTGATCGGGTCGTGTAGACGCGGGTCGATTTATTTTAAAAAAGTAAAAAACACTACAGTTTAAGTTATTACTGTAGTGTTTTTTTCATTCCCGTCCGCTAGAACAGGACAGCGATAGTTTGATTTTTTTTAATTAGAGTTTGACAATAACGAAGAACTTCCCGTACTATTTTTGCTACAATAAGGTGAACATTTCCGAGCATATTGGAGAAAAAAAATTAATTACCAAATAAGTCAAAAGATGGCACTTTGTTCCCAACGCGTACTTTCTACAACGCGGTGTTAAGATTTTTCTGGGTTTAATATAGGGTCCGAGGAACAATAGGCCGTCAGTTCAAAATTAAATCAAGCAGTGAGTGTTATATACAGTGTGTAGTAGTCGTAGTAAATAGTAAATAAAGTGGTGGTTTTATACAGTGTGGTGTTATTTTTGGACCTCGTACAACGAGTACTAAGTAAGGCGTTGTTGAACTAATGTTTGAACTTACAAAATGACAGGAACATTTGAGTTAAAACACAAATTTAAATGATGACTAGGTATTACCAGTATTACAGAAGCTGTTAAACGATCTCTCGACTAAATGAATGTTGACTGACGGTATCCTGCGAATCCTGCAAATGCAGTTGTGTGCACAATTAGTGCAGTGCGGTCCGACAGAATGGACTGTGGGATTTATTTGAGTTGCGTTTCAAACTTAATTACTCCGACGACTACGGAGGCTAGATTGAATTTTTCTTAAAACTTAGGTTTTGGTTTTCTTTTCAAGTTTTCATCCCAATTTTCCATTTCAGCCTAGTAAAGACACGGTTGCGCAAACATAAAATAACAGATATTTGTTTCTGAGTTATGGATGTTTTCAGTGTATACGTATCTTCTGCCGCCAGTGACATGGGGTCCATGCCGCAGACAGATTTGTTGGATGGGGTGTTCTTTTTATAATTGGTTTATAGGTAGGTAAGTTTATAGGTAGTTTGTGTTTTATTTTATTTTATAGGTATCTAGTTTGTGTTTTTTTATTTTATTTCTAGTTATCTTATAATTGTAATTTAGGATATAATTGAATTATAATAATGTATATCTATGTCTATCTATTAACATAAAAATACTAGCCGACCCTTATTTGGTAGGAGAAGGCTAGGAGAAGGATACTCCAAAATAAAACCCGGAATGGAGTTTCCGTAAGGCGCGAGTAGGGTCCAACCTGAAATAAGCGGCAGATTCCTGCAGCTGACCTGTCTCCACACGTATTGGCTCGCCTTTCCTAAGCCGAGAGGATAATGCAGGTGCTGGGCATCCCTGCGTTTCCTTAATATTGTCCCAGGCGGTGTAATAGGATATTTCTCCGATTTTACACCATAAATCGTCTGCATTAGACGCTAAGGCCAATGAATGATATAGATATTGTACCTACGTCCTATACTTATATCTATGTCCCTTGTAATTATGGAATTTCACTAAATATTATCTTGAATTACGTCTTAGATGCTATCAAAGCTTCTAAAATATTTAAAATATATTCCATCTTGAATAAAATCTAAATTGTCGTTTTTATTTTCACATTAAGGCTGGGATTTTGGGTTGATTTATTAATGTTATTAATCATGCTGAAATATCAGACTAGCCCAATTATCTCTTGTTCAATATACCGCTTTTATAATCCGGCGTTCTTTTGCCGACACCAACAAACAATTAAAATTAATTAATTTCACGTCTGGTTATTCACTTTACGCCTCGTCAATGTAGTGATGATAACGTTTTTGGGCTGTCGTTACATTAATAAATAATATCTACTAATGTCCAGCTTGATAAAATTTAGATGGTGAAAATAAAACGTATCGGTGATTTTTATTTTCGTACGGGAGTTTCATCTATTAAAATGTAATTATGAAAATAAGTTATTTAAGTGTATAGTTTTTAACAAAATTAATACTATTTGAATATACGACACGAATATACGAATTTGATACCAACTATATAAGTTATAAAACCGTATGACTGATTTTTAATTTCAAAATTAAAATTGTACTATTATTAACTTTATGTCACGTGGCCGAAAACGCTGACCACCCTTTTTTTTCTCGTGAGTGTGATTTGATATGGATATAGGTCAGGTTAGAGTCATCACTATGTCCAAATCATGCATGGACGTAGACCCGACAGTTATTAGTATTACTATACCTGCTATAATCAGCTTACGCTTATTATAATTAAGCTTACAGAGATTATGATTTGTAATTAAGGTAGGTATTTGAGAAATAACTATTTATGCTGCTTTATTTCAATGAATTGCTTTAGCCATATGTGTGTCAATAAATCTAAGTACCTAGTAATAGGAAAGAGTTTTAACGTATTGTAATTTTGGTAATACAAAGGTGATTTTAATACATTTGTTAATTTGGTATTGTTTCTCTTTCCAACTTGAAACAGCAACTCCTATCCTGATTACTATCCCAGAATCGATCTCAGTGATTTAGGTACGCTTCGCCCGTATTTTATTAGTTCGCAACTCGTTCCTCGGCTGTCGGTCTGTGTGCTGCTGTTGTTTGAGATAGCCTATCGAAAGTTAACGCCTGCGGAGCTTGCTTTTACTGAATCAGAAGTATTATTCCAACTATTTAACTTTAAGTAGTAGTTATAATCCCACCCGGAAGCGCGGGTGGCCTAGTGGTAAGAGCGTACGACTTGCAATCCGGAGGTCGCGGGTTCAAACCCCGACTCCTACCAATGAGTTTTTCGGAACTTATGTACGAAATATCATTTGATATTTACCAGTCGCTTTACGGTGAAAGAAAACATCGTGAGGAATCCGGACTAATCCCAATACGGGTTTACCCTCTGGGTTGGAAGGTCAGATGGCAGTCGCGTAAAAACTAGTGTCCACGCCAATTACTGGGATAAGTTGCCAAGCGGACCCCAGGCTCCCATGAGCCGTGGCAAAATGCCGGGACAACGCGAGGAAGATGAGTTATAATCCCACCCAAATGATGTAACTTTTTATACCCGTAGTTAATGCAGGTTTAGAAAAAATATAAGGTGAAACAACTTTGTGGCTACCACCAGTTTGGCATTGACATAAACGCTATCGAGAACGTAACTTACTTTCTATGCATCTCGCTTGTACTCACATATTAGTGCAAGCGAGATGTATAGAAAGTAAATTACGTAGACGTTAGCGTATAATGTCAGTTTTGACACTCTCAGTGACTTATGGTACCTACGTGTACTTGTCAAGTGGTTGTTCCCCCCGGAGCCGTAGGTAAGTAAGTACTAGAATATTTTTGGGTAAAACGGTTGAAAACACTCAACTTGTTTTTGAAGTATGTTGCTAAAATAAGGACGTTAAACACAAAGATTTCTGTACATTGACACGCCTTTTCCTATCTCTATTGCACGTGCATTTTTATATTGCTGTCCCGCCGATGATGAGCAACGTATAATAATTAATTACATTATAACAAGTAATTATAAATATGTAAATGAAATGGTATTATGGCAAGTGTATGATAGTTTTATTAAAATTATGATAAACACATCCCTTTTTAAATGTAAGTAAATTTTTACAAATTATAAAAGTATAATCATTGTAGCACCCATATTTTTACACTTTACTGTACCTAATGTCATGAAGAGGGCGAATGTCACCACCACTCATAAATATCATAAAAATATAATAGGTCTTTGGGTACAACAAAAAATCAAAATATTTATGTAAAAGTTAAATGGAAGTTCTTAAACAGCTAGGTTTATATTCATATTTTCCTATTAGGATTTCTATTCATTAGTCCACAACTTGAAGAGGTCTCAACGACAATAATATTGCCGAAAATACTCGAGAATACTCTCCCATATCCAAACCATCCGTTACAAACGTAATTACCTCTTAACGTAAGGTAAGGTTCGACCTTAAAATCGAAAGTGTACATTTTTATTATCCGTGAATAAGTTACGTCCTCCCCAGCCTCAAGCCCACATTAGGAGCCAATACCTATCTTTTTGTAGCGAGACCATGACGTCAATGTAATCGAAACGAGTACATGCGACGGAAAATGGGCGCTTTGGGACCGACCACGAGAAAGAGTTCGTGGAAGTGGTATAGAAAAATAATTATACGGAAACATGTTATTTATTAACATACAGTACAGAACTAAAAACTAACATAATAAAAGTTACTAAATACTTAACCTATAGGTAAAAGATTTGACCTAAATTGGCGTCAACGGGCAGGGTACCCAGAAGGCTGGCCGTATTTCCTCGCTGTATAGCGATACGGAAAAAAGGCATTGATATCTATTTTAGAGTTATTCAACTGATTTTTATGATCAGCCTTTATTGCCGCTAAAATTACTTTCGCTTATTTTAATGTCATATGCAAAATACTAGTAGATATGTACTCGTACCTAAATACATTATCGTATTCGTTGTCCAATTCATATTCTTTTTTTTATTATGCATTAGTTATGTTATTTTTCCTTCCTATTTGCCAGGGAGAGCGAGTATAATTTATAACCTTAGAATGCAGAATTGTACTGAGATGACAGCTGTTACCGTACCAAGCTATGTGAAAAATACCCATTATAGTTGTAATAAAAAAAGTAGTTGTAACTGTGAAAAAATTGTAAATTAATTTTTCATGTATAAGTAATTAATTTATGACCTTGATCGTTTTCTATCGATCGAAAGTTACTTAATTTATATGCTATTAATTAAATTATAAGATTGCTGATCATATTTCTTGACAACCGTTTTATGATCTAAAAACCGCTACGATCTTTCAAAAACTTTGCTGGCTGATGCCACCTTAATATTAATTATTATAAACAAAATAAGAAAACGTGCTTCATTGCTTATTTTAACAAAATAATGTTTCTATAGCGCTTCTCAATCGAAAAAAGTAAGTTACCTAACTAGCCACAGTTATTCTGTTTCCGCGTGTCCGGCTACGGGTCTCTTCAAATAAAATATTTTTTAACTATCAAGTCACTTCCATAACATGACGTTACATCGTAGGACCAGGGGATGTAGTCAACGCGGGCGAATAAATTTCGCAAATCCCTCGCACGGGCTTGCAGATCTACATCTAACCCTACGGTACCTACTAATGCACATACTCCGTGTCGGTGCGGCTTAGCGCGGCTAGGTAACGATTAGTGTGCATTTGGGACTCTGCTTAGTTTTTCAGGGCCTTTTAATGGTGATTTGTGGCGATAGCGTTTTGCTTTTAGCCACGGCGGGTTCCTTTGTCTGTTTTACTTTAATGGTTTATGTTATACTTTTGCTGGTGTTGATATGGGGTATCCCAAGGGAAGCGTGTTTAACTAAAGGGTGACAAATGGAACGATGACCTGCGCTGTCTGTTCGTTTTTAGGGTTCCGTAGCCAAATGGCAAAAAACGGAACCCTTATGGATTCGTCATGTCTGTCTGTCTGTCCGTCCGTATGTCACAGCCACTTTTTTCCGAAACTACAAGAACTATACTGTTGAAACTTGGTAAGTAGATGTATTCTGATTAAGATTTTCACACAAAAATAGAAAAAAAAACCAATAAATTTTGGGGCTACCCCATACTTAGAACTGAAACTCAAAAAATGATATTGAGGTTTCTAATATAATTTTTTTCTAAACTGAATAGTTTGCGCGAGAGACACTTCCAAAGTGGTAAAATGTGTGTGTCCGGGTAACTTCTAAAATATGAGAATGATAAAACTGAAAAAAATATATGATGTACATTACCATGCAAACTTCCACCGAAAATTGGTTTGAACGAGATCTAGTAAGCATTTTTTTTAATACGTTATAATTTACGGAACCCTTCATGGGCGAGTCCGACTCGCACTTGGCCGCTTTTTTTTTTTGTTGTATAACGATGCGAAGTACGAAGCACCACTCTGACTCCCACTTGACCCGTTTATTTTTTATATTTTTATTACAGACAGACAAAATTTGATAAAGTGCTTTAGTTTTTGCGGGGAATAATTTCACTTATTTCGTGCTTTCAGCAACTACAGAGGAACACAATTCGTAATATTTGATAGTGAGAGAGATATACATATTTACTAGCAAGCATCACGCGGTCTCGGACCAGACTCATAGGAAAAGGTGCCATTGGCCTAGGCCAACCTCGCATCCTACCTACCTTAATATTTTTAAAGTACTAATAATTATTACTTAGTAGAAGTTAGTAGAAGTTTTTTCTTTACTACATAATATACCTAATGACAATTTTCAAATCACGGTTATGGTTATTATTATTGTTTGTTTTATATTCTGCTTAGAAAATTATCTGCATTGCTAACAAAGATAATATGTAGGTACTATTATCCATATTAAATAAGCATTACCTACCTATGCATAGTTATATACAAATATCATCCACAATACCGGTTTTTTTTGTTTAACTTTCGTTTCACAAATAATACTTATTATACTGCCAAACTTACTCATCTGCAAAGCTTTTGATCTCGATGCTCGAAAGTCTCATTTAATTTTGACAAAGTATTCAAATCATCCTCGTTTTTAAACAGACGAGAAGAAAGAATACGATTTTTTCTGTTTTTGTTTCTTTTTGGAATTGCATTATTTTGTATTAGAAAAGTCCTTTGTATTACGAAATGAAAAATGGTTAGCACAAGTTAAAGCAATTCCTTTACTGTACTACTGTACTGTTACTGCTAAATTTTACTGCAGTTTTAGAAGTCACATATTTGACCAAGCGTAACGTTAGCGAAAGTTTATGTTTCAGCTAGGCAAAAATGCTTTCGTATGTCGAAATCTTCTCCTCTACGCTAAAATAACGGCAATAATTACTTCCCCTAGGCTTAGTATCAATGTTATAGACCTCCTATTCCTTCTTCAAATGTTTTACCACCGGTTTCATTGTTTAGTTAGACGTTGAAAGAATCTCACTCTCCCACAGTATTTCCAGTATTTCCACACGCAATTAAGATCTTTTATAGCAGTCGTATGCCTGTTTTTATTACTAAGCGTTTAAATAATTTTATGAGATTGCGTTGCCGAAATTACCCCATTTTCTTTTTAAGCAACCTTACTTTGCATTTCTGTTTACGTTTGCGAGTTTTTTGTATATTTGGCACAGCACAAGGGCTTCAAAAGATCAAAAGGAGATTATCTATCTTATATCCGTCCGTTCGTATTATATAGCTTATACAGTAATTGAAAAATCACTCGATAAGTAGGTATTTTTAAAGTAACATCATAAACTCTTTCAAACTTTTTTAGAAATACCACCTAAGTACCTACATATTAGCGATAACCACCTAGAAAGTTAAAACTATTGATTTCTCTAACCGTGTGTAAAAAAATATTTCCTAATATTTAAAGATCGTAAAAAAATATTATATCCTAATAAGGCTAATAAGGATTCCTGAAACTTAAATAATATTTATTAGTGTAGGTACCTAAATTACATATAATTATTATGTATTAGCTTTCATTCATTGTATGTATTTTTAAAAAAGGACTGATTCCAAAAGAGGCAGTTAATTTAAATTTGACACTATGTTTTCTTTATTTAAATATTTAAATGAATCACCAATCAAATATGTAATAAATTAGGTACTTAATATGGATTTTACATCATACCTACCATGCTATAAATCAATATAATGAGATGTCATAAATATACAAACGGTCTGTAGCCGCTTGGTCGACTTATATCAGAGTTAGACGAAGCAGAAAGAAAATTGGGAGCCAAGGGTCGCGCGAAATATTTCAATATGCCATTCACATTTTTTACGACCGTCATGCGCGCCGCCTTACGATTGTACGGAACCTCAATATTGGCCGATTCCAACGGTTTCGCCACTTTTTTCGATAGGTTATCAGTAGCTTGAATAGTTGAAGCAATAACAAAGGTTGTGATTTTATTTGCGTTATAAAGATTTGGGGCGGCGGGTTAAGATTAAAACTGTTATATTTGAGTAAGTCCGTTTGTGTTTACTTCACAAAAAATCCTAGATACCGAAACGCACTTTTGAAGAAGAGGGACAATAATCTTATGAGTTATGGGTATGCTGATCCTTTGAACTTATGTCAAAGATAAGACGAAACTAATATTCATTTCGACGAGTTTCCTCGATAGCTTTAGTTCTTTAAAGCTCGGTGAATAACTAACGAACGGGACTGTGCCAATCATCATCTGAGTACTCGTTTGTTATTTATAACTCTAAAATGGGCTATTTATGGATGTTGTACTTAGCAATCGTTTTTTTTTTTAATATATGTTTGGACTCCATTCGGTTGTGAACCTACCTGTATAATATATGTATGTATCAATGTATGTATTGTCAAGGATAATTTGGAAAAGCGATAGAAATAATAGAATTAGGTAACGTGTGTATACCTGCCGGGTTTTAATTATTCTAAACAAAAAAATCACACAACCGTACTATATTCACAAACGTTTTAGTCAAAACCATAAGGAAACAATGAGTAACAAATGCTGAGAATATTAGATATGTTTGTAAATAAGCCGTCGCCTACTTTACGTTCCTAAAAAACGACAACAATCATAAATTTAATAAGATACAGAATCAATGTTTCTTGCTTACCAGACTCGGCGAGTGTTCGCGGTAGATACAGAGTTTAATGGTCGGACTGCGGCAAAAACAGCCCGTTCCGCGCAGATTATAATGCTGGAGTTTCAATTGCAAAAGTTCCTACTTTGCTGGTTCACACTATCTGCCAGCAAATACAGTCAGCAGCAGATGTGAGCTGTTTGAATAATGCTGCATTTTATTACCTATTGCAACGTAATATTAAGTTTATCTAGATCATAAAAATTCGAATATTATTTTTATTGGATTAGTATTACTGCTCTACAAGTAAATCATTTAATACGTTACTTTATAAATAGGTACACAATGACAATGGAATCCAATTAGGTCACGACATAGCGCTGTCCATTTGTTGATATTATGTTACTTCGTAGGAAACTGTATTTTTTTCCTTTCGGCCGCGTATGTAATCGAGTTTTGAAACCAAATACAAAATAAGAAAATTTACTCTTTTCTCATAACCAGTTACAAACTCTAACATTCTCGGCCATTTTTGTAACCGCTGTTAGGTTACAAAAGAAGAAAGTTTTATCTATTCTCGTTACGTAAAGTTACAAACTAAGAATATTTCATTGTAATAATAATAATTTTACTCTTCAGACTTTATTTAACCCGTTGCCGTAATACGTAAATACATATACTTATTCGATTATAACAAATTTTTAATTAAGTAGTTTTATATTTACCTTAGAGGTCTTTGCCCAGCAGTAGGACACCATTATAGGCTAGCAAAAAAAAATTACTCATCTAATAATATAGAAAATATTGTCATTACATAAATAGGTCCTTACCTGCATATCTAATATCACGCCTTAAGATACAAAAGTTGCACCTCAACACTGCTTCGCATTGATTTGTTGAGCCAAATTTTGTTAAATACGAGGAAACATTACGTAAAGAAATTCCCAAGTTTTCTCATCGCCATTGACAATAATTATGTATACTCACCGGCAAGAGAATGGGGATCCATTAACTCTACATATTCAACGTAGTACTTCAAATAAATTACTTTCAAACTTAACAAGTTATATTAGTTCAATTTTCTATATCGAAAGGGTGAAAAGTTTTGTTACAAAATAAGAATTAAAGGTATTTTTAGGTAACTTAGCGAAATACAAAACAAGAACAGAAATTATTTTATGGTAACTATTTAAAATATTTATAAGTCTCTAAATATTTTTACTGGTTTGTAACTGGTTATGAGAAAAGAGTACATTTTCTTATGTTAAAGGTATTTTTAGGTAACTTAGCGAAATACAAAACTAGAACAGGAATTCTTTTATGGTAACTATTTAAAATATTTCTAAGTCTCTAAATATTTTTACTGGTTTGTAACTGGATTATGAGAAAAGAGTAAATTTTCTTATATTGTACCTGATTACAAAACTCGGTTACATACGCGGCCGAAAGGATTTTTTTAAATAAAAAAGCGGCCAAGTGCGAGTCGGACTCGCCCATGAAGGGTTCCGTATTTAGGCGATTTAAGACGTATAAAAAAAAACTACTTACTAGATCTCGTTCAAACCAATTTTCGGTGGAAGTTTACATGGTAATGTACATCATATATTTTTTTTAGTTTTATCATTCTCTTATTTTAGAAGTTACAGGGGGGGGGGACACACATTTTACCACTTTGAAAGTGTCTCTCGCGCAAACTATTCAGTTTAGAAAAAAATGATATTAGAAACCTCAATATCATTTTTGAAGACCTATCCATAGATACCCCACACGTATGGGTTTAATGAAAAAAAAATTTTTGAGTTTCAGTTCGAAGTATGGGGAACCCCAAAAATTTATTGTTTTTTTTTTCTATTTTTGTGTGAAAATCTTAATGCGGTTCACAGAATACATCTACTTACCAAGTTTCAACAGTATAGTTCTTATAGTTTCGGAGAAAAGTGGCTGTGACATACGGACGGACAGACAGACGGACAGACGGACAGACAGACAGACAGACAGACATGACGAATCTATAAGGGTTCCGTTTTTTGCCATTTGGCTACGGAACCCTAAAAACCGGGCAAGTTCCTGTTGGAGGATATACTCGTATGTCACATATTGGAGGATTCCGTATAAACCGTAAACAAAAATCGTAGGTACAAGCAGTGAAGGGGGTTTCATTGCGGCACTTTACGTCCTTATTACTTATTATGAAAACAGGAATTGTAAAGATATTGGGATTGGGCACATTGGCTTGATAGTCTTGATACCTAATAGCAACTCAAAAATGTCGGACTAGGAGGCTTTGTCACCCTCAAAATATAGGTCTATATAAAATGTATCTTCTATCTAATGTCAATCGCCGAAGCTCTTTTATTATCTGTTTGAATTTGCTTAAGTGTTTTAGGTCGAAAAATATACTTAAGTACTTGTAATTGTTTTGTAAGCTTTGTAGGTACATACTTATTTATTTATTTTATTCTAAACAATATACATTTTGTCGAATAGTAATACATGCATATAATTAGTACATACATTAAAAACTAGGGTCAAATATATCTTATCTCTACCAAGTACATATTCAAAAACGAGGCCTTAAAATAGTTACATACAATTCCCATTAAAATATGTCATACACAATTTCATTGATATAATAATAAAATTTAATATTTAATACTTCTACAACAATAATAATTAATTGAATAAAGGATAATAAAAAAAACATTAAAACTAACTATGAATTAAATATTTAAAAACTAAACTAAAATTAAAATAAACCTACTTAAAAATTAAACTAATACTTACAATATTATATAAAAACTAAAATATACTAATAAAATAGATGAATATAAAAATAAGTTATAAAAAGAACACCCCAATACAATAATAATAACGACAACAATAGATCAATAGGTAGGTATGACATTAACATTAAAAATACCATTAAAATAAATAATAAAATTGGTAACCATTGCAATACTAATTAAAAGATCCATTCACAAATTCATCGATAGAATAATAACATTTGTCAACAAGAAAAGCCTTTAACTTGCGCTTAAATATCGGAGATCTGTTTATACTCTATCGGCAGTTTATTAAAAAGATGAACTGCCTGGTAGCTTGCCGAATGTTGTACAACTTTGAATTCAGGCACTAAACTATTTTTTTAAGGTCTTTTCTTCTTGTTGCAAGTCTTACAGCTCTGTCGTATTCGCATTCAGTGACCTCTAAATTATTGACTAGATCTGATAGCACTTGTGGTACACTGATGGTACTTGTTTTAACTCATCTCGGTCTCCCCTACAGAGCTTACAATACAAAGCAACAAATGAAATTTACAAACTGCAAACAATTCGCGTCGCTACGACTGACAAAAAGGAACTGCTAGATGTGAAGTCAGAATATCGTTTCAATTTTTACCAGCATGGTGCCTACAATATATATTACTAGCTTTTGCCCGCGACTTCCTCTGCGTGGAATAAGTAATTTGGGTACCTTACTTTTTAAACAAATCTGGTTTTTATTCATCCTTCTTTTCATCCCCAAATTGGTGCACTATATAAATGTTCACCCAATTTGTTACACCCTAAAGGGATGATTTCGGGGATAAAAACTATTCTATATCCCTCCCCACAGTTCATACTATTCGCATACCAAGTTTCATAGAAATCGGTTCAGCGGTTATTGATTTCCCATACCCCCCTTTTCACCCCCTTAAGGGGTGAGTTCTGGGATAAAAAGTATCCTATGTCCTTTCCCGGAACTCAAAGTGTCTCTATGCCAAATTTCAACTAAATCGGTTCAGCGGTCGTTTAAGCGTGAAGAGGTACCAGACAGACAGACAGAGACAGACAGACAGACAGACACACTTTCGCATTTATAATATTAGTATGGATTTAAATTTTTGTACGGCTCTCATGGGATGCTAAATCGTGACTTCACACTGAACCTGGCTGGGATAGTTAGATTGGATTTTTGGAGATTGTTTATTTACATGTAGGCGTTATGTGATTATAGCTGTGGGTACCTAATTGTCACATGTTATACTTATTAAAGGTATTCAGTATAAAAATAGAAAATATTAACACGAGAATTCTAATTTTAACAGAACTATTATGGGACATTAATCATCACAATCTAAAATTAATAAAAGCGTTTCAGAAAATTGAGTTCCTCGAACTTTTCCATTTCAGTTCATATTTAATAGCATTAAATTGACTGTCTAATGACAATATTGAACGATAACTTCACGATGATCACGCTATCGTTAATGCATTTCGTGACATATACAAATTACGCATTTTAGTAGCATATTTGAAATGACCTAACAAAGTGACATTTTGTTAATTTTAGGCGAGATATGTTCAAAATTACATCCTTAAAGGGAAAGCTTGTGGTTCGATTTTTAAGTGCAATGTCTAAATTTAAGACATATTTTGTACAATTAGTATATTTTGTACAATTAGTTTATTAAAATATAATTAGTAATTAATTTAATTTTTCTAAAATATTACTAAGAGAGCTGTAGTACAGGTCTAACCTGCTAGCATGAGTTGCGTTCTCTCGCGTGACTACATACTTCTTGCGTGACTTCAAGTATAGTAGGTACTCGAGCGCGAGAACGCAACTCATGCAAGATAGTCTGGAACGGGTGTGAAGTGACAGAGTAGATGACTGGGTAACTATTGTGGATATGTCACCGTAAAATTGTAAACACTTGTCAGTTTATAATCTCGCTAGTTAAATTTTGAACTGACGGTAGGGAGATTATAAACTAACCTAACCTACGTTCGATTGTAAACTAACGGGTTCACAATCTTACGGTTTCAGATACAAGTATTGCTCTGTTAGTCTGTTTAATACTCGAGTCGTTTTTTGGGTAAATATTACCTATGTCACCGTTACTGACCTTCTTAGATGACAGAATATGAAGCGATTTTGCTTTGTCCGTCCGTTGGTATATTTCAATTTTCGAACAGGTTACATTTCTGTTTACGTTTAAATTCTAAAATGCAATTTGCTACGGTGACTAGATGGCGCTCGAGTTTCGTACTCCATTAAAATTTATGATACATGGAGGTCGGACAGTAATTAAAAGAGCCCACAGAGGGAAATAACATACCGAAATGTGGCAAAGTTATATTGGAGTGGTACTAGCTAGTGAGTTGTTTTAAAAGTACTGCCATTGCCATTTGTTTTACTAGGCCCGTACCTACGTAATTTTAGCAAATAAAAAGTTTAATCACACTTTAAAATGTTTCTGCCCAATTTTAAAATCAGCATCAATTTACGTTATCACGTTAACTTTTCTGTTAGAGTGGAGTATATATGTGGAGTGGAGTGGAGTATGTATTGTATTCTTGAAACTCTTTGAGTAAACTAGCCCATTTCAAAAGATTTACACACTGACTTAATATAAAAGAAATAGACACACAAAGCAGAACAAAAACGTCAAGAAATGTGGATCCCAATGACGTTTCGCACCATTTGCATTGATGATAAAAACGCTTACGTACATTTTTAGTCAAGATAAATGTTTCGTACAGAAAAGAGCTTAATGTCGTAAGCATTAAGTGTCAAATTTGCAAACATAAGTACAGTCGACGTCAAAGAGATCTTTACGACTAACGTTACAAAAAATTATTTACACGACTTTATTGTCATAGCATTTAGGTCGTGTAAACATTTTTTTGTTACTTTGGCTGTAAATTTCTCTTTGACGTCGACTGTACCAACACTGTTAAAAAATTTAGTCCGATGGCACTAAACGTAACGTATTTACGTCAAACAACGTCAAACGAGAATAATGAACGAATGGAGTCACTTTGGTACACTTTAATATGTATTACTGTACAGGAAAACCAATTGGAGTAATAAATAAAACAAATTTAATTTAATCGGGAGCTCAAATAAAATTAATTCGTGGTTCAAATTCAAACAAATTAAATTTTGAATTCGTAAGTATACGTCTTTAAATACTAATTTCCTTGAAATAAATTCTACTTATTAAATAACTGTGTATTTAAGATCTACATTTACTCATAGCACGGGTGCACGGGGACATTTAGGTACTGATTGCATTTTTTTTATAAAGTCTACCTATACTTTATAAAAAAAATCCTGTGGTTGTCACTGTGTTCAGACAGGTTTAGCATTTACAGTTAGTCGATATAAGCCCTTATTGGTGGTGTATATGTCGGAAACAGGGAAATAGGCCGAACACACAAGTGCCGTTTTGCCTTGTTTAAAACTGCATCACCCCTATCTCTTGCTATAATTAAATAGCAGTCCACTTTGCACGTCGCATAGGTTTTCTTGGAAATCTTGAATTTAAACATAATATTATTCCTTATGAATTCCATATAAAAATTTAAAAAAATATTGACCTCACATCGACTCATTACATTTTTGTTCCTTGACATCCCTTCTTTGGTACTAACAAATTAATTTATTCATAACCATAAAATTACCACCAGATTACATAAATTATGTAATGCTATCCAAAGAACTAACCGAAAGAAATACATTCCATCCTTTTTCCCTTATCATTGTTATTTTTACATATTTTAACGGCACATTTCGTAATTGTTGACAACTTCACATTTGAGCGTTTCAAACAAGACTAAACGAAAAAGTAATGCATGATCTGTTTTGACGTTACTTTTGTGGGGCCATTTTTGGCGGCTGATTGGGTATCCAGTTCTTTATACTATATCAATGGATTTACACTATACCTAGGCTGTGTAAGTGTTAATGTATTGCAGTCAAAGCACTACTTTGGCCTTAGTCCTTTTTTTCTCTTATCCACTTCTAAAAATATATATTGAATTAGATAGAGAGTACAGTTGTGCCTTGCACGTACGTTGCCACCAATTTAATAACTCCGCATGTCACGGCACTTACCCTGAATCCCTTAAGAAAATAAAGGTTGCGCCAGTTTACAAAAGGGAAAGGTAGTAAAACGGAACTAAAATTACAGGCCCATTTCGCTGATCCCCGTAGTGTCAAAGGTGTTAGAGTTGAGAGTTTGGGACAGTCTCTTCAGGTAGTAATATGTCTGCCAAACCAGTTTAAGTTGACGACGGGTGTGGCTCGCGGTTTTGCTGCGAACCGTTTTAGGTCACTTAGGAGGCAGAAGACGGATGGCTGCCGTATTTTTCGACTTACCGCGCGCTTTAGACCTGGCAGATCCAGTGATAAGGACGCAAGTCCATACTTCTCAGAAGCAATACCATCTAACTCCTTCCTTAAGATCCAATAGTTCTGTAATTGCCATCGATACTCGTACTCTTAGTATACCGTTGCAACACTTCAAAAATTAGAAGAGTTACATTTGGTACTACCTAATACCTACTTAATTATGCACCGTTATTACTTATTTATCTCACTGATATGGTCTTGTAAAGGATGACTATGTATGATACCTATATTATGAGCATTAGTTAGTAATAGTAGCATTTATAATCTGTGGTAGTAGTGTAAGAGCCACTTGCACTATCCCGCTAACCCAGGGTTAACCGGTTGGAGTTATCATGATTGAGCGTTTTTTTTTAAGTTGTCCCCTACACTTTTTTTTTCAAATTTGGTATTTTTTGTTGTTTCTACTCAGAATCACGAGCTCTTTCTATCTAATAGGAGAAAAAAAGTGTCCCAAAATTTCCATACATTTTTCGGTCTTTCCATTCCGCGACCGCCATACAAAGTCTATAAAAAATGGTGACGGAAGGGAAATAAAAACCTTAGGACACTTTTTTTCTCCTATTAGGATAGAAAGAGCTCGGGATTCTGAGTAGAAATAACATAGAAAATCCCAAATTTGAAAAAAAGTGTAGGGGACAACTTAAAAAAAAAACGCCCGATTGCCAGTACAATTTGACACTGAGTTAACGGTTAACCCCGGGTTATTAGCTAGTGTTTGTTTTTATTTAATAATAAATATCGCATTTGAAGCATCGTCACGAAATACATTCCGGCTTGAAAAATCTCAAAAAAAAATCTCACAGTAGCTACCTACTTATTAATTAAGTTAAGACTAAATAAAAAAATATACTAGCTTGGTATATCTGTTGCAATATTATTATGGAATGCACGCTGTCATAGCATGGGGATTCAATCCGACTACCATCATAAATACGGTTTTAATTTAAGTGACCCGGTGCAGCAGCTGGTGTATTTGTTTATGTGCCCTGTTTGATTAAAAATTTACTTGGTTGAAGCTTTATGATTAAAAAACAACGGGTTGAACTCAGGGAGTGCCGGCAGAAGTGAAAACTCAATCACTATTGCAAAATGTCTGCAGCACTATGTATAATTGAGGTTAACGCCTTCTAGCGTTATTTCGTCGCATTACTTAAAACCCCTAAGCACATCACTGTTAGTACTCGAGTTATATTAATACCAGTTAGAGCGAAACTCACTAGATGGCATTTAAATCAATAAATTAAGAAACACTCAATGACATTGAAGTAACAGTTTTTCGATCAGGTCACGTGTCCCTCTTACGTCTTACGGTCACGTGACACTTGTTACGAGTTTAACATTTTTTTCCCCATCACAAAAAGTGCACAGCGCCGCTAAAGAAGTTTTCACTTCAATAATCTACAAGACTTGTGATAGCATTTATCCATTGTGTATTAAAAAAAATTAAAAGAAAAAAGAATACACTGGCCGTCATTATTTTCATATTGGCACATTTAGACCGATACATATCCCGAGATATCGGGATGCATTTCCCGATCTAATGCATATAAATATTTCTGTTTGTGTTTGAAAAAATATTTTCAGTGCATTGAGACTGACAACCGGCTTGTATAAAGGATGACTCACGTTAGACCAGGCCGTGTCCGGGCCGGAGCTTCCGGCGCTTCGTTTTCTATGGAAAGCATCACGTGATCACCTGTCATTGTCATAGAAAAAGTAAGCGCCGGAAGCTCCGGCCCGGACACGGCCCGGTCTAGCGTGAGTCATCCTTTATTTTGTTCGTTAAAAAATGTTCCGTGAAACCCCGGCCTTGTTTTCGTGCTTTGGCCGTAATAAGTCAGGCTTACGATTCCACAAAACACGGGGCATTAGACTAACCCTATCCTGGGGCGTTATTACAATCCGGGGACTAATAAACCATTGTTTTATTTGAGATATTGTGTCAAAAACCACGCTGACTTTCGAATTAATCTGAGACGCGTGCGACTGTTCAATTTGATAAAAACTGAAGAAGTTGAAGTTTACATATTTATTTTAGAAAACGCCCAACTATGTTCGTAAATGAAATTATTTACTTAACCTACTGTTCCTTAATATTAAGCGTAAAGCGTTAGGTTAGTTACACTGGCTTATGCTGTATTAAAACTTAATTTACAGCTTAAGCGCTGCTTATTTTAGCCAGATTATGCTGAACATGTTGCTAGTTAGTTTTAGCTTGCAGGTAAGTGTAAAATAATAGACTAAACGACCTCGTGTTTGTTGCCTTTTCGCCTAAAATTTAGTGATATTAGTTTCAGAAATCCTAATTACAAACATAGGTACCTACCGGGTGGGCCCTGTAACACGAGCAATAAATAAAACTGTAGGCTGTACGTGTACGTGTACTTACTCCTCAAACTGACCAACATACTCGTATTTTGTTAAAAAAACTTAAAAAAATTACTTATTTTTTGATTTTTAGTACTAACACTTGTTAGTTCAAACGCAATATATTGCGAGTTATGTTTAAAGCGTGAAAAACAACGTCAATTTTACAATAATGAAAGCGTACAATGGAAGATAATAATTAATTTGTATGAAAAATAGGAAAACGTCATAATTTTGCTCACAAAATATTGTCTTTTTACATCTTGGCGAAAATAAAAACATATTAACGAATAAGTAAAGTTGTTATTTATGTCTGTCAGTAGGTGCGATAGTTATTGGCCAGTAATATAGCAATTGACCACTCCTTACAAATCTGAAAGATACAAGCCAATTTAAACCTTTTTATTAAGAGTGGCCTATTACTATACGTCTATACTATTAACTATAGCAGTCACCCTATGTCACATAGAGGAAGCTTTGCAGCCAAAAAGGCGTTTTTTACTAATTTATTACGGAAACAAATTTTACCTATCTCTAAAACAAGTACCTACGATTTCAGAAAACCTTGTATGGTCTCTAAATTCTATTGCTAGGTTTTACCAGCCGCCCAACGCCCACGGTATAGTATGAAGACGAAACAGGAGCTGAGATTTAAATATTTTAGGTAAATATACCCGTCTCGCTAACGGAAGCGGCTCCTAAAACTAGTGCGATAAGGACAAGGCGAAAAATCCTGCGTAAAAATCTCAAAAATCGAGGTTTCGTACTCGACTGTTTCCTCCTCCAAAACTTAACAAATCGTAACCAAATTTGGAAATCTAAATGATTATGAAATTATCTGTGTTAGACCGTTTTGCTTTTTTGGCTAATTGATATCAGTTTTGAATACCACGCCTCTCATTGCGGCATAGTCAATTAGGCAAATTTGGCAATTTTTTAAGGGCTCTAGCGCCTTAAAAAAGAAAAATTTCAAAAAAAGGAAAACGGTCCGACACAGATAATTTCATAATCATTTAGATTTCCAAATTTGACAATATTAATCTGTGTTGAAAAAATAATTGCTCTAGCTTCAAAACCCACGGAGGAAACAGTCGAGTACGTTTGTATGGAGAAATGGCCACTCCTGTTGGCTCTTAATAAACGAAAACATTACGAGACTATAATATTTTAGCGTGCTAATAAGCTTTAATAAGTTAGTGTACAGTGTTTGTAACAATAAAAACCATAGGTACGAATACGAATGGTTCGATGTACCAAAGTAAGCAAATTCGCGCCGTGGCGTGGTCGTAGCAACAAAACACCAACCACATCACCGTTTGCACGGTTTTGCCACAATTTGACAAACAATGCGGTAACGAGCAAACACAAATGTACAAACTTGCAGTAAAAAAAAATACTTTTGAGAAAAACTGCAATAAATAACACTAATGGGGCATAAACACCAAAATAATGAATATAGTAATTTGCTTTACAAGGGGGCAAAGTTGTTGCATAACCGCTCGTGCTAATACCCGAGCGAAAGATTCCAAAATTGAACGACCAGCGTAGCGAATTGTGCGAAAAATGGAAACTTGAGCGTTGCGAGGGTTTCAAAGCACGAGGGTTAAACAAAATTTGCCCCCGAGTGAAACACAATTTTTCACCACACCAACACAAGTTCTAGCTAGCTTATTTGTAGCGCGTTTATGAATACGGGTTTAAGGTTACTACAGAGCCACGACAGATTAAAGATTAAATCTCAAGATTCTAGGATCATTAGAGTGTTTAAGCTTTATAATTGGAATGAAAATTAGTATTCGTTGAACAATGACGGAATATGCTCATAGAATGTTACTAATTTTTGAAATGAAAATTCATCTCTTTAAATATCTTTCAAGCGAGCGAAGCAATTCGCGGACTCATTAAACAGTGAATTACTCCGTAAAATATTTGTATTAAGAACAAATCTTCAACCGCCATCACCAGTTTGTTCTGTCAAATGGTTTGAATTAAGAATCGGACTGGTTTGGGACCCGAAGTGTCTCGAGGGACGTCAAGCGACGTCGCTACTCCCGACCGCTGGAGTACAAATTCAATTTCGTTCGTTCTCCTATTTGCACAGTCCATTTCGGTATTGCTAGGATATTGCGAGATACAGGAGTGGATTTTATTCTAGTGAAATTCACTACCGACAACAATGGTTTCGGAAAGGCACATTAACTGGGAGATAAACAATTCCGTTTTGTTTAAAGAGTCACTGATATGTAATGATCTAATCCAGCCATTCTCAAAGTGTGTTCCGCGGAACCCTAGGGTTCCGCGACACCCCTGCAGGGGTTCCGCAAGAATTTAGAATTATGCTTATTAATAAAACAAGCAACAACGGTTGCACTCCGGGAGTGCCGATAGAAGTGAAAACTCACCTCACTATGTTACCGACGCCCGGTAACACGATACATACGTTTAGCGGAGGTATTCTATTTATTTATTATATATTATTATCATTCTCAAATAAGATCACACTTTTTCATTGACATGTTTATTTACATACTTTACAACGTCAAATTATTTGAACATAGGTAAAGAGTCTCGAAAAGGAATCCGCAACATAAATGTCAAATAACATTGAGTTTTTCTTTATTGATTTAAATGCCATCTATATTAACCTAACCTAACCAAACCTATCCTATTGAAGCGCGGCACCCTACCGCGGCGCGCGAGGCTGCCCGCCTCCGCGCCGAGGCGCCGGGCCCAAGCACCGCGAGCCGATTATGAGTGGCCATCTAAACCTTACGCCCCTTACGGTCCTTACGGTCACGTGATCGCCGCGACGCTGTCTCGAGTTTATCATTTTTTTCCCCACCTCAAAAAGCGCCCAGCGCCGCTAAAGAAGTTTTCACTTTAAAAATACACTTCTAAAAACTATTGTTTTATTGTAGGGTTCCATCAAGTATTTCGCTTTCCAAAAGGGTTCTATCAAAAAAAGATTGAGAACCGCTGATCTAATCAAGTTTCGAGTTTACCCAGTCAAATCCACCCACGTTTAGGATAATATTATTCCAACAAACAATAATATTAAAGTTTGCTCGCTGTTTGCTGTACAGGCTTGACAGCAGGTATTCAAAGCGATGTTAGAAATTAAAATTTACAAAATAAAAGGAAAATTTCCCATTTGAATGTAAATAACGCCGGGCATTATTTTGTCCCTCTCGCTATGCAGGTGGCATTGAAACAAGAAAAAAAACGAGAACCGCAAATAAGAAAATTATAAAAGTCGACGAAATCTAAATACAAGCCTTTTGTTCGTTATACTTTTTTATTATGTCATCGGCAATTCGCTCGTTTTACCTACCGACTTAGTGAGATTGTTGAACCGGTGGTCGGTAGAGAATCACTGTTTTTACTAGCCAAAAAATGTTTATGGGCATTTTTTTTTGTTCTCCCCTACACTTTTTTTTCAAATTTAGGATTTTTTATGTTATTTCTACTCAGAATCACGAGCTCTTTGTATCTTAATAGGAGAAAAAAGGGTCCTAAGGTTTTTATTTCCATTCCTTCACCATTTTTCATAGACTTTGTATGGCGGTCGCGGAATGGAAAGATCGAAAAATGTATGGAAATTTTGGGACACTTTTTTCTCCTATTAGGATAGAAAGAGCTCGTGATTCTAAGTAGAAATAACATAAAAAATCCCAAATTTGAAAAAAAAGTGTAGGGACAAGAAAAAAAAGCGGCCAAGTGCGAGTCGGACTCGCCCATGAAGGGTTCCGTATTTAGGCGATTTATGACGTATTAAAAAAAACTACTTACTAGATCTCGTTCAAACCAATTTTCGATGGAAGTTTACATGGTAATGTACATCATATATTTTTTTTAGTTTTATGATTCTCTTATTTTAGAAGTTACAGGGGGGGGACACACATTTTACCACTTTGGAAGTGTCTCTCGCGCAAACTATTCAGTTTAGAAAAAATGATATTAGAAACCTCAATATCATTTTTGAAGACCTATCCATAGATACCCCACACGTATGGGTTAGATGAAAAAAAAAATTTTGAGTTTCAGTTCGAAGTATGGGGAACCCCAAAAATTTATTGTTTTTTTCTATTTTTGTGTGAAAATCTTAATGCGGTTCACAGAATACATCTACTTACCAAGTTTCAACAGTATAGTTCTTATAGTTTCGGAGAAAAGTGGCTGTGACATACGGACGGGCAGACAGACGGACAGACGGACAGACGGACAGACAGACAGACAGACAGACATGACGAATCTATAAGGGTTCCGTTTTTTGCCATTGGGCCTTAACATTTGGAGTTGAAACTCTAGGTCCATGGGGTCCCAGCGCGCATAAGTTGTTCGCAGAAATCGCGAAGGGTCTGGTTGACGTAACTGGTGACCGAAGAGCTGGCGGCTACCTCGCACAACGTATCAGCATTGCGATACAGCGAGGAAATGTCGCCAGCATCCTTGGTACAATGCCTCAAGGGCCTATTTTAGATTTAAGCTAGTTTTTAATTTCTTTTAGTAATACACTGTATATATCTTGTTTGTAAATAAATGATTATATATATTTGTGAAAAAAAATATATATATATATGAATGTCTTATTACATTATAACGAAAATTGATAATCATCTAAAAGGCCGCTTAAGCGGCGGAAACAAGCGGCCGCCATCTTAATGCTTTTCATTTTTGCCCTAATCATGATGAAAATTGATACTTACTTATCTGAGAAGTCCCAAGTCTTCTTAATAGAAAACTGAAGTCAAAATTGTATTAAAAAGCACCATCTCGAATTTCTTCATTTTTTGCTCTAATCATTATGAAAATCATGAATCAAGAAGTTTGTTTTAAAGTTACACTTGTCTCAGATAACAATAAATATCTCATATTTATTCGTTAGACGTATTGAAAATTGATATCTGAGGATTCGAAAGGCACTTTAATAGAAATCCTAATTGTAAAAAATATATTACAACAAGTACCTATGGGCTATATTGTTAGAAGACTCTAAACAAGGCATGTAGGTAGGTATCGTACACAAAGCATGTAGGTAGGTATAGGTAGTAGGTGTAACTAGGCGGCGAGATGTACATGACGGAGTACAATGCGAGGCGTGTATTCATTAGATTAATATTATGTTCACAGATTATTAATTGCTTAGTTGCATTGGATTTCGAGGCTGTAGTTTGAGTATGTATCTAATTTAATTAACTTAGGCAATCGAGTCTCACTACAAATTAATATACCTACCTGTAATGGTAAATTAATATACGTACGTACCATTTTTAAGTATAATTGTAGTGTATAATCAATGCGACCATAATATAAATATTTATCATTATGTTTGTCATTATGTACAATATGTATTAAATTAAGGAGAATTTGAACCGAATGCTATATTATGTTTTCTTCAACAAGCTGGACTTTTTGTTGCTTTCCGAGTGCGTATTCTTGTGTATGCCCGAGTTACAATAAAAATATAGGTACTCTCATCACGAAATGTGTGCATTATAATTATACCTACTGCATATATGACCCAGTCTCACTGACTTGACGACAGTCGAGCTAACTGTGAAGTAAATCCGGAACCCCACTGCTGCGGACGCCACGCACGCACGCACACGCTGTAGGTACATATCCACGTGGACCCATTGGTCTAGCCGCATGTGTCAACATTTCCACAGTAACCAACGCAGGTATACCTACGCTAAACACGTCTCCCACGCGGGTACGTTAATCATTGGTCAACATTCCCCACTGCGGCGCACACGCCTTACGCTGCGCATGAAAAGTACCGCGTGAACTTAAACTTTTTTTATTTTTATACCCCGTCCGTAGCAAACAAGCCCTACGGCCCTCTTGATGGTAAGAACTCGCTGTAGTAGCCTATGTTTTTTTTTTATACTTAACACTTCTGTGGCAAACAAGCAAGCCTGCCTGCCTGGTAAGCAGTCACGGTAGCCTATGTTAATATACCACTTCGGTGGCAAACAAGCATACGGCAGGCCGTAGGCAGGCAGGCCTGATGGTAAGCAGGTCACCGTGGCCTATGGTTTTAAAAACTACAATCAAGGCGCACGACTCATCTCACCCGCTCCCCCGCAGACAGTATACGGCATTCGTTTATAGGTAGCAAGGGTCGCGTGCGCCGCAGTGGGGCGCCGCCTGCAACGACCGGTGCTTATATGATTTTATCTAGATATAGAGTTAACAAATAGGAACACATTACACTTCATTATTAATCATGAAACTGCTACAACGTTTGGACTTAAATCCATGCTGGCAGTTAATATCTGTGCCAAGTGCTTAATTAAACGGATTTGCGGACGAAGCTGGTGCTGATAATGAGTGAAATGTAATGACTTTATCGAGCTGAGGATAAAGAGTTGGCAGCAATACACTACTAAAAGCGACAACTAAAATATTCCCAAATACTTACCTAACTAATTAAAGGTACTTACGATGGTTAAAATAATAATTAAAGGTAATACAGGGTGTAACAAAAATAATGGGGATACGTTTAAGGGGGTATTCGATATCGTGTCCCGATGAGCAAAACGTAGAAAGTCCGAGGTTCTTATAATGTAACTATTTATTTTTGTTTCTAATGCACCGCTTACAATCTTTTCTGCTTTGCCCTGAGGTTGACTGGTAGAGAATGCCTCATGGCATTAAGTTCGCCTTTTGTACAATAAAGTACCAAAATTCAAGCAAGTACCCATAACATGAGACAAAACACTGACATGTTTTGTAGGTACTTTTCTGTCATGCTTATCGACTTGAAATTCGGTCATAAAATCAGTCGGCCGCCGCGGGTTGAGGCAATTCCTTTCGGGCGGTGTGGTGCGTTGCTTTGTTTTTTTTTTTGTATTTATTTTGTTCATTGCGTCTATAAGATTTTTTTAACCCCCGACGAAAAAAAGTGGTTGATGTCTACCTATAGAATTATTCAAGTATATATTATGTGCACTCTGTCGATTTTCAAACTATAGTTTATCTATCATATAGGTAGTAAGTGTAAACTCTGTACACAATATTATAAACGGTTTGAGACAGTTTACTTAGGTTGCACAAATATGTACCGCGGCAAGGCCCGAGGCAAGTTTTACTGAAGTGGCTGAGCTAGTGTTTACCGAGAGACCAAGTGCCCTGACTACAACTTATGCTGTAAGAGCAATGTAAAGGTAGGAGGCGTTTTGCAACAACAAGGAAGTATGTATAATAATTCCGTACAAGGCGGGAAGAAGTTGATAACTCGCGGAAAAAAATGGAAGAAATTTGAACCTTATGTAATTTAATTTAAAGTACTAATTTCTTTAATAAAATATCTCGAGTTATCAACTTCTTCCCGCCGTGTACCAAATTAAAGGTATAGGAGAGCTAGGAATAAGTGGAGGTCCAATCGGATACAACAATATTATAATTAAAAACACTTACCCTTAAATTTATTGTTGGTTCACAAGATGTTGAACTTGTTATATATTTATGTTTGTGACGTCAAGTTCTGCATTCAGTGGGTACTCTTCAATTATCTTTGTTTTGACAAACTATCGTTGCCCAAACAAGTATCCGAGTGTAGCTGAAAAAGTTGACAGCGGAGTAGTGATGGGTAGGACATCAATTTAAAATGAGTTTGTATGAGTACCTCATTTTCTAAAATGAGGTGTTACAATGTCTTACTTCAAATGAGGTGAGGTACTAGCATATTTTCAGCGTCGACTATTCCATTAATTCCAACGGCGACAAAAATATTTAATGTATATACATATTTATGTATTCATCACTTCCTTTATAAATAAATAAATAGTAACATTTAATTGGAGTGCAATTCTGGAGGTTAAGAATAGAACTTTTAGGAGAAAGATAATTTTAGAATCAAGTAAAATGAATAGAGGAGTGAAGTAAGACATTTTTGCGGTACGAAGTACTGCGACAAATTAACAAAATGAGTGGTACAAATGAGGTGCCTCACGAGTGAGCGACTCAACACTACAGCGGAGCCCTAAAACTACGAAGTTGTACAAAAGGATCAACATGACGAGAGGAAATGAAGACACCGTCAGCCACCGCGACTTACCCACTGAAATGAGCATTGTAATTTCCTTTAGAGTCATCTGAGGGAAACAAGTTAGGTCATTTTTTTATGACCAAGGTTTAATGGAATATTTCTTGAGATGTTTTTATTTCTTTTTGAACATAAATTAGATATTTTCACCGCCCAGCTCGTAAATGCTCTTTTAATAGTTGTATTTTATCTACAAGAGTGACAAACTGTTAATTATTATGGAATTTTTGATTTTTTGTTAATTCGAAGTTGATTTGTAATGTTCTATACCTATTTTCCTCGTGTTGTGTTTCAATCGGGAGCAAAGTTTGTTTAACCGTCGTGCCTTAATATAATCGCAACGCTTGGCCGATTTTAGTTTTCGAACCACTCGCTATGCTCGTAGTTTAAGTTTGGAATCTTTCGCTTGTTCGGTATCAATATTAATACGAGGGGCTATACAATAACTTTGCCCCTTTTGTAAAACAATTAGGTAGGTTATAGCATATTATTTCGGATAGAACAATTAGGTACTTATAGTATATTATATTGATGTGTAATTTGATCGGCCTCTGAACCTCTGATCAATAGCCTATTAACATTCGTGTATATCATTTGGCTTTACCATGCATTTGAAATTTGATTATTCACCGTTGCATTTGTTTGTTTAACTCAACTTGTTGTTGCAGATTTCTACATAATGAAGAAATTTTTAATGAATGATGGTTAAACGGCAAGAACACTAAAAGCAGTGAACTCTTCACACCGGAGTTATTGTACAAAAAATAAATAATATACTGCCGTATTCGAACTTCAAGATATTCACAAGAGACGAAACGTACTAGATCCATTCTAGATACGTTATAGTTTAGATTTCAACTAGTTCTCTTTTGCAGCGCAATTCGGGCAACCAATTGTCACTTTTACGATAGATCGTGTTAGATATTATCTATTAGATGTGAATTAGATCTCTTAGTAATATCTTGTGGAAATCGTTCAAAATTATCTCCAGAATCGCGGAAATGTAGTTAACGGTTAGATCTTAAACATATCGTTATCGTATCTTGGCGATGTCTAATAGATATCTATTACAAAATCCGAATCGGGCCCATAAACGAACGATCGACATGGTAAGTAAGTACCTAACATGAGGAAATTTAAGACCTAATTTTTTTATATAAAATTGTGCTAAAATCAATTCAATAAACAAAACATGTTATTTTATTTCCCATTTGATAATTTAGCGCAACGGACTGCTGGACCTTATCTATCTAATACCTTTAAACGAGCAATTCTTGTTTATTTATATATTTATTTATTTATTTATTTATATATATATTTCGGGGATCTCGGAAACAGCTCTAACAATTTCGATGAAATTTGCTATATGGGGCTTTTTGGAGGCGAAAAATCAATCTAGCTAGGTCTTATCTCTAGGAAAACGCGCATTTCCGAGTTATTATATAGATATTCCATATAAAAAGCGGCCAAGTGCGAGTCGGACTCGCCCATGAAGGGTTCCGTATTTAGGCGATTTATGACGTATTAAAAAAAAACTACTTGCTAGATCTCGTTCAAACCAATTTTCGGTGGAAGTTTACATGGTAATGTACATCATATATTTTTTTTAGTTTTATCATTCTCTTATTTTAGAAGTTAGGGGGGGGGGGACACACATTTTACCACTTTGGAAGTGTCTCTCGCGCAAACTATTCAGTTTAGAAAAAAATGATATTAGGAACCTCAATATCATTTTTGAAGACCCATCCATAGATATCCCACACGTATGGGTTTGATGAAAAAAAAAATTTTGAGTTTCAGTTCGAAGTATGGGGAACCCCAAAAATTAATTGTTTTTTTTCTATTTTTGTGTGAAAATCTTAATGCGGTTCACAGAATACATCTACTTACCAAGTTTTAACAGTATAGTTCTTATAGTTTCGGAGAAAAGTGGCTGTGACATACGGACGGACAGACAGACGGACAGACAGACGGACAGACAGACAGACAGACAGACATGACGAATCTATAAGGGTTCCGTTTTTTGCCATTTGGCTACGGAACCCTAAAAATGACACAGTACATCACCAGCGAATTCTTAAGCTTGAGACAACACACAATCTAGAAACAACAAAAACACACTATACTCAGTATACTCGTACATATCATGTACACTACCTACCTACATCTATTTTTATTGCATAGCACCCTACTATTTATGTGCGTACTATTATAAGCCCATAACTATATACAATTATACATATAGCAGGTAGGTACCTAAATTAGTAATCAATAAAACAAAGTCTGATTTGACTCCACTGTAATAGCCGATGCATAATATTATTATGCACCGTAAATTAGTTAAATTACGTTCGAAAATTCATTCAATTAATCAGCGGTTCTCAATCTTTGTTTTTGACGGAACCCTTTTGGAAAGCGAAATACTTCATGTAACCCTACAATACGGTGGCGGCATAGTAAAATTTTTCGAGGCGACTAAAGCATAGTGTTCTAAATTCTTGCGGAACTCCTGCAGGGGTGTCGCGGAACCCTAGGGTTCCGCGGAACACACTTAGAGTATAGCTGGATTAAATAATCAGGTAGGTACCGAATTCTTCGGTCTAGGTAACGGAATGCTAATTTCAACTGGTTTTCCATTTTATTATTATTCCGGACATTATATTGATATTTTAAGAAATTAAAACGTATCTGCCATAGTTTATACTTAAATATTTACATTTGTCATCAAAATGCCGCCGCCCGCCAGTCACAACTATTATTGAACAGCCAAAGGAAATACGATCAACCGGACATCGTCATAAAATCGTACGAGGAAAACTTATTGGCAGAGCAACTTTATTGGTAGGTACTATCGTGACATAGCTGATCCCTCATAAAAATATGTATCGATATTGTAAGAAAAATATGACGGCAAACTTACGTTAACGCTTCGCACGACCCTAGTATATAGTTCAAGCGAATATGAACGTTCAATTCAGTTTTTACGACGGTCCAACGGGCAAAATTGCTTGGCTTGCTGATTCAGGGATATCGAATACTGCAGTACATTGTGCCGGGTGTGAAATACAGGAGGTGTGGTAGTGAACGCCATAATTTTGTTTGCGAAGATGTTTCGTATCGGGTTATCTAGCGGCCCTTTTATCTTTAAAATTATCATTTATATTATATACTATTATAATATTGGTACACGTACAGTAAATAACTACTATTTAACTACCACTTGCCAAAATGTCATCAGGAGTTTATGATTTGAAGTCTTTTAATTTACTATAAGGACTCTATACTCACGTGCATAAAATTGAAGACTTATTAAGCGACAACAAAACAAACAAAACAACATTGCGAAAAGAAGGCATTGACACCTTTGTTAGTTACTTTACATGTAGGTTTTTAACACGGTTTTATTTTAATCTCCTCGTACGCGTAACGCATACCATTACCTACCCATGTCTACAACAAAAATTTAATTCATTTACAAGGTACTTATTCCCTGTGTATAAATACTAGTAGTTCGCCCCGAACTGAGAACTCGCGGTTAACCAAAAATTATATAGCGATTGACTTTGTTGCACCTACTTAGGTACTCGTATAGTGCGACATAAAATAATAGAAAATAAATGAGGGCGTCACTTTCTACGTAACTGTCACATTTTTGACGTAAAATGCTTACACATGGCAACAATTTAGTATGGACATTTTTGAGTTCCATTTTATTTAATTTCTACTATTTTATGTCGCTCTATAGGCGGCAAAATGGTTCAAAGATCCCGTGGATTTATTGCAAGGTCTGTGGAGCCCTTAGCTGATTGATTTAAGCAAAGAGTAGTATGTATAATATAGTTGGCCAAGCAGATCTTGTCAGTAGAAAAAATGTAGGCGCGAAGGGATATGGTCTCAGAAAATTTGAGTTTCGCGCCTTTTTCTACTGACAAGATTTGCTTTTTTGCATCAATTTTGAAGCGCCATTTACAAATTTAGCGTTAAGTAATATAGATGGCGCTATTTTTTCGAATAAAGGGCTTCGTATACGACTGTCCCTCCCCTGGATTTAAGTCACCACCATAGAGATTAAAATAAACTGTATCTGTGCTAAGCCGAAATATTTCCTGTCAAATGTCAAATACATATATTACGTTTATTCTATTTTATTTTTATCTTGCTAATTATTTCAAAATGGTAAATTTAAAAACGATATTATAAAAGTGTAAGTCGAGCTCTTTCATTTGATACTAAACTCGACCATGTTTCTTGCAAAAAAATGACCAGAATAGCAAGACCTCTCACAAACAGCTTTTTGGCCTTCTAAGCTCTTCTAGCTCAATAACCTCTTGATCGGGCCTGCTCATAATTTAATGGCTAAAATATAATGCCCTCGACTACACGTTTACCCAATTTCATTTAAATTAGAACAAATTTACTTAAGTTATTGAGTATCAAACTATCTTCTGACAGTTCAGCTTAAAAACATCGAAATGCCGAGACGTGCCGCTAGCCAGCCGCGTGTTCAAAGTCGAATGTAAGAACTTCGCTTCGCTTCGCTCGCTCGTTCGATAATACGTAGGTTGATTTTATTAATACGATGTATAAATATGAAGTCAATTACGTAGGTAGGTACATAATTACCATAAATCGACCGTTTACTAATAACCATTAGGACTAATGTTGGGATCTGAATAAGCCGGCTGATACATTTCCAGCACGTAAACTCCGGACAGAAATAAAAAAGCTGGCAAGTAACAAACCATACATATATTCGAGGTAATATGGGGGGAAATTTAGTATGAAATTGATACCTAGGCATTGTGTATATTTAGTTTTTTTAAAGTAGCTAATGTATTAATAACGAATGATTTCAAAAATATGAGAATATTATTTGGGTATCTTTCGCACCAAACTACCTATTTAATTCATGCATCTGATCTTGAAATAATCCATACTAATCCATACTATCCATACTTAATATTATAAATGCGAAAGTGTGCCTGTCTGTCTGTTACTTCGTCACGCTTAAACCGCTGAACCGATTTTGTTATAATATAATGTGGTATGGAGATAGTTTGAGTCCCGGGGAAGGACATTAGTTTTTATCCCAGAAATCACCCTTTAAGGGGGTGAGAACGGGGGTGGAAATGTGTATAGGAAATCGATGAAAAGCAGATTGGGTAAAAATAAGCTGCCCATATTACTAACTCCACGCAGACGAAGTCGCGGGCAAAAGCTAGTAATAAATATTGTTTTTATTTTTATTTTCCTCAAGAACTTAAAGCGTCATGGCTGTGTGAGTCGAGCAATAGCCGCCCCACAGATGGCCAGCGTAAATATTTACGTAAATTGAAATTTCAAATGGATACAGTTATGGCTCGGATATTGCTTTCTGAATTTCAGACATGTTTCTGCACCTTTTATTTAATATTAACTGGATTTTTTTAAACAGTAGGTTATTATGAAAACAATATGTACCTATTTAATTAACATATTTTATTTCGTATTAGAAAATAAATCGTGCATGAACATTAGGAGACAGCACAGGAGCCTCTTGATATTGGCGCAAAGTGTGAATGTCAAGTTTAAGTTTCCGATATAGGTCACAAGATGGCAAAACCTACAACACGCAATGGTGCGTGCGTTCACTGTAGGGGGCAGCACCGGCCTGCTTTGGCGTGATGTGTCAATGTCAAGTTTAAGTTTCCGGTTGAAATAGGTCACAAGCTGGCAGACCCTCCAATGTGCAAGCTCTCTATTCTAACTTCTCACTCTCGTAAAGATCATCTCCATTTCAATTCAATTCAATTCATATTTATTACAGATAACAAAAGATCCATATTACATTAAAATTAAAATCACGAACACAATAAAGATAATAATTTAAAATTAAAACAATATTCCAATAAAAATTAAATTAAAATAGACACATTACATTATATTTCGTCTATTACCTAATTAAATCACATTTCATCTTACACACGAAATGGAGACGAACTTTACGAGTACCCTAAAAACATAGATGTGAAGTGAAAGCCAAGTTCAATATGAAGTACGAGTCTCTATGCGTTGTTGCCAAGTTCTGTGTTGAAATAGAAAATCATTGGCCTTGAGCAAATGTTTACAAAAATCGAGGTACAAAGACGAACTTATTCCCATAAGAGATCTCTTCCAGCTAACCTTAGAGTATATCATATATCATCTATAGATGAGTGGAATATTCTAATAAGATTGTCTATCTAATGAAAACTCAGAATGTACAATAATGTAAAGAAATATATTATCGTCTACAAATAAATAATAAAATACACGAATATTAACATTATTGAATAAAATATATAAAATAAATACTAGCATACAAAATATTTACAGTACATATAAGCAATATTTCCCTCGCTCTCTTTACAATAAGAGAGATAATAAAACATTATCTTTGTAAATGCACCAAAGCAAGCATCTTCACCGGAAGTGCTATTTGTCGCCGCACTCCGCACTTCCGGTGAGCTTGCGGTCTCATCTTATTATTATTTCTTGTTTTATATAGTATACCACACGATTGAACGATTTTTAGGGTTCCGTACCCAAAGGGCAAAAACGGGACCCTATTACTAAGACTCCGCTGTCCGTCCGTCCGTCCGTCCGTCCGTCTGTCACCAGGCTGTATCTCACGAACCGTGATAGCTAGACAGTTGAAATGTTCACAGATGATGTACTTCTGTTGCCGCTATAACAACAAATACTAAAAACAAAGATTTAAGTAAAATAAAGATTTAAGTGGGGCTCCCATACAACAGACGTGATTTTTGACCGAAGTTAAGCAACGTCGGGCGGGGTCATTACTTGGATGGGTGACCGTTTTTTTGCTTGTTTTTTTTTTTGCTTGTTTTGCTCTATTTTTTGTTGATGGTGCGGAACCCTCCGTGCGCGAGTTTGGCCGAGACTTGGCCGGTTTTTTTCAGTGGTTAAAAGATTTCATTCGTAAACGTAGTAACATAAACACACTTGGAGTCTGTTCGGAAAGAGAAGAGTCGTGGAATGTATTGGGCCCCATACATTCCACGACTCTCCTCTTTCCGCACAGACTCTAAATATAGTTCCAGAGGTTAAGATATAGGTAGCTGACAACAGTATTACTAAATTTTCTAGAGATTATCCTTATTTATTTAAAAACCTTAGAAATGAATGACATTCAAAAGTTAAAGTAAGATATTTAAAATGTTTTATGCATATTTATAATATTTTTGCATGTACCTATTAATGACGTTGCTGAGCGTTTTTTTTTTAAGTTGTCCCCTACACTTTTTTTTTTCAATTTTGGGATTTTTATGTTATTTTGACTCAGAATCACGAGCTCTTTCTATCCTAATAGGAGAAAAAAAGTGTCCCAAAATTTCCATACATTTTTTGATTTTTAGGGTTCCGTACCCAAAGGGTAAAAACGGGACCCTATTACTAAGACTCCGCTGTCCGTCCGTCCGTGCGTCCGTCCGTCCGTGCGTCCGTCCGTCCGTCCGTCTGTCACCAGGCTATATCTCACGAACCGTGATAGCTAGACAGTTGAAATTTTCACAGATGATGTATTTCTATTGCCGCTATAACAACAAATACTAAAAACAGAATAAAATAAAGATTTAAGTGGGGCTCCCATACAACAAACGTGATTTTTGACCGAAGTTAAGCAACGTCGGGCGGGGTCAGTACTTGGATGGGTGACCGTTTTTTTGCTTGTTAGGGTTCCGTAGCCAAATGGCAAAAAACGGAACCCTTATAGATTCGTCATGTCTGTCTGTCTGTCCGTCTATCCGTCCGTATGTCACAGCCACTTTTCTCCGAAACTATAAGAACTATACTGTTGAAACTTGGTAAGTAGATGTATTCTGTGAACCGCATTAAGATTTTCACACAAAAATAGAAAAAAAAAACAATAAATTTTTGGGGTTCCCCATACTTCGAACTGAAACTCAAAATTTTTTTTTTCATCAAACCCATACGTGTGGGGTATCTATGGATAGGTCTTCAAAAATGATATTGAGGTTTCTAATATCATTTTTTTCTAAACTGAATAGTTTGCGCGAGAGACACTTCCAAAGTGGTAAAATGTGTGTCCCCCCCCCCCTGTAACTTCTAAAATAAGAGAATGATACAACTAAAAAAAACATATGATGTACATTACCATATAAACTTCCACCGAAAATTGGTTTGAACGAGATCTAGTAAGTAGTTTTTTTTTATACGTCATAAATCGCCTAAATACGGAACCCTTCATGGGCGAGTCCGACTCGCACTTGGCCGCTTTTTAGGGTTCCGTAGCCAAATGGCAAAAAACGGAACCCTTATAGATTCGTCATGTCTGTCTGTCTGTCTGTCCGTCTGTCCGTCTGTCCGTCTGTCTGTCCGTCCGTATGTCACAGCCACTTTTCTCCGAAACTATAAGAACTATACTATTGAAACTTGGTAAGTAGATGTATTCTGTGAACCGCATTAAGATTTTCACACAAAAATAGAAAAAAAACAATAAATTTTTGGGGTTCCCCATACTTCGAACTGAAACTCAAAAAATTTTTTTTCATCAAACCCATACGTGTGGGGTATCTATGGATAGGTCTTCAAAAATGATATTGAGGTTTCTAATATATATTTTTTCTAAACTGAATAGTTTGCGCGAGAGACACTTCCAAAGTGGTAAAATGTGTGTCCCCCCCCTGTAACTTCTAAAATAAGAGAATGATAAAACTAAAAAAAATATATGATGTACATTACCATGTAAACTTCCACGGAAAATTGGTTTGAACGAGATCTAGTAAGTAGTTTTTTTTTATACGTCATAAATCGCCTAAATACGGAACCCTTCATGGGCGAGTCCGACTCGCACTTGGCCGCTTTTTTTTTGCTAGTTTTGCTCTATTTTTTGTTGATGGTGCGGAACCCTCCGTGCGCGAGTCCGACTCGCACTTGGCCGGTTTTCCATTCCGCGACCGCCATACAAAGACTATGAAAAATGGTAACGGAATGGAAATAAAAACCTTAGGACACTTTTTTTCTCCTATTAGGATAGAAAGAGCTCGTGATTCTGAGTAGAAGTAACATAAAAAATCCCAAATTTGAAAAAAAAGTGTAGGGGACAACTTAAAAAAAAAACGCCCTGCTGCACTGCCGCACGATTATTATAATGTAAATTACCATGAGCGCAAATAAAGCGAAATTCCTTGAAATACATACGGATCACAAATGTCCGAATTACAAAACATAGTTCAAGGGTTGACTGGAAGAAATCCCTTATAAATTCGCCTTGGTACATTTCATATATATTGTTTTAATTGTACAATAAAGTGTTTACATACATAGTCCCGTGTACGGGAAAACATTTTTAGCAAACATCTCGCGTCTTTGGCCTTCTATTCATGGTGCTTAAATTTTACTTAGTTTACGAGATATCAATGTTTTCTTTAATTACGAAACTCGGACAAGCTAAAGCACTCAACGGTCAGACAGAAGTAGAAATTAAGCATAATTTGCATCAGAAAGCAAACTTCCGCAAGTTGGGCGTTAAATTTGTTATTCAGATATTTCATGGCTAATGAAGATTTATATCCTTCTACTCATTATTTTGCCTACCAGTTCAATTTGTTTCTAATTTATATTCAATTTACAAACTAAGTTAAGCCTTTGTGGATTTTAAGTCAGTTTGTATACAAATGTACAATATTTATCGTTTGCATTCCCTTATTGCGCTTAATATAACTTGCCGCCATAGAAACCGTTAACTCGAACTTTATATTTAATTGGTAGAAATATTACGTCATTCAATAGTACCAACATTATCAGTTCCATACTGGGGGCCGATTTTCGAATTTCGATCATTCGATTTTGTCACTCGAAAATCGGTGGAAAACGGCGAAACTCTAATTTTTGAAAAACGAGTGATAGAAATTTGGAATCGAGTGGTACTGACCACTCGTTTTCAATTCTATTAGTAGAATTTATATTATGCCTAATAGTGGAGATATTACTGAACGAAATACACGAAATCGAGCGGTCGAAATTCAAAAATCGGCCCCCTGCGCTTTAAATTATTGTGAGAAATGTTGAACTCAATTTCCCAATGAGGCAATATTTTGTCGGAGCAGATAAACAGCTAATTCGAAGAGATTAGCTGTGTTTGCGTATTTATGGTATTAAGCTGCTGGATTTATTGATAGTTGGGTTATCATAATACAACCATGAATTATAACTTTGCGGATATGTACTTAACTATTTAACCACTACATGCGATTTGTCTCTCTTATGAATAAATATTTGGCTATTACCCGTAGATGTAGATAGGTAATCACAATATTATTTTAGGTAGGTACATAGATGTTGAAAGAATCTAGTTTTATAGGGAGATGATTGATGATGATCATCATCATTTTAGCGTTGTCCTGACATTTTGCCACGGCTCATTTGGAGAGCTTGGGGTTCGCTTGGAAACCTAATCCCAAGAATTTACATAGCCACTAGTTTTTACAAAAGAGACTGCTACTTAAGCTTCAAATCCAGAGGTGAAATTAGGCCTTATTGAGACAAGTCTGGTTTCCTCACGATGCGTTTATTTACTTAAAAGCGATTGGTAAACATAAAATGATGTGCCGTTCATAAGTTCTGAAAAACTCATTAGTATGAAACCGGGTTCGATTCGGTTCGTAACTTGCAGTATGAAAGTCGTACCCATCCTGGTCGCTAGGCTATCCACGCTCTCCAATAACCACCAGACTGCATTGCTAAAATAAATGTGAGAAGAGTACTTATAAATGTCTTAATAAAAAAAAAACACTTTTTAATAGACTTATTTTAGGGGGTCAGGAGTTCATTATGTTTACGAAGTTACATTATTTATCAAAACATAAAGAATAAAACGAAATACCTAAGATTAGTTTTGTAAAAAAAAAAATATGCCCATACATTCTACTAGGGTTCTTGGACAGTTAGTTCAAACGCAATAAATCGCAGCTTAATTATTATTTAATCTTTATTGCACAAAAGAAAATACAATCGTATAAAAGGCGGACTTAATGCTATGAGGCTAAATAAAGTGTATGTGTAAAATGTAGGCTGTATTGTGTTTATTAGAAATAACTTATTCTTGATGTTTTGCCTATCGACATCGTTCCCTTTAAGTACTTATTTCGTTTCAACTTAATAAATGTTATGGATACCTATCGGCGATATATAATGTTTGGTAATTATTACACATTGGCAATTACACATTTTTAAATAATGACCTGAGAGAGCGATCTCAAATTATTTCTAACACTAAACAAACACATTTTTCTTGAGCTTAATATGGCAGTATTGAATCACGAACGAATCACACAAATCACGTATAGCAGATCGCAGCGCTCAGCTTTCATATTGGCGCCATCTATGTCAAAACCGGCGAACCTCTAATAAAGCGTCGACACCAAACTAGCTTTGTATTTGCAGAGCGCTGTGTATACAGATACTTTACATTACCGTCTATAGATAGAGGTGTTAGTCACGTTTCAACATGAGAGCTGAAAGTTTTTTTGTTCAAACTAGGGTTAAATGAACTGCCCTAGAACATTAACGTCATTTTAATTGCCTCACGAAACGCCGGCTTAGTCGTGATTATCAAAGTTGTGTGCTTATTAAGTAAGTAAAAAGAAATACTGGCTGTATCGTATCAACTATGAAATTACTACCGAGCATAATACAGCATGCGACATGCGACGTTCGATGTACCTACTTTTGGGAAATAAACTAGTAACTAAGTATGTATTTATGGACAAAAAAGAGTTTTAGTGGTCTCGTGAGTATGTCTGCCAAATATAAGTACTGTTTTTAAGAATAACAGAGCAACCATTAACATTATTACCGCAGGGTGGTACGGGAGTTGCTATTGACTTTTGAGTGTTTATGTTACCAGAATTGTTCGAGTATTAAGTACCTACGAGTAGGTATGTGTTTGTAAGATAATTTAAAACAAACAAACAGTACAATAACAGTATCATTGCAATAAGAGTGGTTAATGAAAATCAGAAACATAAGATATATAAAAACACTAACTTCTGCAGGGAGTCGTCTGCAGGAAATGATGATGATGATTATTGATAAGTATAAACTGTCCTTTGCCTATTCCCAGGCATCAAACTATCTTCGAAAGGAACCCGTAAACGTTCAGATATACCTACAATCATCTTCAAACCAAATCAAATATATTATACGTAGGCTACTTGTAATTAGAATCACCATTCAATTGTTCCGTAGGCTATTGCCGATTTATTCCACACCACTCCTCTCGTTGAGAAGGATCTCTTAGCACGGGACCACTTGATCTATCCGCACTTGAAAAACAGGATACGTAATGCAGTAGGGGAAACCGGGGCTACAATTTTCAGTTTTTGAAAATGTCACATAATCATTCTTACCCCGTGACTGGTTAACAAGTTTAAAAAGAACCATCTTTTATAAACCAAATAAAGATTATCACCGGTCCTTCATAAGTCTAACAAAGAATCCAATCCAAGTGGTTCCAATTTAGCTTCCAAGATGTGTCCTACATTAAGTAAGGTACGAAAATTATGTATTACCTACATAAATAAAATAAAGATGTTCTTTATTAAGGTATCAACCCATCTAATTTTTTAGGTACCTGAGTTAATTAATGATCATCATCATCATACCAGTATTTTATCGCCCACTGCTGAGCATATAGGCCTCTCTTCGAGTACCTCATTTATTCCGATTAAGTTAGGTAATTAAAACCAAAAAAGTTTTGCTTTTGAAAAACTAGAACAGTTCAAAAGATTTATTTTATTAAGGGAACAAATTCAAGCCTCATTCGTTCCCTGGCATAGAATTCCCGTACTGCAGTGTGGTGTACTACGACGCAGCACGTTGCGTTACCCACAGCTGTCTGATATTACCGCGACGTTGCTAATTTAATCTGTCGAATAATTAGCGAGGCATTCCATTATCAGATCTGCTTCTATCTTGGCCTGTAGTGCTGGCAAGCCGCCAGGAATGTTATTAATTTATCGCAATAAACTGCTTGAATCTCATTATTTTTTATACTTCTTGATGAAACTTTGAGATAACTTAGCTTTCGTATAATAATACATTTTATACAGTAAAAATAGAAAGAAAAACGGAATAATCATCATTCTTCTACGGAAAATGAGGACGCAAGTTCTGCTTTAACCTACATAAACGTTTGTAGTATCTAACAAGTAATAATACGACAATTACCTACTCTAGCAGCCTTAATTAAAATGTTAATTAAAACCGGTAGGTATCGAACAAAGGGCTGGACCCGCGTCGAAATTCAATTTCATGCTAGGGATCATAGTTTGAAATTTTATGTTTGGAAACTAACTATTCGTACAAGTGGTGTGAAGTAATTATCCCGAACTAGTTATTCAGATGAAGTATGACGGTTTCGAATCGGTGACTTTTGTATCTATAATTGTATCCTTTTTGAATGAAACTATGGTCTTGCTTTAAAATAGTATTTTGTGCAACCGTTGTTTAAGTGAGGTCAAAAAAGGCGATTGGCGTGAGTAACAATTTGAGGCGAAGCCGAATATTGTTAATAAAGATGCCACGAGTATTTATTGACTCAGTTAAACAACGATGCATTACTTTTTCTACGACCAAGCACTTACTTTGAAATAAAATTGTAAATTTAACAATTATTTTTCATTCAAGAAGTAGCAAAAATGGGGGGTACGGGCGGAAAAATAATGAATGAAATTAAAAAAAAAACATGTCTATGGTTCACTTATTTGTCAGAGATGACATTTAAAATAAGGTTGGCAACAATGTATTTCATTCAATATTTTTTAAGTGGTCATTACACGATGTATTAGAACATTTTATTAAGACGGAGAGATTGCGTGATCTTTTTACCCACCTCTACCCCGCTACGCACCCACCCACGCTCTTATTTTAATACATATTTTTAATAACCCACTGCCATTATTTCAGCAGTCATATAAACTAGTAATAATACTAATGTATCAGTATTAAAAATGAACAATTCAAAGCTTGCCTAAAGAAAGGGATGTGATTTCAAAGACCGAAGAAATTCTCTCACCTTTTTATTAGCTTTCTCGAGGTAAGATGCCGTCAGAGGATTTAGTTTTATTTACTGCGCTATTTTAACTCTCCAAGAGGACCAAAAAACATTTTTATGGTGTCTTAAAACCCTTCTAAGTAGCTATCCTTGTAACGTAAAATCCTCCTTGGATTAAACTTGACATCGCTAAAGATAATGTTATTTCAGAATTAATGTAAAATTCATTAAAGACGAGCGCTTTGAGCATCAGCATCACAAGGCAAGGTTCGTTCAAATTAGTTTATAGTTGAAGTATAGTATATGTTGAAAAACGCTTTTTAAAAATCAGTAACATATACTTATGAAAGCAGAAGAATATAAATGATCGTAATAGATTCATAATTGTTACATATTTGCCGTGACTTATTTTTAAAACATGTTTTTAAATTAAAAGACACATCAAGATTGTTTACCTTTTTTCTAATGCTAAAAAAACGAACTATAGACGGAGTCTAGTAAATATAAAGAAGACTTTAACCCCCATACAATACTACTAAAAAATCTGTAATGCTTGAAAACATTAAAACATTTTAAATATTATTATAAATCATCAACATGTGATATAAAAGCAGATGATTGGAGTGACTGCAATAATATTCTTTTCACTGCAAAAACTATTTTCCATGTTCTTCACATGAGTGTCAATAAATATTTTCCGATGGGCAAAAACAATTTGTTTGAAGAGCAAAAGACTGCTCGTGTTAATTGGTGCCGAGCCGGCCGGTCGCTTCTGTAGGAGGGAGCAATAGCCATATATTACATACATATATAACTAACTTTACTGAAGGTAATAAAATAATATTTATATATGTCAGAACGCAAAAAACGATTCGTCTGCCTGTTAAGAAGCCTACAAAATGCTTATTTTTACTGTTGTGACAATTAACGTTGCATAAAGGGTAACATTAATTTAGGAAATTGAAATAGAAAAAAACCCAGCATTAATTGACTGATACAAATTTAGTCTGATGAAAACTAAATCTTTAGTACGAACACCTTATATTTTTTTCCTTACCTGCGTAGACTAGCTACATGCATGCCAATTTGTATGCTATCTTCCGGTTGGGACAGTACCACTTTAAGCTTGCAAGTCGGACTAAGTAAAACATATAAGAAATCAAAACAATAATTATATTCCTCTGTGTGTTGTGTTTTCTCAATTTTTTTGGTGTAGGTACTTACCCCTCGTGACATCACGTTTCGGGCGCAAATATAGTAAAAGCGATATCAAATTGATTATTGAATAATTTTTTTTTTCACTTTTTCTGTTCTTTATTTTTCATAATTTCTTGATAAATAATAAAAAAAAGTTTATTCAGAAATCTTGCTTACAACTAATTACATATATTCTTCTGCCAAACCACAGAGTGGTTTGTTGGCAGACGAGGCTCCTTTATGTTTATGCAAGCTATGTAGTTAATATCAGGGATGTTGCGAATATCCGCATCCGCATCCGTAACCGCGGAACTTCCGCATTATTTTCAACATCCGCATCCGCATCTGCATCCGCATAAAATCGATGCGGATTTAATGCGGATGCGGATGTGGAACAGGTCGGTACAGGAACGTCGTAGCATCGGCGTAAGTGATTAACTGCTAGGTAATTTAGTCATTAACCAAAAAAACCTATTAGAAATGAGCAGTCAAGCGTGAGTGGGACTTAATGTACGGAACCCTTGGAACGCGAGTCCGACTCGCACTTGGCCGGTTTTTTGAAATAAAAATTACTAAAATGTGATATTTGACGTTTTTTATGGTACTATCTTGACATCCGCATCCGCATCCGCGGATGTGAGCCTTTAAAAATCCGCATCCGCATCCGCATCCGCGGATGTCAAAAAATCGGCATCCGCAACATCCCTGGTTAATATGTACTTAACCCTTATCGCATGCGCAGCCCTATACGGCAACTATCAAAGTTCATTTTAAACAAATATTTTTTATTTATGACATGAAGTAAGGGGTTAACTCTATATTCTTAGCGTACAGTAAAAAAAATGTAATGTATTTCTATTGGCTGTTGGCAATTTTAATATTATACATTATACTACAATTCTAACACATCATTAACGATTCCATGATTGAGTTACTGATGCATGGTAATAACATCCTGGGTAACGAAGCGTGGTAGTGGCTATCGATCCCAGCGATTGATGTAATTTTGTACCATCTCTCGGCAATCCGCATAGGATCAAAGTTACATAGAACCTTACTGTATATGGCAAAGATTGCATAAACTATTAAAATACTCTCCTTCTCTTAATGTTCTCCCGATTGCGTAATAAATGAGTCCAGATTCCGCTTGCAGCCTAATCCCAAGATTTTTTGTTGGAAACTGCCATATTATCTTTACAACCTAGAGAATAAACTATAGGCCAGTGGTTCCTAACCTTTTCAGTCCGGTTACCCCTATGACTAACTAGGGAACCTGATTTTACCCCTCCTCCCAATGTTAATAAAAAAATAAAACGTGTACGTTTGTTGTATTGATATATTAGGTTAGCTTATTACCCCCGTAAAATACCAGTTTTACCCCCACGGGGGTAATTACTCCCAGGTTAGGAACCACTGCTATAGGCCCTCTGTTAGATAATGTAACGAACTAATATTATAAAATTTACAATAAAAAAATCGCAAACAGTGAAACATATTTATGACAATGAAAGAGTTGGTTGTTAAGATCACAAATACATATTTGTTTTAATAATTTTAAAATAAATAGTTAGGAAATTTTAGAAGAAAATAATGAACGAGTAGAGTAGGTACTATGAATTATTCCACTATACAAAAAAAAATTGCGAACATTTAGCTGATGACTGATGGTTTGATGCAACTGGCCCTTAATAAAAAGCTCAATCACTCGTTATCAAATTATCTTTACAATGCTCCTTGTATGTGTGTATAAAAGAGTATCGTATCGTAAAGCATAGGTAAGCTTTACGAACAACTTTAACAATGGCGAAAATATATTACATGGCCCTCTGTTGTTGCGCGTGTCTATGGGCGACGGTAATCCCTTACCATCAGGCGATTCATCTGCCAGTTTGCTTCCTCTATTAACACGTTCGCGGACGCGGATTGCATAGCATTCGTTTTTGTACTCCTCCTGGTGACGCGGATGCTATTGCATCCGTTATTCTTTTTAAATTTCTGCGTTGAAATGCTTATCAATCCGCTTTACCACAGTATATTATTATTCACCAACATTTCCTCTACCAGTCACCACAATCAAAAAATGCATACTGCCATATTAACATAGTTTTATCGAAGTTTAAAACTATCCTGTGACGTCTTCAATTGGGCCCCCCTTTCTGTGACGGGCATGCCATAGCATTCGTCTTTGTATGGCAGCTCCCTCAGTAGCCCGGCAGGTGCGTCTGGGAGTAGACACCTGCAATTTGGGTGAATTTCGTGCGCGATGGCCATTTTGACGGATTATTTATAAAATCGTAATTTTCTTGACAACAAAAACAAAAAGTTTTTCTTCAGATTTCTTTAAGATTTTCATTGTGTTTTAATAAACAAACATGTTTACTTGCTGTGTATTGTACTACAATCAAGTTTTGATAACGGTTTATGTGAAAAAGTGAGGCATGAATGTGTATACCTATTATTCAAGTAATTACGTTACTTTGTCATATAATTGTGAATTATAGCCTGTTGGTGCTCGATGACCACCTCTCACAAGGTAAGCACCTTATGATAAGTAGCGTGGCAAAATTCTGTGTATATTTCATGACTTATGTTTGGTGCAGATGCATCCGAAAAATATTATAAAGTTGGGTGAATCATTGCCTGGCAGGAAAAGTGGTGGATGCTTTACGTCCAGAATTAAACGCGGCGGTGCGTTACAGGGAACTCAAAAAGAGTAATGCGGTAGAGATTGACGCTTTTGAGAAGTGGGGCTGGCGTAAAATGCTACGTATACCTTGGACAGCTAGAACAATAAACCTCTCCATTTTAAGAGAGCTCAACATTGCCACTCGGCTCTCTGCAACATTCCATGAGTGGGCCTTTAGATTCCTCAGACATATTATGCGGTCTCCAATGCATGATGTGTAGTATCACATAATTTTAGGTCGAATGAAAGGCGAACGTGCTTGAGATGGTGCATGTATCAGATGGACACAATATTACAATGATAAGCAATGAGGGAACAAAACAGAAGTAGAAAAATGTTTGAAGAGGTCAGCAATGAGTCTTTAGAGCAAAAATCTCGCCTCTTCGGAAGTCAGAAGTCTCAGCCATCAAGTCCATCGAGCACGATGAATGAATGCTATAACATGCGGTCATATAAGATCAGATCACATCTTGACTACGTCATGTGACAGACATGCTTATGCATCCGAATTTTAGAGCATTTGTTGTCACATAGCGTATAAAAAATATATTTCATATTAACGCGGATTGCATAGCATTCGCTTTGCATAGCATTCCGCGTCACATACAAACCTAAAATATATATTTGTAGTGACAGGAATGTTATAACAGTCCCAAAATTTCCATACAAAAATTAGGTGTCCAACTGGTGTGACTGAGCGTCCGCGAACGTGTTAAGAAACAGTGGGCCCGATTCGTATTTTGTAATAGATATACATCGCCAAGATACGATAACGATATGTTTAAGATATAACCTGTCAAATTTGACATTTCCGCGATTCTGGAGATACTTTTGAACGATTTCCACAAGATATTACTTAGAGATCTAATTCACATCTAATAGATATCTAACACGATCTATCGTAAAAGTGACATTGGTTGCCCGAATTGCGCTGCAAAAGAGAACTAGTTGAAATCTAAACTATAACGTATCTAGAATGGATCTAGTACGTGTCGTCTCTTGTGAATATCTTGAAGTTCGAATACGGCAGAGTATCTCTCCAAGTACGTAATATTACGCACCTATACTTACAATAGCAAGGCCGCAAACTATCGATATTTGAGTTCATAAGTTCATAACTATCCAAATATCGGTATCGTGTCAACTTGTAACGAACTTTGTAAGGGTAGTAGTTCCGAGGAAATTACCACCGCTGTCCACTCGCAACTTGAACTTCCGCTTATTCTGATAGGCAAACTTCGATATAACCTCACTAACACTAATATGATAAATATACACCTATATTAATTTCTTTTGAATTTTGCACCACTCGTTTATTTACTTGACTAATTGTAAGTTCGCCATTTCACTATTATAAAGTTTTAAGAGATACCTAGCTGTTTAGCAATTAATCCGCCTGTTGTCACCTACATATGTATATTATTTTGTCCTTTTCATACTTATGTACATAAGTTTGTAGTGTGCAATGAAGCATTTTATTCTTATTGTGGGTTTATAGGTATTTCCTAGCATAAGCACGCTACGGAATAAATAACGTGGGAAGGCCATAATAAGGTGGACTGAACTGAACTTCCGAATGTGTTCCTTTGAGAAAACCCGACCAACATTTAAAGCCAGAATTTCTTTGGAACTTCTTCGTTGTCATTGCCGTTATTGTGTTTCTTGAATGAACTACAAGTGCAGGCATCATTCTTCTTCTTACTCGCGTTGTCCCGGCATTTTGACCACGGCTCATGGGAGCCTGGGGTCCGCTTGGCAACTAATCCCAGGAATTGGCGTAGGCACTTGTTTTTACGAAAGCGACTGCCATCTGACCTTCCAACTCAGAGGGTAAACTTGACCTTATTGGGATTAGTCCGGTTTCCTCACGATGTTTTCCTTCACCGAAAAGCGACTGGTAAATATCAAATGATATTTCTTACATAAGTTCCGAAAAACTCATTGGTCCGAGCCGGGGTTTGAACCCGCGACCTCCGGATTGCAAGTCGCACGCTCTAACCGCCAGGCCACCAGCGCTCTCTAAGTGCAGGCATCATTATTTTTCTTAATTTTATTTAGTTTGAACTTACGTGATTTGGTTGTTATTATGGAGCCTGTGGTGTCCCACTGCTGTGCAAAGGACTTCCTCCAATTTCTCTACAAGTCTCTGTCTAGTGCTATGTCTGGCCACTTCTTAGTTATTTAATTTCCTTTTGGTTAATTTTAGATCTACTTAGGTAATTCGAATCTAATGCGGTTTTTTGGCGATCTTGACCCGCTGATCTAAAACGTAAGTAGGTAATATGTAGTTTTTGCGCCCGAATAGGCCTTCCAGCCAACAAAGACGATAACGAGAGTTGGCGATAAGTCCTCAACGGCACATATGGCGCACGTGCTGGCAACTTAGCCAATATGCGCGCATCCCGCTTTTAATGTGTTGCCTAGCGCCTCGAATTAGTTCAGCCTTGAGGTTGAGACTATAGATCGCCAGTAATGGGTTTCTGATAACCTGTAATTGACTAATACCTATCAGGAGTGTGCCCGTTAACAGTAAAGCCACGTATTCACTATAAACAATTTTGTTTATAAAAAGTGTTGGTAACTATAGTTTCTCATGAAATGTATGGTACACATTACAAAGCATTACCGTAAAACGGGGTGAATAGACACGATTTTCAACTTCAAGGACGATTTTCACCAATAATCCAAATGATAAAAGTAATAATTTTGACATCATTATTTGAGTCTTGCTTAGTTCTTCAATTCTGTATACGTATTTTTAATTTCAACCCGCTTATTTTAGAGAAAATCAAGAAAAACTACCCGATTTCGACATATCCGTAAAGACGTGTCTGTTGACCCCATATGGCGTATCTCCTCACCCTGTTGTCGTGTCTATTCAACCCGTTGGGAAGTAAAAACGGTTATGATTTGTGTTTTGCACATTTATCTTTAATTAATAAGGAAATTCGGCGTTATCTTTCATTATTTAAACACTAGAAGAACTGGTTTACTTAATACACTATAAATAACACAATAACTAATCTGTATTTCACTGCTATATCAAAGTTTAGACAGGCAATATATCTTACTTTCACAAGGCCTCACTTCAAACTAAAATATTTATTACTTGTGATCAACTTCATGCTTGATTCGTGTTACCGGATTAAAGATTGAATACTCTACTATAATTATACCCCAAAATAATTGGCAATGGTAGTTTAGTTTTTAAAATATAACAATGTAAAGGAAAGTTCCGAAATTTTCTCTATTCACCCCGCAATTTCCGGTGACCCCGTTTTACGGTATTTATAAATCTTGTTTCTAAACAAAAATGTTTATAGTTAATATGTGGGTTGAACAAATGGTCAGTTTACATGGAAACATGACAACACACGATACACGACTACGGTTTTGTTTTTCATATAAATCCTCCCCTTTTTTCAAAGTTGGTTACCATGTGTGTAAAAACAATTCGATTCACCTGCAAAACGATTCACGATACAAATATACTCACATAATCTATTAATCCTAACCTAACCTAACCTATTCTTAGTCGGGATAAGAATACGCAAGCTTTTAGGTACTACGTAAATAATTAATAAAATATATTTTACATATGGTTTTAAACTATTATGTGGGTGTAACCTATTCTTAGTCGGGATAAGAATACGCAAGCTTTTACTACGTAAATAATTAATAAAATATTCTTTATATTACATAAATGGTTTTACTTTCCCGCTTCCCCGTATTGATTTCATATAACTCGCAGTTAATTTCGCTCTTACCCACTAATGTATTTCGGGAGTTGTATCAAATTTATATAATATCGAAAACAGATTAAGTTCGAATGCCGCTCCTGACGAGACGATATATTTTTCTGGTTATTTTTAACCCTGAAACAGGTAGTGTATCTATAAGTACCACATAGCAGATGTTTTTTTTTGACGAGCTGAGTAAATACAACGACCGTTAAATGTCATTGCCTTAAAGTCCGTTAAGTGGGTGATATCGGAACGTAAAAAAATGACAGGTGTCAAAACAAATTTATTTGACAATTTATTTGTCAAGTTCAAATCGACAACAAATGGCAGTTTTTGTACGTTTCTCCCGCTGTATAAGATCGCTACGCCGAAAAAAAGTACTGTAAGTATTTGTTTTGTATTTTATGGTAGATTATTAGATAATGTATGTGTAAGTAAGTCATAACTTACCTTAGTTATTGTTTTCTGATAAAATATTCGATCTAAAAGTTGGTGGTTCGTATGAACCCTCTGCCCGTCTGGGGCACGTTCGAGTGGTTTATAAGTGGCCTCTGCCCTGCAGGGAGTTTACATGACATTTAAGGGTAAGATTCATTACTATGAATGAACCCTCATAGTACAAAAGTCATTTAAACTAAGAAAAATATATCGCTATAATATTATATTTTCCATTGGTTTTTAAATTAAATATTTATTCAACGATTAATCTTACGAGCCACGATATCCGCGCGAACTCTATTTTCTTAATTAAATTGTGGTTTTATTATTTTATCGATTACATGTGAAGACCTACGTACCTACCCTTAAAACTACTCTGTATGGCTAACGAGGCAGTGGCCATATATGTGCCACGCAGCACCGTTTTTAATGGGCAGAGGGCATATAAAAACCACCGGGTTTTTTTATTAAATTAATGATAATAAAAAAAAAACAACAAATTACTTTTCTTTTAACGCTATTATCTACCCGAATCAGTAATCAAAAGTAAAAAATTCGTCGGGCCTGTTTAAGGGTTAAGTAAAACAGCAAATGACAGTTAGTGTTAATATGCTATAGTATTGTACAGTTAATTTCTCAAGTCAAACTTGCCATTGCTCAGCCGGACTCAGGCCACAAAGTGGAATAAATACTAGCAAAAAGCAGAGCTTTGTAAGGGCTCGCGGAGTTACCTAAACGTACCGGACCGCGACTTTGATCCAATCCAAGGCTTGTTTCATGTTCGATCGAGTGGGTACCTACGTAATAAGTCCGTTAAGAACGCAGCTATAAGTGAGAACAAGAAAGAAATATACTAACCGGACCTCGGTTGCTGTCCGGTACGCCTGTCTGTTACAGCTTTTACTTTGTCCATTAAAAATGTGTCCAGACGACAAAATCATCCACACAATTAAACAATTTCATAAGCGCTTATTACGTCCTACACGGTCGCCCAGTACTTACTTTTTGTAAAGAAGCCAACTGGCTTTCCTACATAATGTTGGGTCAGTCAGCCAATGCCCTTGAATTTATTTTTGCGTCCACACCCTCTCCACACCACAAAATTGACCGAAAAACTATCCCGTCTGGACACTTACTGGCGGTAATCACGCTGCTCCGCACATAAACACACACACACAGTTCCACTAGGTACAGCCAGGGTTCAGCATCAGCTCTATCTTGGGTACTGCTCTTCTAAGTGTTCATTAAGACGTGTCAGATGACCAAAACAGCGTGTGCTATGTTGCACAAAACCTGAGTTCCACTAGGTACAGCCAGGGTTCAGCATCAGCTCTATCTTGGGTACTAATCTCCTAAGTGCTCATCAAGACGAGTCAGATGACCAAAACAGCGTTAGGCACACGCATTATATATATCCTACACGATCGCCCAGTACTTTTTGTAAGGAAGCCAACTGGCTTTTTCCTACATAATGTTGGGTCAGCGAGCCAATGTCCTTGAATTTATTTTTGCATCCACACCACACAATTGACCGAAAAACTATCCCGTCTGGACACCTACTGGCGGTAATCACGCTGCTCCGCACATAAACACACAAACACAGTTCCACTAGGTACAGCCAGGGTTCAGCATCAGCTCTATCTTGGGTACGACGAGTCGGATGTCCAAAACAGTATGTGTCTATGTTGCACCAAACCCGAGCTCCACTAGGTACTGCCAGGGTTCAGCATCAGCTCTATCTTGGGTACTATATACTCTCCTAAGGGCTCATCAAGACGAGTGAGATGACCAAAACATCGTGTGCCTATATTGCAACAAACCTGAGTTCCACTAAATACTGCCAGGGTTCAGCTACAGCTCTATTTTGGGTATCTCCCAAGTGCTCAAAAAAACGAGTCGGAGGACCAAGACGAGTCGGATGTCCAAAACAGTATGTGTCTATGTTGCACCAAACCCGAGCTCCACTAGGTACTGCCAGGGTTCAGCATCAGCTCTATCTTGGGTACTATATACTCTTCTAAGGGCTCATCAAGACGAGTGAGATGACCAAAACATCGTGTGCCTATATTGCAACAAACCTGAGTTCCACTAAATACTGCCAGGGTTCAGCTACAGCTCTATTTTGGGTATCTCCCAAGTGCTCAAAAAAACGAGTCGGAGGACCAAAACAGCGTTTGCCTATGTTCCACCAAACCTGGCTCTTCTAAGTGTTCATTAAGACATGTCAGATGACCAAAACAGCGTGTGCCTATGTTGCACCAAACCTGAGTTCCACTAGGTACAGCCAGGGTTCAGCATCAGCTCTATCTTGGGTACTGCTATCCCAAGTACTCATCATGACGAGTCGGATGTCCAAAACAGCGTGTGTCTATGTTGCATCAAACCTGAGTTCCACTAGGTACAGCCAAGGTTCAGCATTAGCTCTATCTTCTGTATTGCTCTTCCAAGTGCTCACGTGTCGATTGACTAAAACAGCGTGTGCCTGTGTTGCACCAAACCTGAGTTCCACTAGGTACAGCCAAGGTTCAGCATCAGCTCTATCTTGGGTACTACTTTCCTAAGAGTACACATCAAAACGAGTTGCATGACCAAAACAGCGTGTGCCTATGTTGTATAAAACCCGAGCTCCACTAGGTACAGCCAAGGTTCAGCATCAGCTATCTTGGGTACTGGTATACCCAGTGATCACGCATGACGAGTCGGATATCCAAAACAGCGTGTGTCTATATATGTTGCACCAAACCCGAGCTCCACTAGGTACTGTCAGGTTTCAGCATCAGCCTTATCTTGGGTACCTACTACTCTCCTAAGTGCTCATCAAGATGAGTCGGATGACTAAAACATAATGTGCCTTTGTTGCACCAAACCTGAGTTCCACTAGGAACTGCCAGGGTTCTGGGTCATTTTGTTGAACTGCACGCCGACGTTGCAATTGGCGTGCAGTCGGCGTGCAGTTTCCATACAAGTTGCAGTCGTGTATTGGCCCTAAGTCACTGAACTATGTTCAGTGACTTAGGGCTGATACATGACTTAACGACTAACTTTGTATTAATATGCTTATCTTTATTTATAATTTTAGCAGTTCCAAGCAATAGTAACACTAAAGGCGCCATTCATTAATTACGTAAGACAATTTTTGTCAGGTTTTGACCCCGTCCCTCCCCTATGTAAGAAATAATAAGAATAGGCTGACCCCCTCCCCCTCCGACCCCCTATATTAATCTAAATGAAAAAAGCGGCCAAGTGCGAGTCGGACTCGCCTATGAAGGGTTCCGTATTTAGGCGATTTATGACGTATAAAAAAAAACTACTTACTAGATCTCGTTCAAACCAATTTTCGGTGGAAGTTTACATGGTAGTTTACATCATATATTTTTTTTAGTTTTATCATTCTCTTATTTTAGAAGTTACAGGGGGGGGGGGGGGGGACACACATTTTACCACTTTGGAAGTGTCTCTCGCGCAAACTATTCAGTTTAGAAAAAAATGATATTAGAAACCTCAATATCATTTTTGAAGACCTATCCATAGATACCCCACACGTATGGGTTTAATGAAAAAAAAATTTTTGAGTTTCAGTTCGAAGTATGGGGAACCCCAAAAATTTATTGTTTTTTTTTTCTATTTTTGTGTGAAAATCTTAATGCGGTTCACAGAATACATCTACTTACCAAGTTTCAACAGTATAGTTCTTATAGTTTCGGAGAAAAGTGGCTGTGACATACGGACGGACAGACAGACGGACAGACAGACAGACAGACAGACAGACAGACAGACATGACGAATCTATAAGGGTTCCGTTTTTTGCCATTTGGCTACGGAACCCTAAAAATGAGTTCACGTTTGGTTTGTTTTAGTGTTTATTTTTCAAAAATATATTTTTATGAATGTTTATTTGTACCTGTACAAAGGTACTTGAGCTCATTTACCCTAACTCTGCACCGTTTGATAGCATAGAGTGTGGAAGTATTATTATTATTTTAAACGTTATAACTTCATAGAAATTTAAAAAATCGCATCTTTGTGATCTTACGTAAGAACTATAAAACCCCCTCCCGCCCTTGTAAGAAAAAATAAGACATTGTTCGATCCCCCTCCACCCCAAAATCGTCTTACGTAATAAATGAATGGCGCCAAAACTGTTTCTCGAACTGAAAATACCTGATTTAAGTTTGATAACACAACATGACTGATCAGTTCATTAGCGTCACAAAACATACGAGTAAATTGACCTCCGCAGTGAATATACAGCAAGATTGATTGTTCTAGTAGGTATTCACAGAAAATTGCTAAATTGGGAATCAAACCAAGCGAAGCGATTTTAACCCACTTTTGTATTTCATCGATGTTAATGGCGTAAACGCCATCGACATTATTGAAATTGAAAACACCACATAGGTATCGTTGTTTGAGTACCCACAACACAAGCCTTCTTGAGCTTACTGTGGGGCTTAGTCATTTCATTTCATTTCATTTCATTTATTTTATGCATAAATCATGGTTATAATAAGGTGTTACATAAACATTTGGTACATGGTCGCCCTGCAAGGGCGTAGCACTGTCTTAAAAACTAGTTTAAAACTAAAAAGTTTATTATACCTACAAAACACGATCATTTTTAAAATTGTTAGTTGTAGTAGAAATATAACAGTAATAAGTAATAAACAATTCACAATAAATATAGAACATTGATGATTTATCGTCAAGAAATAATTATAGTAAATTGGAATTATAATAATAAAATTAGTTAAATGTCAAGTCGTTACATTTATAGTTCGTTAAATTATCATCAAAATACTCACTTATGGTATAATAACATTTTGAGACAAGTAATTGTTTTAGGCGTCTTATGAAGGTCGATTTGTATAAGAATGTTTAATATTTATTTATTTATTTACTACTAACGCCATCTGTTAGAGAAATAAATAATTAACATTAGCGCCAATGTTAATTCATTATTTTGCCAACAGATGGCGCTAGTTTTAATACAAAGTGTTATTACTTTAATTTATTTTTTTACGCTCATAAAATGATATTTTTATGTTTGATAACACATCTAGACATCAATTTAAATTACTATGTTAAATCTCAAACCTAACAGTGCAGTAGTTTTTCCGTAAAGTGTACCACAAGAATGCATAGTTTGTCGAATAGTGATAGGGCTCGCTTCGCTCGCCCTAATTAGCGGGCATTCCTAGAACAGGCCATTTGCTATCAGCGATGGCCTAAACAACCACTGAAGATTGATGGCGGGCCTAGCTCCGACTGCATTGTACCACAGGGCGAAACATCTTAAGAGTCGTTGTTAATAATCTAACGTTGTGTGTCCTCAGTTCGTTTAGAGAAGGTTTTAAAATACTACGTATAAAAATTTAAGTTTTTGGCAAAAATTTCATTTTTGGTACACGCTTTTATCGCTGACTGTACTTTTATTACGACAGACAGACTAATACTCACCGAGACAATTCTAAAAACCCCTAACACAATTAGGTTGCGTTGTTTCATCACAGAGTTCCTATGGCCACCTCCTGTCTCCATCATCAGATCAGCTCGATGGTACCATAATATTGCATTGTCACCCGACTTACATGTGTATGCAAAGTTTCAGCTCAATCGGAAACCGGGAAGTGGATCAAATTTCACTTGCAAGATTCCTTTAGGTACATGTTAGTTACATACAGGTCGACCTAATAAAAGCGTGTTAATAAGAAAAAATCCATCAGTAGAAATATATGTGGACTTAATTCAATACTCGTAGAATAGTTCTAATTTAACCAAAATTAGTCAGTGACCTGCTTTTGAAAGACTGTCCATACTCTGATAGATATAATAGTCACACAGAACTAAACTTTTACTACCTGGCCAACCACGAAATCGCGAGAGACAAATAGTTTCGTAGAAAACATCCACATAATGTATGAAATAAGTAGGCACACTTGTGTTGGAACCATAAAAATCTGTTTGATATTAAAACGCGTTTTATCTACATCTACATATCTGTATATCATTTATTTCATTACAACATGTAAAAACGTTTTGTGTAAGACGAGAGGTAGGTAAGTGTTAAATTGTAACCTAATTGTGTGTAATCTCGAGTCATAAAAAGTTCTACTTATTGATTCTCGATAACAATTTTATCCACAATTGTTGATCTTTTATTTATCTCTAGTTTTACATCATTTCCAAGCACATGTAGGTACTAATATAAGAAATTAAAATGTACAGTACATACAGCTTTATACAGCCAAAATTATATTGATCGTTATTAAATTATCAAATCAAAGACATTTAAGTACCTATGTAAATTTTGTTATCTTACAGTTTGAAAAAAGCGCTGAGATAAGCCACTTACACTTTTCGTTGAACAGGTTTTACGAGACAATTATTTAAATGGACTGGTACAACTTTTTTACTACTTTGATACTCGTATCTGGTTTGCATCAAGTCCCGGGATCAAGTGATGGGATTAAATCTATAATGTAGGTTACACAGAAGCGTTACACCCACTTTTGTTTTTAATCAAACACGCGCCTACGTGTTGTAGGTGCCTACCTACCTTGGTTATATGTACTAAATAAACCCCCGTATTTTCCCAACATACCTGAAGGAAACATTTTCGCAGAGATTAAGCCCATAATAGAAGGAACTAGCACTATTTAGCAAAATTAGGGGCCATGTACTCTTTCCTAATTCGTTTGTGTTATTGCTATGTGGTTTTACCCTTAGATATTACCTTCCGTTCAGGTTAGGTAGGTACTACGCGTGCGGAACTGGGGATTTGGTAGCAAACACTATTTAATTGGTGTGATTATTAATTTATTATGCAAGAAAATAAACTCTAAGAAGCGATTTTTATTGAAAATAAAAACGTAACACAATGTGTGGATTTTGATGGACGGGCAACCACCCTCCACTGAGCAATGTCCCGAAACATACCTTGAAGTTGGGAGGTTTAAATTAAAGTCCCAAACGCTTTATAACAAATAAATTTATTTAAAAAAAACCCGAGCGGTGGTCGTGGTAGTGGTCCGTTAAATTTTAAATTAGCCTGTCTGATTTCACTGACGTAGGTGGGTACTCCCCTGACGTGGCAAGGTGGTCGTGCGAGCCCTGTGTTCGGACGCCGGGACGTCTCGGGAAGCGCCGAGGTCAGCTGGTGCGTGAAGCCGGGAAGCCTCTGGAGGGCCTCCTACTCTGCGGTCGGATCAGCAGGTCCCCCCTGCCGCCGTAGTTTTAAGCCGTCTAATTGCACCCTGGAATGTACATCGTCCAGCTTTATGTCCACGTATTAATTGGCCGCTCGGTATGAACCCCAACGATGACGCTAAGCAAGCAAGGGAGTAGCAAAAAGTAGATGGTGGGTGTTCATAACCAGAACGGAGTTACAGCGGTTATGTGATATGGCAAGTAGGTACCAAAAGCAGAGTGCAAGATTAGAAAATTAAATTACAATAATGGGGATCAACTAAAATGATAAAAATGCTATAAGCTAAGCTTGTGAGCTAAGGCTATTAATAATCTGAAGTTAAATAACACGCTGGGCAAAATGTATGAGACGCCATGTTATAACGGTACTTTTACCGTTACGCCGCGACGCGGCGGCTAACAACACTTACTAGAGAGGAATTATTTTAAAATACATGACACAGGCAAGGCACAATTAACACTAGGTACTGAAAATAAGCGTTTTAGCACAATAGAATTTAGCACACTAGATTCTTAAAACTAAGAAACGTTCAACACTTACCCAAACGGGGTGCGGGACGGGTATAACTAACTAGTACTTAAAATCATTTGCTTATAGCAAATTTTAAAGATTTAGCTACACTTGGCTAGCATTGCCGATTTAAAAAATATTATTTTAATTTGCGCCGGCGCGTGAGAGGACACGGCTCACGGCTCGTGAACGCGGCCGGCAGCGTCCGTCCTTAGAGACGATCGAACGAAGAGTGGGGCGCGGAGTGATGGCCGGTGGTATAAGTAGGGTAAAACTGCTGACATCGCCGTTCGGCGGAAAGTACAGTCGCGCACAGAAATGTTATGTTAATTTCTTAATTTCACATTATTTTAAATAATACTTTTGATTTAGATGCCTATAGTAACGTGCATCGTTACATTACCCCGCGCGAAACCGAAGGATTTTATTAATCTAAATTAATAAAATCCGCACTAATTCTGAGTACCTATGTATTCGCATTATCCTTCCAAAAAAAATCTCTCATTCTTCACGCATTCAACTAAGCGAAAATAATATTATACGATTATTAACGCAACCTGCCATTGGTAAGGTACACTGTCTATTTATCAGACGAGAGACCCAAACGAATACTAAGACAACAGATCACAGAGGAAAGAAATAAAGACAAAAAAAAAAAAAAAAAAAATTAAAAGGTTTATTATTAGTGTATCCCAACTGCGAAGATCGTTAAAACGAAAGTTTGGAGACCCATAATTATAGACCTATGTCAGACATGTATCCCAACTGAGAGGATCGTTAAAAAACGAAAGTTGAGAGACATATATTACCTTACGACATGTATCCCAACTGCGAGGATCGTTAAAAACGAAAGTTGAGAGACATACTACCTTACGACATGTATCCCAACTGAGAGGATCGTTAAAAAACGAAAGTTGAGAGACATCATTATCGTCATACTACGAGAACAACAATTACAAGATTCATGAGTAAACTCGGAAAGCCATTCTAATAATAATAAAAAAAAATCTTTATAATAATACTCCGCGAAAGAAAATATATTATTCAACCGTGTAGGGTAAATGTTGAGCGCTACAACTTATAACTACTCCGTTCTGTTACAAAAATAAACTGATGATAACGTTATGGTTGATAAAATGTATAGATATTAATGACTGGCTAGAAAAACAGTAAAACAACGCCACCCAAAGAGAAGAAGAAAGCAGCGCAACAGAAAGCAAAAAATAAAATAAATGCAACTAGTGTGTACTGTCACAATAGTAAAATTCCATCAAATAATAATAATAATAAAATCGCTTGCGTGACTCAACTGAGCTAGAGTTCTACAGCTAAAACAAATTAAAATTCAATAAAATAAAACAATTAGTAAAAGTAAAATATCACAGTATAAAATCCGTAACACTTGTGGTGACTATTGTACGTAAGATGCAAAACAACATAGAGTAACAAAGAACACAGAGCAAAACTTGGAATGCGATTCAATGTAAAAAAAACCTTAGTCGTTATGATAAAATAATTAATTATTGATTGGAATTAAAGTACTAAAATCACGTTAATAATTTAAAATTGAAAATGTAATAAATAATTCCACAATAAAATTATTAAAACTGCGTAAAAAATCTTAAAAAATCCGTATACAATTCATAAAATTCATCTAAATTTTGTAAAAAAAACACTACAATAATTAACAATAAACCCCCGTACACACTAGTTGCTGCAACCAAAAAAAAACACAAAGCAAACGTTTCACAAAAAAAAAAAACAAACACCAACTACTTCTACGCAGTGAAACCAGACTTTGACCACGTTAAAGGGCGCCAATGAAGCGGTTAGGGTTGGGAGGTTTAAATTAAAGTCCCAAACGCTTTATAACAAATAAATTTATTTAAAAAAAACCCGAGCGGTGGTCGTGGTAGTGGTCCGTTAAATTTTAAATTAGCCTGTCTGATTTCACTGACGTAGGTGGGTACTCCCCTGACGTGGCAAGGTGGTCGTGCGAGCCCTGTGTTCGGACGCCGGGACGTCTCGGGAAGCGCCGAGGTCAGCTGGTGCGTGAAGCCGGGAAGCCTCTGGAGGGCCTCCTACTCTGCGGTCGGATCAGCAGGTCCCCCCTGCCGCCGTAGTTTTAAGCCGTCTAATTGCACCCTGGAATGTACATCGTCCAGCTTTATGTCCACGTATTAATTGGCCGCTCGGTATGAACCCCAACGATGACGCTAAGCAAGCAAGGGAGTAGCAAAAAGTAGATGGTGGGTGTTCATAACCAGAACGGAGTTACAGCGGTTATGTGATATGGCAAGTAGGTACCAAAAGCAGAGTGCAAGATTAGAAAATTAAATTACAATAATGGGGATCAACTAAAATGATAAAAATGCTATAAGCTAAGCTTGTGAGCTAAGGCTATTAATAATCTGAAGTTAAATAACACGCTGGGCAAAATGTATGAGACGCCATGTTATAACGGTACTTTTACCGTTACGCCGCGACGCGGCGGCTAACAACACTTACTAGAGAGGAATTATTTTAAAATACATGACACAGGCAAGGCACAATTAACACTAGGTACTGAAAATAAGCGTTTTAGCACAATAGAATTTAGCACACTAGATTCTTAAAACTAAGAAACGTTCAACACTTACCCAAACGGGGTGCGGGACGGGTATAACTAACTAGTACTTAAAATCATTTGCTTATAGCAAATTTTAAAGATTTAGCTACACTTGGCTAGCATTGCCGATTTAAAAAATATTATTTTAATTTGCGCCGGCGCGTGAGAGGACACGGCTCACGGCTCGTGAACGCGGCCGGCAGCGTCCGTCCTTAGAGACGATCGAACGAAGAGTGGGGCGCGGAGTGATGGCCGGTGGTATAAGTAGGGTAAAACTGCTGACATCGCCGTTCGGCGGAAAGTACAGTCGCGCACAGAAATGTTATGTTAATTTCTTAATTTCACATTATTTTAAATAATACTTTTGATTTAGATGCCTATAGTAACGTGCATCGTTACAACCTGACATGATATTGGCCGGTTTTTAATGGATTTGTATCGATCTCGTAATTATTATTTCTCATTGTGACAAGGTACGATAATAATATACTCGTAAGTCAAAATTACAGCTTCTTAACAGTGGATAAGTAATTTGCGTTAATAATTAATGTAGCTGGACAGGAAAAACTACTAGTATAATAATTATAAGTTGTACACACAATTTTTTTTATTTTGATGTTTATGTTATGTCTAACATAATAATAATTATTATTTGTCTTTCCATATCTCGGGACCATGGGGTCCCGGACCTTTGGTAGGCATGCATAATTATTATTATTATATTATGTCTGCTTAGAATCACGAGATTTTTTAGAGAGAAAAGTGTCCCGAGAGATTTTTTCCATTTCAAAGATCTTATAACGGTGACGTAATTGTATGGAAATATTGGTGAGAATTTTTATCCGCTTTTAAGATCGGAAGAGCTCGTAATGATTCTGAATAGAAATTATTATTTTAAACATTAAATAAAATGGCTCAATGGCCCATTGTACTTACTGAAAAACTTAAGAATAAAAATAAAACTATACTAAGTACTAGAGTTACATTTATGTACTTCCGCTTTATGTTATTAAAATTGAATAATCACTTCATAAATGTTTCATAATGGTTTGGTGTTAGTGGATGCATTTGCCCTCTAGGACGGGGTAGTTAGACGGCATAGTTGGTGCTTCACTTACATTTGTATTCTCATTAGAAACGCATAGATACATAAAAATACTCTCGAAAAACCGCGCAAATGCAGACAACAAGAAAAGTTGGCAACTACTTTGATCGCTACTCGGCAAACAACAAGTTGCCTGCAATGGCTGCAATACATCGCTGACACCATTACGGTAGGTTCCGCGCGCAATAAAGGCCAACAAAGGCCAACAAAGTTTGTCACGATATTACGACTCGAGTATATTGCGATTGCAATGTTTACAGCTGTTATCGGTTGGGTATATTGGTTTTGTTTGCGGGCGCCCTGTGAGATTAAGAGGACTTTAATTTGGGCTCGTTTGTTTCGTTTACGAGGCTGAAATGAAAAATGCATTGATATTCATCATTCATCTTCCTCGCGTTGTCCCGGCATTTTGCCACGGCTCATGGGAGCCTGGGGTCCGCTTGGCAACTAATCCCAGTAATTGGCGTGGGCACTAGTTTTACGAAAGCGACTGCCATCTGACCTTCCAACCCAGAGGGTAAACTAGGCCCGTATTGGCCAGTATTGGGATTAGTCCGGTTTCCTCACGATGTTTTCCTTCACCGAAAAGCGACTGGTAAATATCAAATGATATTTCGTACATAAGTTCCGAAAAACTCATTGGTACGAGCCGGGGTTCGAACCTGCGACCTCCGGATTGCAAGTCGCACGCTCTTACCTCTAGGCCACCAGCGCTTCGAAAAAAAAATGCATTGATATAAAACAATAAAATCAATACAATTACTCAATTTCTTAAAAATACCAAATCCTTAGATCCTTAAGTATATTATGGAAATATATGCTGTTAACGGTAGGTTTCGGTAGCTTAGTAGGTACAGAGGCTGGCTGGTATCGCGATGTGTGCGAGTTCGAATCTCGCCCGAAACAGTGAGATTAATTAATTATATTTTATCTCTAAAAATAAACCAAGAAACTCGCTTTTGCATTTATGCCATTAGTTACGGTCTACGATCAACGTAAACACGAGTATTTCACCCGCAACATTTTGATTACGCACATATCGCGGAAGGCGTTACGCTAGGTACAGCGCTGCTGGAGGGTTCACGTCAGCTACTCCTCGACGGGCCTTCACTCACTTTGAACGCTTGTGAGTAATTACCTTCCGTGTCCGCCTCCTTCCTCCATCCTGTTTGTGTGTTTTCTGAGACATCTCTTTGCTCACTTGCTTTGTTGGACTGGTGTCTTTCAAATCGAAAAAGCTTAAAACTTTTGAAGCGATGAATACAAATAGTTTTCATCGCAAATTACTTTGCCCGATATGCCGTTATATTATTAGGGTTCCGTAGCCAAATGGCAAAAAACGGAACCCTTATAGATTCGTCATGTCTGTCTGTCTGTCTGTCCGTCTGTCCGTCTGTCCGTCTGTCTGTCCGTCCGTATGTCACAGCCACTTTTCTCCGAAACTATAAGAACTATACTGTTGAAACTTGGTAAGTAGATGTATTCTGTGAACCGCATTAAGATTTTCACACAAAAATAGAAAAAAAACAATAAATTTTTGGGGTTCCCCATACTTCGAACTGAAACTCAAAAATTTTTTTTTCATCAAACCCATACGTGTGGGGTATCTATGGATAGGTCTTCAAAAATGATATTGAGGTTTCTAATATCATTTTTTTCTAAACTGAATAGTTTGCGCGAGAGACACTTCCAAAGTGGTAAAATGTGTGTCCCCCCCCCTGTAACTTCTAAAATAAGAGAATGATAAAACTAAAAAAAATATATGATGTACATTACCATGTAAACTTCCACCGAAAATTGGTTTGAATGAGATCTAGTAAGTAGTTTTTTTTTATACGTCATAAATCCCCTAAATACGGAACCCTTCATGGGCGAGTCCGACTCGCACTTGGCCGCTTTTTTGATTAGGTCGTTATGAATCATAGACATTGGCTTTTATTTCATAAGTGCATCTTTACACAGTAATCTCATTAATTATTTTGTATTCATTATAATATTCCTTCGTCGTTCAATGATTGGCATAAAAGTTGAATCGGGAAAAAACCTATATTTAGTTATGAGCCATTTTTGCAAACCGATCTTGATTCACTATTTTATTTGTATAAGTTTGATACCAAATAGGTGACGTCCCTAAAAAATCAGTCAGCCAGTATGGAATAAAGCTACAGATCTGAAATTAACCTGTCCCGAGTCCTTATCAAGCACGTCATCGGTTAATTTCCTTGTAATTAAATGAAAAATGGCTAGTAACATAGCGGTTACGTAGACGGGCTAACTTCTTAATTGCGAGTAACTAGGAACAACATGCCAACAGCAACGTAAGGCATATAATGTAGGTAGGTTTTTTCTGAAGGTTGATTGTTGAGTGTTCTTGCTTCTTGAACATTTTAAATATATAATTAGCAGTTGATACCTATGTGATCTAAAAGAGCAGAAGTTCGGAAATATACCTTGATTATTTAAAGATTCTATTTATTATATTTCAGCTTCGGCGACGTGTGAGGTTAATAACTGTGGTAACTGTTTAAGTTTAGGTTCTAAGTCAAATTTTGTATCATTGTCATCTACTGTATTCTTTATTCTTACTTACTTTGTATTCTTTAGTATGTACATAGACCATTCCAATTTTCACCTAAATCGGTTCAGCGTTTATTGATACGGGCGTTTTTTAAATAAAATTTACATTGAAAAATTTGGCTGTCCCACTGGTTCAACAATTTTTTTTACGTTCTACTTGTTATTTGGTAATATGAGTGATATATAGTTTGATCCCAGAAGTGTTAGGCATTCAAAATAAATTTATAAAACGATTAATATATGTATTCTGATTTGGTAGATTTATCTTTAAAAAGAAAACAATAAATGCTAAATTCTTGATGTCCCACGTCGACTCTGCTACGTTTAAAGGCAAACTAAAAATATAACACCCATTATAATAAGAATTGAATGTGGTCACACCACTGACAATCCAACCTCTAGACTGAGCTTAGGCCAATTCTTTCATGAAACCGATGCTGCCAAAAATACGGGGGTGCGGGGGGACGAGGTGAGCGAATCCCGTGCCGTGATTGGTCCGTTCAAAGACACGGACCAATCACGGCACGGGATTGACTCGAAGATGGAGTAACGCTACCGTATGTGTGGCAGAGGGGGTAGCGCGACTATGCTATGTCTAGAGGTTGGGTTGTCTGTGGGTCACACAGATAACTCGATGAGTCTAGATCATAAAAATGTCTGCTTTATATGCATGTAATATGGTCTAATTAATAAAAACTAATTTTACTACCGTACAAGGAAATGGAATGTACCGGAAATTCCTGTTTCGTCACAGCAAATTCGACGACTAGCCTAGCCAAAATCCTTCTAAAAGCTTTAAAGTGTCATTCAATAGAACTTGCTAACTATGTAAATAAAAGTTACTAGTAAATTGACATTTAGTGTCAATTTTAGTATGGCGGTTTGTTTACATAGTTAGCAAGTTCTATTGAATGACATTTTAATATTTCGATCCCAGCCACATTAGAATGCTTAATATCAAACGCCGTCATCTTTATAGCATACTGTTAGTCCTCATAACGGTGACGAAAGGTGGTTGTATCGTGATGGTGCAAAAAAAGTGTTCCGGTATAATAACAGTATTTTCGGTAAGTACAGACAATTAACTTTAGTATAATACAAATAAACATTAAGAAACTTATAGTTTATCCTAAACTGGAAAGATTTCCTTGTTGAGCTAGTTCAGACAAGTTAATATTGTGATTTTAATTTCTTCTGGTGTAAATCGTCACATCCGAATCGTCACGTGATATATTACCGGAACGATTTTGTGACGAACTGGAATTGTAAAGCTTAGTGCAGACAATCGAAATTTGACAAAGTACAACTCATTTTATTATTATAAATACTCATTCTGATCACAGTGAAATATGGTGTAAGAAGGCCACTTTTATGTTTCTATTTGTTTAAACTGGATAGAGTAAATACCCAGAGTTTTCTTTCTTATTTTGTTTTGTTTTATATTTTAAACTGCAAATATGAACATAATTTCACATCTTGTAAAGTAATAATATATATTATAATTGTTACACATTAAGATTTAAATTTTAATAAAAATACATTGGTACATTAAACACATATTTCTTTGTTATTTTTAGTTTCATTTATTTTTTCAGCCTAGGTGTACACTATGCCTTACATTTTCCAGATAGTCACATAAGATTCCACATAGTCACTGTCCCAAGATTTGGATTATGAAAAACAATTATTGTTGGCTGGAATTTTAACAATTCACGGTGTTTTACCATTAATAATTCTAAATGGATATTCCGTAATGTATATTGAAATATTGTATAATGATTTGTAACTTATTTATACCGAAAATTTTAATGTATAGTAGTCAAAAGAACGCTGTTGTGACGAACTGGATATATATTTTATTCTCAAAAATTACGTGAGTTATTCAGTTTATAATCTAAGCCTGTTTTAAAAAGGTTATGAAATTGTTTTCAATATAAAAACTGTAGATGGCCCATATAACAATACTTTTAATTAATTAATTAATTTAACATTTGTGACGAACTGGAACTAGGTTCACTACGATCTCATCTGATAATGTTGTTATTTCCTATATTCCTAAATATTTTTAAGTCATTTTCTCAATTAATATACTCTAACTTATAAATAATCAAATAAGCAGTCAAATTTCAAAATTGGAGCCATAATATATTTACCTTTCCGTTTCGTCACGTGTACACTTTTTTTGAAAAACGCTTATTCCCCACACAAACTACCACCCCACTTTTCACACCCTGAGATGATTTTTTTGGGATAAAAACTATCCTATGTCCTTTCCCGTCAAGTGGAATTAACAAAAAATGTTTTTTTATATTTTTTGATACCGAAAATGAATTCCGCATCCCCGATTTATACGAAAACAATACCAAACTTGGCCTAGTGTCTTAAATGAATAACAATTGGATCTTAGATAATAAAGATAAAGTTGAGAGCCGAGCCGCTCCGTTACTTCTTGGTGGCTCCACTTCTTAATTCAATCCCCCTTAGCACCAATCCTGCCAAGGAAATCATAGGTTCACGAAACGCCGTATGTCATCGGCTGCAACGGCCACTATTTAAATGAAGTTTGATTGATACAGTAAATCAAAATTCCATTAGCGTCGATATATAACTTGACGTAAAGTGTAATCTCACCTGGGCATGATATACCTACTTATATGTAAAATGTCCATTAATCAAGAAAATTGATCCTGCTGGAACAACGTTAACCTTTATGTCGTGATGACGGCCCAGACCGTAATCTATTTATTGACAATGCATACCTCACCGTGATAAAATTTTACATCGCCTTAACTTCGTGGAGTGGCCCCTCCCAGGAGACCCCGCATTGTCTTTTGCCTTTGTCATTTTAGTGTTGTGCATAAAACTCAACTGTAATGATTTCGGGATGCGGAACAGCTATTTCACTGCCTTTTTTAAGGATCTGGCTGTCAATGAGAGTAAAGTTGTTCCACTAAGACCTGTTTGTATTGTGTCCATGTATTAGGTATTGTGTCATGATTAGCTTTTATGTAGATATAATAAATGCGTGTCATAGGGTACATAGTCTTGCCTAAACAAACTTAATTACCCAGTGGCTTGATTACAATATCTACGAACATAATACAATACTAGTAATAGTTTTTCAAGTAATTTCGGCTAAAATAAGAATAATTTAATCTACTAAAGAAGAAGTAACCAAGTCCGCCGGTGGCCGAGGCTGGAACTTTTTCTTATGTACTATAATATGATATTTATTACTATGACTAAACTGATCACCCTTATCAACATTCGAATGAATAGGTGTGAATTTTGAACTGGCTGCAATATATAAAATTAGTTAAAAATTAGTATCCGACCACCAGCAGACTGATAGAGTAGTATTAAAATTTTAAGCTCAATAAAAGTGACACTGAAATATTAAAAGCAATATCGCATTAAACGTTATAAATGACATCGTAAACGGCGGCTAGTACGGCACAATAAAGAAAGTTATGTATTTAGACATTATCGATAAACGCTAAGCCATTAAATTAATGGTTTTGAGGGGACTTTAATATGGCTTGGAAAGTGGTAGATATTGTTTTCCTCCTTCGAAGGAGTTTAATATAAATATAGTCAGCAGCAGGAGTTGCTAAGCGGGCCAGTTATTCAAAATGATCTTGACGCGACTTTACTGTTAAAAGAATAAGAGCGTCTCAAGGTAATTTTGAACACCTCGCGCGCTTAGCAACTTCTGCTGCTGACTGTACATCATTTTATACCTACCAGAAATATAAGGGACATATTTGTTATTGCTATTTAGATATATTTCTGTCTTCTATGAGAAAATGATAATATTCTGTGGATTTTGGATGTCTATATAGTTGTACGAGTACACCATTGACCTAAGGTGGACGGTAAAAAAGTTGCGCGGCGATTTTCTAGTAGGTAAAAGGTAGGGAAAACCTTGGCTCATCGGTGATACTTGGTAATTCAGTGATAAAGCTTTGTTAGTTATATGAGACCTGAGTTATATGAGAATAAATCTAGTCTATCAAATACTAGGCCAATCAAATTAGATCCAAAAAAACCGGCCAAGTGCGAGTCAGACTCGGCTTCCAAGGGTTCCGTACATTAAGTCCGACTCACGCTTGATTGCACATTTCTAATATGTTTTCTTGTCATCTATAGAAGAAAATTTTGAATTTTGAAATAACTAGTAGTTCGCCCCGAACTGAGAACTCGCGTTTCGCATAGAACTGTAGTTTAAAAATGGTAAATTAAAAAAATATATATAAATGTGTTAGCCGAGCACTTTCATTTGATACAAAACTCGACCATACTTTCTTGCAAAAAAGCGGCCAAGTGCGAGTCGGACTCGCCCATGAAGGGTTCCGTATTTAGGCGATTTATGACGTATAAAAAAAAACTACTTACTAGATCTCGTTCAAACCAATTTTCGGTGGAAGTTTACATGGTAATGTACATCATATATTTTTTTTAGTTTTATCATTCTCTTATTTTAGAAGTTACAGGGGGGGGGGACACACATTTTACCACTTTGGAAGTGTCTCTCGCGCAAACTATTCAGTTTAGAAAAAAATGATATTAGAAACCTCAATATCATTTTTGAAGACCTATCCATAGATACCCCACACGTATGGGTTTGATGAAAAAAAATTTTTGAGTTTCAGTTCGAAGTATGGGGAACCCCAAAAATTTATTGTTTTTTTTCTATTTTTGTGTAAAAATCTTAATGCGGTTCACAGAATACATCTACTTACCAAGTTTCAACAGTATAGTTCTTATAGTTTCGGAGAAAAGTGGCTGTGACATACGGACGGACAGACAGACGGACAGACGGACAGACAGACAGACAGACATGACGAATCTATAAGGGTTCCGTTTTTTGCCATTTGGCTACGGAACCCTAAAAAGATGACCAGAATAGCAAGACCCCTCTCAAATTGCTTTTTGGCCTTCTAAGCTCTTCTAGCTCAATAACCCCTTGAGCGAGCCTGCTCATAATTTAATGACTAAAATATAATGCCCTCAACTACACGTTTACCCAATTTCATTGAAATTAGAACAAATTTACTTAAGTTATTGTGTATCAAACTATCCTCTGATAGTTCAGCTTAAAAACATTGAAATGCCGGGACGTGCCCCTAGCCAGCCGCGTGTCCCAAGTCGAATGTAAGAACTTCGCTTCGCTTCGCTCGCTCGTTCGAATATACAAAATACCTAGGTAAAGAAGTATTTTGTGTATTTATTTCAAAATTTTAGACCCAGTAGTTTCGGAGATAAGAGGGGGGGGGGGGGGTGTCGCTCTCGTGTTGTACTAAGTGTGCACCGGGATTGCATGGAGCGTTCGCAGAGATAACATTACCTGTTACGAGAAAAAGTAGAGGGCCGTAGGTACTAATTTTTCGACAAAGTCTTTTGGCGTCATGTTAATTAATGTATAATTATACCAAACGTGTTCTGTCGATAAGATATTTTTAGTTAGTTTCGCAATAGTTATAGTTCGGATTCGTTGATCAAAATATGGTGCCGTCGGTAAGAAAGGATGAAACCTTTTAAGGTATAGGTACGTATTAAATTAACGTGTGTAACTTGTCCAGGGAGGACAAAAAGGAAAGTGAAAATAAGGTCGTTAAGTCCTTTCCTCTTCGTGTCCCGATTTGTAAACCATTATGTATCCTATTAGTACCAGTACCAAGTAAAGTAATTCCTTATTATAAAAGTACATATACTAAGTAGGTACATTTATGTAAAGAAAACTTTCATCTCAAAGGATATTCACAAACGCCATAAAACACCATGAAGGACCCAAAATATCAATGGAAAAAGACCCTTAGAAAAATGGGGCGTGTGCTTTTCAGGTTTTTGCGTGCGGCAAACAAAATGTAAACATAAATGTACTTAGATACAAAATCTTGGAAAGAGCTTAGGACAGCAATAGCAAAAAAAATGGTTCGGTTTAAACGGCCACACAGAGTGCATACATTTTTATTACTTTTGAGTTTTTATGTGGAACAAAGAAAAATTGGATCGAAATATGTCGAGCGTGGTATCCCGTTTAAAATAATTTTAGCCTAAAATCAGGAACAACTGTGAACACATTAAATAAAATGTTTGTGTCTGTTATTTACAGGTCGATTCGAACGAACACTGGCATGAAAATGATATCTGAATGATTTTATATCGTTATCGTGCGTCTGGCTCGCGCATTTTACATTTACAAACAAGTATCTACGAGCGAAATGTACGACAACTAAATGACACCATTACATTACATCTTTCAGATATCATTTTGATATCAGTGGACGTTCGTATTAGCCTTATATCAAAATAACCGACAAGGCGACAAGGAATGGACTTAACATTTCAGAACAGACCCTTGAATTACCATAATTGCGAGCAAACCATAGGAATCATGGACGTAACTAGGTCTGATCAATCGACAGAAACGATTTGGATTGATAGACGACTTGGGCAGTGAATGGCTGTGAGATAAATAGGCGGGCAGGCCGAGTATTGAATACGTAACAAATGGATGTAACGCCTCGGCGAGGGAACAGTAAAGTTTTTGCAGTATGACTTAAAATTATCAGATGTTAAAAACTCAACTCGTTTCTCTTTTACACAACTCGTCGTCGTGGGCGTTAGCCCACATAGTCAATCATGTCTGTTACAACCAATGTCGTAGGGCTATTTTGCCGCACATAACAATCGCTCAAGGTGAAAGAGAAGCTCTCAGGTACGGTCAGAGCGCATATACTCAGATACTTCGGACATGTGACGCGATGTGGAGAGCAGGCCATGAAGAGACTTGTTGTTCAGGGACGGGTCAATGGCTGTAGATCAAGAGGACGTTCCCCAATGCGTTGGACGGATCAGATAAAAGCTTACCAATACCCCACTTAACACATGTGCCAGAGAAGCATCTGCCGGGGAGAACTGGCGTAGGCGATGGCCTCCTTCAGTGACGAAATTATGTCGCAGAAGGAGGCAGCGGAGCGTGCGCGCGACGACGATCCTGACGCGCATCCACTCCGCCGACGACGGGCTGGGGGCAGAGCCAGGCGCTATGCGCGCTTGCTGCCTCTGCCGTGTGCAGGGCTCCGGGGGGAGCCCCGCGGTGAAAAGCTCACAGGACTGGGGTGCTGACCAACTGGCACCCAAAATTCCCACGGCCTACAGGCCGCCCGCCGGGGCGCACGTGGTCGAATGCTGATAGCGACCCTGCGGCACCCCATCTAAAGCGGAGTCGGCACTCGTTAGCGGTTTTAGACGGTAGTCCTCCATTGGTTAGTCCGTCATCCCCCCTGGTTCCCCCGGACCAGGTGGCATGCGTAAACGTATTTCCCCAACATAAAAAAGGGAGAACTGGCGTAGAATCGTTCGTCGTCCAACGTGACCAGTTGCTTTGCCAAGAGTAATTCGACGGAGGAGGAGAACAATCGCCAAGATTAAGATTTGACCTACTGGCACTCTGTAGACTGTGCCCCCTGTGACGCGGGACAAACGTTTTGCGCGTCAACCTGCATCAACGGCACAATGCCGGCCATTGAGCTTTCTTCTCCCATATTTATGAGCTGAATATTTCTTCGCGCCGGATTAAAACTTATATATGATTTATCACGTGAGTTCGCATTTTTCTCTGCTCCACTTAATTTATGTTTTTACGCGTTTCTTTAATAATATACTTTGGTTGTTTTTATGGTTTTCGGTATAGGAAAATGTTTCTTGCGGACAAATCTGTTAACATACTTAATAATTCAGTAACTTTGTCGCCTGAAAGTACGGGGTCCCTTTGCGTCAAACCCGGTAAGTAATTCTGATTTTTTGCTGACTTGCTTATAATGTTGCGCCAATGAATAATCCAAGTTTGTGACTTCGAGCGCCGAATGCAACTTTGTCAAAAATCGAAAAAACCTCGTAAAATTAGTTTTTTTCTTTTAGTTTTTGATAGGTACTTTTTCAAGAAGTTTTTAAAGTAAACTAAATTTAATATTTAAAACTTTCGCGTTTTGAACACATATTAACTCACATTTATAGACGGGTCTAACGCGAAATTTATTCACATACCTTTATTTACCGACGTTTCGACACAGGCCGCCACTACCATAGCCGCATTAGCCGCGACCATGACCAGTGAAACCTGTGTCGAAACGTCGGTAAATAAAGGTATGTGAATGAATTTCGCGTTACACCAGTCTATAAATGTGTGTTAAACTAAATTTACTACAACATGAGAATACAACTGTCTCTGTAGATCTAAGAGTTTCTGAGATAAAGCTTTTCAAAATTTATATTTTTTTCTAACTTCAATTCGTAGGCTAAGTGCAGTGAGTATGCACTTTTGTCTGTAAGTGCAGTGAGTGCACTGTTCCTTAGGTCAAACAAAGTTGATTTTGTCTGTCAGCCACAAGATCGTACTGTGCCCACCCCCCCAAAAAACGGCGAAAGGGTCGGCTCCCCAGGTCGGAAAATTCATTGTCTTTGGGTCACACAATTACATGTGCGTACCAAATTCCAACCTAATTTGTCCAGTAGTTTCGAAGAAAATAGGCTGAGACAGACGGACAGATAGACAGACAGATGCATGAGTGATCCTAGAAGTGTTCCAGTTTTTCCCTTTGCGGTACAGAACCTTAAAAAGTGAATTAAAGAGTAGTATATTGTAAGTATCTTAAGTAGGTCTGCATGACAAATAAAGATATTGATATATAGACTTAATTCATGTAAAGTTGAATAAATTACCTTTATATACTTACTTACGTTATGTAGGTACATGAAAGCATACCATACTGCTGCTGGGAGAGCCCATTACATATTGTCTAGAAGTAAAGTACATGTAACATGTTTTAATAACAGCAGCACATAATGACTACTATTAACGCATACACATTAAAAAGGGCCTATATTTAGACCCATAATATAGGTACACTAGTTGTATGCCTGGAAATTGCCATATAAGTGAGACAAGTAAACACCAAGCGTCAACCTGAGAATTGGCCCGAAGGCATAGAAGGTAGGATCCTAATATAGAAGTAGTATACGCGTGCCTCCGTGAGGGACAAAACATAGGCAATGCGACACTATGATTGATCGAATTTATTTGTTGCCCACCATAATCCATACTAATTTATGGTGGAGAATTAAAAAAAAACGTGAGACTGTGACAAGGACAAACAATAATAGCGCTTTCGCTGCTACTCCTACTGAAAGATACATAAGATTATCCCGTTCGGTCAGTTATCTCCACCACTCATGCCCTATCCAGTTAAAATACTAGATTCATGCCCGAAGGTGTAGGTACTACTGACGGTACATCCATCAAAAATGACATTACGCATTTTTAGCAGCAATTTTAATTTTGTGCAAAATAAGATACAATTTTTAATGGTGCATTTTAGAGCTAGGTTCATGATTTTTTTCTAAAGAGCGAAAGTCGATAATTCAGTTTTTTCGAATTTATCAAGTTACTAGAGAAAGGCCTCATGATTGCTATTCATATTTTTTGCTAGCCGTATTGTGATATTAAAAACCGCTATGATTTTTCATAAACTGCTGGCTCAACTTGACGTCAATATATCTACCTGGCGGTCTAGCATGAGTTGCGTTCTCGCGCGACTCTATACATCTTGCGCGACTGCAAGTATAGAGTCACGCGCGAGAACGCAAGTCATGCTAGACCATCTGATGCCCATAATAGGTACCCATTTTTTTCCTACATCCCTATTTGACTTTTTCATTACCTACCTTCAATTTAATTAAATCGATTATATTGTAATTAAAGGTGAATTAAAAAAACAGCATTATATAATTTTAACATTTTTAATCACATTTAATAAAAACTGTTTTTGCTTGATCATTAATTTCAATGACAGCAACTGGATTCAACCAATCATTTCATTCGTGCATACAGTAAATTTTATTGTTACTAGTATTATGAGCAATCCATTTAATATTTTTTGATAACCAGTCCGTGCAATAATCATGATTGTGTACACTTTATTTTCATACCCATATTTCATTTTCTACTTTAATTAATTTAATTCAAATTCCTTTTTTTTCTATTACCGATAACAGACTGGTAAAATAAATAAAAAGTTATTAAAAGTGCCCATTAATCTATATTTACATTACATTTTCGTTTACAATAATTTATGTTATGTACAATAAAATACGTCCATTGTCATAATAATAAGTGCAAGTAAAATAAGAATTATTCGTGAAATTTCTCATTAATGATTGTATTATTATTATACATCATTGAATTGGTATACTAAGAGATAAATTATTTTAGCTTAGAGCCTGCCCACACTTGTTCCCTCTTAGTAAACAAGTGCCATTACGAAGAAGTACTTAAATATTTAATATCTACGCTTTTCCTCTATAATATTTACATTTTGAGTTCATATCAGTCATTGCCTTGAAATAATTACCTATTATTACTCTACTTATATACTTAAACAGAACACAAACACTAATATTTCTCTACATACATAATAATTTGACTTCATCATCGATTTTTCCCCAACAATAGTATGACGCATATTAGAATCGACTACTTTACTATTTAATTTAATAAAATAAATATTATTTTTCTTGCTATTACTTATTCAAACAGGGAAAGAACGACAAACTGACATACATTTGATGAACACAACAATAATTATCAACATTAATATATCACGACTAAACAAGTATAAACAAGGTGAAATGGAATATTTCTATATATTATGTATGTATATACCTTCAAACCAGACGACTTTACTTTCAGGTGTGTCATTGCCCAAGACGAATATTATATAAAAAATCGTTTATGTAGCCAAATATGTAAGATAATATTTATAGTAAAGTGTAATTCTATGTAACTTGCTAGCTATGCCTATGTAAACAGACCGCCATATTAAAATTGTCTCTGAATGTCAATTTACTAGTGACTTTTGTTTACTGTTTACTACAACACATGATGGTCATGATTAACTTAATCTGGGAATTTTATTTCACCGTGATGTCATGCGTAGGGTACTTAAGTTTTTGCGGGCAAATCTTGCCGAAACTTGATGCTAGTTTAAAAATTCCTTGATGGGTTCTTGTTATAAAACTTGATGAGTAGAGCATGACTGCGTATTATGGTTTAAATAAAAAGAAAGCCTTAAATCCAGAAGCTTTAAAAGCAGAACAAGTTAGAATAGCGATGCGAGCAGGGTACGTGTCGCCGCCGGTTTTGAGCAAACGCTCGCATGCTACTCGCCCGCGCTGACCTAAAAACGAAGTAAATATGCCTTTTGCGCAAACAATAACCTTCAGATTAAGAAGCCAGACATCAAATCTGTCTAAAGGAGGCCTATCCATTCACCACGCAGACAAGTTTTTACTACCGTTGCGCGAGTGTTAGTAAATGTGGAGAGGAACGAGCGCCGACACCGGTTCCGATACTAACTGCGCGCAATAGCCATTCTAACCTCTTTAATATGTTCTGTGCTTAAATCTAAAAAGTTGTGACGGTGGGTAAATGGTTAACCATGTAATTTACAGACCTATCACACTTCACTTCTGGGTAATTTACTCAACTGCGCAAGTAAAAGAAGATAATGTTTGTACACCAGAGTAACTTTATTATTTGTTTCTAAGGTGTTTTAGCTCTTTTATATTTAAAACTAACAACAAAAATAATATTTATGGCGTAAAAAATATTGTAACAGATTCCCTCAAATGTTAAAACCTAACCTTTTGAAAATGCTATACGTGCAACGTCGATCCTTATTTCAACTTCGACATAGGCAAAGTTGACAAAATGTTGTGATACCCTTATCATCCATCAAAATTGACAAAAAAGTGGCGTGGATGATGATTTCGAAACTCTTTATTCTAATAAAATAATAGGTTCAGGCGGAGTATGTCACTTTCTTAGGACGTCACATTCTGAGTTCGTCACTTTCTGACTTTGTCACTTTCTGAGATCGTCACATTCTGAGTTCGTCACTTTCTGATTTTGTCACTTTCTGAGATCGTCACATTCTGAGTACGACACTTTCTGAGGACGTCACTTTCTGAGTACGTCACTTTCTGAGAACGCCACTTTCTGAGGACGTCACTTTCTGAGGACGTCACTTTCTGAGTTCGTCACTTTCTGAGTTCGTCACTTTTTTAACATAGGTACGATTTAACAGTATATATACCTGCACGAAAGATGTATACTGCCAGCAACCAGATTAATAGCTGTTTGACATACGGTCGCTTTTATATCCTACATACCAATACCAATCTCTGTTTGCCTTACGCCTGACTCGTAGAGAATTCCATTTGGCAAAACGTCCTACGTGTCGTGCAATAAAGTGAAAATAGAGAAATAAATAATAATAAAAAACAATCTAATTATGTTTCAATCAGAGTATTTAATTCAGAATAAGTACTTAGAAACTACAAGCACCAAAACATTTAGCCACAAATTGGAGTTAGGCCGGCAACAGCTTCGATTCAATACACATAAATGTATCGCACAGTAGGAACCATGATTTTATCATTCTCCGCTGTGATTAGCTCGTGAAGGTATCACGGCAAGCTCGCTGACACCAGTAGAAGCCGTAGAAGGTCATAATTCCAACATATTTACATTTAAACGGACTGCCGCTCCTTTCGTGACAACATATTCTTCAGCATACCGCGTCTTCTGTCATGTCTCCATAAACTCAAACGTCTTTTTTTCTGATGATAGTGTAAATTTTGGATACCTATCTGCGTATAAAATCAGCATTGCAGTTTTGTTTCAGACAATATTTCTTCTCGTGTCATCTGTGGAGAATAGGCGTCAATGGATTTTTTCTTCAAAGCGTTGCCGAAATTCAGAATATATGTTCAGCCATCAGTCACTTCTGCGTATGGAGTGATCCATACTCTCATAGTTCTCATGTTCTTTATTTGTTTGTTTTCTTCCTATATAGGTTACACGATGAATTTTTAAATTATTATTACATTATACTTTTAGCCTGACAATAGAAATCTAGCATGTCGCCGATTTGACAACGCTGATTTTTTTTTCTATTTAAAATGCGAAACTACAAAAAGGTTATATATAGTTTGAGGACTGTCTCATTTCAAACATAGACAGAGATAATCATACTATCTTTGTCTTACTCTAGTACTAGCACCCAAAAGAAAAGGATGAGTATAGTTTGTATTGTTCTTATTTAATGACAAATTGGTTTAACCAACTATAATTTGATAATATGGTGCGCTAGCTTCGACCCGTGACTTCATCTGCGTGGAAATATGATGATAATAATTATAGCTGGTCAACCAAATCTTGTCAGTAAAAAAAGGCGCGAAATTCAAATTTTCTATGGGACGATATCCCTTCGCGCCTACATTTTTCAAATTTGCCGCCTTTTTCTACTGTCAAGATCTGGTTGACCAAGTATATGTCCTTCCCTGGGCCTCAAATCTTGGGGAACGAAAATTTGATTATTTTTGCGCTACGACGTACGGTTTAGGAGATACAGCATTATAAAGTTTTTTTTTGTTTTTTTTTTTAATATTAATTAGGGGTTTCTTACAGAGGAATGAACATTTTATTATTTTTGCACTACGACGCACGGTTTAGGAGATACAACCTATAAACCTTTTTCTTTCTTTTTTTTTTTTTTTTTGTTTTTCGTGTTTTTTAAACATCATTTAGGGGTTTCAAAGGGGAACGAAAATTTGATTATTTTTGCGCTACGACGCACGGTTTAGGAGATACAGCATTATAAAGTTTTTATTTTGTTTTTTTGTTTTTTTTTGTTTTTTTTTTAAATATTAATTAGGGGTTTCTTACAGAGGAATGAACATTTTAATATTTTTGCGCTCGGTTTAGAAGATACAACCCTATAAACATTTTTCTTTCTTTTTTTTTCGTGTTTTTTAAATATTACTTAGGGGTTTCAAAGGAGAACGAAAATTTGATTGTTTTTGCGCTACGACGCGAAGGACCTAATTATTGTTTATAAATCATCATCATCATCATTATATTTCCACGCAGATGAAGTCGCGGGTCGAAGCTAGCGCAACATATTATCTACAGTCCGTTAACTCTAATGACCTTCGGATTTTAGAAAGATACTTACATCGGGTATCGGCGGTAACACGCGAAGGTGATACTGCTATTCTGCTTTCTTACTCACTCACAAAAAGTTTTAAACTTACCGCAAAAAGTTAGGGATACCTTTTTTCTCAATGTAAAATAAGCCCTAATTTAATGACGTTATGCTTAGTGTCCGACCGAAGGTTCGGTTTCGGTTTCGGTTTCGGCCAGTTTCGGCCAAAAAATCATGTTTCGGCCTTAGTTTCGGTTTCGGCCAAAAAATGGCCGAACCTTTCGGCCGGGCCGAAACATACGCAATGGTACTTCGTTCTATGAAACTAAACTATGTGACAAAGACCAAAAGTTTTGAAACAAGTAGGACAACAATATTAATACATATACTGATTTATATATACTTACAGAAATGAATCGGTTTATTATTTTATTAAACACAATTCCACTAATGATGGGGCCACTGAACGGTCGACGCAGTCTTAAAAAGAGGCTGTCAATACCTAAAACGCGCACACTGTCTAATTGTATCGTAGTAAATGAGATAGCACTGTCGCATGTTACTGGGCTTGGGCAAGGGAATAATAAGAAAACTCATCATCTTCCTCGCGTTATACCAGCATTTTGGCCGCGGCTCATTCCCGAGCATGGGGTCCACTTGACAACTAATCCCAAGAATTGGCGTCGGCACTAGTTTTTACGAAAGCGGCTGCCATCAGACTGACCTTCCAATCCAGAGGGTAAACTAGGCTTTATCGGGCTAGTCCGGCTTACTCAATGGTAAATATCAAATGATATTTCGTACATAAGTTCCGAAAATTTCATTGGTACGAGCCGGGGTTTGTAGTGTTTGTACCTGCGACCTTTGGATTGAAAGTCGCACGCTCTTACTCACCGCTAGGCCACCAGCGCTTGAGGGAATAATAATAAGAAAACTATTGAAATAAAAATAAATGTACCACAGACATGCATGTTCACACATGAACTATCCTCAGATTCAGATGTTGACATCTCGAGATTTTGGGAGTTAGACTCGATTGCACCTAGGCACAAGCTCACGTCAGAAGAAAACGCCTGTGAGGAACATTTTCAAAAAACAACGACACGTGATGCTGACGGTAGATTCATAGTGTCCATGCCGTTGAAGGAGTCGCCCGAGGTTCTGGGGGACTCATATCAGCGTGCCTTGGCTACATTTCTGTCAGTGGAGCGTCGTTTGGAACGCAATCCAACCTTGAAAAATCTTTATGTAGATTTTTTAGAGGAATACGAAAGTTTGGGTCACATGAGTAAGAGTATAGGTAATGAGCGCGAAGTGTCGTGTTTTTTGCCCCACCACGGAGTACTTAGGGACTCTACCACGACAAAATTAAGGGTCGTATTCAATGGTTCCTCCCCCACAACCTCAGGCAAGTCGTTCAACGACATTCAAAGGGTAGGGCCAACTATTCAAGACGATTTACAGTCTATACTCATGCGCTTTCGTCAACATAACTATGTAGTGACCGCTGATGTCGAAAAAATATACCGGCAGATACTAATCGAGGATTCACAGCGGTCTCTTCAGAAGATATTGTGGCGGTCGCATCCTTCACAGCCAATTGCGATATACACATTAAATACGGTGACATATGGCACAGCTAGTGCACCTTATCTTGCAACAAGGTGTCTTACTCAGTTAGGGTACAATTCAAATGACGTAAATGTCAAACATGCAATTTGTCACGACTTTTATGTTGATGACTTTTTATCAGGCAGAGACACGGTTGAAGAAACCGTTTCGTTATGTCACAATGTTACACATGAATTAGAGTCAGCAAAGTTTCATTTGCGCAAGTGGCATTCAAATAACAAAGACATCTTACTTGCAGTTAATCAAGATGTCAGTAGTTCAGATACTGTAGATCTTAGCATTGAAGAGTCTTCCAAGACTCTTGGTTTGAATTGGTCATGCTTCCAAGATACATTGACGTTCTCCATTAACGTTAATACACAAAATAAAATTAATAAACGGTCAATTTTATCGACGATTTCGCAGGTGTTCGATCCACTCGGTGATCTATTTGTGTAATATTACTCGTTAGCGGTTTAGGCATAAGTAAATGTTTTGACAAATTGATTTTAATTTCAGACACATAAGTCAAAAAATAAAGACATTAGATTAGAACCGTTTAATAGTAATTTTAAGACCAATCTTTGCAATTATTTTCTATCGAGCCGATGTTGTTCAATCATGTATCGAGTGCGGCCACGGTCTTAAAATATAATAAATATTAACATAGGTATAAATATATTTCTTGCTTTACTAAATCAAATAGTTTTTCTTAAAAGGGGCTACCTGCGGTTTTCATCGATATTTGACAATATTTGAATCGTATCTCCTACTTTTGCACTACAGATATATTTTTATAAGACAAACGGCTATCGGTTCTTCAATCTTTATCTCCATTATTGTCTACCGGATTTTGAAAGAAATTTATACTATTTTATGTTTTTTTTAAACATTGTCTAAAAGAACACTTTTTTCGTATCTAGATTGCTGTGAAGGATATTACTTATACGAAATCTACATATTTGGGTTCGTCTTTGACGTGTCGTAAAACGTATCTAGGGTTTTAATTTTAAACGAATTAACACAAAAGTTATGGCCAGAAAACCAGTTTTTTGGCCTTAAATTGTTCAACTTTGATGCCAAATATCTCGAAGACAATGAACTTTGAAGTAAATATGGAATACTATATTGCTTAAAGCCGTTGCTGTTAATATGATAAGCTACAAAATACATAAGAAAACTAAGGGATTCAGTTCGAAGGTCATTGGCGTGGCGGAGCCTCTTAAGTAACATCAATTTCAAGCACATTGGATGTTGACAGCCCCTTAATATAAGTTTAAAAGCGGTTTTATGACATTTTTTCAACGATTTTAACAAGGCTTCAAAAGTTTCGGTTTCGGTTTCGGTTTCGGCCGAAACTAGAGCCAAAGCCGAACATTCGGTTTCGGTTTCGGTTTCGGCAAAAAAACATGTTTCGGTCGGACACTAGTTATGCTTAATATTTGGTTGATGACTATATTGCTATTTGACTTTTTGCCATATTCTATATAAAATAGAATCAGAATTTGAAAGCAGAACGTCACACCGTCATTTACTACTTCTGGCTGAAATTATATAGAGTGGTAATAACAGTCACATTTTTTTTTTGTAGGTAAGTAAGTATATTTTATAGTTTGTGTTTTTTATTTTATCTCTAGTTTTAAGGCGCTAGACGCCGTTTTTGGCCGAAAACTCTAACATTCTAGAGTCTATATCTTCTTAACGGTTCAACAAAAAAATATGAAAAAAATATATATGATTTTACGTTTTATGTACAACATTTTCAACGTTTGACTTGTTCCCTATGACTTATAGTTTTTCCAAAAAAGGAACATTACGACAGGCCGTTTTGCGACTAACTTTGCCTATTTCTAGTAAACGGTTTATTCGATTAAAGTTATTTTTAAACTAGAATAATTGTTTTAACAGATACTACAAATGCAACGTAGAATAATGTTAATAAATATTTTTTTTTTAAGAAATCGAATATTTTTCAACATTTTGTGCGTATGTAGCTCGAAAAAGGCGTGGCCGGCAGTCGTGTGCTAGCTTTGAGACGAGGAGGCTGTGTCGCTCGTCGCTCCGTGCCTTCCTTGTATTCTGCATGCTTGTTCTGAGCCGAGGTGCAATAAAATTGGAGTTATTGTGACCAAAGATTAAATAACTGCAGAATGTTGATTTGGTTGTGACGCGCTTTAGCGCGCGCAACACGGTGTTTCGCAGCCTATTATTACGAACGTAATGATAATATAAATATATATATATATGTAATGATAATATTTCCACTTATGTTTGAGAAAGCTTCATTTGAAATATATAAAAAATGTTTTCGAACATGCGCCGACATATTGCCATTAAAATTTAACGTTATTAATAAAGTTCAATTTCTAAAAAAAATTGATCAACATTGGCAATTTATGTTGTAGGTATATACTATATAGTTTGATTCAGAAACCATTACATTTTTAGGATTGTTACCCATTAAAATGACGTTAGATTATTAAGTAAATCTGGGGGCACGGCAGTGCCCCCGCCAAGTCGAGCAAAAAAAGAGGCCGTACCATCCTTTTCTCGAAGCGGTTCAGACTATTTTCGACGTCCTGTAATTTTGTGCTGGCTGAAGCTAAAACCCTGAATTTTCAGTAATATATAGGGCTAAACATGCTTAAGATATATTCTTAAAAAACATTCAATTTGAACTAGTAGTTTAAGAATTATTGTACGTCAAAGTTCCTTATTTTCGACACTGACACACTCACTCACTCACTCACTCACCTACGATCATCATAATTCTAAGATACTTCTAGTATATATATAGTTTTTAAATTTAATTTTAAAACCTAAAAATATTGCAATATCAGTCACGTTTTAAAGATCTAAGAACTGCATAAGTAAGTTTGTAATCCCATATAAATATTTGCTATTACAAAGTTACTGTTGCAGTTCCTACAAATAGTAGGTAGTAAAGTAAAGGTACACTACGATGTACGATGTGAGTATGAATGAAGATGTGTTTCTTTATGATATGTGTATACATAGTATGAGTACCCGAAAAGAAGGACTGTCTACAAAAAGAGATGAGATCCCATCAAAAACATTACATGTAAAAAGGTGCAAGTCTCGCAACGCTTCTACTACAAAAAAGTTTTGAGATGTAATGTGAAACCAAGTCGGTTATTTTAATCAGTGCCAGGGGGTGTTAAAACTGTATCAAATATATATCTTTAATTTGTAATACATATAATGACTTGGCAATCGCACGGCTGCAAACAAAAGGTATACGAGTATAGCGCCAACTGCACGCCTCTGGGCTGTATCTTATTCTTTGAACCTCGTGGCGGTGCAGCGATACAAAATTCACGTACGATCGCAGCGAGCGGGGTAAGCGGGTGGTGCGGGTACAGAGCGCTTAGCTCCGCCCTGACGCTCAAGGGCATTGGGCCTTCCAATCGTCTTAATTCAAATTTACTTTAAAATAAAAAAATAAATTAAAACAATAATTTTAAATTTAATTTGTAAATATACAGTAAGTACTTAAAAGTCACATATTTTAATGAATTTAAATATTTACTTACCTACTAGTTATGGTGGTATTAACTACTCTATACAAGGTGGTACAAACTTCGATGTCCAAAAATTTTTTTAGATTCTTCACTACGTGGGCTATCAGATTACTAATTTGGGAACTTTCCACCTCGGTTCCTTTGACCGGCGACTCTGTCAAATTATGATGTTATTATGGTGTTAAGGTCCCTTTTTAGAGTTTTTCGTAAATAACTCTTGAACAGTGGCCCGTAGCAAAAAATGTTCTACTACATAAGTAATCCATATAAAATTTCCTACAAAAAAGATTCAGTACACTTTTTCGCTAGGATCAATGTTTTAAAATATATTAAAGTGGGAAAGTCACGTATAATTTATTCTAAGGTTGTTATTTTTTAGTTGTTCGTAAATAACTCGTAAACGGTAGCCCACAGTTAATAATCTATTTGAGATTTCTTATAAAATAAATGCTACTTTTTTTCGCTAGGATCAACATTAAAAAATATATTTTCCATTTTCTATTACGCGATTACGTCCGATTTTACCCGAAAAACGAATTTCATTCTGAGAGTTAACGGACTGTAAGTATAGTTGGTCAAACCAATTTGTCATTAAATAAGAACAATACAAACTGTACTCATCCTTTTCTTTTGGGTGCTAGTACTAGAGTAAGACAAAGATAGTATGATTATCTCTGTCTATGTTTGAAATGAGAGAGTCCTTTGACAAACTACTTATATATAACCTTTTTGTAGTTTCGCATTTTAAATAGAAAAAAAATCAGCGATGTCAAATCGGCGACATGCTAGATTTCTATTGTCAGGCTAAAAGTATAATGTAATAATAATTTAAAAATTCATCGTGTAATTTATATAGGAAGAAAACAAACAAATAAAGAACATGAGAACTATGAGAGTATGGATCACTCCATACGCAGAAGTGATTGATGGCTGAACATATATTCTGAAATTCGGCAACGCTTTGAAGAAAAACTCCATTGACGCCTATTCTCCACAGATGACACGAGAAGAAATATTGTCTGAAACAAAACTGCAATGCTGATTTTATACGCAGATAGGGATCCAAAATTTACACTACCATCAGAAAAAAAGACGTTTGAGTTTATGGAGACATGACAGAAGATGCTGAAGAATATGTTGTCACGAAAGGAGCGGCAGTCCGTTTAAATGTAAATATGTTGGAATGACCTTCTACTGGTGTCAGCGAGCTTGCCGTGATACCTTCACAAGCTAATCACAGCGGCGAATGATAAAATCATGGTTCCTACTGTGCGAAACATTTATGTGTCGATTCAATAATCGAAGCTGTTGCCGGCCTAACTCCAATCTGTGGCTAAATGTTTTGGTGCTTGTAGTTTCTAAGTACTTATTCTGAATTAAATACTCTGATTGAAACATAATTAGATTGTTTTATTATTATTATTTATTTCTCTATTTTCACTTTATTGCACGAAACATAGGACGTTTTGCCAAATGGAATTCTCTACCAGTCAGGTGTAAGGCAAACAGAGATTGGTATTGGTATGTAGGATATAAAAGCGACCGTATGTCGAACAGCTAATCTGGTTGCTGGCAGTATACATCTTTCGAGCAGGTATATTATACTGTTAAATCGTACCTATGCTAAAAAAGTGACGAACTCAGAAAGTGACGAACTCAGAAAGTGACGTCCTCAGAAAGTGGCGTTCTCAGAATGTGACGTACTCAGAATGTGACGTCCTCAGAAAGTGTCGTACTCAGAATGTGACGATCTCAGAAAGTGACAAAGTCAGAAAGTGACGAACTCAGAATGTGACGATCTCAGAAAGTGACAAAGTCAGAAAGTGACGAACTCAGAATGTGACGTCCTAAGAAAGTGACATACTCCGCCTGAACCAAATAATACGTATAATCAGAATGGATGCAAGCAATAAAACCGGTTTTTTTTATCTGAGAGAAAGTTGTCTGGTTCGACGGCAAGTATTTATTTGTACGTAAACTTGATGCACATAAAATATAATAACTTTAACATAGGTTAAATAGATTATACCAATCGCAACCATCGTAAACTACACAGATTTGAAACTGAATATTTCAATTATTTTATTTAATGGTATAAGAAAACTAAAAGTATCTTTTGCAATAGCAAGCTCCTCGGTTCAAAAAAAATCTCCGATTTATTAACTTAAATAACATACACCTTAGTAAATGGTTATCACGCGGTGACCAACGTTATTATGCCCAAATACGTATCACCATACCTAATACAAAAGATAGCTAAAATATGACGTACTCGTAACTATCTGTGTATCAATTTGTCGACAAAGTTTCAAATTCGAGTCTTACAGTCGGGGTTCCTTATCTCCTTGGCAGTAATAAAGTTTCCCGAAAGCGGCCCTGTATGCACTTAATTGAAAAAAAAATGTTTTTTGATCATCTATGTAAAAACAATTTCGTATGATACTCTACAAATTAATCAAAAATATGAATAGAAGCTAAAATAAAAAGGAGTCCGACTTTGCCCACTACGTATAGGTTATGTTATGTTAAACGGCAGTGGACAGTTTGTCATTTCTGTAGTATAATTCCGTACACGGCGGGAAGAAGTTGATAACTCGCGGGAAAAAATGGAAGAAATTTGAACCTTATGTAATTTAATTTAAAGTTCTAATTTCTTTAATAAAATATCTCGAGTTATCAACTTCTTCCCGCCGTGTACCGAATTATTAAATATTCGTAAATTAATTTTGACTATATGAAACAAGGAGTACCCAATATTAAACGCAACTTTCTTGATGAGCCGCCAGCAAGGGCGTTCTCGTCGTAACCACCTCTCGATGCGACCTCGCCGCGCCATTGACACCGCTCCGACCAGATTCACTCTGAAAATAACCAACACATTAGCAAAACAATCAGATTTGCGCCTCAAGGATTCCGGATCATCACATCACACAAAGTATTCATTATTTTCGTAAAATTCCAAGCTACTTTCTAGTTAGTCCCGATCTAGAGATTGGATCGAAAAATCGAGGAATTAATTCTGCCTTTTACGTTTGAAGTGAGTTGGGTATTTCTAAAGCAACCCGTGCATATGTTCTTGGACATCACCATTTGGTGAACTTGAATTGCTGCTGAAGACCAAATAAAACATAATTTCTTAATACCGCGTGTTTCACGTTGAATATCTTATCTGTGAAATTGTTATTACTCGTATTACGTAAAAATAAAGTCAAAATCGGTGTAATAATGACTTTTAAATTTTGAACACCTCTGAATAACAAAGGAATTTGATTTGACCTCATACGAGATGACGTCACAATCTGTGTAGCTAAACCAGTGTAATGTAACTGTACATACCTACTCGTATCGTAATTAGGCATTAAAACACACGTGTGATGTTTGATACTCTACAAATACACACTCGTACTTTATTGCCTCTCATTGAGTAGTCGCGTAAACTACTATTGCTGACATTGTAAAACGTTTGTGGAAGTTTTTGTTGGTTATAATTATGTAAAATTCGTATTCCAGTTTGATTTTAGACGTTTCTAATCAAAGAGAATTATCAGCGGTCAAACTTCTAGATTATAAGCCATAAGCGCGGCGTCAACCACATGTAAACGCTATGAAAACGATAGCTTGCAACAATGCCAAGCATTGTAGCATGAATTTTCATTAACCTTAACGACATATTACTGACCGACTCAGATGAAAGCGGGGTTAATCGATCGCCTAATGGATACGAGTACCTACTTAAGCAGTAGTTATAAAACGACGATTATGTCAAGTGTTAGTAATGTGATTTATTATCTACCTGTGAGTCAGCGTAAGCGGCGTGCTGTGATATAGGCGTGGTCGGTGAAGTGCGTACGATGCTGTGGGCGCTGCCAGAGTGTTTCGGCTCGGGCGACGCTACCACAGCGGAGTACAGCGGCGGGTCGGGCGGACAGTTCACACCTACACAGACGTTAGTAAGCAGTGCTTTCAAGTACTTTTTAATAGATTTTAAGCGTAATATTTTTAGTTACATGGGTATACCTACAATAGGTACCTACTTCATCGATATAGCTTGAACTACTCAATGTCTATGCAGGAGCAAAAACGTGAACTGGTAATGATACAAAAGCAAAACTTAAAATTAAGCTGAGTAAGAAAGATAAATTTTAACTTCATAGTAACAAACTAAAATAGAAACAAAACAAACTGCGAACTGAGGATTGAATAAGAAATTGCATAGAATGAGGTTTCCGGGAACGGACTCATTTAAAGCAACAGTGCTTCTTGTTACTGCTGGTAATCAGATTATTCACTGCCTGGTGGCGAGCGAACCATCGACCCGTACAAAACATAAACAGAAGAAAATAAACAAGCTTCCCGCTAATCCGCGGAAAAAGCCGGGCCGGCAAAAAGATAGCTCGCTAATAAGTAAAGTTTTAAAGTTGGAATGTCGAAGCCCTGACGTAAAAGTCTAAGTAAACACTACTTTTAACTTCTGGCATTCAGCAGTTTGCTGCCGACATCTGGCTTTATACGATACAAGTTTCGTTGCATAGGACAATGTTTCAGAGTGTGTGTAATGGCAGAAAAGTTTTTTCCTTATGAAACATTGTGTTGTTTGAAGATCGCGCATCTCGGTCCATAACGTAATATAAATATATTATCTACATACCATAAGCTCTATTAATGCGTCCAGAAATTCATCGAAATCGTTCGAGCCGTTTCCGAGATCCCCGAGATATATAAATGTAGGTATAATAATATGTATTGTAATGTTGTAAGCCTATTGTAATGTTATGAGTTTCAAATTAGTAACAGCAATAAACCGAATACAATTTTAATGAGTGCCTATTCCAGTATTCATAAATAGATAATTCCAACTTCCATAGATACGAGACCGATGTCGGTCGGATGTTTGGATGTCGGATGTTTGGTCGTTTTATAAAATTCGCACGGAATTCGATCTGGAGCAATATGAGAATCAGGGCTTCAATCGTTTGGCCCATTAACAAAACTTCGAGACAAAAGTTAATTTTGCCACCGTTACTAATTATCAGTGCAGGTTTTTTTAACTACATATCTACTAGAAACAGTTATTGATATAGAGCCCGACAACAGACAGACGGACGGATGGACAGACGGAAGGTTGGAAGCAGCAGACCTCGGTAATATGGTTAAACATCAAGCTTGTTACGAATCGTAAGTCTTAAAGAACATGGAGAATAAAATAAGTATTTAATTTGAAATCAGTTGCGTATTCCACAGCGACCCGAATATCTATCCTAGAACAATAAAATATAGACTACTTTTTGACTCTGACATTTTGTTTAGTCACGACTAAAACTACAAACAGCATGATGTTAACAATGTGCAAAAATGTTAATATGAACTAAATAATAAATACTTTTACATTATTGTATCTGGACTTAAATATTACTTATAAAAATACAAAATATCGAGGTCTCGGCCCCTAATACCACTTTGTGGCATTTGGTGTCGAGATACTGGGGCCGTGGGGTCCAAGCACTCATGTTCTTGTCAAAGAACTTTGTAAAAAGCTCGTAGATACAACTGGTGACCAGAGAGCTGGCAGCTTTCTCTCGCAGCGCATAAGCATTGCCATTCAGCGAGGGAATGCTGCCAGCATCTTTGGCACAATGCCGCGGGGTCCTTTTTTAGATGTTTTTTAATTTAGATTAGTTTAGTTTTTAATTTTATTATTAGTAACTAGTTTATATTGATGTTTAGTTTTTAATGTTAGATTGTAATTTTATGTTGTGGTTGAATAAAGAAAAACCCTTTTAAATAATATTAAACATAAAATATAAAATCAATATTACTTTTATCTCTTCAAAAACAAATGTACCTACAGCGTGTTTTCTTACTCTGTTAACTTTGGGGTATGGACAAGTGCATTTAAGGAAACTAAAAGACATATAACTAGTTATCTCCGAAATCTATCTATATATATAAATGCAAGTGTCCTGACTGACTGACTGACTGACTGACTGACTGACTGACTGATTCATCAACGCAGAGCCGAAACTACAAAAGCTAGAAAGTTGAAATTTGCACACTAGGTTGAATTTATAAAGTGTACAAGAGATAAGAAGCGATTTTGAAAAATTCAACCCCTAAGGGGGTTAAAAAGGGGATGAAAGGTTGTATGGGGTACAAGTTTTATTTTAAGCTAGGAATTTAAAACTTTGTAAAAATGTATTATATTAAAAAACAAGAAAACTAATTTCAGCGTTTTTGAAAATTCATCCCCCAAGGTGGTGAAAAAGGGGTTGAAAGTTTGTATGGAGATCAAATATTTTTGTGAGTGTGGGACTTGAAACTTTGTATATGGGGATATTATTATAAGACAAGAAAAGTAATTTCAGCGTTTTTGAAAATTCATCCCCTAACAGGGTTAAAAAGGGGTTGAAAGATTGAATCCATTACAAATGCTTTGAAACTTCTTAGAAAGGCATAATAGCCGATTACAAAATAAAGTAATTGCGACGTTTTTGGAAATTCAACCCCTAAGGGGGTTAAAAAGGGGATGAAAGTTCGTCTTGGGGTGCAAATTTCATTTTAAGCTAGGAACTTGAAACTTTGCAAATAGATATTAAATTTAAATACAAGAAAACTAATTTCAGCGTTTTTGAAAATTCATCCCCTAAGGTGGTGAAAAAAGGGTTGAAAGTTTGTATGGATATCAAACATTTTTTCGAGCGCGGGACTTGAATCTTTGTATTTGGGGATATTATTAAAAGACAAGAAAAGTAATTTCAGCCTTTTGTAAAATTCATCCCCTAACAGGGTTAAAAAGAGGTTGAAAGTTTGTATGTGGTTCAAATTTTATTTTAAGCTAGGTACTTGAAAGTTCGTAAAAAGATATATTATTAAAATGCAAGAAAACTAATTTCAGCGTTCTTGAAAGTTCATCCCCTAAGGTGGTGAAAAAAGGGTTGAAAGTTTGTATGGATATCAAACATTTTTTCGAGCGCGGGACTTGAATCTTTGTATTTGGGGATATTATTAAAAGACAAGAAAAGTAATTTCAGCGTTTTGTAAAATTCATGCCCTAACAGGGTTAAAAAGAGGTTGAAAGTTTGTATGTGGTTCAAATTTTATTTTAAGCTAGGTACTTGAAAGTTCGTAAAAAGATATATTATTAAAATACAAGAAAACAAATTTCTGCGTTTTTGAAAATTCATCCCGTAAAGTGGTAAAAAAGGGGTTGAAAGTTTGTATGGATATCAAACATTTTTTCGAACGCGGGACTTGAATCTTTGTATTTGGGGATATTATTAAAAGACAGGAAAAGTAATTTCAGCGTTTTGTAAAATTCATCCCCTAACAGGGTTAAAAAGGGGTTAAAAGTTTGAATCCATAACAAATGCTTTGAAACTTCTTAGAAAGGCATAATAGCCGATTACAAAATAAAGTAATTGCAACGTTTTTGGAAGTTCAAACCCCTAAGGGATTTAAAAAGGGGATGAAAGTTCGTCTTGGGGTGCAAATTTGATTTTAAGGTAGGAACTTGAAAATTTGCAAAAAGATATTAAATTTAAACACAAGGAAACTAATTTCAGTGTTTTTGAAAATTCATCCCCTAAGGTGACGAAAAAGGGGTTGAAAGTTTGTATGGATATCAAAAATTTTTTAGAGCGCGGGACTTGAATCTTTGTATTTGGGGATATTATTAGAAGATAATACAAGTAATTTCAGCGTTTTGTAAAATTCATCCCCTAACAGGTTTAAAAAGGGGTTGAAAGTTTATATACGGTTCAAATTGTATTTACTTCAAACTTCGTAAATAGGTAGTTAGGTAGTAGGTCTTATTAAATAGAGGACATGAAAATCTTCTAAGGGGGTTGAGAGGGATTATGTCGAGAACAATTTTATTTAGTTAGGGGCTAGAAACTTCGTAGGTTGTGAAAGACAAATCTCATGCGTTGTATAATATTAATAATTAACAAATGATTAACCGTCCTACTGCAATATTTTGCTGCATAATGTTCTAAGCTAATGTAGAATATATAACCACCAATATACAAATCCACGCGTACGAAGTCGCGGGCAACAGCTATCTATCTATCTATCTATCTATATATATAAATGCACGTGTCCTGACTGATTGACTGACTGACTGACTCATCAACGCAGAGCCGAAACTACAAATGCTAGAAAGTTAAAATTTGGACACGAGGTTGCATTTATAAAATGTATAAGAGCTAAGAAGCGATTTTGAGAAATTCTACCCCTAAGGGGGTTAAAAAGGGGATGAAAGATTGTATGGGGTTCAAGTTTTATTTTGAACTAGGAATTAGAAACTTTATCAAAAGGTATAATATTAAAAAACAAGAAAACTAATTTCAGCGTCTTTGAAAATTCATCCCCTAAGGTGGTGAAAAAGGGGTTGAAAGTTTGTATGGAGAAGTAAAATTTCTTTTGATTGCGGGACTTGAAACTTTGTATATCGAGATAGTATTATTAGAATACAAGAAAAGTAATTTCAGCGAATTTGAAAACTCATCCCCTAAAAGGGATAAAAAGGGGTTGAAAGTTTGAATCCATTACAAATGCTTTGAAACTTCTTAGACATTGGATATAGTTCTTTAATTATTTATTACTTTCTAATACTTTAAGCGACTCGAATCTTGCCATACGATTAAATAAAAAGAAAGGCATAATAGCCGATTACCAAAAAAAGCTATGAGACGTTTTTTGGAAATTCAACCCCTAAGGGGGTTAAAAAGGGGATGAAAGTTTGTCTTGGGGTTCAAATTTTATTGTAAGCTAGGAACTTGAAGCTTCGTAAAAAGGTATTATAATAAAAGAGAAGAAAACTAATTTCAGCGTTTTGGAAAATTCATCCGTCAAGGTGGTGAAAAAGGGGTTGAAAGTTTGTATGCACATCAAATATTTTTTTGAGTGCGGGACTTGAATCTTTGTACAAGGGCATACTATAAGAATACAAGAAAAGTAATTTCAGCGTTTTTTAAAATTCATCCCTTGAAAGGGTTAAATAGGGGTTGAAAGTTTGTATGGAGATCAAACATTTATTTTTCAGTGCGGGACTTGAATCTTTGTATAAAGGCATATTATTAGAATACAAGAAAAGTAATTTCAGCGTTTTTGAAAATTCATCCCCCAAGGTGGTGAAAAAGAGGTTGAAAGTTTGTATGCACATCAAATATTTTATTGAGTGCGGGATTTGAATCTTCGTATAAGGGCATATTATAAGAATACAAGAAAATTGATTTTAGCGTTTTTAAAAATTCATCCCTTAAAAGGGTTAAATAGGGGTTGAAAGTTTGTATGGAGATCAAACATTTTTGTGTGCGGAACTTGAATCTTTGTATAAAGACATATTATTAGAATACAAGAAAAGTAATTTCGGCATTTTTGAAAATTCTTCCCTCAAGTTGGTAAAAAAGGGGTTGAAAATTTGTATGGAGGTCAAACATTTTTTTGAGTGCGGGGCTTGAATCGTTGTATAAAGGCATATTATTATAATACATAATAAGTAATTTCAGCTTTTTTAAAAATTCATCCCCTAAAAGGTTTAAGAAGGGGTTGAAAGTTGGTAGAGAGTTCAAATTTTATTTAAAGCTAGGAACTTCAAACTTCGTAAATAGGTAGTTAGGTAGTAGGTTTTACTAAATAGTGGACTTGAAAATATGCTGGGGGTTGAGGGGGATTATATCGAGAACAATTTTATTCAGTTAGGGGCTTGAAACTTCGTAGCCAGGTTGTGTAAAGAATTAACAAATGATTAACTGCAGTCCCTACTGCTATCGTTTTCTGCATAATGTTCTAAGCTAATATAGAATATATAACCACCAATATACAAATCCACGCGTACGAAGTCGCGGGCAACAGCTAGTTACATAATAAATCTTCGTCATTCCAAATAAATTCAAAATAAATACTGTTCATGTACCGTATAAAAAAATTTAATTTTATCTATAGTACCCAAGTGCAGTCACGCACGGGTAGACGCGAGCCGCACCCAATACGGCAGCCGCATAATAATTTACGTAGTTCGAATGTTGACCAATCATTCCTATAGACGTTTACAGTGCATTCCGCAACAATGTAACCAAATATTCCGCATATAAACACCCCACCTTATGCACACACGGTGCACATTTTAGAATCGCGTAAAAGCATAATGTAAAACTATAAAATAAAACATACATTTCGCGAAAATACTTTGTTTATTTTAGTTGTATGCTGCTTTTGCAAATTGTTGTCCATGTTATTCTTGTTTAATGCAAACTAAATGAACTCAATACCAATATTCGCTGCGCACATGCGCGAAACGCATTGTCAGTCGTATTACTTAGACAATAGTAATTTCAATGTCGTATCATAACGATAACAAAGTTTTTCACAAATTGAAAAATCAGAATACCGCTCTAGGGAATTGCTCTGAGAATTCTTCGCTACAAGTTGCAAGTCACACAATACGACCGTAACGGGCTGCGGCGTAGCACTTATAGGAACCCTTTGTACATATAGTTGAAAGAGCTAACGAACGATAAGCTGTAAGAGTAGTTAAGTATCCAGAATGAAACTGATAGTTTTCTGAATGAAAACATAAATAAGTATTCAGATTTTAAAAACAGTATTTCTCACTTGATGGTTTCATCGGAAGATCAGCGCTGGAAGTCGCGAGCAACATGCTGAGATGGGGCCATTTTGTGACACTTTATTTTTCACTATGTTATTTCTATGTATGTCTAATTGTCTATTGCTGTGTGTTTACGATTAAAAAACTATTCTATTCTATTCTATTCTGTTCTAGTATTTTTCTAATAATGATGGTGAAATGCACTGAAAGCCGTTTGAAATGAGTATCAACATATCACAAAAATCTTAAAATTAGAATAGGTACAACTCCTAGAGTGGCAACCAAACTTTACAACGTTCGATCTCATATTATTATAAGTACAAGCACATAATAATATTTTATGTTAGTTCTATGTCATTAGAACCAGGGAGCCTCTTAACTTTCTAATTAATTCGTAAATACTAAGACGAAAACGACCTTCTATTTAACATCATTAAAATAGCTAATTCCCAAACGATGGTTAAAGCAAGCGGAATTGTGTTACTTCTGAGCGCGACGATTTGAATTGACAGTAATTGGTATTTACCTTTACTTAGAGGTATTAAGTCTGGGTTGCGCTCGTCGCCGATGGGCGAGCCTCGCATCAGAGTCGCCTTGTGGGTCTTCGATGAAGGTATGGTTACTGTGAAATAATCATACAGATTAGATATGAGCATAAGTTGATTACCGTAAAATGGGGTGAGTAGGGGATAGTTGGGTTATGAATGGGGAGAGAAGGGATGAAAGGGGGGTGAGATGGAATTTTAAGGCTACTGCTACAAAAATAATGTATTCCAATTCAAAATGGAGCTATAGTAATACTCATAATAAAAAAAATCGATCCAACAATCCTCCAAAATCACCTTTGTATGAAATCCCATCTCACCCCAATTACGAGGGACTACGGGGTGAGGTGGGATTTCCTGTTTATCGTCAAAGTTATGAAATGGAACTACCCAAAATAAAATAAAAACTAAAATACAAACGTCCGGAACACTTATTATAGTATACACCATACAGTTTGCATATTTATGTAAAAATAAAATGTTAGCGAGGTTTGAATGTCAGTTTTGCCCCTACTCACCCCATTGTACGGTATTACAAAATCTGATAATATGACAATAAAAACTAATTAACTAATGTAAATACGGATGTCAGAATAGCGGCTATTAGTACCTTTAATCAAAGAAAATGAGGTAGGTACACAGAAGGTACTTACAATATTATTCGTTGAAATATAAAAAGTCTACCCGCCATTCTGACGCTCACACTTTTTTGCAGGTTAAGTATCATTTAATCTAATGAAGGTTGACAATGCTCTGTTCATTCAATTAAGGTTGCAACAATCCCAAGGAAAGGTTTCTTTTATAACCCTTTCTCTTATCTCTTTCCTCGTGCTCCACTAAAGGGTCGACCTTTTTGATATAATCTTTAATTAAATTGATTGATACATACGATGAAAATGTAATTATTTTAAGCTTTCAGAGACAGTGGTATGTATCTTTAAGTATATCATTTGATGTATTATTTAATAATAGGAAAACTCACTGTTAAGTAATGCACATTGATTGGAATTATTAAGATTAATATCTGGGTGACCGAGCTTCGCTCGGAAAACATAAAAAAACTCGAAAATACGCGTTTTCCCAGAGATAAGACCTAGCTAGATCGATTTTTCGCCCCCAAAAACCCCCATATAGCAAATTTCATCGAAAACGTTAGAGCCGTTTCCGAGATCCCCGAAATATATATATATATATGTATATATATATATATATATATATATATATATATATATATATATATATATATATATATATATAAATAAATAAATAAATAAACAAGAATTGCTCGTTTAAAGGTAATAGATTAAGTAGTATTTTATGGATATTAAACTTTCGTGATTAAACTGATGACCCCCAAGAAAGGCCCGAAACATGTCGCCAATAGCGACTAAAAATTCAAGTGAGTGAAACCGTTGTTGTCGTATAAACAGTTTAGTATTTTATGCGTGATCGTTTAGTTTACTTGGAAACTGAGTCATGACAACAGCAATTTTGCATGCTATAATCAATTACCTTACTTTGTTTTATGATCAAGTTTTATAAAGTTGAAATATAATGTTAAATGTAAATTCATGATATTGCAAAAGTTACAGACGAAAAGTATAATAAAAAATGCTAGCAATTTCTATAAGTGGAACAAGGCAATAGCAGCAGTTTTAAACGAAGCTGACGTGACTGTTCAAATACCGCTCCGCAGTCGTACTGGAATGGAATAAAAACCAATGTTTACACTGCCACAGTTATATCCCGACGTGGAAATGGATTGTTGGAGTGTAAATCAGCCTCTATGTAAAATGCAAAAACGATTTAGTTAAGGGTGGTAACGACTATTGAGCCTTTGAAGCGTTTAAAATAACTACAGAGGTATAGTTACCTATTTTACAAGACACAACATTTCAAAGTAAATAAATTAGATAAATGTTTGTCCAAAATGTGTACTTATTCCAACATTGAGGGAGTAATATTTACACATGATTTAATTTAGTAAATTATTTGATTAAAAATTAGCCATTCTGTTTCCTTTCTGAAAATGTGCACTACTACACTACTGGTATACTTACCTACTGTATTATTTCTAGTCCTTGCTTAATTATCGACGATTAAAACTCATAACTTCATAAGAATCCATGATTATTTTTAGTGCAATGCCATTTTTATAATTGTATCCGTACCTTCATAATCTCTTGCCCTTTGACGTAACCTCGTGGCAACGAGGGCAAGGCACAGCACTATAGCCACGGTAATGGCGGCCCCGAGCACTCCTCCCAGCGCCCAGTTCACCTCCCACGCCTCCTGAGCCTCTGTTCAAAATAATACAATACAATTTATCAAACATGACCCGTTAAAAAATATTGGCGTTAGACTTGTAAACAGTAATGTTAGAAGTGAATGTAATAGTTGTGCTGATGGCATAATTATATAGGTAAATACATAGATATATACGCATACTTTATAATAATAAATGAATAAGGCACTGAACTATGAAACTTCTTTTACCTGTCCTAGGTGACAGTCTGGGCGCAGTTTCTACGGTTAAAGTTACATGTTCTGATCTTCCTCTTACATTTACGGCGTAAACGATTAAGCGTAGCTGCCTCTTAGCTCCTAATCGTCTTAGATTCCATAAAGCTATACTATTAGTAGTATTAACAACCAGTCCTTCATTAGCCCATACTTCTACGAAATATACACATTGGAGGCCACCTTCGTAACCTGAAAAGGCAACAAAAAAATTAATACCAATATTTGAATATATTCAAATTCACGACCTACATATTTCATGCTTTTAATATAGGTACCAATAATTTTCTGTACAAAGGGAAATAAAGCACACAATTGAATACATGAACACATTTAATTACGTTCACTTAGCAATCAGCGCGTTTTCAAAATAGAAAAAAATCTAATAATATTGGCGAATTTCATCGTAGAATAAAGAAGGTATTGCTTTCTAAAGTTAGCATAGAAGAATAACAGTAAAACTGTCTTGGTAAAGATTAGGTTATTCAGCGTATTTTCATAGTAAATGTTTTGAGAATTTAAAAATTAATACACGCTTCTCATCAAGTACCCTACGCCTGATATTGTAGACTGAGAGCCACTAGGTATACGAGTAAGAAAAGGGGCATTTGATAGGAATAAGAAACGAATGATTCTAAGGTAGTCGTAACCTAACCTGCATTAAACTGTTTAACCTATTAGCGCCTATGGTACCCATTTGGGTACACTGGGTTACGGTGTTAGATTCGATTTTCTACTGCATCTCTACCTAACAGCATTACAAAAATGGTGGGTTCCAAAAAGTGTGTAGGCGCTAATGGGTTAATAAGCTATGCTCTGCCAAATAATTAATTTACTTTTTAATGGCACCTAGTACGAATACATAGTATATAGCTAGATTTTTACTATAGGTAATATTGTTAAAATGTTTACAAGCCCAGATTGAAAATAATTACAGTAATATCGTCTGTGTTTACGCCGCAGCAGTAACCCTTCTGTAGTCGCCATTCGAATATCACATTTAGATCAAATTATGCTGAATATTAATTTAATTGTTTAAACAAATAGGTACTTTCTTATTTCATTCTGCATAACAAATTAAAAACTATTACCCATCGTTAATCATCGGAGCATAACTTGTTGATTTAATAGCAAATTTTAAATAGAATTATTATAATTTTCCAGTTCAATTTAGCACCAAATAGGATTATGGTTATGAGAATAATTGCCGCATTGCTTTGCCAAGTGCTCGTTAACCTTCGCGAGCCCTCCAATAACTAAATCGACCTTTAAACAATGGCTGTGAGGCACGACTTAGAACTTTGATTTTTCAGCAATTAATAAAGGTGAAATTAAATTTTGAAATATATATGTTATTGTAAAAATTTTAAAAACTTGTCTCTCAGCATTACAATTGTTTTCTTATAGAAACAGAGATTTTTGAAAATTAAACTATACTGGGTCAACCAAATCTTGTCAGTAAATAGGAACAAAAAAACTATACTCATCCTTTTCTTTTGGGTGCTAGTACTAGTGTAAGACAAAGATAATATGATTCTCTCTGTCTATGTTTGAAATCAAACAGACCTTTGACACAGTATAAACAGTCTACTTTTTTTAAAACAATAATTCGAATGAGACGAATTCGATTCGGAATCGAAATGTCGGGACAACGCGAGGAAGATGATAAATTCGAAGGAGACGCAAAGTTTAATCGTAGAACGTATTTCATTGGTATAACATATATTTACGTATCGAACTATTCGAACTTCTTCAAACGAAAGACATGAGTACGAGGGAACAAGGTATTACATACCCGGAACACAGACTAAATCCAATGAGTCATCAGTTAGATTGTAAACAGTGCAGTTATAGGGTGCCTCTGGCCTAGTAGCAGGCAGTATGGTGTACACACACGGCGACACCTGCTGTCCCGCCAGGTTCGACGCGCGGCAGAACAGCGTCCCGTAGTCCACATCGGATACTGGGGTAAATGTCAATACAGATTTGCCTTCTTCTGTTTGGACAGTGAATCGCTCCTGCAAAAGAAAAGTATTGTCAAGGACAAGGGTCACACCCTTTGTAAATATTAGTAATGGGTTTATGTAACTACATAGTACAGCGTAAACATTGTAGGAACTTAAATAGATTAATAAAATTGTGATGAGCGTTTTCAAATATCTGAAATTTAAATCTGGATAACCATGTTGGTTTCAGAAAGGACGAGAGGTTTTATCAAGTCAAGTTTGCTAATATCAATAATTGATTTACGTACTAGTAACTACATACTATATAACAACTATGTAAATTATTGAAATTAATTATTGTGGTGAGTTCCCGATATGTAAATGGAAATGCCTACTTCATAAATTGTATGTAGGTATATCAATAACATCATTGAGTCTATCATACCACAGAAAATACTGACAAAATTGTTAAAAGAGTAATAATTGGTGTAATGACTTCATAATACCTAGAACTTGAAATTATTAGCTATTTATAAGACAAAATACAAAAGACTATGGCGTTATTCATAAACGGCTGTTAACTTTATCAGTTGATGATCATCGTTTATCCCTATCTGTCCTGTCTTTATGCCATAGTGAGGGACAAACGACGATCATCAGCTGATTAACTTAGCAGATGTTTATGAATAACGCCGTAAGTTGTTGTTTAAATTTTATTGACAGAAGAACAGAAAGGCGGACAGATTGTCAGTTTTACCTTTGTATTTATAATATCAGTGAAAAATATAAGTACCCAAGTTTTCATCCATACGAAACTATGAAGGTATAACTGTCGGAACAAACAATGTATTCACAAAGATTATCCGTGAAACGTAGAAAGTAACGAAAATCCTTGTAGCTTCTTACAGAATTGTAGGCCTCCAGCGACGTGTTTTAACCATTATCCCTAAATTCATATCAGTTGCTCAAGGAAAAAGGGAGAAAAAAGGGAGGAAAATAAAGCGGTCCCATTTATGCTCTTAGCGACATTCCCAGGCTTGCTGCTATTTGACGAAATTGTTGCGTTTGTTGGAACGTACACATATTTGAATATTATGATTCAATGCAGGTATTCCTTGCAATCATTGGTACGAACGATTTTTCAATAATCAGCCTGGAAATGAAAGGCGCCCTCAATGTTTACAATGGGGACCAGATAAAATATCATTACTTCTGGAGCCGACCCTTATCAAGTTCGAGGGAAAATGTGGGTCCCGATTTTTACTGATGAAATCGCAATAGTGAGTAAATAATAGCTTAGGACAGGTCACGTGTTGGGTTTATTTATATGTATTTTTGAATGCGTTTAGCGAAGAGAGATATTTGTAGGAGGAAATTGCTGCTTTAGTAAAATAATTAGGACATAAAGATATTTAAAAAAACTACATACACTTGTTCTGCAAAAAGTGTTTTCATCACACTTGCTCTTAAAGGTTATTTCACACAAGTTTAGCGGGAGTCATAGGAAAAAAGCTTTTCTATAATGGTTTTTTTTTTTAATTATGTCACTAAGGCATATTCTGAACCAAGAAGGTTATAGGTAAGTGAGACGTTTGTTTAAAATTAAGCTTAATAAATGAATTTTATTTTCATAAGAGTGATGTTTGTTAGGTACCTATTTCTAATTATTTAATAGCCTATTAAATATATTTATCTACACGGTGAATTAGTCTGTGCCTTCATGCTTTTCGTCAAATAATAGACAAAGTGGCGGACGATACCTGTAATTTTACCGAACTTAGCACTTATTTCGGAAGTCTGATAATAAACGTTGCAGCAGGAGGCTAGTATTAAAATTGAAAACTCGACTTATCAAATTCATTTGCGCTCCGCTACGCTTCGCGCATTGAATTTCTGTTAATCTTAGTCGACAATTTTGCATATGCCATTTTTTATATTTTTGATGCTATTAAATATTTCAGAAAATAATAATTTTAAATTTGTGGCAAAAAAATCCTTTTAGACAATTATTGCAGCTGATTATACCCTTAGTACCCGAAATTACATAATTTAACAAATAAAAGGCGATCTAACACAGATTAACCCACTCTAACTCAGTATTAATTGTATTATTGAGCGCAAATGAAAATTATTATACATCAATAACAAGTGTTTTTTACATTAACAATATCTACTTGAAATGAGACTACCACAAATTGAAAGCTTAGTTTGATTATTAGCGTTTTTTTGGGCGTTAGATTTTCGTTAAAGAATTAAATTTATATAAGTATAAGTTATAAATAAATAATAAATAAATATTAATGGACATATTTACACAAATTGACTAAGCCCCACGGTAAGCTCAAGACGGCTTGTGTTGTGGGTACTCAGACAACGATAGATATAATATACAAATACTTAAATACATAGAAAACAACCATAACTCAGGAACAAATATTCTGTGCTCATCACACAAATAAATGCCCTTACTGGGATTCGAACCCAGGACCGCGGCTTCACAGGCAGGGTCACTACCCACTAGGCCAGACCGGTCGTCATAAGTTAAGGTATAAGTTACATTATAATTTGTAGTATATGTGGCATACTTACTGGATCGACTTTTATAAAGCCGGCGGAGTTATTCAACGTCCACTCGAAAGTGGCGGGGGCAGGGTAGGCGTCAACCTCACACACGACGCTCGATGGCTCTTGAAGGGCCGCTCCGATCATCTTTATCTCTCTCTTTCGACACAAAGGCCTGTCTGAGGGGAAAATAATAAAAAAATATAATGATAGTTTACTGAATTATTATATTAAAATTGTCGACAGCCGGACACTTTTCAACTTAAATGGTATTTGGAAAAGTGTTTTTTAAGTAGACAGCAGTGTTGGGCAAAAAGTAATTGCATTACGAATTATGAATTGCAATTACAATATGGAATTTGAATTATTAATTGAAATTACGGAAATGTAAAACATTTTTTATTGTTTTTATATAGCATGCTATACATGTTTGTGGGTTTGTGATTAAATTTTGCAACTCAATTTTAAGGAACTTATCCTCAAAATTTTCAAGTAATTTTTCTTTACATACTTGTGTAAGTTTTTTAGTACGTGTTTTAGTTCTTACATTCAACTTTGGACGCTATTTGTGTCAGTCCAAAACAAAAGGGACCTTATGGCGGATTTTTAGGTGGGTTGATTCTTGTATTAATAGTTAGGTATATGTATCTAGATTTCAATCCCGTAGATAATTCATTTTCCGCCACAAGGTCCCTTTTGGTTTAAACTGACACATTTACTGAGTCGGCTGTGAATTTCGATTTAATTTCAATTTTGATACTTTGTTAGACGATAACTTACGTATAACGATAACTTGAGTGCCTTAGATTGTGTAAGTAATAAATAGTTTACACAACGTAATTGCGTAATACAATTACGAATTAATGTAATTTCAATTAAAAATTACCAGGTAATTCAAATTACATTTAATTCAATTACGAGCGTAATGCATTACAAGTAATTGCATTAAATGTAATTTAATGCGTAATGCAATTACAAATTAATTGCATTATGCCCAACACTGGTAGACAGTAGGTGTTGCTTTATAAAAATTGACTAATAATTGGTTTTTCTAACATGTAACTATATTTTGATCTGCTAATACAGATTATTTTTAAATATTGGCAAAAAAGATTAAAAAGGCACATTTTTATTATTCGGAGAATAATTAGATCAAGGCTCTTAATTGAATAGATTTACGTAGAAATCAGTTTATTTTGTGTACTAAATTTTAGCAGTTTTTTTTTTAATTTTGACTGAAAGGTTAAATGTTTAACATTTTAAGTAAATTATCGCCAATTTAAAAACTTCGTATTTATTTATTGTTACATCAGTGGAAAACATATATTACTTATCTATTAAGTATTTATGAGATAAGTATTTGGCATTTCATTTTTGGTACAAGCTTTTATCGCTGACTGTACTCTTCTTTCCACAGGCAACTAACGAACTACAATCTAAAACGAACTATAATCGAGACAATTCTAGAAACCCGAAACACAATTAGGTTGCGTTGATTTAATTTGGCTTTAAAGTTCGTTTATTTTATGACAGGAGAGACACATTACCATATTTCATACTTACTAAGGAAGTTTTTGACCCATGTGCATTCTCGGGTTTTCCCCATTCCCGTAATACACTGAATACACCTCATGAATAATGTTATGAAAATTAACGCCGTCAATGTAACACTCTTAACACATTCGCGTTCGATTGTGTTCTCTTTGTAATATTCTATTGAAGGTATTATTTGGCGGTTTGTGATTTAACAATCGCTTTGTTTATGTCAATCGACATGCCAATTAGACTTTTTAGGTACCGTAAAACGGGGTGAGTAGGTTTCGCGGGGAGAGGTGGGTTATTCAATTCAATTCAATTCAATATTTTTATTTCGAATAAAAAAAATCCATATTATTGTTAGTACTTAAGGCTAAACAAAACTTATAAATCTAAGTTAGTGACAAAAAGTAGATACAAATACAAACAAACACAAAATATTAACTATACTTAAAAGCGGCGTGGTGCGGCGAGCGGCGGCGCGTGCAGCCACACCCAGCGCGCGAACAAAGGCGAGTCCCAGCGCTGCGCCAGCACGTTTAGAATACTGTTTGGGCTGTGGCGAAGACGGTCGACTAATGACGCACACCGTTTTCTAATTAATTCGTCGAAAGTATAAGTAGTATTATATCAGTGTGCGCCTCGGCAAACATAGTTGACGCGCTACAGTAACGCGGCAGCCCAAACAGCACCCTAAACGCGTTATTGTATTGTACGCGCAGTGTGTTATGAATGGGGAGAGAAGATTTGAGAGGGTGATGAGAAGGGATTATAAGGCTACTGCTACAAAAATAATGTATTCCAAATTAAAATGGAGCTATAGTAATACGCATAATAAAAAAAATAGATCCAACAATCTTCCAAAATCACCTTTGTATGAAAACCCCTCTCACCCCAAATACGAGGCACTACGGGGTGAGGTGGATTTTCCTCTTTATCGTCAAAGTTATGAAATGGAACTACCCAAAATAAAATAAAAACTAAAATACAAACGTCCGGAACACTTATTATATACACCATTCAGTTTACATATGTAAAAATAAAATGTTATCGAGGTTTGAATTTCAGTTTTGACCCTACTCACCCCATTTTACGGTACTGCGTGTACATCCATTATGCCAAGCGATTCAAAATGGTTTAATAGTGCGCAAATAAACTTACAAACAACTTGCATATGTAGTACTGGCGACTTGCCGTCGCCTTCAACGTTGGATGCGGTGCAAGTGTACTTGCCGGCCTGGTGTCGGGACACGTTGCGGAGCGCAAGGTTCGTGTTGTGCGTTATGATTCCGCTAGCTGCGTTGTGTTGTAGTAACGTTCCCTGTATAAATAATATTTCATATAGGTAGTATCAAAAATTTCCCTAATTAAAACTAGTTTACAGTACACTTCAGATCAAAAGACAGGACTAACTACTTTTGAGCTTCATAGCGGCCGCTAACGGCCGTGTGAATGTACGTATGTAAAGATTAGCGGAGTGAAAAATACGAAGTGTTATTCTGGAGATACGTTGGATGGTTAAATCTTGAAATATATTGTCACAAAATAAATAATTCACGCAATCACATATTATTTATGAATTTAATACTTTCAAGGATATTTGCCATCATTCTGATTTTTGTCCTACTTTAGATATTTGAGAGGCAATCTTGGACATTATGGACATGTGCTTATAACGAGGGCATGGCATGAGTGGTGGGGGTAACTGACAGAACGGGATAGTCTTATATATCTTTCACTAGGAGTAGCAGAGAAAGCGCTATTATTGTTTGTCTTTGTCAGAGTCTCATATTTTTTTATTCCCCACCGTAGTTTATGGTGGGATACAAACAATGCGTAAACGTCAAATTGGTGTGAAACATATGAACAGTGCAAAGATTATCAGGAAAAATATTGAAATCAGTGTTTCGTGTGGATGTAGTAGTACTTAACAATTCAACAAATATGGTGAATTGTTCAGTTTTGCGCTGTACAAGTGACTGCCGGCAAAAACAGGACAACGTAACATTTCACAGGTAAATACAGTATTTTATACTTCGGTCACATTATCATGCTTAGTAACAGCATCCTACAATCTATATCAATTAAAATCTGAGTAGAAAAAGCATTTACAGTAAATAATAACTCGGGATAAAAATTAACCTATAAATATTTCCTGATAAATTAACCGACCAAATTACGTACGCATATTGACAGTAAGCCGTCACCCTTTTAATAACGTGTATTCAATTTAGTCGCATTGCTATTATTCGAAGGATACCAGCCCGTGATGCATACAATTACCCCAAAATTCGGGTATTTTGTATTTTAATAACATTTTTATAAATAATTTTGCTGTAGAACTGGACATATACGAAGAATAAAATTGAACTGTGTTTAAATTAGAATGTAAATTATATTTATTTAAGCATTACGGATTAATTCTTTCTAACGTTATAGGGGGTTTTGCCACGACTCAGAGAATCTAATTCTATGATATGCTGCAGGCACTAGGTAATTCTTAATTTTGCAATAAGAGTGACAGATTACATAATGAATATTTTGTTTATTGCCTCCAGATTTCCACAAGATGCAAGCACGCGTGCTAAATGGATTTTAGCAACCGGAAGGAGAAACTGGGCACCGACGCAAAACTGCCGGATATGCTCAAAGCATATTACGAAAACCTACCTTTTCTATTTCTTCCTGTGGCACACAGTATGCTAAAAATTCTTTCTTTAGGCGTACTTGTAATATGTATAATGAATCGCTTAATGATATGTTTCAAATATTTTGCATTGTTTTCTTACTTTATTTGCGTGTTGTACTCACAACTATACCTACGGGTAATTTATAATTAAGTAACCTATTTACTTTTCATTGTAATAGTCAACTTAGTAACGTATGAAACTTTAGGCCTATTTTTAGTCATTTTTGTAAGACTTATTTGTAAAAGGCTGTTTGTTTTCTAAATAAATAAATAAAAAATTTATATTTTATTTATCGCTGCGTCTTACGTAGGCGAACAACCCGCGAACGTGATTAAAATTACCCCAATATTTGATAATATTGGGGTAATTTTTACCTATATGGTATCCCCGGGTTTGTGACGTCATCTATGTCTATCCCTTACGGGGGCACGCGGTAGGCCACATCTATAGAAATACTACCATCTATGGCTTATAAATACCTGCCTTAAACACGCTTTGGCGCAGCGGTGCAAAATAGGTCGCGAGTTAAAAAGTTACATGACTGAATTTTACGCTCTATTATTCAATAACATCACAAAAAGTATTAACACAGGCAAAATTGTAGATACCTGCCAAAAGGACGTTAGTTTTGTAACCTAAAAAGTGTTCAGGATTAGATAGCATTCGACAGAAAATATATATATTGTAAATAAGAATGCATAATTTCACTATAACGCATTAGAATTACACATTATACTTATAATAAAGAGGTACCTAATCCCTTTAAAAGATTTTCCACTAACATCTGCACACTTAAAACCGAGCGAACGATCACTTATTAAAGGCATTCTGGATACAAACTGCATCATGATCTTGACGATTTCAAGAAATAAATAAAAGTTTTCATGAAAAACCAGTCTTCAAAATAAACACGTTAAGTTTTTTTAATAAATAAATAAATAAAAAGCTTTTATTTCAGGCAGTTCATGATACCCATATTGCATACAAAAAAAACGAATTTAAAACTAATTGACACTGTAAAGGGGTGACATCTTGCTAAAAATAAAAATGTTAAAAAATAAATAAATCAAGTTAAAATTAAGATCGCACATATTAAGTGCAGAGTCATTTTCTATTGTGGCCCATGTGAACAGAACTCCAGCACTTAAACACCGGACTCCTTATATCGTCAGAAACAGCCACGAGTATTTTGTTGTCAGAACGGCGCAGTCTCCTCCATTAATGACTATCTACTAAGCTTGGCCTTTTTGTATTCATTCAGACAGAGCATTGAGTTGAATGCTTTTCATGCCACGCGATTTAAATTGGAATGAAATGCGTCCGTAGACGTTACATTTAAATAGTAACCTACTTGTACACGGAACAACTGGACAAGAGGGCATGTGCCGAGCCTGAGCCAACACGTCGTAGGTTAAAAAGTTAATCACTACATAGTATAAAACAAAGTCGCTTCCCGCTGTCTGTCTGTCCGTATGTATGCTTAGATCTTTAAACCTACGCAACGGAAGCCGGGGCGGGTCGCTAGTGAAATATGTAAGTTATAGGTTGGGCTAAAAAACGCACGCACAGTCGCACATGAATACTTAATGGAATCTAAAATGTAGGTACTATAGCTAGACCAGACCAAATAAAATACGCGTCTTACAATCTCAATGTGACTATCATTAACGTATATTTTCATGTTTTCTCTTCATCTATATTATATGTATTGTATGTTCTAAATACTAGCAAAAAGCAGAGCTTTGTAAGGGCTCGCGGAGTTTTCTACCTAAACGTACGACCGCGACTGATCCAGTCCGAGGCTTGTTCCATGTTCGGTCGAGTGGGTCGTTATAAGTCCGTTAAGGACGCAGCTATAAGTGAGAGCAAGAAAGAAATATACCTACTAATTGGACCCCGGTCGCTGTCCGGTACGCCTGTCTGTTACAACTTTTACTTTGTTCATTAAAAACGTGTCCAGACGACAAAATCTAATTGCCAATATCATCCACACGTAATATACAATTTCATTAGCGCTTATTACATCCTACACGGTCGCCCAGTACTTTTTGTAAGTTGGGTCAGCGAGCCAATGTCCTTGAATTTATTTATGCGTCCACACCACACAATTGAGCGTAAAACTATCCCGTATGGACACCTACTGGCGGTAATCATGCTGCTCCGCACATAAACTTACGTATTATTTGTTCTCTTAAGTGCTCATCAAGACGAGTGAGATGACCAAAACAGCGTGACAACAAACGTGAGTTCCACTAAATACTGCCAGGGTTCAGCTACAGCTCTATCGTCAGTATCTCCTAAGTGCTCAAAAAGACGAGTCGGATGACCAAAACAGAGTGTGCCTATATTGTATACAACCCGAGCTCCACTAGGTACTGCCAGGAGTGCCAGAGTTGAGCATCAGCAATCTTGGGTACTGCTCTACCAAGTGGTCATCATGACGAGTCGGATGTCTAACCCAGTGTGTGTCTATGTTGCACCAAACCTGAGTTCCGCTAGGTACAGTCAGGGTTTAGCATCAGCTCTATCGTACTGCTCTCCCAAGTGCTCATCAAGACGTGTCGAATTACTAAAACAGCGTGTGCCTATGTTGCTCCAAACCTGAGTTCCACTGGGTACTGCCAGGGTTCTGGGTCATTTTGTTGAACTGCACGCCGACGTTGCAATTGGCGTGCAGTCGGCGTGCAGTTTCCATACAATTTGCAGTCGGGTTGTAGTCCGTCTGTATCGGCCCTAAATCACTGAAGTTTGTTAATACAAACCATAATATACTTATCCTAATATGCTTATCTTTATTTATAATTTTAGCAGTTCCAAGCAATAGTAACACTAAAACTGTTTCTCGAACTGAAAATACCCGATTTAAGTTTGCTAACACAACATGACTGATTAGTTCATCGGCGTCACAGAACAGAACAGAACATACCTACGAGTAAATTCGCCTCCGCAGTGAATATACAGCAAGATTGAATGTTCCAGTATTCAGAGAAACTTAATTGCTAAATTGGGAATCAAACCGAGCGAAGTGAGATGGGTCAGAATCCAAAATTTTAACCCTTTTTAGGGTTCCGTACCCAAAGGGTAAAAACGGGACCCTATTACTAAGACTCCGCTGTCCGTCCGTCCGTCCGTCCGTCCGTCCGTCCGTCCGTCCGTCCGTCCGTCCGTCCGTCCGTCTGTCCGTCCGTCTGTCACCAGGCTGTATCTCACGAACCGTGATAGCTAGACAGTTGAAATTTTCACAGATGATGTATTTCCTCCTATATATATACTCCTTTTGTTACGTAATATCTAAATAACAAGTATTGGTTTCTATTAACACGTCTTCTCATCTTGCCTTTTAATAATAAGGTCCCGAGCGTGCGTCACCGGCAATATGTGACGAGAAGGGGCAGTTTTTAAAAATTCATCATAAAATTATAGTTATAAATTATAAAAAAATATGTATAAGAACAGTTTCAGGAAATGTTGTAGATTGTTTAAGTATCAATATTACGTTGAAATTAAGTCGATTTTCACGAAAAATGTTCACTTGTTTTGAAGTAATTTCTGGTGAAAATTGATTTCGTATAACTTTCATTTACTCTCGTTCAGTATCATATAACAAAAATGTAGTCTATGCAAGTTGGAGTATAGGATATGTGTAATACAAAATTACCATTTTTAGCAGTCCAAACTTTACAAAATTTACAAATAAGATCGACTAAATCAGTGCTTTACGCGCGTTTACCTAAACGTCCGTCAGAAAAAAAATCATTACTAATTTAGTGAGTCAGTTTTCAAAAAAATGATCTGTACAAATGCAAGATAAGAAGACGTGCTAATAAATACCAGTACTTGTTATTTCTATTACGTAACAAAAGGTGTACAATTTCATCGACTAAATCTATCAATTTTACATTTTTGCGACTAAAATCGATACCGGCCTCTTAAGTGGGGCTCCCATACAACAAACGTCATTTTTGACCGAAGTTAAGCAACGTCGGGAGAGATCAGTACTTGGATGGGTGACCATTTTTTTGCTTGTTTAGCTCTATTTTTTGTTGATGGTGCGGAACCCTCCGTGCGCGAGTCCGACTCGCACTTGGCCGGTTTTTTTGTATTCATCGTTGTTAGCCACTGACTTAATATAAAAGAAGATGTAGATATATGTTTCTACTTCTTTATTCTACATCAATGTTGTTAGCACATAGTACATTAGCCGAATTTTAATTCATAATCATTCTAACAGATGGCGCTAGTAGTAATACAAAGTGTTATTCCTTTATTTTATTTTTTTAGGTGTATAAAATGATATTTTTATGTTTGATAACACATCTAGACATGAATTCAAATTACTATGTTAAATTTCAAACCTATAGGTGCAATAGTTTTTCCGTAAAGTGTACCACAAGAATGCATAGTTTGTCGAATAGTGATAGGGCTCGCTTCGCTCGCCCTAATAATGTTTTCCAATGCAAAAATGGTGGAATGGTTTATTTATTTCTGGCAAGCTAAGTTCTACTAATATAACGCATAATTATATACCCGCTTCTCATTAATGAAGGCGTCAAATATACCCAATATATCTATAACATATACAGGATGCTTCCTGTAACATGAGCAATAAATTAAACTAAAGGCTGTACTTACTCCTCAAACTGACTAACATTTGTTCAGCAACTTTTAAAAATTATGAATCCTTTAGACTTCCTCTTTTTCATACAAAATAAATATTGCCTTCAATGTACGCTGACATCAGTGTGTTTGACGTTGCTTGTCACGCTTTAAACATAACAAAATTTGCAATACATTGCGTCTTAGAATAAACTTTAAAGTGTAATAAAAATCAAATACTGAGTTATTTTCAAAAGTTGCTGAACAAAAATGTTGGTCAGTTTGAGGAGTACAGCCTTTAGTTTAATTTATTGCTCCTGTTACAGGAAACACTTTGTATACTCATGGACAAATTTAGATGAACGCAAAGGTTTAATAAGTATCTTTGCAATAACTGCTGGATCAATGGATGCCAATTAAATTAAACGCTTTCATTTCAATAACGAACATTTTATATTTTGTTTCTTTTTTTTTACATTTTAATCACATTGCGTCATCAACGTGAGTTATTGATGCACATGAAGTTAAAATGCCAGAACTTAACGTAGCTCAAGTCGTTATCCCGGCTGTACCTTTAATTGAATATGGGTACAGCTGTACACTTACAAAAATGATTATATATGTATAATTGTATACGTTATCTTAAAAACCCGTTTTCACTAATTTAACTTCACTAGTTTATGCATAGTGCCTAGGTGAAAACTAGTACGCTGCCGTCAGCGTGTAAAGTCCCGTCTTTTTAACTGTACTTAGTGTATAATTATTTCGTACTCATGAAATGTATAATTATACGCTTATACCTACGTGATGACCTGATGACTAACATTCGGCCAATCAAAACTATTATTGACCAATCACAAGTTTTTAATATAGCGTGAAATGGTGTTTAGGTTGATATTCAAAGCTGCGGGCGGGGATTATATTTAAGGAGAAGGAAGAACTTTCTGTGATATGTGTCAAAGAAGTGTCAGTCATATGGATCATTTTTCGAAGCCAAATTGTAGTAAGAGCTTCGTCTACCATTTTTATTCCGTCGCTGGTAAACGCGCCATAACAACCAAATTTCACCAAACAACCAGCACTTAAAAAGGTCCCTTTCAAAATGTCACTTGCAAGCTAACCGCCCTGGGCCAACACTACATTGTAACTAACAAGTCACGTGCTTGTTTTATGCAGCCAAAATAACAGCCAAGAAAATGCACTCACGTCGTGTTCCCACACCACTTTATAAGCTGGCGGATTTGCGTCGACCTCGCACCCGAAGTAGACATCGTCCCCCTCCTCTATGTCGTTTGGGTTCATCTTGGCGCCGAGATGTATAGTCGCCACAGGCACATCTGTAAAGACAACGATTTTGAACTCAATTGCTTCGTAAATATCACTGGGTTTCAAGTGATGCTTTTTTCACGACATTTGATGCTCTTTTTGAGAAATGAAGTTGTACCTAGTAACAATTGCGGGTACATGCCGGGTATTACAATAAACACAATGGCAATGTTTACTGCAAGATTTGGATCATTTGAAGTAAAATACTGATATGTCACAGCTTATGAAAGCATGTAGGTATATAAAATGCCCCTCCCTATGTGTATTATACGATGAACTAAACATTTTCTCTTACTAATTGTTGCATATTACTGTAGCTTAATCATAATAATTTTCTATTTCTAGAATTTGAACAATAAATAGACAACCATCAAAGTATGATTTGATACCTTGTATTAAGTAGTAGGTACGCTTTTTAAATTACTCCTCATAAAACCTTATACTCACAGTAAATATTCAGTGGTAGCTTGCTTTCGATGGCTGAGTAGTTAAACATAGGATGTTCAGCACGACATGTTAAAACTTGCCCGTTGTGTTCTTTCAAGGGCGCCCAACGTAGCAATGACTGTGTTTCATTTCCGTCTTCCGATTCCTGGGAACAACAAGTTGAGAATTAAAATCGGTTCAGTGTCAGTAAAAATAATTATCTTCAACATAAAATTAACATGGTTAAGCTTAAGTAGAATAAATTTAAAAGTGGAAAAATTACTGTCTTGGGTGAGACTTGAACTCCAGAGGCCGTGAGTTCGAGTCTCACCCAAGACAGTATTTTTTACACTTTTAAATTTAAATTTATTCTAAGCTTAATAGAATCGATCGCAGACGTTTCTGCTTGTTAAAAAATTAACATGGTTGTTTTAGTTAAATTTTCAGTAGCGAGTACCTACTCTAATTAGAGGTAAGTACTTAATAATAATGATCTTGAGGGGCGAGTAACCGTCTGCCGGAATTAGAAATTAATTTCGTTTTGTTAGGTAGGCGTTAGAAGTGTCACTTCAGTTCTAACATAAAATAAAAATTAAATATCATATTAGAAATTATAAATCTTACGAAATATAAATATTAATCTTGAAACCTGCTACTTCTTGCTGAATAGAACAAAACACACATGCCACACGAATCCATTTATTCCGCCAATTAGCGTCGAATCTACTGGAACCTCGAGGGAGACATGTTGTAGTATGTCCACGGCTTTTCACAAGATCACATAGTTATACCAGTCTTAGCAATAAGAACATACTACGCATGACTGAGCAAATTACCTCACGCTAAAGAACAAAGGTAGGTATGATAATGGGTAGGGAATCAGTATCGTGAGTTGGCGTTGATTTGTTAGGTAGTTAATTCAGACGTTTCGAGGAAAAACATTATAGAAATCTAACGAGGAAATCCGACTAGCAGAATTTGAAAGAGTGAAATTATTTATATTTGTATTATCAACCTAAATCAGAATTGTAGCTTTTTTAATTAACTATCCGATCTTATGTCTGCGTAGATCTCGGACTGATGAAATTCAACTAGCTTCAAGAAAGAAATAAGAATACTTTTAGTTAATGAGCGCGTAGACGTTTTCTAATTAAGTGTCTTTGTTCATGGCAGATTCAATTATAGAAATATGTAGGTATACGTGATTAAGACAGACGAAGCAAATTAGGGAAACAATACTAATAGAGACTATCGATTGTGGGATCAGTGGAGGACCATCGCATTATACGTTAATAAATACTCATTATTTACCAATAGATACATAATATTGGGTGTAAATTAAACGCGAATTAGAAATATATGATAAAAAGTGATTTTATTGTTCCTTTACGTGATTCCATATACTTCTGTATTTTATTTAATACGTAAGCTGTAAGTAAGCGGTGGTGGCCGAGTGGATATGACGCCCGACTTTCAATCCGGAGGTCGCGGGTTCAAATCCTGGCTCGTACCAATTGTTTTTTTCGGAACTTATGTACGAAATATAATTTGATATTTACCACTAGCTTTTCGGTGAAGGAAAACATCGTGAGGAAACCTGCATACATCTGCGAAGAAATTCAAAGGTGTATGTGAAGTCCCCAATCCGCATTGGGCTAGCGTGGGGACTATAGCCCGAGCCCTCTCGCGCATGAGAGGAGGCCTGTGCCCAGCAGTGGGACGTATATAGGCTCAAATTATTATTATTATTACGTAAGCTGATGATTTTGTCCGAGTTAGCTTAGCCTGACTCTATCAGAGTTACTATAATTAACGCATTACACTTAAATGTCAAAAAATAATGAAAATCTACAATTTTTAATACCAACGCATATTATAAATTGGTAAATAATATACTTACCTACCCTTGGAAAAACTTACTGAAATAACGTTAATTTGATTGTTATGCGTAATTGCGTATTGAATATACTTAGGTATACTTTAATTTTTTTTTTCTTATTTTTCTAAGAAGGAATGATTTTTTACTTAACTTTTTTTTACCTAACAAAGACCCTCAAGAAACATATTACACTAATGGAACGTGTCCGTTTACCGTCTGTGGCGAGAAGTCATGTAAGTACTTAGTATGTATGTATTTGAAAACAACAACTTGTAAAGTTCTTACCATTTAATAAAACTATTAAAACAGATTATATCGCGTATATTGAATTTATACTAAGTACATCCCGACGTTTCGTAAGTGGGTAGATTTGCACAGTGTAGTTTTTTCTCAGTCACCCGTTGACCACGAACGCTGTAAAGGGGCCCATTGATTGACAGTCCGCCGGACGGTATCGGCCTGTCAGTTAGAGCAAAAAGTTGACAGTTCCGAACAACTGACAGGCCGATACCGTCCGGCAAACTGTTAATCAGTGGGCCCCTTAAATGGTTCGAAATGTCGTCGGGATGTAGTATAAATTCAATATTATACGCGATATAATCCGTTTTAATTGTTTTATTTCATGAGTAACTATCGCGGTAACCGAAGACAATTAAATATTTCTTACCATTTGTTTTGTTATGGAGTTCAACTGCCGACCTCCAAGCCACCACGTGACCTTGGCCGGTGGCCTCGCTCCTGTGGACTTGCATGACAGCTCCGTCATTCTGCCGACTGACAGTGGATGCTCTCGAGACAAAATCTCCACTGTAAGCGGTCTTACTGCGAACAAAATGTTTAATTACGTAAGAAAACATTATATTCATTATAATAGTGATAAGTGATATACTCGTTCAAGCAAATCTTGTCAGTAGAAAAAGGCGGCAGATTTGATAAATCGCGGGTTAGCGGGCTACGTTTAAATCGCGTGTCATTTATATCTTATCTGTGGAACTGTTTTGTTTACATTTCATAGCATTTCATCGATGTTAGATGTACATTGCTGCTTTTTGTTCGTTTCCTAGGGATACCATACTTTAGTTTGATTTACATTGCTACTGACATATCCGGTTTGACAGACTATAGTTACTTACATAATTGCTTACAGTCAAATTATATAACTATTTTTTGATTAAATACCATTTTCTGGTTCCCAATTAACCATTAATGTATGTTATAATTAAATAGCAAAATAATTTTTGGAATAAAATAAAAGACTAGATAATTTCCTAGTAATTTAGATTTTTTTAAATATTGTGTAGAATTTATTTTGACACTAACTTCTTTAAATTGTTTTGATGTTAATACTAAACGACATGACGCATCCCACGCGCATTAATAAAGTTGAAGTGATAGTAATAAAATAATTTAAGGTCAATGAGGGAAAGACCGACATGTAAAATGTTTTGCAAGGAAAACCATCATATTTAGGTCCGTCAGAGTCAGATAGGAAGTGCTTCACTTTTTTAGGGTTCCGTAGCCAAATGGCAAAAAACGGAACCCTTATAGATTCGTCATGTCTGTCTGTCTGTCTGTCTGTCTGTCCGTCTATCTGTCCGTCCGTATGTCACAGCCACTTTTCTCCGAAACTATAAGAACTATACTGTTGAAACTTGGTAAGTAGATGTATTCTGTGAACCGCATTAAGATTTTCACACAAAAATAGAAAAAAAAAACAATAAATTTTTGGGGTTCCCCATACTTCGAACTGAAACTCAAAAATTTTTTTTTCATCAAACCCATACGTGTGGGGTATCTATGGATAGGTCTTCGAAAATGATATTGAGGTTTCTAATATCATTTTTTTCTAAACTGAATAGTTTGCGCGAGAGACACTTCCAAAGTGGTAAAATGTGTGTCCCCCCCCCTGTAACTTCTAAAATAAGAGAATGATAAGTAAACTTCCACCGAAAATTGGTTTGAACGAGATCTAGTAAGTAGTTTTTTTTTATACGTCTTAAATCGCCTAAATACGGAACCCTTCATGGGCGAGTCCGACTCGCACTTGGCCGCTTTTTTTAATTTATTTAGAAAACAATATATGTATTATGAAAGAGTTAAAAGCGACGAATAAGCTTGTAGACGGTCTTTCCTTATAAAACTATTTTTGATGCCAATCAACCCCATTACTATCATCATCATCATCATCAGCCTACTCTCATCCACCTTTTGTCATAGGCCTCTCCTATTGCACGCCATTAAGCAGAATTTCGGCAACTCTGATCCAGCTACTATCGAGGATCAAAACATTCTTGGAGACAAGTCTAAATAGTAGTACGAGTAACTATAATATGGAGTAGTAGTATGGAGGAAGAAAAAGTCAGATCACATTTTATGCTGGCGAATGTGAGGGTATTAGTATAAGCTTATTAAGCTTGTTGTAAAAAATGTCAGCAATATTTTTTATCCGTGTTTTACTTATTACGGTGACAAAAGCTTTCGACAAAATTGTTATAACTAGCGATGAACGAACAAACAGATGCATTAGTTGGTAGGACAACAATAACACTTTAGTAATAATTCTTAGATGTTGTTCAACAGTCGGATTATGGCAACTGTAGCTGAATTTCTGTTGCGGAATTACTGCTGCGACGTTGACAAGGCGCTCGCGCTGTCAAAGTCCTCGAGCGACGTTCGTAGTTTTACTTTATCAAGGAAATTGACAATGACAGTGCGGGCGTCAAGTCCGCAGCAGTAATGTCGTAACAGAAAAGCAGCTGGACTTGCCATCCGAATGTCACCTTTACAATTCCTAATTAGATAACTAACGATACGTCAAATACTGTCAGAAAATAAACAGTTTTCGCTTCATTTATCAATCAAATCAGACTTGGATGTTATGTCAGTTTTACAGCTTCAAAAAGATTTTCCGTTGACTAAGTATTCACAAAGGAATTTAGAAAGGTACAAAACTGTTGCGAGGCTGAAAACATAATGTATGAAACGATTTATATGTTAGTGCGAGGTGAAACAGGCGTGTTAAGGTCGTAAAAAGTGATTTCTGCCAAACCCTAAAAATATTTACGCAGAGGGCATTTACCCATGCTTAACGGTTTTGAAATATGTTAGTTTTTATTAATAATATGGGACGATGCTTGCTGATGTTTGCTGATTTTAAAAATGATTGTCAGTTTTGGAGAGCAATCTATTAAAACTGATTAGAAATGAAAAAAAAAGTAATAGACTGAACATTTGACGATTACTTTCCAATGTTTGATTAGCAGAGCGAAAACAATATTATTCTATATGAAAAGTAACTCCAGTTCGAAATCCTTCATACTCGTAGCACGTATCTTCTAAAGTAAACACAATTTCGCCATGCGGGTGTGCCACTACCCAATACTGTGATTCAAGGAAGGTCATTGACTTACTATCTTTAATTCTAAGAAAATTCGTTGATACAATAAGAACGTACGTAGTTCATAATCACGTAAAACACTGTAGAATTGTAGTGAATTTTAATGTAAGAACTGAGGTATTTTTGAATTTTGTGTAGAAATGGTCAGATGCTGACCTACTTTCAAGTCTTTCAACCCCTTATATATGTAGAGATCCTATCATAGGGCTTTAAAATATTAGGTGAAATACCTTCTGCTGTGTCAGATAATAAGGACTGGTTACTATAGGGATCATTTATTCTACCTTCCTATAAATAATCTATTTTGAACAAATGGGGCGAACGTTACAATTGTAAGTAACTGTACCTATATTTGATTAGTATTGATGTCTTCGAATTGATTTCTTAAAAAAATACTTACAATAAACGTCGATTTTCACCGACGTGGTCTGAGGTTTAGACAAAAGAGTGTTGTCGGCAGTACACGTGTATACTGTCAACAAATGCGCACGCGTAACGTTTTTGACCACCAGGGCCAACGTCCTCCCCTGGCCTGCTTGAAAAACACTGGGATCCAACGTTTCAAGAACTGTGTCACCTTGAAGCCATTGGATTTTAGGTGTAGGATTACCTGGTAAGAAAAAGGTCAATTAATTAAAATTAATAGAACACTAAAACGAGTTATTAAAAAAAAATCTATCCTGATTTGATCAAAAAAATCAAGACAGAATCAGTAAAAGCCTTAGTAAAATGAATGCTTCTTTAAAGACCACCATATAATTATTTAGTATCAAAACATACACAAACTAAAACTATGTGAAGAAATAAATTTAAGAATATTGTATCGTCTATTACAGAACATGAATACAAATCCACAATTGTAAAACACAGTCATATCAACATGAGAGAAATTGCTTTAATAAAAATATACCGCAGAAGTGCCTTCATTCTGCTTGCCGTTTTAAATTTATATGCCATCTTTTACCTCAGTTTCTTGCGAGTACCTACTCGTACAAGAACACACGCGAGCTATCAGGTTTTAGCATAAAATCTCACAACGTTGCCGGCAACATGGAATGCTTTTATATTGTGTATCCAACTAAAGGCTTTATTTGCTAAGCGAAAATAATACAATTCCATCGCAGTGAACTATAATTTTTATTGTGATGAAAAGGAAAACAAAGTACCTACCAGGAAAAATGATATTGCTGTTTCTTCATTGAGTGATAACTCAACATGAGAACCGAATGCCAAATCGAAGTCTCAACCACATTTTTATTTTATAGTATTTTCATAGAGATAAAATAAATCTTGGTCCAAGCACACTTACCCCTGTTCACTGTGCAATTAAGCCTGAATTTTCCCCCTTCATTATAGGGGCCCGCGATCCCGGATATCTCTTTGCCAAATTCGTCAAAGATCACCGGCTTATTGGGTAGCTCTGAAAAGGACGAGAATTAGAAATCGACAGTTTTATTATATGGTTTGGAATGAAGGAGCTTGTCAAGGAATGTCGATGTCGCCTCTGGCTTATCGGGCGATTGACGGGTGAGATGGAAAGGCGAGAAACGCGTTTTATTGGCAAGCGTTTGGACTCGCCAACAGCTAGAATTTCTAATGAAATTCGAGTTTTGAATTAAGTAATCTGTCATAGTTTTCTTAGCAGGTTTTTTAAAACATACTTTTATTGGGTGTATCGCAAAATCATTTCGAGACCTTTATTTCCGAAGTTTCGACAAAATGTCAAAACAGATATTTATCAGTGATGTACCGACTATGGTTTTGGCCGACTAGCCGACTAATCGGCGCTCAGATGGCCGATTGATTAGTCGGCCGACTAGTCGGCTAGTCGGCCAAGTTCATAATCGTTACTTCCCGATAAAGATTACATTCGAATGGCAACTGTAGTAGCTTCATTCAAGTTCGGATGGATTAAAAAAGAACATTTTTTTTGCTCGTTGCGTCGTCGCGCTTTCAATATCAACTGAAAGATGTTCTGTGCTACTGCGACGCTACACCCTCATTATTACCTATAGGTACATGAATTTAATATGAACACAAGCACATTTTGTACCCTAAATACGTATTTGAGTAGAATGGGCATGTAACATAAATATTAATTATGTAACTACCCGACGACGACTCTATGACAAAGTTGAGAGTAGACATCACATATTCAAACAACCCATCACACATATTAATATTAAATTATTGTCAATATTCCGACACGCTACATCCGCGTACACATCCGAAGATAGATCCCTTCGCTTTAACTTCTGGATAACTAGTTAAATTCGTGAGCCGAAGGGTAACATTCCATTTCTGACCGCAGCTGCACTACTGGTACTGAACGCGTCGCTGTTACTGTCAATTTCCATAGTAAAATGAACAGTAGTGCAGCTGCGGTTGGAAATGGACTGTCACCTTAAGGGTAACATTCCATTTCTGACCGCAGCTGCACTACTGGTACTGAACGCGTCGCTGTTACTGTCAATTTCCATAGTAAAATGAACAGTAGTGCAGCTGCGGTTGGAAATGGACTGTCACCTTTTTATTTTATACTGCCACATAGCGAGTAAAAATACTTAATTTTTATTCCGTTTTCCCCATTCAAATATCAACATGAAAGTAAAATAAGAGTAATGACCTCAAAAAAGAATCATTTTTTGGACTCTTATATAAATACACAAATGATATTTCCAGCGTATTATTCAAACAATGCCCTGATATTGCCATAAAATTATTCAGATTCCAAATCAGAACTCGTAGAATTGCAAAAGGCGTCGAACGTGTCCCAAATATCCTCAAATTGAGGATAAACAAACTACGAACAGGGCTTCAATGTGGCCGAGGAAATGAAAATGTTTTCGTTGACTCGAAACAAAAGGTTGTACGATATGAGTATTCAGAGGAGGATCTCTGCAATCATGCGGAGCTTTCATACCCATTCCCGCAACGTTGCTATCGCTTACTGAAATGAACAGCTGCCACCCGTTCATTGTTTCGTTCGCTCGCATAAGTGGGGCCGGCCTAAAATGAGTATTACGACGCCGCCGTTCGAAAAATGCGAACCGATTTCGTAACATTGCCAGTTTTTTTATTATATTGAAAATATTTATTTGGGCGATTTATTAGTTTCAGTGGTATCAAAAACTTCAACCCATCCGATAGAAAGCCTGAAACTTGGTATGCGTGAAGCTTATATAGGGATGCAATAAAAACTTTAAAATATATAATTATGTACTGGTGATGACATGTGGAAAAACACCGACAATATTAGGATCCATGAGCCTTATTAAAAGATATTAGCATGAGCAATAAAAATCGGAAGAGGAAACGAGATCGTCAAGTATTTTCTATCACCCCCTCCCCCACATTTTAACCGACGAAAAAAACGGAGGAGGTTCTCAAGTCGACGCGTATATATATTTTTTTTATGTATGACCACGCATAACTTTTTACAGAGTAGTTCGATTTTGATAATTATTTTTTTATTGAAAAGAGTATACCCCGAAGTTGGTCCCATATAAATTTGGAAAAAAAAATCCAACCTTAAGGGTAGGAAAATAGGAAACTAAAAATGGAAAAATAAAAACTTTTTACAAAAAAAATAAAACCGACTTCAAAAAGGATGAAATAAAATATTAGGTATCCTTTTTGAAGTCTATGCGTTACCAACTGATATGTTTGAAGTCTGTGCCAAGCCAAGTAGTAACAATACCAGTCAATTAAAAATAATCAGCTTTATGGCTATAAATCCCATTTTTGACTGGTATTGTTACTGCTTGGCTTGGCACCGATTTCAAACATATCAGTCGGTAACGCATAGACTTCAAAAAGGATACCTAATATTTTATTTCATCCTTTTTGAAGTCGGTTTTATTTTTTTTGTAATGTTTCCCGAATTTCAGAAAGAACGTATCGATTACTTTTTATTTATTTAAACGTACAAAAAATTAAATGAAAATACAGGATATCTGTGCTCCCGGGCACGCTCTTTCGTCTCGCTCACGCTTACGCTCAGTGAGAGTGAGAGAAGAACACGAACTTAATGGGCCTTAAATAAATTATTTTAATGGGGCTGGGGCCCAATACATTCCACGACTCTTCTCTTTCCGCACAGACTTTATAACAATGTACTATTTAAGTTAACTATCATAAGGTACGTAATAAGGGACGTATCACTTAATCTATTGTTTCAAAAAAAAAGTGTTATAAAATTACTCATAATAGGTAAGTACTGCTTAAGCTCGTTTTTAGGGTTCCGTACCCAAAGCGTAAAAACGGGACCCTATTACTAAAGACTCCGCTGTCCGTCCGTCCGTCCGTCCGTCTGTCACCAGGCTGTATCTCACGAACCGTGATAGCTAGACAGTTGAAATTTTCACAGATGATGTTCTGTTGCCGCTATAACAACAAATACTTACTAAAAACAGAATAAAATAAAGATTTAAGTGGGGCTCCCATACAACAAACGTGATTTTTGACCGAAGTTAAGCAACGTCGGGCGGGGTCAGTACTTGGATGGGTGACCGTTTTTTTGCTTGTTTTTTTGCTTGTTTTGCTCTATTTTTTGTTGATGGTGCGGAACCCTCCGTGCGCGAATCCGACTCGCACTTGGCCGGTTTTAATTGTTAGTTCATAACCAACGACGATATAGTAATCCTTTGCAGCTGTGACAAACAAGCCGACATAAGGTCAATATATTTACTTTAATATTATGAAAATATGTTCATAATTTCATAATACCTACTTTATTATATTGAAAAGGAAAATTTTCTATCTAAACGTATACATTATTAAATTAGGTCAAGTGTGGGGCGAGTGGAAATAATTGAAATGTTACTACAAAATCCAACATGGATGTTTATAAAACACTGTTCTATTCTCGGAAGGAATACAGATAATAATACCTACCCATTCTTGACCTATGTAATTTAGAAAATGAAATGTCGGATGTTAGTTATTACATCATATGATTTTTTACAAGCTTTTAGTAGAACAAGTAGGTACTTATCTTCGATTATTGATGATCGATGAACTGTCAGTGACAAAGGAACTTTGACATGCAGTCATTCTTAATTCAAATAATCAACAATCAAACAAAATTTAATTGGAAATAATGTCTTTGTTTCATTTATTTCAATTTCAATGTATGCCCTCTTGGTCACTGAAAATTCAGGCTTATTGCTATGTCCTTAACAACGTTGGAGGGGGGTTGAAAATGCCGTGAATAGTTTTAAGAAAAGAGGGTTCGGCTGTGCCTTGTTTTGCTTTGCTCGATTTGGGCATTAGATATATTTTTGCTTTTTGATCGAGCAAAGGCGAAGCAATTCAGCTTGGGCAAAAATGGTTTCGTATGTCAGGCTGTTTTTCTCTACAGGTCACATTTTTCAACTGATTCTTGTGAATTTTTGAGCAGGTTCATTAATAAGGTATGTTACACAGTATAGTCACAAGAGTTTAATTCCCCATCGGCACAATCAAGTCAGCTCGTAACGCCAACCAAAATAAATATCTCACTTAGGTATACAATTTGTACTTAGGTATACATATAATAATATGTAGGTACCTACTTGCCACATTACCTCAACAAAAATGTCAGATTAATTTATGTAGACTTAAACAGACAGCGACCCCTGTAAAAGGTACATTTCTCTCTGTCAATAAAATAAGTTTCTTTTACACAAAAGTTTCATCCAGGCGTTATTCGTAAAAGTTTCGTGTTGATTTTGGTGCGGATAAAAGACCAGAGTTTGCGGGTGGGCTGCGGCTTATCAAGATCGTTCGGCCATGTTTGAATAAAGCTGTACCGTCGATCTGGAAATTGTTACTTTATAGCGGAGATTTCGAATCAAATTAGCTCTCGTAAAACCGTTGATAAAATAAAATGACTTTATTTTATTAGCTGTTGCATTGGAACAAATTGTTCACTAACATAGGCGTTTATTTTTATCTTCTACATTGTCGTGGCCATTTTAACTTCCTGACGATTATTTATTCATATATAAGATACAAACTGTCCAGGACCAGTCCTACCGCGTGAGGCGACAGAGGGGAAAGAAGGGCGCGGGGGACGGCCCCGCGCCAGAGCCTACACAACCACCGTCACGAGCGCGCGCGCGCATCCCTCCAAATAAAATCGAATAGTTTAAGTTCAGCATGTAATTTTCCGAAATTAAATATTTTATCAAGAATCTGCATCTTTCCATCACCAACAAAAGTGGCGACCGAGACTACGACACATAAGAAATGAAGAAGGAAACTACATGTTAAACTAGAACCCGTTATTTAACGGACGTAATTTAAACTTCGCCATACGATGCATCGACGAGCTGGGTTGGACATTATGCGACATGAGTGAATAGTGGTACCTACATCGCGGCGAGTCAGCGTTATTGCAGATGAGTACCCCAATCCTTTCTTTTATTTCCTTAATATTCCCTCTTCAAATTTGTGTGATCGGCGAGTTTGATTACGAGTGTGTAACACTAATATTCTTTGTGCACTAAGTGTCGTGTTAATCTAGAATTTAATTTCTTTATTGCATGAACACCACGGTGCTTATATATTTTACGTGGTTTAGCTCTTAATATTCGTAAGCAATTACATTATTTCCGCTTCGCTAGCCTTTATTTAAAAGTGTTTACTTAAATCAAGCACTTCTTAACGCTACGAGGGTAAATAAATGCTTAAATACCTTAATTTTATAGCTAAACGCTTAATTTGCACGTAAATATATACAACATAAATATAAGCGCAGCGTTTTTCGTGACATTAAAAATATAATTTATCGTTCTTTGTTTGCAAAAAGGCTTCTCAAATTCGTAATTTACATTTTATTTTAAAATAACTTTATTTCTAAAAGTAAACTATCTTTATGCCCTATAAGTTGCTCGATACTTTATTTCTTCGCTTAAAAGTAAAATCAATCGTAAACATAATTGTAATAAAACCATTTTGCTAATTATTTTCGCCGAACATTCCAGGCGGATCGCTTACGTAACCGGCAAGTGGCCGTTGCTACCTGCATTGTCATCGTGCACTGTGAATCGCACGGCGCGGCACCGTGTCTCAGCGTGTCGAGTCGCTCGCGTTATCAGAGCGCACCTCACACGGCACTGTGTCTCACCGTGTCTACACGGCGCGCGGCTGCTACTTCATTTTAACTGGTTTGATGCACATTTTACTTTGCTTAACTCATTGATTACGTTACGTTTTTAGCCTTAAAAATGGTTGACACTCCTGGCGTTGATCCTGATGGAAAGAAATTGAAAGAGTTAACTAAGTTACGGGGCACTATTAAGGGTCGTTTAACACGATTTAGAGATTATGTTTCTGTCTTGAATGCATGTAAACAAGAGGAAACAAGTGAATTAAAACTTAAAGAATTGAAATTTCGTTTAGAACGAATCGAAAACTTGTTGTTTGAGTTTAATGAAGTTCAGTCTCAAATTGAAATGTTTTCGTCTGAGGAAGATGACAGTGAGGTAGATAATTTTGAAAGCGGGTTTTATAGCACGTTATCTTTAGCTCAGCATATACTAGACACGCGTCTTAAGGTTCATGAAGATAAGGAAGGGAGCCTTCACTCTGCTCGCTCGGCATGTTCAAATACGTGTAGTCATCATCATAACTCAAATATCAAACTACCCACTATAAAATTACCTACTTATGACGGAAATTATTTGAAATGGCTCGAATTCAGAGACACTTTTGAGTCGTTAATTCACTCCAATGATTCCATATCGGACATAAATAAATTCCATTACTTGAGGTCATCATTGGAGGGAGGTGCGGCTTTAATAATCAAATCATTAGAGTTTAGCTCAAAAAATTATACTGTTGCGTGGGATTTAGTACGTGAACGATATGATAACAAAAAGGTTCTTATCAATAACCACTTAAAAGCGTTATTTGAAATAGAATGCATCTCAAGTGAGTCACACAAAGCAATACGGTTCATGATAGACTATGTGTCTAAAAACTTAAGAGCGCTTGATACTTTAGAGCAGCCCACTGACAAATGGGATGTTCTCATCATATACTTAGTGTCTACGAAATTAGACGCAACTACCTTCACTAAATGGGAGGAGCATAAAAATACGTTCAAGGACTTACCAGCTTTATCCGATTTTATGCAGTTTTTGCGTAACCGTGCTGATATTCTTGAGACAATGGCGATCAGCAGAAGCAACCAACGCGAGAGTAAACCTAATTTCTTTAAAAATAATCAGAAACCTGAACCTAAAAATAAAGAATACCCTCATAATAAAACATTAAAAAGTTTTGTTGCCTCTGCTAGCGCCAAACCGACATTTTCGTGTCCATTCTGTAATCAGCAGCATCGGATTATAGATTGTCCTTCCTTCAAGCAGCTGGCACCTGAAAAAAGATGTGATGAAGTTTCTAAATTAAAACTTTGCTCCAATTGTCTGCGTAGGGGTCACGCAACTAATGAATGTCGAATCCTGGGTACATGTAAGACCTGCAAAAGCAAACATAATACATTATTGCATGTAGATAGTCCTACACCTGGAACAAGTCCTACCTTAAATCATTGTAGCTACGTACCTGTGTCCCTGCCGGCCTGTTCTTCGGGTGAAGTTGTCCTTGGCACCGCCATAATCAAAGTCATAAATCCTAAAAATAATACTACTTACCTTGCACGTGCGTTCCTCGACGGGGGTAGTCAACCATGCTTCATCACGACAAACCTGAAAGAAAAACTCGGATACGTTAGTAATGGTACGAATACAACATGTGTCTTCGGCTTAATGAAAAAGCAAACTCCCATATATGACAGTTGCGAAGTGACGATACAATCGTGTGTAAATGATTTCGGTACACGCCTTAAGTGTCTAGTGGTTCCTGACATCACAGGGACACTCCCTAATTCCCCAATAAATGTAACAGAACTTAACTTACCTGATAATATTCAACTGGCGGATCCTAAATTCTTCCACCCTTCAAATATTGATATCCTAATAGGTGCAGAGTTGTTCTATGATCTCTTGTGTTACAACAAAATAGAGCTAGGCCCAGAAAAGCCGTTGCTTATCGAAACCAGGTTAGGTTGGATGGTGGCAGGTCGTCGTTATATCACCGATCTGCAACCAAAGCGTCAAGTATACTGTAACTTCACAAAGGAAATCAGTGATCAACTGGCAAAGTTTTGGAGCCTCGAAGAAGTTCCAACGTCAAAACCAACTTTATCAGCTGATGACGAGTTCTGTGAACGCTACTTTACTGCAACCACGAAGCGCCTTGATGATGGTAGGTTTTCAGTATTCATGCCCTTTAAAGAGACTCCAGAGGTAGCTCTCGGTGACTCTTACGGCATGGCTGAAAAGCGCTTCTACAGCCTTGAGAAAAAACTTAATAAAGATCCTCACTTTAAAAATGAGTATTGCAAATTTATTCGTGAATACGAGGATCTAGGTCACTTAACTGAGATCAGCAGGCCTCAATTCGGGTACTTTATGCCCCACCACGCTGTAATTCGTGAGCGTAGCGAAACTACGCGCTTACGCGTTGTTTTTGACTCGTCAGCGAAATCATCTTCAAACAAGTCGCTTAATAACATTCAGCACGTTGGCCCCGTAGTCCAGGATGAGCTGTTTAACATCCTCCTTCGGTACCGCCAGCATAAGTACGTGTTGTCTGGAGACATTCAAAAGATGTATAGACAAATCATGGTAGATGAGTCACAAAGACACCTCCAGCTTATTTTATGGAGAGAGCAGGATAGCATGCCTCTTAAAACTCTGCAGCTGAACACAGTAACATACGGTACTGCATGTGCACCTTACTTAAGCACCCGGTGCCTGGTTCAGTTAGCAATGGAATGTTCTGATCCTGTCGTGTCTAAGGTGATCAAAAACGACTTTTACGTCGACGACCTCTTGACAGGTGCCGCGACGGAGGGCGAACTAGCTCACATCCTAAAGACGGTTACCAAGGTCCTTAACTCTGCTGGTTTCCCCATACACAAATTTAAGACAAATTGTCCACAAATATTTCAGGAAGCCACAGAATCTGACTCTCTTAACTTGTCAAAAGAGTCAAGTGTACTGGGAGTATTGTGGGCACCTAGTACTGATACTCTCAGATTTGAAATAAACATAAACAAAAATGAACATAAAGTCACCAAACGCATGATTCTATCGAATACATGCAAGATCTTCGATCCTTTAGGTTTGCTAAGCCCGTGCACAATAACACTTAAAATTTTGTTACAGAAGCTTTGGGAACTTAAATTAGAGTGGGATACAGACGTTCCAAAGAACATAAAAAAGACGTGGGACAGGATCATTAAAAACTTAGACGTGTTGCTTGCACTTTCAATCCCCAGGTTTGTTCTGTGCGCTTCTCCTGTCTCCACAGATCTTCATTGTTTCGTGGATGCCTCACAAGACGCGTACGCTGCTTGTGTGTATCTACGCTCAACTGACGATGAAGGCAACGTAAGCATCCACCTATTATGCGCAAAAACGCGCGTTACTCCCTTGAAACCTGTTACGATTCCCAGGCTCGAATTATGTGCTGCTCTTTTAGGAGCGCGGCTTGCAACAAAGGTTTGTGAAGCTTTGCGGTGCAAAGTTGACACTAAAACGTTTTGGTCTGACTCTTCAATAATCATAGGATGGATTAAAACTCAGCCGAAACTCTTAAAGAGTTTCGTTTGCAACAGAGTCAATGAAATCCATGAATTGACAGAACGCGAATCATGGAGACATGTACCGACTGACTTGAATCCAGCGGACATGGCTTCTCGAGGCGTTGAACCCAGCGCGCTTGCTGATTCTGCGCTATGGTGGAACGGTCCTAAGTTTCTGTCAAACCCTGAATCTGAATGGCCTCAGCAGCTAACTGGGCATTCAGAAACTCAGTTGCCTGAAATTAAAGTCCATCATGTCCGAAACGATAATCCAAAATTCGTGAAATTCGAAAATTTCTCGAATCCTTTACGCCTTCAACGAGCATTCGCATATGTATTTAGGTTCATAAATAACTGCAGAAATCATAAAAACAAAACGGTGGGTTCTCTTAATGAAACTGAACTTCATCAATCTCTTACCTTCCTTCTTAAAACCGCTCAGCAGGAGTCCTTTGGACTTGAGATAAATGCACTTCAAGAACACAAGTCGCTTAAAAGGTCCAATGTTCTGCAATTATCTCCCTTTATTGATGAAAAGGGACTGCTGCGAGTTGGTGGTCGGTTAAAACACGCGAACCTTAATTACGATGCCAAGCACCCTATTTTATTGCGATCAAACCATCATTTTACCAAAATCCTGATGTCAAGTGAGCACTTAAGATTATTCCATGCTGGTCCTCAACTGCTTCTTAGCTCTTTCAGAGAAACATACTGGCCTATTGGCGGAAGAACACTAGCTAGAAGCATTGTGCATAAATGCGTCACTTGTGTCAGGATGAAAGGTAAGACGATGGAGCCATTAATGGGTAACCTACCTACAACTAGGGTGTCTCAATCTTATCCTTTCCAGGTTACTGGAACCGATTTTGCTGGCCCTTTCATGATTGCCAGCAAAACAGGTCGCGGCAGTAGAACCACAAAATGCTATCTGTGCATCTTTATTTGTTTCTCTACTAAAGCTGTGCACCTTGAGACGGTCAGTGATCTCACAACCCAAGCTTTCATTTCTTGCCTTAAGAGATTTATCGCTAGAAGAGGTAAACCTGATTACATTTGCTGTGACAATGGCAAAAATTACGTCGGAGCAAACAATGAGTTGGGCAGAGTGTTGCAGTCAAACCTAAGTAGCATAACTGACTTTGCGACTAATAGGGGCATAAAGTTTGTTTTCAATCCCCCATACTCTCCAACTTTTGGCGGCCTCTGGGAGGCAGGCGTAAAGAGTGCAAAATTTCATCTTAAACGGATAGCAGGGAATGTTAGTCTTACATACGAGGGGTTAAGCACGCTTTTTACTCAAATTGAAGCGATCCTTAACTCCCGACCCCTAACTCCTTTATCACCTGACCCAAACGACCTTTCTCCTTTGACCCCAGGGCACTTCCTCATCGGGCGGCCGCTGACGTCACTACCAAGCCCGCAGAAGCCTGAAAACATGAAGATTCGCACAAGGTACCAGTTGGTCGAACAGCTCCGATGCAACTTCTGGGAGAGATGGAGAAAAGAATATCTGGCCGAACTGCAACAAAGAACAAAATGGCGTTCCCGGCAGATAAACCTTAAGAAAGGAGATCTGGTGGTCTTCAAAGAACCTAATTTACCACCACTTAAATGGAGACTCGGTCGAGTTCAACAGCTTTACCCCGGCGATGACGGAGTGGCCAGAGTCGCCGACTTTCTGACTTACCGAGGCGTTGAACGGCGAGGCGTCAACAAAGTCTGCCCTTTGCCAACCACAACGGAGGAGTCTGATGTCTTGGAAGAAGCTGCAAGTCCTTCCAAGGGCGGGGAGGATGTCCAGGACCAGTCCTACCGCGTGAGGCGACAGAGGGGAAAGAAGGGCGCGGGGGACGGCCCCGCGCCAGAGCCTACACAACCACCGTCACGAGCGCGCGCGCGCATCCCTCCAAATAAAATCGAATAGTTTAAGTTCAGCATGTAATTTTCCGAAATTAAATATTTTATCAAGAATCTGCATCTTTCCATCACCAACACAAACACATGACAAAAAACAATAAATAAAAACAATTTAAAATTATGTATAACAACACATTAATTTCATTCAAGGCTGCAACGATTGATGAATAGTGTTGAATGTTTAATATTGATAAATGACTAGCTTTTGTGTTAAAGCAATTAAATAGTTAATGATTAGGTAATTAAATAAGGCTAAAAAATAAATTATTTTTTACTTAACTATTAGATACTTTAAAGTAACCGACAGAACAAAATAGGTACGCAGTTAAACAACTGGGTAACAAATTTTGACTATCAACACGCACGTCTTGAATATGTACACGCTGTTTTCACGATTACGTTTCCGTGCATAATAAGGTTAAATTACCTACGGGTAATTTAGCCGGGGCTACGGCCCGTAGAATTACGTGATTATAATGTACCTACCCATGTAATAATAAAGGTGATAGCTTTAAAGTCAAAAAACGATAAAATTGTATAGGTACCTATTGAGGTACATGGGGCATAGGGTGACTGATATAGTTATTGGCCACTACATACTTAGGCTGGTTTTAATGTCACGCGAACCGTCCGTGCGGATCGCTCCGCACCGGAACAATATTATGTACGTTCAGGGAGCGTTTTAGACTAAAGCTGACGGGTCCTCGCGGATGACCGTCCGCGTGGACAGCTTTCTCATACAATTTGGCGGTGCGGAGCGATCCGCACGGACGGTCCGCGTGACACTAAAACCAGCCTTAGTAACTGGCCTTTCCTAACAAATCAGAAAGAAATAATCCAAAAGAACTCTTACGGCGAATTGCTCTGTAGTGGCTAATAACTATAAGAGTCACCCTACCTAACAATAAAAGGTATTAATAACCAGAGTGTAACAGAAGCCTATAATATTGCTGGGTGGAGAGTTTGAGATTGCAATATTTTGTGAGTTATAAATAATGTTTTTCATCGGAGCTGCAAAGAAATAAATATATTTTAAGCAAGAATGAATCAGAAACAAAAGTAATTAGGTACAAAAAAATTACAAATAACTCTCCGCCATTATAATTATTTTTAACATGAAATCAAAGTGCAGTGAAAATTTAGACTGGCTTAAACCATCGTAATAATTAGTCCCGATTGCTTGAAGTCGCTATGTTCCACATTGATAGTGTTCATGTAAATATAGTATCGATCATAAAAAACTAAATCAGGGTGTAGTAGGTATACCTACTATTATATTTTCTTTTTAGAGAGAAGTAGTTCAATTTATGTAAATATAGGGTGAATAAATAAATAAAGTGTGTGCACCGGGAGGTATATTTCGTCTTAAAATTCTCGAAGCTGTTATAAACTCGACTGTCTTGATTTGCTTCCCTGATTTGATTTGACCCCTAGAATTTTTAGAACTCTTGTTATGTAACTATTGCAAAAATGCTATTAAAATATTCCTACGATATAGTTAGTGAGTGTTCACTCACTCACCATCAACGACCAGCTCTTTTGGTTCTGTCTATCTACTCGTGTTTCCTACGTACGCATTACGTGACCAAAGTGTGAAAGCAGCCGGTGTACGCAAATGGTAAACAGACGTGTTAACACCACAACAATATAACATAACACCTATTAGTAGCGTATCGTATCTACCCGTAAGTTTCATGTAATCTATTAGATTATCCACGACGGTTAATGAAGACGGTGTGTGCATTACAAACATACTCACGTAATTACCAACTACAATGTATTGGTCGAATAGGGAGATAATATTTAACACCTATCCACTTTGCCCATTCAGTCAGTTAAAGATTATGAATAATTAAAAAAAATAACCGTTGGATTGTTTTAAAAGAAATGCGTTGTAAAAGGAAGATACTTTAATAAGCAATAGAAGCATCTTGAATTAAAATTCGAGATAATTACTGTGACAAAATAACATACAATGTACTTACCTTTCAAAATCAAATATTTTGCACTAAAAACACATTTTGACTCGTCACCGACGACGCTCACAGCGACCGCTCCCTGTGACGCTTGCCGCTCATAGAGCGAATGATCCTGAACATCATATAGGCGCGTGGTGCGACAAAGTCGAATAGTTTAGGATTGGGAGCCCGAATTCGCTTTGCCTGGGGTGTTCGCTTTACCCGGACTTCCCCTATTCTAAATATTGAACTTGGCTTTCATTTCAGATTTATGTTTTTGAGCACCTTATTAGAAACCATAGACACAGCTAAAACATGGCACAGAGGTTCGCAATAAGCGCGCATGCTTCTCTTTTACTCTAATTAAGGAGTAATTAGAGTGACAGAGAAAGATGCCCGCAATTTGCAAACTTCGATGTTTGCGGTAGGTTACTTTGATAAGTTTGATATTTAGTTCTTTAAGTGATTCCTAGAGGCGCTGTACAATCCTCCGATATAATTCTTGCTCTGTTTTTAGTATAAACTTAGAAAGGGACAGCATCGTTTCTAGTGGAGTGAAGTTAGGCACATTAGACTTGTAAAGAAACGTAAAACGTGACATACGGCGCGTTTATTCACTGAAAGTAAGTGAGAAATACTCTGGCAACTGATGGTAGAGGCTAAGGTCTCTGGGAGCCGATCTTGTAGTTTGGACAAAACAAGAAAATTGCGTTTTTGTCGGTGAAATATTGCGTTTATGTATATACCTAGTTGCTATACAATATTTTTTGAATGAAATGTAAGGAATCGAATGGTTTCCTTACTATTATCGTTTTTGGAAGTTGAATTTTGAAACTTTCAAGTCCTGTATTTTTGTAATTTTTCAATATTTTATTTTAATATCCACATTATTGTGATAAATTGCTCGTTTGCTATTTATTTTACTAGATTTTGTTATAAAATTCAACATGTGTCATCATCCCTATTGTTTATTGTATCCATTATAATCTATCTAATGTAACCTGATAATGAACATCAATGTCAACAATAGGTACAAACAAAAACACTCGTAACAGTCCATCGGTGGACCTTATGCCTTCTGTAATAAGGTTTACGAACAGTCAATAAACAGTGTGGGCGATGGTACATGTAATCGGGTAAGTAAGTACATAACTGCACATTGAATTTAATATTGAATCAATATTGTTGAATCAATATTGAAATAGCAACCAAATACCCTACCTAATTATGTAGCTGTAAATAATGCGTGAGCTTTAACTCGGATGTACTAGTTCAATGTTATTTACATAACGGAATAGGAATTTATAGGAAATATTTGGCTTTGGAGTATAAATAATTTACCGTGAAACCGATTGCTTGTATAATAGTTATAGCGTAAGTGATATTTAAAACGATTTAACAACTACCGTAAAATAGCGTGAGTAGGGTTAAAACTGAAATTCAAACCTCGATAACATTTTATTTTTACATATGAAAACTAAATGGTGTATATAATAAGTGTTCCGGACGTTTGTATTTTAGTTTTTATTTATATTTGGGTAGTTCCATTTCATAACTTTGACGATAAAGAGGAAAACCCACCTCACCCCGTAGTGCCTCGTATTTGGGGTGAGAAGGGTTTTCATACAAAGGTGATTTTGGAAGATTGTTGGATCGATTTTTTTTTTATTATGCGCATTACTATAGCTCCATTTTAAATTGGAATAGATTATTTTTGTAGCAGTAGGTAGCCTTAAAATCCCTTCTCACCTCCCTCTCAAACCTTCTCTCCCCATTCATAACCCACCTCTCCCCGGGAAACCTACTCACCCCCTTTTACGGTACCATTTCAGGAATCATAAGGTTGTTTTTGGAGATTAAATAAAAACATGGAAAAAAAAGTTTTTTTTTCTATAGACAATGAAAATGTTTCGAGTTTTGCCCAGAACCACAGTTTTCACCAGAATGAGGCAGTTTCCAATAGTCGTATTTAATGTAGCCATCTCCCAACATTACAATATGAGGTCGAGTAAAGATACATATGTACTTATATACGACCCGATTTTGTGGTCGCATAAAGGTCGAATACGTTTATAGACGGCGCTTTTTGTCGAACCACATCACCACAGCCCAGTGTTTAGTCCAGCGCTTTCACCCAATAGACAATTTTATATGCCAACAATTCTCAATAGTCCTTACACCCTGGCGGACAATGACACGGGTAAGGGCAGTTTCCGCTCGGTGTACTTACTAGGTACCTACTTCTTAGGTCGGTTTGCTTCAAATGTCCGGAACACCATTGTTCCGCGATAGTAAATACATTTCGTTCTGTATAATTTTCATTATACATTTCAGAAATTATAAATGGATTGATTGTTATATAAAACATTAGTTACCATTTTATGAATATTAAATATTCATAAAATGGTAACTAATGTTTCAGAAATTAAACAACTTTTTATACGGTATAGGTAGACGTTCTTGATCAGATTAAGCTTAAGCTATTTGGGAGTACTACTAATATAGTATTGATTCTAGTCTAAACGTTCAGATAAATACTGAGTGCCTAATGAATGAATGAACGATACAAAAATACCTTAAAACTAGCATATATATTATAAAAATATAACTAAATACTAAAAATCACATTATGATTGCGATGTATTATTTATGCAACCCCGCAGTGTCAGGGAGCCGGCCACGGAACCGCCGAAACTTGACACCCTTCGGCCAAAACTCCTCCTTGGTGAAGATCGCTAGATGTTCGGTCGGAACGGCCTAATGCGAGCGAGCGTACAATACCTGTATTATTTATTCATTTGCCTGAAACATGATAACCCTAATGTAGCAGCCGTCGTACTAATTTAATTGGATTACAAATCTAGTGCTCGGGTTGAGGATAGCTCAATAAATGCTAATATAATTAAGTATACCTATATTAGAACCTCTATAACACAAATCATACAAGGAAAACGTCCGATGCTCGTGTTAACGAGTTTTTGTCTTATGGAGAGTGTCGACTCAGAGAGGTTTTTATACATTTCTGTTTGTCTTAAAAATATTTCAAATTCGAGTTAGGTATAAAAAAAAACCGGCCAAGTGCGAGTTGGACTCGCGCATGGAGGGTTCCGCACCATCAACAAAAAATAGAGCAAAACAAGCAACAAAACGGTCACCCATGCAAGTACTGACCCCGCCCGACTAAAATCATGTTTGTTGTATGGGAGCCCCACTTAAATCTTTATTTTATTCTGTTTTTAGTATTTGTTGTTATAGCGGCAACAGAAATACATCATCTGTGAAAATTTCAACTGTCTAGCTATCACGGTTCGTGAGATACAGCCTGGTGACAGACGGACGGACGGACGGACGGACGGACAGCGGAGTCTTAGTAATAGGGTCCCGTTTTTACCCTTTGGGTACGGAACCCTAAAAATCGAGTTACAGATTTATTCACCGGTACTTACTATTATAGTAGGTAACCGGTGATAGTAAAGGATGACTCACGTTAGATCGGGCCGTGTCCGAGCCGGAGCTTCCGGCGCTTCGTTTTCTATGGAAATCATCACGTGATCAACTGTCATTGTCATAGAAAAGTAAGCGCCGGAAGCTCCGGCCCGGACACGGCCCATACTAACGTAAGTCATCCTTCTTCCCACTTATAACTTGGGAATTGGGATATTAGCTGGAATATACAGGGTGCTTCCTGTAACAGGAGCAATAAATAAAACTGTAGGCTGTACTCCTCAAACTCACCCACATTTGTTCAGCAACTGTATAGACGAGCAGCATTCAGGACAATATCTATTTATTGGTTGACGTACATTTAAATTGTTGATTGACATGAGGCCTATGGCCTTCCAAATGGTTATGCAGCCGGAGGTAGCATAGACTACAGGAGGTAAAAAATAACTAAAATAACAAAACTATGTTTCAGTTATTACTTATAGAGTTCTTATAAGCGATGCGTTCAATTACAGAGACAAAAAAAAAACACTTAAATCTGAAATTAATTTAAGGAGGTTCTATTATACACACGAGTAAGTACCTAAACTAGTTAAAACAGGACCAGTCCAAATAACTACATCAATTTTAGCCACGTAATCCTATGCAAAACAGTTAAATGCCGTAATTTTATGATATTTATCACCATTTTTCACTTTACTTTTACTTACCAAACCGAACCTTTAAAAAAATATTACTTCACCAAAGTCTCTTATCAAGTCTTATCCTTTTTTGTATGCGGACAGCAGTCACAATTAACCGCTTGCTCAGTGCAATAAAACTAATCTAGAAGCCACTAAAAACTCCAACAAAAACTCGCTATCGCATCGATCTGAAAAAAGCCAAGGTGAAGCTTTATATTCTCACCTAATCTCGCCTGGTATCTGCTCTCCCCTTTCTGTGTTTTAATAAAATAATTCACCCCGAAACAGTGAGGTAACAAAAGCTATGAAAAGTCGTCGTCGTACCGGGCAATCTCGATAAAACTGGTCGGATCGTAAACTTGACCCTCCGTTATCCGGGCGAAATCAGCACGAAACTTTAAGGAACGTACACGCCGAGAGATGATTTACGTTCGGTCGCGTTCTCTGATACTAAAAATGTGAGTGGAACGAAATTAAAATTTTATTGATACTTGGTATTTGGATCTGTTTGGTGGGATGAAATCGTAATGCCTTTTTACGGTCCTAATTAACTACTCTATCGGAGCAATAGGTATTCTATACTTCCCTACCTATAATAGCCGATCCGATATAAATTTGTTGTCATCTAGATAAATTTGTTGTCATCTAGATAAATTTGTTGTACAATTCATTTTTTGTAACCTTAGTTGCAAATAAATACTACCTAGCCGCCATATTATTTAACAAATTAAAAATAAGTAATGATCAACACAATCAATGTATAATAATATTTTTATGTAGTAACTCATTATATTCAGTGCGTGACAAAAAACAATTAAAAAAATATTTTATAACCTGCGTATTTTACACGAAATCACGGATAATTATCAACCTTCAGTAAATTGAGTAGTCTTCTACCTACATGCACATAAAGAAATCAAACAATATGATTAAAATCAGTTTGTGCTTGGTTATTGTGCCTTGCCGGTTTTTTACAACTTTAGAATTGCCTTCAGAAAATTAAAGTAACCTTACACAAGTATAAGTTTATCACAGATAATCATCTTTATCTAAATTGACAGAAGGAAATACATAGAGGTAGGTAAGTCAAATTTGTTTATAAGTTCTGAGATATTTTTTGTCGGAAGATATTAGATTAATTTATCTCCAGTACTAAATATGCTTAAAAAGAACCACTCGTCAATCGCCAAAAATGAAAAAAAAAAAAACTCGCTAGTACTACTCACCGACAACGTCGAGGGAAACTATAAAGTTTCTTGTTGGCGATATTTGGTAGTCGACTCTGCACCGATACACGGCGCGGTCTTTTGCCTGCACATTGTGGATGCGTAAGGTAGATGGCAGACTGTTCCACCGAGCTCGATTTTTGAACGCATCTTCCATCCAGTGGCCCGTATCATCTGACGCTCGTGTGTCGAAGCTGTGGACAAATTAAGACTGTTAGAAGTTTTATTAGTGTAAACTTTATACCAGTTGGCACTAACAAAAAATATCAAACCATAATTTGTAATTTCCTTAATAAATTACAATCGAATCAGCCAGCTTGAAAAGTTTCTGCCACCAGGTACCTGTTGGTATTTCGTAAGAGAATTCGCATAGCTCCTAAAGTGTAAACAATCGTTGTGTATGTATGTAGGTTTATGCTCGATATAGTCGACTACCTGTCTAACCGTAGTCAAACCATGCATCCCAGGCCAATTTATAGTGCCAGTAATATTTGCAGTACCTATCCCTTCGGGAGCAGGAAGCTCACGTATGCAATTAACACCGGACTCATAAACGACATGTAAACATTAATTAAAATTTCACAGCACTGCACGAAGACCATAGCACTGAACAATCTATTCACAAACGTGAATTTATAGTTGCAAACTTAAGCCCGTATCAGATACGTGGAATTGCATTCAGGGCGTTCCATTCCATTGTTGAGATGGTTTGAGCAACAGACTATCTGTAGAATTTTTAGACAGCTAGAAACTGCAGTATACGTCTTTAATAAAATGTAGGTACATATTTAGTAAGAAAACACTTTTATAGCAGGACGGGTGTTATTATTTATAGGTCAAGACATGTAATAATAATGCTATAGGTAGGTACCAACTAAAACTGGCTAAGTGCGAGTCGGACTCGCGCACGGAGGGTTCCGCACCATCAACAAAAAATAGAGCAAAACAAGCAAAAAAAAACAAGCAAAAACGGTCACCCATCCAAGTACTGACCCCGCCCGACGTTGCTTAACTTCGGTCAAAAATCACGTTTGTTGTATGGGAGCCCCACTTAAATCTTTATTTTATTCTGTTTTTAGTATTAAAATTTGTTGTTATAGCGGCAACAGAAATACGTACATCATTTGTGAAAATTTCAACTGTCTAGCTATCACGGTTCGTGAGATACAGCCTGGTGACAGACGGACGGACGGACGGACAGCGGAGTCTTAGTAATAGGGTCCCGTTTTTACCCTTTGGGTACGGAACCCTAAAAATGCCCCTATAAAGCGAAAACGCATATTATGTATAGGTAAGTAGGTAGGTCACAGTATTTTATGCAACCGTTTGTCAAAAAAGGCGAGTGGCGTGAGTAACAATTTGAGGCGAAGCCGAAAGGGGTTTAAAGGTGTGTGCACAACCCTTTAAATGACAAATAAATAAAAGTACGGGACTAGAAAAATAATTAAACAGCTGGAAAATAATTAACAGAAAGCAAAGCTAGTTCGTTTCCTTCATGATAAGATCACAGCCCAAACTCAATTTGGGGCCAATACAATGCGGTTAGATATAATCAATCTATTTTGTCGACAAACGAGCTAATTTACTCAAAATGTGTTCCAATTGCATGTCACCGCGCTTTGATTTTCTTTGGGCGTAAAATGATAAGTAATTATGCTTTGGAGCCTACTCGTATTGGTACTACATTTCTGGTATGAAGCCGATAATTTCCCCGTGAATAATGTTAATACAGCTTCATTCATTTTGAAAGAAACACCAGCCACTAAAATAATCAATCCGCATTTCAAAATAAATCAATTGATAAAAATGTTTATTAGTCAAATAAACTGATTCAGAGCCAGGTACTTATTACAAATTATACATTGTTTTAAAAATAGGGATGTTATTATTCAATTATATAATAACCGACCGAACCAACCAACCTAAATAACGAATAGAATAAAGGCACCAGTTGAATAAATCTTCAGACTTTTTAGGAAATTTCTAAGTTATTATTTAGATCAATTGATTTCATACCCGATAATGTTTCTCGCGTTGTCCCGGCTTTACTCCAAGGCTTATGAGAGCCAGTGGTCCTCTTGCCACCTTATCCCAAGAGTTGGCGTAGGCACTAGTTTTTACGAAAGCGACTGCCATCTGACCTTCCAATAACCCAGAGGGTAAACTAGGCCTTATTGGGATTAGTCCGGTTTCCTCACGACGTTTTTCTTCAACGAAAAGCGACTGGTAAATATCAAATTTAATGATATTACGTACGTAAGTTCCGAAAAGCTCGGTACAAGTACGAATCGGGATTTGAAACCGCGACCTCCGGATTAAAAGTCGCACGCACTTACCGCGAGGCCACCAGTGCTTTTTTTTACATTAAAATCATATTATTTTAATATAATGCAGTTCTAAATGGCCAAACAATGGGCAGAACAGATATCATCCACCATTATAAACACTAACAAACAAGATCGATAGGGGTTCGTGCGTTGTAAACTGCAATGTAGATTAGCTTAGGCCTGACCACAATACGGGAACATTCAGTTTAGCTATGATCAATTTCGGCCGGGCCTTTGTGGTTGAACGGTATGTGAATAGATTTGTTGTTGATCGTGATTAGCCGTCGAGGAACCTAATCGCGTGTTCTGAAATAGTTTAGAGGAAATACAATGGTAAAGTTTGATTGGACTATATAATTAGACTAGTTTTGTCATAGTCTGCACCTTAATGGCTCCTCTACACGATGGCCCAGCGCTGGGCCAGCGAGATGGCCATGCGATGGTTGGAACGCAACTACACGATGGCGACATTCAGTTGTGATCGCGTTCGAGCGCGCACTGTGGATTGGGCCACGTGTAGATGCGTACCGCCATCGCTGGCACACTACCTTGATGTGTGCCAAAAAACCGACACCGCGCGGCCATTCCATCGCCATTCGCCGCGCCATGAGCCAACCGACACCACTACCCACTCTACACGTTGGCCCATCATATTGGACCACTAGATTGGGCCAACGTGTAGAGGAACCATAATCTACATACATGCTCGCTACTCAGGAGCTTTTTGGATACCGCGAACATCAAATTCGAAAATATATGGCGTTCCTGTGCAAGAATGATGGAATAGAGATAGTCGTTCATCGAATTTGAACTACACGAGACTGAGCGCCTACCGCGAACCACGTTCGACGTGTTGCCTCTCTGTCGCACTTGTAAATTCGTACATAAGTGTGACAGGGAGGTAACACGTCGAACGTGGTTCGCGGTAGGCCCTCTGATTCGATGTTAGCTGGCTGCTGGATGTAGGTATATCGTGGTGTGCTGTGTTTATTTAGGTGATTGTATTTATTTTTGCATGTATTTCATAAAGATCTTCATTCAATTGGATACATACGAATTTCACATAAGTGCCAAACATATTTAGCGCAAATATGCTTTGCACTTTTAAATGTTATTGAATGCAAAATTCACCTACTTAACTAAAAAACTTTGCATTTTCAGTTCATGTTTCCTATTTTATACGCTGTAATTTGATAATCTATGAACGAGAATAATTTCACTGCATAAAAGCAAGTTTAATCAACGCCAGTGATTCGAAAATTTTGAACCAACACAATAACCCACGGGTATGAGTTCCATAAGTCTTAAGCTGCAATTCAAATGTAAATTCAGTTTCCGACTGTCTTGGCGTGAAAGATCGTTTTTCATTATCCTATTGCAGCGTGTGAAGGCAAGGTTTGAAGATTTACATTAAATTATTAAGTTGACGGTTCCTATCGTTAGTTAATTCATTAATAAATAAATACCGTGATTAATGTTATCGCCTCATCATGTTAAGTCAAAGTTACGTAATGCTTGTCCGTACACACTTTAAGAATTATTAAGTCTTATTTTATACCATAACAAAATTATACTCTAAACATTGTAATGCTTCCAATATTCACTGATAGCACATCAACTTAACCGCTTATCTAAGCTGTGATATAATCTGGAAAGGGACTATGTGGGCAGATTCTGCAAACTCTACGATCATGTAACCACGCTAAATCATCTGTTTTTGCAGAACGCGAACTCCGCCAAGTAATCTAAACTGTATCGTATCGAGACTCGCTGTAACACAATTAAAGTTTATAATACAGAACTAAGTGATGCATGATAGTGGAACATATTCCGTGTATTAGAATACTACCTAGTTACTAGAATAGTAAACCGAGGCGAAACTAATCAATTATTCTCTGATGAAAAATCAATATCCCATCAACATGCATCAATATTACATGTAAAAAAATGGTAATTATTAATGATAAAAATGACCGCTCTGGACCGAGCAAAGTGGCGTGCTCTTGTGTTGGAAGCCAAACTCATTTTGGGTCATCGCGCCAGCCAAGTAAGTAAGTAAGTAATGATAAAATAAAAATGAAATGAAACTCCCAAATCCCATATAAAAATTACGTTTTAAATGCCAAAGTTCAGTTAGCCAAACTGCGGGATAAAATCTCTTTAAACGGACTCAGAAACTGTATCGAAAATAACTGCAGCGCGCTTTTTGTATACTTTGCCAGAGCAAATATACTTAGCACATTTTTGTGAAATGTCGGCAGATATTCTAAGTAATAATACTTAGTGATAGGGCTTAGCAAAATGAAACTGCACTTAATGCAGAAAGCAAGCCGCTTTGCTCAGTGATACTAGGTACCAATCTGAATGATTTCATCCGAGGAAACACAAATTTCATCCACCAGAATTCAAGATGGCGGACCTTTTCCAAAATGGCGGCTGCAAAATTTAAAAAAATTGTAGACACAGAACGGCTGCACCGATTTTAGTGATTGATATATCAATCAATTCGTATTAACACCTGTAATTGTAAAAAAAATATACCTTTTAATAAATTAAAGATGGCGGCCAAATATTAAGAAAATTGTGATTTTTTATTTTATTTTTTTTCCTTCTAATGAAAATAACAACTAAATATTCTATGATATGGTCACATATTATTTTATTTAAATGAAACCTGATAATATTATCGACAAAATAAAAAAAAATGCTTGACAATCCATTGAGTAGTTTTTGAACTATATGCATTACAAAAAACGTCCGAAACGGCCCGCTCGTGCCAAAACTGACAACTTTGATAATTTTCTTTATTTTCAAAGTTAAAAAAGGACAAAATATATTTACTTACTTTAATTAATGAGCTAGAAATAAATAAAAAATATATTTCCGCTAATTATTTACTCCTTTTTATCATTTTCGTCTTTTACTAGTTCTTTTTCTTCGGTTGAACTTACAGAAAAGAGGTGACCGAAGAACTGGCGGCTTCCTCGCACAACGTATCAGCATTGCGATACAACGAGGAAATGCCGCCAGCATCCTTGGTACAATGCCCCAAGAGCCTATTTTAGATTTAAGCTAGTTATGAATTTATTTCAGTAGTACCACTGTATATATATTTTATGTAAATACAGTCTGTAAAAAGAAAAGAAAATTCATATGAAATCTGAACAAAATATACCTAATACATATAATTAAATTAAATATATAGAGACGAACGACGTCAAACTGTCCCGCCCAGTGTGGCGTAGATCATCTATGTTTATGCAGCTACCTTTGCATGTGCTGCATTGAACTGTGCAGCCCATCCTCTGACACGTGCAGCTCATTGTTTCGCAGCTATTTTTATTTACTGCGATATTTCTTTTAAAGCTGGTGTAACTTCAGGGTGTGACAACCTTGACAACCACGTTTTGAAGCAAGACTTCTTTCCTTTTGTATGGAAATAAGAAGTAAGTAGTGTCACACCATATAAAGGCTTGAAAGCCACGAAGAGGTCGATCTGTCAGGACTCAAAGTATTAGCTATTTTAGGAACTTCGGCATAACGGCGTTTATTTGCAGTCCCGGTCAAGAGCAGGCCACTCTTGCAGGCCAGCCCGGTCAGCGGCTCGTCGAATGCCTGCCCGTCTTCCTTCTCGTTCTTGTCTAACTCGGCTATTTGGCAGATAAAGATCCCATACAAGGTCTATTATCTTCGCATTTACTTTTTGTACCAGTTGTAGATATGAGGCCTGAGATCTGCTGGTACTCTTGAAAAAATATGGCTGTTGATCGGGATTGCAAATAAAGGCCGTTATGTTGAAGTTCATAAAATGGCTAATACTTTGGGCTCTTCGTGGCGTTCACACCTTTACAGGTTGTGACACTACTCCTTATTTCCGTACAAAAGGAAAGAAGTGTTGCTTCAAAACATGGTTATCACACCCTGAAGTTACGCCAGCTTTGAAAGAAATATCGCAGTCATTAGAAAGTATTCCTGAATAATTCATGGCTATACTGGAAAATGACACCTGCTATCTATCTGACACACAAACAGCACATTTGTAGGTCAACCTGGTACGCAACTATTTGCTACTCAAAATAAATTGGTAACCAGCATCCCACTAACATCGGCAGCATTACACAAACACGCGCTTTGTGTCACATCAAGTGGGCCACTTATGGGGCAATGCCCTTATTTTTGATTATGCTTCTGTGCCATTGCCAGTTTCTTGGGGTTGGAAGTCAGCCAATGACAATTGGACACCGCAATGGTCTGAAGCCAGGGATATATGGCGTAAATAATCATACCTGGACCATTGCGGCTGTAAATAAAAAAGGCTGCGAAAGAATGCGCCGCGCGTGTCGGAAGATGGGTCTACCCTGCACAGTGCAATGCAGCATAATTATGCAAAGGCAGCTGCAAAAACGAAAGGTATAATAGATAGATAGACAGAATACTCTTTATTGGCACACCTCAGTAAAAAATATATAAATCAAGTATGTATTAAGTAGATGAACTACGCCAAACTGTCCCGCCCTTCCATTACTATTTTAATACTACACACATTGAAATAGTAATGGAGGGCGGGACAGTTTGGCGTATTTCATCTCTATATTTCATATTATATATTTAATTTAATTAAGTATATATGGAATATTTTGTTCTGATTTCATACGATTTTTCTTTTCTGTAAGTTTAAAAACATAGGATGAAAATGATAAAGAGGAGTAAATAATTAGCGGAAATACATTTTTATTTATCTCTCTCATCTCATTTATTAAAGTAAGTAAATAAATTTTCTGTCCTTTTTTACGTTTGAAAATGAAGAAAATTATCAAAGTTGTCAGTTTTGGCGCGAGCGGGCCGTTTCGGGCGGCTGTTACGCGCTTTTTGTAATGCATATAGTTCAAAAACTACTCGACGGATTGTCAAGCATTTTATTTTATTTTGTAGATAATATTATCAGGTTTCATTTAAATAAAATAATATGTGACCATGTCATAGAATATTTAGTTGTTATTTTCATTAGAAGGAAAAAAATAAAATAAAAAATCACAATTTTCTTAATATTTGGCCGCCATCTTTAATTTCTTAAAAGGTATATTTTTTTTACAATTACAGGTGTTAATACTAATTGATTGATATATCAATCACTAAAATCGGTGCAGCCGTTCTGTGTCTACAATTTTTGCAACCGCCATTTTGGAAAAGGTCCGCCATCTTGAATTCTGGTGGATGAAATTTGTGTTTCCTCGGATGAAATCATTCAGATTGGTCCCTAGTATCACTGAGCAAAGCGGCTTGCTTTCTGCATTAAGTGCAGCTTTCGACCCAAATATCGCCGTAAGCACTATCACTAACTGGGGTTGAACATTCTATTTATGAAGAGCGCAATTTAATAGCGTTTAATACTCCGGCATTTGGACATGCCGCAAATAGTTATTAAAATTTGAAGTGCATTTAAGAGACAAATTTTCATCTGAGTTGATCATAATACATACTTACCTAATGTAGATTCTGATACTTGAAATCAGTAGTAGTAATCAGTAGTTACGTTTTTTATAACACTATACTTAACTTAAGAGAATCTTGAAAATTGTAATCAATTCAGTCAATGTAATCCTTGTGCGGGTATTAAGTTAACCTTGAGTAGAATGAAGAAGATGTTACTCGTGAATTTGGCTCGTACCGCAGTTAGGATTTACCTTAGGTAGGTATAAGAGATGGAAAAACAAATCAATACCTACTTAAAAATAAATAAAATTACTAATATTTTCTTATTAAACTTAATTAACATCACCAGATCATCAATTTCCTAATAGTGTTTGCGTGGGTTTTCCGTAGAAACCTTCTACACTTATACATATTTACCCTTTACCCTTTTCTGTTTTACACTGGTAATTCCATTGACGAATACCAAGAAACGTATTATTTATGCTTTTGCCACAATCCTTAGTTAAGCTTTAGTATCTGATTAAACCTTTGTATCTGAATTAACATGGGAAGTAAACAACCCCAAGTTCTATTTTAATTACTGGAGTTGCCATGTTAACGAAGATACAGGCATACCTAGAAGGGTCAGTTCAAGTCAAGCAGGATCACAAAAGGTTTCGCTGTAATTCTTACCGCTTGACGAGAGAGTTGATTCGAGCTATCCAGTATTAATTGCAACCTTAATGTATTGTATTTAAGGATTACACTTACGTTGGTGTACGACGCGAATTACACAAGAGATGACAATAACAGTCCTAGTCCCAATATTTGCATGGTTTGCCGCGGACTTGCTTCATTACGTTACGTAGCTACTGACCAAAAAGGTTAATGATGTACATATGTACATAATTGTGTATGTATGTATGTGTGTTCGTATATACGAATACATCAATACACATTTTCACTAGTCAGGCAACAGAATACATGAAAATAAATGTCTCTGATATAATGTAGGTATATACTATACAGTGTGTAAATCCAATACGGGCGAATATTTAAACGGTGGTTAGCATAGGACCTAAAAAGTATATTGAGATAGATTTTACTTAGAAATGCATTGAAAATTATAACCATACAAAATAATTCGGCCCGCAATGTAATACACCACACACGTTACGGGATACGAGCTTTTTAAAGTAACTGTCAACGCTTGTTGGCAGTTACTATGAAAAGCTCGTATCTCGTAATGTCATTATCATCTTGTTTCTTAATGTTTACAGTACATTGCTGCTCGGTACATGTGTAAAAAATTTATCACGGGGTCATAATTAAGTGTAACTTAAAAAAACATCTTAATTAATGATAAGACGGGTAAATTCTATATCTGGTTTAATTTATTGCCCGTATTTGACTTACACACTGTATATTTATATATAATATTCTATTCAGGGGACTCTCGCGCAGGTATCTTTCTCGCGCAAATGATTGCCATCGCTATACAGCGCGGGAATGCTGCTTGCGTGATGGGCACCTTGCCGAGGGGCCTAGGCTTAGAAGGTAGGTTTTAGGGATTTTTATTTTCTTGTTAGGTTTAGTTTTAGTTATTTTATTTTATAAGGTACTTAAGTATTAAGTTTATATTATTTACGTTAAATAAACACGTTTTATTAGAATACATATAAGTTTAGATACCGTGCATGCGTATACCCGGTAAGGGATAGGTATCTTTTGACAAGTTACCTACTTTTTACCTACGCCACATGCAAAGTAAAGTCCGTTTTCGTCCGTTTTTTTATTTATTTATTATCTGCCGGTACGTTATAACGCGTTATATTGTTACACGAAAGTAAGCACCACTTTTACAGTAGTATATTGTACTGGTCAGTGTAGGTAAATTGCACTAGACCGAGCGCTGGTTTTTTTCTTGAGCCAAATAAATAAAAAAGTTTTGTAGTGAAATATTGTGTTAGGTATTCACATCAAATACATTTATTTTTAATAGCTTTAAAATTATAAAATATTGCGGAACACAATGTACTAACTAAATGTAGTATGTTTAATATGCTTTCATTTGATATCCCACACGTGTATATGCAATGCATAGTTTGGGTGCAATATGCAGTATTCAAAACGAGGCGGGAGCCATTTTGATGACGACTACGTTGTAATATTTTAATGTTATTGTGACAAACAGTATAAGTTAAAATTATTGTTTTACTGTGAAAAGTTTAGCTTTAATTAATTACTAAATACTTGAATAACAGACCACTGTTATTACAGTTTTCATTTATTTATTGGGCTGTAATGTTTTTTGCACTAAATTGCCTCTCTCCTTTTCTTTCTTAATAACCTCTAGCCGCCCAGAGACCTATAAAAAGGTCTCCTGTTCCATTCTAATTTGAACTTTGTGTTGACAAAATAAAACTTTATTTTGCTTGGCAAGGTTTGACGTATGGGCTAGAGGTTATTATGACATTATCAGGCCAATCTTTCCGGACTAGCTACGTCAAGATCGTGTCACCATTTGCAACTAAGAATATGAAACAGCATTATGAATATTATTATAGAAAAACATAGAACTGTTCCTAAAATTCTTAAAGTCAAATATACTTCGTCTTTATTCTCTTTCATAGAAAATGTACTCCAGTTTCATTTTACCAAAGATACAAGCCCATAACAATTAAATGAACCAAACAAAGTTTCGTAAACAAAACATTTAGATACGAAATAACGTTACCGCTAATTCAGTTTGATGTTTTCTCGTTACGAGAAGGATGCATTGGTCTAGAGGGAGCACTGAGGCCTTTCGTGAACAGTACACATAATATGTGAAGCTTCTGAAAATAAACAACAGTAATAGAGGCTAATTCAAACTCACATCGTGACATCAAAATGATATCTAGATGATATCAGTCGCGCGTGTATTTCGCTCGAATTGTCCGTACGTGTATTGGCACGAGCGAGACGCACGGGCGAATGACATCATTTAGATGTCATAGTGTAAGTTAGAATTTTAGAATGGACCCCATGGGCTACATAGGTACGTATATTAAGAGTCACACGGACCCAAATAAGCCGCTCCGATACAATTGAAGTTACGCTCTCATTTTGAAATGAAATGGAGGCAAATCCCAACTTACATTACATTACAGATGAACATACAGTATACACATACATATTTATTATGTCAATATCTTAACGCTCCTTATTGCTTCGCCGTAGTCGGGTAATATGTCGCTTGTCACTGGTGTGAAGTGGTGTGACCTACGTGAAAAGTTAACAACACTCCGTCCTGTAATTAACAGGCACGCAACGAGATTCTCTTAAAGAGGCAACACTTATGAAAGTTCTGAAGTTCGTCATCTATTTATAGGGTCTTCACATGCCACAATGTAGATTACGTAATGATTCTCAACATAACACAACGTAAGTATAACTAAGGAAGTGAGGTTAGGTGTGTTTCTTCAATTTAACTTTGAGCCTCCTTAACATTTTTCACGCTCTGTTTACCTACCGCAAATAAGTTTAAAATTATTTTTGTTTGTGAGAGAGATACTCGTGCTGATAAGGGACAATACTTTTTATTTTTCCCCTATCAGTTATTAAATACTGGCCTATTTTAAGCAAGTTTCACATAAAAATAAGGAAATGGAAAAACAAATATACCAACTCTGAACATCTTTCATAATATAAGAACCAAACAATACGGACAAGTACCTACGAGCGAAATGCACGGCTAGGGTTTGCAATCCGGATCCGGAATGTATGAAATTATCCGGATCTGGGTCCGGATCCGCGGATCTTCCCATATATTTCGCATCCGTCGTGCAAACCCTATGCATCATCATATACAGGCTGTTTTCTGTAACAGGAGCAATAAATTAAACTGTAGGTTGTACTCCTCAAACTGACCAACATTTGTTCAGCAACTTTTAAAAATAACTTATGTTTTGATGTTTATTACACTTTAAAGTTTATTCTAAGATGCAATGTAAGTATTGCAAATTTTGTTATGTTTAAAGCGTGAGAAGCATGTATGTCAATAAATATTTCTATTTCTGTTTCTAATGTATATAAGTACGTGCCAATCATTGAAGCATTGAAGGCTGATTTGATATAGAATATTTTTGCGACGTCGGGTTCTCTGACGGTTCTCAGTTGTAAATTGTAGAACGGAACCCAAAGGCGGTTATCGCGCAGACGCCGCGTACGGTTGTGGCACCAGTATGAAGACCCCCAGAGCGTTGGGATTTGTTAGCATGAAATTTACTTTGCCGTATCTGGGTCATTCTAAAAATGATATAACAGTGTGTCACTTCGCTGGGCAGAAGTTATCGCTTTACATGTTGACATTTTAAAACGCAATTCTTGCAGCGTTTGCAACTTGATAATGCACTATTTACTGAGATTAACATAGTATCAGTTCCGTAAAAGACAGTCTCTGTTTGTTTTCAGATATTTTACAACCTTATAAGTCTTACTTGGCTGATTGTAATACTTAAATAAATATCTTTAAATAAAAAGAAAGTCAAAATAGATTTGAAAAGCTAAATAGTTTGGTTTACCAAAATGCAAAAAAAAAAACATTTCTAACATAATGGTAGTCGGTACACTGAAAAGACGATTGAAGTGCTTCGTATAGAAAATAATTACAACACTTCCGTATACGACTTCAATGCTAGCCAATGTCATCATTCCTAATGATATGCTTTAGTACAATTCACCACCATAGGTAATTTAATCAGACAAGGCAGCTACACGTCCTGTCCACTATTTTTTATAACGAATTCACCTAATTTTTACCCGACTTCCAAACAGGAGGACGTTAGACTTATATCGACCTAGATATGAACCGTGATTAAATACCTTTTGTATTGTTTGCTCGAAAAAAATACAAAAGGTAATCACGGTTCATATCCCGGTCGATATAAGTCTAGTTAAACTAACCGTGAATCATTCAAAACTGTTATAGAATGACGTTATATTTATATGTTTAGAGTTTAAAATAATACCTAAAAGATTTTTTTCAAATTGATTGAAAGCGCGCTGTGAAACAATTGAATTTATCTATAGAAAACCGTCCTATTGTTAAAGTATACCAAGAAAGAATACTTCCATCTGCTGAAATTGCTCAACTTGTAACTTAACTCAGCGCCCAATTTCGGACGCTCAAGCGAACCGGCTTTTGTCACAATATCGTGCCGCATTGCGCATCGCGAGACTAGAATTTTTTTAGGCTCAATATATTTTGAAAGTTGAATACATACACGAACTTCGCAATCTTTTTACGGACTTTCGTGCATGGTACTTAATGAAAAATATTTCGTAAGAATAAAATACTACCTATACCTTTAGTATATCTATAAAACACAATAAAGAATATGAAAAATATACCTACTAAAATAACCAGAACTGAAAAATCATGATGATTTTGTCAACTTTCATTTTGACTACTATTCTTTGAGTTACTTAATGTAAATTATGTACCTACATCACATGTAAATATTGACCTTAAATAGTATTTAAATAATTAAAAGGCATATTACATTTCATAGATACACTGCTACGTGATAGAATAGGAACATAAACATGTTTTCTTTTAAGATATTTTATGTTTACGTGAGTAAGCCCCATTTGTGGGGGAACAATTTTATGTAGGTATACCTATACGCTATGCAATCTCGTGATAGGTGTTGTATAACCGTCGGGAAACTACGAGTATGATATTTTTATTATAACATGCGTTCTATAAATTGTGTTAAGTATAACTAGCTTTCACCGTTACGCGTCTAAGCTGTACAATGCGTTGTATATTAGGTATAGAATGACGCTAGACTAGTTAAGTACCTATATCGTACGTTCTTGCACATTAAATTAGATAGACTACACACACAGTTTTTTCATTAAACTTACCTTATATAAAACTAAATTCACCGGTGCGTACCTACACCAATAGCAACTTCACATTGCCGCAAACATCTGCTGGATAGGTACCTACTTTACAAGTTACAAACAGAACTTATCTCACACTTCTGAAAACAGAGCAACTTTAAAATTTCAACTTGAATCAGGTATACTTTACAGTAAACCACAGTAGTAATAATATAATCAGTATTTGAATTAAGTACACTATTTATATCCGCATAGGTACTAAAACAATTTGAAATTCTGAATATCCTAAGCATAGTAGGTAATTGTGATTTTTCCGGATACAAGAAAATTCAGTCAATACAATATATTTCCATTCTATCATCCTAACGGTCCATAAAATGACTAAATTCAATGATCAAAAAAGTCTCCAATTTCATTTGTCACATATTTTAATATAAAACTAGGTATTAATAATATGTATTAGGCAGTAACACTATTCCGACTGCGATCATATTGGCCCGTATTACTGATGTAACAATGTCTATTGCAACACCATGTCGTTACTCTGCAATGCCTTCGAAGTAACTTTTCATTGTTGATACCAGATTTTCAAAGATATTATACTTAGAAGTTGCACGTGTATTTGATTGATTTTATTGAACCAGGGGCTAGTACCTAAGTCAAATGTTTGCTGTTCATTTATCGATATTTTAAGTGAAATCTCTTTCATTGAAGTTTGCCCTTGTTTATTTATACGTACCTAGTTTCATTTCGTTTAATGTAGCTCTATTTAACTCTTCATATTTTGCTTTGCATTGTCATTTAATATGGACCGATATAAAATTATAGATCGGTATAACAAGTAATAGGAGGCCAGAAAACCGTGCGTGCGTTTCCATCGTACTTGCCCGTACATGTATTGGCGCGAGACATCATTTAGATATCAGTTTGATGTCTATCGGCCCAGTTCGAACAAATGCAAGATGTCACAGCAATACGATACCGATCTGTCAGTGTTAACCCTTAATCAAATACCGGGAAATTATTTCCCACTTCCTTCTAATTTACGATATATTTTTTATCTTTTTAATGACAGCACTCAGCGATACCAACCATACAGATTTAAAATCTTAGTAACATTTTGAATTTGAAAAATGGCAACACTTTTCTAATGGCCGCCATTTGTGACCATACGTCAAAGTCAATGTCAGTTGTCGTGATTTTTTTTTGCAATATCAACAGTTTTTTTAGTATTTTTTACGTTAAGTGCGAAAAAAAATCTTGTAAGTGCATACACTGAATACTATCATAAACTAGACTTATTTTCCCTATGTTTTATTTGAAAAAAATTGTGACAAGATTTTAAGGTTTTAGTAAGTGGGAAATTATTTCCCATTGTTTGTTCCGATTTACAAAAAATTGGTAGGTTTTGTCAAGTGGGAAATTATTTCCCAGTGTTTGTTCTCCACCTACTTAAATTTTAATTTGTTTCCATATATAAAAATATATGCCCGTTTGTCTGTTACACAAAAAAATCTGTGCCCTTTTTTGTTTTATTTTTTTTATTTTTTTATTTGAATTTCTTTTTATTTATTTCTTTGATTATCTTTTTATTTGTTTCATTTATTTTATTTTTATTTATTTCTAGTAAAGAGAAATGGAATTATAATCTTTCATTTGTATTCCCAACTTCTTGTAATAAGATAATAAATCGTCCTATTACTGCAAATACCTGTTAAGTGACTTTATGACGAAAGTGGTTTTATTAGACCATTAGAATTAATTTTTCAAGCTCTACAAACTGGTAAAACCCATTTTTTGATACTACCTTTCGTTCCGAAGATAGCTCGAGCGTAAGGCAACTTATTGATGATTTGGTAGCATTATGTACTGGAAGAAATTGAAATGTGTATCATAGCACAATGATTCATGTGTTCTCCTCCAAGTAAAAACTGTAACCAGGTTTTAATGTGTTTTTGCATACTCATTTTATGAAATTATATCCGTGGTATATTCTAAAAGTATCTTCTATGTATACATATTTGGTATTTGCGTAAAAGATTATCCAGCTAATTATTTATTTTATGCCAAGCTAAATATACTAAACATCTTTATATTGTTTTGTCTGAAGATCTACGTATTCATTAAGCTGCAATATCATTCAGCCAAAAAAATGTACAACGGCTTAGTAGGGTTTGCATGTAACTTTATTGCAATGTTAACATGTAGTTGTACAGGCAGAATGAACTAAGTGCGCTTAATACTAGCTTCGCACCGTAGCTAACTTCACTCAGTTGCGACTCACGCGCCGATGTAACGTTTGATGCTCTGATAATTGTTGTGAATAATTTGTTTAGAATCCTAAGTTAATGACACTGTGTAATAAAAATGAGTGCCAGGAGTAGAAGACTCGTTAGAATGGCCACGAAAGACAAGGATGGAAACCGTAAGTAATATTATTTAATTATGGCCTAAATTTAAATTTGAGGTTAGTATGTGTGTATTTTCGAGACGTTTATGCCGGTGAATGAATATTTTTAACTGTTGTATATATATACTATAGATTCTAATAAAGAATAGACTTGCATAGTTCTGCAAAGAGGATATACCTGGGATGTAGGCAGGTACAAGGTCATTCAAATATCCAAGGCGCTCGCTGCGTGCCGTGCCGGCCGGTTGACTATGTAAGTAGGTAGGTACCTACTTCTGTGTTTATATGCAAACCCCGAGTGTCTTTACCTAATATTTATATATCAATTTATTTATGTATATAATTTGCCTGTATCTGACTAATTTAATTTACGGTATTTCTTGAGTATTTGGGCATGCCGGCCGGTGGATACTTGGAATAATTATGCACTACACTGTAAGTGTGAAAAATTTTAGTCAACGTATTTTTGGCCACTTGTATTAAATTAATCTGTACGTTTATTTTTCAGCTGACGATCAGCCGCTTCCCGCAAGTGCACGCGCTGTACATCAAGTACTGCGGCACGGTAAGTTACTGCTGCGTATAAATACTGTTCACATACTTACCTAATTATTGTTTAGTAGCCGTAACTGACTTGTATAATCTACAAATTTTATATAACGACTCAACGACCTAATTATTTTTAACTTTTACATTTTCTAAGCATAACGCGAGGTCTACAGCTCACAGAGCCACTAGTAGGTATATCTATAATAATAAATTGTCAGGGTATTTTTTTGCAGATAAACACGAGCAGGAGTACGAACAACGCCAGGCTTCAGATCTCGACGAGTCACAAGAACGTATAGCTGATCAGATGCAGCAGATATTTAATGATAATATTTTTCTCGATGATAGCACGCCAGAGTCGGAGCAAGAGCTACCACGGACTAAAATAACATTGCCTGCAAGGCGAATCTCGGAAACGACATCAGAGTCAGAGTCGTCATTATTCGGCGGCGACTTTTCTGATAACGATCCTACGTACCATCCAGACGAAGAGGACCAGCAGCGGTCTCCTGGCAACCACAGCGATGATGATGGTGGTTTAATTACGTTGCAGGACTTATTAGGCCCCAATGCTAAGGAAAACATTGAATCTTTTACTATATCACCAGAGCCAGACACCATTCACCAATATGAAGAGATAAATAATGACACAGTCTCTGACATTGCTACTCTAATATTATCAGATGTGTTAGAGTTGGTTTGGGCAGAAGTGAAAACATTAAGCCGTTGGCGAACTGCCGATCCGAGCAATTGGAAAAAAAATGTCGCAAAAAAGAGACGTGCGGAAGGGTTGTCGTATACAACTAATAACCAAATAAGAGCCCCCAAAGTCCCTAAGACAGTTGATTGTACAAAATGCTTATTCAAATGTACAGATACATTCACCGAACAAGACCGAGCGAAAATTTGTAGAACCTACTGGCATTTGGACTTTGTAAGCAAAAAAAACTTTATACTGGCTCGTATTACAGTCCAGCCACCAAAGAAAATCCTGGTAGAGAGAAAACGACCAGCTAGACCTTACACTACAAAGTGTTATTTTGATTTAGGCACAGAGAAGCGACAAGTTTGTCAGAAATTCTTTTGCTCTGCTTTAGGCATCTCAAGTGCAACACTCAGTGACGCTGTTAAAAACCGAGATGAACTTGGATTTTACTCCGGTGCTGATGGACGAGGACATCATGTTCCGCCAAATAAAACTCCCCCAGAAAAGGTGCAAGAAGTACTTGACCACATTTCTTCCTTTCCTACAATGGAGGGACATTATATTCGTAAAAAATCTAAACGTAAATATTTGGAAAGCACACTTTCAGTGAATAAAATGCATGAACTTTATTTGCTAGAGTATGAAAACAACAATCCTGTGTCTGCAATAACTTATCGCAGAATTTTCTCGACTCAGTTCAACTTGAGTTTCTTTGTCCCAAAAAAAGACCAGTGTCAGGCATGTAACAAGTACACCTCAGCACAAGATAAAGATAAAGCTGATCTGGAAACGACCTATAGCGAGCACATACAAAGAAAAGTTGCATGCGAGGCTGAAAAAGAAAGAGACAAACAAAGAGCAGGGACCGATCCAACCTTTTTATCTGTGTCTTTTGATTTGCAAGCTATATTACAAATACCATGTTCAAAAGTTGGCTTGCTTTATTACGTGCGTAAACTGACCGTATACAATTTGACCGTGTATGAGAGTGCCTTACCCAACAATGCCTTTTGCTTTTCCTGGTCCGAAGTACATGGCAAAAAGGGAAGCGCGGAGATTGGTACAATTTTATACCATTACTTGTCAAATTGTATCTCCACGAACGTAACAAGTGTGTCTTTGTTCTCCGACACCTGCGGTGGTCAAAATCGTAACCAAAACGTTGCGGCTATATTACTTTGGGCTGTTAACGAAATCGATCATCTTCAAGTCATTGAACAGAAATTTCTTGAGTCGGGGCATTCTTACATGGAAGCCGATTCAATGCACAGCAGTATTGAAAGTTCTAAGAAAAACAAGGACGTATTCTCTATGACAGATTGGAAAAACATTTTTAAGAATGCTAGATCGAAAGGAGTGTACAATGTTGGCAAAAAAAAGGTAAAAAAAGATCCCTATAATGTTAAAGAATTTAAATACAACGAGTTTTACGACCTAAAACGTCTAGCTGAAGCTATATTGAAAAATAAAAGCAAGGACTGCAATGGGAATAAAGTCCTCTGGCTAAAGATCAAAAAAATGAAATACGTCAAAGGCGACTCAAAAATATACTTCAACTACGACTCATCTGAAGATTATTTGAACTTTGATACCAAGGCGACGGCGACCCCCCAATCTGGCTCTCGGTACAGGACAAGGAACCAAAACAAGTCGAATCCTGGCTCTGTGGAACCACCTCCGACTCCTGAAGCATTTCTTAGTCACGGTTTAAAAAAAATGTACGATAAACCCTTGACGATCTCTGCAGCAAAGAAAAAGGATTTACTCAGTCTTTGCGATAAAGGCGTCATTCCTGAAGAGTATCATGGTTGGTTTCGCTCGCTTAACTGTGACAATGATGTTATTGACCGAGTTCCGGATGTTGCAGCATCAGAATCCAGCAGTGATGAAGACGATTGTTAACTTTCTAGCATTTTTGATGAATAAATAACCATAATACGTTGATAAAATTTCAGTTTTTTCATTTCAAATACCAACAAATTGTAACTAAGTGCTAACAACTACTTTCTTTAGTGAAAACACTGAAATCAGTAATATTCATTAAAATTATTGAGACTTAAATAAGAAATTCCAATATTTTATACAGCTAAAACCTCTTATACTTTGATCGATTATCAGTTAAATCGAAAAAACACGAAAACCTATAGGTATTTACTACTATTTTGTGGCTGGTAGATATATTTTTTGTAATTTAAAGCTGAGTTAAATAGGTATACAGGCATAAATGCTTTCCTGGGGGATATATAGCAAAGTGTATTTCTACAGGCAAAACATACCAAGTGCGCGACTATTTAATTTTAATCCTGTTTTTATCGGCAATTAGACACAACCTGGATTATTTGCATGGTAAGTAGTAAACTAGATAAAATTATGCTTAGGAATTTATAAATACAGTGTAAATTTGTTCATATTTTTACATAGAAAATAACATCCAAACATTCAAACGTCATTATCTCGAAACACGATTTTTGCACTTAGTAGGTATTTGCAGTAATAGGACGAAATACATAATAACAATCTTTCATTTAATTTCATTTCATTTTTTTACTGTTACTAAAAATCATACTTGAATTCCAAGCAAAGCCGAGGGGGAGCTACTAACTAGTAAAAAGTTCGTAACCGTATCGGACAATGGGAAACTATTTCCCACTTCATTCAATATTTTGCTATTCCGTAACGGATAACGGGAAATTATTTCCCACCGCAAAACCCCCCTTTCCCCCCCACAAAAAAAATATACATATTTTTTCGTAATCTACGCACCCAAATTACCTAAAAACCATTCTTAGTTTTCAAAAATCTCATAAAAAGTGTTCCGTTTGATTAAGGGTTAAAAGTGACATTTCTTCAAACTTTGGCACTGACTAGGCCGTAAGTGTCGCTCCAATTGGCCTCTAGGTTGTTATATGATCTAAGGAGTAAGGATCCACTTTGAAACGTTTTTCCTATATTTAGCTGTTTTAAATAGCGTCGTCTAGCGCTTGATTTAAATATGTTTTCAAAACTAGAGCAGCACGGCTACCACGAGTTGGCGATTGACATTTACGCTCGATCGCGTTCCCTCTCTATTGCACCCTCATTGCACCAATACATCATTGCGAGCGAGCGATATGGATTTATGGACTGCGATCGAGTTTACGCAGTCACTAACGTAAACCTCAAGTGTCAACTCGTGGTACGGCTATAGGATAGGTAACTATTTTCTAAAATAAACTTCAGTAAAGGCTCGTTTAAAATAAGATAAGATAAAAGATTTTAGTTTATTCAAGTAGGCATAATTACAATGCGCTTATGAACGTCAAATAAAGCTAGGTAGACCGGCTCCAACCCTACACCTCTGCCCCGACTAGATTTAAATCCACCCTCAATTGAAGGAGGGTATCCCAATATGGGACCGGCAACAAACTCGGCGGGACACATCTTTTCAAAAAAAATTACATCTTATAATTAACATGCATTACGAGAAAATAAGGAATAAAAACAATTAAAATTAAAATTTGTTTCAGTTCATTTATTTCAGTTCCTATTAGATAAGATTTTTTATGTTGATTGGATATTTCATCTGAATTGATTTTGCATGTGGATGCTGCTTGTGTATTATTACGCCGGATTAGGTGCCGAGGTTTCACTCAGTTAATTTAACGGTAGTTGGTGTTGATAGTACTTGATGAATGATGATCGATTGCGCTAATTGTTAATTAGAGAGACGCTGTATTTAAACCGACACGCCAGTTCGTCAATTGTTGCACAACTTTACTGAAAGCCAATTGCAACCGACCCTGATTGTGCCAAAATAGGTTTGATCAACTATACTCTTATGTAATACGTGAAAACTACGTATTAAATAATCTACGCCTATGAAATATCTTATAACATACATCTCTTAATTTTTTAAGTATTTTGTGGTGGAAAAAATAATATTGAAGAAACAGCAAAAGCTCACGTGTAGTTTTTGCTTTTACAAAAGAAGCGTATGATTAAAAACAAAACTTTGATGCAAACCCGCGGATGTACAAAAAGATCATTGATATGCATTTCTTTGATAAGAGTTACAATAATATAATATTCTTAATTTCTAAACTTTACATAGTCATTTATTCCTATACTAATATTAGGGGCACAATACAAATTTTCCATAGTACAAATCATTTTTTGCCGCCGCTAACGAGTACCTATGGTATTGGCCGTATCTTAGTGAGAGCACAACCACATTAATAAACTATCGCTACGTGATTATGGTTAGTACAAGGGTCAGATAAAGAAAATGGTTAGTAATTCTGGAGGGCGGGCGTTTTGATATAAGGTACCTTTTCCCATAGAATATCACATATATAAATATATAATAACTAAAGTGTCATTCAATAGAACTTGCTAACTATGTAAACAAACCGCCATACTAAAATTGACACTGAATCTGGGGGCACGGCAGTGCCCTCGCCAAGTCAAGCGCGAAGCAAACACTGTCGTACCATCCTTTACTGGAACCATTTCGCCGCATTTTCAGGCCCCTATTTGAGAACCTCTGGATAAGACCAGAACGCAGAAATTTTCGTCATCCAGTAAGCTGTTGCAGTTCGATCCGATGATCCTTTTCTCATTATGCAGCCGTGCGATGGCCAAGTCATTATACGTATTACAAATTAAAGATATCTTATTGATACGGTTTTAACACCCCCTGGCACTGATTAAAATAACCGACTTGGTTTCACATTACATCTCAAAACTTTTTTGTAGTGAAAGCGTTGCGAGACTTGCGCCTTTTTACATTAATATTTTTGATGGGATGTCAATTTACTAGTAACTTTTGTTTACATAGTTAGCAAGTTCTATTGAATGACACTTTACGTAATATATGTGTACATTTCAAGAACAAAAAAATCCAAGACATGGGATGTAACAGAAAAAACAGCCAATACCAGGCGTGTCTCACTCCGCGATTTCGTCGCTTTGCTACAGGTAGCTAAAAGTAAGTACATCCGTTCGGCCCCAATTTTGGGGAAAGCCATAAGCCGCGCGTGGCGCTGTCGCCACCTAGCGGCCATATCTGTGCTGATCGTAACAGACGCGTTTTGTTAGAGAGTGAGTTTTCTGTACTTAGTACTATTATTTATTCTGTGCCAATACTAAGTAGTTAAGTAGTTAAATATTCAGCGGCCACTTCGGAATCTTTATCAGAGGCAACACTCACGTAATTGCATTCTTAACATCAGAAACCAGTGCGCCTGCAATATTCTTTTGCTGTCGCAGAAAATGCAATAAAAGTCTATAAAACGTTTAATAAAAGTGCTCACTTATACTATAAGAAATATAAAATATAAAATGATAGTTTTTTTTCAGCCTTTAGGAAATTGACATAATCTCTACCTATTGTGACCGAGATTTTCTACATTTAAAGCAACACTTGTAATAATACAATCATCTAAATACCTACGTGTAAGCGTTTAGCCGATTCCATTGCACGTAAATCAGTACTGGCGATTCACGCTCAGTATTAGGTAGGTATGTGGTATTATGCACGTGTCTCGTTAAACGCCTACCGCAGCTCCATCGAACTTGCTACTACAAATCCCTGTCTAATAAGGATTTGTTGCCATGTTGCCAAGTACAAAATCCAACCATGTGTATTAAAATTTATTGGATGGTGGATTTATTTATTACAGCCGTCAGCTACATGCTTAACTGTGCAGGCTGATAGACGAAATGAAAATTAGGTAGGTAAATTAAGGATGACTCACGGCTATAGAACGTTATAGGTCCGGGCAGTGGCGTTCAATATTTCGTTTTCTTTAGAAAGCATTACGTGATCGCCCGTCATAGAAAACAAAGTGTCGGACGCCTCGGCCCGGACCCGGACCGTTCTAGTGTAAGTCATTCTTTAGTCAGGGGCGTGTAAGCAAGTGTGACACAATAATATCAAGACAAAAATTTATGCTACTTTGATGTAAATTGATTAACTAAACAATAAATATATAATTGTATGTGTACAACCTTCTATTTTATCCCAGTGCCTATCTAGACATTATACGAGTAAGTACCTACTAAGTTTGTTAGATAAACAACCAGTCAGTCGCTTGGATGTTTTGACAGCCATAAACGATAGGGATCTCTCGAGCAATTTCAGTTAGCCAACTATTGACAGCTGATATTGTACTCTGGTCAATGTTGTTGTGCTAAGTAATGCATAATTAATACGCGATCAGTAACAGCATCGCCAAAGTTTACTTTCATTATTACCTACTTAAATATGTAAGAAACATTTTAACTCCGAAGCTTGAAGTTTTTGTATCAATCTTATATTGACATCGCTCCCACAGTGTCTCGCTCGTACCTACGATATCGTATTTATTTATGGCTAAGTACCTACTTAGCCATAAATAAATAAATAATGACCGCAGAGCTGGCTCATTCCTCGCTCAGCGCATTGGCATTGCCATCCAGCGAGGAAATGCAGCCAGTCTTGTGGGCACACTCCCAAGTGCCAGCGATATAACAGATATTTGTATGTACAAATACAGAAAATAATGTTAATCTTAAAAACTTGTGAATGATTCGTTATTCAATAACGATGACTTCGTTTATTCAAAAATGTAGAATCAAAAACAAAATACACTTTTACTAATTAAAACTAAAACTAGCTTAACCTATGGGGTCTATATACATATATTATACATATAATGGGGTCTATATTATATGTATAATATATGTATAAGTATTAGAAATGTGTGTAAAAATGTAGAATCAAAAACAAAATACACTTTTACTAATTAAAACTAAAACTAGCTTAACCTATGGGGTCTATATTATACATATAATATACATATATTATACATATAATGGGGTCTATATTATATGTATAATATATGTATATTATATGTATAATATAGACCCCATAGGTTAAGCTAGTTTTAGTTTTAATTAGTAAAAGTGTATTTTGTTTTTGATTCTACATTTTTGAATAAACGAAGTCATCGTTATTGAATAACGAATCATTCACAAGTTTTTAAGATTAACATTATTTTCTGTATCAAAAATCGACGAATACGTAATAAACTAACCTGTAAACGGGATTGTCATCTCGATACCAAACAACTAGCAGCAGACTATCGTTCCGCATTGGTGGTCGAGAGTCGCAGGGAAGATCCACTTCGCCACCTACAACCGCTGGCACGGTCACCACCTTGCTCGACATCACGGGTTGTGAGCTTCCAGCTGAAAAAGAAAAAAGGTATCTGAGAAAAAAATGTGGGGTTGCATTGGTTTGTAAGTTTGGCATTTGAGCGTTTTCCAAAAAAAGTGTACATTTCATTCATGTCTTCAAAATATTGACTTCTTGGGCTCATTTTACTCAGAATCATTTGTACATTCACGCCTCATACATAAAAAAATGTGTCCAAAGATTTCCTTTTCAGATCGTCACATTCTTGTATGATTTTTTTTTATTTGTATGAACGACGCACTGGAAAAAAAATTATACAAAATTTTGGGACACATTTTTTCATGTATGAGGCGTGAATGTACAAATGATTCTGAGTAAAATGAGTACGAACATTATTAACGTAGACGAGGATTGCGTTGTGAAAACTGATAACTTTACTATTCACACGCATCAAAATATGCAAAGCAAAGTTAATGTGAAACTAAACACACTAACACCGGAAATAGACCCTATAAACCACATTATAAACATAACATTATCTGACTACGAAAATAGCACTAGCGATAGCCCATACAACGAGAAAGAATTAAAGGACTTAGGAGACAAAATAAACACTATGAAACAGAATCAACCCCTTCTGGACAACTACTCCTCAAATGACATACATCACTACACCGCTATATATTGCCTATGGGGTGTAGTGATCATCGGGATAATTATTTATGCGAGTCGAAAGACGCGCTGCCAGTGGAAGGTCAAAGTAGCACCACCATCGATAATTACGGAACCACAAGGAGTAGCTGATACAGTACGTGTCGCCGGGCAGGGCCAGGCACAGGAGCCGTCCACCGCTCCGCGCACGCGCAGCCCTCGCGGACGCCGCGGGCTGGCGCGTCATTGCAGCGTCAGTGATAGTGATAAGTGCAGTGCAAATGTGAAAAAAGTGGAAAAGTGTGATAAACTTGAAAACATTGAACTGAAGCAAGTGGACAGAACTTGCTCGCCAGTGTTCCGACAAACATCGTTTAGAAATTAATTACTTAGATTTAGAAACATTGTTGATCATCCTTGTATCACTTAAATATCTTAGCAACTCATCCCATCTCATCGTTTGCCCCCGTCAAGATGTTCGGTGCAATGCACCTTAACACGTTTTAAGCCTCGTGCGGCGCGTGCGTCTAGTCAGCAAAAGATGCATCACCTCAATAATTTACAGTAAAACCACTTTTAGTGTACTTTTCGGGACCATCGCGACCGGGTGCATTCGAAATTAACATTCACTATTTTTACTAACATTATAACATTTTAGACTTAACTTATTTAACATTTTAAACTCTAACATTAAACATTGTAATACAATAAACACCTTTTGCTATTACTCTCCGGACGTTTTAACATCACCGCCAACCTGCAACCCGCACATTGGTGCACACAACTACGTTAATAAGTCAATATTTTGAAGACATGAATGAAATGTACACTTATTTTGGAAAACGCTCATTTGCTTTAGGGAAACATTAAGTGTGCAAGTGTGTGGACATACATTATCTCTGTGCGTGCGGTTTGTGTGTACCTATTTATGGCGTTATTCATAAACGCGATACAAGCTACAACCCACAATTAACTATTAATCATTTCAACAATTATCAATTCGTCCTTATTTTTTATATTATGTTTGTTTCCTCAGAATTCTGTCATTTTTAAATTAGTTTAGAAAATATTTTTATTTGTTGATAATTATATCGTCGCCCCCATGCTTAACTAACATATCTGCAGATTTGACAAAATTAAGTTTTTGATGTAAATCTGTACTAAATATGACAATGCACAATGTGACCAATTTTTATACATTTATCTTTTAAGCTTTCAAAGTTACATTTTTACGAATCTGAATTTATACTATTTTCATCCCATGGTAGATATGGGCGGTAGGTATATTTTCCCCAAAGAGGAGACATTTATGAGAAAGGTTTATTTAATGTAAGTATCCTCTAACTTTTTATAAAAGAATCTAAATAGGAAGTAGACATAATACACACTGAATATTTCAAAATGTACGAGTAGCTGCGATATAGTTACTTCCGCATTTCAACCATGACCCGACTGTCAAGTGAAAAGACAGCTGGTTCCATTTGAGGAACGAAATAAGCCCGCAGCTATCAAAATTCTGTCAGTCTGTATTGAACCTAAACGTAACGAAATTTCATATTGTAAGTACAAAATACTGTAAGTAAATGTAAGTCGGTACTGTAAAAGTATTTTTAGAATTCTTTTGACTCCAAGTGCGGGCGTGGAATCTTTATATGTTTTGCTATCAGTAATTTAGTAATTTTTATGTGTAATTTAATGCAATAGAAATTTTAGAACAGGTCAGTAAATAATATATGATACAATCGCTGAGCATTCGGCAACCAAACATAAGTGTGTAATGTTTTAAAATTAACCTCTCTTCACAAACTGAGGAATTACTGTTACATTTTGAATCTTTAAAACAATTTCGTGGTGTTCTTTGTGAAACTCAATGAAACATTATTTTAATCTTATATTACGAAATGAGCATCGACTGAAAAAAACTACACCTTTTAATAAACCGGTACCTACTAATATTCGGCGAACACAATTCGTAAAATTGCTGATTATCGTACCTATTCGTAACCGTTATTGTATTAGTATTCAATTTTAAAGACGAGACGTATTAAACAAAGTAAAAAGTGTTTTTTTATGATATAGAAGGCAAACGAGTAGACGGATCACCTGATGGTAAGCGATTACCGCCGCCCATGGACACCCGCAACACCAGAAGAGTTGCAAGCGCGTTGCCGGCCTTTAAGATGGGAGTACGCTCTTTTCTTGAAGGTTTGAAGGTCGTATCGGTCCGGAAATACCGCAGGCGGCAGTTCATTCCACAGTTTGGCTGTGCGAGGCAGGAAGTTTCTGGAGAAACGCACAGTTGAGAACTGCCAACCATCTAAGTGGTGAAGATAGTAATGTTGTCGCGTAGGGCGATGGCGAAAAGAAGCGGCAGGGATTAATCCGAACAATTAATTCCTCGGAGCACTCCCCGTTATACATGCGATAGAAAATGCAGAGCGAGGTCACATCTCTACGCAGCGCAGCGATTATGTCTATATCGTATAAAAATACTTAGAGTCCTTTCAAGTGTTAACAGTTCGTTTCCTTTAATATTCAAGTTTCTTAATATATTTTAGTCTATAATTTAAGGACCACTGATATAGGACAAAAACCTACCTACGTGTGAATGACATCTTTGTCTCTTAATGGTGAAAAACGTTATACTTGTGTCATTTGAAAACCCTAGCGAGGGCAGTGTTTATCCTCTAAAGCCTTCCTTCGTAAAGTGACACCGGGTAAGGTAAGGACAACCCGTTCCGCCGTCTGTCTTTCTCAACATTTTAAACATCTCTTTTTAAGTATGTATGAGATATATGCTTTGATTTGATTGCACGAAAATATGTAAATTATCATAACATTGTTTTGCTTTGTGATAAATTTTAAAAAAGAATATCAAGTCAAGATCCATAATAAATGACAAATTGATACCATCTGAAAATGCCCAATAGACTTTTATTCATATCGTCCTAGTCCCAAAATAACCAAATGTTAAAAGTAGGTATGTTTCATCACACGTCACGTCAGACTGCCGGAATTAAAGTCGATAATACAGGATAATAATATTCTCGTATGTAGGTAGGTAAATTTACATTCCCAAAATGCTTAGACTTTAAATCGTCGTGGTAAATAGGTTTGAAAAACAGGCACTCTGGGATTCAGGCATTTTCCCACTATTCTATTTTGAGATCTAGGAATTTTGGTAAATGCCTTGATCCATTAACACATTAAGTGCCAGCGCGAGCTACGCGCTACGAGCGTAGCCGATAACACGGAAAAAACGGTATGTAGCGAAAAGCGCCTACGAACAGTGAACTCCCCTAGCGAGTCGCTGGCACTGAATGTGGGCCCGATTCGGATTTTGAAATAGACATCTGTTAGATATCTTTTAGACATCGCCAAGATACGATAACGATATTTTTAAGATCTAACCTGTCAAATTTGACATTTGCGCGATTCTGGAGATACTCTTGAACGATTTCCACAAGATATGACTTAGAGATCCAATTCACATCTAATAGATATCTAACTCTGTCTATCGTAAAAGTGAAATTGGTTGCCCGAATTGCGCTGCAAAAGAGAACCAGTTGAAATCTAATAAACTATAACGTATCTGGAATGGATCTAGTACGTGTCGTCTCTTGTGAATATCTTGAAGTTCGAATACGGCAGTAAGTTGTCAACGTTTACGTAGCGCTACATGCGTAGCTGATTCTAGCGTTTTCCCGCTTTGTAAGTAGAGGACTTTGCCGGCTTTGCGGGGCTTTGCCGTGTGGTGGCCGGCTTTAAAATAGCGCCAACCCTCACATGGGAAAAGGGTGTCGTATGAGGCGACTAAGTCCACAAACGAAGCAAAAAGCTGTTTCGTCACAGGGGAGCTGGCCTCTTAGCATTGGCTTGCAATCCATCTAGGAGAAGGATACCTACTCCAAAATTAAATCCCGGTATGGAGTTACCGTAAGGCGCGCGTAGGGTCCAACCTGAAATAAGCGGCAGATTCCTGCAGCCGACCTGCCTCCACGCGTATTGGCTCGCCTTTCCTGTGGGTTAAGACAGTGAAGCCGAGAGGGTAATGCAGGTGCTGGGCATCCCTGCGTTTCCTTAATTCCGTTCCAGGCGGTGTTAAGTCTGGAGAGGTCATTTGTCTCTCCGATTTGCACCATAAATCGTCTGCAATAGACGCAAAGGCCAATTGAAGTAGAGGAAAGCGACTACGAACAGAGCGCCCGCCGATCGGGTTCCCGGCACTAAACTCAAATGCTATTACGAATAAGTTTTTACAAAGTTCACTCAAAACATACCTAATATTTATATTTATGGTTTCCATGGTATGAATAGAATGGTTATCGGGTATGTAGTGAACACTCTTTCTTATTTCTCTACGGCGTTATTTAAGTTTTACGCTGTCACTTATCCCCAAAAATCAGACAGTTGAAAACCAAATTGTCCCTTTGTAGGATGTAGGTAGGTATGTGCATGTATCCGGACGCACGTACTCGCCACACCTGTCGTCACAAAAACCGCAATTTCTTCACAAGCTCGTGACAGTCGTACCTTACAAAGGGTTGGTAGCCCAATTAACCCTTTAGAGCAAGGCGGGAACGGTTTTGAGATGTGAAAACTTGTGCAGCACTCTTAAACTTCGGTATGGTTAAACTGTTATATATTAATAATATAAATACATAAATATTATGGGACAATCTGACACAAATCGAGCTCTCCACAGTAAGCTAATTTAGCGAATCTCCACAAAAGCTCAATAAGGCGTTGTGGCGAGGCTATTGTGTTGTGGGTACTTACTAGACGACGATTTACAAAATAGACACATATAGATAAATATTTAAATACATAGAAAAAAACCCTAAATATTTGTAATGAGCACACAACTACCAGAATACAGAATACAGATCTTTATTGGTAAAAGCAAATTTTACAGGTCACATTTACAAAAAATATATGTTAGTAGGTACATACATAATATGTTCTTAAATTAATTATTACATATCATTTTTTTAAACAAAAACATTAATTACTAAATGCCTCTACCCGGGACCTCATGCTGTGTAGGCAGGTTCACTATCAACTTTACTAGGAGGCTACCTACTTTAGAAATCAGAAATCAGAAATATTTATTGTGTAAACTGTGTAGGTACAAGAACTATAACTAAGTAAATTTTTTGATGAGTAGGTATCAACCCTTTTCGGGCAAAACTTTTTACATTTCTCGACCAATTGAGTGAATGGTAGGTAATTATCATGGGAAAGTAGTTCAATTAATTACTGTCATTATTCCTGTTTCCACGCATGACTTCTAGAAAAACTCGATTGCTGTTGTAACCACGCCATTATCATATTTAAAACGACGAGGTTACGATAATAACCTCTGCTGCAAGAACTCGTTTTCACAATGTACCGATCTTTTTCAAATATTTACATAGGTACATAAATTAATACATCTATCTATCTAATACCTTCAAACGAGCAATTCTTGTATATTTATTTATATATTTAGGGGATCTCGGAAACGGTTCCAACGATTTCGATGAAAAATCTATCTAGCTAGGTCTTATCCCTGGTAAAATGCGCATTTTTGATTTTTTATATGTTTTCCGAGCTTTACCCGGTCTCCCAGATATTTAATATTATTATACAATCTGTAGGTTTCATTTACTTATTAACTTACAATATAAAACTGACAGGTGTCATTAACGTATTTCCGCAACAAGCTCAATAAGACTCGGGTTGTAGGTACAAGACGATAATATGTTCTTATAATGTTTTCATTTGGTACATTTTTGAAGTGAAAACTTCTTTAGCGGCGCTGTGCACTTTTTGTGATGAGGAAAAATGTTAAACTCGCGACAGGTCACGTGACCGACAGATTAGACAGATTGAAAATTCGTAAGACGGACACGTGACCTGATCGAAAAACTGCCGGCACTCCCGGAGTGCAACCCGTTGTTTTTTTAAGCATCGATCTGTTTTTATGGAATATAATTAAATTCAATGAAAACGACTTAGTTATTACATTCCAGCTGTTAACACTACCAATCTTTATGGTTTTCGGTTTTATCTTTTTTGCTACACACTAACTAACTTACTTTAAAAAGTATACAACGAAAACGCGCACGCCGAGCTAAAGTCGCATATCGCATGTCGCTCAGAAATTAATGAAAAGTAGCTTATGCGTTGTCAAAACACACCCCCAAGTCCATTTAGAAGGTATTATTGATGATGCGAGGCGGGACCGAAGGCAATTTGGAGTTTAATGAAAAATGGAATGTTATGCAACAAAATTACGCGTAGGAATAATAATCGTTTAGAATGTGGGGAATACTTAAATTGAACCATCCTTTTTTTCAAATCGTATTAATTGTTGACGCCCTTTGTAAAACGGGTGACGAATTTCACTTTCGTATCGCGAAAGCAATGCCGGAACGATAGCTAGGCAATTTATAAAGAATGTTGACAGTGACATCGACAGCTGCAGCAGTAACGCTGCAACAGCAACATTTGCCATTCAAATAGGGCCTTAAACTCGTACATCTATCACTGTCGCATTGCGTTGTATTTTAACCCGAGATTTTAACAGGGCGTACACTGTCACGTCAGTAAGGACGCGGTATATGGAATAATAGTTAGAACAAGGTCGCTCGTTCTTATTATTCGTCCAGCCATTTTTATTTCCGCCAGGTAAATAGGACCTGATTTAAATTTACCATGAATCGATTGCCGTTTTATTATTCAATAGAATACCTACGATTCCAGCTTTAGCGCGTCTGATCTATTTTTATCAAAAAAAAAACGGACAATCAAAGTTACGGTTATTGGATTTTTCCTTTACTTGCGCTACATGGCATTGCTTTTTGCCCAATTTCTTGATTATAGGTCCGGGAAGTCCCCTATAGGTTTTGGATTCCCTTGCGAGCGTCAAAATTTGTGCCATAAACGGAGCATAAACGAATTTATCTTTAGATTTCGTTGACTTAAGAAATTTGATTTATTCACTGTTCCAAGGGTATAAGATGGTATAAGCCTGTTTTATCTACCTCGAAAATAACATTATTCTAATAAGTACTACAAGTACTTACTTACCTAAGCCTAAATATGTAAACATGAAAATAGGTGAAAATCGCGATGTACAATTTTGTTTACCTAATATATCACTTAGTATAAAACAAAGTCACTTCCCGCTGTCTGTCTGTCTGTATATGTATGCTTAGTTCTTTGAAAGTACGCAACGGATTTTGATGCGGTTTTTAATAGAAAAAGTGATTCAAGAGGAAGGTTTATGTACAATTTGTTAACCCGTGCGAAGCCGGGGTAGGTTGCTAGTTTAGAATATAAGTGGAACTAAATGAAAACAAGGGAAAAACCATGTTGCCCTGAAAAGGGTTTACCGAGGCGGAAATATGTCCCACGTCACCGGTCCTGGGCATCCTTCAGGAGCTCAAAGAGGTTACCGTTTGTAGGTAAGTGTTTTAAAATACTCTTTACCTTTTGTAGCAGAACATATTACAGCAGTTGAGTCTCAAAGAAGACATTTTATTCAATGAAGGGGTAGAGATAAAATGTATGTTTATTGATACCATAATTGCAACTTGTATTTCCGGGGTAAGGGCCTGGAGTTCTGTAATACAGGTCTAACCTACAGTTCGTTTTTTTTAGCATTAAAAAGAACTTGAAAGAAGTTAAGCGATTTTGACATACCTTTTAATTGAATAACACTTTGCAATCTCAAGGGACCGGCAATTTTTTGTCAATTAACCAGGTTTTTCATTTAAGCAGGTCGTGCCAATTAACGAGGTTCAAAAAATCGTTGTGTCAATTATAGAGGTTCTCATTAATAGAGGTTGCGTTCTGACAAATTGCTTTTATGGAGGTTCAAATAACCATTGACAGTAGATTCTGGGTTTCTGGTCTGTATATTATATAACTTGCACTTTAACACTTAACTACATTAGTTACTGCCTATAATCATTTGGGTTTTTTAAATAATCCCTTGAATTGTAGAAGAAAGTTTTATTGGAATGTAAAAAGCATATTATATTTTTGATTTAATCAAAACTCTTTCACCTACTACAGTCTGTGATAGATACCCAATTAATAAATTGAATTCTGGGTGAAGATTTAAAATAAAATTATCATTGCTATTAAAATATTGTTTCTGCTGTCTACAAATCTACATTATTTCAATAACAGAGGTCTTACTTATAGACTCGTTTCAATTATAGATGTAATAAGAAGAGCTAAAATAACGGATTTTTTTTTTGCAGTGTCAATTATAGAGGTCTTAGTTGCGATGTGGTCAATTACAGAGGTAAAATTACGAAAAGAACTCAAATCTAAATTTCAATTATCGAGGTTCAAAAATTTCAATTATAGAGGCCTTTTGGTCTCAAGGGGCCGGGACCGGACCTTTGGTTGCAATTATTGAGGTTTTGCATTTATCCAGGTGTCAATTAACCAGGTTTCACTGTACTTATGAAAGAAGAAGACTATAAAAGATCGTATTACATTCATAATTGTTACATATTTACCGTAACTTATTTTTAAAATGTGTTTTTCAATTAAAAGACACATCAAGATTGTTTACCTTATTTCTAATGCTAAAAAAACGAACTATAGTTCAGACTAAAGTCCCTCACAATGGTAAAAATAAAATTAAAGTTTATTTTGTAAACCTCCAATAGCATCCTGAAAACGTTGGCAGGTAAGATAGATGCACCACTGCTCATGCACTGGAATGGACTGCATGTGGCAGCCACAGATGCTGAAAAAACCGGCCAAGTGCGAGTCGGACTCGCGCACGGAGGGTTCCGCACCATCAACAAAAAATAGATCAAAACAAGCAAAAAAACGGTCACCCATCCAAGTACTGACCGCGCCCGACGTTGCTTCACTTCGGTCAAAAATCACGTTTGTTGTATGGGAGCCCTACTTAAATCTTTATTTTATTCTGTTTTTAGTATTTTTTGTTGCTATAGCGGCAACAGAAATACATCATCTGTGAAAATTTCAACTGTCTAGCTATCACGGTTCGTGAGATACAGCCTGGTGACAGACGGACGGACGGACGGACGGACGGACGGACGGACGGACGGATGGACAGCGGAGTCTTAGTAATAGGGTCCCGTTTTTACCCTTTGGGTACGGAACCCTAAAAATGGTGCATTTAGGTTGCCTAGTTATATTACATTTTTAGTACTTGTAGATTTATTATTGGATTTATTTTTATTATTTTGTATTTTAATGTCACTAACCTTAATTCATTTTAAGATTTGTTGTACTAACAATTATGGAGCCGTGGATTCGAATTAAGTAAATAATTGAAATAAAAATTGAAATTGTAAAATTATCCTTTGTGAGGTGAAATAAAAAATAAATTATTTATTTCATCTCACAAAGGATAATTTTACAATTTACTAGTAGCTACGTATGTAATTATGTGTGTTAATATTTTGTAAGTTGATGTATAAGATGACTTTTTAAATTGAAATTAATTATTAAATGATAATTTATTTAATTATTATTTAATTATAGTTAAGGGGAAAACTTGATTGCACGTCAAATTATCTACGATCACTAACATACTGGAGATGAACCGATGGTTTAGCTTTTATTTTTTGGCACGCCCTTCAGACTAAAAAAAGGCTTGTTTTAGTTATATTTTTCTAAATACCTACCTAATAAGTGGCTTTAACGCTATAATATATTTATCAAAGATAATTTAGATATTTATATTTAATTTTGTAATCATTACGTGCAATGTCATAATATGCTTAGCTACTAAAAAAGTGACTAAGTGACAGACGCTGAATTCGAAATTCAGGTATCCTTAACGCCATTTATGTATAAACTCTACTAAACTACTCGGTCACGGTGGCATAGGTAGGTACATACTAATTTCTTGACTTCTCTGAAAAGCTAGCCGCCTGTGGCCAAACTCTAACAGCGAGCTTATATTATATTAGTTATACTTATACTATAACGTTATATAACATCATGTGACAAGGACAATACGATAGTATTGATAGTATTATATTATGTTGTCACACACAGTTATATTACCTACATTATAATAATATATACTACCAGTGTAGGAGTACCATCACACATATTCGGAAAAGAAAACGATTAATATGACGCAAATATTATATAAAACAATTAATTGGGGTTCTTTCCTCATTGGCACGGTCAAGGATTTGATTTAAGTAAAAATTTTACCTACTTACAGCTCTTTGATCATCAGTGAAATTGAACAGTAGGTATTTTGTTAAGCAGTATTAATCAAACAATGTTTTTATTTATTTTATTAAACAAGACGATATTTAAATACTTAAAACTAGTATTGACATACAGCTATGTTAAGACTTAAAAACAAAAATCTACAGAAAATATCCAAGACTCTTATCCCTGTTACATATAGAAAATCCCGTCTATACATACAATACAATGGGAAACTGATAAGGCGAGCTCAAGGATTTTATTACCCTAGTCGTGTTTTGGGTTGAGGGCGAGTATAGAAGAGGTCCGCCTGCGGCATAGAACCCATACCGGTGGCAGCCGCGTAACCTCTCGGAAATGTTCTCATTCCCTTTGCAAATTTTATATTAACTTTTTGTATTTTACCGAAAAAAAGTCTTGGTGAAGCGATGATTTTTAAATTGCCAACCTGTCAATATGACTGTCAGTGACTCATGGTACGGGCATGGTACGGGCGGGCGGGTATGGCGTTTATGTCAGTGCCAAACTGGTGGGAGGCACACAGATCTAAAGTAATTAAATAAATAAACATTGTAGAAAATAATTTACTAAGTCCCATAGTTAGCTTAATAAGGTTTATCTTGTGGGTACTTTGACAATGATATTAATTTATATTATTTAAGTCATAAGTCATTTATTCATAAAGCTAATTTACACGTTATATAAATAGAACATATTTACAATATGCCGTTAACAATGAACAAACTCAATTTGAAACAAATATAACATCATATTATTTTGTAATAATATAAAGATAATAAGCATTACTTGACATCCTTTTTAGGGTTCCGTAGCCAAATGGCAAAAAACGGAACCCTTATGGATTCGTCATGTCTGTCTGTCTGTCTGTCCGTCTGTCTGTCCGGCCATATGTCATAGCCACTTTTTTCCGAAACTATAAGAACTATACTGCTGAAACTTGGTAAGTAGATGTATTCTGTGAACCGCATTAAGATTTTCACACAAAAATAGAAAAAAAAAACAATAAATTTTGGGGGTTCCCCATAGAACTGAAACTCAAAAAAAAATGTTTTTCATCAAACCCATACGTGTGGGGTATCTATGGATAGGTCTTCAAAAATGATATTGAGGTTTATAATATAATTTTTTTCTAAACTGAATAGTTTGCGCGAGAGACACTTCCAAAGTGGTAAAATGCGTCCCCCCCTCCTGTAACTTCTAAAATAAGAGAACGATAAAACTAATAAAATATATAATGTACATTACCATGCAAACTTCCACCGAAAATTGGTTTGAACGAGATCTAGTAAGTAGTTTTTTTTTTAATACGGTATAAATCCCCTAAATACGGAACCCTTCATGGGTGAGTCCGACTCGCACTTGACCGCTTTTTTATGAAAATTTTGGTATTCGTCAACGTCATACTCATAAAACGGGTGCTCAACAAGCCAGCGTTTGAGACGACGTTTAAAACTGCCCAAGCTCTGAGGGCCTACCGCGAACCACGTTCGACGTGTTACCTCCCTGTCACACTTACGTACGAATTTACAAGTGCGACAGAGAGGCAACACGTCGAACGTGGTTCGCGGTAGGCGCTCTGGGCGTTGGTGATGCTTTCGGGGAGGTTGTTGTAGATGGCGGGCCCCATGATATGGGTGAGCTTGGCCGACTTGGCCATTCTAAAGTCTATTTTTTTATTCCGTAGACTAAAATGACATTTCATAGTATGAACATCATGTGTCATTTCATACTATGAAATGTCATTTCAGGCTACGGAATAAAAAAATAGACTTTACAGCCCACGCCAACGAGCTTGTGGGCGTTACGTGTGTTGTAATTATGTACCATGCTATGCGTTTTGTAGGCTGAAATGATTGACCTAACATACACAGCCACCTGCGAGATGACTATTGCTGGTAAAGTCATATCCCCAGTTTTTTTGAAATAGGGTCGTGTAGGAGTGTTGTGCGGGACACGGGCGATAATGCTAACCGCACGCACGCTTCTGCAGACGTTAAAGGTGAGTTTTTTCAATTAATTCTTACATAGAAAATTTTTACTACGACTTATAGATTCCAAGATATAAGCGACTTTCTGAAAAAACGTTTATTTATTAATTTTATGCTTTCTTTTAAATATTTAATTGAGTACAAAAAAATATTGAACGGTATTGTATCTGGAGATGCCCAAACTTGGTATGTTTTGAAAATTATTTTTATTATAATTTAAAAAATGACTGAAATGTAATCATGTGATATATTTTTGGAATCGGCTCAGAAAGTCCTTTCGTTTAATACAACACACGGTAGGATCCTAAACAATTCTTTTTTAAATTCCATACAAAAAAAAAGACGACGTCATAACTCCTCTTATTTTTTTTTATTTGTTGGTGCTTCGGGTCAAATTGTTTCAAATGTCCTAAAGATCAATCGTACCGATTTTCATACCTTTAACATCATTTGCAGCATTTTACTGAATTTCTCAGTGTACCGCCAGCGCTATCGTAGAATGTAAGTATTGGATCTCATACATTTCATGACTCTTCTCTTTCCGCACAGACCATTATGTCGTTTATTCCTTTGCTACAAATGACGATATTTCTAACTTGTGACCCTTTTTCAATCAATGAATCCATTAATCCCTATTAATCCATTATCCATTAATCCATTAACCCCTATTAGGGTGGAGCAATTTTTTTAAAGATTATTTTTGTATCGAAAGTATAGATAATTGATGAACGATACATGAAACATAAATAAATCATTGTTTTTCGCTCCACGATAGGCAAAAATACATATCCTAATTTTTTATCTTTTTTTTATTAATATCGCATACCTATTTGATATTTAATTAAAATTACTCTATGCCTCATTTGTGTCTAACCTCTCCCTTTTAAGACGCGTAGAGTCTAGTGAAACCTTTATGAATATGCAAATTCTATCAAAAGAGACGGTCAACTACACGAAATATCACACAGTATCTATCGACAACAAACAAACTGGAATCCGCATTTCCATATATAATTTCTCGATGTATTCGCCTTTTGATCAATCAAATGTAACTTTAATATCTCCGTCCATCCAGATTCATAAACTTATACGAACCTTGCCTTCACATTTTCTACTCTGTGACTGAATCAGGGGAACGTAAATTTCTTTTGTTAGAACTTATACTTACCTACATTTCCAGAACAATAGCAACTGGGAAACGTGTTTCAATTCATGAGCCATTATATTATGAGGGTGATTAAAATTCTTTTGTATTTAACGGTAATTGCAATAGATCTTTGTAGGTTTTAGATCATGTGGCTTAGTTGGGTAAATTTTAACGAGTCAGTTAATCATATTTAAATCACCATTAATTTTATTTTGATGACGATACATTAGTCCAATAAAAATAAGCCCCATACCAAGTGTAAATAGAAGAAAGACAAAGATAAGTTTCCTTCTCAGATGTGCTACTTGAATAGGTACGTGAACCGACATGTTAATGATACAGATTCTAAAAATAGTGCCTACGCCAATTAATGGGATTAGTTGTCAAGCGTACCTAAGGCTCTTATCAGCCATGGCAAAAAGCCGGGACAACGCGAGAACACACGTACACACGTATTTGGCAAACAAGAATACAGGCCGCGTAATGGTAATCAGATACCGTATCCACTAATCACAACAAGTTGTCGTTTTGCTTCGTAGAAGCATTTTTTCAGGCTGCATACCGGGAAACCTATGATGTTATCGGCTACGACGTATTGTACGGCTCGGCCACGACATTGCGCGACTGGCGACGGCAGCGCCGGCAACCATAGGTAAGAGCGAGACACAGCGATCTGACCTTTCGTTCCCACCTATGGTTGCCGCCAGCCGCCACCGCCGTCGCCAGTAAATATGCACTGTCGTGGTCGAGCCGTTAAGAAACCTGGAGGCTTATTCTGTATGTAGTAACTGGTTATGACTTAATCTGTACATAAAAAAGTCATATCATCTAACATGAAATATTAATCTAAATCTGAACTAGCCTCCTACTACACACTATTTTTTGAAAACCTCTTAGAAAACCACGGCAAACTGTGCATTCCACAGCCAGAGCATCAGAGGAAGGAAATTCCTTGGAAACCGCATGCACAGTGTGCGGCCATTTATGTTCAAGAATGAATGCCTTGCCGACGGTGAGAGGTATAGTGACGAAAATTGCCGTCATCGTATGAACAATTCATCTCAGCACAAGTAGCACAACCCAACATATTAAACAAATGTTAGACACAATAAACCTATAGGGAGCTGAAAGCTCTCCGTAAACTTATAGGTTCAGTATTGCTTATGAACCTGGGATTGCGCATTCTGGTTAGTGCTCGCGAAATGCAATCAGAGTCATCTCATTAGGCACCTTGCTCGCACTTATTGGTGCGCAAGGGATGCCTAATAGCAACGACCTACATGCTAACCTCGCTATTAATAATAATAATAAATCATGTATTTAAGAAGGACAAGAAGAAGGACAAGAAGAAGGACAAGTCCAGTAAGTACCTAGACTTGGTTCACGAGATAACCGCCATGTGGGATGTTGATTCAACGGTCATTGTCCCGATAATAGTCGTTTCAGTGAACGGTCTAATAGCGAAGAGTCTCGACCAACATCTTGAGAGACTCTCGCTAGGTGGTTGGATCAAGGGCCAGATGCAGAAGGCGGTGATCTTGGATACGGCGCGGATAGTCCGCCGGTTCCTCTCTCTGCGGCCCTGACCACCTATAGCAAATGGCCTTGCCCCGCTGCTGGTGGCACCCTAAGTTAGGTTTTTTATAATGTGTTTATATGTATTTTTTATTGTTTTGTAAGTGTTTTTATATTTATATTATAAATAACCCAACCTAAGATGAGAAATAAATAAAGAAGAATAATAAAAGTGTTAGAGTATGTACATGTACAAAGCATAACTTACAAGACTATTCATACTATAAAAGTCATAGTCATAGCATAGAGAAATATAGTAAGATAAGAGTGCTCACTCCATACATCAGTTCAGACTATTAATTTCAGTGTCTACATCTAGCATCGAGTAGCGAAACTATCAGTACTGCTATATACTTGACAATAATGTAGCACCGACTGGAAAGTCATATCTCAACAGCATAAGACTTTCCGGTCGGTGCTACATCTATTGTCAAATAGCAGTACTGATAGTTCCGCTACTCGATGATAGATGCTAATAGTCTTTTTGGTACTAAAACTGATGTATGGAGTGAGTACTCTATGTATTTTATTCTCTATGGTCATAGATAGTTATGCTATAAAAGTTCAAAAAACACTTTTTACCAACGGAAACAATTTTGCATAACACTGAGCTTGTGCTGAGTTCAACGCAGCTAATAGCAATAACTGAATAGAAACTTTGCTAGGAAATTCGCCCTTCGATCCCTTCACTAACACCTATTGAAACAAAGAAGAAACATAATGAAAGCTGTATAAAACATTCGAACAGCAATGGCCGTACTTTTAAAGGAAAATAGGTACGCGGTGCATTCGCCTGTTAGTTACTCCGGGAGGTAAAACCTACATTGGAATTAACTGAGCCTGGGATTTTCACATTAAATTGTAGTACTTACTTAATTGTTTTTCTCTCACTTATTCCGTTCTTTCTTTCTGTTTTTGTCTGCAAGTAATTAATATCTTTTTAAATACCTGCACGCTGTAAGATTTACTCAGAGCCTTATGGCTTTTATTTAAAAAAAAACATTGGAGAAAGAAATATCGAGTAGGTTGCCAAAAAATTTGGATGTTTAACAGAATCATCCATGGTCGAGTTTCAATTTAGAACAAAATAATTATGTAAATATATAATTTGAAACGTAGGTACTTAAAACAAAGTGTTTCTGTTTGGTCCGTGATAAAGAATGTAGAGGTAAAGTTAATGCTCCAAGCAACAAAAAAGGCACTTGATAATAGTTATTTTCGATACAAGTGCCAAAAAGAGGAAATTCGAAACGAGTGGCAATAAATTAAAACACGACCGAAGGGAGTGTTTTAAATCGACACGAGCTGCGAATTACCTATTCGCACGTGTATCGAACAACGTTTTACAGTACATATGGCACTTTAAAGTTTCGACATACGCACGAAAAGTGCTATTTTACGCACTAGTGCGGAAAAGTAGCCCCATATGTACTGTAAAATATTTTTCCGTTCAGGAACATGAAGTTAGATATCGGTATAATATGTATATAGACGAGTCAAAAATAATAGGCATGCTGTATACAGGATGGCTAAAAAAGAACTGCATTCCCGCTTACTATCGGACCAACCCCGAATGCACGAAAAAAAAGTTTGGCTATTTCATACATTTTGGCTGGTCCATTTTCTATAGGAGGGTAATTTATTTTTGCCCCGATTTCAGGGTTGCTCCCATAGTAAAAGTTGCTCAGTATAATCCCAAAACCTCTTTGGCAACGGGAATGCACTTATTTTTTAGCCACCGTGTACACGATTCCTGCTTGTCACGAAACCTAGCAAAATCTAGTTAATTTGATATGAAAATGAAGATTACTTTTCCAGCGTCGGCAATATTAAAAATATGTTTGAGATTGAAAGCGAAGACTTAAGTTGTGTACTTTTTAATAAAACTTTGCGAACCCGTTTGACTCTGCAAATTAAATTTCAGAGCTAAGCTGTAATAAAATTATTGCTTTATGAAAATTCTTTAGTAGGTACGTAATAATTGAATGGCTTGCTGAATAATGAACGTACTTAAATATGGAATAAATTCTAGTAAAGCGTTTATGGGCCCGATTCAGATTTTGTAATAGACGTCTATTAGATATTTTTTAGACATCGCCAAGATCCGATAACGATATGTTTAAGATCTAACCTGTCAAATTTGACATTTCCGCGATTCTGGAGATACTCTTGAACGATTTCCACAAGATATTACTTAGAGACTTAATTGAAATTGATATTTAAACTTCATATTTTATTCATTTATAGTTCGTTAATTTGCGATCTTAATGTAGTGAAATATAAGTAAAAATACAAAAAATCTATAAATAATTCCAATAAAACTTAACCTACACTAAGCCTAAAATAACCCACCCTACATCGTACCTGGCTCAAAGGTCCCCATAATGCCTGCAGCATTCCCCCGCTGAACTGCTATGGAGACCTGTTGAACCAAGTACGACCCAGAGCGAGGATCACCACCTCTCTCCCGCAAACGCCGGCCTATTTCCCCAAAAAGTCGGCGAGCTTCCACTCCCCACGGCCCCGCTGTCTCTAATGCTACTGGCACGAAATCGTACGCCGAAGCCAGTGCGGAGTATTTAATGTGCTTTTGCTTGGCAGCAGTCTCCGCCGCCGAACCAGCACAACGTATGGTCTGCCCCAAATGGGATGCAGCGAAAGTGCTCACGCAAGTTGCATCCCACAAGAGGCAGCGCCCTCTCCGCCACGGAACCAACGTAAGGCCGTCCGGCCTCTCCCCATCCGTGCGACTGAGACCCGGCGGCTCCAACACACAAGGAACGTTTGCCGAAACCATGGCCCTCCGCACAATCTCATTAATAGAGTGGTGTCTCGGAAAACGGCCAGCGCATCGTCGGCAACTCAGGCCATGATGCCCGTTCTCCGCCACCCATGCTCCACAGCCACAGCGGTGAGGCTCACACACTTTTGCCCCCAATCTGAGTGCCACAGCTATTCTCAGCGAGTCATTGTCTAGCATGGTACCCAGTTGAGGTGAGGGCAATGCATGGAGCCAGGCCCCTGATTTTGGCTCCGCGATGGCCTTGAGACGCGCCATATCTGCTCCCGAGGCACCAGACACCAAAGAGCTGTATACTTGTCTGCTCCACACGTCGTCCCATTCCCGCTGTACGGAAGGGTTGTGAGGCCGCAAATCGCCCGGGACTGTGACCGACCATCTTGCTAGCGCTTCAGCAACGAATGGGACCGGGGAATTGCCACCATTTAAAGACCTAATTCACATCTAATGGAATCTAACACGATCTATCGTAAAAGTGACATTGTTTGCCCGAATTGCGCTGCTAAAGAGTACTAGTTGAAATCTAAACTATAACGTATCTAGAATGGATCTAGTACGTGTCGTCTCTTGTGAATATCTTGAAGTTCGAATACGGCAGTATGCCTCAGAATGATTATCGTTTTTAGGGTTCCGTAGCCAAATGGCAAAAAACGGAACCCTTATAGATTCGTCATGTCTGTCTGTCTGTCCGTCTGTCCGTCTGTCCGTCTGTCTGTCCGTCCGTATGTCACAGCCACTTTTCTCCGAAACTATAAGAACTATACTGTTGAAACTTGGTAAGTAGATGTATTCTGTGAACCGCATTAAGATTTTCACACAAATATAGAAAAAAAACAATAAATTTTTGGGGTTCCCCATACTTCGAACTGAAACTCAAAAATTTTTTTTTCATCATACCCATACGTATGGGGTATCTATGGATAGGTCTTCAAAAATGATATTGAGGTTTCTAATATCATTTTTTTCTAAACTGAATAGTTTGCGCGAGAGACACTTCCAAAGTGGTAAAATGTGTGTCCCCCCCTGTAACTTCTAAAATAAGAGAATGATAATACTAAAAAAAATATATGATGTACATTACCATGTAAACTTCCACCGAAAATTGGTTTGAACGAGATCTAGTAAGTAGTTTTTTTTATACGTCATAAATCGCCTAAATACGGAACCCTTCATGGGCGAGTCCGACTCGCACTTGGCCGCTTTTTAACCATTGTGCCAATAAAATTGCAGAGATTTTAAGCACGAATATAACCTATATGATTAACTCCCCTCATGTTTTGTGTTTTAAAATTAAATTGAAAATTGACGGCATGACGTTAAAACCCATAAAAACATTAAGGTATAGGACGTAGGTACATTAAATACCTTGCCTGGTTAATTAACGAGCGTCATGGGAATCATCATTATCATCATTAGCAAAGCTAATATAGTTATACCTATAGTCGGCGCAACCTTAGATCACATATTTGACGGTTATGAATTAACCCTTATATGTGTATATACATAATTATGACGTTTACGTTATTATATATTATAATAATAAATATATTATAATAAAGTTCAATACATAACTGTCAAAAATGTGATCTTAAAAAAATCCACACTATAATTACCGTAAAACGGGGTGAGTAGGTTTCGCGGGGAGAGGTGGGTTATGAATGGGGAGAGAAGGTTTGAGAGGGGGGTGAGAAGGGATTTTAAGGCTACTGCTACAAAAATAATGTATAACAATTTAAATTGGAGCTATAGTAATACGCATAATAAAAAAAATCGATCCAATAATCTTCCAAAATCACCTTTGTATGAAAACCCCTCTCACCCCAAATACGAGGCACTACGGGGTGAGGTGGGTTTTCCTCTTTATCGTCAAAGTTATGAAATGGAACTACCCAAAATAAAATAAAAACTAAAATACAAACGTCCGGAACACTTATTATATACACCATTCAGTTTTCATATGTAAAAATAAAATGTTATCGAGGTTTGAATTTCAGTTTCAATTTCAGTTCCTACTCACCCCATTTTACGGTATATAAGTAGCAGTTAAATATATGTACCGGATTTTCTGTTATAACTAAACAGTGCATAAATATATAAGAATAGCCTGAACAAAACTCAGGTGAACAGAAAAATCAGCAAATGGGATAGCCATTGATAGAGACGTAGAGTGGAAATACGGGGTCTCGGCTTAGATGAAGATAAAAGGCGGTAACGCCTTCGTTATAAATCTTTTAGGGGATAGATAGGAACAGTCACTTGGCCGTGATGTTGATTATTTTAGAGGGAATGTGATTTAACCATCTTGATATTTCCATTCCTTTAAGATAGATTACCTATGATATTTTCAAGACATAGGGCCCGATTCGGATTTTTAAATAGATATCTTATAGACATCACCAAGATACGATAACGATATGTTTAAGATCTAACCTGTCAAATTTGACATTTGCGCGATTCTGGAGATACTCTTGAACGATTTTCACAAGATATGACTTAGAGATCCAATTCACATCTAATAGATATCTAACTCTATCTAACATAAAGTGACATTGGTTGCCCGAATTGCGCTGCAAAAGAGAACTAGTTGAAATCTAAACTATAACGTATCTAGAATGGATCTAGTACGTGTCGTCTCTTGTGAATATCTTGAAGTTCGAATACGGCACTATACTCGTATTAATTGATGAATGTGCCAAAGATGTGTTTTCGTTCCTACTTTATACTATTTTATCAGCGGCTATTATTAACCACTCAGTTGCTTCTGGTAACTAGAGCTACCAACTTTGAACGCCTACAAATTGCTTCTGGTAGCCAGAGCTACCAGACGACCATTGTACGATTTTTGATTTTTTATCTGTGAGTGGCGGCTTGGAAGCGGTTTAAACTATGTTCCGAGCATAGACAAATAACATGGCAATACAGAAAAAAAAAATTAGCCAACATGATAAAATAAAAATATTTTAAACAGCTGTCGGTTTCAAAGTTGTGCGAAAGTGAAGTTGCGGAAAAGTGGTCGGTGTTTTAAAAATGCCGTAAGTATTTTTAATTACTCTTTTACTATCTAAATTTTATACCAAACGATTATGTATTTATCTAACTAACAGATAGAATGTATATTTCAGTTCTAATGTAGAATTATGAATTACTATCTCACTTCAAAGTAGTTAAACGGTGATTTTTTTCGGTTACTTGCGATTGAAATAAGATAAGACTTTGAAGAATAAGTCATATTTTTCAAATAAAATATTGTTATTTAAATAGTCTAAATATTAAGTTTCATTTATAATCATAAAATCATTTAAACCTGTGATATGTTATACAGGATTAGCGAAAGAAACAATTGTAAGTATGTGCCGGGCGGCTGGTAACTCTAGCTACCAAAAGCAATTTAGCGAACGTCTCGCTCGGACGTCGTAAGGCATGAGGCACACTAGACGCTTTGCGTGCCCGTGTGGTACATTCTTGTTATGTGTTCCTACTAATGTTTCAACTACTAAGATTGTGTTTTGGGGAAACCTGACATTATTTGCACATGGTTATTGGTATATCTTTTATTAGTGCATGGTCATATACAGGGTGTCCCCAGACTATGTCACATGAAGGAAAAGTACCTTAAATAACGTAGATAAGAATATGACGGTGACTGAAAATAATGTCTGCATACTTTTTCGAATGCTGGACCTACCTGTGCCTAACGCACTCTGTGTGCCCCGACCCTAGTCACCAGCGGCGGCCATTTTTTCAACATGGCGGCCAGTCCTACCGGCGTCGGATCAGGTGTTGCGGGTGTTTTTATATCGGCTTTGTTTATTTACGTTTAAATTAGTGTAATTCCGTATTTAGCAGTTTTCTTTTGTGTAATATGGTTTTGTTCTAACATTCTGTGATTAATGATGTGAAAAATTTATAGTGAAAATGTGATATTGTGTTGTTTTTGATCGGCAAAAGAACCCGAAACTGCGGTGGTACGTAATACTTTCTTGTTATTTACTTGTAAAATCGTAATGAAAGCGATAATTGCAAACTGTGACTATTCTAATTAAAGATTATTAGTTACTTGTTCTTATTAGAACTATATTTCCGTACTTGAGTCTCTTTAACCATTCAAAAATACATCATGAATCAACGAAACATTTCGATCCGTCCTGCGTATTTCTTGCGTGACGTGTCATAAAATGAAATGATGTTTATTTAAGGATTTTTAATATACACTTATATGGTATTTGGTACTAAATAAAAGAAGAACTAATCTACTTTTTTTTACGATACTAAAAAATAGGTGTTATCGCTTTAGTTTTTTTTTTTTAAATACATCTCTGCTTGAAGGTTTCGACTTTTTTAGTGTGTCAAGTTTACGCATTTTTTATAATTATTTTTATTTTAATTACCCATACATTAAGCAACGGAATCAGATTCCTTGTTTTATTAACTATTCTGTGTAAAAAAATCATAGCAAATGGTTCATTAGACGCCAATTAATTAATTTTTCAATAAGACACTGCATCGCGCGGACATTGGCTTAAAATCGCGAAGCAATTTACGCTACAATTTTTGAAATCCAAAAGCAACTGAGTGGTTAAACACCATGAAATTAAAAAAAAATGCTTTCACTCCATTCACAAAGACAAAAAAAGTGTAATACATAGTATATTGGGTAAAAAACATTACAGATAACTTTAACCCTTATCTTGGTAAGGCTCAAAATATTTTAAATATAATATTTTTTGTGGATTTGGGTCACCTATTGAGCATACTAGGCTATAAAAAATTAAGGAAAAAATTCAAGTTTTCCCAGTTTCGGAAAATCATATGTATCATATTTGATACAATGCCAATCCCTCGACAAATCGGTTACCTACTTTTTAAAAGAAAAATGAGGATTTTAATAAAAATAAAACATGTAGTGCAACAGAAATCATCATTTATTGCTTATTAAACGCATTCTAAACCATCAGATAACTATTACATCTGTAAATATAAATTATATCTACAAATACCTGATCACATGGGAGAAAAATTTGATTCGGTAAAGTTTCCAAAAAGTAGTCAACAAGAAGTTACGTCAAAAAGGAAAAGTAAACAAATATATGAAAGCTAAAAAAAACTTTTTTTTTACTTAGGGGGCATTTTTGGGCATACACAAAATTTTCCGCGCTACGAGCTACGGCGTAGCAATAATGCTACAGCGTACGAATATACTGTTAAAAACATCTATTACTTAAAAAAAATCAAAGTTCAGTAACTAAATAATACGACAACTAATATGACATATTTGAAACATTTTTTGTAACCCCACAAATATAAAAAATATTTAAAAACATGTAAACCTATTTTGATGACAACTTGGCAATGTATTAAATGGAATACAATCCTTTTGACATGTACATTTCTGAGTTCTTGGCAATGTATCAAATATAATACATAACAGTTTCATGTAAGATTCTGCGTAGTAAATGTTTTAAAATTCGACCGCCATGGAAATATTTACGCACTAACAGATCGTTAATGCATCAAACTGTAGATTATGGGAAAATACATATTAATCTAAGAAATAAGTGCATAACTTCCAATACGAAACGAAATTTGTTGTTTCCGCGGCGCCATGTTGATTATTACTAATTAATTTACAATGACACTTGTCTCCATTATTTTTTTCTATAATAAAGAAGGGGGTAGCTCGACATATTTATGGCAGAATTATTTTGTTAGGTAATAAAGTTAACCTGCTAGAATTTTTAAAGTTCCATGTATCACGGGTGTTATAATGCCAAGATAAGGGTTAAAGGTCGCTCTATGATTATTCTGTGTGTGAATTCGCTTCAGTAACTTTTGGCCTTTCCGGGAAAAAGCTTGGTTAGCCCATTTTAATTTTATTTATTAGTTTTTTTTTTGGTTACATGTTATAACTAGACAAAACAAATAAAATTTAATAATTTTCCATTTTTTTACCGGCATGCGTCTGGTTTTTCATCCAATACCTGAGCAGTTAGTTCATATTTTTCACCGCCTAGTCCATTTTCATGCCCTATAACCTGCGTGCATTCCATGACATAAGTAGCATTTAGCTCGGAACAAAATGTAAAGACGGGATTCCGCCAGCGTGCGGCACACGCATATTCAGTACAAAAATGCTTGTACCCCACAGTAACAAAAACTTGTGGAATCCCACCTTAGCAGTCGGCATTAACAAATTTATTATACAAGTATCGTCTGCAATTAGGTGTAACGTATTTTACGCCTGGACAGGTTGTTGATGTGTCATTAGCAAGGATCAAAAACTGCGCAGTTAACCGACCTTATAAAGTCTAGCACGTAGGTGCCTCGCTTCCTGTTTTCCAGGAAGGAAGTAATTGTTTTATGGAAGATTCCCGTGACAGCGAATAGTAACTGTTTTTAGAAGAAAAAAAAGCGGCCAAGTGCGAGTCGGACTCGCCCATGAAGGGTTCCGTATTTAGGCGATTTATGACGTATTAAAAAAAACTACTTACTAGATCTCGTTCAAACCATTTTTTCGGTGGAAGTGTACATGGTAATGTACATCGTATATTTTTTTTAGTTTTATCATTCTCAAGTTGCAGGGGGGGGGGGACACATTTTACCACTTTGGAAGTGTCTCTCGCGCAAACTATTCAGTTTAGAAAAAAATGATATTAGAAACCTCAATATCATTTTTGAAGACCTATCCATAGATACCCCACACGTATGGGTTTGATGAAAAAAAACATTTTTGAGTTTCTGTTCGAAGTATGGGGAACCCCAAAAAAATATTGTTTTTATTTCTATTTTTGTGTGAAAATCTTAATGCGGTTCATAGAATACATCTACTTACCAAGTTTCAACAGTATAGTTCTTATAGTTTCGGAGAAAAGTGGCTGTGACATACGGACGGACAGACAGACGGACAGACAGACAGACATGACGAATCTATAAGGGTTCCGTTTTTTGACATTTGGCTACGGAACCCTAAAAAGCGATCAATCGTCTTGAAGGCGCGCGACAGGTCGCAGAAGATGGAAACAAGCCAACAGAATAAATAATACCTACGATGTAACTTACAGAAAGTCTACAAAGTTTTAAAAGGGTATTTGAATAATTTAATGTCAAATACTTAAGTAGTCATATGGATGTACTTTTTTAGTATTACGAGTACATACATTAATTAACTAAGTGACATTATTCTTTTACAAATACGACATATTAAATTGAGCTTGTAAAAAATAGTTTCTTTTAATATTCATTTTTATCGTAAAATGGTTTACATCATTTTAAGGTAAAAAACCTGCAATTTTTTCTGTCATACATAGAAAACTGCTGCTACAGACAGGTTCGTTTTTTAAAAACACAAAATTAAAATTACGGTAACCTAATCAGGATTTACGGTATTTATTTTGTCCAACAATAATGTTTACGGGTTTTGGGAACGATCTCTTGGCCGATTGCCCTTTGAACATGAAAAGCATTGTAAATGACAATGAAAAAGATTCTTACAGCTTTTTACGAGTATAGGCATTTTAGCTACAATTCATTTTTAAATTAACGAGGAAATCTTTCCAAGCCAGCCCGTAACTAAGTACTCCGATTATCAACGAAGTGAAAAAAACAATTGCGTTGCGTCTCAACGAGAATGTTTCAAGCCTTCTGTTTTAATTAAAAAACTTGGTATTTTTTTATTTACCTTCTCATTTTTTTAAGTAAAAACATTGCTTAATTTTTTAATGTTTCATTGTAATATTAATTTATCTTAATTGAAACTTTTTCGATTATTGTCTGATAACACGAAAGCAGTTTATGATCAGATAAGGAAAATGTTTAAGGCAACAAATCGTGATTGTAGAGGGGTAGAAGTGAGTAGTTCGGTATTTGTGACAGAGTTAGAACATCTGGTAAAAAGTTGTTTTTAAGCTGTTATGAATAATATCGTGCTGTAGACGGAACCAACTCCGGATCACGCAAATCATTTTGTCTGTTTCATACGTTTTGGCTGATCAGATGTCGATGTTTTCTACTTATATAGGTACTGTAACATCCAAAGTTTCTTTTTTCGCTATTTCGGAGTTGGTCCCATAGTAAAATTAGCTGAGTCTAGCGAATAATTGCTCCTCTGAAACCTGTTATTTTTAAGATGTGAACATATTGCTACTTTTTAGGGTTCCGTAGCCAAATGGCAAAAAACGGAACCCTTATAGATTCGTCATGTCTGTCTGTCTGTCTGTCCGTCTGTCTGTCCGTCCGTATGTCACAGCCACTTTTCTCCGAACCCATACGTGTGGGGTATCTGTGGATAGGTCTTCAAAAATGATATTGAGGTTTCTAATATCATTTTTTTCTAAACTGAATAGTTTGCGCGAGAGACACTTCCAAAGTGGTAAAATGTGTGTCCCCCCCCCCTGTAACTTCTAAAATAAGAGAATGATAAAACAAAAAAAAATATATGATGTACATTATTATGTAAACTTCCACCGAAAATTGGTTTGAACGAGATCTAGTAAGTAGTTTTTTTTTATACGTCATAAATCGCCTAAATACGGAACCCTTCATGGGCGAGTCCGACTCGCACTTGGCCGCTTTTTCTGAGCTCGCTTTGCTATGATTGCCATAATACTATGAGAGTGGCAGCAAACAAAACATATTACAAAAAGCAAAATAATGAGAGTCCCATTTCCAAGACAGATACCTTGACGTCGTAGTGTAAATATTTGTCATGCCCTCAGGGCCCTTTGCATGACTCTGAAAACCACCGGACCAAATGTAATTCAATGTCAACAGAGCCCCTACGAATTGAAGTCAAGGCTCGCGTTGGCATCCAAAATTTTGTATTATTAGTATTATTACACACGTTAATAAAATAGGCATTATAGTTGTTTATTAAATATTCTATTGAAATAAGAGCTGGAATACATGAAATTACAGTAATTAAGAGTCCGTTAGCGATTTTAGAGCGAAAATGTAAAATTGATAGATTTAGTCATTGAAATTGTACACCTTTTGTTACTTAATATCTAAATAACAAGGTATTGGTTTCTATTAGCACGTCTTCTCATCTTGCTTTTTAATAATGAGGTCCCGAGCGTGCGTCACCGGCAATATATGACGAGAAGGGGCAGTTTTTAAAAATCATCAAAATGTTATAGTGGTAAATTATACAAAATGATGTATAAGAACAGTTTCAGAAAATGTTTTAGATTGTATAAGTATCAAAATTACGTTGAAATTAAGTCAATTTTCACGAAAAATTGTCACTTGTTTTGAAGTAATTTCTGGTGAAAATTGATTTCGTCTAACTTTCATTTACTCTTATTCAATAAGTATCATATATAACAAAAATGTAGTCTATTAAAAGTGGAGTACAGGATATGTGTAATACAAAATTACCATTTTCAGCAGTCCAAACTTTACGAAATTTACAAATAAGATTGACAAAATCAGTGCTTTACGCGCGTTTACCTAAACGTCCATCTGAAAAAAAAATCATTACTAATTTAGTGAGTCTGTTTTCAAAAAAAATATCTGTAAAAGTGCAAGATAAGAAGACGTGCTAATAAAAACCAATACCTTATTATTTCTATTACGTAACAAAAGGTGTACAATTTCATCGACTAAATCTATCAATTTTACATTTTTGCGACTAAAATTGATACCGGCCTCTTAAAAACGGCCAGTGGCGAGTCCCACTCGCGACCTAAGAGTTCGGTACTTCACATGCATACAATGGTTTTTATTTTTTCCGGCGCTTCAGCGGTTTTTATACCAATTTACAGTGTCTTTTTTTGTTTTTGGTTTATATTATGTTCAACCGTTGCAGATAAACATATTATATAGGTACATCAAAAAATAAAACAAAAAATCTTCTTGTGTGGCTTGAACTTGTTATTTTATAAAACCTCAAACCTTAACTTGTTATTTTATATTTTTATATCTGAGAGGCCGACCTAAAACTCTAAAATGCGCGTTTTCCCAGAAATAAGACCTAGCTAGATCGATTTTTCGCCCCCGAAAACCCCCATACCTATAGCAAATTTCATCGAAATTGTTAGCCGTTTCCGAGATCCCCGAAATATATATAAAAATAAATATATATACGAATTGCTCGTTTAAAGGTATAAGATTCACATAGCAATGTAATTTATACACATGTTATTCTAGCGGTAGTATAAATACACACTTTATCGATATAGGTTTTTTTATTCAGGTCACAAGATGGCGTGCGTGTTGGAGGGCCTATAGTCTACAACTCTACACGCACGGCCCCTATATAAATTCACACTGAGAAAATTTCAACTGTCATATAGACCACCGACAGACGAACATTGGTAGTAGGTTTGCTTTTGTCACTTTTCAGAGACTATAAGTATAGGTACATGACCTCAATAAATAGGTACCTATTTATTTTCGTATTATTTGCAATGGATTTTTTTTACTAAGATTCAAAACTAGACTACCAACCTACATAATAAAGTCATTTGTACATTCATTCAAGATGTGTAATAATACTAACTACATTTTTATTTTATTAATTTACTGACTAGAAGATTCTTATATAAAACTTGCATGACTCATACCTTCATGATTTTGTTTTTATTAAAATGAAGAATGTTCGGTTTGATGCGCATTCCATGACCTTATGAACCGCGCCGCGCTAACAATGATTCATTAATTTATTATACCAAATAAATTTCATGCGGGAAGGTTAACTCTTTGGTTACGTTAACAGTGCGGGTTGCAAGCAACCTGTTACAATTTTATTCGTAGTTGTTGTTTATAAAAGTAACTTTTAATAAAATTAATGATCAATACTAAAATATTATATTATACATATACAGTGAAACCTGGATAAGTGAGACTTCAAGGGACGAGCAGATTCGTCTCACTTAAAGAGGTATTCCACTTACCCAGGCTCTCAGTTAGCCAGGTACAAATAAATTTCTGTCTCATTTACAGAGGGTCCCATTAATAGAGGTGAGAATAGAGGATATATTTCAGTTATAGAGGTGGTTAATAAGGTATTTGTAATTATCTTTAAAAATAAACAAGGTAAAATAATCCTTGTCCCTAAATATTTTTTAAGTCTGTTTCAATATTTCTTTGAATTTATTTTGAATAATTCTCCAAAGGATAGATTTTTTCAATTAAATTTAATACGGACTTCATGGCGTCATAGAAATTTACTAAATGAAAATTTCTTTATTCGTGTTACTTATCAAGATTTCAGCTTTATAGTTTTAACTACATAAAGTAACTAAATGAAACTTGAAGTCGTTTAGACACAATTAAGCAAATGCGGAATTTGTGGATAGACTAAGAGTTAGTAAGAATACGGAAATTGATCAAAAAAGTCCAAGTTAGAGAGGTCATGGATTGACGTTATCTCAGATACAGAGGTCAATTCCTATAACATTCTAAAAAAACAATTAGGAAAATGTAATCTTATAAATATAGTCTCAGTAAAAGAGGTAAAATACACTCTCTGTCTCAATTATAGAGGTAAATGTGACTATAAATTCACAACAACTAATCCCAGTTATAGAGGTTCGTTTTATCTCACTAACAGAGGTAATCCAGTGCTAAAGTGTCGGGACCGCACAATGAGTCTCAGCTATAGAAGTTTCTCACTTATCCAGGTCCCACGTAACCAGGTTTCACTGTATATCGTTATCTGAGTATCCACAACACAAGCCTTCTTGAGCTTACTGTGGGACTTAGTCAATCTGTGTAAGAATGTCCTATAATATTTATTTATTTATTCTTACTTACTGTAAAACAAAAAAGGTTCCGCGACATATCCTATTGCTCTTATATTTGCATGGTATGTAATGCAGCAATCGTGAATTATTTAATCGCATCAAATATATATCGAAGTCATAGGTTGTTCTCAGCCAATTGAATAATTATAGAATTAAAAGATGTGACGGGTCAACACCGAAATGTGTTTCCAACACACGTGGTTCCACGACTGACATGGCGTGGCGCAGGAAAGCAAATGAAGATAGCGTTTCGGAGATTATTGCTAGAGTATAAAATGCTTCTAATTTAGTAGATTTTTGCGATTTTAGACTTTGGCCCATTTTTGAACTTACCCCTAAGCATAATTTAGATTTTTTGAAAGTTTTCATGTAACAATCACAGTTGTCTACAGCTCATTGTGCGTAATGAGTTCTTACTGGGCCCAAAATTAGATCATCAATAAGAACTCAGCTCAGTAAGCTCAGTAACTAAATTGACCTTTGTATGTCAATCAAGTGTTCGTATTTATAATACGAGTGGACGGAATTTCTGGAAGATCTTAAATTTCTATACATTAAGAAAGCAGTGATCCATGCTGCTATCAATTATTGAACACCAGCTTCGCTTGGATTATTATTCAACATCAAACGGAACGAAACATTCAGTTTCCTCAGTCTAGAGAGCAAGAAATCAGACTACTTAGAGTACTTAGTGAAGTTTATCGGCGTGAGTATGGCTTAGCGGATTAGTAACGAGTTGCGAGATGACTTAAACTTATATATACCATATTTACTTATCTGACTCCAGCATTACCTACTTAAAGAAGGTGTTTAGAGTTCCGCAAATTTTGAAGTTAGTAGAATTTATTGTGTGTATATTGGGAAAATTATAGATAGTTACGATTTGATAAAGAATACATCGAATAATAAGTACCTATTTAATGCTTAGAAATAAAAGAGCTCAATTGCTAGAGCGATGGGCTGGTATCCCGACCCGGAGCCGCGAATTAGAGTCTCGAGCGGGTCAGTGAATTTTTCTACTTTTCCTCTATTTCTAAATATTGTGGTATCGGTTGCAGACGTTTCTGCTTAATACCAAATTATTTTAATACCTATGTTATTTATAAACATACAATACTAAAGTACTGATTTGAAATCAACCTAACTTGAAATCAGTCATACATATACAGACAAAAAGCGGATTCAGAAAAGATTTACGTTGTAGTAAACTGTTGTGATGATAATGAGATGATGTGACTTATGATGACTCATGATGAATTGCATATTATGTATACGTATCTGTGTATTCTATTTGTGTAAGTATTAACTGAATTATTAACTATATTATGTTAAGAACCTGATGTATCAATTAAATTTGCCATTGTTCAACTTTTACTGTGTAAGTAATTAATAAGTTTCAATTTGTTTATGCCAAGAAAGCTGATAGGTACCCAAGTAATATTGAATTAAATACGCCCTCACAATAATGGAAAATGTCACAAAGGCACAAATGATTTAACATTAGGTACCTATTCTCCTACACAAGGGGTGACTCACATGTCATTTGCTTTTGTTGAACAAATTGCAACATCACAATCAAAGTGAGCTAAATTAAGCTTTCACTATTAAAGGAGGTACATTTACAAAATCTTTGATCAACAGACTGTCTCATTACTTCAACTATGATTAAACTGTTTATGGGTTTAATTAGATACTGGGTTAACATTTAAAGACGACTCAAGTTCTTTATTTTTTTTTTATTAACAGTTGCCTACCTATTCATTGAAACCTAACTAAAGTCCCATCTACATAGTTGAGTACATATTAAAGCTTTACGAGCATTTAAAATAATAACAGATATCAATACTACTCAAAGAGTATATTCGATTCAGTCACTACCAAATACCTTTTAACCAAGATATAACTAGTAATTAATTAATTTGATCGAAAACTGTTAGCGCGGCATTCAGATTATTAATTATTATCGAGTATATAATCAGGCAAAATGACAATAAGTGGAACCCGTGGGTACAAGAATCAGCAGTTTCTAGCGGCTTTAATCAATCGATTAACCGGGTTCTGTGCTAGCGAGTACGAAAATTTAAAATCTAAACACTATTATGAAAGCAGAAAAAGGAACTAAAATGAGCACAGAAGAAACAAAAGCAAAAGTAAAGAATGGGAACTATCTGTGTTGTTCGTTTATATTTTTTTTATCTTGCTCGCTTTATTGTGCTGAAGCACGGGCCTTTCTTCGGATCGAGCCCTTATCTGTCGCTAAGAGATTTATTTGCACGACCCTAGTTTCAGAATAAAGGTGTTTCCACAACATTCGCTTCGACTTGCAATGGAATAAAAAAAGTAGAATAAATTAATGTCTTATAGTAAGTTTTTTTTATTTAAGCTAGTTTTTAATTTCTTTTAGTAATACCACTGTATATATCTAGATTTTATTAAACAGGTAGGTATATATATATCGCACGAATTTAATCATTTGAATTAGTGTGATGATGTCATCAAGCCAGTTTACTATTTATTGCTAAGTAAGGTAATTTTAGTTCATAAATTATAGCATTAGGGTTGATTTGAGAGTTCAGTGACTCTGACAGTAAATTATGTTTTATCCCTTTCTTACACATTCATAAGTCAAAATAACAGACAAGGACAAACGATAATTAGCTAATTGAGGTTTGCATCGCGTTTATGAATAAGAGGGTTAATATATGCATATTTTTCTAATATATAGGAGCCTCATTTAACGTTGGACTTTGACAAGATAGCAGTGAAAGCCCACAAAGTAACTAAGAACCGATAAATGTGGAATAAGGATTTTTAAATTGCTTTAAACTTTTAAGGGTAAGTCGTTGAGTAAAGAAGAACGAAGAAGAGCGTAATATTTTCTGTATTATCTACATATTTTAATGTATTAAAACTGGAGTTTGTAAATGCACCTTTATGTAAGTGTTTTACTTCTTAAGGAGAAACTTGTGTTGACTATGGGATTTTCGAAAAGGGGCGCTTATTTATCCCTTTAGCGCACGCTCGGAGGATGTTGAATATCTTATTATATTAGGCACCTTCGCGTTTGTGTAAAAATTACGCTCTGTTTTGAACGTTAGCTACATGTTTTTAGGTAAAAGGGTTACTTGTTAGTCATAAAATACTGTATTTTAAAAGTTCAAAATAAGTTGAATGTTCAATTCATAAGTTTTTAATGATGTCTTTGTACATAGTTAGACGGTTTAGTATTGAAACGACTCAAAGAAATAGGATCATACTACTTATTGTTTCGTTTTTTTTAGCATTAGAAAAATGATAACAGTCTTCATGTGTCTTTTTATTGAAAACTATTGAAGAATGCTTTTAAAAATTAGTTTACCTTACTTATGAAAGCAAATTAATGCAAAAGATCGTATAATAATGATTTATAATTGTTACAAATCTTATGTAGTTAGTTTTTAGGATAAGCATATTATTTTTCAAAATTGTTTTAAAACAAAAAGGCACATCAAGATCGCGCACCTTGCTAAAAAACCGAATTATAGTTTTAAGGTATTTCGATTCAACTAAAAAATAATTAAAACGGTTACCTACATCTGAGCACATCAAGGTTTTTGATATTTTGTCCGCAATAAATAAAATAGATATAAAAATCCAAAGTACAGTAGAGATGTCGAATATGGACCCTATAACGGCACAACATAGCTTACCTACTTTATAACTTATATTATAGCATTATCTAGAAATAATCATCAACAACTTAAAAGCTAAATATAAAAATAAATAATACTAAACTTAAAATAAACCTACTTAAAAATTAAAATCCAAATGAACTAAGTCTTTGATAAAAGTCTCATTCAAATTATGTTTTTTGAAGGTAAGGTACCTACCTAAATATTATATCCATCGTATGATGGATATAGTAGGTATAGTGTTGACTCCATAACCCGTAGGGGTTATGGAGTCAAGACTAAAATTGTATAGGTATTCTATACCGGTTACCTAATTTAATACAAAACAACTATGTAAGTATATTTAAAAATGTATTGTACTTACCTAATTTAATTTCCGAAAATTGACGGCCGAAAGACCATTTTAAATGAACCCGTATTAAAAACTGAACAAACTGAAAAATAATTATTAATCGCCTATCTCAACAAACTACATCATCGTTATTGTTTATATTTTAAGTAGTGTAGCAAATTTATTAGGAATGGAAAAAATATTACAAGATTGCCACGTTTTATTCGGAAAGTATAAATAATAGACTTTATAATTTACAGTTTAAAATAAATAAGTAAATACCTTGTCCACACAAAATCATAGATAGTATAAAAAAATAAGTGCCACCGAAATCAGCTAAGTCTTTCTTGTTCCCTACTTTATAATTAACAGTTTAAAATAAATAAGTAGACACCTTGCCCACACAAAATCATAGATAGTACAAAAAATAAGTGCCACCGAAATCAGCTAATTCTTTCTTGTTCCCTACTTTATAATTAACAGTTTAAAATAAATAAGTAGTCACCTTGCCCACACAAAATCATAAATAGTATAAAAAAAGGTAACTGCCACCGAAATCAGCTAAGTTTCAGAGTCAAGTAATTTTTAAGATGTAGTGTGACACCGAAATCAGTCTTATGAACTAAAAGGCTATCTACCTGGCTAAGTCTTTCTCGTTCCCTAATGGTACCAGTAAGGAACAGGCTGCGAGCAATAAGAATGTAACAATAATTTAATTTTTTATAAAATGCACACAGAAAACTGTTGAATGGTTTAGCGTTCGCTTTAAATTGTAAATTTTGTTGAATTCGTTAAAAGGATGGACACTTCCCTTGAGTTGTGGGGTAGAGCTGCGAACCGACCACGTTCAGTTCAGACTGATGTCGGGAATAGGCTTAGGCCAATGGTGCGCTGCCCATGCTCAGGCTGATGTCTGAATCGTTGACCGAACTATGTCAGGTAACGTGGCGTGCGCCTTGTGGTGTGGCTAGCTCTCCGGCTATTGGTCCGTGTCCACAAAGGCAATGGTAAAATGTTCCCGAAAAAGAAAACTGCGGACGAAGAGAAAGGCCACGCTAAAATAAAGAAATGCAAACAAATAATAAAATAAAAGATTCGAACACTTACCCGCGACAAAAAGCGGTTTTCCCAATTGCAAAAAGGATATTCAATGAACGTTTAAAAATTGCGCTAATGATATAGGCAGAATTGACACCAACTTCATTTGGAAGATCAATGAATCTCGTGTCTGTTGTCAAACCAGACGTCGTCGGGAATTAAGTCAAAAAGAAAAAAAAAAAGGTTTCTACCAAAGCGTATCGCTGCAGTAGGTAATACAATTTACTCATTGAATGTATTGTTTTTACAAAATGATTGTCTTTGTAAAAATTATAGTTGACGTTTTTGTACCAATTTGTCTCTTTCAAAAGTTGCCTGAACACTCGTGTTTCGTTATGTCACACTGCTGCACGTGATTGATTTAATAAAACTTGCACAAGCTGGCTCTAACTATTGGCCATAAATAAGTTTTCAGAAAGCCTATCTACTTTTAAAATTCCAGTTGCATTTTGTTATCGTTATAAAAATTACGATCTTTTAACGATTAGCTCATAAATGTGCACAAATTAAATTGTGCTAATATATAATGGAAATGAGAGCGTTGAGAAGTGTGTGTGGTGTGAGATTACAAGATATAATTAGGAACAGTGTAATAAGGGAAAAGTGTGGACTGAACGAAGATGTAGTGACAAAAATTGAGAAAGGTATGTTGAGATGGTTTGGACACATGGAAAGAATGAGTGAAAGAAGGCTGACAAAGAAAGTGTATAAGGGAGAAGTAGAAGTTGGAAGGGGCAGACCTCGGCGGACTTTCTCTGATCAGATCGGGGAAATCCTGAAGAAAGGCCAGGTCAAGAGCACCCTAAACCGGCGAGCGTGTATGAGGAATGTTATGAAAGTAACGGAAGCGAAAGAAGTATATCAGGATCGTAACAAGTGGAAATCCGTGGTCTCTGCCTACCCCTCCGGGAAATAGGCGTGGTTATATGTATGTATGTATGCAATATGTAGTGCCAAATTCGTATCGTATCAATAACCAATCATGTTAGGATTTTGAAATATAAATGCCACTCTAGTGTTTCAAAACGAATATTCTAATTTTTCATATTTATTTGTAATAGACTGAAGTGTATACTAATAATTGCACAGTATTTATTTTATTGTCGTAGTATATATTTTATTACTTTCCTAATATTAGGTTTCTTCTTCTTCTTCCTCGCGTTATCCCAGCATTTTGCCACGGCTCACGGGAGTCTGGGGTCCGCTTGACAACTAATCCCATGATTTAACGTAGGCACTAGTTTTTACGAAAGCGACTGCTATCTGACCTTCCAACCCAGAGGGAAAACTAGGCCTTATTGGGATTAGTCCGGTTTCCTCACGATGTTTTCCTTCACCGAAAAGCAACTGGTAAATATCAAATATTTCGTACATAAGTTCCGAAAAACTCATTGGTATGAGCCGGGGTTTGAACCCGCGACCTCCGGATTGAAAGTCGCACGTCGCACGCTCTTACCGCTAGGCCACCAGCGCTTGTTTATAGGTTTCTTAAATAGGTTTCTTTCTGGTATGTTACCTTTTTCAAGACAAACGTATAGGTCATATAAGTTCTTTATTTTGCACTATTCTTAGAATTATGTATTTTACAAGGTAAAAATGTTATAATGAAGATATACTTAAGTAATAAAATGAATAGTTTTTTTCATAGACCTAATGCCTTAAATGGATACCAACTGGATGTAGACTTACACAATTATCTATGGATATTATTATAGTCTTATCGGCCGCAATAAAAATTACTTTACCTAACAAGGGCAATGGGAGATCATATGTCATACCCTTGGGACCGCAAAGTATCTAATAAACTTAGTCTCATCCGCGAAGATGCCAGACGCGTCGGTAGCGTTGTGTGGTCCTTGAAACTTTGCCATAACTCCGACAAAGAGGTCCTGGACATAACCGTTAAAGTATGCATGAATGTTATGGGGCCGATGTCGAAATATTTTTACAAAAAATATCTGGAGTTCTATTGAGTTTAAAGCATATAATCAAGAGTTCCCAGTTTTAAAAACACATAAATACGTTGTACCAGTACCACATTTATTTCACAAAATAACTTGTGTTTTGATTTTTAATACACTTCAAAGTTTATTCTAAGACGCAATTTTGGTATTTTTAAGGCATGACAAGCAAAGTCAATCACAATAATAATGGCGTACATTGAAGATAATATTTATTTTGTATGAAAAAGAGGAAGTATAAAGACTTGATAATTTTTTAAAGTTATTACAATATGTGTGTGTGTGTTATTAATCGTATTACTTATTATTATTACTTAGTCTGTAGCTCGTATAACGAAGACATTGTCTCGCCTTTACTAAAATTACTATCCGTAAAATGTTGCAACGTATAAACACCGGGGCGAGAAGCAGATGTTTACCATCGTAAAGTTAAATCGATAATAGTAAACTAATATCGGTATCTACTCGTTACGTTAGCGATCGATAAACCAATTTCAGAGCACTTGAATCCAGCTTGACATATGAATAAAAAATTGTTGCACTTCAATTCGCATTCGCAAAATGATGTAATTTTGTTAACATTCGCCCGTGCCTCACGCTCGCTCCAATACTGATACAAACAAATACGAGCGAAATGCACGCGAGAATAAAAACAAAAGGACATCATTTTTATATTAGCTCGTTATTAAATAAGTTCGAATTAGCCTCCTAAAAGACTTAGAAAAAACGATGAAGTGGCTATGCCTAAGTTGTTTGTGTTTCCTCGACTTGGCTGGGGTTGGCTGCCGTGCCTCCAGATACAGTTTTTATAATTATTTATGTGTGTACAAAGTGAGCTTTTAAGCAAACTCCTAAAATGTTTTATTACTTATTTAAGAGGCGTTTAAGTATGACTAATAATTAAATATAATAATTTCTTCTTATATTCAGATTACTTACATGTAACGGTTATATAACTCGGAGTTACATAAAACAAAATTGGTACCTAGGTAGCTTATTTATCTAGTTATCACCCATTAGTTAAAACAAACTTCATATTTGAAGGGTACAAGGAAAGAACATGTCTAGTCACTTTTTTCGGAAAAGGAGATTTTTATCTCAAAATGAAGAGCTCTTAATGAACTCTTAGTTATATTATATCTTTTGCTACCACTGTATAATAAATGTAACACAACTTATTTTTTAATTCAATAATACCTGGTCACGAAATTACCATACGTTTTGACATTGTTCCAAATTTTAAAACCGCGATTATTCAAAATGTTACTAAAGTGACTAGATATTATGTTCTTTCCATGCACCCTTCATTTATACTCACCCGACAACAACATTCAGCCATACAGCAAAAGTAAACTGACAAGCATTAGGTAATAAAACTTGCCCGTCCTCAGGCCATAGGCAAAACTCAAATAATATGCTTTATTCCGTTCATTTTGAATTCCGGACATGCTTTTATCTGTCCTCCCTTTGTTATGGTCACATAAGAGTTATGTATGAATAGTACAAGGATACCGTTGAGATATTAGGTACTTAGATAATAAGCCCGCCGCGGCTTGAAGACAGATCGAGTGCTGGCTCACCGGTTTATTTAGGCAGTTGATAAAATAGTTGCAAAGAAGCGGTTTAAAGGTATGGTGGGAAGGTAAATGATGTGGTTTTTAACATAAATAATCGTGTTTCATGAAGCATTAAATAAATTGATCTCATTTTCGACCAAGCTTTTGAAAGGTAAATGCGAGTAACTATGTATGAGAAAGGAGATTACTGAAATCAAATAATGAGCTAAAAGGTATTTGAAGTTTCACGTTGGCCTGGTATGTACAGTCAGCAATACTATTAGCTTAGCACCTTTTCACACAAATGTATATGCAGCGGGGTACCTTTTCTGTGCAGCGAACTGTACATGACATGGGAATCATGGGATAAGTATCATCGGTCTTTATACTCGTATATTTAGAAAATAACATTAATAATAAATGCTACTTTTCCCTTTCGAAGATATTATTTCCGGAAATATTCACTTTACAAAAGACAGGGATGAAGCGAATAAACGTTATATATATATATAACCTAACCTACGTAAGGTTCACAAGTACACAAGCTATTTACTTACGCAAGTTATTTTCAGTTGAATGTAGATATATACTGTACATTAACTTACTATACCTACATACTTGGTTTTGGAACCAAAATTTTCAGTTTTATAAATATTTCAATAGGTATTCGTACATAATACATCAAACTGATCGGAGTGTCCTTTCAGCCCTTTCCAATTCCAAAACCAAACCATGGTATAATAATATACTCCGCCTGGTACTCTCTTCCGACTTGACCTTGACCACGTGACTGACACAAGCCTACGTGATCATGCGACAGCGCTATATGATAATATGCGATAGCGCTATATAAAGTGGCAATGTTATTGTGACGTAGGCTTGTGTCACTCTGGGAAGAGAAGACCATGTTTTATTAGACTATGAACCAACCCAAAAAGCTGATTCCAAATGTTAGTTTCATACATTCTAGGTGATTAGATGTGTCCACTTTAAACTTAGCATATTCAGCGAATGTGATTAATGTGAATATGGGAAAGGGACAACAACCTGTATTATAGATTATCACTTAAGCATGTATGCTTACCTGTAAGGACGGTATTCTGTGTAGCCGTCGGCGTTGACACAAACAGCAGGAGAAAAGCAATTAAAGTTCTTCCAATAGACTTTACACTATACATTTTGTATATTATCTACCTATCTATGAATATATTTACAATAAACGTAGATTTTTTAAGAATTCGCCTGATTTTATTCTGTATTCCATTCTAGAGCGCCGCAATTTCGTCCAAATCTGTAACAAGTAAAGGCTAATTAATTTTTGCAATTACTGCTAAGCTTATGTTTGTGAGGGATTTCGCTGCGCTAAATGGGATACAAACAAAACAAAAAGATGTAAGTCTTCAATTGTTTGACATAATATAATATAATTAGTGATAGCGGTACACAAAGAAATTCAGGAAAATGCTGCAAATGGTGTTAAAGGTATGAAAATCGGCACGATTGATCTTTAGGACATTTGAATCAATTTGACCCGAAGCACCAAAAAAAGGAGACGAGTTTTGACATGACGTAGGGAAGTCCGGGTAAAGCGAACACCCCAGGCAAAGCGAATTCGGGCTCCCAATCCTAAACTCTTCGACTTTGTCGCACCACGCGCCTATATGATGTTCAGGATCCTTCGCTCTATGAGCGGCAAGCGTCATAGGGAGCGGTCGCTGTGAGCGTCGTCGGTGACAAGTCAAAATGTGTTTTTAGTGCAAAATATTCGATTTTGAAAGGTATACAACAGCAGGTAGGTAGGTAGGAAAGGTACATTGTATATTATTTTGTCACAGTAATTATCTCGAATTTTAATTCAAGATGCTTGTATTGTTTATTAAAGTATCTTCCTTTTACAACGCATTTCTTTTAAAACAATCCAACGGTTATTTTTTTTTAATTATTAATTTCTTTAACAGACTGAATGGGCAAAGTGGATCGGGCAAAGCGGATAGCGTGTTCACTTTGAATTTATTAGGTAATTTTTTTTATGATAATATTTTGTTACAGATGGTATATAAATATCAAAAAAAAAAGATCGATAATGGCTCCTGGCTAACAGACGTCATGGAAATGGCTATCAGAACGTGGATTCGCTGTGTTAAAATGTCTTCAGAAGTCCCGTGAAGACTATGCTTATGAAATCAGTGAAAATATATCAAAAGTTACTTGTGACAGCTTTTTCTAATTAATATTATTGAAATGATCTTATGTTGATTAATTTTCACTTAGTTATTAAGTTAACTAAGATTTTATGAGTAATATTTGCTTTGCCCGGGGGCCTGTTTCACTTTGCCCGGCACCCTGGGCAAAGCGAATAAAATATCTTTTTTTACGTTTTGTTCAAAAATTGTAGCAACTATTAAACATTGGAGGCTAGTGTTGTTTTAAATTAAAAGATTATTAAATAAAGACTTATTATTGTTACTTTTTTCATTTCTTCCTCGTTAAATTTTTCTGTTATGTTAAGTCAAAGGTAAAGGTGTTCACTATGCCCGGACTTCCCCTACTCAATCTTTTTTTGTATAGGATAAAAAAAGTTAAGTTTAGAAACCTATCGTGTGTGGTACTAAACGAAAGGGCTTTCTGAGCCGTTTCTAAAAATATACCACATCATTACATTTAAGTTAGGGTTCCGTACCTCAAAAGGAAAAAATCGGAACCCTTATAGGATCACTCGTGCGTCTGTCTGTCGGTCTGTCCGACCATTCCTCCTTTATCTCCGAAACTACTGGGTCTAAAAATTTTGATTTACATATAGATGACAGGAAAACCTATTACAAATGTGCAGTCAAGCGTGTGTCGGATTTAATGTACGGAACCCTTGGGATGCGAATCCGACTAACACTTGGCCGGTTTTTTCTTTTTTTAAACGTTAATTTTATTTTTCCATTTGAGGAGTTCGCTTAATTCCTTATAGATCCCATCATCCGAACTGGATTTGATGAAAATGGACCAACTTTGTACTAAACACTTTTAAACATAAAAAAAATATTTCCCAAATCTGTTTACAAAACGGAGCTAAACAAACAACTATTATGCAATATTTTTATAAATTCCATATATATATATTATGTACTTAATGAAATAATAATTAAGTATCTTCTCACGTGCTTATAATGTTTAAGCTAACAATGGATTAATAACATCGCAAAATATATAAAAACAAAGCACCGCACCTGCTTCAATTATCGCATACCTATCTCAGATGATGCAAATTAGGTCACTGAATGACAAAAGGCAGAGAATGCAAAGATAAGGTAAAATTCTTTCACTTGTATGAAAATTGACGGTATTGAAAATTCAGGTGTTTTGTTTCCAACATACCTAGGTACTTATACATGTATCTCTTCAAATATCTATAGACGGTTTGACTAATTCTACTGCTTAGTAAGTTGGTAAAACGAGTGATGAAATGAACGTTCAAATCGCAATAGCAATGCTGCAACAAAAGACTGTAATGTACTTTTCTACTCCTCGACTGCAATGCTTGAATTAAGATTTCATATACCAAAGTGAAATCGCATACTTTTTCCACTATGGGACCCCAACTCAACAATAATATTCATTTCGATACAGTTTAGTCAACTATAATATTCATTTCGATACAGTTTAGTCAACTATAATGAAATTGATCAATCGAAAGCGCGGAGCAAGTACCAGGGCCTCATGAGTTACGAGAAGGTGTCGTTGACCAACCGGCCGGGGGCGCGGGGGCCGAGTCGCATACGAGTATGAAGGTATCGCGGCTGCTCGCGCATCTTAGCTGTATACTTTTGGTTTTTTTAACTACATTTATGATTCTTCTACTAGTTTTAAGTATTTTTTGTTGACTCGTAGAAAAAGTATTGTATACAATAGTGATATAATCAAGCTTTTCAATCTCGTACCTTACTTAGGCAACTCAGCAAGCTTCGTTGCCTAAACACGGTACCTACTCGACTGAAAAGCTCTCCATTATATCACGATTGTATAAAATACTATATCAAGATACCTAATTAACAATAGAAGCACCCATTTGCAACTGCAGCGCTCCTTCAGCAAAATTTCATGCTTTTTTCCTGATGGGATTGTACTTTAACCCAAAAAACCAGATCCTTGAAAGAAAGAAAAAAACTATTTGACTATATAAGTACCATTAGGTATAACTCCCATGTATATACCGCTTCAAAAGGGACATAATTATATAACTAGTATGTTCAATAATAATAATTTAATATTTGTATTGCACTGTTTTTGAGATTGATGTAATTGTTTTGCTATTAAATATACGTCAAACCTCTTAAAATGCTACCCTCAAAACATTTTGGAATAAATTATATCACGATTTTCCATTTAACTTATTTTTTCTTGAATCAATGACCTTAGCTACGGAATATTATCATAATAATTATCTCGACATTTTCCTCGTGCTAAAATTATAATATAGGTACCTACGATTAATTAAACGTGAACATTGTAGTGAAATTATTTTCTGCTATTTTAAATTCGATTATTTTAGCGTAGATGTTACAAATTCAAAAGCATTTTTAACCCCAGACGCAAAAAGAGGGGTGTTTGTTTGTCGCCAATGTCTGTCTGTCTGTCTGTGGCATCATAACTCTCCAAAGGATGGACTGAGAGAAAGCGAGTTTCCTTGCAGAGAAGTTTTGTTGAGTTCTTAGCCATGTTTGATAGGAATAGATCCGGAAAAAATAACGTGGAAGCAAGCCTTTACTGGTATTGTCTTCCTATATATCACGCTCATCTAAAATAAAAACGGACTACCTACTACCGGACTAAAGCTATTTTGCAATTTTTCGTCACAGACTGTATCAAAGCTAAATTTATTCAACAATTTCGTTCGAAAACCGATTCCGAACCTGCGAGAGGAGGGCAAATCGGCACAACTGAGAATGATGTAGCACGCTGTATATGACACGCCATTTTCTTGAAATCCGGTACCCGTAAACTTTCGAGTACTCAACGACCCGGATTTACGGACCCCCATTTACTCTGTACGACACTTCAACGGTATCCCTTCTCAAATAGAAACAACGACAAAATGTTTTTGACGGGTTTTTTCCCTTCTTTGCTTGATTTTTTTCTAGGATTGTCTTACTTGAATCAACATTTAACTATTAGTACACATTGTTTATATCGGCGCATCGTGCATCGCCTCCGCATATCTCAAGAACACATTATCACATACGATAAAGAAGATTAAGTTTTGGACCTCATTTTATTAGTGATTTGACGAAACTACGGACTAACGGGGTAATTAAGCCACATGCGAGTATAAATTTCTATTTAGATTACGCTTGAACCACCGCAGTATCGGCTCCAGCTCCCATTATAGCGATAGCGGTACGCCAAAAAACGCTGCAAATGGTGTTAAAGATATGAAAATCGGTACGATTTATCTTTAGGACATTTAAAATAATTTGATCTGAAGCACCAACAAAAATAAAAAAAGCGAGAGGAGCTATGACAACCTCTTTTTTTGTATGGAATAAAAAAATATGTTTAGAAACCTATCGTGTGTGGTATTAAACGAAAGGGCTTTCTGAACATTTGAGTAATTTTTTTTATTATAATAAAAATAATTTTCAAAACATACCAAGTTTGGGCTTCTCCAGATACAATACCGATAAAAAAAATTGTAAAATATACCTCAAATTATACCTAATATCCTCATATCTAATCTTAATAAAGCAATTTTGAAAATACTTATATTTGTTTTTTTTTAATTTTTCAATTTTACAAAGTATAATAATACCACTGCTGAATTACTCAATACGAGTATAATGTCATTCGGGTAAAATAAGAGTATTGAAACTTGGTTTACATGTTCCTTTGGTAATATCTACGTAAGCTTTAAGAAAAAGTACTGATGAATGGGGGGTGGAGAACTCGGGCAAAGGGGGAGGGGGGGGGGGTGTTAAAGGTGAGTTTTTTTTTAGTTAATTCTTACATAGATAATTTTTACTACGACTTATAGATTCCGAGATATAAGCGACTTTCTGGAAACACCGTTGTATATTAATTTTATGCTTTCTATTTATATATTTAATTGAAAGATTCATAGATTATAAAAATTATAACAAATTATAAAAAAAATACTAAATGTAAATATTTTCAAAATTGCTTTATTTGAAAATATTTACAAGCAATTTTGAAAATATTTACATTTTATTAGGATATTAGGTATAATTTGAGGTACCTACATTTTACAAAAAAAAAAATTGAACGGTATTGTATCTGGAGAATTATTTTTATTATAATAAAAAAAAACTGAAATGTAATGATATGATATATTTTTGGAATCGGCTCATAAAGCCCTTTCGTTTAATACCACACACGATAGGTTTCTAAATTTTTTTTTTAATTCCATACAACAAAAAGATGACGTCATAACTCATCTCGATTTTTTTTATTTGTTGGTGCTTCGGGTCAAATTGTTTCAAATGTCCTAAAGATCAATCGTACCGATTTTCATACCTTTAACATCATTTGCAGCATTTTACTGAATTTCTCGGTGTACCGACAGCGCTATTAAGAATTTCTCGTTTCCTCAAAATTCTAAAAGTCCACGACAATCTTCATCATTTTGGTGTAACAATATATTTGCCATTCAAAATATCCATTTGTACCTGTGAAAGTTTTCTTTTTAACTAAACAGGTAGGTCCCTAAGTGTATTAAAATTTAAACACACTGAAACATGTAGAAATATATAATATATGAATGAATTATTTACGTATGTCAAGATCAAGATCAACTGAATGTTTAGTATTTTTTATATTTTTTCACGGTTTTCTGTCGGAGTCAAATAAAAGGTACGATGACGACCAAAGCGAGGAGAAGCGTGTTAGGTTGACTGTGACCAAACCGCGCGCGACTCGCGACGACGACCGAGCGATGTGAGCGTGCAGGGGTAGCCAGCCGGCGAGCGTCAGAACTGACTTTACGTATTTTATAATCTTAATAAAAAAAAAGGTTTTTGTATTACATCTACCGCTAAGTCAAACCTGGTTTACACTGATATAATTTTAATTACAATTATTTAAAACTAGTTTTCATCAAAGTACTTTGCGAAAACTAGTTTCAACTAGTAGAATACGCGTTTTCACTGAAGCGATATGGAAAACCAGTTTTTAACTAGGAAAAACGCGTTTTCACTAAAAAAAGGTAACATGTTTGTTTACAAACTGGTAAAGTCATTACACTCAATCTCAAAAAAATCTATGCTACTTTGCTAATACTGTCAGACAGTAAATCATTCAGTCAAATTCATATATTATGTATTCTCATTTCTTTTATTGACTTCATTTTGTTTTCCTTTTGTAAGAATTTGATATGTTTTCTGAAAGAGCTACGTATTTGTATGATTTCATGTACATATATTTGTTTATATCAAATTTCTATAAAGTACCTACTGTGTATAATTGCATGAATTCTATAGTAATTTAAATTGTATTTTTCTTATTTACTCGTAATGGATGTTAATTATGGATGAGGTAATAATGTTTTGAAAAGACGTGTCCCGCCGAGATTGTTACCGCTCCCATATTGGGATACCCTCCTCCAATCGAGGGGGGGATTTAAATCTTCTCGAGATAGAGGTGTACAGGATTGGTGCCGGTGTAGCTTTATTTGACGTTCATAAGCGCATTGTAATATGCCTACTTGAATAAACTAACTTTCATCTTTTTATCTTTATATTATCGGTACTATAAGCGTTTTGCAGCGTCAAAATTACCTCAGAGCTCAAACTCGAATATCATCGAATCCTCACTGAAGAGAGCAAGAAAGGCAACAAAGTAACAGTATCTACAATGGATAAAAGGGCATAGTGGATCGAGAAGAAACGGTGCAGCGAATGAACTGGCCAAGAAAGCGCCAAGCGTTCAACCCTATTACCCTATTTATTTTTCACTTGTACTCTAGCGTAGCGTTGTTAATACCTAGTTGTCAATTCAATATTTAGGGAGTAAACTTTTTTTAATACACTTTCTGACCTTCGTCAGCAGTTCCAGTTCATTAAATGATGTTTTTACGAGAGCAAATACTTACACCAGCGGGCTCAGCACGGTTCCATTTTTATCGACTATCACTATGCCCGTCACTTTCGCACTTACATACTTGTTAGAACGTGACAGGCATGGTGATAAACGATAAAAATGCGACCGTGCTACTAGGGCAGTAAAAATACTCGTATCACTAAATGTGCTTATTTCAAAATAACAGAATAGGGCTCCAATAAATCTTAACGCAATATTTTGTAATGATAACTTAATAATTAAAATAAAAAATCTAGTGGTAGAAGTTACCTATATTTAAAAAATATGATGTACCTGTTTCCTTAAGGTGTTTACGTGGTAATCATTTAGTCGGGTTTACCTCAGCAGTCTTTAAATGTCATTTTTACGTTTAGCACTTTGAAATAACATTTTAATGTTAACAAAGCTATGCCGCAGATTTGCGAAAGTCAACAGCCTACAATAAAGATTAACGGATTAGTTCAGGGCCCGACCTGACGCGTACAGGCTATACCGGATTATTATAAATGGTCCTTCAAGATAACTTTTGAAGGAGTCATCTTGGATTTTCCTCCTTTTTCCGTCTTCCACCGACGTTGTGTGTGCTTGATAAACAAAATGATCTCGACTCGGGAATAAATTACTTTGTATCTTTATTTTTCTTTTTCCAGGGCAATCATAATGTGAATATTTGAGTTGATGGCAATGTTTTGATTGTTTCGGTTTCAAATAAAGGAGAACATTCATGTTTTGTGATGTCTGGAAGTTTCTTTGGTGACTAAATTATGTTCTACCTTTTCTTACCATTTGACAAGCTAAAGGTCATGGAATTACTTAAATAATCTGCTTGAAACTTGCGAGACAGATATTGAAGAACATTTATATGTAACCGAGTACAAAAAAAAACTCCAAGTATTGGCAGATTTTATTCAGTTATTCTACCTGTAGTCAGGTAGGTATATTGAATATTTTATGTAACAGAGTCCATAATATAATAACGTCAGGTTACAATCAAGTCACTAAGTACCTCCACAAGTTCATAGCCATAGTGAACCATATTAGTACGAAAAGAAGGTTGATTTTTGTTAAATATTTTATAGTAATTAGTGACTTTTGCTTGTCACCTGACGATAAGAAAGAAATATTTTACATAAATAAATAAAAACTGTGGACAATTTTTTTTATTGATAATGTTGGCTATTGCCAAAAATCATTAATACAATCTATCAAATTTAATAGCATAATAATAATTTAGGTTGATTTCCTCCCAACTTCCTTCTTCTCTTCCGTCCTTCCTCATTTCTTCCGAAGTCAATCTTAGAAATCGTGAAGAAAATAATTTGAGATGGGTATTTCTCACGTAGTACCAATTCTCAAGATTTGGAATTAATTATAATTTTTTAATCTATTTAACAAAAAATACAGAAGAAAAATTATTGCCACAGGTAAAATTAATAATATGTTTTTCTCTCGATTTATTCACGCAATTAGTTTCAAACTTTGACATCATGTCCTTTTTATTTGGATTCGCATCACCACGAAAAAGATAAATTAAGTAATACTGTTTGTCGTTAACGCAATCCCATAGTGAAACTGCCCCTGGCTGAAGTGTATACCTTTCTTAGGTGCGTTTATTTGTCTTATTATAAGATATCGTTTTACCAAATTTCAAGGCTAGAATTCCCTTGGTTTGGCTAAAATATTTTTTTTTTAATTGTTTTTATTTTTTGTAGCTAAACTAGTGGTTTGATTGTTTTGAAATTTGGATGTTAATTGCAACTAATATTAGTTAATTTTCAAAAAAAAATCTAGGTTGTAACTTGTTCATAAAGGCTTAAAAAAATATTTTTAATTTTTTAAACTTTTTTTTTTCATACTTGTGAGATAGCGACAACCTAAATTTTTTGTTATTTAATGCAGAATATACTATTGCATAAAATATATTTTTGGTAAAACAATCCATTTGGAGCAACAAGGTAAAAATGTCTTACTAATGCATACAGGCCGTCCTTACGTACTTTAGGGTGGTTCACGTTTGTATGGGAAAAATTCAAACCCTAGCTAGAAGAAGCGGCACCCCCTTATTTGGTCACACTTATTACAAAGATAATATACACCAAGTTTTGTAACTTTATCTCGACTACAAGGGGGTGCTTAACCACATTGAAAATTTTCAACGGTGTATGAAATCCAAAAATAAATAAAGCACCAAATTTTGAGCACCCCCTTGTAGTTGAGATAAAGTCACAAAACTTGGTGTACATTATCTTTATAGTAAGTGTGACCAAATAAGGGGGTGCCGCTTCTTCTATCTAGAGTTTGAATTTTTCCCATACAAAAGTGAACCACTCTAAAGTACGTAAGAAGGACGGCCTGTACGGTTACCATCAGTTTGTCACTGACATAAACGCCGTCGAGAACGTAATTTACTTTCTATACATCCCGTTTGCACGAATATGCGAGTGCGAGCGAGATGTATAGAAAGTAAATTACGTTCTCGACGGCGTTTATGTCAGTGAGAAACTGATGGTAGCCGTACTGTATGCATTAGTAAGACATTTTTACCTTGTTGCTCCAAATGGATTTTTTTACAAAAAAAAAATTTATGCAATAGTATATTCTGCATTAAATAACAAAAAATTGAGGTTGTCGATATCTCACAAGTATTAAAAAATAAGTAAAAAAAATTAAAAAAAAATTTTTTTAAGCCTTTATAAACAAGTTACAACCTTGATTTTTTTTTGAAAATGAACTAATATTAGGCGCAATTAACATCCAAATTTCACAACAATCGAACCACTAGTTTAGCTACATAAAAATAAAAACGATTAAAAAAAACTTTTTTTTAGCCAAACCAAGGGGATTCTAGCCTTGAAATTTGGTAAAACGATATAATAATACAAATAAACGCACCTAAGAAAGGTATACACTTCAGCCAGGGGCAGTTTCACTATGGGATTGCGGCTAGGCTAGACCCTTTATAAACGTGAATTTCAAAATTCTATTTTATATTCATATGGTTGTGAAGTAGCGGATTTTTTACATACCTCCCTAGTTATTTTGGCTATATTGGAATAGCGGTCGTAGCGCTGAATATTCGAAATATTAATTTTTACTGACAATTATTATTAAACTAGTTTATATAAATAGGTCCTTACCTACATACCTAAGGTTAATTAATCAATACATTGTAGGACATGCTTATTACACAAATTGACTAAGTCTAACGGCAATCTCAAAAAGGCTTGTGTTGTTGTGGATACTCCTTCAACTATATAATAAACAAATATATAGATATGTATAAACTAGATAGTTATAATATACATTTTTTTTCCTTTTTAGGGTTCCGTACCTCAAAAGGAAAACACGGAACCCTTATAGGATCACTTTGTTGTCCGTCCATCTGTCTGTCCGTCCGTCCATCCGTCCGTCCGTCCGTCTGTCCGTCTGTCCGTCTGTCCGTCCGTCCATCCGTCCGTCCGTCCGTCTGTCCGTCTGTCCGTCTGTCCGTCTGTCCGTCTGTCCGTCTGTCCGTCTGTCCGTCTGTCCGTCTGTCCGTCTGTCCGTCTGTCCGTCTGTCCGTCTGTCCGTCTGTCCGTCTGTCCGTCTGTCCGTCTGTCCATCTGTCCGTCCGTCTGTCCGTCCGTCTGTCCGTCTGTCCGTCTGTCCGTCTGTCTGTCTGTCTGTACGTCCATCCGTCCGTCCGTCCGTCTATCAAGACCCTTTATCTCGGGAACGCGAGGAGGTATCGAGTTGAAATTAAAACTATATACTCAAGTCTGCAGCTCCCTGAAGCTGTGAAAAAATCAAACTTCTAAATTAACGTAAAAAAAGATACGGCCGTTTATGCCGCAAAAAACGTAGATGATTATACGTCTCAAGGGAATAACAATTTATAGGGTACTTTCCGTTGACCTATAACTATGAAATTTAGCAAGTTATTACTACTAAGAAAGAAAAGTCGCTAACCATTTCGAAGAAAATAATAATTTAATCCCATATTATTTTCGAAACCAAAGTTCACAAAAATATAAATACCTGTAAAAACAGTATCAGAAACAAACAAGACACCTGGCTCTTGAGACATTTTTATCCGCAAGTAAGTTTTGTTTTTAACAAAATGCTGAAAACATTTTAGCTTTACCGACAAATCATTTTTATAAACATTTAAAGTTATTCCCGTCTTGGCACTAAAACACGGGACATCCGTATAGTGCGCCAGCCGCAAGATAAACAAAACCGAGCACCACAAATCGTCGGCGCGATAAAACACTTAAGCTTCGCACTCACCGTAACCCGGGATAAACTTCGCTCGTTCATCATGAACACCGTTCACAGACACTACAACAAACACAGCCAAAATACGCGGAAACTCTTTAAAATTTAAACAAGTTCCCAAGGTAGCACAGGCTGCGGTACCGCCAGCATCAGACCGCATCCTTAATTCATGCACACGCAACGTTTTTAACTCACAGTATCCGTTAGAGTTCAAATTGGAATCGCACGAATTAGTGACGCGTCAATGTTCGGCGCTATATTGAACGTTCGTGTGCGCTTGCTGAACGCCGCGCTCACACTACCTAAGGGCGTATCTTGACAGATCCCTATTGCGCTTGCGTGAAACGAAGTGACTCTTTGGCCTGACGGACTTATTCACGAGTTAATTAATATATCAACTTTTCTCCGCCTCTGAAGGTATAAAGTAAGTCCTTTAATAAATATTTGGCTTAGTGTCTCTTTCCTTGTGGCCGTAGCCGCAAAGTTTTGACGTTGTCGAGTTACTTAACCTCCACAATTTTCCTTTCCGGGCTAAATAACCAATTAAGGTGTTAATAAATTAATTTTCTGAGTCCGCTTGGCTGGACTAAGCACTTCTATTGACTAACTGCTAGCGGAGCTTACTAATTGGCACACTAATTACTTACTTAACTTAAGAATTCAAGTTCAATTTTTGTATTGAAGAAAAGCCTTGTATGTCTTATCTTGTGTTGTGTTATGTCTTGGTTCTATTATGTCTTTTTAAAAGAACTTCTAATGCATTTTAACTATCGAAAAAAAAATTCACTTCAAGTAAACGATATTTTTTATGACAAATGAGGATCGCTGGTGGCCGAGTAGATCTGATGTCCACAATCCCGAGGTCGCAGATTCAAATGCTAACTCGTACAAATGAGTTTTTCGAAACTTATATACGGAATATCATTTGAGATTTAACATTAGCTTTTCAGTGAAGGAAAACATCGTGAGGAAACCAACATCCATCAGCGAAAAAATTCAAAGGTGTATGTGAAGTCCCCAACTCGCATTGGGCTAGCGTGGGACTAACTTTCTCGCGCATGAGAGAAGGCCTGTGCCCAGCAGCAGGCTAAAATTATTAAAAAAAATATACTGACATAATAATGTTTGATTTTGAAGCTATCCTAACAGTCAAATATTAAAATGGTTTTATGATTTTTTTTTCTTTTTGCCCTAATTTCATGTATGTGACACGTAATAAAATTGTATGCCGATTATTATTTAATTAAAACACTAAAAAATACAGCATCAAACTGCTAAATCAGTGCTAGACGTCACATAGGCCATAACTCAAATAATAAAACCCATACATTTATGTAAATAATACAAAATATGTAGTAACAGATATCTAGGTATAATAATTAGAGATGCCCCGAATAGTGGTTTTGGCCGAATACCGAATACCGAATATTCGGCCCCTCTCTCGGCCGAATTCCGAATATTCGGCATGACAAGCGAACATTTTGAGTCACAATTATTATGAAAATGATCGCCAACAAAGCTCAACGTTACATGACGTTAGCTAAGATATATTTTTGTTGAACAGAATTAATGAATAGAGTCAATAACAAATCAGACTCATGATAAAAATAAAATCTTTTTTAACCAACAAATGCTCAAAAAATGGTCTTCGTATTTAACAACTTTCCAAGAACACATTTTAAATATACCTACATAGTTTTTGGTTATTTTTATTGTGCAATTTTTTTTTAAGTAGGTGCAACAGATATTCGGTATTCGGCCGAATAGTAGGCAACATTAGGCCGAATACCGAATATTCGGCAAAGTGGCCGAATAGGCCGAATACCGAATAGTTGCCGAATATTCGTGGCATCTCTAATAATAATTACAAATACAAATAATTATGAAAAATATTAATAAAGCATCTAGAAGGTACATAATAATATTTTGTGATATATAAATAATAAAGTATTTGAACATAAAATAATTGCTTACCCATTAAAAGGTATCGTCTTGGGTCGCACCATTCGTTTTTCGTCAAGTTCTTAAATTAGTCCTATTCTGCTTTCGTCACCCATTCTACATTCGTCACAATCGTCGGTGGCTTTCAATTTAGAATGCGTGACGCAAGCAGAATAGGACTAATTTAAGAACTTGACGGAAAACGAATGGGACGACCCAAGACTAAAAAATAAAATAAAATTCCGCCTATATCGCATACTAAAATGTTTTATTTTTATCCCTTTCCAAATCCTCCGCCAATTTGCCTAATAACAAAACAACCCGCACTGCTGATAAGTTTTTTATCAAAATAATAAATATGTAGAAAGAAATTTATTAAACAATCACTGGATAGTATAAAACAAAGTCGCTTCCGCTGTCTATCCCTATGTATGCTTAGATCTTTAAAACTACGCAATGGATTTTGATGCGGTTTTTTTAATTAAACAACAACATACATATGTATTGCATAAGTTTAAAAATAATAATACAAACCATCTATAAATAAACTTAAAATAAACACCTTATGAATAAAAACACGGCCTCCAAGTCATTGCCGATGGGCGGTTTTTTTTAATAGATAAAGTGATTCAAGGGGAAGGATTATATACAATTGTTAACCCGTGCGAAGCCGGGGCGGGTCGCTAGTCTAGTACTATATAAAGTTTTATATAGTACTAGCGACAAGGAAGAGTTCTTCCTTGATCACTTCAATAAAATAAAATAATAACAGCAACACAGTGGAGGTAGTCTTAGGTGGTTATCACACTGTATTATAGCGACATCCTGCTCGCACGTCGTGCGAATCGCATTCAGTGTGATAACCGCATTATCGCTAAAAAATAACCTTTATTTAACCTTAAGTGATTTCGATATCATTGTTGTGAAGGCATCCTACACTATTAATATAAGGGTTACACGTGTCGTACCTAACCTATAAACAATCTTGTTATGTCGGAAACAGGGTTGAGGAAGTTTGCGGTTGCGGACATTGCGGTTACATTCAAGACGACATTATTATCGTATCACAGCGTAAAGTGTTTAACAACTTATAATTAATAGTAGGTAACAATCAAACTTGTAATTTATTTAGATATAGCAAACTCGTTGCGCGATCGCGGCGAACTCGCTAAGCGCTCGCCTCGCTTTCAACTCGCTCGCAAATCGCTAGTGTGGCCCCGCTCTTATTCTTCAAAAATGTAATTCTAATTTCGACTGTAAATGGCGACTAAAGGTGACAGTCCATTTCCAACCGCAGCTGCACTACTGTTCATTTTAGTATGGAAATTGACAGTAACAGCGACGCGTTCAGTACCAGTAGTGCAGCTGCGGTCAGAAATGGAATGTTACCTTTAGTGTGTCATTCGCAAAGCAGCTGCAGCTGCATTACTGTTGCGGCATTACTGCCGCCGCTGTATCTGTCAATTTCCTTGACAAAATGAATGCCGTTCGCCGCCGCAACTGCCGCGATTATGACGTTCAATCCGTCACTCATGTTATCAAGGAAAATGACAGATACAGCGGCACAAGAATGCTGCAGCAATAATGACGAAACAGTAATGCAGCTGCAGCTGCCTTCCGAACGGCACTTTAACGTTCAATATTAACCTTTTTGTTGCTCTTTCCGTAGCTTAGAGGATTTCCCTATGTCGATGTCGGTAATTCTACAAAAATATGTTTAATTATTGCCGCGACCCATACAAAATGTATGAAAAGAGTCGTGGCAATTAGACGTAACCGCAGACATATTCTCAGAGGGATCTATATCTAAATCCCTAAAGTCTTTTCTCCTATCGATGCATTCCCTAATATTGTTTGTCATAATGATCAGTTGTCCTAACACTAAAAACCCTAATTTTGGTTATCCTAATATTGATTACTTATCCTAATGTTATTATGCATATTCTCTTTTTTGCGAGGGTCGCAGTTGAACCCTAACCTAACCCACTTTTGTGGCAGCAAGTTCTAAAACCTAACCATTTTTCAGAACCTTACATTATGGAAAATAATCGTTATGACAATTGATCGTTATGGCATGTGCCCATTAGGACAAACCAGTTAGAGCAAGTGACTTTAGGACAAACGTTGTTAGGGATTCAGAATGACACCCTTCTCAGAGAATGGCCCATGTATTATACTCGTTACGTATGTTTGTTGTATCACAAAAATCATCTAAAACAGCACCCGGAAAGGGAAATACAAAAAGCATTAGAAAACCGAAGAACGAGACCGTGTAGGTTTTGCTTGTCATGTCCTTTTTGCCCGGCTACCCCCTAACCCTCTCTGTCTTACTGTATTAATGAATATCCATAACTTTGGGTAAATGAATATTGGGGGCTGAGTAAGTTATCGCGTGTTACCTAGGGAGCGGGAGTTGAATTCACTACCTATACGTAGTTGAATATTTAGTTTTGAATTCACTTGTCACTCGTAAGGTCAGACTGCGCAACCAATTATAACTGGAACGGTTATGGAACTACTTAATTAATAATAATATACTTCTTATTATTCACAACGACGGGACTTAATCGCGTAAAATTAGGTTTTAAATTTACCTCCGACGTTTCGACGACGGCTTTGTCCCCGTGGTCTTGGAGAAGACTTGCTAAAGTTGACATCAACATCTTCTAGGCGCGCGAGTTTTGCGAACTACTCGCACTTTGATTGTTTACCTATTAACTAGGGATGTCACCGGATCGACAGTGTCGACACACAACACTAGCGATGTTAAATTTTTCAACCTGCGACATTTTTTCCGCTGACATGTTGATGAGATCCTAAGAACTTTGATTGAAATTTCTGTTTTTATGCCCCGAAAATAGTTATATTCAAGGTAGTCTCATATTCATTTGAGTTTGGTCTGATGATGGGATTGGGATCCATGAGGAATTGAGGAAACCCCTCATGCATGCATTCTCACGCCAAATAACCTAACTTCGCTACCCATGTCCAACATCGCCTGGGTCAGTTTTCAAATAGGCATTTTTTGCTGTCCCACGGCTAAAACTCGAAGTCCAATGACAACTACAATGACATTTGTATGGACGCTTCAAATGTTGGTACACAGTCGAAATAAAAATGTGTATTTCATAATAATAGTTGCAAATATAGTGTAAAAATATATAGTAAAATAAATAAGTGAATCGGTTATTTTGTGTAAGAAATTTCGCCAAAAAATATTATTGGCGACATTTATATGGCGACATTTGTACGGCTATTTTGACCGTACAGATGTCGATTGTGGCATACAAATATCGATATAGTGCCATACAAATGTCGAAAAGGCGTCATACAAATGTCATCAGGGTCTTACAAATGCCACAAAATTAATAAATAGTGACATAAAAATGTTGATACTGCAATACAATGTCGAAAAAATGCCATATACATGTCAAAAGCACATTAAAAATTGCTAAATAGTGCCATACAAATGTCGATCTTTAAACGTCCATATCTAGCTAACTATAAAAAGTAGAGTGGTGCCTCGTACAGTACCTATATTTTTAGTTCTTAAGAATCCTTCCTAAACGATGATAATAAATTTAATTTTCCAAAAATAAAAAATTGCCATACTAATGTCGAAAAAACACCCTAAAATTGACCCGCCTAATCACTAATTTAATCTTGAAAATTAGACTAAATGTTGAATTACTAAATGCTTATGGTCAGATTGGTCAGGCATCGGAATCTAGGGCGCTTAATTTATTGACAGATAGTGAGTCCTATATCGATAAATTAAATTATCAATACTTTTCCCTAATACTAGTGATGTCCGTTCGTTTGTAACTGTATATTAAGTATTTGTAAGTAGGTAAGTGTACCTACACAAAGCATATTTTATATGATCGCTAGCTTAGAAAAAAGTGACGATGAGTGAAATGTCAAAAATCCCTTTTAAATAAAGAAGAAGGGAATTTAGTTATTATTTTGTTTCATGTTTAATACTTTCAATAAAATTATATTTTTACAAACAAAACTTCGAGCGATCACTAGTACGAGTATAATGAGAAAAGCATTGATTAGTTGAGTTTATCGATGTAAGTTCTCCTTACCTGACAATAAATTACGCCCCCTAGATTATGATGTCTGCTTATGAAACAATTTTTAGTGGAATTATGATTTAATGTTACTTAAGGCGAAGTTACGTACTAAAGGAGAATTTAGGGCATGGAGTTTTTTGCCAACCCTTATTTTCAATAAACTACAACATTGATAAAGGGGTTTGATCATCATAGATACGCTCTCTGCCGAATGGGATCATACCTACTCGGAGTTACACAATAAGCGCTTTACAATTTTGTTGTTAAATTTATAAACAAGTCGTCATATAAGTAGCATGATATCAAATTTTATTTTATTTCATTAGGAATAATGAATATTGATGGTAAACAAGAAAGAGCAGTCCCTAAAGGCGTCACGCCCCGCACGCCTAATCAATTACGTCACATAATATAACAATGATACCGCAAACAAAATAGAAACACGCAAAACAAATACAATTTGCAATTTTATACTTAATACCGAACGGTACAAGGTCGAAAATAGAATTTTTCAGTAGTTGTGTTGGCGCTTTTCTGTTTGATAGTTGCCTTTTAATTAATAACATGGGGTTACTTGTTAATAGGTAAGTACATGTAATAAATAAACCTATCAATTTTTTATGTACAGTCAGCATCAAATAGATGGCCTCGGTCAAAGTGGCCAAATATATCGGAAAACTTCTTTATTTATATGGTAACAAAGGCGGTGTTATAATAGGTATAATATATTTGGTCAGTTTGGCCATCACTATATCTACTTGATTTTAACTGTATGTACCTATAAATACATCCAAGCTATGGAATATGGTATGGAAACTTAGAGATTGTAACTGAATTCTGAGTTTCTGACTGATGTACCTCTTGAATTTAAAATGAACAGGTTTTTTTTGTTGATTTGTCTGCGGTATTTACGGACCAAACCTCCAAGAAAAGAGCGTATTCCTATCTCAAAGGGCGGCAACGCACTCATAACCTCTATAGTGTTGCAGGTGTTCATGGGCGGCGGTAATCGCTTACCATCAGGCTATTCGATTCGTTTGCCTCCTATATCATAAAAAAAACAAGAAATATATTATTCATCGCAAGTTTCCGTTACGAGTTTAAATATAGAACCTTAAAAAGCTTTTAATTGTAAGTAATTCCCGTTAATAATTACAATTTTTGTTAAAATCTCTATATACTTACCCTATTTAATTTTAGGTTGATTCCCAGCAGACAGCGATTGAGTAAATTAATATCTGTTATACAAATTACCGTGTAATAGATGATTAACCTAATCACCATAATAAATAATCCTGTATTCCCTGGCGCAAACTGCTAATTATTCGCATTATGTATTTATTATGTTCAGCGCATTGTAAGCGAATTTATAACGATAAGCTTACCTTCTTAATCATAATTTTCAGGTAGGTATGTAAATATGTATAATACAAGCTACTGTAACATTCTCCCACCTCTCTCCTCAACTAACCCTACTTTACCCTACCTAGCTAAACCTAGACTAGCCTAAAATACTAAAATTTCCAATAAGAAAATCTAAAATTCTAAAAACCCTTTAAAATACCGCAATCCGTAAATACCTTTATTAGTTAATATAAAAATAATGTAAATGACCTAATTAATACTAATTAAATAAGTTAATATCTTGAATTGGATCAGTAAATTGGCCAAATGATCATCTAGTGTTTATGTAGAACCCTTCGTCGTAACCGCTAATAGTAACCGAAATCCTTTTCGCATATAAGGAAAGAGTTATGAATATTACGCCTATAAATCCTAATAATGTCAAATAATAATTAAACCGTAAATTATGTCAAAGTAAAACTTGTCCGAGATGTAAGAAAGATCATTACAAATTTATAAACAAATTGTAAGAATATCTTATTCAGATGAAATCAGTCATAAATTGTAATCATTTAATCAATTTGATGAATAAATAATAAATTATATTTTTTTTGAATTTATCTCCTACCGGGCCCTACCGTGACCAGTTACCGTGAACAGTAGAAAGTCCTTTTTGTTTGTACTTTATATTTTATATTTTCCTTTCATATATTCCCTCGCTAACCTAGCTAGCTAAAGGAAAATAATTATATTTACATCATACCAAAATATTTTATTTTTTAACTATTATAATGCGTACAAACTTACTTTATCTACTGTCACGCCCGGATGAAGTCAGGTCCCTAGGCTAAATAATACCTATTTTATTTTATTTTATTTTTAATAGGTATTCCTAAGCACCATGTGATATTTTATTTACCAGCGTTTCATAAACTGATTTCAGAAGAGAAGAAACGCCAAGAAACTCTTCTGAATATACTTTTAATGTATGGGATACTGAAACAATCTTAATTTTAATCATAAATGAGAGGAATAATTAACTCTAAGGAACAATTTACCATATTTTATTTACCAGCGTTTCATAAACTGATTTCAGAAGAGAAGAAACGCCAAGAAACTCTTCTGAATATACTTTTAATGTATGGGATACTGAAACAATCTTAATTTTAATCATAAATGAGAGGAATAATTAACTCTAAGCAGAGTTGGGCAAAATTTATTCGAATAACGATTAAAATTAACCGATTTAATCGCGAGCGACGATTAAAAGTGGCGATTAATTAGTTTTATTCGAAGAGCTTCGATTAACATTAGTCGCGATTAAATTAATCGTCGACTAATTTCCGCGATTAATTTTTTCATTCGAATAATTTTTCGACTAATTTTCTCTCGATTAATTTTAGGAACCAACGCCCACACTGTTAACTGTACATCGGTGGACCTTATGCCTTTTGTAATAAGGTCTTTGTTGTTTTATAGGTTTCAGGGAGTGCAGAATTCGAAAATGATGACCATTTTGGAATCCAATATGTCTACCGTGCACTTTGACATAAAAGTCGTCATGGGTGTCGTTTTATAGGTTTCAGGGAGTGCAGAATTCGAAAATGATGACAGTTTTGGAATCCGATACGTCTGCCGTGCACTTTAACACAAAGGCGAACTTATCCCTAAAAGGGATCTCTTCCAGCTAACCTTTGAGAAAATGCGAAAGGATCAAACACTAACAGGTGAAAGACAATTTAATATGGACAAATAGCAATATAAGAATTTTGGATACACATAAAGGAAGACGAGAGCAATAAATAAAGAGAAAACCAGTACTACCTACTCATAAATACGCATAAACTATAAACATACTTATACATATATAACCCATATACACATATACATATACGTATACATAAACATACCGCTGTGTACTAACTACATAAACATATAATCTATATATAAATAATATATATATATATATATATATATATATATATATACAAGGTATTCAGTTCTAACTACATCAGGAGTCTAATAACCACAACTTTTTCAACTTCTCCTTGAGTGAGGCAACAGATTGCGATTTCCTTACGTCCACTGGTAGATCGTTCCACAGCTTAACTGAGTAGGCCGTGAAAGACTTACAGTACGCACGCGACTTTTTCGGCGGAATGGCTAAAGTCAGATTTTCACTAGATCGCAGACGGTGACCGCTAACAGTAGCCAGAAAACTAAATCTCTCTGATAGATACGTAGGGGATGCGGGATTAAATAACACGTTAAAGAGTAATGACAGAACATGCACATCCCTACGACGACGTATCGGAAGCCACTGCGAGCGGAAGGCAGACACGCGATCGTACTTACGTAACCCGAATATATATCTAATGCAGACATTTTGCAAGCGCTCTAGCTTGTCAAGCAGTTCCTCCCTTAGGTCCACAAAAGCAATGTCACCATAATCGAGGAGTGGCAGTAAGAGAGAGCGAGCAAGACAGATTTTAGTAGAAAGAGGAAGAAAGTTTTGCATTCGCCTCAGAGAGTGCAGCGAAGCAAATAGCTTCCTACTGACCTCCGATATATGCGGCGTCCATGAGAGTGTCTGGTCTAGGATGACACCCAAGTTCTTGACAGTAGAGGAAAGTGGAATCAAAGTCCCGTCATAGGTAACATCGGGTAACACCATATATTATTCGCTAGTTTGGAGACAAAATGAGGACTGCCAATTACAATTGCCTGCGATTTTTTAGCATTCACTTGTAGCCCGAAATTCAAAGTCCAGTTGCAAATAGCTCTTAGGTCGCAATTAATCTTACTGAAAAGAGAAGGAAGTTCGTCAATGTTAGCCGCCGCGTAAATCTGCAAATCGTCTGCGTACAGATGGTAATTAGACCTTAAAGATTTAGTAATGCCGTCAATAAAGATGGAAAAAAGCAGAGGAGAGAGCACACCACCCTGGGGGACACCAGCGGTAAGGTTACACCACCCGGAGACCTTGTCGTCGACCCTTACTCGCTGGCGCCTACCAAAGAGGTAGCTTCGAAACCAAGCGAGAGCAGATTGAGAAAGGTTAAGCGTATTAAGTATACCTAGGAGAATATCAAAATCTACATTATTGAAGGCACTACTAAAGTCCAAGAGCACAAGGAGAGTGAGCTTCCCCCCCTCGATATTAAGACGAACGTCATCGGTTACCTTAACCAACGCCGTGACAGTGCTATGCCCGGGGCGGAAACCAGATTGGAGAGGATTGACCATACTATGTCTGTTGAGATATGAAGAAAGGCGACGATTTACGACGTGCTCAATTATTTTTGATAAAACTGGAAGGATGGAAATGGGCCGATATTGGGAATAAGAGATTGGACTAGAAGTTTTGGGAAGTGGGATTACATGGGCGTGTTTCCATATAGACGGGAAGGTACCGGATGAAAAGGAGTAATTTATAATTTGGGAAAGGACAGGAACAATGTAATCCGCTGCAAGCATGAGCATATCCAGACTCAGGCTATCCTCACCAATGGCTTTTGTCTTAATACTCTTGAGGATAGAAAGTATTTCCTGTGGAGAAATGATACCCAGGTCGAAGACAGAGGAGTTGGGGCGTGGCCTGTCAGAAAGTGATGAAATTGTGCTCTGCTTAACAGATGGGTCCAGAGTAGTAGGAGAGTAACTAAAATGAGAATTCATACCGTCTAAGTCGAGAGTACCATCGACGCTGTTGAACTTTACCCACCCCTAGTGACTTCAAAAAATTCCAAAGTTTTGTCGGAGGACACTCGTCGATGGACTTGTGAATATACCGACGTCTTGCCTCACGACAAACTCTGTTACAGCGATTACGCAGCGAACTATAACGAAGACGATTGCTCTCAGAAGGATCAGATCTAAGTTTAATGCGAGCTCTATTTCTCTTCTCCATGAGTCCTTTAATTTCGGGGGTAAGCCACGGTGCAGGAAAGTCGTCATGGGTGTGGTTTTATAGGTTTCAGGGAGTGCAGAATTCGAAAATGATGACCATTTTGGAATCAAACATGTCTGCCGTGCACTTTGACATAAAAGTCGTCATGGGTGTCGTTTCATAGGTTTCAGGGAGTCCAGAATACGAAAATGATGACAGTTTTGGAATCCAACATGTCTGCCGTGCACTTTGACATAAAAATCGTCATGGGTGTCGTTTTATAGGTTTCAGGGAGTGCAGAATTCGAAAATGATGACCATTTTGGAATACAACATGTCTGCCGTGCACTTTGACATAAAAGTCGTCATGGGTGTCGTTTCATAGGTTTCAGGGAGTGCATAATTCGAAAATGATGACAGTTTTGGAATCCAACATGTCTGCCGTGCAATTTGACATAAAAATCGTCATGGGTGTCGTTTTATAGGTTTCAGGGAGTGCAGAATTCGAAAATGATGACCATTTTGGAATACAACATGTCTGCCGTGCACTTTGACATAAAAGTCGTCATGGGTGTCGTTTTATAGGTTTCAGGGAGTGTAGAATTCGAAAATGATGACAGTTTTGGAGTCCAACATGTCTGCCGTGCACTTTGACATAAAAGTCGTCATGGGTGTGGTTTTATAAGTTTCAGGGAGTGCAGAATTCGAAAATGATGACAGTTTTGGAAACCGACATGTCTGCCGTGCACTTTGACATAAAAGTCGTCATGGGTGTGGTTTTATAGGTTACAGGGAGTGCAGAATTAGAAACTGATGACCATTTTGGAATACAACATGTCTGCCGTGCACTTTGACATAAAAGTCGTCATGGGTGTCGTTTCATAGGTTTCAGGGAGTCCAGAATACGAAAATGATGACAGTTTTGGAATCCAACATGTCTGCCGTGCACTGTGACATAAAAATCGTCATGGGTGTCGTTTTATAGGTTTCAGGAAGTGCAGAATTCGAAAATGATGACCATTTTGGAATACAACATGTCTGCCGTGCACTTTAACATAAAAGTCGTCATGGAAGTCGTTTTATAGGTTTCAGGGAGTGCAGAATTCGAAAATGATAACAGTTTTGGAATCCAACATGTCTGCCGTGCACTTTGACATAAAAGTCGTCATGGGTGTCGTTTTATAGGTTTCAGGGAGTGCAGAATTCGAAAATGATGACAGTTTTGGAATCCAACATGTCTGCCGTGTACTTTGACATAAAAGTCGTCATGGGTGTGGTTTTATAGATTTCAGGGAGTGCAGAATGAGTGTAGAAGTGCACGGCATACATGTTGGATTCCAAAACTGTCATCATTTTCTAATTCTGCACTCCCTGAAACCTATAAAACGACACCCATGACGACTTTTATGTCAAAGTGCATGGCAGACATTTTGGATTCCAAAATGGTCATCATTTTCGAATTCTGCACTCCCTGAAACCTATAAAACGACACCTATGACGACTTTTATGTCAAAGTGCACGGCAGACATGTTGTATTCCAAAATGGTCATCAGTTTCTAATTCTGCACTCCCTGTAACCTATAAAACCACACCCATGACGACTTTTATGTCAAAGTGCACGGCAGACATGTCGGTTTCCAAAACTGTCATCATTTTCGAATTCTGCACTCCCTGAAACCTATAAAACGACACCCATGACGACTTTTATGTCAAAGTGCACGGCAGACATGTTGTATTCCAAAATGGTCATCAGTTTCTAATTCTGCACTCCCTGTAACCTATAAAACCACACCCATGACGACTTTTATGTCAAAGTGCACGGCAGACATGTCGGTTTCCAAAACTGTCATCATTTTCGAATTCTGCACTCCCTGAAACCTATAAAACCACACCCATGACGACTTTTATGTCAAAGTGCACGGCAGACATGTTGGATTCCAAAACTGTCATCATTTTCGAATTCTGCACTCCCTGAAACCTATAAAACCACACCCATGACGACTTTTATGTCAAAGTGCACGGCAGACATTTTGGATTCCAAAATGGTCATCATTTTCGAATTCTGCACTCCCTGAAACCTATAAAATGACACCCATGACGACTTTTATGTCAAAGTGCATGGTAGATATGTTGGATTCCAAAACTGTCATCATTTTCGAATTCTGCACTCCCTGAAACCTATAAAACGGCACCCATAACGACTTTTATGTCAAAGTGCACGGCAGACATGTTGGATTCCAAAACTGTAATCATTCTCGAAACCGGCACTCCCAAAAACCGATAAATCTACACCCATCTCGACTTTTATGACAAAGTGTTTGGCTGCCATCTGCACTGCACGCAAGGCTTTTTTAGGGTTCCGTAGCCAAATGGCAAAAAACGGAACCCTTTTGGATTCGTCGTGTCTGTCTGTCTGTCCGTCTGTCCGTCTGTCTGTCCGTCCGTATGTCACAGCCACTTTATTCCGAAACTATAAGAATTATACTGTTGAAACTTGGTAAGTAGATGTATTCTGTGAACCGCATTAAGATTTTTACACAAAAATAGAAAAAAAAACAATAAATTTTTGGGGTTCCCCATACTTAGAACTAAAACTAAAAAAATTTTTCATCAAACCCATACGTGTGGGGTATCTATGGATAGGTCTTCAAAAATGATATTGAGGTTTCTAATATCATTTTTTTCTAAACTGAATAGTTTGCGCGAGAGACACTTCCAAAGTGGTAAAATGTTTGCCCCCCCCCCCCCCCTGTGTAACTTCTAAAATAAGAGAATGATAAAACTAAAAAAAATATATGATGTACATTAACATGCAAACTTCCACCGAAAATTGGTTTGAACGAGATCTAGTAAGTAGTTTTTTTTTAATACGTCATAAATCCCCTAAATACGGAACCCTTCATGGGCGAGTCCGACTCGCACTTGGCCGCTTTTTTTACGTACAATAATGACCCACTGTCAACTTTCAATCGAGATTTAATCGAAAATTTATTCGATTAATATGCAGATTAATTCAATTTCAATCGTATGTTAGGTCGACTAAATTAATCGCGATTAAATTAATCGCGATTAAAATTTGACGATTAACTTTTTTATTCGAATAATTATTCGAATAAAAAGTTAATCGATTAATGCCCAACTCTGACTCTAAGGAACAATTTACCCCAACAAAATACTGGTAGCAGAGCAGCTGTATTTAATCCACTCCAATTCCCCAGAATACTGTAATTTTGTAGGATAGGTATTTTAGTAATCAATGAAATGATATTATCCAAACTTTAGCTGTAGTCATCTTGAATCACACTTTCGGACCAAAATAAACTACGGTCTTGCATCTGCCTCGACCTAGCACGGACAAACCACTCATTGATATATTTCAATAATAATATGACCTTGTATTTTTAAGGCCGAGTGTCAAAATTACAGATCTGCAGAAAACAGAATGAAATCGTCATACAGACTGCCAAGGGTCAGGCAAAATAAATATTTCTTTTATAAGCAAATTGACTCTACAATACTACAGTATATTGTGGTTATTAACTTTAGTTTTTCCCACAATATATTTCTACCAGTAGCGTTGCAAAGGACTAAAATATATTTAAAGTCATAAGTAAATAGTCATGTTTGTCAATAAGTCATAAATAAGTATATGTAATAAAACCCTAATAATCCCTAACCCCACACTAAATCCTAGCTATAGCTATTTTGAAATTAACCCACAAACCCATAATTATAATCGTAATATGCAATAAAAATAGCCATATCAAATGTATCGAAGGGGAACCTAGCTATTTACTGTGAATATCTAATGGCTTTGTTAAGGGCCTACTGCAGCCGCGTCTGGCGCTTCGTAAACCACGCCCGCTAGTTCTTCCCTCCCCGCTAACACGCACACATGGAAACGCTTCGCGCCGCACGTGAAGTTTGTGTTACCTTTTAGCACCATCTAACGTTACAGAAGTTAACTACCATTATACGCGGTCGCTGCGGTCGGCCAGAAACTTAAATTCGGAAAAAATTGAAACAGATGGCGTTGTTACTTGTTCATAATAGCAAACAATAAAATAATTAATTCATAAACCTGCATATTTATTGTTGTTTTGGAAGATGTTAACAGCATAGAAGCAGCAGCGTAGATAGCATATAAGTTAAGAGTACCTATTGATAATAAGAAAATAGCACAAGAACAGAAAAGAGATTATTTTTCATAAAATATGATGAAAACAGATTTACTTACTTGATTACGCTCACCTGACTTTTCGGTCACTAAATGCAAATTTCAACCTTATTGTTATGGGGTTACAATACCCCTGGGGTTGCAGGCGTCCATAGTCGTTATTATTATAAATGCTTTGGTTGAAATGCTTTTGAACCCTCGAATTTGTCACAGGTACAGTCACCTGCAATAATATGTTACTCTTCGACGGCCGCAAAAATATGTGACACGCTCTTATGGCTCTACAAATAAGATCTAACACGATCTACCGCAAAACGGCCTTCGGTGTGTAACACATTATTGCAGCTGACTGTACTCGTATTCATTGTATAGGTAGGTATTAATATCTTTTATCCGATCGATTTGAATTTATTTGAAATAAATCACAGTGTTTAGTAATTATGTATATGTTTTATTGAATAAGAGATTATTTAGGTATGTAAGGAATACAGGGTGCCTTTTTGAAACACTCATTTTTAGGGTTCCGTAGCCAAACGGCAAAAAACGGAACCCTTATAGATTCGTCATGTCTGTCTGTCTGTCTGTCCGTCTGTCCGTCCGTATGTCACAGCCACTTTTTTCCGAAACTATAAGAACTATACTGTTGAAACTTGGTAAGTAGATGTATTCTGTGAACCGCATTATATTTTCACACAAAAATAGAAAAAAAAAATTTTTTTTGGGGGTTCCCTATACTTAGAACAACTGAAACTCAAAAAATTTTTTTTTTCATCAAACCCATACGTGTGGGGTATCTATGGATAGGTCTTCAAAAATGATATTGAGATTTCTAACATAATTTTTTTCTAAACTGAATAGTTTGCGCGAGAGACACTTCCAAATTGGTAAAATGTGTGTCCCCCCCCCCCCTGTAACTTCTAAAATAAGAGAATGATAAAACTAAAAAAAATATATGATGTACATTACCATGCAAACTTCCACCGAAAATTGGTTTGAACAAGATCTAGTAAGTAGTTTTTTTTAATACGTCATAAATCCCCTAAATACGGAACCCTTCATGGGCGAGTCCGACTCGCACTTGGCCGCTTTTTCTGGATAATTTTGAATTTCAATTGTCAGGGGTGCCTACATTATTTTTTAATACATTTTACAACGACAACAAACAAAAGTTCAAATTCGCCGTATTTTTATTACCCGGGTCGATCGCAACAAAATAGAAAATCATGTTTTTCAAATCATGTTTATCTCAAATAACCAAAAAGTCAATGTGACTAGAACTTAAAAACGAACTGAATTATTTTAATATGTCGATTTTTCTTGGTGACCCAGGAGAATTTTTTTTTATCCCATACAAAAAGAGCGTCTCCCAATCGCGTATCGGTTTTGGTTTTTACTTATAAGTGTGAAAAATATATTCTACCATATACGAAGGATGTGTGTTTTTTCATGTTTTATGTGTCTTTTTGTACAATAAAGTGTTTTACTGCTACTAATATATCATATTAACGATTAACTAAAAAGGTATTTACATCTAATTTAACTGGTAAATTATTAAAGTCCGCTAAAATTAATATATATTCAAAAAATATTTGTTAATATGTCCCAAAATCATGGCTCATTTTTTAAGTCTCCTGACTTACCAAACATATCGCAACGAAGGCAAGGGTACAACGCAGCATCGTGAACCTAAAAAAGAGGTATTAGATCTATCCTGGGTCTAATATGTTATAAAAACATAGTTTTTTGAAAAATGTTCGTAGGTAGTACACAAAATTTACATTTTCTTTTAAATCTGATTTGGGTCATCGTTCTCCCTGGTGACTTTTCTGGTGACCCAAGAGACATCAATTTTATTATGACTCAGGAGACTTTTTTTCTATGCACTTTGATTTTTTTGATGCGCTAATTTTGTAATATAAAATAACTTTAAACTGCTGATTTACTTATATCACTTTGCTGATGAGTGGAAGTGGAATTTAAACTTAATTTATTGTTCTCTCCCTTGACATTTTGGCATACATTTGACATGCTGCAGTGCACTCCTAACGTTAATAAAGACATAATTTTTAGAAAAAGCTTTAGGAAAACTCACTCTTGAGCTTAAAACGATTAAGTCCTTATCATATTATGTTAGATTTTTAGTACAGACCCCAAATCAGTGAAAATGTGTCTTAGCCAACTAAATTTGTCTCTGGGAAAAGTACGATATCCCTAAAAATTGTACGTACATTTCGCATTTTTCTGAAGGAACGGAATTCATAAATTGGGTTATTATTATTTTTTCAGATTATTTGATTGCATTGACATATCACCAAGATAGATAGAACATTTAAGTTACCAGAAGAAAAGCATTTGTGTTCTTTTATACAGTGTGGAAAAAGTAGGTTCGATTCCCGGGCGCGACTAAGCGAATTTAAAAAAAAACAACGTGTTGCATTCCGGGAGTGCCGACAGAAGTGAAAACTCAATGACTAGTCCAAAATGTCTGCAGTACTATGTATAATTGACCCATTCTCCTTTCTATTGAAAACTTTTGGTTCCGAAATTGCTGGTCAGTGAGCTTGTTTAAAATTCGAAATTCAAATTTATAGCGTTAATTGTTTAAAATTCGAATAGAAATTGTAAAGTTACCTTGCAGACCTCGCATCTAAATATATTTGGTCATGATATTTTGAGTTTTATTCACCAGTACTAGAGTTCACTTTTATTAGCGATTTCATCAAGATGTAGCTTTATTGAATTATATTTGAGTGATATAAAGTTATAATACTGTGAGATCCTCGTATTTCAGCCCGTACAAGATTATAACCTTTTTCATGTAATGTCATTGAGTTTTTATTGATTTAAATGCCATCTAAACCTTACGGTCACATGATCGCCTTACGCTGTCTCGAGTTTATCATTTTTTCCCCACCTCAAAAAGTGCCTAGCGCCGCTAAAGAAGTTTTCACTTCAAAAATCTTTGAATGCAGTTGTTTCTTTAAAAAACAATAATGTTTCATTTAAGTAAAATGAGCAAACTTAAGGTTTAAGGCACGTTCCCTCCAGGGCCCATAATTTTTTTCCACCCGGTAGTAGACAACTATTTTTTTCGACTAAATAAAGTTTTATTAGATAAATCGTTGATCACATGGTTCGTTTCACACATCACATCAAATCGTTTGTCATCACAATCAAAATTTATCAAAAGTAATGAAATTTATGCCAAAAAAACATAAATAAAACATATAAATTCAACAATTTTTTTTAATAAAAATCTTTCTCGATGATATAAAAAAGAACATCGACAAATTATGTTCAAAGAATTAATATCAAAACAGATGTCATAATTAGGATTGGCTACTTTAAGAAAGGGACAGAGAGATTTAATCCTCTCGCTCTGCACGTTTTTCTCATTCCTCCTTGTCAAGCCAAAATAAACTATAAAATGATAGTAACACAGTACATTGTAATATTCACTTTTTCCACGGTATCATGTCATTGTAAATTACTTATGTGAAATTGTAGTGGCGTGCGACTTTCAAACCGGAGGTCACGGGTTCGAACCCCGGCCCGTGCAAGTGAGTTTTTGTAAGTAGGGACCTTTTTTAGTGGTACTTAAATATAATAACTTTTCGTATTATTGAAATAAAATATTTTATTCAAACTTAATAATATAATAATTAAAACGAATAATATCTATTAGTTTTTAATATTTATTCAATTAATTTAAATTATTTGAGCATGAAAAATACTAGATTTATTTTTATCATTACAATAGAAAAAAGCGGCCAAGTGCGAGTCGGACTCGCCCATGAAGGGTTCCGTATTTAGGCGATTTATGACGTATAAAAAAAAAACTACTTACTAGATCTCGTTCAAACCAATTTTCGGTGGAAGTTTACATGGTAATGTACATCATATATTTTTTTTAGTTTTATCATTCTCTTATTTTAGAAGTTACAGGGGGGGGACACACATTTTACCACTTTGGAAGTGTCTCTCGCGCAAACTATTCAGTTTAGAAAAAAATGATATTAGAAACCTCAATATCATTTTTGAAGACCTATCCATAGATACCCCACACGTATGGGTTTGATGAAAAAAAAATTTTTGAGTTTCAGTTCGAAGTATGGGGAACCCCAAAAATTTATTGTTTTTTTTCTATTTTTGTGTGAAAATCTTAATGCGGTTCACAGAATACATCTACTTACCAAGTTTCAACAGTATAGTTCTTATAGTTTCGGAGAAAAGTGGCTGTGACATACGGACGGACAGACGGACAGACGGACAGACAGACAGACATGACGAATCTATAAGGGTTCCGTTTTTTGCCATTTGGCTACGGAACCCTAAAAAGCAAAAAATATATTCTTATAGATATTTTATTTTCAAACAAAAATAAAGCAAAAAGTTACGGTTAGATTCTGATGGCTAAATACCAAACAGCTACCGATACATTTCCATATCTGTCGAAATTTCCTAACCCGTTGTAACTGACAAAGAGTATAGATTTCGACGTAGCATGACGTAGCTAAGCAAACACGCACACATGCGTAACGTATAGGCCTGTAAGAAGGCACCATCATAGGTTTACCTCCGATTCCGTTACTACTCAATGGAGTTACGACTCAACGTTTATTGGATACTAGCTGTCGCCCGCGACTTCGTACGCGTGGATTTGTATATTGGTGGTTATAAATTCTACATTAGCTTAGAACATTACGCAGCAAAAGATAGCAGTAGGAACGGTTAATCATTTGTTAATTATTATACAACGCATGAGATTTGTCTTTCACAACCTGGCTACGAAGTTTCAAGCCCCTAACTGAATAAAATTGTTCTCGATAATCTCGATATAATCTCTCTCAACCCCCAGAAGATTTTCAAGTCCACTATTTAATAAAACCTACTACCTAACTATCTATTTACGAAGTTTGAAGTTCCTAGCTTTAAATAAAATTTGAACTCTCTACCAACTCTCAACCCCTGTTTAAACTTTTAGGGGATGAATTTTTAAAAACGCTGAAATTACTTTTCTGGTATTGTAATAATATGCCTTTATACAACGATTCAAGTCCCGCACTCCAATAAATATTTGGGTTCCATACAAATTTTCGACCCCCTTCACCACCTTGGGGGATGAATTATCAAAGACTCTGAAATTAGTTTTCTTTTCTCTTAATAAAATACCTTTTTACGAAGCTTCAAGTTCCTAGCTTTAAATAAAATTATAACCTATACAATCTTTCAACCCCTTTTTAACCCTGTTATGGGATGAATTTTGAAAAACTCTGAAATAAGTTTTCTTCTGTTCTAATACTATGGCTTTATACAAAGATTTAAATCTCGCACTCTTAAAAATATTTGATCTCCATACAAACTTTCAACCCCCTTTTCACCTCCTCGGGGGATGAATTTTTAAAAACGCTGAATAAGTTTTTTGTTTTTTAATAAAATACCTTTTTACGAAGTTTCAAGTTCCTAGCTTTAAATAAAATTTGAACCCTATACAAACTTTCAACCCCTTTTGGACCCTTATAGGGTATGAATTTTTAAAAACGCTGAAATTACTTTTCTCGTATTCTAATAATATGTCATTATACAAAGATTCAAGTCCCGTACTTACAAAAAATATTGACCTCCATACAAATTTTCAACCCCTTTTTCACCACCTTAAATATTGAATTTTGAAAAACGCTAACATTAGTTTTCTTCTCTTATAATAAAATATCTTTTTACGAAGTTACAAATTCGTAGCTTAAAATAAAATTTAAGCCCTATACAATCTTTCAACCCCTTTTTAACCCTTTTAAGGGATGAATTTTTGAACACGCTGAAATTACTTTTCTTGAGAATTAATAATATGGCTTTATACAAAGATTCAAGACCCGCACTCTAAAAAATATTTGATCTCCGTACAAACTTTCAACCCCTTTTTCACCACCTCGGGGGATTAATTTTTAAAAACACTGAAATTTGTTTTGTTGTTTTTTAATTTAATACCTTTTTGCGAAGTTTCAAGGTCCTAGCTTAAAATAAATTTTGCACCCCAAGACAATGTTTTATCCCCTTTTTTACCCTCTTAGGGGTTGAATTTCCTAAAACATCGCAATTCCTTTTTTTGCAATCGGCTATTATGCATTTCTAAAAAGTTTCAAAGCATTTGTAATGGATTCAAACTTTCAACCCCTTTTTAACCCTGTTAGGGGATGAATTTTTAAAAACGCTGAAATTACTTTTCCTGTCTTATAATAATATACCCATATACAAAGTTTAAAGCCACACACTCACAAAAATATTTGATCTCCATACAAACTTTCAACCCCTTTTTCACCACCTTGGGGGATGAATTTTCGAAAACTCTGAAATTAGTTTTCTTATTTTTTAATATAATACATTTTTACAAAGTTTCAAATTCCTAGCTTAAAATAAATCTTGAACCCCATACAACCTTTCATCCCCTTTTTAACCCTTTTAAGGGATGAATTTTTAAAAACGCTGAAATTACTTTTCTTGAGTTTTAATAATATGGCTTTATACAAAGACTCAAGTCCCGCACTCTCAATAATATTTGATTTCCGTACAAACTTTCAACCCCTTTTTCACCACCTCGGGGGATTAATTTTTAAAAACGCTGAAATTAGTTTTCTTGTTTTTTAATTTAATACCTTTTTGCAAAGTTTCAAGGTCCTAGCTTAAAATAAATTTTGCACCCCAAGACAAAGTTTCATCCCCTTTTTTACCCCCTTAGGGGTTGAATTTCCTAAAACGTCGCAATTACTTTTTTTTGTAATCGGCTATTATGCCTTTCTAAGAAGTTTCAAAGCATTTGTAATGGATTCAAACTTTCAACCCCTTTTTAACCCTGTTAGGGGATGAATTTTCAAAAACGCTGAAATTACTTTTCCTGTCTTATAATAATATACCCATATACAGAGTTTCATGTCCCACACTCACAAAAATATTTGATCTCCATACAAACTTTCAACCCCTTTTTCACCACCTTGGGGGATGAATTTTCAAAAACGCTGAAATTAGTTTTCTTGTTTTTTAATATAATACATTTTCACAAAGTTTCAAATTCCTAGCTTAAACTAAAACTTGAACCCCATACAACCTTTCATCCCCTTTTTAACCCCCTTAGGGGTTGAATTTTTCAAAATCGCTTCTTATCTCTTGTACACTTTACAAATGCAACCTAGTGTGCAAATTTCAACTTTCTAGCTTTTGTAGTTTCGGCTCTGCGTTGATGAATCAGTCAGTCAGTCAGTCAGTCAGTCAGTCAGTCAGGACACTTGCATTTATATATATAGATTAAAATTTTACGTAATTCGGAGCGCTGCGCGAAGTGACATAGGTCTTACCTCTTTGAGGCACGACGGCCATCTAACATTACTGGCATAAAGGATGCATTTATGACTTTGACGCATGACAGAAAGAGAAACCGAACTGCGTAAAATGGGCGTTTGCTGTTAAATTCATAAAATCAAAGATCGATAATAAATCCATCGGTAAAGGATAATAAGTTAATATTTAGTTCTTTGAAAGTTAAGACGAGATGAAAACCTTTGCTGTAAGGTGGATTGTGCTGGATATGGATGTGTTTTCTAGTTGCACGAAGCTAAAACCGAAAAATGAACACGTAAGTTTGGATTTATTTTCTATCGAGAAAATTTTAAGCATTCGTGTTTCGACTACTACGAAATCACTTATCATATAGTCAAGAAACATATATCCGAAAATCACTACTGTTTGTTTCCGGGGCTAGCCACTGCCACGTTTCTAAGATCCTGTTATTTTTCGATGCACGGCCTTAAATTAAAATTATAAACCTAGATTAATCCTACATTCCCTAAGCCAAACAAATATAAAACCTAGCCCTAACAGCTAAACTAACCAACTACTCTACCGATATATTTGCAAACTAGTATCCCGGGATACACATTTAATTTACTCGCGTAATTACTCGATGTGAAATGAGTAATCTCTAATCTACAGCTAACTAAGACGAGTGAGGAAGCTCGATTTAGTCTAGATCCTATTCTTCGTGTGCTAGCCATATACCCAGACAGTGGATTGGGACACCAGGTAGCCGGAAAGGGTAATATAAAAGTGAATATATAAGTATATAGATACGGGATATTTGGACTAGAACCTGGCTTTTTTAAGAAGTCTAGTTGACAACCCAAATCGTCCAGATTCCAGGGGTAAAACCTGTCTTAATAAACGCAGGAACTGCCAGGTCCCACCTGGTATTTATCAAAAATCCGCAATTAGTGAACTAGGGCTGTAGTTGACACCGTTTGGTTACCCGCCCTATTTCTCTAACCACCCAGCACTGTGCTGAATTGGAACTTGTTCTGTCTACCCCATAATTTATATAAGAAAGCTATGAAATATATCACAAAACTACTTTAAATTAATATATAAAGTCCTCCAACCAAGATCATTTCAGTGTTAAATATCACTAAAATAATCCTAGTCAAAACACTAAATAATATCAAACACAATTAACTCACAAATTAATAAATTGCACTGAAAACTAAAGAAGACTTAAAATCTTAACGCTATTGATTTGTAACCTAAACTTCACCAACATATTCACATACATTAGCGCTTGTCTGAGCACAAATCAATAAACAAATAAAATAATTTAAATTCACCATGAATGGCACTTTGAACAACACAAACTTTATAATCTTATTAAGTCTATTGATCAATAGTTTAGACTTCACTTTAGTACAATTTTAAATACTAGCGCTTGTCTAATCCACAAATCAATAAACAATAAAACCCTCAAAATTAACACAAATTAAATGAACTTCTCTAAAACTATCAAATAAAACCCCACAACAAGTTACGTTATGCTATGTTCCAACCCAAACTCTACCAGGATCATGAGATTCTAGCAAAGTCCAGACCAGGACACAACATAGGTAACCTTTTTTTTTTTTTTTTTTGTTGTCGGAGTGGGGAATGCGTTTACGCATCCCTCCCCGGCCGTGGGGCAAGGCCATAATGGGGAGGGTATGTGGGACTCCCTCTTTCGACTCCCTCTCCTGGCGAGAAGGAGCGAAAGAGAATACCCACTAAACCCCACTCCGTTGTCCCCCTCTCAGACGTTGTATGGGGGCATCATGGGCTCGCGTATTCATTCTTCCATGATGCCCCCCGTCTTTTCCTGGCATCCCCAGGGAACCCGCACCAAAGGAGGGAAGAATCAATGACCATTCTGATTCTCCCCCCAGACGTGTAGGGCCTAAATATCCATATTTTGTCCCTAACCACCTACACTATTCAACCAGTTCCAACGGACTGCTGAAGGCCCAGAAAATGCTTGTGCTTTTCCTTATAAACATCCCTACCATGCCATGACACTTCCCCGCTATTCCCAGTTCCTTTGCCCTCATTGGTATACCTCAAACCAATGCTGAACTTCATAATTGCATACAAATTAAACCTTATTTACTAATTAAAATAAGGTCCAATTTGACCTACTTAATGGGTGTGGTTTAAAATATTATTTTGACGGCTGTGAGTTGACACCTCAGTTTGTTTTAGAGTTCCGTACTGAGTAAGGCAAAAACGGAAACCCCATAGGACCCGTGCGTCCGTCTATCCGTCCGTCACAGTCTACTTTCTCCGAAATTACTGGACCAATTAAGTTCAAAAATGGCACACATATGCAAGTCTGTGACTCAAAGTCAGACGTGTATTGTAAACAAATGAATTTTAAATATGGATGCCGTCTTTGGGGAATAAATAAGAAAATTTCAAACTATATCGCATTGCATATCAAATGAAAGAGCTCATTGTAAGAATTTCAAATATGTTCCTTTTTTATAATTTTAGGATAAATAGTTTAGATATTTCACTCACGTTTAACATAAAAAAATAGATTGCCAAAAACCGTGCAATTTACTGAACCCCCGGAACACGAGCCCGTTCCGCACATGGCCGATCCTATTCTAATCGTCTTTGTTTTTCTATATGAGACACTTATTGTGGGGCTCCGCCCTTTCTTAATTCTTTATAATATGGTTCAGTTTTGCATAGAATATTTTAACCAAAACAAACATATCTCATTCATTTTTATGATGACATGTGAAGTGTTAGTCGAAATTTGAAACTAGTACTTGAGCTAAGAGAACCAATCTAATTTTTGGGCAATGTTTTATAATGCAAAAGCTTTATGACATTGAAATAAAGTTCAAATTATTTTATAAACAAGTATCTTAATAAATTGGTTTACTATAAATTACCAGGCCCCTCAAAACTTTATCTAGAATTTCAGTCACTTCGGCTTATGTAAGATGTGAGACGAAAAATAGCTGTTCCAATTACCCTGAGAAACAAAAAATTAAATTTAGCCGATTTAAAAATACAATAATACTATGTTTACATATAATGATAACATGATAGATATATTCTGGCATGTTACACTACTTAATAAAATCAGTCAGGCTTGCATACTTTCCCAGTTCTCGTTCGCAATATATCACTTTAATAGACCAGCCCTAGTAGCACGGTAGCATTTTTATCGTTTATCACCATGCCTGTCACGTTCTAACAAGTATGTAAGTGCGAAAGTGACGGGAATAGTGATAGTCGATAAAAATGGAACCGTGCTGAGCCCGCTGGCTTTTAATATGCTATTCGATAACTCAATTTATACAATTTGTTTGGAATTTATTTCTCTTTATTATACCTAAATTAATAATTAGCTTAATGTTACGTTCATAAATAAATTATAAGAACCCGAGACGTAACCCGATGAAACCGGTTCTCCCCCACTTATCAAACAGTCAAAGTCTTCCAAATGGCTCTCAGGGAATAAAGTTACACAAATTTGCATAATTTTACCTTTTCTCTCTTAAGATATTTGGAATTAGGACTTGGTGCATTATATTTGAAGATATCAAGTACCTACCTACATCAACGATAATTAACGTAATAATGATGATGATGATGATGTCCTCCCAGACGTATCCGTCGACGGCGACATCCTGACAAATAGAACAAAAAAAAGGATCTTAACTATTACGTGCATGAGCGCGAGCGTGGCTCGCAAAACCAAATTTGGTTTTGAAAGTGCGACAACATAAAGCACAGTAGAGCTGCCCAGATGCGTTGTATGTGTAATTGTAGGAGGGCTTGGGCCGAGTTTTTCGGAGCTGGCGTTTGGCGTCAAGATCTTCAAGTCGTGAGTGTTCGAAGATATCAAGACCAGTATTGACAGCAGTTCGCCAGTCAGATCTCCGTGTTGCAAGCTCCTCCCACGACTCGCATGATATGCCGGTGGCGTTTCAAGACATCCCTGTAGCGTAGGTTCTGCCCACCAGCCTTGCGTTTACCTGTGGCTAGCTCAGAGTAAAATACTGCTTTGGGCAGTCTCGATAGTGCCATACGTACAAGGTGCCCACACCAACGCAACTGACCTTTTATGAGCAGACATTCCATACCATACATGCCTGTTCGACGAAGAACCTCCGAATTTGGAACACGATCCTGCCACTTCAACCACAGTATTGCAACAACCTGCAACAACCAGATATCGGTGAACTTTCGCACGGATAAAAGTATTTTTGACCTTTCGCGTCTCAGGGCTAAGAGCAAATTACAGTGTGTCTCGGTCACAGAGATCCTATACGCTGACGATGTCTGTCTTATGGCTGATAGTATGGAAGTCCTACAGAGTTATCTGGACAATTTAGACGAATCATGTCGCAAGTTTGGCCTAGTAATCAGTGCATCGAAAACTCAGATTGTCAAACAACCTGCAAGAGGGAAATCTGCGAACAATGCTACTGCTTATTTAAGGGGCAAAGCACTGGACGAAGTGGGTACATTCAGGTATCTAGGGAGTCTATTGCGGAATGACAATCGTCTCGAGTCTGAAATTTCATCTAGGATTGCCAAAGCTGCTGCAGCCTATGGCGGTCTGAACCAACGAGTTTGGAAATCGCACGATCTTAGCCTCCACACAAAGCTTGCCGTCTATAGAGCAATTATTCTACCTCTGTTGCTCTATGCTTCGGAGACATGGTGTCTATACAAGGGGGACATAAAACGTTTAGACACATTCCAACTACGATGTCTCCGAGCAATACTGCAATAACGTAATAATAGTTACCTACTGACGTGTAAGATTCTGTTATGTTATTCTGTTTTCTTTATTTCCGTAGTCAGCTAGGAACCCAAAGTCTCGCCAATGTTCTTTTACCTGTTTGCTTTGCCTGTCTATCCACAGCTTACCTCAGTGACCATTAGCACTAGATATTTGAAATTCATCACGGGCATAATAAATAACACACGCAGTAGTAAAAGAAAAAACTGGCAAAAATATACGAGAGAATAGTTATTTTTTTACGAAGGGGCAAAGTTGTTGTTTAACCACTCGTGCTAATATTGATACCAGGGCCAGCGAAAGACTTCTAAATTCGTTGGTTCGAAAAGTGGAGTCTTGAGCGTAGTTACCGCCACGCTTCCACTTATTCTACAAGCGGAAGTCATCCATTCCCTGGACATGCCCAAATAACCTTCGCTGACGCTTGATTAGGAGAGGAAGAGAGAGGTGCCCGAGTGAGTCTCGAGGAGCGGCGTACATTCTGGCTTAGGCCAAATGATACTAAAAAAATATACTACAGGAAAAATTGAAAAATTCTCCGCTTTCAGCAGGACTTAAGTAAATCTACGACCTTTGCAAATCGTGCAATCGCTCTTAACCAACTGAGCTACGGAAGCTTCCTAAAGCCTGATAATCTCCTTACGTATCTGATTAATCAAAAAGTCCAAATGCTCCTATCATCAACAGTACGAAAGCTTTTATTTTACAAATAAAGTTCCCTTTACAGTTCATCTCCCATAAATTCTAGACATTCTTGTGGACAGAATATACATTTCTGGCTTTGAACTATGCAAGTAACTAACTAATTAAGGACTCAGAACAACTCACAATCAAAAGCCTTCTAAATTCAATAGTAGGTATGACAACAGGCGTTTCACCAAAACTTCGGGAGTTTGTCTTTGTTAGAAAGCTGTAAATATATTTGAAGTTAAGATTTCAGTTCAGACATCATTACAGCGCAGCATTGCGGCCGACTGTATAGCTGCAAAAAATGTCATTTAAGTACCCAGGATCAGCCGATGTGGCCGAATAGTGTGCTGCAAGAAATGCCAATTTAAACGTCACAGTTCAAGAGATAACTTTCTACTTCTGCGGCAACTCTTGGCTTCATTTCTATCGCAATCAGAATCTTACCTTTTATGCAAGTAAAAGTAAGCTTACTTGTAGGTATCTAAAAACAGATGTGGAGGAGAAGGCGTCTTGGAGGATCTAAGACATAATAATCTTTAAAAGAAAAAAACCGACTTCTCTATCTACTATCATCAGAACTCAAGCTTGACAAAAATGTGGCTTAAAAACTTAACATTCTTAACAAACATAACGAAGAGGACAAATCGCCAAACGTGAACTATGCGTCGTTGAAGAGTTCCGTTCTGATACTTCTGATCATCATCAGCAGTTCCACTTCCTCAAATGTCACTTTTTTGAATGTATATACTTGATTTGTTGATAAAAACATAAAAATCATTATATGTATGCCTTTGAGATTTGAGGAGTTCTCTCGATTCCTCATGGATTCTATCATCAAAACTGGGTTTTGAAAAAAACGGGACCAATCTGTATGTATATACATACAAACAAAAAAACAATTTTCAAAATGGGTCCAGTAATGACGGAAACATCGAGTAACAAACATTTAAAAAAAAACATACAACCGAATTGATAACCTCCTCCTATTGAGATTTGGAAGTCGCGGTTAAAAAATTAAAAATTAAAAATAGATACAATTATAATAACTCCACGGCCGGCTTCGGCCACGGCGACTGCTGTCAACTTCAGCTGGTCCTCGCCGAGTCTAACGACCAGTGTCTGTTGACTGAGGACGTCCAGCGACATCACTTCAGTCTTCTTGACACTGATCTTGAGCCCAAATTTGCGGCAAGACTCGTCGAAACTGGACATGAGCTGTTGCATACCTTCCGGGGACTCAGTCACAAAGCACAAATCGTCTGCATACATGATCTCTGTGATCACTGCGTATGAGACTCTTGTGCGTGCTTTGAATCTGGCCAGGTTAAAAATGTTGCCGTCAGTGCGATAGCGGACGCGAACACCTTCGGAGCATGTCGATAAGACTTCTCGGACTACGACCGAAAAATACAACGCAAACAGAGTGGGTGCTAGGACGCAACCTTGCTTCACCCCGCACGTAACGGAGAAGAAGTCCGATTGTTCATCGTCGATAACCACGCAGCACTCCATATCGTCATGCAGGAGTCTAACTAGTCTTACAAACTTCTCTGTACATCCAAGCTTGCTCAGCACTACCCAGAGGGCTTCACGAGGCACGCTGTCAAAAGCTTTCTCAAGGTCAACAAAACAGAGGAACAGTGGTCGACCTTGCTCTCTGCTTTTCTCTTGTAGTTGACGCACTGAGAATATAGCTTCACAGGTGCCACGGTCCGGTCGGAAGCCAAACTGGGTTTCTGGGAGCAGCTTTTCGGATACATCCATAAGGCGGTTTAGGCGGCATTGACCTGATGTGTCCTAGATCTGCTGCTCGATCAACATTCAACAGAGTGTTGAAGTGTTCTGCCCACCGTGTCAATACCTCATCCTTACTTTTAAGAAGGCCTTCGCCATTACAAGGCTTTAGTGGTACTTTTGCAGGTGGTGTGGTATTCGTAAGGTTCCTGATCTCTTTGTAAAACTCCCCTAACTGGTTAGTATCCACGAGCAACTGCATGTGGCGAGCCTTATCCTGCCACCATTTGTCCTTTATTTCCCTGGAAAGTTTACGCAGACTTATGTTACTCTGCCGTAACTCCGTAACGTTTCCACCTTGGTTAGCACTACTGTGTTGCTGAAGAAGGCGACGGTGTTTGCTAATAGCTTCCGTAAGGACCGTGTCACTTTCATCAAACCAGTCCTCATGCTTACGGACTCTTTTGCCCAATACGGACTTAGCAGAGTCTAATATGTGAGATGACATAGTCCTCCAGATAGTATCAACATCTCCCGTGCTCATGTCTACTGACATGATTTTTGAACTCAAGGCTTCAGCATATGTCTTCTTGGCCTCGCGGTCATTGAGCTTATCCACGTTAATACATACCGGCTTTGATCTTTTACTCCTACGAGGATGACGGAGACGAAGGCGCAGCTTCGCAATTACAAGTCTGTGGTCGGTCCAGCAGTGAGCGCCCCGCATTACGCGGGTGACTTGGACCTGGGAAATGTCTCTTTGCCGCACGATTGCGTAATCTATTAGATGCCAGTGCTTGGACCTAGGGTGCATCCACGTGTTCTTGTGCTTAGCTGGAAGTCGGAACATAGTGTTCGTAATCGCCAGATGGTATTGCGCACAAAGGCTAAGCAACAGCTGTCCGTTGCTGTTCATGTTACCTACGCCGTGTCTACCCAAAACTTCAGGCCAAGCTTCAAAATCGCGACCAACTCTGGCATTGAAATCGCCCAGTAGAACTATCTGCTCCATGGGAGGTACGCAATCGAGGCAACGTGTAAGTTCCTCATAAAATTGGTCCTTGACGTCATCAGATTTATCTAGCGTAGGAGCATAGACACTGATGACGTTAAGGAAATTTTGGTCATTCAGGTGGAGGCGCAACGTCGTAACGCGGTCCGAGATGTGTATTGGACACTCCCGTAATTGCTTAGCTAGCTGGTTCTTGATCGCGAACCCTACTCCTGACCGTCGAGGTTCAGAAGAGGATAGCCCCTTCCAGAAAAAGGTGTACCCACCTCCGTGCTCCACCAGTTGTCCTTCATCTGCAAGATGTGTTTCACTGAGAGCAGCCACATCTACATTGTAGCGACGAAGTTCCCGAGCAACAATTGCAGTCTTCCTTTCAGGACAGGCATTAGATTCACGATGCAGAAGCGTACGCACGTTCCACGCTCCGAAAATCATATGTGATGTTATTTCTTTCTTTGTTTTCGTGTTACGTCGACCGCGAATTGAAAGATGCGGAGGCAGCCACGGTTACTACCATCCTAACGATTTGGGGTGAGCATTTTTTTAGGGCACCTTTTCTAGCCCCCTCCCTGGCTGAGCAGGGAAAGCAGTGCCTACCTAAATAGGGCTACTTTGTCGCTCCAGGTGCTGCCCGATCTACTCTGTCCCCCCCAGTGCAGAATGAAAACGACCACGGTGTTTTACAACACCCCTGGAGCCGCCTGTGTGCAGGCCTCAAACAAAGCCCAGTCTGCATCGGACCAGACCTCTCTACTTCAGCCCATCGCCACAGGTCTTTAAGTACTACTCGGAGTCCAAATTCGGAAGCAGTCAGGTGCGCAGGAGATATTCCGGTGCACAAACGTACGCGCAAACGCAGGTGCACTCACTCGTCCTCACCCATCTTAACCCAGTGGAACGGAGAACCGATACGACCGGAGATGAGATCAGATGATGTGTCTGGCCGATGATACCTATATGCCCTCTATCATCGCCCTAGGCCATCCACATTGCCTTGTTATCCCGCCGGGTCCGCCAAGCTCTAATACATATCTGCGTTGAGTTGCCTTCCCCACCGGAATAAACTTCATGCATTAGAAGTGGGAGGGTTCCATAGCTTAACCTGCCGAGGACAGGCTCCCCTCACTAGTTTAGCCCGCGAACCGACGCGGTTTACCGGGGTGTGGCCGCTGCATGCATAACAGCATCTTGGAGCCACTAATGAGAGTTTGGAACGTAATCAGTTGAGCATCAGCGCCTTCAATAGGCCGGTTGTTGGTGCCACAGATATACGGACCACACACACCCCAATTGTTACAATACTGAGTAGGTATCAAATTGTAACCAAGACAAAATAAAATTATACATGTATATAATGAAACACTTGCAGATTTAACATTAATAACATTATTAGGTATTCAGTAACAGGTAGCCAAGATTATAAATCGTTTTCCGCCGCTTGAAGTAAGTAGGTAAGTACCATACCGAAAGTCTCGACGATACCAAATAACATTAGTGTCGAGGAAGTAAACAAACTTTGCAAAGTTAAAAGTTTCGACGCGCGCTTACGGTAGGTAGGTAAGAGTTGCCAGCTTTTTGGTCACGTTAATTTAGAATAATTGACGAAGGTACCTTCAATCCTATTAGTAAAGATTCTTCATTCAAGTGAAAAATAATAGGCCTATACAATACGCTATTATGGTAGGTATTTAAAAGGTTTATTTCGTTTTTCTACTCCCGTACTTTTATTTGTCATTTAAAGGGTCGTGCACACAGAGTGCACACACCTTTAAACCCCTATCTTATAGTTGTCAAGACAAGTCTTTAGTCTATTCCCCAAAATAGTATTTGTGCATACACGCAGTATCTTTTTGGCACTTTTACGATACTCCGTGTAATCACCACTTAAAAAATATTGTATGAAATACATTGCTGCCAACCTAATTTTAATTGTCATTTCTGACAGACGAGTGAACCATAGACAAGTTTATTTACTCATTCATTCTTTTCCCGCCCGTACTCTTCATTCTTTGCTACATCTTGGATGAAAAATATTTGTAATTTAATTTTAATTCAAAGTAAGTGCTTGGTCGTAGAAAAAGTATTGTATGCAAAGTTGTTTAACTGAGTCAAAAAATACTCGTGGCGTCTTTATTAACAAATTTCGGCTTCGCCTCAAATTGTTACTCACGCCACTCGCCTTTTTTGACTTCTTTTAAACAACGGTTGCATAATAGTAGATTGTACAACAAGGGCATAAAGTGACCCATTTTTACCCGAGGAAATTTTTTGGTCTGAGCGAAGCGAAGACGAAAATAGTAGACGAGGGTAAAAATGGACATTTATGCCCTTGTTGTACACTCTGCTTTTCACTTCGATTGCGAGGAAAATATACATACAAAAATATCCAATATTTTAGGTTATTTTCCCGTATTTCTTCAAGACTAAAGAAATTTTTATTCGGGCCGGTCGGGGGCGCGAGGCACGCCGGGCGGGAGCGCGCCGGGCGGGGGCGCGGGCGCGCCGGGCGGGAGCGCGCTGGCAAGGCTGGCAGTTTGTATGGCAGATTTTGGACTTTATTGCTAGGTCAATAAGGGTCGCAATAGATGATTTTACTTTATGCTCTAGAACATAATAAGCAACTTTATGTCGTCTACGCACGACATAAAGGTGCACTTTTTGAGCATGAGAAGTGAAAAATACTATTATTTGATATTTGTTCATTTGCAGCGCAATATTTATGTCGCATTAAGGTACCTACCAACTTACATAACTACAGATAAGCGTGGTCTGACATAAATTTGCCCGGTTTTTATTCTAATCAAGACGATTGTTAGCATTGTTAGCATTGTTACATACACCACAACGCTCAACAACCCCAGTAGGTAAAGGATTTTAATTTTTGCGTCTCAACCGTTGATTGATGGGACAATACTTTGCTTCCCAGTAGACTTCCTTTTACTTGTGAGTTTGAGTTTAAAATTAATTCTGCTTCCTTTGTTACATAATTTTGTTATTTAGAATCAATTCACTGAGAACTTTTTAATAATGTCAAAATTTCTGAATGAATTTATTTATAACACAAGATTAATAATTGTCGGTAGGTATCTGCCATTGCAAATGAATAAATAATAATATGTAGATGTGTAGAATTGTAGATTACTACGTAAAATACTTACGTCGTGATTATAATATTTTCACTGTATATTTTGGCAAGTACAATTTTTTTTAATTACATTGAAATCTTTACCAAATTAAAATCGTAAGTATGGTAGACTTAAAAAATCCTATTTATATTATAAATGCGAAGGTAATTATGTATGTATGTTGCCTCTTCACGCTTAAACCGCTGAACCGAATTAGACGAAATTTGGTACGGAGATAGTTCAAGCCTGCAGAATAACATAATTATACTGTTTACCAATCATTATCATCATTTTACGCAGAAGAAATTGCGGGTAAAAACTACTTCATTATAGCTTGTAAAAGATGTTTTTATGCCTTATAAGATTAAAAGAGTTATCTCGATTTCTCATGGATCCCATCAACAGAACTATGTTTTGACAAAAATGGGACCAATCAATAAATATATAAATTATGTACTTTCACACAAAACAAATATTTTTCCAGTCAGTTGAGAAAAGACGGAGTTCAGAGATATCACACACACACATTGACCCACCCATCCACATTGACCTACAAAAAGTGCATACCTAAGATACAAGTAAATGTTTACTTAGTAGTAGTAGTAGTAAACTCTTTATTGTACAAAAAGACATATTCATTATACCAGTCATTCTCAAAGTGTGTTCCGCGGAACCCTAGGGTTCCGCGACACCCCTGCAGGGGTTCCGCAAGAATTTAGAATTATGCTTATTTAATAAAAAAATACACTTTAAAAACTATTGTTTTATTGTAGGGTTCCATCAAGTATTTCGCTTTCCAAAAGGGTTCCGTCAAAAAAAAAAGATTGAGAACCGCTGCATTATACATATTATTACATATTATTTTTTATTTTTATTAGTTTAGGTATTGTTATCAAATTTCCATTAGCGACAGAAAATACACATTTGTCCGGTATTATAGTTCTTAACATGACCTCCACTTATTTTAAGTTGAATCTATGAATGTATTAGTATTTAAGCATAAATTGGATAATAATTACCATTGTATCAATCAAATTAGCATAAGTTTTAAATGAATAAATATTATCTTATCTTATCTATATCAAGGGTTCCGTACTTTTTAGTACCTATTTGTTGTTATAGCGGCAACAGAAATACGTCATTTGAAATTTCTAAAAATATTTGAAAGTCTTAAGTCTTATAAAATGTAATTTCCTTATTTCACGTAAAACTTATACAATTTGTATTTATATATATATTGTTTATGCTGCAGAATTCCTCTCTTCTATTTTTAAACGCTCTAATTACTATGCTAAAACATGTTTAAGACATACCACACCAAACACCTACAAAAACCTCCACAATGCACAACAGCAAAGTCTATTCCAAACAAACTTATCACTGTAAACGTCACCCTTCAAACAACGCACACTTAATACTGAATTTAAGATTATGACATGACGTTCGTAAAAGTTGGTTTAATGGACCCCTTTTGGCCAATTAAGTACTAATTACGTTGACCTTAGCTAACCCGGCTGATCTAATTCTGGTAGCATGACGCACTGGCTTACGCTTATGATTCCTTTTATCCTTTACGTTAGAAGGACTTAAGTTTCAAAATGTAGCTTTAAAGATCAGTCTTTTTACGATAAAACATTGTTAAAAAGTGTGTATAAACTGGAATTATCTCCGAGCTGCGAGTTGAGTGCGACAGATGAAACTGATAAACTTACATACTTAGGGTATTAGATGGAACGAAAAAATATAAAAGAAAATTATTCAATTCAAAATTTACATAAATCGAAAGAGTACAGATACGATAATAGACCTCCCTACGGACAGCTTCTTGTCGGGGTCACCTCAGTGTGGTATTTAGCAATCTCAGCTTAACTACTCTATTTAAGAGCATTCATTGCATCCAGCGTATGATTGTGATGTATAGGCGGAAGTCAAGTTCAGTAAACAACATCGATTTCTTGCAACTCGTTGCCATGGTTACGTAAAAATATACAGAGTTAAACTTTCACGAATTTTACCCAATTATTATCATTTACCTACTTAATAGGGACTTAAACGCGTATAATTAAGCTTTAATATTACCGTCGATGTTTTGAAGACAACTTTGTCCTCGTGGTCTCGAATAAAACTGGCTAGAGTTGACGACAACATCTTTTAGATTCGAGCGTATGAAAGTCGATAGGTTAAAGGATCCAGCAAATTAAAAAAAAACACAGGCTGTTGCATTACCGTTTTATGGGCGATAAGACAATAATGAGACTAGAACATTTTTATCATAGTTTCATAAATATTATATATGCGAATTTGACTCTTCCTTATCTTCAATGCCTTCAATGATAGAAACAAATATTGTTCCGAAATTAAAAAATAACGTATCGTCGGGTGAGAATACGTTTGTGCCATACGCCATGTCAATGGTTTGCAGGAGAGCGAAAAGAAGTAAAAATTTTTTTTGTGAAAAGTAGTACATTTTTTTAATTTATTATTGGGAAACAAACAGCGAAAAAAAAATACATATGTTTAAACAAATACAGAAAACACATAAGCCATAACAGTTTCCACTTATAGAGTACCTAATAACATTTTTGTTGCTCAAACTAGACTTACACAATTTGGTTGAACTTATGACTTTGTATGGTTAAATGTAGGTTTAGGTAAGATTATCAAATTAAACTTTAAAACAATAACTAAACTATAGCGATATATAGGAAACTGGGGAGGGTTGATCACCCCTTTTGTTTTTAGCATACATTTTCTTAACTATTTGTAGTATTGAAAAACTTTATAGACCATACGATTCAGAATTTATCTCTTCATTAATAGTTTCAATTAGAACAGATTTGTGCAATAAATTAGACCATTATTTAATGAAAACCCATACTGTTGACTTTTACCATGTGTCCCCTATGTAAGGGAGACTTGTTTACCCCTGGTCGGGAGCCTTGATCCTAGGGGGATCAAGTGACCTTGGTTCTTGGGACACATGGTAAACAGATTTTTACCATGTCTCCCCATACCAGATTCTCATTGATTATATAACTAGGATCGCTATTAGCAATGCATCTATAATTTGTAAAATACACAGCAAACATATATATATTGCATCTTCCATGCTTTGAAGTTGTATTTCCGGTAATCAGATGTCTAAGCCGAAGGGATCAAGTCTTCCAGATTTGGGGACACTTGGTAAAAAGATTTTAAGCGGCAATGTCATATTTCGAGGGTAGTATCTACATTAATTTATTCACTTTATCTACAGAAAATTAATATATGAAGATATCTAACACATATTAATCCATAATCTTATACTTTTAAAAAACAATGTAATCGTATTATCCATAAAACAACATAAAATAGGGAATCAATTTTTGAACCAAAAAAAAAGTTAAAAAAAAAAAACAAAAATCTTATATTAACATAAAATTTCTTGCAACAAGCTAAATTTTTTAAAGTTATTATGAAGGTATTTTTAGCGTCAGATACCTACAGCAATTTTAATTTTTTTACCCATCTCTGGTCGTTATTGTTTACTATAATAAATAAGTTTAGAAATTTACTGCTCACGTTTCGAGGACGGTGTTTGAGCTGCATAATCCTAAAATCCTTTCTATGGACCGTCGGTTCTATAGTACATAAGGTCGGAAAGCCATTGAAATAGCATTTCATCCATAAAAACAAATATCGCCGGTTGAAAACCAAATATCGTTATAAGTGTTGTTTGTCGACCGAGTAACATCCCCTGTGTGTAAAACGTTTAACTTGATAAACAAGACCAAGTGCGGGTAGTTCGTAAAATGTTGATGTCAACTTTAGTTAGTCTTTTCAAAGGCCACGGGGATAATTCCGTTTTCGGAGTTCGGAGTCGGTTGTATAATTAAAAACTGAATTATACGCCATTAAATCCCGTTTTAATAAACAATAATCAGTCAAAAACCTTGAAAGTTTAAATCAGTGTTTCTCTGGTCGTACTTTTGCGGCATGATTTACTAAAGAAAAGAAAATATTTATGATAGCTCTATGAATCATTTTGTAAGTAAATTTATTACAATGTATATACTTGATCGCTTTGGGGGTGACATGATCCCGGAATCATATCTCCCCTGAAGAAAAAGACAAAGTCTCCCCATACATAGTAAGATTATAAAACGTGCCGTACTCGAAACGTGTGTTCGCGTATATCAATGTAATCCAAGTTAATCATCACTTCAATAAACAACAAATAAAATAAGCACACTCACTAACATCATTTCCATCTCATATTATAAAATAAATCCAGTTAAAGCTTACCGAAAATTTAATATAGTACGCAGAAAATCTTTCACCGTCCGCCATTTTTGAACCACTGACTTTTCCGATACAGTGCCATGACAGAACGTGAAGTTAGGAACGAATGAATGAGTGTTACCAGTGCAAAAAAATGTATCTCGTTTGGTTTGATTAAAAATTAAGTTTACCAAGTGTCCCCTAGGGATCGACCCTCCCCACCCTCACCTACATGCAGCTCGTTATCATACTGAATACAGATCTTTAAAATCTAATAGGTACTTAATTTTTTTTTAATTACAATTCTTTGTTTTTTTTTGTTATTTATTTGTTATTTGTTCTTTATTGAAGAAACAAACTTAGGTAAAGGTATTAATATATATAGATATATCGATATCAGAGTACTTTTCATTATAATTTGCATGCTCAAACAAGAAATCTGTTCTTTGCGTACACAGTTCGGTTGGAAGGAATTGAGAATAAGCCAGAGGATCGCGTTCGACGGTCTGGACATCGAAATAATATGTTCGAAAGCAAATTAGGCGAGTCTATTGACCCGTTAAGAATTTTAAATAAGACAACTTGGTCCCTGGCTTCGCCACGTACTTGAAGGGATAATAGATGGTTAGGAAAAGTTTTGAATTTATATTTCATAAACTTGATAAATTTATTTTGGATCCTTTCTATTGAATCAATGTGAATAGCAAAATGAGGACACCATACCGAAGAAGCATATTCCAAGTGAGATCTAACGAAGGCATTGTATAAAAGAATGATAGTGTTTGGATTTTTAAAATCCTTACTTTGGCGAAATATAAATCCGAGCATTCTATATGCTTTCTGAACAATTTTATTTATATGAGAAGTTAATTGAAGCTCATTGTCAATATTTACCCCAAGATCCTTAACTTCATTTACTCTTTGAAGTTGTATGATATTAATAGAATAATTATGAACTATAGGATTGCGTTTTCTTGAGAATGAAATGGAATAACATTTAGCAATATTCAGCGACAGTTTGTTATTTTGGCAGTAAGCATTTAGCCTATCGAGGTCTTGTTGCAGATTGACACAATCGCTACTAGATGAGATAGCGTTAAATATCTTCATCGGCATACAGCAAGACCTTGGAATGATGGAAACATCTTGATCACGTCATTGATAAATACATTGAATAACAATGGGCCTAGATGGGATCCTTGCGGGACGCCAGAAGGGATAGGAATAAAGCTGGAAATATTACCCTTGACCGCTACCGCCTGGGTTCTGTTGCGTAAATATGATGTAAGCCATCTCAAGAGGTCACCGTGGACTCCAAATGAAAGTAGTTTGTTTATGAGGATAGAATGGTAAATTTTGTCAAATGCTTTGGAAAAATCTGTATATATAGCATCTACCTGAAGACCTTTATTCATTGCAACAAGAGAATAATCTAGTAATTCTAAAATATTAGATTCCGTGGATCTTCTGTTGACAAATCCATGTTGTTGCGGAATTTAGGAAATATTGAACTTATTAAATTTATCATTTAGGCACATATTATTATGTTTACTATCTATATAGTACTATAGGTACATTTATTGCATAAAAGCATTTTTATTATTGCCATATCCGTTTTGAATGAGTAAATGTTAAACTTACAATGTATGATATGACACAAAAGTTTTGGATATGTTACACTTTTATGATAATTTTCTGTTGACAGAGTGTAATTACATAGTATAATAATTATACTATAGTATAGTAAAATACGGATATCGCACAACATTTTTGAAAAATATGAATTTTCAAAAGCCGTTTAGTGTCAATTATAGCATATTTTTTGCTATTTTAGAAATCATGAAAAAACGATTTTGCCCAAAAATGGATATGGCACAAACGTATTCTCAGCCGGCGGTATGTGCATTACTTTTCTTAGATACCTATCTTCCAAGTAGTTCGTAGTTGAATCTTCTTTACTAAGAATGTATCAACACTAAGAATGTTGAATTATTACGGTTTAATGTTGTCTCTTGCTTGGATAATTATAGTAACTGCCGGCTGGATATTACGTGAAGGTCCATTAGTAATTAATTTTGCATTTCAGGCATTAACCAGGACTGAAACGTCCTTAAATAAGTCTACGAACTTGATAAGAAAATTCGTTTCAGTCATCAGTTATCTGCGTGAACTTTCTGAATAAAATGTTGCAGCTCTAGCTGCTGACAAATTTAAACTAAAGTTTTTCAACGAGACATTGACTAATTAATTAAGGTCGTATTTCAAAACTGGAATTAAGTATGAGTTGCATGTTGAAAATCAGATTTGAGTCTGATAAGGTAATGCTACGTTACGTTGAACTTGCTTTCAACTGATTTTAGGATTGTATAATAACAAATGTAAACATTAGTAACATATCGACGCTGGAAAGGAGAAATGGAATAAGCGACACTTAGCTAACTTTACAATGGAGCCAAAAAACTGCAATATTTTCTGAAAATAAATCATTAAAATTCGTAATGAAGTCGAATATCTTAAATGAATAACTTTATATGGTTATGGTGTTGCGTTCTATATTATCTTTTTATTATTTTACCTTTGAATGGGTTATTTTAGAATTTAGTGTCGCTTAAGCAAAATGGCCGTAGAAATAAATGTAGGTAAAATTATCTCACCGACATGTTTCACCAGAAATTATTCGGGTACAAGAGTCCAAGTTAAATTTGGCATGATAATTAATCGAGTAAAAATTACGTTATTGTAAAAGATGCTTATTTTACAGTCAAGTAAAATAATATAAATCTACATGAAACAAATCAAGATAAATAATCCAATCACTTTTCAAGGAACAATTTGAAACTTGATAAGCTGTTTATGAATTCATAGGGTATACCCTATGAATTTTTATATTTATCAACCACACGGAAACGATTGTCTTACTTCTGTTAAAAAAAACCGGCCAAGTGCTAGTCGGACTCGCGTTTCAAGGATTCCGTACATTAAGTCCGACTTACGCTTGACTGCACATTTCTAATAGGTTTTCCTGACACCTCTATAGATCTCTGTATGTTACCTATGTAAAGAACTATTTTGTGTATTTTTTTCAAAATTTTAGACCCAGTAGTTTCGGAGATAAGGGGGGGGGGGGGGGGAGGAGAGGATCTTGAATAACTGCTATTAACTAATTATCCTAAAATTATAAACAAAAATTATTTGAGATTCTTACAATGAGCTAATTTCAAGTAAAACGGAATAAACGACAAAAGTTTTATATCTGAACTGAAGTGAGGCAAATGTGGATAAACGCCAATAGTTTAGATTTAAAACAGTTAAGTAAATTTATTATTATTTATTAACGACATTAAAACCTATTATTCGGCCAGGTAATATAAGTTAACCAACAGTGAAAGGCTAATTGTCATAAGGCAAAATTATCCATGTTAAGATTAAACTGTATTGACAAATATGTAAAAAAGTCTAAGCTTCATGATGGGGAATAACTTCTCATCTAATCGCCACTTTTCAAAAAGTTGCTAAAAACCAAGTCGTTTAGTAATTTAAATTTGTCAGTGATTCTATAATTCACCGACTGGATAAGCGACACTAAAGTCGTCAGACGGGTATGAAACCCAGTTCATTCGATGCAGAAAAATCTGGCGATTCCAACGGTGTATATAACTCAATATCTCTAAAAATGTCGCTTATCCCATTTCTCCTTTCCAGCGTCGATATTTATATGAATAAATTTTGTGTTATCTTCTGCTATAACATAAAACATATGTATATAGATACGATCACGCTATATTTAAATGCTTATAATATGTTTTGTGAAACGAATGTATAAATATCGCTAACTGTATACAACTCTGTAATAACTATTATGTTTCACACAAATAAAAACCATAAAACTTTCTTCAAAATTATAGAGCAAAACGCAATCCAATCCTAAATAATGGCTCCTGATTATACTAACACCGCCATAAAACTGGAAGAAGTTTAAAAAATATTGCGTATCTCGAAGGAACGAGGTGGGAAAAAAATTAAAATGCACCCTCGGCTTAAGACGATGGTTCTCGAACCTCCGTTACCTTGGAAAAGTTAGGGGCTAAAACTTCCGCATAAAGAAAGATGTTTAAATATTTAAAGGTGAGCCATGTTGTTTCATAGCGATGTAGAAAAATCTGTTGTTCTCACTGAAATGGTAAAGAGTTTTAGGTTCAGGGTAGCTAAGCAACAGCGAGGATTTTTGCTCTTCCATTACACTCTGCATGAAACTTGGAACAGTTGGAACGTATGATTGATACAGTTTATATCTGACACAGTATAGGTATCATTAACCTTTTCCACGCCGTGTCAAACACAAAAGCTGTCACTCAGACGCCACATCATTGAAGTGTCAAAACTGAAGTTGTGAATTTTATGTACTTATGCACGTAGGTTGATGTTGCTCTGTGGTCTGTGACCGATTAATCGGTCTTTGGCGTTGAAAGGGGACGGTCGCTTCTCCATACAAACGTAGTCTCCGTTTTCCTAAAATTAGGAGCAAAAAAGGGGCATAGCTGTGGTTGATATACAATAAATTTGGTCAAAATATTTTCAATAATGTACATATCCAGAGAGGAAGACGATATACAGACCATAACAAAATCACATTTTGCTGTGCATGTGTAGTATGTGTACTATACCTTTAGTACGAGTAGCATCGATTAACTGTGTGCTGCGCAACCGGCCACGATGCCCGAGGGACTCAGAACTTGTCAACTAATTTGCATACATCACCCCACCAGGGATTTGACCGTCTCATTTTGCGGATTCTAATGGACGCAGCTTTTATACTTATTAAAATGAATGGTCGAGTATGTTTTAAAATTTGTGCCGACTTTTATTTTTGTACTGCTCCGCAAAATGTACAATTTGAAACAAAATATGTTTATATTTATTCAATGCACTTACTACTTACTCTTGTCATATTACCATGAAATCTACATATTTGCGAATATTATAAAGTGTTGACACAAAAATCTACAAAACAATGATTTGTAAAACATGCACAGATGACTTAGGTAAGCGTTTTGACTTAACTTTGTAAGTACTATTACTGTAACAAACTGACGATTAAAGTCAAACTCACTACATTTTGTCAGAACAAGAGGGGATTTTTAGTAACCTAGTAACCTAGTCGAGTATGTCAGATTAAGATAATATATGATTGAACAGTAATGCAGCTGCAGTTGACATCCGAATGTCACCTTTAGCTCCTTTAGGTGATATTCGAGTGCTGATAAAATGAATTATTTTGGTTTCCCACTTGCAAAATCCTATACTTATCTGCAACTCCATATTCGTAGTAATACAAGACAATACACCAACGTAATTCTCATTTGCGTGCTGATTTGGAACTCCGGGTAACGCTGAAATAACAGTGTCTCTCCAACTAAGCCGTGTCAAAATGCAACCACAGATACTCAGCCTGCAGTGCTGAGTACAGTTTATAAGGAACAAGATTGCATTAAACCGGGCGACATTCCTCCATTGCGGCTGGCCAAACAATAGTGTACTGTAGCCCTAAGAAATAAAAGTCAAACATAGCCAGCTGCCGTCGTTTGGGGCACTAATGGAATCGTTACTTCTGCATGACATCACATTTAATCCTACGTGCAACGGGTAATGAAAATTGTATTTATTAAAACTAAGAACAGAGCATAAACATTGCGGTGACCGTTTGCTCTGTACTTTGTATCATAGATAATGTCATGGAGGACACTAAAAAATTTAAAGTCGAGTTATCTTAAATGTTTATTTTCTCTCCGTGATCAAGGTCTTTGAGGACTTTATTTGTCAAGAATACAACAAGTTTTTCTAGATTACATCGGCACACAATTTAGCAGACTAAAGATTTAAGGGCTCCTCTATAAGATGGGCCATCATCATACTGGCCCACTAAGATGGGCTAGCGTGTAGAGAGGGTTGTGTTGTCGGATGGCTTATGGCACGGCGGGATGGCGATGGGATGGCCGTCGGCTTTTCGTCCCTACATCAAAGATAGTGGGCTTTATACGTGGCCCATTCCATAGTGCGTGCTCTCAACCATCGCATGGCCATCTTGCTGGTCCAGGAGCCATAAGGTTAGGTTAAGTAAACCTAAAACCTTGCAAGAAACCCATACCCACAATGGAATAGGATGTCATCATGTTACCCATAACCTGTGAACTAGTGAATTGTAATTTGTTCGAGTTGATTGAGGGTCATGGTTCTATCCTATCGTAAAGTACATCACTGGCAATTCGAAGTAAAAAAATCGCACTCGAAATACAGTTCGGTCCAAATTATAAATTTAGGCTACTCTAAACTTAGAGATTTTAATGGACCACAGGCATAATTATTATTTTTCAATTTGCCTGACGCTCTTGGTTATTTTTCATAATCAGCGGTCCATATCAATCTTGCTTCGTTATCAAGTTGCGAGTAATATAAGTATTTAATATCGAAATATTGTGGAAGGCCCATGTAGATTCAAGTGTAAAAATGTAGGCGCAAACATCTTGCTTAAAATTGTTTCCCGTGGCGTGTCGGTGAAGTACAATCAATGGGATATATTTTTTATTTTAACATAGTAATTAAACATCAATATAATGCAAACTAAGTAGGTACTTAGTAATCCCTGCTTGTCCCTACCTACTCCATAATCAGGAACATTTATGACTGCTACACATAAGTATAGTAATGCCGACTGGTTAGTCGAATGTACTTAGTTTGTTTTATAGTCGGATAGTGAGTCATCCAATCCGGCAGGTGTTGACACTATTAATAATTCAGATGAACGGCTGACACTTCAATTGGAGTTAAGTAAAGCCAGCTCGTAATTACGCAGGGAACAGACATGCGACCGGTGGTTAAATTGCATGTGTTTGGACTGTCTAGCTCAAAGCTAATGACGTCAATGTCGAATTCTCTTGTTGTATAATTCATTTAAAACCACCATAGGTTTCTATAAACAGATTAGGCATTTCTACAACGACAGTTGGCTGGTGCAAATTGGCCAAGTGAACTATAATTATTTCTGTGTCTATTTATTATAAAATCAAAATCAAAGAAATATTTTATCAGTAAGTTAACTCGTCAGCTAAATCGTACGGATAACCACCCCTTAAAAATACTTTTTGACTTAGTTAATTTAAGCCAAAATACTGGAGTTCATTATGCGTATTCAAACACATTCGAAGTGACTTCATTCTCCCCTACATCTACATTTCGGTCCCTCAATACTGAGAATCGTGATCAAAGAATATAATACTCACTAATCGTGACCACTTGGTTTTTCAGCTCCTGATTTGACTCTAATTTTGAAATCTGAACACAGCTCCGGACCATCTATTAATACATTCTGATATGTGGAAAAACTGCGCAACATAATTGTGCTTTGCGATTTGATTTGACGTCTCTAGGATTTAATTAAATCTTTGATTGGTACAATTTGCAAGCTTCAGCAACCGCTGAATAAATAGCTCCCAATAACAAAACGTTATCACGTGCCAACACTGGAGCTGTATTCGACTTTTTAATACACAGCTCGTTACAATGCGACCTACTAAAGGCTACAGTTTGTAAGATACTTTTGTTTAGAGTCTTCACCGAACTTTATTTAACTCTTTAACTGAGCATAATTTATACTGTGAAGCAAAAATGGCCATCCTAAATTATTATCTTTTATTTTTGTTTTTCAAGGACTAGGAAGCGGTGAACTCGTATTTTATTTTTTTAGATCTGGTTCATTAACGGGGTTGTAAGATCATAGAAAATTCAAATTAACATAAATTATATTATAGTTAGTACTATGTTATCACATTTATATTGCGTTATTTACTTAATGATATCACGTCCTACCAAGTTGAATGCCGCTCTTCTAAACAGCTTAATAAATTGACAGCCAGACCAGGCAAACAAAGCGCGTCTAAAGTCGATTTCGTTATCATTCGAACACAGGTTTGTTTCAAGAATTAATCCTTCTAAAATTCATTAAAATATTCAAACGACAAAGATTAACGGCGCTCCGTACAATGCAGAGCCACCAAATTAAACAATTCCAATTTATCTGACTAACGAATACCTGGCTAGCTCGGAGTGCTACAGCTAATTGCTCGAAACTTTTCTAATTAAAATTTACTTAAAGCTGTAAATGCTGAGTCTTGCCGCTTACTTAGACGCCGTGCATCGGTCGAGATGCAAATTTGCTCTTTTAATGTGCTTTCATCAAATCTTTTTTGGTATAAATAAAGCTTGACAAAAAAATCCTCTTAAGAGGAAAGGGGACGACCGGACAACTGGTCGTCCCCTTTCCTCTTAAGAGGATTGATATAAACGTATTCCCCATTTACTATGTACTCTGGATATTCCATATGTATAAAATTTGATGTTCATTAAGTAGGTAGTTATAACGTAACTACGATACGATTATAATAGTTATAATAATTTACAAAAAGATAGAAAAAAAAAACTAACGAAGTGGACAAGCTATAAACATCGTATCGTGTTTATCTATAACTAGTTAATAAACAATGGAATATCCAGAGTAGTAAATGGGTAACTTTGTCGCTTGAAAGTCCGTCAGATCCGGTAGTTTTGATTTTTTGCTGACTGGAAATTCAGAGACAGTAAATTTGAAGCAAGCCAACTGATTCCAAGGTCCATATCTTCTTTATTTAAATCACTCACGACAGGTCCTGAATTCTAAAATACACACTGGTATTTTATTATATTACATTCCATTGTTATTGTAAAAAAACATTCACCCAATTCTAGTTATATACTAACATGCGAAATACTAATAAAATGTATAGGTACTTATGTACCAGAATTCCCCATAGTCGGACGTCTCACGATTGGGCTATCATTGGTGGCGGTTGATTATTCTAAATAAGATCACAAAACTATAAAGTGCAACTAATTTCTAAACAGTAAATAGGTTTAGCTGAAATTGGTTCATCGTTTTAATATACGCTACGCCACAATTAATACACCACAATTCAATAAAAATCACGATTTTATTTTTTACGATGCTATTAAAGCTTGGAATAATTTCAAAAGTGGAAAAATTCCATCTTGGGTGAAACTTGAACCACAACCTCTGGATCGTTACTCCAGCGCTCTGCCATCTAAGCCACCAAAACGAGATAGAGAGTGATGGTGGAAAGATTTGCTGGCTATGGATGGGGTCTTGATGGCTTAGATGGCGCTGGAGTAGCGATCCAGAGGCCGTGAGTTCAAGTCTCACCCAAGACAGTAATTTTTCCACATTTAAATTTACTACTAGCTTAATTATTACGAACCCATATTTATATCAAGGTATAAAATTAAAAACTAGGTAATTAAAAACTAAAAACCGATTATTTATCTACAACACAATTAATTCGTGTAAAATCAGCCTATTTTAACCCGCCGCTTACATCCTGCGGTGCTGCGTGATCAAACCGAATCCAGAGTAAGTATCTATTAAACTTAGCGGGGAGTCATTAAGTAATGAAATTGTTTTCTCTGTAACATTCCCTCTACGCATACGCAATCGGATTGGTTGGAGTGCCAGGAATAGCAAACAAACTTTTAATAGTAGATATAGGCCAGCAGGAAATGGTAATGGTAATGAGATGAGATTCGACATGAAAAACGAATCCACGACTTGCTATTCCTTCCGAGGGATTTACAGTGCTTTTCTGCAAACATGCATTGAAATGAGGTAAAACAATCAGTATCCGCGAACATAATTATCGTGTGTTCTGGAACCACCGGGCCTCTGTCGCACCGACGGCAAAAGGCTGGACGGTTTAACTTTGGTACCATGGCACTGTGCTGTGGGACGCCACGTGCGTCAGTACTCATCCGGACGGTACAGATACCAGGCGCTGCGGTAGAGTTGGCAGCGTTGAGAAAGATGGCAAAATATTCTATCTTCGAGGCAAATTATTATTTTGAACCCCTCACTGTTCACTGGTGTTGGGGGTCTGAAGCTATAGCGTTTATTAGGGAGGCGGGACATAGGACTCGGGAGAGGACAACTGATGCTCGCGCGGGTTCGTACCTGGTGCAAAGGTTGGCCATTGCTATCTAATGTTGTAACGCGGCAAGTGTAATGGGCACTTTTGCGGCCGCAGCTCTGCTCGTGAAAGTCTTTTTAAATAAAATATTGTAGTTAGGTTTGTAGTTTATTGATTAATTTAGATACGTTTCTGTAGGTATTCGTTTACGATTGTATACCATTTACTTTACGTTATTTGCTGACTACTTAAATATTGCTTATATTTCGTCAGATGACAAGCAAAACTCACTAATTACCACCAAAAGTTTATAGCCATAGTGAACCATAAATAGTACTAGGAGGTTGATTTTTGTTAAAATATTTTTTAATAAGTAATTAGTGAGTTTTGCTTGTGACCTGACGATTTATAAACAATCAATCATGTACAACGGTTTTATAAAAACGAGACATATGAAGTCTTCCTATCTCACTCTATCCTATAGCTTGAAATGATAACTGTGATTTAATTAGGTGTTGGCTGTTTGCATTGACTTTTCTTAGTCGAAACAAGTTTCAAAAGGTAAAAAATCGGCCAAGAACATGTCGGCTCATACCTACTCAGGGTAGGGTTCCGTAGTTACCTGTCCGTCACTATAGGCTGTTAGGTAGGTACTACATGCCCGCGGTTAGTGCCCTGGTGGTATGGCTATGTTTGACTAGATCCTTTTGATCCTAGCTGCAATGGATATTTAAAGCAAACATAAACTTTTAAATATTAAAATAAATAAAATACATAAATAAATATTGTAGGATATTCTTACACAGATTTTAACTAAGTCAAAAACTAATAAAAAAATATAAAAGAGGGCCAGAAGTTATGTGATTAGAAATAATAAAGGGTTATTAAATAAATGGATAAAACGGACGGGTATCTGCGTAGGTACTTAGATATCAAAATGAACATTTCAAACTCGTTTAAAATTAGTCCAACTGTCTTAACGGTTTGAAAGTTTCAAAGTGGCTAATTTCGTAATTAATTATTTATTTTACGCACTCGTGCTGCAATAAACGGCCTGATTCGAACTTTAAGATACGTCAAAAATTTGCTAAATTTACGACATGGATCGGATATGTCAGTGTCAAAAGTGACGTTTTTGATTGAAGAAATGTCAATTTTGATACTGACATATCCCATCCATGTCGTAAATTTAGCAAATTTTTGACGTATCTTAAAGTTCGAATCAGACACTGACATATCCGATCCATATCGTATCTTTAGCTAATTTTTGACGTAAGTATCTTGAATTTCGAATCATGCCGAAAGTAATTAATTGTTGAAGCGTGTGTTGATTGAAAGTAACAGTAATTCATCATTAAATTAAATTAAATCGTTTGAGTTACTTTCATTGTTTAGAATTAACGTGCACTTATCGCTGATGGCTACCTAGTACTCGTAGCATAGTAGACATGCGCAAACCGTTCACTGAGTCGAAAAGAGTGATTCATATCTTTCGCTCGCGGTGATATATGTATATCACTCATATCGCTCATTTCGCTCAGTGGATCTGTAGACTATATTGTTCCCGAGTGAGTAGAGAGAGAAGTCAATCAATCAGATACAATACAGCCATAAGTGCGACCAAGATGGCGAATCACGCGATACGATCCCGTCATGTTTTTCTGAAACCCTCCGAATTCTTCCGAACCGCTCCGAAACCTATTCGCAGTCTCACTCGCTCACTCGCTCCTCGCGCTCGGCCGACTCATTCGATTCATGAGTGGGAAAGAGCGCGCAAAGAGTACTGAGCGACTGAGTTACTGAGCGAGTTAAATCATCAGTGAATTGAAGAGTGAGCGAGTTGAATTAAATAATATACAGGGTGCCCGGTAATTAGTGGATAACCTTCTAACCACCGACAGAACACCTTAGGCTGGTCCAGAAAATGCACTTATAGGTCTAGTAAAAGTTTCGTGGTTTTCGAGATAATCGAACTTTTCTGTCTTTTTTAATGGCTAGCTCCAATTAAAAAAGACAGAAAAGTTTGATTATCTCGAAAACCACGAAACTTTTACTAGACCTATAAGTGCATTTTCTGGACCAGCCTACGGTGCTCTGTCGGTGGTTAGAAGGTTATCCACTAATTACCGGGCACCCTGTATAGCTCATTTAAATCACTCACTCGCAAACGACACATGTCTATAGAATAGCTTTTCAGATTTTGAGCACTGGTTTTAGATTATAATTAGTTATGTTATATGTATGTATTTGGCGTGGTATATTTAAACATAGGTACAAGAAGAAAGCAGCAGAATTTTTTTATCGATTAAAATATGTATGTTATATAAAAAAACCTAAATTACTTACGATTATGTAATGTACTTTTTTCATTTATATTATTTATATAAACTTATATTTACCTTATTTGAATAACAGGGAGATTATCACAGATGTTTTTAAATTTAATTGTGTGAACTAGTAGGTACATCCAAAATTTTATATCGGATGCCATGCCATGACTCTTAGCTGTCTCACTACGAACTTAGCATACCTATACTTAACCAACATTTTACGTAATAAAAATAACTACTGGATTCGTAGGTGCATTTAGAAAAAACACGAACCCTAAAAACATTACTCTCCTTTTTTTGGCAGTCGTGTATTTATACCTCATAAAAGTCATAAAACAATTGGTTGCTGTACCGGCCTAAACCTGCAGCATTATTAATGCAGCCAACTTATATGCCCGAGCGTAAAGTAATAGTGGTTCTTTTTAGTCGGCATAAGAGTCAGGTTGGATAAAAATCATACTTGGTTCGACTAAATATTAGCATTTCGTTGATTTAAACAAAAAAGACTTCACCTACCAAGTAGATAATATTAAATATAACTGAGTTACGTCTCGTCATATTAGAAATATATTAAGTAGGCAACATTATTAAAGAGACTTTTAGGTATAATTGTAGTATTATGTCACGTTATATTTTCAAAAGAATTTGACATTACTGAACAGAATTAACTTAGACGGACTCTAGTGAAAAACCAGCAAAACTTTTAAAACGCTTTAATAATGAATTTAGTTTTCGTGCTCTACCAAGTTTCAGGTTTAATGTAAAAGTTAAATTTCGTTTAACGCGCACCTGTTAATAAATCTACTCTCGTCTGTTTACTTATTATTCTTACCTGAAAATTATACTTTGTAGTTAATATAACATGAGGGAAAGAATAAAACATCTCATATCATCTAATAATATTGTCTTATTTATTTCTAAATAAGGTGAAGTCATTTACTTATTACAAACGCGAAACATCATCATGGTTTACAGATTCAGAAATAAAAAATCCGGCCAAGTGCGAGTCGGACTCGCGCACGGAGGGTTCCGCACCATCAACAAAAAATAGAGCAAAACAAGCAATAAAACGGTCACCCATCCAAGTACTGACCCCGCCCGACGTTGCTTAACTTCGGTCAAAAATAACGTTTGTTGTATGGGAGCCCCACTTAAATCTTTATTTTATTCTGTTTTTAGTATTTGTTGTTATAGCGGCAACAGAAATACATCATCTGTGAAAATTTCAACTGTAGCTATCACGGTTCTTGAGATACAGCCTGGTGACAGACGAACGGACGGACGGATGGACGGACGGACGGACAGCGGAGTCTTAGTAATAGGGTCCCGTTTTTACCCTTTGGGTACGGAACCCTGAAAATGGTCAAGAGTATGCTGAAACGGACAATGCTCAAGTCAGTCAGCATTGAGTTCACATATAGATAATTCAATAATTATGGATAAAAATGTGGCAAAATGTAGGTACCATAAATTAATGGAGTACTTTTATGAATTAAGATTATAAGTTTTCGCCCCAAATAATTTTCATCAATAAAATTCCCCGTAACTTCCCATCCTCACACCCCGCAAACCGCCAACCTTAAGGGCAAATGTAGTTTACAAAACATAAATTTGCTGTGTACAATATTATTTGGTAGGTACTTACGACAATAATTTTACTAAGTAAAACTGTTTCGAGTCGTAAGGCACATTTAATTTTTTTTTTGGGTAAGGGATACTATTTCCTGAACTATTGATGTTATAAATATGTAAATATTGCATTCTCGAGAATGTTTAAAAAAATATATTTATAATATATGTAAGAAACAACTCAATCGGAAACGGATTTAGTAAGCTACGGTTTTAATAGAATTAGTTTTTTTGGTTTTCCTGAAAAGTGGCGTTTGTCCCTTACGACATTTGCCACTGTCGACAAGTTATACTTGTCTTACGAGTAATTTTTTTTTATCATGCCTACTATGTATAAGTTACAACCTTAGGTAACAAATCTATCAGAAAATTTGTATGCGAGGTGAAGAAGTGAACTTTAAGTCATTTAAAATACAAGAGATTTTAAACTAGATTAAGACAAGGAGTTAATTTCCTCCAATTCAGGAATCTATTGTTAGGGGTTAAGGACTGCGATAACAAGGTTCAACAATAGTTAAAAGTTTGTTGTTGTTCGACAAAATAATGCTGTAATATAGATCCCAACAAAAACATAAATGTGAAATGAGAGCCAAGTTCAATATACTCGTAGGTATAGAATATGCGTCGTTGTTGACTCGCCGACAAAACAATTTATATCTATGTAGGATATATTAGGTACACACGGTTGCTGCGTCGCCAGTTCCTTTTTCGTTGTGAGCTTGGCTGGACACGCTACCGCGTGTCTAGATATATTAACCAACAAGAAATGAAGAATGACATTGGAATTTAAATTCGTCCCCCTCGCTGTGAAGACTTCAGGTTGCAGGTGCGCTGAGGGTAAGACCTTCCTTCGCGAGCTGGGTCGTCGCCTGAGTGAAAGGGGCCTTGACCCCCGCTCCGGGTACTTCCTGATGCAAAGGCTGTCCATCGCAATACAACGCGGCAACGCAGCGAGTGTGATGGGCACCTTTGCGTCAGGGACAGCCCGGGACGGGTTTTAGTAAGTAGTTATTTTTTATATTTTTAGTTTGTATTTATATTTAAGTTTTTGCAATAAATGTTTTTAATTTACGCTTCAGGTGAAAAAAAAAAATATTTGTATTGTTTATTTGCGAGTAGGTACAATACTTTCAATAGCAGCATAGCATAAGGTAACTGAGCAATCCTAAAGCAATAAAAACCGGCCAAGTGCGAGTCGGACTCGCGCACGGAGGGTTCCGCACCGTCAACAAAAAATAGAGAAAAACATCGTGTTTGTTGTATGGGAGCCCCCCTTAAGTATTTATTTTATTTTATTTTTAGTATCTAATACCTTTAACCGAGCAATTCTTGTTTATATATATATACTAGCTGTTGCCCGCGACTTCGTACGCGTGGATTTGTATATTGGTGGTTATATATTCTACATTAGCTTAGAATATTATGCAGCAAAAGATAGCAGTAGGGACTGTTAATCATTTGTTAATTATTATACACAACCTTGATACGAAGTTTCAAGCCCCTAACTGAATAAAATTGTTCTCGATATAATCCCTCTCAACCCCCAGCATATTTTCAAGTCCACTATTTAGTAAAACTTACTACCTAACTACCTATTTGCGAAGTTTGAAGTTCCTAGCTTTAAATAAAATTTGAACTCTCTACCAACTTTCAACCCCTTCTTAAACCTTTTAGGGGATGAATTTTTTAAAAAGCTGTAATTACTTTTCATGTATTCTAATAATATGCCTTAACACAACGATTCAAGTCCCGCACTCAAATAAATGTTTGACCTCCATACAAATTTTCAACCCCTTTTTTACCAACTTGAGGGATGAATTTTCAAAAATGCCAAAATTACTTTTCTTGTATCCTAATAATAATTGTGCCTTTATACAAAGATTCAAGTCCCGCACACAAAAAAATGTTTTATCTCCATACAAACTTTCAACCCCTATTTAACCCTTTTAAGGGATGAATTTTAAAAAACACTGAAATCACTTTTCTTGTATTCTTATAATATGCCCTTATACAAAGATTCAAGTCCCGCACTCAAAAAATATTTGATGTGCATAAAAATTTTCAACCCCTTTTTCACCACCTTGTGGGATGAATTTTTAAAAACGCACAAATTACTTTTCTTGTATTCTAATAATATGTCTTTCTGCAAAGATTCAAGTCCCGCACTCAAAAAAATGTTTGATCTCCATACAAATTTTCAACCGCTATTTCACCACCTTGGGGGATGAATTTTCAAAAGTGCTGAAATTACTTTTCTTGTATTCTTATAATATGCCTTTATACAAAGATTCAATTCGCGCACTCAAAAAAATATTTGATGTGCATACAAACTTTCAACCTCTTTTTCACCACCTTGGGGGATGAATTTTCAAAAACACTCAAATTACTTTTCTTATATTCTAATAATATGCCTTTATGCAAAGATTCAAGTCCCGCACTCAAAAAAATGTTTGATCTCCATACAAACTTTTAACCGCTATTTCACCACCTTGGGGGATGAATTTTCCAAAACGCTGAAATTACTTTTCTTGTATTCTTATAGTATGACTTTATACAATGATTCAAGTCCCGCACTCAAAAAATATTTGATGTGCATACAAACTTTCAACCTCTTTTTCACCACCTTGGGAGATGAATTTTCAAAAACGCTGAAATTACTTTTCTTATATTATTATAATATGCCCTTATACAAAGATTCAAGTTCCGCATTCCAAAAAATATTTGATGTACGAACTTTCAACCTCTTTTTCACCACCTTGGGGGATGAATTTTCAAAAACGCTGAAATTAGTTTCCTTCTGTTTTATTATAATACCTTTTTACGAAGTTTCAAGTTCCTAGCTTACAATAAAATTTGAACCCCAAGACGAACTTTCATCCCCTTTTTTACCCCCCTTAGGGGTTGAATTTCCAAAATAGTTGCAATTACTTTTTTTGTAGTCGGCTATTATGCCTTTCTAAGAAGTTTCAAAGCATTAGTAATGGATTCAAACTTACAACCCCTTTTTAACCCTGTTAGGGGATGAATATTACAAAACGCTGAAATTACTTTTCCTGTCTTTTAATAATATTCCCAAATACAAAGATTCAAGTCCCGCGTTCGAAAAAAATTTTGATATCCATAAAAACTTTCAACCCTCTTTTCACCACCTTAGGGGATGAATTTTCAAAAACGCTGAATTTAGTTTTCTTGTATCTTAATTTAATACCTTTTTGCAAAGTTCCAAGTTCCTAGCTTAAAATAAAATTTGCACCCTAAGACGAATTTTCATCCCCTTTTTAACCCTCTTAGGGGTTGAATTTCCAAAAACGTTGCAATTACTTTTTTTTTGTAATCGGCTATTATGCCTTTCTAAGAAGTTTCAAAGCATTTGTAATGGATTCAAACTTTCAACCCCTTTTTAACCCTGTTAGAGGATGAATTTTCAAAAACGCTGAAATTACTTTTCCCGTCTTATAATAATATCTCCATATGCAAAGTTTCAAGCCCAACACTCACAAAAATATTTGATCTCCATACAAACTTTCAACCCCTTTTTCACCACCATGCGGGATGAATTTTCAAAAACGCAGAAATTAGTGTTTTTGTCTTTTAATATAGTACATTTTTACAAAGTTTCAAATTCCTTGCTTAAAATAAAACTTTCACCCCATACAACCTTTCATCCCCTTTTTAACCCCCTTAGAATTATAGGGTTGAATTTTTCAAAATCGCTTCTTATCTCTTGTACACTTTATAAATTCAACCTAGTGTGCAAATTTCAACTTTCTAGCTTTTGTAGTTTCGGCTCTGCGTTGATGAATCAGTCAGTCAGTCAGTCAGTCAGTCAGTCAGTCAGTCAGGACACTTGCATTTATATATTATGGGGGTTTTCTGGGGCGAAAAATCGATCTAGCTAGGTCTTATCTCTGGGAAACGCGCATTTTCGAGTTTTTATATGTTTTCCGAGCGAAGCTCGGTCACCCAGATATTTTGTTGTTATAGCGGCAACAGATACATCATTTGTGAAAATTTCAACTGTCTAGCTATCGCGGTTCATGAGGTACAGCCTGGTGACAGACGGACGGACGGGCGGACGGATGGACGGGCGGACGGATGGACGGACGGACGGACAGCGAAGTCTTAGTAATAGGGTCCCGTTTTTTACCCTTTGGGTACGGAACCCTAAAAATCAGTGGGAGCATTTTTGACACTTCATAAAAAAAAACATAATAAAAAGTGAAGTATTTATACAGAAGATATCGAACCAACAGTTGCCCATTTCCAGCATCCAATATGGATATATTCGGGCTCATACTGTAATAATATCCTGTAATAGAAATGTTTTTCTTATAACGAAGTCCTGTATCACAGCGGCTGCAGTACGTGAGTGTTTGTTTTACTTAATGAAGTAGCAAACACGAGCTGCTTGTTTTCTTTCACATATAAAATGGTCTGCACCCGCGATAGCGGCAACGAAAAGATATCTTTTACTGGTTTCTGGTTTTACTTTATAAAACTTTAAACTCTCACGTTTTATACCTTTACATATTTAATGATATTAAGGGGTCTACCGCGTTTAAATTTAATTATTATACATATAATAATTCGTAACTTTATAATACCCGTAATATAATATTCCGTTAATATCATTAGGTAAATATATGTGTTATTTTACTAGAATTATAGTTGGAGACGAAGAAATAATTACACTTCTGGTGTAGTGCATTTTATAGTCACTGGAAATGTAGCGATAGGTAACTGATAAGTGTTCAAAGTAATAACGGCCACTGTGAAAGTAAATCAAAGTTCTCGAAATTATTGCCGAAAATTATTTTGCCGAATGTCATTTCGCAATTTTTCGCATAATTTACAATGCACCTTCTCGCTGTTCATAATTATACAAATAAAATGTCTACCCCTATCCCTTATCAATGTTTTCTGAATTCCTAGCATCTTTCTAAAGTTACAGTACCTACTTTATTACTTCTATTTCTAGTGACAAATGTTGCAAAATTGTCCCATGTTTGTTATTTTGAGCAATTTAACATTATGTTGTTGAATCATTTATTACATATTGAAACATATCTACCTTTTTATTTTTTATATTATCGGGTCTATTGCGAATTTATTTTGTTACCTTTATTTTCGACTTTTCTATGCAGGTTACACTGGTGGTGGTATAAATATATATTTAAAACGTGTAAGTTTTAAATGCTATTTTAGACGAAATAAGAAAAGGTTAATTTGTATAAATGATTACTTGTAACATCAGTTAGCGAGTTATGAAATCAAATGATTATTAAATAGGTAATATAATCATATATTATAATTTTGTTTAAAACACAAATGTTTCCAATTGACTTGATGGCTTCCTGTAAAATAGTTTATACAATAAAAATAAAACTGTAGCTAAAACAACTGGGACAACGTACCCGACCGTGTAAGTAAAGTACCTACCCCAGAAGCACCTACGCAGAGGAAGCGGATTTTTCAAAATTCAATTTGTCAAACTGTCAAAAACTGGAAAGCTTGGCATGGTACGGAGGTAAATCGGTTTGAAATAAATTGGATTTGTGTTTTGTGTGTATCGTAAATTCTACCTAATAAACTATTTTCTCGAGAACGTAAGCACAGAAGCCATTTTTAGGGTTCCGTACTATAAACGTACACAAGGAACCATTATCATATGGCGCGACTCTGTCCGTCCGTCCATCGCATCTGTCACATTTCTAAATATCTCGAGAAATACGTAAGCTACAGATTTGAAATTTGGAATAGTTATGAATAACGCTAACCCACACACATCGAAAGTGTTATTTTTTATCTTATTTATCAACTAAGTATGGAAAATTCCTATTAAAAGAGGTGGCAAAATTTCAAAGTCTAGTTACTAGGTCAAGCTGAGTGCAATTTGAAAGTGCTGAAATGAAATATTCCAAGAATTATTCTTTTTCATAGTGAAAATTATGAAGGAAAATGTGAAAAAGACTTTTTAGAGTAGAATGACTTGTCACGCGAAGTGCACAGACATATTTACCGTAGTGAAGTTTGACCATATGGAGCGCTTAATTTGAAGACATTTTCTGTTTTGGTCATTTATTTATTTATTTTAAATATTGGTTATATTATTTTCTACCATTCTTCTTTTCCCGTTCTTCTGTCGTGAACATTTGATTGAACACGTCACCCGCTAAGCAACTTCTGCTGCTGACTGTACTCGCTTTAGCTTGTTGTGTTCATGATATGATACCCACTAATAGCCCCCGTTTAAAGTGTTTAAACAACCTATTGTGACGGCCGTGTAACTACAGAATCCTACACTGACATGTTATTGTTTTAGATATGAATACCTATGTTTATATTTTACTTTTGTAACAATTCTATAAAAACCCGAACTTATTTAAAAAACAAAGTACATAATATTGTATTTTGATTGATTGAAGAATAAGTGCAGTAAACCGATACTCGTACGCAATAGAAGCACTTATTCTTAATGGTAATATAATACCTACATTAGTAAAATCGGCTTTACCTACATGATTGTTTCACAAGCTCCGTATTATGAAAACGAATGTAAATTGTACGTATTTGTGTATAAAATAACTTTTTATCTAAAATAAATAGACTAATTTCTAAATTATACCAGAAACAGAGTGAGGTCTCAATGAGCTGTAAACACAAGTTATGTATGAGACTAATACTAGTTACTGCTTTCTTCCTTCTAGGCGAAAGTCCCTTAATCCCTGAGAGAGAATATTTGTCACGTAGGTAACCAAGGACAGTACCGTATTTTATTTGATAAAACCATTACCTTATAGCAACATGATTATGTTCATGTCATAGAAACTCTTTCGTTATTTTAAGTATAGGTACTTACTTAAAGCACACTTTAACACATTAAATATGGACTTTTATTTCCTTTTATTTTATACTTTGCACCCATAAAAAATTATATTAATATCCAATTAAATAGTTTTTTTACAATTCAATATCTACTTAATGTCTCTATTTTTAAATTAATGTCAGCAACATGCTTCGTCCAAACATACCTACCTATAATGATATCCGCAACAGGCTTCGTCATTGTAAGTAACAATTTAAATTAGATAAAATAACCGTCACGAATCCTACCTGGCTCAAAAATTAGGTATACTGGAAGCGTTACCGCGCTGAATGCCATTGAGTGTGAAACGTGCCAATGAGATATTATGTTGGACCAGATGCTACTACGATCCGGCCGCCGCCGCCCTAAATCCCTCGCATATTACTTGGCCTCCACATCCCATGCTCCCGCAGTCTCGACTGCAACTGGCACAAAGTCGTACATTGGTTCCAGGGCAGATTACTTGGCATGCTTTCTTTTGACCGCGTCATACTCCGCGGCAGATCCAGTGAATAGCGCTAATGTACTGACGTACGTTGAATCCCATAAGAGCCATTGACCTTTCAGCCATGTCAACCATTGTCAGACTATCAGACTTCGGAGACTCCATAACGCCGGGAATATTGGCCGACACCAGAGCCTAGCAAATTACATAATTGATGGCATGATGCCTCGAAAAACGGCCCCCGCACTTCAAGCAGCTAAGACCATGGTGACCGATTTCTTCAACCAATGACCCCAATACACCGATGCGCATCGTAGAGGTACTGCTGGTCATGCAATAAATTCTCCATTTACCATAATCTTTCGTGTGGTACTATGTCTTGTCTCTGCAATTTGGGAGGGTTGGGGAACAGAAAAATGTTGTCGGCAAATGGGAGACTAGTTATTCTTCTATCTTCCACGACTAGGTCTACCCATTTCGGCATAAGCTTTCGGAAAACGGGCTCCAGTGTGCCGGTGAATAGTTTTGGTGACAACGGATCTCCTTGCTTGACTCCTGAAGAGATCCGAGTACCTTTATTGTGACTGTAATATTTCTCCATATAAATTTTTACTCACAGACCACACCTCCTCGAAAACATCTTTATAATTGCCTTTATTCTATTTAGATATGGAAGCTACATTTCTACAAAAGTTCATAGAAATCCCTTTCCTTGCGAGTAAGAGAAGCAAGTATTGGCACAAAGTTTCACGTTTATGGTGTCATACGTTTTAGTATTATGTGCCAAAACAAGGCACCACAAAATGGCAACATAATACATAATCTTCCTCATCCTGAAGCGTTTCTATTTTTTACCGCGACACATATTTCTCGCCTTAGTTGTTCCCCCCGGAAACGAGTAAAAATATTACTCCATGGAGATAATCCACGACTGAAATGCGAACAGCTCCCAGACATAAAAAAAAACATTTACCTACTTTAGAAGTGTTTAATATCTAGGTCAATGGGCTAACATACTCTATCTCCGTATGTGAAAACCAATATTATGGAATCTAAATTGACATTCGAAAATGCGTTTATTTATATCTTGTTCCTAATGTGTGCATATATATATCATTGTTTATTTATATTCTTAGTTTCAAGTTAAAGATTAATAATGTTACTGAATGGATATTCTTTCATTTGGAGTAGTTTTTATTTAGGTATTATATTAAGTATTGTAATTTCATACATTTTTATTTTGTATTTTTGATATTTATTACTGAATTAAGGAATAAATTTATAATTAGCTCATTCAAACGTCAAGGTGCTCAACTCGAACTCGAACTTGCGACCTTTCGTTACACTGGTCCGATCGCTACTACCAACGAAGCTACGGAGGCTTACCAGAAGCGTGCGAAGCTTTTCCTTAATTCCTTTATGCTTACACCACTTAGGGAGGGACATAGCAACATCCTACCGTAATAATGTTTTATCTTAACGGCACCGGTGTCTCAATTTATATTGACCGGTGTTCCGAAATGTCGCAAGTTCGAGTCTTGCCGAAGTCAGTGAATTTTAATTTTTTTCCATAATATAGAAACTTATAGTATCACTCGCAGACATTTCTGCTGTATAAAAAAATTGTTTAGTATGGGGACTATGGGGTCAGCGAATTGTTACCGGTGAATTCTCAATAGAACATTCTTACGGCAGATGTTGCTATGCGCCTCCCTTAATAAAGTAGTCGATTAGTTGGCATTAAATATAAAATAACGCATATTTAGAAGCAATTTTCTTATTATGTAATATGTATAGCTTTTATGCAAAATTGTTACAAATTTTTTTTAGACCTCTTATGTTCGTTTTTTTTTAATATCTAAAAAATCTTCTGACTCGATATAAACAGTTGGTAATATGACTAATATGAAATCTAATTATTATTTTTTTAAATTCAAGGCGGCTCCTCTATTGCTGTAACTTATAGTCAGGTTTTCAATCTTAAACATCTGTTAACATTTTCAGATGTATTTACAGGTAAATTTATTTCGCTCTAGAGCTACTTAGAATTTCGACACCGTGCTGTTTTAATATTAAGCATCTAAGATGAATAGGTGCACTTAGGTAGACGAGTCCTTTGAGACCGACCAGAACTGCTTTTATACTGTATCAAAGTTCACTTCTCGTTCACTTTCAAAGATGATAAGCAAATAAGTACACATCAGTTTTACGGTCTCTTCAAGACTTAATAATAATAATAATGGCGTTCAGTGGAGACAATTTTCGGTTTAGGAAGCCCAATCCAGTGATTTTTCCCAGATGTTAGAAGATGTACTTACGATGGTCGCGGATTTGTGTACCTACTTGGCGATTTTCTACCATAGCGGCAGAATGTGCTCTTTCACCCTCTCTTGCATGCTCCGTCTCCACTGAACGCCATTATTATCCTCCAGTTGTGCGAAAAGCAATTGGAATCAGAAAATTTACGAATTACGACTACTTGTTAAGGCCACACAGTTATAGGCCAGTGTAGAAGTAGGTAGTACTTACTTACGTAAAACTAAATAGCACCCCTGTTGACTTTAGTACGAGTATTTAGGTATTTGTGAATTCCTATTAAAGTTTTGTTTAGTCAGGTACTACATTTATCTTTCATCTTACATCAAATAAAACAGTTTAACTTTCCGCGAGTAAACCCTAAAATTTCAAACTATCATAAACTAGGTATTTCTATCTGAATACGTTTTTAAATTTTGATTAGAACGTAGGAAAAAAATGTCTGGAATCTTATAACTCTAATAAGCAAGAGTAATTACTAAGTGTATTTTATTTTTTATTTCCAATGACATTAATCATCAATAATTGATATATCAAATATATAAAATTTAACTTAAATAATAAATAAAAGGTCATTGGATACAGCCAATACACTAAGTAGATCGTTCTAAAGTCTAAACTCAATACACCGAACAATCAGAACTTAAGCACTTTAACTTTGTTCCCTATGCTCTTCGAATCGTTCTTTTGGTTAAAAACAGATTCCTCCATTGATAGCCCCCGTTTGACCTACATCGACTGAAAACAGCACCCGGAAATTCGATTCTAACTTTTCTCACGGTCTTTGATGAAGCAAAGTGGAACTTTCTTTGTATTGTCTAACCAGGCAGCGAGAACTAAGATTATTTTTGCATTTTGTTGACCCTTACAATTAAGGGCAAAAAGAGTGAGATTTAACGGGTTCCTAAATTAAAACCTGAACGACATTCGACTTGACGAATTTTAACTCGAATTAGTGTATGATTTTGTAATAGCGGCGTACACTGATCCCAATATGCTTTTGGTCGTTTTAGAATATTAGTGCTACTTACCAAAATGTGACTTATGTTATAATTCATTTGGTAAGCATTTAAAACAAGTTAAAAGAACTCAATAAACCTAATACCCGCTTGTTGAAGATACACACACACTCCACATTCTGTACGTTCTGGGAAGAAACGAGCGAGAGGCCCGCTTAGGTATTACTGGTGTACCATATATGTACCTAAGAAGTGGTAGTCCCCATTGTAAAGACGGTAGAACCAAGCTTAAAGAGCCAACGTCTCTCCAAAGATCCGAGGTTCTAAGCCGTCAGTAAGTTCGGGATCACGAAAAATACGAACTTATGTAGTCAAGATACTGAACTTTTATATGCACAGTAAACAGTAAAACACATTTGCAACTAACTTCATAAACAAAATATCCACGAGAGAAGGTTTGGGCACAATTTTTTTAGTATATGATATTTATTTCAGTTTATAATAATTAAAAAAAAATCACTAGTCACACAATTTAAACAACAACTATAAACGCGAACGTATATTGTTATCCATGTAACTAGATTTATTAAATTCGAGTTGTGTCAGCTAAACATAATATATGGGGAGCTTATTTTATCATACAGATTATGTTTATGTAATTAACTGGGGCCGTGAGATCAAAGCAATTTTACTTGATTATTAAACAACATTTTCTGAGATGAGACATAAAATTAACTCTATTAACTTACATTTTAAACACTGAACTTCACTTCACTTTCTTTGCACTTAGTATCAGCGTGCCACCTGCGCCGTAGAGAGCACTGGGTCCATGTTGAAGAAAAAAAAACGCTCCGTTACACTTCCTCCGTCGGCCCGGTCTTCCTTCCCCGTCCAAATGATCGCCTGAAGGCCACTTGACCGTTAATTTCCCTCCGGATCATCTTCTTATGGCATCTCAAGTATATTTTATACAGTCCGTATATAAAAATCAAGCAAATGATGACAAGTATGGTCAGCAGGATTATATTTGTATTGCTGACATGGAATGCCAAATCCTTCACTGTGGTATTTGCTTCGTTGCTGCCTCCCGCCGCTGTCTGGGCGATAATTACTTCCTGTGGTTTAGATGTACCTGACCCCATCTTTATAACACTAGCGCCGCGTCATTATTAACGAGTTTACACCATCTACGCCTTAAAACTTCATGAGCAAGTCCACTGTAATTGTTCGATTTATCACAAAACACCGTTTTTGATTTCAACGATAGTTCACATAGTGTTAGTTTATTTAGTCCTCACATCTTAATTCAACCTTGCACTCGCGGAACGATACCGCTGCCTTAAAAGGCAGGGTCGCCATGTACGGACGGCGTTAATCAAACAACAGCTTCGATGAAGATCATGATTTATTCTGATCTAATTGGGCAAGATACATGTTTTTATATGCAATGCTTACATACTAAGTATATACTACACCACAGGCGCAACGTAACGTAATGGATGGTTTCAAATATTTGCTGTGATGTTAATATATACACAGGCCATTCAGAAAAAGCGTGAATAACTTATTGTAATACCTTTACTCCCTAATCGAAGGAATCCTTTATAGGACTAATATAATTTCCTGGGAAATTGTGACTAAAATTGATTTAAAAGTGAGTCTCAAGGTGATTGGTAAGAAAAATATATATTATAGGACATTACTATGTCTTACACAAATTAACTAAGCCTTACTGTAGAAAAAGCTCAAAAAGGCGTTGCACCCCGCATCTTGAAGAAACCTCTGCTTCTTTTGGCCTATCTTCTATTGTCAGCCCTATCCACTACTTTATCTGATAATTACCCAACCCTTCTCTTCACCCTACCCAATTCTTCATATCGCCCAGCGTGTGCCCTCAGCGCGTCTCCCGTGGCGTGGATCAGCACAGGCTTGGATGGGAACTATCTCTTCGAGCATTTCCCATAAGGCAGCGGACTAGATAATTATTAACATTATAGCTCTCGTTTCCTCTGTGGATGAATTTGATGAAGTAAGTTAGCTAAAATTTAATTTGTTTATGGTATATAAATAAATATCTGGTGTGGTTTTCCATTTCAAGACAATATCTAGATTTTTTGCTTAAAATTAATATCTGTTTAAATCGTAACATCGAACTCTACCTAAACTTTATTTATGTATTGCCAAAATATTTGTACTTACCTTTAAAAGCTCCAGCACTTCGCATACAACGCTAACTACTGAACCGAAATTTTGCAGTCTTAAGACTTAACTATAATCGAGTTATTTTCGCAACCAGCCTGCTTCAAAACTTACCAGCGCAAGTTTGCACTAACGTCTACTAAAATGTATTTAGTGGCGATGCATCAGCTAATATCTATTCAATGTCAGGATTAGGCCAAAGTATGTAAGGAGTTACGAAGTTACCTCATTTGTTCGACAGGCGACTGTCTCGACTCTCAGTGAAAATACTGATCTTACCTTTAGTGTGGGTTGTTGCACTGTAAGTATACCTACTTAGATTAATATTATTGTTTAGTTATTTTGAGCTGAGTAAGCGGACAAATTTTTGCGTTTTTATTTTTAATTGCTTATTGAACTTACAGTGAACACGCATATTACTTATCTGATTCAGGAATCAGGAGTCATCTTTAAAAGCCCCAACATGCAATTGACAAAGGCACAACGTCTAAAGATCACAAGTTTTTTACAACAACTGTTCCTGTAAGTAAATGAACTATATACTACTACTACTTTATGTGTTTGTAATTGTAATTATCAGTTTCGCTACTGCCATTTTGCATTGTTGATTTGAATAAAATAAAATAAAAAACTTCATAATGGTTCACGAGTTTCAATATAAAATTTCAATGCCCGTTATCCACTGGAATATAAATTGTAAATTAAGAACTTTATGAAGAAAAATATTGGATTTTTTCTTTTCTTTATTTTCTGTAATAATTTGTCAGTCGGTGTCTTCACCGCAAAAGATTTCATGCCAAAGTTTAATGTTTGTTGTCTGACTCGATAACATTTATGTCAATTAAATTAACCATAATACATATTATATTGTAGTAACATAACTAGTCTATAATGCATGCTCTAGCTCTAGTAGATATCCCTTTTAATCTTGAAAGCTTCGGGATCAAAAGTGTTTAGAAATTTTTGAGCTTACCGCCCGTACAGAGATGCTGTGCATGCGATAAGCGAACTCTAAGAGCCTTTCAAGTGTACCTCTGCCGTAATTTACGAGTCCCAGTCACGTGCCCTACTTAGCCCGGAAAATCGTACAACTTTAATAAAACATCGTGGTTCAATGGTAATATCTAACCAGTTGCGTCTTTCTGCTCTTGAGCAGAATATTAGAGTACCATTCATACGATTGAGAATTAAAAGCTGCAATATAAACCTGTACGTTATTCCTATGGATTTAAATGCGTAACCTAAATACTAAGATAATAATCGAAACAATAACATAATGTTGATGGTCTGTGCTTAGGTAGTCACGACGTCTCGAGACCATTATGAAACGAGATCATAAAGAAGCAAATATTTTTGCGTTAAAAGATCAAACGTATTATTATGTAAGGTACCTGAACCAAAGAAGGTCCATCGTTATTTTTATATTACTTATGTTTAAGCCAGTTTTGTCTAAGATAGGTACTAGCGAACATGGGCGCAAAATTTTAACACTTATAAATGACATTTTAAAGAAAGCAGGAAAACTTTAGAATCGCGTATTCTTTGCCGAGTTTGTTGCCGTCCCATATTGGGATACCTTCCTCCAATTGAGGGGGTTCGAGCCGGTGTAGCTATATTTGACGTTCATACGCGCATTGTAATTATACCTACTTGATAAATAAACTATCTTTTATCTTTATCTTTGGCCCAGATACGATCTAATTTCAAGATTTTTAGGGTTATTCCCACTAGCTATCACCAAATGGTTGCCAGTATTTTTTTCTCCCTTTTTATTTGCTTTTTAAAACCACGATATTCCACCAAAACGCATTGGAGGTCATCATCATCATCAGAATTTTAAGAGCCTGGCTCTTGTCGGTGGAGTAATCGCCATTTTGTTCTTCTCTCTGCCACTGTTTTGAGCTCCTGATACGTCACTACGTTGATTTTTTTCTTTGGCTTGGTCCAAGAACGCACGTCTCGGTCTTCCTCTGCCTCTCTTTTTTTCTATTCTTCCTTCTTATAGTCTTTATGTAAGTATCGCGCCGTATCAGGTGCCCCAATATGCTTCCCCTTCTGTTCTCAATCGTTTTCAGTAAGGATCTCTTTTCCCCTACCAAATCCAATTACTTCCGTATTTGTTTTCCTCTCTTTCCAGCTTATACCTTCCATTCTTCTCTATGTCCACATTTCAAAAGCGTTCAATCTGTCCCTATCACGCTGGGTTAATGTCCACGTCTCGCTTCCGTATAACGCTATACTCCAGACGTAGGTTTTGATAAATCGCTTTCTTATATTTCGGGATATCTTCGCTTTGAATAGGTGTTTTTTGGTGTTGAAAGCTTTTTTAGCTATGGCTATACGTGTGATGTTATAATGCTACCTAAATATTTAAAACTTTTTACTTGTTCAATTTCTGTGTTTCTGATTTTTATAGGTTCTCTTTTGTATTTGTGTTTTGATGTAATTATTGTTTTTGTTATATTGATATTGATCTTAAGTCCAAATTCTGTAAATATGTGATCCATTTCTGATACCAGCTGCTCTAGTTCTATAGAATTTTCAGCTATTGCTGCTATGTCATCTGCAAACCTAACGAAATAAAAATTTTCCCCGTTAATTTTTACACCCCCCTTTCCTGAATCCACAATTTTTCTGATGGCAGTTTTAATGAATATATTAACAATTAATGGCGAGAGTGGACAACCCTGACGCACTCCCTGCCTTACTTTCGCTTTTCCTTTTTCCTGTCCTATTTCTACTATAGTTTCCTGTTCCTTATATAATGCATGTATAATTCGTCTGTCTCTATAATCTAAGCCTATTGTTTTCATAATGGTCATCATCTTTTTGGTCTATCTTGTCAAATGCCTTCTCTAAATCTATAAATGCTATGTGGGTTTTTTGTCTGTATTGGTATCATAATACTATAAATAATATTATATTATAATACGCTCTGGTGTAAAATTCGGTTAGAAGCGCTTACTAGGTTCGGGCATCACTATCAACTACTTAATCGGAAAAATGTGACCACCATTTGCCGTTTTAAAGCAAAAAATAAAACTATGTGACAAAGATCAAAAGTTGAGAAATGAGTAGGACAACAATAGTAATATTACAGAAATTAATTGGTTTATTAGAAAATAAAATTCCACCAATGAGGGCGCAGCTGGACGGACGATGCAGTGTTAAAATGTAGAATCTTTTCTATTTTCAATTCACACAAAACTATTTACTCCATTTTATTGGATAACGAATTTCCATTAGTCATCGGGCCCGACTAGATTTCCCACAAGTTGCCCTTCAATAATTATACTGATTCTTGTTATTCTATCATTATCAAACATAAGCCCCGCTTACACCGAGCGAGTAAGTGAGCAAGCTTAAGTAGGTAATTGAAACGGATAGTTTGACGTCATTTTTTTTCGCTTAAGTACTCGTTATAACATTTTATAATGTTTAATGGAAATTAATAAGAAAGATACGGATGCGCAAAACATAAACTTATAATAGCCTGTTTTTGTTTAAACAAAGGATTCCGGCATATAATTTATAAAAAAAAAATACCGGGTGTGGCCAGTAACATGAGCAAATAATTAAAACATAGATTGTTATCCTGAAATCCTCCTGTTTGTTCAATAACTTTCAAAAATTATGTTAGCCTACAGTTATTTTTTTTTGCTAAACAAGTAATGCGGTCTCGTTTAGTAACAATGACTAAGATATTTTTAAATCAATTTATTAGTTAATGTTTTCCCAAGTGAAGAAGGAACCGGAACTTAAATTAAAAATATTTTCTCACGAATTTCTCAGCTAGCACAAGGCACTTTTTATTGCAGACATCTGTGAGTAACTAAACAACTGCTTTGCAATTTATTTACTTATTTCAATGGTGCATAGCATGAGGAGGTTAATTATTAGCAGTAACAGTATGATAATGAAACAAACGAAGCATCCATTCTGATGAAACAAATAGAACTCCGCCTCCCGACCCGACTGAAGACTGTTCCGGGAAACTATTGTATCTTATTCATCTATTCGCTACATTTCAAGTGTTTTTAGTTATAACACTCAGACTCAGTTATAAAGTTTGTAACGACGATTAGGGAGACGAGTATAAAATAAATTATTTGCATTGTTTTTTTTTCTTATTTATGCAAAGTTAAGCTTCAGTAACGTTGAAATTACCGTGTAGCACTTCGGCATTCTATCCGTAATTACACTTCATTTCAACGTACATACGTACAATGCTTATATGTACAGCGTATGTACGTACAAATGAAAATTGTAGATTAAATACAAATAGTAGAAGATTCAATTTTAGTATAAATTTATACGATTATTTGTGACTATGTCTACATTCAAGCTATTTGTTGCTAAACTATGTAACTAGAGGGTTACGAGTATATTTGGAAACCCCCAAACCTTGCGCCTATATTAATTAAATCCTCTGTGGAATTACGAGTGCTGATAGGCAGTAGTTAAAGTCTTGCTACAAAGTGACAAACCAAGTTTTTGAAGGAAATTAATTTGCCGGAAGAAGGTGAGGTGTGTATTGATGACAATAAATATTATTTTATTAAAATGCGCCATATTCGGTTAAGCCTTCTCCATGACTAGAAGGACGGCTTCGTGCTTCTTCTTCTTGTTGGTTGTAAATAACTAATGGTAACTATTGAATAATATTATGTACATACAAAATCGGTACAAACTTATTGGTACAAGAGTTTGAACCCGTGACCTCCGGTTTGAAAGTCTCTCGTTTTAACTGCTAGGTGACCAGTCCGCATTTAGCCTACTACCGAAAAATAAAAGCACTTTTTTATTTGTAAATAAGTCAAAAGATCTAATGTAAATCAACTTTCAGGTCAAATGAAATCGAAAGTATATCAGGTATGTCACAAGTTTATATTCAATGTTCTCAGCTATCAGCTGCGTCAGAATTAAGCGAGAACAGGTCATCGGGGCTGTGATTTTGTTTATGCCATTCGATTAAATAGAAGGTCAAATGAAAGTGGCATGCTTTTGTAGTTTAAACGTATATACCTATGTAATTATAAACTATGGAAGTTCTAGTTTCCGAACAGACCAAGTAATTAACTCTGGCTTGGAAGCAAATCCTCTAGCTACAGGGTAAAGTTTAAAATTCAATCAATTCACTCGTAGACTCCATTCGGATATTTCGAACCTTTCCGTTCGCCTTTTTGTCGGCTGCAAATGAAAGCCGTTTATGAAACACCCCATTTTGCCTTCGAGGGTACAAATACGATTTTGTGCCTTTAAAAAAAATCTCCTTACGTAATACATGTGTTTTAATAGGTTTACGACGGTGGAATATATACCTAATAAAAATACATTTTAAATTTTACATTATAACAATACCGATTGCCGCCTAAGAGACAATAATTGTCTCTTAGGCGGCAATCGGTATTTGAGAAGCTTGCGAAAAAAACATTTTTTATTAAATATGTGACCATAATGCCGAAATCATGAACACACATTATGCACATATAGTCAAAGAAAGCACTATACCTACCTACATATTTTTTAGGTGAAATAAGATTGCCGCTAAGGGTAACATTCCATTTCTGACCGAAGCTGCACTACTGGTACTGAACGCGTCGCTGTTAAGCTACGTCTTACGTAGGCGAACAACGCGCGAACGCCGCGCGGCCGCCGCGCGGCATTCACGTCTAAATCGCTCACGTACGAGTAGGACATACCTATACGTATCAACGGTTTGTATCATCCTCGCCGCGCCGCGCCGCCGCCTCGCCGCGCCGCGTTCGCGCGTTGTCCGCCTACGTAAGCCGTAGCGTTACTGTCAATTTCCATAGTAAAATGAACAGTAGTGCAGCTGCGGTTGGAAATGGACTGTCACCTTAATTCCTAACTTTCTCGTCTTTGTAGTAATACCTATAACATTAATTATGACACCGCTGCTTAGATATTAAAGGTCTTAAGCACAAAACGTTTTCAATAATCGCTCCTCCGTGACGTTCTTTATCGTCACGTAGAATATAGAAGTTGTGTTTGCGAGTCCGTTTTCCTTTAATGGTTTCCTAACTGAGTCGTTTAATAAATAAGACATTTTTATGATTAATTATTTGGTATATGATTATAATGTAGAAATTTCGGTTATTTTAATATTGTTAGGCTAAATTAAGGTCGTATGACAACAAGTACGTAAAAGTAAAACAAAATTCTAAATCGAAGGGGTCTACCCCACAAATTTAATATCGTGGCATTCGGAGTTTCTAGGATCTATTGTTCACCTGGCTCTATCCCCTGGTAGAGGTAGGTACCGTAGAATGGAGTGACTTTGATCAAATTTATTAAAAATTTAAATTTCCACGTTTAAAATTACATTAAAAAAAATTAAAATATGCCAGTGATATTGAACTTTATTTTAAACATTAGGTAGCTAATTGTATGTAATATAATATAATGGAAGTCTAAGGAGTATAAGTATATGTATAAGAGAAGTCTATGGAATATAAGTATCCCACCAAAAACATTTTCATGTAAAATGTAGCCAAGACAAAACCATAAGGCTCGCAAAAGTTATCAGATATCTTGTAGAGCCAAGCTTCTAACTCTACAGGCCCTACCTTCACAGACTCTACACCTTAGTCAAACATGTGGCTTGACCGCTTCGTCACATGGGCGTAAGGTGAAATATGTATTCAGTATTCATTATTTTTTATTATAAAATAGTTGTTGTAATAATGAAACGGCCAAGCCACATATTTTGACTAAGGTGTAGAGTCTGTGAAGGTAGGGCCTGTAGAGTTAGAAGCTTGGCTCTACAAGATATCTGATAACTTTTTGTCAGTGCGAGCCTTATGGTTTCGTCTTGGCTACATTTTACATGAAAATGTTTTTGGTGGGATTTCACTTCTTTTTGTAAGTTGCTTATGACAATCTTCTGATTTAAAGGGTTGCGGGTGATTTACTATTAAAAATCCTGAAATACGTACCTGGGGGGCATCTTTTATATACATACAATCTGCTTTTTTACTGATTCCCCATACAAACTTCAACCCCTTTCTCCCCTGATGCCTTTTTCCACCCCTTTTCACCCTTACGGGGTGATTTTGGGGTTGAAACTATTTTATATCCTTCCCCATAACAATAACTATCTACATACCAAATTTCAACTAAATCGGTTCCGTGGTTATCGATTTCCCATACAAAATTCCACCCCCCTTTTCAGCCCCTTAGGGGCTAATAATTTCAAGTTTTTGAATTATTTTGTTGTTTGTGGACTAATACTATCTCACATACCAAATTTCAGCTTCCTAGGACTTCAGGAAGTACCCTAGAGGTTTTGATGATCAACAGTGAGTGAATGAGTCAGTGACGAAATCGGGGTTTTTTAGACATTAATAAAATCCAAAGTATAAGAGCTATGCAATTGAATTTTTTTATGCTTAATAAGTCCACTATTGACATCATATCTCGAGAGTTTTGTTTATCTGGTATAATCCAAACCCAAGTTAAGAGGGTTCCAAAAAACGACGAAGCGCTTCGAGAAAAGGTAGGTAGTGCCCTTGCGCTTCGCTTTGCTCGTCTTGGCGGGGGCACTACCGTGCCCCCAGATACGTATTTTAATGGAAGTGACAAAACTTGCAGTAAGTTTATTAACTCGCAACGATTTGTCGGCTCTTTATTTATCAAACTCGAAAGCCAACTTGTGTATTCTGCCGCCGTTTTGCTAATAAATTAAATTATCAATTGCGACCCATCAGCTTGTTCATTTGAGTAAACAAAGGCAATAACTGCCAGAGCAAATAGTTGCCTTGTGAATACGAATAATTGCTGAGGTATTTGTTTCGTATATCTGACCCGAAACATGTAAGACTGGGTTGCAGCACTGTTATGAATATTTTGACTGATAAAATAAAAATAATGAGTTTATTATACCTTTATTGATGTTACCTACTAGATAAATGTCATAAAATTAGTTGTTTAATTTATCTTTGGCTAGTCTCTCCGGTACCACGAGAAAACAAGAGGTAACTTTAAATTCCAGAACGCGATAAACTTTATAAAAAAACTAGCGACCCGCCCCGGCTTCACGCGGGTTAACAAATTATACATAAACCTTCCTCTTGAATCACTAAAAAAAAACTGCATTAAAATCTGTTGCGTAGTTTTAAAGATCTAAGCGTACATACAGACAGACAGACAGCGGGAAGCGACTTTGTTTTAAAATATGTGAAGTTACTTAAAAAGTAGGGATGTGACGACCCCATTGCCCGCTGGTTTTACCCAGTCAACGCAGGCAGCTTGTGGCAAGTTGTTGAGGGTAACCCTCATCACCTCACGTAGGTACCTGAGTGCTCCTGTGGAGCTTTGTCACCCGTACGGTGGGTGGCATATGATCCTATATTTGTGGCTTGCCTATGCCAGCCGATCGGAATGGAGTTGCGAAAGCTGCATTCTCGGGTGTAGTGTAGATGTGGGCAAGGATAGCATCCGCTCGGTGTACCCCTTACATTTTTTATATGAAGGATGGGTAAAGACATACCAATTTACTTACAAAGTTGATTCAAATTGAAAGATATTTTTATACAGGTTGTTTATTTAGTCACCTTCGATAATTTACGGGGTGAATATATAGGTCATACTGATCAACTTTTAAGGGACCAACCCCGAAATCGCGAAAAAAAAAATTGTGCAGATTTCATCGCTGCTGCTGCACGATGTGTTGCTTGATAAGGTATCCGAGTTGCAGGGTCTAGTTCAAATTAGAAATCTAGATGTACTTATTGGGGAAATGCCAAGTAGAAATTCGCAACCAATCAAATTCTCAGGTTGTTTATCGCCTACGTCGCTTATCGCGAACCGATCGGAATATAGGTAAACTTGATGTAGATTTCTTGTTACTGATTGGCTGAACTAGGTTTTGACGACAGTTTGAGTTGCAAGAGAAGAGTTACCCTCCTTTTGGTTAACTGTATTTTTACTTAAAAATACGGAAATGATGGAATCACTTAATTTTTGTTTAATCTCAAAAAAGTCCCTGAAAGTTATAAGGGAGTATTTTTATCCAAGTATGTTGCCGTGCAATGGTAAGACGTTATATTTTTAAATTATATAAAGACTTCTAATATACTGATACTGATCATTACTCTGTTACTGAAACTTGTATTTAATCTAATTAATAACATTAATTATCAATGTTCCAAAGTGTGCAGAAAGTGATACGTTTCTGCTCTGAAGCATTTTACTCTTCAAGTACTTTTTTAGGGTTCCGTAGCCAAATGGCAAAAAACGGAACCCTTATAGATTCGTCATGTCTGTCTGTCTGTCCGTCTGTCCGTCTGTCCGTCTGTCCGTCTGTCCGTCTGTCTGTCCGTCCGTATGTCACAGCCACTTTTCTCCGAAACTATAAGAATTATACTGTTGAAACTTGTAAGTAGATGTATTCTGTGAACCGCATTAAGATTTTCACACAAAAATAGAAAAAAAACAATAAATTTTTGGGGTTCCCCATACTTCGAACTGAAACTCAAAAATTTTTTTTTCATCAAACCCATACGTGTGGGATATCTATGGATAGGTCTTCAAAAATGATATTGAGGTTTCTAATATCATTTTTTTCTAAACTGAATAGTTTGCGCGAGAGACACTTCCAAAGTGGTAAAATGTGTGTCCCCCCTGTAGTGTATGCGGTTATGCGAGTGGCTTAAATAGCATACATACGCCGTCTCGTGTGTCTTTGTGTTGGCGGCAAAGCCGTGAATAAGAACTGTCACTGTCTATGGTACTATGGCCGGAGGCTGTACGGTTACGCCAGTGGAAGTGAAGTTAAATGAGCTTACGAGGGCATTGCCGAGCCGGTGTTGCAATAGGTGTTGTATAATTACATATTCTACAAACACTATAAGTGGCGACGAGAAAAAGGTAAGCTTTATTGCTAAAATCTCAAGGAAAATAATGATCGGTTTCGGTAGAGAAAACTTAGGTTATGATTGCATTCCAAAATCAAAATAACATCGTTATATTGCCAAATTTCGTATACAAAACACTATTTGGCCAACATATTTGATCGTTTTTATCATTAAATGCCATACATCATTATGTCAGTGAGTTTTTCAATGCAACATTTTTTGGTTTATTTACCCGGCATCCGGCTTCTACATAAACAAAGTAAGGATTCTTGCAATGTTATTATATTTCAATGTTAGCATTGCATTTAATATGTGTTCTTTACCAAACTTCTACTATAAAGTAATAAAAGTTGTACATATTCACTCATAAGGATGCTCACATTGATCATATACGAAATGGCTACCGGGTTGTTATAAATTATAATTAATTTATAGGTTATTGCAATTTATCATGAGAGTGTTACATTTTAACTGCTAGTGTCATTAATTTAGCAGGTCCAGTAAAAATCTAAGTTCAAATATTAAGTTTTTATTTTGCGTCAAAGTTCATCTCAAGTAATAAGCATATTTATTGTGGGTTGTTTAATTCAGTACAAACTTTAATAAATACTTTATTAAGTTGAACCGGGTTGATAAAACCTCCATTCAATTGGAATTGGTCGGCATAACCTCCATTAAATTGGCAAATGTCTGGTGGTTCAAATGAACACCTCCATTAAATTGGAAATGGCTGACATAGCCTCCATTAAATTGGGAAATGTCTGGTGGTTCAAATGAACACCTCCATTAAATTGGAAATGGCTGACATAGCCTCCATTAAATTGGGAAATGTCTGGTGGTTCAAATGAACACCTCCATTAAATTGGAAATGGCTGACATAGCCTCCATTAAATTGGGAAATGTCTGGTGGTTCAAATGAACACCTCCATTAAATTGGAAATGGTTGACATAGCCTCCATTAAATTGGGAAATGTCTGGTAATTCAAATGAATGCCTCCATTTAATTGGAATTGGTCGGCATATCCTCCATTAAATTGGAAAATGTCTGGTGGTTCAAAGGAACACCCCCATTAAATTGGGACTGGTTGACAACCTTCATTAAATTGAAAACAGTCAGGTGATTCACCTATTGGTTACCAACTAATTTGAATTTTCAGGTTGCCTGGATTACGTTACTACTATGATTCAACAACCATCGCTGACCCTGGAGGGGTTAGACTTAGATGGTGATAGAAGTTCCATCGGCAGTAAATGGGAGAGATGGAAGAGGTCATTGTACATATATATTGACGCGGCTGATGTCAAAACAGACGTGAAGAAACGAGCTACATTACTGCACTTCGGGGGAACAAGCCTGCAAGATATTTTCTACAACTTACCTGGTGCAGAAGTTCAAGCTGCAGCGGGTGTAGATGTTTTCGACACAGCAATAAAAAAACTTGACGAATACTTTGTTCCCAGGACTAATCGGGTTTTTGAGCGTCACTTGTTCAGACTGATCAAACAGGAGGATAAAGAAAAGTTTGAAAGTTTTTTAGTGAGACTTCGGAAACAAGCTGAAAAATGCAGTTTTGATAAAAAAGATGACCACTTGATTGACCAGATCACTGAAAAGTGTAATTCAGCTGAACTACGCAAGAAAATTCTCACAATAGGTGACAGCATAACTCTAGAAAAGATAGTGACGGAGGCGAATACATTAGAAGTGGTCAATGACCAATTAGAAATATATGAGGATAAAAAACAAGGAAGCCTAGATAATAAGCAAGAAAACCAAGAAGTTAATGCCATTTACAATAGAAATAAGAAGGATGGTACTTACAGAACTAAGAAGGAAGAAACACAGAGAAAAAATAATATAAAATCGTGTGGGCGCTGTGGGAAGAATCATCAAACAGATAAAGAATGTCCTGCATTAAGTAAAACCTGTTTTGTATGTGGCAAGATAGGACATTTCCGTGAATACTGCAGAACAAGTGGCATGAAAAGGAAATTGGATAATCACCCAAATAAAAACACAAAAGGAAACAAAAAAACAAGAGTTGAAGTGGATTATGTTTTTAATATTGACAACGATGCCATAATTGAATGCACCTTGGGTGGAATCAAAACTAAATTGCTGGTTGATTCTGGTTGCAGACCCAACCTTATTACAGGAGAAACTTGGGAAACTTTGAAAAGTTTAGGAGCTATAGCAATCAACCAAACACCCAACCCGACCAGATGTCTTATGGCATATGGCAGTCACACTCCACTCAATGTTAAAGGATCATTTGAAACTACAATTGAGGCAAATGGCCGTGAAGAATGCGCAACAGTTTATGTTATTGCGGGAGGCACGCAAGACTTGTTGGGCAGAGAAACGGCAACACGTCTGGGTGTTTTGAAAATTGGTGTAGATGTAAATAAAATTGATGAAGATGTCATGTCACAACCGTTTCCTAAGCTCAAGGATGTACTGGTAGAAATTCCTATTGACAAAAATATCCAACCAGTATCACAGCCATACCGGAGAATACCATTGCCTATAGAACAAAAAGTTGAGAACAAGATCCAAGACTTGCTTGCACGAGACATCATTGAAGAAGTTAATGGACCTTCACGATGGGTGTCTCCAATGGTGCCCATTATGAAAGAAAATGGAGATTTGCGGCTGTGTGTGGATATGAGACGTGCCAATACTGCTATTTTAAGGGAAAATCATCCTTTACCATGTATGGATAAACTATTACCAGAAATTGGGAAAGCTAAATATTTTAGCAAGCTTGATATCAAGGACGCTTTCCACCAGCTGGAATTACACCCGGATTGTAGACACATAACCACCTTTATAACGGCTAAAGGGCTATATCAGTATAAAAGACTCATGTTTGGAATTTCTTGTGCTCCGGAGATATTTCAAAAAGTTCTGGAAAAACTCTTAGTTAAATGTGACGGAGTGTTAAACTTCATTGATGACATCTTAGTTTTTGGAGATGACGAAGAACAACATGAGATGCGATTGGCAATGGTGTTAAAAGTGCTCAAGGAGAATGACATACTACTCAATGAACAGAAGTGCATATACAAGGTAAGAAACGTCCATTTCTTAGGACACGAACTGTCAGCAAATGGAGTGAAACCATTGCCAAAGTATATGGAGAGCATTTCTAACTTCAGGCTTCCGGCAACAATAGAAGAACTACAGAGCTTTTTGGGATTTGTGAATTATGTAAACAAGTGGTTACCTAATTTAGCCACCAGAACAGAACCTTTAAAAGAGTTGTTAAGGAAAAAACTGGGAAAAAAGGCTAACCTCAAACCATATTGGACAAATGAGCAAGACAGGGCATTTACAGAGCTGAAAGAGGCATTAAGCAAAATACAGTCGCTGGGATATTACGATATTAATGACAAAACCCAAGTTATTGCAGACGCGAGCCCTGTTGGCCTTGGAGCTATTTTAATACAAACTGATACAAATGGCCCGCGAATAATTGCCTACGGGAACAGGACACTGACAGACTGCGAAAGAAAGTACAGTCAAACCGAGAAAGAGGCTCTTGCACTAGTTTGGTCTGTAGAACATTTTAATATTTTCCTTTTCGGCAAGAAGTTTGATCTCATTACGGATCACAAACCATTGGAAATATTGTTTGGACCAAAATCAAAGCCTTGTGCGCGCATTGAACGTTGGGTGCTGAGACTCCAATCATATGATTATAACGTAACCTACAGGCCAGGAAAGGTAAATATCGCTGATCCGCTATCTCGCCTATGCAAATTGATAGATACAAAATCTAAAGGAGACGAACACATTCACCAAATTGTGGAGGGAGCAAGACCACATGCGACCTCGATGTCTGTTATTATTGAAGCTTCTGTGAATGATGAAGAAGTAAAAGACGTTAAAAAGGGAATCTATGAGAAAGAATGGAATGAAGCCGTCAAAGGTTATAAAATATTTGAAAATGAACTATGTTTCTATGGTGATATTTTACTTCGAGGAAACCGAATTGTGATACCCCAGAAATTGAGGAAGGGAGTACTGGACGCGGCACACGAAGGCCACCCTGGGATTGTCGCGATGAAGGGTAGGCTCAGGTCAAAGGTATGGTGGCCAAGAATAGACAAGGATACAGAAAATTTGGTCAAGTCCTGCAAGAGTTGCACCCTAGTAGGACTGCCAAATTCTCCAATGCCCCTGAAGAGACGCGAACTTCCGTTAGCTCCGTGGGTTGATGTCGCGATGGATCTTCTAGGACCTTTACCCAATAATGACTACCTGCTAGTTGTTGTAGACTATTATAGCCGCTATAAAGAAGTAAAAATCAGCAAGATAGTAACCAGTTGTCAAATTATAAAGCTGCTTAAAGAAATTTTTAGCAGGCTAGGTTACCCTGTCTCAATAACCGTAGACAACGGCCGGCAGTTTGTGAGTGAAGAGTTTCGATCGTTTTGCGAAGAGTGCAATATCATCGTTCACAAAACAGTACCGTATTGGCCCCAAATGAACGGTGAGGTCGAAAGACAGAATCGTGACATAATGAAACGCCTCAAGATCAGTCATTTGGAGAAAAATGACATTAAAGAAAGTTTGATGGAGTACCTATTAATGTATAACAGTACGCCTCATTCATCCACAGGCAAGTCACCATCAGAACTATTCTTTAGACGGCAGAGTAGAGACAAAATTCCATCAATTGATAGAATGGAAAGCACAAATGTTGACCTGGAGGTGCGAGAGCGTGATAAGATACAGAAAGAAAAAGGGAAGGAATATGCAGACAAAAGAAGAGGTGCTACTGAGGCTAGTATAACTGAAGGAGATAAAGTTTATGTCAAGAATATGGACAAAGGCAATAAGCTGAGCTCCAACTACAATCCAACACCACATACCGTGCAGAGTTCTAATAGAGGTGATATCTCAGTGAAGAATGACGTAACAGGGCAAGTACTGAGGAGAAATGTAGTTCACCTGAAGCGAGTAGAAGGACAGTGGGAAGCTGTTCAGAGGAAAGAACAGCAAGAAGGAACTGATGACGAGCACGGTGATAGTAATAATGAGCTGTGATTTACTTTGCCATGATTTCATTTATTTGTAGTTTGTTATTGTTAATTACATTCTTACTTTATAAAAAATATAATGCTGGTTAAAGTCTTGTTAAAGTAATATAACATGTACTGTTAATGGTTAACTTGGAGACTGATTCTAGTATAGTAGAATATATTGATTTGGTCACAAAATACTTGTTGTTATTTATCTAATTTAACTTCAAGGGAGGGATGTAGTGTATGCGGTTATGCGAGTGGCTTAAATAGCATACATACGCCGTCTCGTGTGTCTTTGTGTTGGCGGCAAAGCCGTGAATAAGAACTGTCACTGTCTATGGTACTATGGCCGGAGGCTGTACGGTTACGCCAGTGGAAGTGAAGTTAAATGAGCTTACGAGGGCATTGCCGAGCCGGTGTTGCAATAGGTGTTGTATAATTACATATTCTACAAACACTATACCCCCCCTTGTAACTTCTAAAATAAGAGAATGATAAAACTAAAAAAAATATATGATGTACATTACCATGTAAACTTCGACCGAAAATTGGTTTGAACGAGATCTAGTAAGTAGTTTTTTTTAATACGTCATAAATCGCCTAAATACGGAACCCTTCATGGGCGAGTCCGACTCGCACTTGGCCGCTTTTTTTTTTATTACTATGAGCAATTAAAATTTGGTCTGAAATAAATTTATTGCACATTTTCCATTCTTTTATATAAGTAATTCCCCATTCCATAAATAACGATACTTTTACCTAAATTGTTAATTTAAAGTAGGTATACCCTCAAGAAATAATTATGTAGGTACTATTTATAGTAGGTACCTACATAATTATTTCTTAACATGACTTTTAAGTCATGTTTTTTAAATACCCACATATTATGTATTTTACATTCCTCGTAGGTATTATCGAAATAAAAAGTAGTATTTATCTCGGGCGAAACGCACCATTTCAGTCTCGGACTAAGTATTGGCGATCTGCACTGAGCGCCAAACTACCACGACTAAAATGAGTGCCTTTCATGCCTTGATTAACAATCTACTATTGTTGAATGTAAATCTACTTAGTGCCATAGTGTTAGATTTTTTTTTATTCACATAGTTCGATATTATTTGATAAAGATATTAATTGAAGCCTCGCGACAATCAGGATATTATAAAAGGCATTATTTAATGATACCTGTTTCACCATTAGCTAACACATAATCCACCAGTATAAAGACATACTGCCGTATTCGAACTTCAAGATATTCACAAGAGACGACACGTACTAGATCCATTCTAGATTCGTTATAGTTTAGATTTCAACTAGTTCTCTTTTGCAGCGCAATTCGGGCAACCAATGTCACTATTACTATAGATCGTGTTAGATATCTATTAGATGTGAATTAGATCTCTAAGTAATATCTTATGGAAATCGTTCAAGAGTATCTCCAGAATCGCGGAAATGTCAAATTTGACAGGTTAGATCTTAAACATATCGTTATCGTATCTTGGCGATGTCTAAAAGATATCTAATAGATGTCTATTACAAAATCCGAATCGAGCCCAAAGTGAGGAATTAGTTTTTCAATCCGCACTCACTCTATCCTTGCACCAAAATCTCACCCTGTGGTTGAAGTAATTAAAACTTGCCCCCCATTTATCTCCCCTGTCGATTGGTGCGTGTGCAGTTTTTGCTAATCGTGTGTTCAATACAACTTTTAATTGGTAGCTGAACATTGCCTAACCACAACTGTTTGTTGTGGCTTAGCTTTTAGTTGGAAGGGTCATTTGGGTTTGCTATCAGTTATATTCATATTTTAAACATAATTAGTTATTATAAGGTCAAGAAAATGACTGTTATATTTACGAGCCATCCATTCATGTATCACGGTGTTACTATTCATAATTATTGTGTGTGGGTTTAGTTGCAGTATGTTTTTAACTTGAAACCTATATTATCTTGTTTAAATTTTCCGTGTTCCATCATTCTCCAATCACTATAATTTTTGATCCATATCCACTAGTTGACTAGCCGGCTAGTCGGCCAAATTCAAAATTGGTACACCAGTAACAACATAAATAATACACTTAATCTTCCTACTCAATACATGTTACCTCTATACACTATATAGTGACATTCGGATGACGACTGCAGCCAGCAGCTGTGTCTTATGGCTCCTCTACACGATGGGCCAGCGCCGGCCACTCCAAGGAACGCATTTATGCGTTAGAGGGAGCAAGTGATATTGCTATCTCATTCTGCCGTATGGCTGCGTCCCTTGGAGTGGCCGGCGCTGGCCCATCGTGTAGAGGAGCCATTAATTCGGATGCATTTGAAAATTAATCGATTTTCTCCTTGCATCGCGTTACTTATCATATTAACCTTATTTCTGTAACCTTAACCAGGTCAGCAAAACACCCGATCGAGGGCCTTCCTATGGCGCTATTTTCCGTACGTAGAGACCAGCATGCGGTCTAGCATGAGTTGCGTTCTCGCGCGCGACTCCATACATCTTGCGCGACTTCAAGTATGGAGTCACGCGCGAGAACCCAACTCATGCTAGACCGCCAGACAATAGCCCATCCTCAAGAGCAATTCGTCTGCGGATACTCTCATAGGTAGGTACTTAATTCGTTCTCTTCAAGCGCAACTTTCTCTGTATTGCAGTTTCAGCAACATTGACTTTTCTTAAGAGACCCGTATTTTGTGAGGTTGACACTTAGTAAATAGCATTCTGAGTTGATATAATTAAAGATACCGTAAATAATCACTACACCTTATAAAACAAAGTCCCCAGCCGCGTCTGCCTGAGTGTATATATGTTCGCGATAAACTCATAAACTACTGAACGGATTTTCACGCGATTTTCAACTGTCAATAAAGTGATTCTTGAGGAAGGTTTAGATGTATAATTTGTTTAGATTTTGTGTAACTCGTGCAAATCCGGCTGTAATCATTACGGTTGTTATTATAACCAATTACGAAATATTAAACAGATTGCGACGACATCGATATATTATCTACATAGGTAACTACCTACTTACACATGAATTTCATTATTATGATATTATTTCTAAACGAAAGTTTTCGTATGTACGCTAAATAGGTATGTTTTTGTGTACCTAAATTAGGTATAAAAATAAATAATGAACGTTGGCTATTTATTTGGTTAACGTCCTGCTTTTCTGTAACATAGATATAAAAGGCCGACTACTTAATCGCCCTTATTGCCGACTAGTCGCCGACTACAATTAATGAGGCCGAATCGTCGTCTTTTCCGACTAGCCGGTACATGGGCGTTTTTTTTTGTTGTCCCCTACACTTTTTTTTCAGGGATTTTTTATGTTATTTCTACTCAGAATAACGAGCTCTTTCTATCCTAATAGGAGAAAAAAAGGGTCCCAAAATTTCCATACATTTTTCGATCTTTCCATTCCGCGACCGCCATACAAAGTCTATGAAAAGTGGTGACGTAATGGAAATAAAAACCTTAGGATACTTTTTTTCTCCTATTAAGATAGAAAGAGCTCGTGATTCTGAGTAGAAATAACATAAAAAATCCCAAATTTGAAAAAAAGTGTAGGGACAACAAAAAAAAAACGCCCACATCTCAAGGTACTTTAGATGCAAAATTACGAGAATTAAGTACTTATTTACTTCTATTACTTAAGGCACTACAACCCTTTGTGGTGGGTCTTGGCTCCCTGGACAACTACTTTCTTCAGTTCTACCATTCCGAAGCAACTTACTTTTTTATCTCATGTCATTCAACACAGTCAAATTAATAGCCATTTTTCTCAGATTACCTAAGATTAGGGCGAGCGAGACATATGGGCGGATGAAAACTAACTGACGTTACGAGTACCTATTTATATATCGTTTCGATGTTAAGTGTACATTCGAATTGGCCTCATAGGCATTAATTCAAGGTGACCCGTCCAATCTCAGCCGTTAAAATATCAGGTTAATTTAATATGTTATACGTACCGTGGAATGGGGTTACTTTGATCAATTTCAAAATTAATATTTATCTCCCCGAATATGCAATCTAAAAATAAATTTAAAAAATGACAATATCGGTTTTTGCTCCCCTATCGATTTCACCAATAATATTTTTTTAAATACAAATGTGTCCTTTGAAAAAAAATTCTAAAGTGGCGATCAACTTTAAACTTAATTTGGGGTTACTTTGATAGCCCCCATTTTTTCGACGGAATTCGATTCTAACCCCTATAGGGAACAAACTTCAAAACATTACAAAAAAATCCGTTCGCAGGTTTAGGATTTATAAGGATTTTATTGCCTTTGGGGTTACTTTGACAAAGAGAAAAAAGGTTAGCTTAGAGAAAATCAACTTTATTGCAAAACAGTCTCATATATTTTACTTATTTAAGGTAAGAAGCATAATTGAACAATAAAAACCTATCAAAATTTATTAACAATATGTAATAACAATACGATGATGTACGGCTGCTTGGCGTATCGACGACCTGCCTTTGACCACTTCTGTCACAGCTCGGTTTAAAACTTTTTCAGAGTAGTTCCTATATGCTCAGGCATTATTCTAAAACAATAATACAAAAACCAGTTAAAAAACCTTCAATATCTAAATAATCTAAAAAAACTATATGTCGTCAAAGTAAACCCTTATAGGCGATCAATGACACCCCATGCCACAAAAACCGAGATACTAAAATGGCCGCCATGATTATGATTTGCAACAAGAATCGATGTTATAGGCCGGTACATGCCTGATTCAATGGATTACATCAAATTTATGTATTTGCTATATAGAACATTGTACATTAGAAGTTATACAGGCTATTAAAAGTACACAAAACTGATACTTGCATATTTTAATTTTTTTCCCATCGATCGACATGCTTGATCCCACGGACAAAAATCACTAATTGACAGGGACGTTTAATCTTGCCAACCGTAAAAAAAAAACAATCCACAGGGTGCGTTCAGAAAACGTAATATTCGAGTTTGAACACGAAGTAAAGTTTTTATCAAAGTAAACCCAGGATTCAAAGTAACCCCATTCCACGGTACCTTTTTTATGTTAATAAAGTTTTTTTTTTTCAATTCTTTACATTAGACGACAGTATCAGAAGTTGGAGTTATGACAAACAAAAGATAGTTAAGACAATAAATTACCGTTATACTTTGCAATGTTGCTGGATTGTCCCAAAAAACAAGTCCACTAACTCTAAAGCGAAACGAGTGTCGCATATGCACTGTAAACCGAACTTTCTAAACCATTTCGCATAACTAACTGCTGCATAAAGTCGAAATAAATGTTCGACCACGGGACATGATTTACAGAGCGCTTCGAGATAGCCTTGTACCAGTTATCAGACAGATGTTTAGAAAACAATAGTACGGCGTATCTTGACATAATTTCAAACTTTAATGAAAATGCGCTTGAACGATATAAATTGAAATAGATATACACTAAAGAAGAAGTGACCAAGTTCACCCCGCCCAGGGTTAAACAAGAGGGTTGAAAGTTTGTATCGGGCGGGTATGAAAACTTTTTTAAGTGCGAGACTTGAAACTCCTTAAAAAACGTAGGTAATATTAGAAAAAAGAAAAATATTTCAGCATTTTTGAATAATATATTCCTTACGGGAGTTAAAATGGATTTGAAAATAATTTTTTAAACGAGATACTTTAAACTTTTGTAAAAAGGCATCATATTTGAATACTTGAACCTTTGTACGTTGTGATAGACAAATGTCATGCGTGGTAAAAAAATTAATAAATTATGAACCCTACTGCAATTTTTTACTGCACAATATTCTATGCTAAAGTATGTGTTTTCAGCAATTCAACGTTTGAAAGCAACGTTAGAATTCGATCTTTAAAAATCTCAATTCATTCTCCATAAACAGCTTTCACTGTTATATTGGAAATAATAAAGGACAACTTAAAGGGAAATTACCTACGGGTAACGGAACACCACTACCTATGTATGTACCTATACTCGCTACACGCCTCTTGATTTTGAACGCACTATTTCGAGGCTACCGCATGCAGCTTCGTAGTAAACAATCATAATATACGAGCTCAGGTGTGGTGAAGTTACTTGCTTATGAATAATTTGAAACCTAACTAGATATATTGAGATTAGAGCTTATATCCTGGTTTGCGATGTTTAGCCAAATTTACATTTTGCATAATAAGTCAACAGTGTTTTTTAGGGTTCCGTACCCAAAGGGTAAAAACGGGACCCTATTACTAAGACTCCGCTGTCCGTCCGTCCGTCCGTCCGTCTGTCACCAGGCTGTATCTCACGAACCGTGATAGCTAGACAGTTGAAATTTTGTCAGATGATGTATTTCTGTTGCCGCTATAATAACAAATACTAAAAACAGAATAAAATAAAGATTTAAGTGGGGCTCCCATACAACAAACGTGATTTTTGACCGAAGTTAAGCAACGTCGAACGGGGACAGTACTTGGATGGTTGACCGTTTTTTTTGCTTGTTTTTTTTGCTTGTTTTGCTCAATTTTTTGTTGATGATGCGGAACCCTCCGTGCGCGAGTCCGACTCGCACTTGGCCGGTTTTTTCTAGCATAAATATGTTTTAGGCCGGTAGCATAAAGGAAAGGAAATCATGTATGCATACGTTTGATACCGTTCTGATCGTACAAATAGCAGCGTATGTGTTCTGTAGAGGATAGTATAGCGAAGAGTAAATATCAATTTTAAGTTCTCGATTTAGTTCACGAGGTGGCAAACCCTCCAACGGGTATGGTTCTTACAGGCAGCTTCTAATACACTAATTTCGTAAGTGATATTAATAATATAATAGAGATGGTCTTCAGTCCTAAATAACAAAAGGGACAACTATTCCTTCATTATTCGAAAACCCCAGTATATGGAGCTGTATCTACTTAAATATTTACTTAAATAGATAAAAAAAAAGCGGCCAAGTGCGAGTCGGACTCGCCCATGAAGGGTTCCGTATTTAGGCGATTTATGACGAATTAAAAAAAAACTACTTACTAGATCTCGTTCAAACCAATTTTCGGTGGAAGTTTACATGGTAATGTACATCATATATTTTTTTTAGTTTTATCGTTCTGTTATTTTAGAAGTTACAGGGGGGGGGGGGACACACACATTTTACCACTTTGGAAGTGTCTCTCGCGCAAACTATTCAGTTTAGAAAAAAATGATATTAGAAACCTGAATATCATTTTTGAAGACCTATCCATAGACACCCCACACGTATGGGTTTGATGAAAAAAAAAAATTGAGTTTCAGTTCTAAGTATGGGGAACCCCAAAAATGTATTGTTTTTTTTTCTATTTTTGTGTGAAAATCTTAATGCGGTTCACAGAATACATCTACTTACCAAGTTTCAACAGTATAGTTCGTATAGTTTCGGAGAAAAGTGACTGTGACATACGGACGGACAGACGGACAGACAGACAGACAGACAGACAGACATGACGAATCTATAAGGGTTCCGTTTTTTGCCATTTGGCTACGGAACCCTAAAAACAACTTAATTGAGAACCTCCTCCTTTTGAATTTTTGAAGTCGGTTCAAAATATAACCAGAGCCTAAAGTATGATATTTACGCGTCGGGAAGTAGTAGTTAACGCCCCTTCCGAAGTACTGGAAGCCAATGAACCGATTCTGATAAAACTTTAATGTCTTTCAACAAAGACGGAAGTTGAGAAGTTAAGACGAAACGCCTAAGGGATAATTCATTGTCTCTGCTCAGTGCCCAAGTGAAACAGATTTTCAAATTATTCCTTCAAGTTAAAATGGGATTTCTGCGAGTGAAGTACGGATATTCTAGCACAAACGTACACCCAGTGTAAAGAACTTTTATAGGTAATGAATTAATTATATGCTTACACTACTCATTTAGTTATCTCACACAACATTTCCCGAACTATGGGTGGCGATCCATTATAGTGAGTTGCAAGCGAATATTGAGTGGGTCCTGAAATTAATAGGAAATCTTTGCTTAACCAATAATATTTTATGCCCCCTTTTAAGACGGCCATGACTTGGGTCCCAAAAATGGCAGTTACTATTAGGTGGGTCGGAGCATAGTCAACTTCACTGATCTAACATGTTATAAACGTTCTATCTATAAACATTATATCAAATCAGTAAAACAGCAAAGTCCCGTAATAATACTGGTACTATCGTCGTTAGAAACGTTGGTGTACTTTCCTTTATAAGACGATTTTTTTACCGGTTTGACCTCTGAAACTCGACATAATTGAAAGAACTGAAATTTCTTTAAGACAACATATAAAAATCTCTCTAAGTCGATAAGACGAAAACTCGTTAACAAAAACTTTTTGGCGTTTCCCTTGAGAACGATTTAATGTGCTTCCAGTGCGTCCAGCGTATTTACGAAACCAGTGTTTTTAAAAATAAAATATAACAGCTTTTGAAACTAAATTAACATTTAAATACTTAAATGAGGAAAATTTACAATACAGTCACTTTATTTGTGTTTTTTTTTTATCATTTATTTACAAACAAGATATATACATTGGTATTACAAAAAGAAATTAAAAACTAGCTTAAATCTAAAATAGGCCCTTGAGGCATTGTACCAACCAAGGATGCTGGCGACATTTCCTCGCTGTATCGCTATGCTGATACGTTGTGCGAGGTAGCCGCCAGCTCTTCGGTCACCAGTTACGTCAACCAGACGTAAATTGTTTGTGTTTTAGTTATGAAGTGAGTGTGAGTATGAAGTTGTGTATGGTTATGTATATGTATTTGTATAAATAGAATGAGTACGGGTATAAATATGCGTATGAGTACTAATAATATGAGTATAGGTTAGGATTTAGGCATAGAATACGTATGAGTATGAGTAATATTATGGGTATGAGTATGGGATAGGTTTGAGCTTTGAGAAAAGTGGTAGTTGACATACAAGAAGTAGTTATTAACTTAAAAGAAAATAAGTTTTTGGCAAAAATTTCATTTTTGGTACACGCTTTTAACGCTAACTGTACTTTTCTTACGACAGACAACTAATACTCATCGAGACAATTCTAAAAACCCCTAACACAATTAGGTTGCGTTGTTTCATCACAGAGTTCCTATGGCCACCTCCTGTCTCCATCATCAGATCAGCTCGATGGTACCATAATATTACATTGTCACCCGACTTACATGTGTATGCAAAATTTCAGCTCAATCGGAAACCGGGAAGTGGATCAAATTTAACTTGCAAGATTCCATTACAAGTTAGTTACATACAGGTCGACCTAATAAAAGCGTGTTAAAAAGAAGGATTGCCATCAGAAACATTAGATGCCTAAATCACCTACATGTAAAAAGATGCAACGCAATTAATCTATGGACCCTACTGCAAAAATATTGAGATGTAATGTAAAAGCAAGTCGGTTATTTTAGTCAGTACCCCGGGGTATCCACAAAACTCGATTTCCACCGACTTGCCTAGTTTAAAACCGAATCAATATTAGATATATATTTTGATTGCTTTTATTGTCTTTACTGAAACCGGTTAGACATAGAGGTACATGAATGTACTGCATAACAACAAATAATTAAAACTTCATAACCGTGACTCGTACTTAGGAAGAAGAAATACCTTGTATAAAAAATTGCACGCGTGATTGTACGGAGGCCTTAGGGCGCGATTCGAATTTGCACTTGGATTTTCATTGCATTTAACTTTTTCCGAATTCACTCTTTTAAACCTTGTGAAATAAAAATCTATTATATTATACCATAATTTCCAAGGTACGCTACATAAACGCTACTATTAGTACCGGTATAATTGTCGTTCTTATACCGATAAGCAAAATACTTTAAACCCTGAACCATAGAGCAAAGATCCAAAATAAAGAGACCGTTCTATTGGGACTTGATCTCGGTGATATAGCTTCAGAAATATCCGGATACCGAAAGTGTATCGCGACATTATTGAAAGCTTAGGATATGAGGGTGAAAAAATATACAGTACGGAAATGTGGCCTCGTTTAAGGTCTGAGAAATTTTTATTATGTACACTTATTTTACGTTTTGGTATAAACGTTTGTATTTTATGTTTAACCACTTCCCGAGAAAAATTAAAAAAAAAACCGGCCAAGAGCGAGTCGGACTCGCGTTCTAAGGGTTCCGTCCATTAAGGCCAACTCCCGCTTGACTGCACATTTGCACGGACCTATGTGCAATTTTATCACAATTATAATAACTCTACTGGCGAAAGTGTTCCCAACATCTTTATTTATATGAATTTAAAAGTGGAAAAATTACTCTCTTGGGTGAGACTTGAACTCACGGCGTCTGGAGTTCAAGTGTCACCCAAGACAGTATTTTTTCCAATTTTTAATTTATTCTGAGCATAATAGCATCGGTCGCAGACATTTATGCTTCTTAAAAAAATAATTATATTGTATGTGTATATATATCAAGTCCAGAAGTAATTTATTAATGTTATCTACAACCAGAGCCCGTACCATGAGTCACTGACAGTGTCAAAACTGACATATACGCTATCCAGAACGTAATTTACTTTCTATAATACATCTCGTTCGCACTAATATGCGAGTACGAGCGAGATGCATAGAAAGTAAATTACGTTCTCGATGGCGTTTATGTCAGTGCCAAACTGATGGTAGCCGCACAGAAGCATAACAACTTATCAGAAATCATCTAATAGTCATCATCTTATGAGCCTATAGACAAATCATTCAAATGACATTGCTTTAGATATCACTGTCAGTCATTTAATTGACACATTTAAGTGCTGGAGTAGAAAAACATACTTAAAAATCCTAAAGGCTGCTTACCGCTCTTACAATGCGGGTACGCCGTGAGACACAAAACATTTTTTAAGAGGGTTATTTAAGAGGGTTATAAAAGAAAAATGTTTGATAAGTTTACTATTATATATAGTAGGATAACTGGGCTATTCACAGGTATTTTTTTTTTCTAGAGCAAATCCCCATACTTTTAATTCTGTAGAGGAGTTTCGTAAAAAAAACTGTAAAGATTTTTTATGAATTATGAATTTCTCGTATTTTTTGTATGGGTGAGTGAAAATTTAGTCACAGAAATGAATTCATTATCCTCGAATTACACGAAAAAGACACCAAACTTGATATAGTTGCTAGATGTATGCAGATATAAAATTTAGAGTGAGGCGCGCCGGAGGCATTTCCCCCCATTTTTGAGTTACTCACAATGAGCTCTTTCATTTGAATTGTAACAAGATATAGTTTGAAAAACTTTATTTTTTAAGTTTCCCATTTACACCCCAAAAGTGGCTCCCATGTTTAAAATTCATTTGTTTGCGTTACATGGCCGTCTTTGAGTCACAAACTTGCATATGTGTACCAATTTTCACCTTAATGGGTCCAGTAGTTTCGGAGAAAACATAAAAAAAAACCCGTAGGGGTAGGGTCAAAGACTAAGTAATTAAGTACGACTCACGCTTGACTGCACATTTCTAATAGGTTTTCCTGTCATCTATAGGTAAAGAACTATTTTGTGTATTTTTTTTCAAAATTTTAGACCCAGTAGTTACGGAGATAAGGGGGGGGGGAATGGTCATTTTTTGCTTATTTTCTTGAATAACCGCTAAACTATTTATTTTAAAATTATAAAAAAAATATATTCGAGATTCTTACAATGAGCCCTTTCATTTGATATGTAACACGATATAGTTAGAAAAACTTTATTTTTTAATTTTCTCATTTACTCCCCAAAAATGGCCTCCATATTTAAAATTCATTTATTTACGTTACACGACCATCTTTGGGTCACAAACTTACATAAGTGTACCAAATTTCAACTTAATTGGTCCAGTAGTTTCGGAGAAAATAGGCTGTGACAGACGGACGGACGGACAGACAGACAGACAGACAGACGAGTGATCCTATTAGGTTCCGTTTTTTCCTTTTGAGGTACGGAACCCTAAACAAAATAATAATAACCAAGGTTGGAATTTCCTAGTAAGCATATGAAATACTTGTGTCAGGAAATCCCGCTCCTGTAAAATTAACACTGTAACTATATTAATTCTATAATACAGGAAACATGCAAATTAAATTAAATTAAATAATATTACATTCAAATTCAAATAAATGCATCCAAATTTAAGTAACACAAAAAATAGAATGAGAACAAAAATAATTAATTAATTAATAAAAATAAATTAAATTATATTTAGACTAGGATGATTGTTAATATCCTCTTCTGTTACAAACAATGATGAATTAACTAACGTCTAGCAACATATATGTACTTAATAATTCCTACAATAACTCCCAAGCATTTGTCAAAGAATAAATGCGTACGATAAACAAAAGTCTACTTAGCAAACAAGATAATAAAATTCGTAATGAACATAAAGTACGAAAGCTCAACTTTCTCAACAAATTCAAAATAAACGTAAACGGGACTTAAATTTTGCCAAACTGCCACACATAATGCTAAGAGCTCGTAAACAACAGATAAAACAGTCGTATTTACTTATAGTCAAAGATACGGTAAGGTATTTCTTTCCTCGTCTGTCATTTGAGTCAAACTAAGACTGTATTAACTTTTAAAATAAATTTATTTGACATTTATTAACATATTAGCATTAATTATCATAGCATTGAAAAAAAGTTACATATGTCGGCGGCCGATAGTTAAATTCGTCAAATCACGAAACGCCGGCATTTCATGATATGCCTAATATAACCAGGGATCACATTCCTCATCGCTCTCTTCTACAGTTGTTTTGTGCTTTTCCTCGGATCTCTCAATTCTACATACGCTTTCAAGTTTCAACATGTTTAGAAATTTGGTGTTTAAATGTGACATCGGATGCTTACAGCGGTTGCGTTTGGTGCCAGCAAGTAACGTTCGCCGCCGCATTACTGGCACAATGACATTCATTCCGTCTCTCATTTTATTGAGGAAATTGACAGATACAGAAGCCGCCATAGTTATGTTGGAAAAGTCATTATTCAGGTGCAGTAGACATCTGAATGCCACCTTAAGGTACAAGTACGTATGAGACTGTAATGACTTGAAAAAGCAGTTTTTTTTACGTTACCGTTGTGTACAGGGTGTTTAGTACATCGTTTGCCAAATTAAAACGACAGATAAATAGGTTGAGTAAGTTGCTATCTTCTCATGCCTAGAAAAAACGCACGTTTTTTCTCAGCTCTATGCCAGTTTTTCGTAAATTCCAAATGTTTACTTGCGCAGTAGAAAAAAAAACCATGGCCAATTTTTTTTCTAAGCATGAGAAGGTAGAAAATGACCCAACCTATCTGCCGTTAATTTGGCAAACGATGTACCAAACACTGGTATAATGCGGATTCGCGCACTCTACACCTTAATCAAAATATGTGGCTTGGCCGTTTCGTTACTCCAAGAACTATTGTAAAAAATAATGAATAGTGAATACATTTTTCACCTTAAATACGTCCATGTGACAGTAGCGAAACGGTCAAGCCACATATTTTGACTAAGGTGTAGAGTTTGTGAAGTTAGGGCTTGTAGAGTTAGAAGCTTGGCTCTACAAGAGATCTGATGACTTTTTGTCATTGCGAGCCTTATGGTGTCTTGGCAACATTTTACATGAAAATGTTTTTGGTGGGATACTTATTTCATTCTGTTTTTTGTATTTGTTGTTACAGCGGCAACAGAAATACATCATCTGTGAAAATCTCAACTGTCTAGCTATCACGGTTAATGAGATACAGCCTGCTTACAGACAAACAGACAGACAGACAGACAGACAGACGGAGAGTCGGACAGTGAAGTCTTAGTAATAGGGTCCCGTTTTTACCCTTTTGGGTACGGAACCCTAAAAAGGTGTCACCGCTTAGATTAACCTTGACTCAATGAACCTTAAGGATTTTCGGAATCTTATTCGTTCAATCCATCAAATGCTGAAAGAATTCTCGAATCTCCGAAGCATGTCAGGGAATCTAATTTCCTGTGCTGACCAGCTGAATAAGAAGTCCCTGATCTAACGAAAATATACGTAAGTACAACACTTCGAGTACGTATTTGCGTAGTTCCGATAATAAGAAATATTATTTGTGGGGTTTTAGTATGGTTTTCATAGATAGTATTTATTTTGCATCAAAATAAGACAAGAAATAGACTAGGTATTATTGGAAAAATGGTGGTACTTGTTAAAAATTTAATTATTAAATGCTCCAGAGAAAATAAATTTTCTTTTATTATAATGAAACACCAATAAAATCAGAGGCTTATTTGTTAGAACATTTGGGGCCGTATAATTTTTTATTGGTTGTTATACCAATACCGAGTTTCATCAATTATTTATTGAATTTTTTTTTAATCTTTTCTATATTATTTAGAACATTGTGGGAACTCAAACCGCTCTACTGTTATGTTAAGAGTTAAGACCAGCAAGTCACATATAGTGATCTATCATTTTTATGAGCCTGCCATAAAAGAGCTAACTCGTAGGCCGAGTGTACGTAACAGCCTAAATAAAACCATTCTACGGTATATTTACTAGAGTTTACGCGGCTGAAACCATTATATTTGGTAATATATGGCACTAGTACAGCAATATTAAAAGGCTTTATGATAACGTTCAATGTAAAAATAGTTAGGCTTACTTATAAACAGAGTAAATTTATACATATACTCGTACTTATATAAAATTTTGAGGTAAAATCAAGCATTGAGCAAATTACACTTAATTTGTTTGAAGTAGCAGGCGCAGATAGCAAGAAAATAGAAACCAATGATTATACTAAAAATAAAAAAAGTTGGCAACAATGTATTATTTTCTTCTGAGTTAAAGATTTTTCTATATACAGGGTGGAAAGATAAGTCGGGCCCTGGAGGGAAACTACCTTAAATCCTTAAGCTGGCTCATTTTACTTAAAGGAGACATTCCTTTATTTTTAAAAAGAAACAAAACTGCATTCAAAGATTTTCTAAAACTCGCTTTCATCGCCCGGGACTCGAACCGACTAAAAATTCCAAAAAATAAAAACTCGCAATTTTATTCTACTAGTCGATACAGTTAATGTTAATGATAACATTTCTCCAAGAAACATTAGGTCTTACACTCGTCTGTCGTACAAAATATCCATAAAATCTAATATTTAGTACTCAAGATTTTTTTAGACAAGCCAAATTGAAGAAAAAAAGAAAAATACTTTGAATGCAGTTTTGTTTCTTTTTAAAAATAAAGGAATGTCTCCTTTAAGTAAAATGAGCCAGCTTAAGGATTTAAGGTAGTTTCCCTCCAGGGCCCGACTTATCTTTCCACCCTGTATAATAATATAATATCTGGGTGACCGAGCTTCGCTCGGAAAACATATAATAACTCGGAAATGCGTGTTTTCCCGAAGATAAGACCTAGCTAGATCGATTTTTCGCCCCCGAAAACCCCTATATACCAAATTTCATCGAAATTGTTAGAGCCGTTTCCGAGATCCCCGAAATATATATATATATATATATATATATATATATATGTGTCGGAGCGAGACACCAGAAGGACATATTGCAGCGTTACAGTTCATAGTTAGACGCCTGTATAAAATCGATTAGCAATGTTTGGCTACGTATTATTTGCTTGTAACGAAATAATAAAGTTGCGCAGAGAGTATAACTGCCATCTATTGGTGCATTGTTGAACGAAAATGACAGGTAGAAGGCTTTGGAACGTCAAGAGGAGTATCTTGAGTGAACGTAGGCACGAGCAGGCATTTTTGTCGTTATGTTGGTAGACTGGTCAGGCAGGTTTACCAACTTGAATTGGAGGCGGGAGCGGTTGGCTCCGCCGCTGGGACTGGCTTCCTTCTTCTTGATCGGACCGCGCTAGAGATCGGACGTTAGCCAAGCTCGTGCCTAATTCGCTACGTTCCTGAAGGCTTACACCTGAAGGATTATTCTGAAAGCTTATAGATTCTCACGTTCTTTAACCGTTTAGCTAAGTGTTTTATTCCAAGTGTTATTTTGATTTCTTATGTGCCATTAGAAGCTTACTTTTGTAAAATAAAGATTTAAACGATTTCATGTGATCTTTTTATTTTAAATCAAATCATTTTGAAATAGTGATTGGTCGTTTTGATTATTTAGTACTAAAATATAGTAGGCACTAGTATGGGTAACCAGTCTGAATGTTTATTTCATGCGTTTGTAGCATACCTACTATTTTGGCTGTGAAGTAATACATCTAGGTACTACCCCCACGCGCCCACCGCCATTAGGACCATCCTTCCCCGATATATATATATATATATATATATATATATATAAATAAATAAATAAACAAGAATTGCTCGTTTAAAGGTATTAGATGAATTAATAATAGTATAGGTGTTCCTTAAGTTGCTAGCATCGTAGTTGTATGTGAAACCCGCAGTGCGTTAAAGTTGGCAAAATGATACTTGAGCTAATGTAGAATAGAGTGCGTACGTTTGTAAGTACTTTCTATAGACTTAAATAATGTAGTTTTGTCTTGGCGTGGCGCTGTCGTCCCCCAAATGTTCTTATTTATGCGTGTTCGTGACTGAATAAATGATAGATAAAAGTACAGGCATAGAAAACAAGCATTATTGGCTATATGTGTTATTTGTATTGATGTGTTGTCTAAATAAATGATTTCGATCCTATTCTATTCATTAATCAATGTTACAAATAATATAATATATGTACAGGGTACCCAGTAATTAATGGATAACTTAACCTTGTAACCACCGACAGAGCACCTTAGGCTGGTTCAGAATACCTAGGTATGCACTTATAGGTCTAGTAAAAATGTCATGGTTTTCGAGATAATCGAACTTTACTGTCGTTTTTAATAGTTTAAGTTAAGTTTTTGTCTTTTAAAAAGACAGAAAAGTTCGCTTATTTCGAAAACCATGAAACTTGTACTAGACCTAGTGCATTTTCTGGACCAGCCTTACGTGCTCTGTCGGCGGTTAGCAGGTTATCCATTAATCCAGTAATTAAGTACCCTATGTATGTTAATTCTCATATTGATGTCAATGTCTACAAATCCAAAATGAATCCTACATTATTTTTTCATGAGTGCCAACTGATGTATAAATTTACTTAGCTGAAAGAATAACGACATGTATCTTATAACACCTTGTGTGCCCATATTGTGAGTGTACCTATTGCAGGCACAGTACTATGTTTACAAAACGACTGATCATCGTCTGTGCAGAAAGTTAAGTCATCCTATACTTACCGTCGGGGACACGCGAATGAACGCCTAATAATTGCCATCTCCATCATACTATCTACCATTCCACACTAAAGGAAACAAAAAAAACATATTCCTAAACTTTTCCCAATAACGTTAGTAAAAACCAACGTTATTGGGATCTCTCAATAAGTGATTCTTCAAGTAATATCGGCAGTACAATTAGATTATTGCCTGAAACTTTCCGAATCGTATTATATTTGAGCGGTCGTGCGACTTCTGACAATTTGATATTAATAGGCAGTATGGTGAATGGAGGGCTTCTCTTGGAATAATAATGAGACGTTATTGCTTCACTGTTATTATAAAAATATCAGTATGTATTGATAGCAACCGATGTGGAAAATATTGCGTTATTGTGTGTACTAGGTAAGTAAAAAAATAAGAGTTGATATTGGATGACAGGGTTGAATTATTTTCGAAGTGTATTATTATTTATTATATTTTCTATCCGGTAGATTTATGATCGGGAAAACGATTATACAAGAACTCTCTGTATTTATAATTTCTTTACAACAATATTTGATAATCATAAAAAACTATTTGATTTTTATGTGATCAAAAATGCAAATATAACAAGAAAATTGGTTTAATAAAATTACATCCGCAAAGGTTTTTTCATAAAAATAGTACAAAACAGGAGGCATTTTTCAGTCGCTTAAAAATGTAGCCTTTATGTCACCCGTGTCACAAAAACGAATAGATTTACCGAATAGTTTTTGTTACTTCAAACACATTCCTACAAACATATTTATGTAGACCGCTAAAATGATAACCCTTCCAAAGTAGAGTAAAAATAGTATCTACTGCGAAGCCCTTCATCAGGAGCAAAATATCCCGAAAACTTGTAGCGTTAAAAAGGAAAGAACGATCACGTCGTTTCTTTTTACGAACGAACACGAGATCGTCGCATGTAATGTGCCAGATAATCGTGATAAACAAGAGTAGGGCGTATGAGTGCTGCCAAGTTAACTTTGCAACTCATAAAAACCTCTCAAAGTTAAAAAGACTTTATGTTAAAGGTTGTTTTGGTTAAACCAGCAGCAAAAATAAGTTTGGTGGCGTATCTTTCTCGTCACGTCACTGTTAGCTCTGTGCTGTCTGTGTGGTTGAAGGGAATGTATAGGAATAATTTATCTTTGTTGATTTAATAAAATATATTAATATAATATATATAATATATATATAATATATAATAAAAACGGTTAGCACTTTTATCAACTAAATAGGATACCTATTACCAGATAAGATCATAAATAGTTATTTCCGTTATTTAATTATTTTATTTATTAATTAATTTATCAAATTAACTAATATCTTAGGTACTAATTAGGTACTGCTATTTCTACACTTCATCGTTTAAATATTAATCAATAAACCTAACATATTCGCAATGAAAATATCCAAAGACAAGCATAAGTAGTTTACCAAACATTAAATTACTAAAGTTGATATTAACCTATAGCATTCGCTGTTGGTTCTATGGGCGAAGTTTTCGCATTACCTACGCCTTGCGAAGCATTAGGTCCGTAGTAAACAGTAAGTATTTTTGGGTTGAAATTTTCCACACAGAAAATCGTTGCTATCTTTTATAGTCCATGCGTTGCGGTACTTTGGATAGTTTAAAAAAACATCGTGTCATCGTGTGTTAACACACTGTGTACACTTAAAAGCAATGAACAAGAGTGACTTAGTAAGTAAATAAATGTATGAAATATAACCAATTTTCAAAACTATAACGAAAGTACTTGAGGTGTCATTTATTACATTTAGCTTTAGCTAGAAGTATATTTGTCTATTGCAGGGGACCATTTTTTTATTCGATCAACGTAAAAATAAATTAATGGTCGTACCTGATCTCCAAAAATCTACGTCTAGTCATCCTGTCAAATTCATATCACGCCTTATAAGCCGTTGACACCGCAAAGTGTCCTGTCAAATTAGTTACAACAATATTACGTAGGGTAGCCACGTCACACTGGGCCGATATTAAAAGTCCCATCTCAAGTGTGTGACTTGTTATTACCCTTGCGGTCACGTCAGATGTCCTTCTGACCCATGTTATGCGTGGGTGTTAGCAAGAGAATACGGCATTGCCGTACATTGGCGCATAAGCTGTTCAATTACTTCCTCGACCCCCATCAGCCAGTGGCTTTGTATTGTAACAAATTCTTTGAAGATGAAACAGCTTGTGGTCAAGTACACTTATGTGCTAATTATTAAAGTTAATTATTTTTTTAGGCTAAAATTTAACGAAAGATCTCTAATTCGACGGAAAGTTTTAAATTTTATTTTATTATTAGGTAAGTAGGTACATATAATTTTTTATTGTAGGGATTATAAAAACATGATCTATTTCGTTTATTTTATTCGCAGCCTTATTACCTACGGTACCTACTAAAAACCCCAGCAAAATTTTCGTATTTCATTCGGTAGCCAAGATTTTTTAACCATCATGCCTTGAAAGCTTCTCAACGCTCAAGATTCCATTTCTCGAACCACTCGCTACAGTCGTGGTTCAATTTTGGAATCATTCGCTTTCTCGGGTAGGTATAAATTATTAGTATGTTTCAGTATGTACCAATGTTTCAGTATTCAGTATGTATGTATTAGTATAACTATATTTCAGTAAGTACCTGTACTTACATCAACCTGTGGTACAACATTCAATAGTCAATTAAACATAACTTAAGTTTCAATTTATAACTTTAAGGTAAGTGCCGCGAAGATACGCCAGTTTACATGTATGGCTTACATCGTATTATAATATTAAGGTATGGGTGCATTATGAGTGGTCCGACACGCACTTGGTTGTATCTTTAATAGACATGTAAAGAAAAAAGGGGCGGGAATGCATTATTAAAGGTAACATTTTAAAGCTTATACGAATGAACCGTTTAGAGCCGAGGATTAAACGACACACGACACTGAAAGCCTTTGACACTCGACGTCCACAGTAATTGAATGTACGTCCGAAGTAGCGGCTCGTATGGGACTTTTTTTTGTCGAGCAAGTTTAATGCATTTATCTAAGCCAGCTTTTTTCAGCCAAAAGTGCAGGTCATGTAGAAGTAGGTACTTTTTTTTGTCAATTTACCTAGGTGGTAATTTTATAGCGACCACATAGCAAATGTTTTTTTGAGGTAACACAAGGACTTTACTAAATGTCATTTACGTATACTTTAGTGACTTATAAAAACGGATGCGTTAATACAGATTTCTTTGATGATTTAGGGCTGATTTAGACGGCGCGCGAACTCGTATGCGATTTTAGTAACATTGCGGACTGTTGGTTACGTCCAATTCAATTCAATCGACCAATAACAACCTCAGTATCGAGACAAACCTTACTGGTTTACCGATACTTTTGTAATTAAGTTTAGATATTGTGTTGTAAGTAATTACCTGAATAATAATTAAAAAAAATCAAAACCCGCAATGTAATTAAACTCGCATGCGAATTGTCGCATCGTCTAAATGAGCCCTTAGTTGTAAAATTAAAAATGAATAAAATTGTCGTTTTTATTATACATCATAGAAAGAAAGCGCGTTTTATGTATTTCTCTCGCAAAAATAACTCTTAAAAGTACCAATAAAAGTGTAGTAAGTCACAATTTATCACAGATATTGCTTTTTGGTAGAATATTTGCTCTAAAAGTTTATATATTGTATACTAGCGACCCGCCCCGGCTTCACACGGGTTAACAATTATACATTAACCTTCCTCTTGGATCGCTCTATCTATTAAAAAACCGCATCAAAATCCGTTGCGTAGTTTTAAAGATCTAAGCATACATACATACAGACAGACAGACAATGGGAAGCGACTTTGTTTTATAAAATGTAGTGATATGACCTCTGCCCGTTTGGGATCAAGACAAGTAGTCCATATGTCTATGTGGCTATTACCTTGCAGGTAGTTATCGGTAACAACTTATCAATTTCATGGCAGCGTTGTTAAGTCAAAGGAATATGTAATAAAGTAAATTTTAGCTCTGAAATTATTAAATAAACCTTACCTAAATAATTGACCGTCTGTTTCAAATTTGTTACTTTCCTTTACTTTAACTCGACCATGAAATTAAAACGTTGTCACCGATCACTACCGGGTATTTAGTCTACCTATCTATGTTAAACTTTTATTCATCGGAAAAACTAGCACAATATGAGCTTATTTTCGAACCTCATTTCACTGTGTCACCAAGCAAATTTCACCGTTTAAATGTAAAACAGCCTTCAATCAATCAATCAATCAATCATATTTATTTGCATAGTAAGCACAGTTTCATGCATGCAAATACAGTTCATTTCACTTATAATAAGTCACAACAATAGATATACAAAGAATAATCTAGATATAAATAACACAAGTAAAACAAACAAGAAAAAATAAATAAGAAATAATAATAAATAACAGTAGGTATACAATTTCAATATGAGTGGAGAATGTCAGGTTAATTTCAGGCTTCAGACACTCCCTTGATTTGAGGCGTTCAGTAGTTTCAGTACTTTATTTTTTAATCTCTAACTTAAAACGACATTTATTGTTGTACTAAAACAGTAAAATCTGAGCTTGATAGGATATCGTTCCATGTGTACATATCGTAGGTCAAAGGGTAAAGGCAGCTAACGTTAGAAAAGCGTTTTGTCAAAGCCAAAAAGAACTTTTTGCGCCTAGTATTTAAATCATGTTGCAGCGACTCGAGAAAAATATTTTCTGCCCGTCTAATGGCACAGCCAAAATGACTGCTTATGAATTTAGCCGTCTTTGTTTTTATATACGTACGTATGTGTGCTTATTTGTATTATTATAACAGGTGTGTCACCTGTTGGGTAAAAGTTCTTACAACTTTTTTTGATAAGCAGAGGTAATTTTAATACAAGCTTATGACCAAGTTTAAGGTTAAGGTTATACCAGCTTGAATCGACTACCGGCAAATCTCAGGACTTTGCCTGGGTGAAAAACTCGTGTAGCTAGAAAATGATGATGTTATCTTGACATTAGAGATGCACCGGATATCCGGTTACTATCCGGTATCCGGCTAATCCGGTTGTTATTTTAGTATCCGGCCGGATACCGGATAGTAAAATTAACACATTTTGGGGTAAAAAATGGAATCGAAAAAACAGTCACGGTCATAATACGAGCGATAGAAATTTGGAATCTAGTGGTATTAAAATTAAATTAAATTTATTTAAGACCAACAAAGGATCAATTTTGACCACTCGATTTCAATTCTATTAGTAGATTTTAAATGCCTAGCAGTGGAGATATTATTGAACGAAATACACGAAATCGAACGGTCGAAATTCAAAAATCGGCCCCCAGGTCGAAACCTGCACGACGCGCACCTGCAAAACTCAAACTATAGGTATAGTTCCGCCGGCCGAATATCCGGCGGCCGGATACCGGATATTAGGCCAGTGTCCAGGCCGGATATCCGGTAACCGGTATCCGGCCAAACAACTATCCGTTGCATCTCTACTTGACATATACTTAGCCAGTCTCTTACCGTGATCACCGGGAGAATGCCGTCCTCAAAACGTCGGAGGTAGTTTTAAAGCTTAAGTATAGGTACACGTACAAGTAGGTACCTACCGTTAAAATAAAACATAATGTGTGAAAATAGTGAAAGTTTAAATGATAATTTCAGATACCTACATGTACAGTTTATAAAGGAGTACGGACGAGTTGCATTAAAAGTAAGTACATCAGTTTTAATAAACATGAACACAGGTTGTACCTGCACGTGGTCGTAACTGACAATACGCGGTTGCGGTTTTATACCAAAACTAGCTTTTGCCCGCGACTTCGTTTACAATTACTTATTACTGCAAAATTTTATTGTATAGACAGTTTCATAGTAAACCGCCGCGGCGTGCCGGGTGACGTTGATCAGTCTGTCAAGTGCGCATGGTGCAACTGGTAGTTAGTAGCTTATTTATTTATCCAGTCTGCTTTTCAAATGCTTACTATTTAACAATAACGGGGTCCCGTTGTTTCCCATAAAGTTTTAAGTCATAATGTATTGTTTGTCATATTATCATTCGTCATAAACTGAAACCGTTAACATTTCAGGATTTTCGTTAGGTTATCCTATAGATAGGTTAGGTTTGTTTTATGGCAATCCTGAAAAGTGACGCGTTTCTGAATTAAATGAATTATGACTAACGAAAATTCGGGCAAACAATACATTATGGCTTAAAACTATTTGGGAAACAATAGAGACCCATTGCAACAATAACAAATACTGGTTATGATTTGAAAAATAAAAAATGTATGCAACCAAAATTTAATTAGGTAAATAGGTCATCAATTAATGATTAGTAGGTAACTGTGAGATTGAGATATCATTTAATTTAGGTAACACATTTCTGTCAACTACCGTGGTACTTTAGCTCCACAAGGTTACTTTGTTCACACATGAAAACCTATTTTATTGAATTGATAATTTCTTAAAAACGGCATTATGTGATTAATATAATCATTATGCTGTTATAATATGTTTTTGTGAAAGCGTCTAGTGTCATTTTTAAGAATATATTATTTCAATAAATGGGTTTTTATGGGTGGACAATGTAACTTTGTAAGGGCTAAAGTACCCCGACCTTACGGTACGTTTTTAGGGTTCCGTAGCCAAATGGCAAAAAACGGAACCCTTATGGATTCGTCATGTCTGTCTGTCTGTCCGTCTGCCTGTCCGTCCGTTTGTCACAGCCACTTTTTTCCGAAACTATAAGAACTATACTGTTGAAACTTGGTAAATAGATGTATTCTGTGAACCGCATTAAGATTTTCACACAAAAATAGAAAAAAAAACAATAAATTTTGGGGGTTCCCCATACTTAGAACTGAAACTCAATTTTTTTTTTCATCAAAGCCATACGTGTGGAGTATCATGGATAGGCCTTCAAAAATGATATTGAGGTTTCTAATATCATTTTTTTCTAAACTGAATAGTTTGCGCGAGAGACACTTCCAAAGTGGTATAAATATGTGTCGTCGTCCCCCTGTAACTTCTAAAATAAGAGAATGATAAAACAAAAAAAAATATATGATATACATTACCATGCAAACTTCCACCGAAAATTGGCTTGAACCTAGATCTAGTAAGTAGTTTTTTTTTAATACGTCATAAATCCCCTAAATACGGAACCCTTCATGGGCGAGTCCGACTCGCACTTGGCCGCTTTTTATTTTCTATGTGAACTCGAGAGACACGTGAGTACGCCACGAATAGTGCCATGGGAAAAATAGTATTTGTTTTCTAAATGTAGGTACACCGGAGCTTATCAGTGTTTATCCTGGAGCTTTATTTATAGTAATTGCGAATGCTGCTTTCAGGGGAAACTGGTTTCTTTTAAACAGGAATGGTAAATCGGCCAGGATTATTGGAATACGTGGAATGAGCACACTTCTCACTTTGCTATCTTTGTTAGTTGAATTCCGAAGAGTTGAGAAACTCGACTGGGTACGGCGTCACTGTCCAAAATATTATGTACCGAAAAAGCGCGAGCAAAATATTTGAATTAGTTGAGAAAAGAAAGCTTAATAAATACCTTCTACAAAAATTATTTTTAATATGATCGGTTGAGCAACAAATGAGTTTAATTGTCGAAATAACTAATCTACTTATTAAAACAACGTAAATGCTGCGAAGGTACGCTCTATTTCTTTTATGGCTTATTGTGTTATATGAATGTATGGAACCCTCCATAATGCGTGGTCCGACACGCACTTGGCCAGGTTGTTTTAGGGAAAAAAATCAAAATTCCCTTTTTCCGTCCCTTGTAGAATGATTTCTGGTATAAAATCGATTCAGATTATCTACTTATATCAAATTTCAACTAAATCGGTTCAGCGTTTTAGGCGTGACGAGTAACACAGACACACTTTCCCATTTATTAGGTATATTAGTATACACTAACCTATATTCTATCCAGTATGAGTGTACCAATGTGTGGTAAACGCGAGTGGTCACAAATGCTGTCTCCATTGTGAAGGTAATTGAGGCAATCGTTGCTGTGCTATAATAAATACTTATACTCGTATACCTAAAAAGTTTTGGAAACATCGAGAGGATATTCCGTAACGGAAGACAATGAAAAATGAATAATCCCCAAACTATATCCGCTAATATTATCCAAATACCACCATAACGTACACCACCATAATATAATATTACCTTTTATAACGTCTGCTGAAAGATTTCAAAAGTTTCTATTTTCAAAACCGATTTTTTTCCAAGTTCGCGCTTGCGTCAGACCTACATATGAACGTGTGTAAACATCACGCTCAAACTTTTAGTGGTAATTAGAGATAGACCTTCACGTTGCGGTAAAATTTTAGAAAACGGGAACATAGTTCTAACGGATACCTAAATTGAAATGCCTTTCAGCTAAATAATTAACTCTGCAAGGATTAAATATTCCGAATTCATTAACAAACTAATTTCACTTCAAAGACGAGGTACCTAGCTTACCTATTCACACTAACTCCATACATTAGAACGTATAAATTACCTAAGTTAGTAGTTACTAGTTATTTACGATACAAACAAAATTTTAGAAAAGTAACATTGACAAATATAACATATCGTGTACGTAAAAACTAGCCAATTACATCCCAAGCGAACTAGGACTTGGCACCCATATAAATCTCAATAAATTTTTCGGGAAAGTTAACAACGACGCATATTCTTAAAATTGAACTTGGCTCTCATTTCACATGTATGTTTTAATGAGTTAGTTTCTTTACGTGTTTGCCACGGTTCCGACAGCAAACAAATTTTAAAATTAATGGGCATAGTTAACAAAAAGCACAGAAAACAAATGAGAATCTTCTGAGTTAAACGCCATCAATCATTGAACCAAATATAATTAAGTACAGGTTATGAATGACGTGTCAGTTCGTCATCAACACAACCCGGTAAGTGAACAGGTACGTAAATTATCCCGGCAGCGCTTTATTTGCGGTTCATATGAAATTACTCGCAGTCAGAGAATTCATTTTTGTTACGTTCTCGAATAATTTCAGAAACAGTACGTCTCTTCTAATCCCCGTCTCAACTCAACGCCTCGGCCTCTAAACTACCATCTTCCGCTGATCCCTGAACCTCTTCCAATCCCTCAACCCTGGTTCCTCAAAAACACAACCCCTCAACTGTAGTAACGGCCATTGTTTTATTTATTTATTATGCTTATTCCCGACAATTTTGTCGCGTTTATTAGGCATCTATATCTGAATCCCTAAAGTATTTTCTCCTATCTTTGCATTTCCTGATATTGTTTGTCATAATGATCAGTTGTCCTAACACTAAAAACCCTAATTTTGGTTTCCCTAATTATTGATTACTTATCCTAATGTTATTAAGCATATTTTCTTTTTGCGAGGGTCGCAGTTCTAACCCTAACCTAACCCACTTTTGTGGCAGCAAGTTCTAAAACCTAACCCTTTTTCAGAACCTTACATTATGGAAAATAATCGTTATGACAATTGATCGTTAGGGCATGTGCCCATTAGGACAAACCAGTTAGGGCAAGTGACTTTAGGACAAACGTTGTTAGGGATTCAGAATGACACCCGTTTATTAGTGACATGCGCTTTGTCGTTGTGTTGGTCTGGATAAAATCTTAACCGTGCCAAATTAAACATTTACCGCGAAGCCGATGCTACGCGGCAATTTGATATTCACCCTTTTCGTATCCGTTTTCGCGTTAAGGATGACTCATGGCGCTTCGAGCCATACAAAGGTATAACAAATATTTGAAAAATAAATTCCTCGTCCCCAATTATATGAAAATTATATTATACATTGTGATTTAGATTTATTTATAATATGAAATAGAATAGGATCTGGTAGGATCTCCCGCCACGCCAGCCTCAACGACGTCATTCGAAGGGCCCTTGTCAGTGCCAAGATACCGTCGGTCCTCGAGCCCAACGGTCTGGCCAGGGTCGATGGCATGAGGCCTGACGGAATGACGCTGGTGCTTTGGAGTATGGGTCGGCCACTTGTCTGGGACGCTACCTGTGTAGACACCCTGGCGCCGTCCCATATTCCAAGCACCAAAGTTGGTGCTGGTGCGGCGGCATCCTCAGCCAGAAGCCTCAAACGTCGCAAATATGCGACACTAGGTAGTAGCTACATATTTGCGGCGTTTGGGGTGGAAACCCTGGGGCCGTGGGGTCCTAGCGCACGTAGCCTCTATAAGGAGTTTTCAAAGCGCCTTACAGAGGCTTCTGGTGACCAGAGGGCTGGCCAATATTTTGCCCAGCGGATCAGCATTGCCATCCAGCGGGGCAATGCGGCCAGCCTTCTGGGTACCCTACCGAGCGACCACGACCTAGGCCAAATTTTTTATTTAAAAGTTTTTATTTTATTAAGTGTTATTATGTTTTTCATTGATAAAATCTACCTTAATATGAAATTCCATTATAAATTATTTTAAACTAATCTATACGAATTTATATCATGATCGTCAACTATTTATGTATTATATACTACAAATGTCATTACAGATAAAACTCATCATCATATATCAATTGGGCCTGGGGAGCCGAACCTTTCCTTCCCTTTTTGGGGGGTAGGCACGGTACGATCTCGTGGCTACCGGGCCTAATCAGCTTTGTTTGACCTTAGAAACAATCGTGCCAAGCGACATCGCCTAAGACAAAAGTGCATACTTACTGCACTCACTGAACCTAAGAATTCAATTAAAAAAAAAATTTGAAAGGCTTTTATCTCGGAATCTAATAGATCTACACATGCAATTCTAGTCTCGTCAATACAATTACAAATTTTCTACAATTACAAAATTTAGTCTACTTTAAAAATGTTTTGAGACAGTAGGTACTATCAAAAACTAGTCATTTAAGTTTATAATCACCCAAATATAATAAAAATCCCAAAGGTTCGCAGATTTTTCGATTTTTGGCAAAGTTCCGTTCGGCGCTCGAAGTCTCAAACATGGATTATTCATTGGGCCAACATCATAAACAAGTCTGCAAAAAATCAGAACTACCGGATTTGACGCAAACGCAAATTTTATATATTTGCGTTTGCGTGATATGCGAGTTTAAACTTAATACAGTAACTTTATACGTTACTGTATTAAGTTTAAACTCACATATTAATTTCATGAATATGAGAATATTATAAGTTTATCTAATCACACGGCTCGGAGAATTAGTGATAAGTTTTGCCTGTGTTGAATAATAGGTACCTACCTAATGGCATCTCGGTTTGCTTTTTTCTACATAAGTATGTAAGCTTGTGCCTTAGGTGAGGGTGGGGAGGGTCGATCCCTAGGGGACACTTGGTAAACTTCATTTTTAATCAAACCAAACGAGATACATTTTTTTGCACTGGTAACACTCATTCATTCGTTCCTAACTTCACGTTCTGTCATGGCACTGTATCGGAAAAGTCAGTGGTTCAAAAATGGCGGACGGTGAAAGATTTTCTGCGTACTATATTCAATTTTCGGTAAGCTTTAACTGGATTTATTTTATAATATGAGATGGAAATGATGTTAGTGAGTGTGCTTATTTTATTTGTTGTTTATTGAAGTGATGATTAACTTGGATTACATTGATATACGCGAACACACGTTTCGAGTACGGCACGTTTTATAATCTTACTATGTATGGGGAGACTTTGTCTTTTTCTTCAGGGGAGATATGATTCCGGGATCATGTCACCCCCAAAGCGATCAAGTATACATTGTAATAAATTTACTTACAAAATGATTCATAGAGCTATCATAAATATTTTCTTTTCTTTAGTAAATCATGCCGCAAAAGTACGACCAGAGAAACACTGATTTAAACTTTCAAGGTTTTTGACTCATTATTGTTTATTAAAACGGGATTTAATGGCGTATAATTCAGTTTTTAATTATACAACCGACTCCGAACTCCGAAAACGGAATTATCCCCGTGGCCTTTGAAAAGACTAACTAAAGTTGACATCAACATTTTACGAACTACCCGCACTTGGTCTTGTTTATCAAGTTAAACGTTTTACACACAGGGGATGTTACTCGGTCGACAAACAACACTTATAACGATATTTGGTTTTCAACCGGCGATATTTGTTTTTATGCATGAAATGCTATTTCAATGGCTTTCCGACCTTATGTACTATAGAACCGACGGTCCATAGAAAGTATTTTAGGATTATGCAGCTCAAACACCGTCCTCGAAACGTGAGCATTAAATTTCTAAACTTATTTATTATAGTAAACAATAACGACCAGAGATGGGTAAAAAATTTAAAATTGCTGTAGGTATCTGACGCTCAAAATACCTTCATAATTAATAACTTTAAAAAATTTAGCTTGTTACAAGAAATTTTATGTTAATAACTTAGATTTTTGTTTTTTTTTTAACTTTTTTTTTGGTTCAAAAATTGATTCCCTATTTTATGTTGTTTTATGGATAATACGATTACATTGTTTATTAAAAGTATAAGATTATGGATTAATATGTGTTTGATATCTTCATATATTAATTTTCTGTAGATAAAGTGAATAAATTAATGTAGATACTACCCTCGAAATATGACATTGCCGCTTAAAATCTTTTTACCAAGTGTCCCCAAATCTGGAAGACTTGATCCCTTCGGCTTAGACATCTGATTACCGGAAATACAACTTCAAAGCATGGAAGATGCAATATATATATGTTTTCTGTGTATTTTACAAATTATAGATGCATTGCTAATAGCGATCCGAGTTATATAATCAATGAGAATCTGGTATGGGGAGACATGGTAAAAATCTGTTTACCATGTGTCCCAAGAACCAGGGTCACTTGATCCCCCTAGGATCAAGGCTCCCGACCAGGGGTAAACAAGTCTCCCTTACATAGGGGACACATGGTAAAAGTCAATAGTATGGGTTTTCATTAAATAATGGTCTAATTTATTGCACAAATCTGTTCTAATTCAAACTATTAATGAATAGATAAATTCTGAATCGTATGGTCTCTAAAGTTTTTCAATACTACGAATAGTTAAGAAAATGTATGCTAAAAACAAAAGGGGTGATCAACCCTCCCCAGTTTCCCCTACAATCGCGCGATTAAATATTTTGCTTTGGTTCATCAGGGCCGTGAAGTTGGAATCAAATTTCCGGCGCTTTATTGAAAGGGTAGGTCAACGGAAGTTACATAAAATGTATCGGTATCGGAAAATATGAAGTGTCTTTCAAAGTGTTCTATGTTGTGGTATCTGTGTGTAAGAAATCAGAAAATTGATGCATGACTCGAAACATACACAAACATACATAAACAAACAACACATACTACAAAACATATACATAGGTACAGTCAGCAGCAAAAGTTGCTAAGCGGGCCAGGTGTTCACAATGATCTTGATGCGACAGTATTGTTAAGAGAATAAGAGCGTGTCAAGGTAATTTTGAACACCTCGCCCGCTTAGCAACTTCTACTGCTGACTGTACAAGGCTTAAACGTCAAGTTCAAGTAGGTGGTTGTTTATTACTAGAGGCAAAAATAATACGTGTCGTATCCAAGCAAAAAGGCCCACTTTGTCGCTTGCCATAAGGACGCTTTGACAGGTTATTTGTATAAATATGTAAGCAAATCTCGTCCTTATCGTAAGTGCAATGTGGGAACTTTGACTGGAGTCTAGTTACTAGACTTTGACACAAAATATAGAAGTAACTACCTATATTATTTATGCGAGTTTGCGTATTTTTTGCTAGTTTCATTGTTTTAGTTGAAGTTAATCATTCAATTAATCTAGAATTAGGTTTTTAAATCTTTTTTTATTTTAATGGAAACAATAAATTTTATAAATTTAATCCCCATTCAATGTTTAGTAGTTTGGTAGGTACATATACCAAAATAACACGGGCAATGATTTAATTGCACTCAACGACACGTGAAGTATTCATTATTCTTCAAATTAACAAACATTTAAAGTTAAACATTCCAACAATACCCTCAAATTTCCGGGGAAACGGGGGAACGGGGAAAAGGAAAAGTAAATGAAAAAGACGTTAAAAACCAACTACGAGGCTTGATTATACTTTCTTCTGAATTCGTTAAATTAAGTCAGTTTGTCACAGGTGTTGAATATTTAATAGTACAGGAAAACCAGACTGCGTACGCAAACCAAAGATAATTTGAGAATTGACGCTTTTTTACACTACCGGTAAAGATGTAAGTAAAAATTTGCTTCACGCATAATTCTTGTAAATAAAAGCTTTTTTCTCCAATATGCTCGGAAATGTTCACTTTATTGTAGCAAAAATAGAACGGGAAGTTCTTCCTTATTGTCAAAATCAAATTAAAAAAAATCAGACTATCGCTGTCCTGTTCTAGCGGACGGGAAGTAAAAAAACAATACAGTAATAACTTATTACTGTAGTGTTTTTTACTTTTTAAAAATAAAAAAACACAAACAGCCAATTATTATAGCCGCCGGCCGCATCTACACGACCCGATCAGCTATCATTTCAAGCTATATAGGATAGAGATGATGAACGATCTTACATGTCTCGTTCTTACAAGACCGTCGTGCTCGTGTATGATCGTGCGAATACTGCTTAATAAAATCAAAGATTATTTTTATATTTTTTAAGGATCTCATCCGTGTTCATATAGCTTATATTGCACAATTATTATTTTGTATTGCACAATTATACTTGGTCAACCAGATCTTGACAGTAGAAAAAGGCGGCAAATTTGAAAAATGTAGGCGCGAAGGGATATCGTCCCATAGAAAATTTGAATTTCGCGCCTTCTTTTACTGACAAGATTTGGTTGACCAGCTATATAATAATTGAACGAAAATTTAATGGTACTGAATGGCACAATAAGTTTGTGCCTTTAACTTTTAAAAAATAATTAAAGAGGGAAATTGATTGTTTTTGACATTTTTCATGTGAAGGTTCGATTCGAGTGATGCTTGATGCTTGAATATTTATTGTTTTACTTTATTTCCTCGCATGTTTGGAGAAAAGTACTATATATGCCTCGGCAGGAATAGCAATTCGTGGATTCGTCTTCTTTGTCGGACTCCGCTTCGCGTCGTCCGACAAAATCGAAACTCATCCACGAATTGCCCTTTCCCGGCCTCTGCAATAATGTACTATTACAAAACCACTAAAACCGACTTTAAAAACAGTAATATTAAATATTGTCCTACTTAAGCAGGTATACCTATGCGTTACCACCTGATGTGTTTGAAGTCGGTGCCAAGCCAAGTTTTGAAGCGTATATGACTTTGGTGCGATTCGATAAGGTTTTACGCCTATAATGTAGGTGACGTTGGATTGCTTTCCATACTATCGAATCGAAGTGATCAAACAGACGGACATGGTACTGGTACGGACTGCGCCAAGGCGTGGGTTCGGTTCGACCGTGTGTTATTAGGTACTTACAGTCACCATCAGATATCGGAGCGGCCAAGGTGTTCACAATATCTGAACACGCACTCTAACGCCCTGACAATAGCGGCGTGTTCAGATATTTGTCTTAGCTGCTCCGATATATGAGATATATCTGATGGCGACTGTACCTACAGAAAGTATGTTCATTGCCATCGTGTTTTTTAAATATCAATTATAGAAATATGCGCTCTGTCCGAAGCACGCAGGCGTAGGTTTCGGACTGATTTATCTCCCGTATATCTCTCATCCAGATGACTTGATTTCAAAATATTAAGGAATTTAATGACCAAAAGATTAAGCTTTATAAGTACCTATTTACATGACAAATTTCACCACAATTGGATCAATTGTTTAGTCGTGAAAAGGTGACAAAGAAACAAATAGCGTTACTTTCACGTTTATAATATTAGTACAGATGATTATGAAGTGTAGACATACAGCTGTTTATTATTAACTGGTACTGTTAATATTTGGGTTACGAAATTCAACCCTCGCGTTAAAATTCAAACCTTTGCAACGCGATAGTGAAATATTCTATTGTTCGAACTTCAATTCAATTTTGGAATATTTCGCTTTCTTGTGTAACTATCAATATATTATAGGTAATCACGACGAGTTACCTAAACGTCAACTTTGTTCTCTTTTAAAATAAATAACTGTTATCGCAATTGAGACAACAAATAATGGCCACAAAGGGTATTTCTGTCCTATTTATTAAGGCGCAACATTATTATTTTCATTAGTTTTTACTTAGTTAGATAGTTAAAGGATTTAATATATTTTTAATTAAAATTATGTACTTAAATAAAACTCACCGTCAAAACCAGCGATATAATTAGAGAAAAGCAATTCCATCTAATGAGCAAATTGTACAAATCAACTTGTGGCAGAGGCATTAATATTGCAAACTCATTAAGAAGATGTGTTTTAGAAACTTGCTCTCAATAATTAGACGAGCGATAATTTGAGGCTAGGTAGGTAAGGTCGACCGGGTTAAATGCAACTATGGGGTAATTGTGTCTATTTAACTTATTTTTTACAACAACGTGAATTACAAAAACTCCCGTCGTCTAGTAATAAAGCCTGAGCTACTTGGAAATGAAACGTTGCATAGTAGAGGGCGTTTCGACCGATCGTATTCGAGAAAGAACGGAGAGACGCAATAATCCCATAGTTGCATTTACCTCGCTTGACCTTAAATTAGTTTCATATTATGTGCTTGCTTATCAATTGCTTCAAATTCTAATTTTACGTTAACACTTTAACAGTCACTAATAATGTGTTTGCAAGATCAAGTGGCTCTCATTAAGTACACTAACTTGTGTGCATTTATCTATTTTTATTTATTTATTTTTATTATTCTTAAACAATACAATCATTGTGTCAGAAATCACATTAAATACAATTTATAAATAACAATAATAATAATAAACCATTCAACTAATACTAAATAACAATAAATGTGAATATAAATTTATTAAGAACCAATAGAGAGAACAAATTAATCAAAATGTCAGATACACCAAAATTACATTAATTATATAAAACATCACATAAACACACTACATTTCTACAAATTACATAACACAAAAAAAAACACAAGTCAAAAACAAAGCAGTCGGCAATTAGTCAAAAATCCCACCCCGCGTCATCCCAGGCGCAAAGGTGCCCAAAACGCTCGCCGCATTACCGCGCTGAATCGCGATGGACAACCTCTGCACCAGGGAGCGGGGATCCAGGCCTCTTTCTCGCAACCGGTTCCCAACCTCCTTAAAAAACTCTCTAGCCTCTAAGCACCAACAGCCAGCCGTTTCGACCGCCAGAGGCACAAACAAACATAACAAACAAACAAATAGCCGGGTCGGGGCGCGTTCGGATTGAGAGCCATCCAAGCCGCCAAAGCATCAGCAGCGTAAGGTATGGATACCCTGTTACCATTAGGAGATAAAATTCGAGTAACAAGATCCACGACCCCACTCGCCGATGCCAAGAATGCCGGTAGACTCACATCCCGCACGCGCCGCACCCCCAGACCACCACTCCGAATGGGCAAGGACGCCAGGTCCCATTGTTCTGGATTTAGAGCCACATTAAGCAAGGACTCAACAGACTCCCTCAAAGCACAGTCAAAGGAGTCCATTTGAACAGGGTGAAGCCAAGTTGGTACTGTGCGCAAAAAGTACATGAGCTTGGGAACAGCAAAGCAGACCCGCAACAGCACGAGAGCAACATGCGCTGACAGTTTCTCTAATCTCTCCCTTAATAACAATTATAAATAACTTAAATTAGCGACCTATCAAATATTTATTGGCAAATACATAAATAATTGAACCTTTAAATTACCTATTACACAGTTCAATTCACGTTGTTATGTTTGTATTCAGTCAGTTTATCATTTAATTATACTATGGTGCATTATTAGTCAATTGCTAATATACAATTATTTGCAATTGTGTTTTAATGGGTTTTCCACTAAGCTAATCGATTCCCTCTTCTTTACAAATAGATGCCTCTTCACTGAACATAATTTTACCACATAAAAAAAGAAAATCAGCACTCAGGAAGCAAACAAAGCTGTCAATTTCTACCTATAACTTTAAACCAAATGGTGATTTATTATTGTCTCATAGTCAATCAATTAATCACAATTTGCCGTATTTTTCATTGAAACAGAGACGTCCATTCATCATCGTTAATATTTTGATTGGGGAAAGATTCATGAGCACAAGTTTAGAAGCGGGCACAATTTCATCGATCATTCAAGATTGTTGATACATTTGCATGAAAAACGACTTTTAGGCTAGCGATGGGCGAGTCGAGTTATCTGATTCGAATAATTCGAATCAGCCTACAGATGAGTTAATTCGAATCAAGACTATTGGCAATTCGAATCAACTCGACCACTAGCTAACTCGGCAAATGAATCGCCAATTCGCCAACTCGCCGAGCCGAGTCAACGCTATCACACTGCTACTAAGGCCATTCAAAAATAAACTTTAATGCCGTAGCCCGAAGGCTCTTTTTACAACAACTGCCGCTCGATTCGCCGTCTCAACTCGAGTTGGTACTATAACCATTCAAAAATAAACCTTAATTCCGTGACCCGAAGGTTATTTTTACAACAACTGCCGCTTGATTCGCCATCCCAAGTATCCCAACTCGAGTTCACTGCTAGTATGGCCATTCAAAAATAAACCTTAATTCCGTGCCCTGAATGTTCTTTTTACAACAACTGCCGCGTAACTCGCCGTTTCAACTCGCTCCGCGCCTGTGCCTGTGACCTTGTCGCGAACCACGCGAATCGTCAAGTCAACTCGATTTTGAATTCGAATCAGCTGCCGAATCAATTCGAATGATTCGAATTGAAAAAAAGTGGACTCGTCACATCGCTATTTTAGGCTTCGCGCCTATTAGTCCATCATTGAATGTACTGCAACAATTAGCAGAGGCCAGGAAATGGCATCCGATTTTATAGGACGACTCAAGTCCTTTAAAGAATTCTACCACATAACGAAATTAACTTTGATGAGTTAGGTCTGTACCTCTTATATTTAGGTACTAATTTTGTAAATAGGTACGGTACATACTTGCTGAATTCCTTCCTCGGTTACAAATCGTTCGTTTGCATGCGATACTATTTCTAAGTACCTATATTATTTATGTCAATATTTTCTATGGTACAGTGGAGTTTTTTCCGATTTTAAAGTTGCCTCCATAGGAGAAGTTGTGTAACCTCCATATTCACTGAACATAACAAAATAATTATGTGTATTAATTATTTTAATTCTGACCCAAGGAAAAATCACGCAAAACGGCGCTACCCGAGACTAAAATGCATATTCCTTTATACATGTTTCTGCAATCAAAACGTTAGTCTATCAACTACGGAGTAAAATTAGAGGTTTTATAAAAAACACGACGACTTACATTACCTACTGAGCAAATTATTGCTAACCCTCCATTTATCCTATTATTTAAATTGGTACTTGCTTGTACATCTTATTATTAATTCACTGTTAATATAGAACATGCCACGGTCTATTTGGCCTAAGTACCGAAGTAAGTGGCTTCATTACGAGTGATAAGTATTGCTGTTTACGACTAGTTAAGGCCGTGCATCGAAAAATAACAGGATCTTAGAAAGGTGGCAGTGGCTAGCCCCGGAAACAAACAGTAGTGATTTTCGGATATATGTTTCTTGACTATATGATAAGAGTTTTCGTAGTAGTCGAAACACGAATGCTTAAAATTTTCTCGATAGAAAATAAATCCAAACTTACGTGTTCATTTTTCGGTTTTAGCTTCGTGCAACTAGAAAACACATCCATATCCAGCACAACCCACCTTACAGCAAAGGTTTTCATCTCGTCTTAACTTTCAAAGAACTAAATATTAACTTACTATCCTTTACCGATGGATTTATTATCGATCTTTGATTTTATGAATTCAACAGCAAACGCCCATTTTACGCAGTTCGGTTTCTCTTTCTGTCATGCGTCAAAGTCATAAATGCATCCTTTATGCCAGTAATGTTAGATGGCCGTCGTGCCTCAAAGAGGTAAGACCTATGTCACTTCGCGCAGCGCTCCGAATTACGTAAAATTTTAATATCCAATAAACGTTGAGTCGTAACTCCATTGAGTAGTAACGGAATCGGAGGTAAACCTATGATGGTGCCTTCTTACAGGCCTATACGTTACGCATGTGTGCGTGTTTGCTTAGCTACGTCATGCTACGTCGAAATCTATACTCTTTGTCAGTTACAACGGGTTAGGAAATTTCGACAGATATTGAAATGTATCGGTAGCTGTTTGGTATTTAGCCATCAGAATCTAACCGTAACTTTTTGCTTTATTTTTGTTTGAAAATAAAATATCTATAAGAATATATTTTTTGCTTTTTTTCTATTTTAATGTTGTAATGAAAAAATAAATCTAGTATGTTTCATGCTCAAATAATTTAAAATAATTGAATAAATATTAAAAACTAATTGATATTATTCGTTTTAATTATTATATTATTAAGTTTGTTTGAATAAAATATTTTATTTCAATAATACGAAAAGTTATTATATTTAAGTACCACTAAAAAAGGTCCCTACTTACAAAAACTCACTTGCACAGGCCGGGGTTCGAACCCGTGACCTCCGGTTTGAAAGTCGCACGCCACTACAATTTCACATAAGTAATTTACAATGACATGATACCGTGGAAAAAGTGAATATTACAATGTACTGTGTTACTATCATTTTATAGTTTATTTTGGCTTGACAAGGAGGAATGAGAAAAACGTGCAGAGCGAGAGGATTAAATTTCTCTGTCCCTTTCTTAAAGTAGCCAATCCTAATTATGACATCTGTTTTGATATTAATTCTTTGAACATAATTTGTCGATGTTCTTTTTTATATCATCGAGAAAGATTTTTATTAAAAAAATGTGTTGAATTTATATGTTTTATTTATGTTTTTTTGGCATAAATTTCATTACTTTTGACAAATTTTGATTGTGATGACAAACGATTTGATGTGATGTGTGAAACGAACCATGTGATCAACGATTTATCTAATAAAACTTCATTTAGTCGAAAAAAATAGTTGTCTACTACCGGGTGGAAAAAAATTATGGGCCCTGGAGGGAAAGTGCCTTAAAACCTTAAGTTTGCTCATTTTACTTAAATGAAACATTATTGTTTTTTAAAGAAACAACTGCATTCAAAGATTTTTGAAGTGAAAACTTCTTTAGCGGCGCTAGGCACTTTTTGAGGTGGGGAAAAAATGATAAACTCGAGACAGCGTAAGGCGATCATGTGACCGTAAGGTTTAGATGGCATTTAAATCAATAAAGAAAAACTCAATGACATTACATGAAAAAGGTTATAATCTTGTACTGGCTGAAATACGAGGATCTCACAGTATTATAACTTTATATCACTCAAATATAATTCAATAAAGCTACATCTTGATGAAATTGCTAATAAAAGTGAACTCTAGTACTGGTGAATAAAACTCAAAATATCATGACCAAATATATTTAGATGCGAGGTCTGCAAGGTAACTTTACAATTTCTATTCGAATTTTAAACAATTAACGCTATAAATTTGAATTTCGAATTTTAAACAAGCTCACTGACCAGCAATTTCGGAACCAAAAGTTTTCAATAGAAAGGAGGATGGGTCAATTATACATAGTGCTGCAGACATTTTGGACTAGTCATTGAGTTTTCACTTCTGTCGGCACTCCCGGAATGCAACACGTTGTTTTTTTTTAAATTCGCTTAGTCGCGCCCGGGAATCGAACCTACTTTTTCTACACTGTATAAAAGAACACAAATGCTTTTCTTCTGGTAACTTTAATGTTCTATCTATCTTGGTGATATGTCAATGCAATCAAATAATCTGAAAAAATAATAATAACCCAATTTATGAATTCCGTTCCTTCAGAAAAATGCGAAATGTACGTACAATTTTTAGGGATATCGTACTTTTCCCAGAGACAAATTTAGTTGGCTAAGACACATTTTCACTGATTTAGGGTCTGTACTAAAAATCTAACATAATATGATAAGGACTTAATCGTTTTAAGCTCAAGAGTGAGTTTTCCTAAAGCTTTTTCTAAAAATTATGTCTTTATTAACGTTAGGAGTGCACTGCAGCATGTCAAATGTATGCCAAAATGTCAAGGGAGAGAACAATAAATTAAGTTTCAATTCCACTTCCACTCATCAGCAAAGTGATATAAGTATATCAACAGTTTAAAGTTATTTTAGATTACAAAATTAGCGCATCAAAAAAATCAAAGTGCATAGAAAAAAAGTCTCCTGAGTCATAATAAAATTGAAGTCTCTTGGGTCACCAGAAAAGTCACCAGGGAGAACGATGACCCAAATCACATTTAAAAGAAAATGTAAATTTTGTGTACTACCTACGAAAATTTTTCAAAAAACTATGTTTTTATAACATATTAAACCCAGGATAGATCTAATACCTCTTTTCGTACCCCGGATAAAATGGTCGGCGACTAAAAAAGTAACTGAAACGTTACGTTATTAGGTTGACGATGCCGCGTTGTACCCTTGCCTTCGTTGCGATATGTTTGGTAAGTGAGGAGACTTAAAAAAAGCGGCCAAGTGCGAGTCGGACTCGCCCATGAAGGGTTCCGTATTTAGGCGATTTATGACGTATAAAAAAAAACTACTTACTAGATCTCGTTCAAATCAATTTTCGGTGGAAGTTTACATGGTAATGTACATCATATATTTTTTTTAGTTTTATCATTCTGTTATTTTAGAAGTTACGGGGGGGGGGGACACATTTTACCACTTTGGAAGTGTCTCTCGCGCAAACTATTCAGTTTAGAAAAAAATGATATTAGAAACCTCAATATCATTTTTGAAGACCTATCCATAGATACCCCACAAGTATGGGTTTGATGAAAAAAAAAATTTTGAGTTTCAGTTCGAAGTATGGGGAACCCCAAAAATTTATTGTTTTTTTTTCTATTTTTGTGTGAAAATCTTAATGCGGTTCACAGAATACATCTACTTACCAAGTTTCAACAGTATAGTTCTTATAGTTTCGGAGAAAAGTGGCTGTGACATACGGACGGACAGACAGACGGACAGACAGACAGACATGACGAATCTATAAGGGTTCCGTTTTTTGCCATTTGGCTACGGAACCCTAAAAATGAGCCATGATTTTGGGACATATTAACAAATATTTTTTTGAATATATATTAATTTTAGCGGACTTTAATAATTTACCAGTTAAATTAGATGTAAATACCTTTTTAGTTAATCGTTAATATGATATATTAGTAGCAGTAAAACACTTTATTGTACAAAAAGACACATAAAACATGAAAAAACACACATCCTTCGTATATGGTAGAATATATTTTTCACACTTATAAGTAAAAACCAAAACCGATACGCGATTGGGATACGCTCTCTTTGTATGGGATAAAAAAAAATTCTCCTGGGTCACCAAGAAAAATCGACATATTAAAATAATTCAGTTCGTTTTTAAGTTCTAGTCAGATTGACTTTTTGGTTATTTGAGATAAATTACAATAACGCTTAGATTTGAAAAACATGATTTTCTATTTTGTTGCGATCGACCTGGGTAATAAAAATACGGCGAATTTGAACTTTTGTTTGTTGTCGTTGTAAAATCTATTAAAAATAATGTAGGCACCCCTGACAATTGAAATTCAAAATTATCCAGAAAAAGCGGCCAAGTGCGAGTCGGACTCGCCCATGAAGGGTTCCGTATTTAGGGGATTTATGACGTATTAAAAAAAACTACTTACTAGATCTTGTTCAAACCAATTTTCGGTGGAAGTTTGCATGGTAATGTACATCATATATTTTTTTTAGTTTTATCATTCTCTTATTTTAGAAGTTACAGGGGGGGGGGACACACACATTTTACCACTTTGGAAGTGTCTCTCGCGCAAACTATTCAGTTTAGAAAAAAATGATGTTAGAAACCTCAATATCATTTTTGAAGACCTATCCATAGATACCCCACACGTATGGGTTTGAAGAAAAAAAATTTTTTGAGTTTCAGTTGTTCTAAGTATGGGGAACCCCCCAAAAAAAATTTTTTTTTCTATTTTTGTGTGAAAATATAATGCGGTTCACAGAATACATCTACTTACCAAGTTTCAACAGTATAGTTCTTATAGTTTCAGAAAAAAGTGGCTGTGACATACGGACGGACAGACGGACAGACAGACAGACAGACATGACGAATCTATAAGGGTTCCGTTTTTTGCCATTTGGCTACGGAACCCTAAAAATGAGTGTTTCAAAAAGGCACCCTGTATTCCTTACATACCTAAATAATCTCTTATTCAATAAAACATATAATTACTAAACACTGTGATTTATTTCAAATAAATGCAAATCGATCGGATAAAAGATATTAATACCTACCTATACAACAATGAATACGAGTACAGTCAGCTGCAATAATATGTTACACACCGAAGGCCGTTTTGCGGTAGATCATGTTAGATCTTATTTGTAGAGCCATAAGAGCGTGTCACATATTTTTGCGGCCGTCGAAGAGTAACATATTATTGCAGGTGACTGTACCTATGAAAAATTCGAGGGTTAAAAAGCATTTCAACCAAAGCATTTATAATAATAACGACTATGGACGCCTGCAACCCCAGGGGTATTGTAACCCCATAATAATAAGGTTGAAATTTGCATTTAGTGACCGCAAAGTCAGGTGAGCGTAATCAAGTAAATCTGTTTTCATCATATTTTATCAAAAATAATATTTTTTCTGTTCTTGTGCTATTTTCTTATTATCAATACTCTTAACTTATATGCTATATACGCTGCTGCTTCTATGCTGTTAACATCTTCCAAAACAACAATAAATATGCAGGTTTATGAATTAATTATTTTATTGTTTGCTATTATGAACAAGTAACAACGCCATCTGTTTCAATTTTTTTCGAATTTAAGTTTCTGGCCGACCGCAGCGACCGCGTATAATGGTAGTTAACTTCTGTAACGTTAGATGGTGCTAAAAGGTCACACAAACTTCACGTGCGGCGCGAAGCGTTTCCATGTGTGCGTGTTAGCGGGGAGGGAAGAACTAGCGGGCGTGGTTTACGAAGCGCCAGACGCGGCTGCAGTAGGCCCTTAAACTAATATCCCTCCTGGAACGTAAGCGGTAACGGTGGCTTATCGACGCCTGAACTCCAGCGTGTTAGGTACATGCATCTTGTCAGCCCTTGAAAAACCTGTAAGTAGAGGGACAAACCTTTCGTGAAGAACCCCTTACTGTCCCTCGGGAAAACCTCGACCTCGGAGCTCATTTCACATCCGGACCGTGTACGGGAGGAACTGCCTCTGAAAGTGTACAGTGCGGTGAAATTACAAGTAAAGTTTTAAATTAAATTAATGTATATTTTATATACGCAAACATCTGGTGCCTTTGCCCTAGTGTAATCAAAATATATAATAACGTTAATGCTACTAAGAAAACGTGCGTGAATTATTATTTATGAAATGGATTATTAAAAACTCCATGTGTTATTTCAGTTAGTCCAATTTTATGATTACCTATCATTTCAATATTTTCAATTGTCATTATTACACGTCAGCGTGATAGCAAAAATAAACATGCCCTGCGAAATAATAATTCGGCAGCATTGAGTTGGAGCTCACTCGAACCATCGAGTTTATTTCTCTTTTGACCATTATAATATTTGGTTTATGATGTTTGTCTGTCTGTGTCTGTTTTTGTAACTAATTCTATGCTAAGCAGATATAAATATTAAGTACTGTTGGGTGTTGGAGCGTATTTTTTTTATTAAGTACATATTTATGTACCTAAATACTATTGAATTTTGGAAACAGAACGATTATTGAGTACATAATATTTTACTAGTTTAGTTTTGTTTTTCATTTTTTTAAACGCATACTAATGAATTAGGTAGGTACCTATGTGATTTATTTCATCACACAATTCTGTTTACGCAATAGTGATCAAACTATTATTGACAAAAATTTGGTCATTGAAATTTGGTGATCGTTTAATTAATTAAAACTTATTGGGGATAGGTATATAATTATTATAATGTAGATTTGTGACAAATCTATAAATATCTTGCTGACAGGAAATGTAGTAGTGTATGTAGCCATATAAATAACTCGAAATAATTTATTGGAAATTTTCAATTAGCATCTTGAAAAAGTTATACTTCGGATACAAAATAGTAATTAACGGTGCAAAGCTCGGAGGTGCAAAGAGGAGTGCCGTCAGTTCCCAGTCAAATTATAAGGCAAAACAAACAGTCCGTAAACATGTCATATTTGAACAAGGAAATGAAGTATTCTGTCAACATTTGACTTCGACACCTGCTTTAAAGTTTCCAATACATCGCGGGAGTTGTTCGAGTTTACGAGGATACTTTTGCCGATAACGCATGTTTAAAGGTGACATACCGGGCCTCAACTCAATGAGTTTCAAATGGTTAAAGTCTCCCACCTGGGTGCCTCCGGGGGTCCCATAAACTAGTGAACCCTATTTGCGAATAGATGGCGTTGTTCCATTTCTGCTGCGCGCTGTTAAGTTTCGTCCTGTATTAAGTACTGGTAGTGCCTTTAAACCAATATTTATGCGGAAATAAAAATACACGGGGAAATATGTATGGGAGCCCTCAAGACACCAGAAGGGATTTTAAGTGGACTGTATGTTAGGAAATTAAAATAAGAAAGTACTTGTTTGACGCCCAGATTTAAGGATTAGGAGAAATGCCTGCGCACATACCTGGTGATCTCGTTGTAGGATTCTTCAGCTGGCCAGCACTTTATAAAACCTTTCCCAAACTTCAGCGTCAGTACACCTGTGCCACTTTCACTCCGTTTGTAACAGTTTTTGCTAATTTCACATTACATTTTGATTTATTTCAATTAGAAGATGCGTTTAGGTCCGCATCGATTCAGGAACTGATTCGCCAAGATGGCGTCTCATAGAAACTGCCGTGAAGCGAGACGGTAATACGGCTTTGTGCGCGTTGGCAAAGGATAGGTAGCTTGGAAGGGTATAGAACGTTTCACAAGTACCTACATTTAAAATAATAGGAAAAAACTACCTTAAATAAAAATATCAAATTTGAAACTCAACATCCCCCCGGCCTTGAAGGAACCCTTCAAAGAAAAGGATGTAAAGAGCCAAAGTGCTCAAACTATAAAAAATATAATCGCGGCATATGGTCATTGTGCCAAGTTACTTGCTAAGTTCGTAGTAAAAGTACAAAACAATAAATTAACCTAACACCTCAACCAAAGAAAAAAAAGGTTAAAAAATAATAATAATGCACAACAATCGTGCCAATAAACTAAGAAGTACAACGTACATATAAGCTAAGCTAACTTAAGTATTATATTTAATTGGTCTATATTAGACGCGAGCTAAACCTAAGATTCTTAACTAAAATAAGACTCCTATTGAGTCGGTAACGGACATAACCGTATGACTGGACGTTTATACGTTCCAGTCTTCGTCTTTACTTCCGCCACGCGTATGACTCCGTCTTGGCTATTAGGATAGACGTTGGTTATAATTCCTATTGGCCATTGTAAAGGCGGAGCGTTATCAACGCTTAATATTACTACGGTACCAATTTTAATTGGATTTGAAGGAGTATTCCACTTTTCACGTTGTTGCAAATTATGTAAATACTCCGTTTTGAATCGCTTCCAATACGACTGCACTAGTGAGTCCATTAATGAAAACCGTGACAGCAAATCGGGGCGTTCATCAGATAAATCAGCCGCGGGTAAAAATTCCAACGGAGACGTGGTCAAAAAATGAGAAGGAGTAAGCGCGAGCGGTTCGGAAGGATCAGAGCTTAAAGCATACAAAGGACGGCTGTTAAGTAAAGCTTCTACCTGAGTAAGGACTGTTTCCATCTCCTGAAAGGTTAGGATCTGCTTTCCTATTACTCTGAACAGTAAGGTCTTGGTGCTTTTTATGTTAGCTTCCCATATACCTCCGAAATGGCTAGCGGTAGGAGGATTCATTTTCCAAGTAATGCGATGTTTCGCGAGCTCGTCGCTGAAAGTTTTATAGTAATCATCCGATTGTAAAAGATCGTGAAGCTCTTTAAAATAAGCCTTTGCGGATACAAAATTTGTCCCGTTATCCGAGTAAACAAAGCTACAGGGACCTCGTCGCGATAAAAAGCGCTTGAAAGCGTCTATGAAACAAGCAGAGGTTAGATTTGAGGCCAGTTCTATGTGAACGGCTTTCGTAACGAGGCAAATAAAAAGGCATATATAAGCCTTAACGCTGCGTACGCCACGTTTTCTGTAAGGAGTAACATACAGAGGTCCAGCAAAGTCTATACCCGTATGCATAAAGGCCTTACATTGCTCTAAGCGACATTTCGGCAAGTCTGACATAAGAGGAAAAGTAGGTCTAGGATTTAACCTAAAACAGCGGTTGCATTTTTGTGTGCGTTGCCGAACAACGCGACGCGCGGATATAATCCAAAATTTAGTTTTTAATATTGCAACTAAATGTTGAGGCCCTGCGTGCAGGTTATTGCGGTGATAAAAATCAATTATTAAATCCACGATATGACCTTTTTTAGGTAAAATTATAGGGTGCTTAGATGCGTAATCGAGCGATGAGTTCGATAAGCGACCTCCAACGCGTAAAATTCCATCGGAAAGGAAAGGAAACAGTTTCTGTAACTTTAACGAGCATTTGCGTCCTTTTGAAATGGATTTCATGTCAGCTGAGAAGTGTGCATCTTGTACCGCTCTTATAATTTCAAGTTCAGCGGTATTTAGGTCATTAGCGGTAATTACATCATTTCGCGGTAACTTCTTTAGAAACCGAAGCACATAAACAGAAATTCGAAGAAGTTTGTTCCAAGTAGAACAGCGAAGGGCGAGCGTCAAAAGAGGGTGATCAATTTTAGTGACCTCCGTGGTCACGTGGGACAAAGTTTTCTCTTCGGGCAGGTGCGACCGATTTGGAACGAACCTTTGCATAGGCCAACACTCTACGGGTTGTGATAACCAAGCGGGACCTTTAAACCAAAGCTCATGCTGGAGCAATTGCGAAGGAGTAAGACCACGTGACACGCAGTCACCAGGGTTTTGCGAACCTGCAACGTGATATAAGTTGTCAGGTGAAATATTTGTTTGAATTTGCGAAATGCGATTAGCGACGTAAGTGTCAAATCTATGTGGAGAGGCGACCGACCAACATAAGGCGACCTCTGAGTCTGAAAATGCATAAATATTATTTATTTTATGCCTATTCGACATAGTCCCGTAAACTTCCTTAAGAAGTTTAGAAAGAAGTAATATTCCGCAAAGTTCCAAACGAGCAAGAGTGACTTTGGGTTTAGCGGAAGCGACTCTAGACTTTGAGCAAAGCAACGTAACCACGGGCGGCTCGTCGCTATTCACGACGTGTGAATATATAACACAGCCGTATGCGGATTCGCTGGCGTCGGAAAAACCAACCAACGAAACTTGAGACCTCATTTCAATGCCTAAATGACGAGGAAAATTAAGCTGAGATATTTGCGGTAGCTCGGCTAAATATTGTTGCCACTGCTTAACAATGTGCGAGGGGAGCTCTTCGTCCCAATCGATAGAAAGAAGCCAAAGCTGCTTAATAATCAATTTGGCATACAAAATAACTGGGCCGACGAGTCCTAAGACATCGTACAGGCGTGCGGTAGCCGAAAGAATGGCGCGCTTGGTACAAACGGACGGAGGACTCGAAATGTCAAAAACAAAGCTGTCTCGTGCAGGTAACCATTTCAAACCTAAAACCTTAAGAGTACTTCCGTCATCGAAGGAAATAGATTTAGATTGTCGGTGCGACTCAGGTATATGTTCGAGCAATTCGCGTGAATTCGACGACCACTGAAGTAAATCGAATCCTGCCTGCCTTGAAAAGGGCGATCAACTCATCTGCTATCTTAACGGCTTCCTCGGGTGAAGAAGCAGAAGAAGCGAGGTCGTCCATATAGACATCTCTTTCGAGCACAGAGGCTGCCTTCGGCCATTTGTGCCGCTCATCGGCAGCTAACTGACGTAAAGTCCGAATTGCCAAAAAAGCTGAAGGTCGAAGTCCAAACGTCACACGCGTGAACGTTAACACTTCGAGCGGGTCGGTATCAAAAAACCGATATAAAATCCGTTGATATTTGCGGTGCGAAGAGTTCACATAAATGCATAAGTACATTTGTTTTACATCAGCGAAAAATGCTGTTTTATAAATTCGCACATTTAATAAAATGTGAAAAATATTCGCCTGTAGGTTACATCCAGAATACAAAATATCATTTAAAGATAAACCTGTATCTGTCTTTGAACTTCCGTCCAGGACCGGTCTCACTTTTGTACTTATTTTATCGCTACGTAATACAGGGTGGTGCGGTAGATAAAATCCAGGAGTGTTAGATTCGTCATCAGTTGACGCGCGGGTGAGTATACCTTTATCAAGATAGTCGCGAATAACTTCGTCGTATCCAGATTTAAGTTCAGGATTTTTAGCGAATTTCTTTTCCAAAAGTAAAAAACGCCTTTTTGCGGTGTTAAAGGAATCGCCCAATGTTTGAGGATCGTCTTTAAACGGAAGGTCCACGGTATAACTGCCGTCAGTATTACGGACAGTGGTTGAAGCGTAAATATTCTCACATTTTTGATCTTCTGGACTTAAAAAAGTACGCGAAGGTATTTCTTCTACTGCCCAAAAGTTCTCAACGAGCCTATGAAGAGGATCGCTAGTAAACGCGCAAAGAGTGCGAGAAGCGGTAGGCGGGTTAACTATAGCGGCGTCACCCATTATTACGTACCCTAAGGTCGTTTCTAAAGCGGTAGGTATGGTAGGATCCGAACTCTCGATTTTCTTAGAGAGCAATATTTTGCAATAAACATTAACCCCCAAGAGTATATCTATAGGTCCAGGTTCCGAAAAACCATCATCGGCGAGCGTTAAGTCACGAGCAAAATCCACAACCTCCTTATTTACACGCGAGTCGGGTAACTGTGAAGTTATGCGATCTACTATCAGCGGGCGGATCGAATATTTATAAGAATCATCTAATAAAGATGAAAAGGTGAGCGCGGTATTGCCCTTTGTCTTGAGAGTTATTTCTCCCAAGCCAGAGGCTTCAGTAATATGTAGCGGTTTATTCATAGCAAGCGAAAGACGTTTGCAACAAGCGACAGTAATATAGTCCGACATTGATCCCGGATCAATTAACGCGCGAAGGATATGCGTGCGGTTTAAGGAATCAATAACCTTAATTTTAGCGGTTGCGAGTAAAGCGGTGGTTAGGCATGGACCACTATTGTCCTTACATGCCATAGTGCGGATGGATGCGGAATTTACCTCATGAGGAGGCGGCAAGCTATTTTCGACCTTAACTGCGGCAATCGCAGAGTCTACATTAGCTTGAGCGGGGTTATCGGCCCGTACACCTGAACAGGCGGGGGTCGAGTCATAAGCGGTAGCGGGTGCGGGAGTGACAACATTATTTGTTGTCGCGGGAAAACAATTATTAGAAGCGGGTGCGGATACCACTGCACTAACGTTGCAGTGCGATTTCTCTTTCGTATTGAAATGTAACATCGAATGATGTCTCAACGAACAATAAGAACAATGGCGCTTGGAAGTGCAAGCATTCGTCTTATGTTTCACACTTAAGCAGTTGTTACAATAAGCGTTTGATTTTATAAAATTAAACCTGTCGTGCGGTGTCATTTTATTAAAAGATTGACATGAATATAAATGCTCATGTTGTTTATTTTTACACAGTGAACATTTATCGCTAGCGCTTGTGCCGTTGGCCGCATCTGTGTTTACAAACGATTTAGTTTTTTGCAACAAGCGTTGTTTAGCGGAATTATCAACCGGTTTACTAATTGTCGCATTTGGCGAACGGGATAAAACTTTGTTTTGTTCTTTGATAAACTCAATTAAATTTTGATAAGAAGGAATCTTCTCTTTGCGGTATGTAATTTCGAACAATTTAATTGTATCGGAATCCAACTTTTGCAGCGCTAAATGTAACAACATGAAGTCGGTTAAGTCACTCAGATTCAACTGCTTAAGGGCTTCGACAGACGAGTTAAATCTATTTATGAATGAATCCAAGCTGGCGGCGTTGGTTGCGGTTAATTGTTTAAATGTTAGCAGCTGATTAAAATACGCTGACGCTAACGAACGTGGATCATCGTATTTTTGTATTAATGCGTTCCAAATAATTGGATAATTTTCAGAATATTTCAGTTACAAAGCACAATGACCAAATAGCTAGCGGGATATTTATGACAAATGGTTAAAAATCCGGTACGAATGGACCAAAAATTTATGGTAGTGCCTTTAAACCAATATTTATGCGGAAATAAAAATACACGGGGAAATATGTATGGGAGCCCTCAAGACACCAGAAGGGATTTTAAGTGGACTGTATGTTAGGAAATTAAAATAAGAAAGTACTTGTTTGACGCCCAGATTTAAGGATTAGGAGAAATGCCTGCGCACATACCTGGTGATCTCGTTGTAGGATTCTTCAGCTGGCCAGCACTTTATAAAACCTTTCCCAAACTTCAGCGTCAGTACACCTGTGCCACTTTCACTCCGTTTGTAACAGTTTTTGCTAATTTCACATTACATTTTGATTTATTTCAATTAGAAGATGCGTTTAGGTCCGCATCGATTCAGGAACTGATTCGCCAAGATGGCGTCTCATAGAAACTGCCGTGAAGCGAGACGGTAATACGGCTTTGTGCGCGTTGGCAAAGGATAGGTAGCTTGGAAGGGTATAGAACGTTTCACAAGTACCTACATTTAAAATAATAGGAAAAAACTACCTTAAATAAAAATATCAAATTTGAAACTCAACAAGTACTATAATTTAAATTACTTAGCTTGTAACATATCTTATAATATTACAAGCGTTACGAATAATAAGGGTGCTCCTTCCACAGGAAATGTACGTTTATAATCTTTCTGAAGATGAAATTGGGTATTATAATGCCTCGTTTCGCAGTATGACAGCAAATTTGCACTTTATAAGCATAAAATTGTTCATTAGGCTCCCGTCGTCAAATAACCAAGCGATAAAGTATGAAATATTTATTTTATGGCCTGTAGGCTGAGGAACCAGTCTTTACTTTAAGTTAAAAGCACTTACGCTGCGGAAAAAGAGAAGCTTATTAAAATAAAGTGTAGTGGTCGATAAGAGGTTTAATATGAATAAAATAATTATTTATTTATTTATAATAACAAAGTATGTTTTAGTACCATTGTCATTGTCAAAGTCATAAAAACCGGCCAAGTGCGAGTCGGACTCGCGCACGGAGGGTTCCGCACCATCAACAAAAAATAGAGCAAAACAAGCAAAAAAAAAAACAACCAAGAAAACGGTCACCCATCCAAGTACTGACCCCGCCCGACGTTGCTTAACTTCGGTCAAAAATCACGTTTGTTGTATGGAAGCCCCACTTAAATCTTTACTTTATTCTGTTTTTAGTATTTGTTGTTATAGCGGCAACAGAAATACATCATCTGTGATATGAAAATTTCAACTGTCTAGCTATCACGGTTCGTGAGATACAGCCTGGTGACAGACGGACAGACGGACGGACGGACAGCGGAGTCTTAGTAATAGGGTCCCATTTTTACCCTTTGGGTACGGAACCCTAAAAAGTGGTGGTACTTAACGTATACCTACTTCCCTTCAATAATGGTAGCGTATCCATGTATCAAGTGGTTATTAATTTAAACGTTAACATTTACTGTAATTAATTAGATACCTAGTGAAGTAAATTGCGTGGGATCTCACGTATTGAATTTCATTTAGTTTGTTAATTAATATTTACATACATAAATGTGTGAAAATATTTAGTTTTATTCGTATTTACTTTAGTTTTTGTTTTTTTTTATATCATTCATTATACCTGATGTAAACTCGTCCATTTCAAGTGGATGTAAATGGGCCTCAGGAAAATGTGAGGTAAAAATGAGGACCTCTTTAATCGTCATTTTATGACGCCTATTATACATCTTTACGACATTTTTTGTAAGTAATTTTATGTCACTAAATTAGAAATGTATAGCGGTTTCTTGTAGCGTTTATAGGCCAAGTTCATTATAACTATTTAAAATACTACAATAATAATACTAACTTGTGATGAAAACTAATGCCCCGTGTTCGGTCATGACTGAAAGCAAACATAATGCTTCATATTGTTTATTGGCATTTATTTAGCTATTTGAAACACACGGCTTAACGCATTCAGATATAATTAAAACACGATAACAGTCTTAGTACGTCTCTTTCATACCAATATTGAGGCCGATTCGAACTAACCTACTGATATGAAAAAAAATTTGGGTCTGCCCTTTAACTTCTAACGGCATGGGTTGGGGCCACGTGCCCTACAATTCCCAACCCCAGACTCCTCAACTCCCAACCCAACCTCCGGAGTTGAGGAGTTCCCAACCCTGACCCCTCAATAATAATCGGTGAAAACACAAAATGAGCCACAACCGAATACAGAATCTCCTCCTTATTTGAAGTCGTTTAAAAATACTTCATACCTACTTTTATTTCCCTGAAACTATCGCCATCTGCCTTCGGTGGTTATATAAAACAAACTCTTATCATGAAGGCAAATCTCCAGGTGATCGTATTTCCTCCAGATCCCCTATGACTAAAATAATCATTGTCAGTCGGCGAAATACGCCCACAGCAGCGCTTCCAGCAATCACCAGAACGACCGCGTATCCACTAGTAGGGAGGTCGTCACCTATTTCATGAATTCTATCAAAAAATAAAAGAAAAAGTAAAACCAGGCGGTCTAGCATGAGTTGCGTTCTCGCGCGCGACTCCATACTTACCTACATCAAGCGCGATTTCAAGTATGGAGTCGCGCGCGAGAACGCAACACGCAACTCATGCTAGACCGCCAGGTGTATTGCGAATATTAATTTTACCTTTACCACCTACCAAACTATGAAATTTATCAAACGCTCTAAGTAGGTCACATTGAGAATTTTACAACTCGGCCGAGCCAATTAAAATTTTGGATCAGCCAGCTGTCCGAGCACGCGGGATCATTTCTGACGTTTTCCTTCCGTAAATACAAAGAGTGAGCGAATATTTTTTCCTAACGGAATTTACATATCGGGCGACGGCGCCGATACCTTTTATTCAAATCGAATCACGTTGCGTCCCATAAAATGAACGTATACCCTCCACAGATTTCCAGCGCTTGATCCGTCGTTCGCGAACCGATTTAGCATGTCAACAATGTTTATACGATCCCGCACGGAATGAGTACAATGTATTCACCGTATCGCGTTAACGAACGCGTTCGTCGATTGTTTTATTACTGTTCGACGACTGTTCAGAATTTAAAAATTGCGAAAATATGATTTTATCTCCAATTTAACGCGTTTGCAGATAATCGACCAATTCATGAAAATAATAAACAAGTTTTTTTTCTTCATATGTATAGCAACATAATCCATCAAGCACCATAAAACAGGTGGAAAAATACCTATTATAAATTACAACTAAATGTAATTTTCATAATAAAATTAATCATCTTAATCATTCCTAATTTTTTTGCCGGATAATTATTATTACTAGACTTAGTATTGAATTGTCTTGGCTAACACAGTCCCACGGAACCGTGAAATTTAGTATTGCGAAGGCGATGAACCTTATACGGACGCTTTGAAGAGAAGCCACCCCAGCCTGCCAAGAGTGTGGTGCGCTGATTGACAATTTGAGGAATGCAATCCCTTGGAATAGTAGGATCAAGGAACCCTTCGCTATACAACGTATTGGCGGGTAATATGTTGGGCAGTGACAGAAAATAGAATGCTATTACCTTTTGCTGTGAAAGAGTCGTAAACCCTTAGTTAGGCCAGCGGGTTATGGAGGCCCTACACAATTGACGATGAGGAGAGGGTAGGTATAATCTGTGACAGAAATCTTTCAGGGTTGTTTTACACGGTTTAATTTTCGTCGTCTTCACAAATGGCTTCCCACGCTGGAGGGAATGCGCACCTAAATAATGCATTTCCCTCTTGAACTACAAAAAATGGTTGCAATTCTAGTGTAACCTACTGTCATAGCAAGTGTAGGTACTAGAAGGCGTTAGGCGGGCCTCATGTCTATCCCACCCTAATCTATGTACCGAATAGATGGAAGCCGTTCAGGTTGGTGAAGAATCGCAATTTTCAGCTAACATAACCTTACTTACTGAGAGCCGTTTGAAGTTCTAACCCAACCTTATTTGGCTATGCAACCCATGCAGTTTGTATGTGACATTACAGGGGATCCTTTTAAAATACCGAAACTTTTTTGACCAAATTTCGTTTCCCAACCAAATTTTGCCAACTGCATGTTTGTCAACTTAATCTTTCCCATATAAACATTAGACAAACTTAAAATCCGACAAATGATAATTTCCCAAACTGTTATTTTGCAAGTTTTATAAAACCAACTGTTTTTTTCCCAGATGTTTTACTTGAATGTTCGCTCAAATTTATTTTTGTCAAATAAATCACTGGACAAAATTATTTTGTCCAAAAATATCTTTACTCAAAAAATGTTTGTTCAAATAAATGTATTGCAAAACCACTACTTGACAAATTATGTGTATCCAAAACATTATGTTACTAAAAATGTGTTACGTCTAGGTTAGGTTAAATGGGCAAACCAAGCCCCCCGCATTGAAAAACGAGTCGGACGCGCACGAAGTGTTCCGTACCATTCGTTCACAAACAAAACCAATTAAGTGCAAGACTTGAACCTTGAACGCACTTAGACTTAAAAGTCTAACCAAAATCCGAATCGGAGCACCCCACTATCCACGTGGTCTTGTCTGTCCTACCCCTAGAGTGTATGTAAAAAGCCGGAGGCGCGGAGGGGAAGCAGCCCTCACCCGCCGTAGCAAAGCGCAGAGCATTAGTGCCTGCGCTTTGATACGCAAGGGCAAAGGGGCTGCTTTGCCCGTAGCGCCGGAGCAGATGCGGAGCAAGACTCGATAAATTCGGAATATCGTTACTATTCCAAAATTAAAAAATGGGGATATTTATAGTATTTTATGCAACCGTTGTTTAAGAGGGGTCAAAAAAGGCGAGTGGCGTGAGTAACAATTTGAGGCGAAGCCGAAAATTGTTAATAAAGACGCCTCGAGTATTTTTTGACTCAGTTAAACAACGTTGCATACAATACTTTTTCTACGACCAAACACTTACTTTGAAATAAAATTGTAAATTTAACAAATATTTTTCATGTCATCTAGTGGACTTCTAGTGGACCTACGGTATCTACCTGTTTTTAGTGATTCTTGTGATTGGTTCTTCGGGCGTAGACACTAAGTTTTTGTCTTCATCCATTTTAACTTGAAAGACACACTGTTTTTTAACACAAAAGTTAAGTTTTCATTCGACAGGCACAATAGTATTCATATTCAAGATTCACAATATTCAAGAAGTAGCAAAGAATGGAGGGTACGAGCGGGAAAATAATGAATGAAATTAAAAAAAAAACATGGCTATGGTTCACTTATTTGTCAGATATTACATTCACACCCATAAGCGAGAGCGAGAAAGATATATTTCTTTCTCGCTCTCACTTATGGGTGCGACGAACCAAGGTCGCATTGTGGTGCGCCAGTGTGTTACGACTATAAGGTTGGCAACAATGTATTTTTTAAGTGGCCATTACACGAAGTATCGTAAAAGAGCCAAAAAGATACTGCGTTTATGCACAAATGCTTTTTTAGGGAATAGACTAAAGACTTGTCTTGACAACTTTAAGATAGGGTTTTAAAGATGTGTGCACGACCCTTTAAATGACAAATAAAAGTACGGGAATAGAAAAAAATAATTAAGTAAATATTTAAAAAAGTAATTGCCAAAATACAAGTTTGTCATGTTTTATTTTGGTTTTTGGATTCTTTGCTAAGTACTTTTTCATAATTGTTACATTAGTCATGTTTTGTTATGGTTTTTATATTCTTTGGCAACTAATAATTTTAAGTAATTAAAATTTGGTAAAATAAAAGTTGCCAATCTAAGGAAATGTCAAAATATGTTTTTGGATATCGTTCTCTTGGTAAATATTTATATGCAATTTGTTTAGTTGGGAATAGACGTGTGCGCCGATTAAAAAACGATCGGCGGCGGCGTTTTCCAAAAAATCGCCGGCGGCGGCGTGTTTTCGGCGTAAAATCGGCGTGACCTTGACTTTCAAGTTTCTACAGAAAAATCATTAATTTGTTGTTTTTTCTTGAAAATTTGATTAATCCTGAATGGTGGTAAGTGAACTACGTAATCTACGTATAGTTTTGAATAGGTTGTGAGTAAAATAGGGTCGCGTTTGTAAATGAATATAGGATATAATAACTTACTTTTCCTAGTAACTGGCTTGCATTAAGTGGTTACCAGCGCTCGTAGCACGGTCGCATTTTTATCACCTGTCACCATGCCTATCACGTTCTAACAAGTATGTAAGTACGAAAGTGACAGGCATAATGACAGGCGATAAAAATGGAACCATGCTGCCACCACTGGTCCCAATGACTTTCGATCCGATCTGTATCGCTTTGTGACTCTATTTTCTCATGCTTTCCATGGCTTATCTTTAAATATCCTTGAAATTTGCTAGACATAATGGACTGCTATGGCTTCCCTTTAATGGTTTTCTTGTCGTACTAGCACCAGTCTCACTGAGCGTTTTATCATTGCTGAGGATTGCGACCACTTGTAATTTGTCTCCATTTCGTGCGGTCGCGGTCATAAACCGTGTGGACTGCACGGTGCAGACTGCAGACTGCCACCAGCCATCGACTATCTCACACATGCTCCACTCCGAGCACGTTTGCCATCCATCCTTCACTTCACTTTGCTTGCCTACTGTTCGGTATTGTGAAGTCTCAAGCACCTCGATACCTGCATGAGAAGCTCCGGTTTTTGCAGCGCCAAAGATTATCCACTCTACTCATGTGTCCAAAACACAAAACTGCAGCATTTCGTGGCAGTTTTAAGTATACCGCCACAAAATGCTGGAACTACCTGCCACCACCTTTTAAGCAACTAACTTCTTTACAGTCTTTTAAAGTTAAACTAAAAAGTTATCTTCTGTCCAAGCAAAAAGTAGTGTCAGAGTCATTTCAAAAAGCAAAGATAAGCAAAAAATAGAGTCATTTCGAATTTTAGGTACTGTAACTGTTTAGACTATTTATTTATTTTATGTATTGTATTTATATATATAGTCAGCCAGACACACTTTCGTATTTATAATATTAAGTCCATATGTTACATTTTCCAGACCATGCTAGTCATACTATCATTTGATGTCAACTGCTTCATTGCCGCTTCGTTGTGTATTATCGTAATTAATACAATTAATATAGTTATCTAACTATAATATATAACTCTACTGTATTTAGTTGGTAGCTGCGCGCAACTACGCTCCCTACAGGTGTTCACGGAAGACCAGCGTCAGGTACTACTCCAGTAGGACCCGGCATCATGCTGAGTGTTCACCTTTTTCAGTGTAGTGACAGTGTACAAGTTAGTTAGTTTCTTCCTGTGTATGTATTGTATAACTGGGCATTTCTCAGGAGGGCCATTTTTACGTGTCCGGGGCAAAAAGTTATTGAATTTACTGTTTAATAAATCTGAATTAATTCAGGCATGATCTTCAGCATATATTCTGTCTGGAACACTATCAAACTAATTATTTGTTATTTATATAATACATGAAAAAAATATCCAAATGCGAAAAATGATGTTCGGTGGGCGTGTCCCGCGCCCAGATTTTTTAAAACAAAAAATTATTACTCAAGATGGGGAATTATATCGAAGTTATTATCGGTATTCACGCATAAGGTATTAGTTAACTGATCATATTCTATAAATCAAAATAATGTGTTAGCTCAACACATTGAATAAAACCAAATTTACGATGTGTCCCGGGCTACTGACTGATTTCGGTGTAATTTACAAACCATGTCGGTACACTTACAAAGTTGTAGACCAGGAACTCAGTGGCTCAAACAAAGTATGCTTTAGTTGTGCCTTAACCGTTGAATAAAGTAGAGGTGCAGTCACAGTATACTAAGGTAGTTTTTTAAATGTTTCTCTGTCATTCGGTGGGTTTGGTTCTATGTTTTTTTTGAGATCGGTGGTGCAATTTTCTCCCACAGTTTTAGTGTCTTTATCGTTACGCAAGTGATTAAGAAATCCTCGAAAGTACGTAAACCCATCATTATTACATCTCCTCTGTATCATTCATACTATTTCTGTAATTGCTAAAAAGCGATTAATTTTGACATCACTGGTGTTGATTTCCTTGGTTTCAGTGGATTTTTTGACCACTGATATCAAGAAAGTGATCACCGAATTCAAATCTTGCTTTGTAAACTAGTTTGTTGTACTTTATTTTCCAACTTATCACACCTAAAAAGTACAAGATATGTTTTATAAACGTAAAACTATGTACTTAAATTAAATCATAGTATAGGTAAACAAAATCACTAGTTTACAATGAATAGTTTTTTTTTTCACAAGACGTATGTTGAAAATCGTAGACCCAATGTCTCTTTCTCTCTATCCACTGTTGTCTTAATTTCTCTTCAAACCAATGGAGTATATTATGTGAATTTGTCCTCTGTATCACTTGTGGCCCTCCTACACCACGATACCTTGAACTTGAGCCAATTTAAATAAATGTAGTTAATTAGATCCCACTTCGTTTAAAATAACTTGTGTAGTTACATACTATGCAAGGTGCACCCACAAAACAAGGGATTAAAAATAAAGTCGCCTTCGAATGTCGAGATCGCTTCAAAGGCACTGAACGTAGGTAGGTACTGATCAATATTTCTAAAGCATAGCCATGAACACAAATTCAACATAGCCAATGTTTTAACAATCCTCAATGTCTGATGTATTTATGTCTAAATATCGGAGTTACAATTTAGCTCAAGTGTTTGACGGTGCAGGAGATCATAATGAATAGGTGATTAGATCTTTAAGCATTAGTCAACAACTTTAAATAGTTTTAAATTGAGGGAATACACGCTTTAAAACTCTGTCATTCAAAAATACTACATATTTTTAAGTCTAGCAAAATACTTGTTTTCCGTATTGTTTACATTGTTTTATAAGTGCATTAAAAAATTTTGAGCATTGAACACCACTCAAAAGTATCTTGTTTATCGGGTGTAGGTAACATAAGTTTCTTTTTGATGAGTGTGCCGTTGGATTGTGTGAAACAAACATTTTCTTTTTCATGGCACTTAAGTATGTGCGAATTTGTGGTCGACATGTCTAAAACTCGTTTCGGGACCATACGTACTTCGCCCTATTGTATGAGGATAGTCAATTAGTGTGGGATATCTTCTAGAGATGTTGTTTCATAAGCCGCAACTTGGTTATTTTAAAATCTCGAGTAAACAAAGGTACTATCTATTAAATTTATGTAAGCTATGCGATATCATTAGCCTCGCTACATTTTTTTTTATACCACATAGGTGGCAAACAAGCATACGGGCCGCCTGATGGTAAGCAGTCACCGTAGCCTATGGACGCCTGCAACTCCAGAGGTGTTACATGCGCGTTGCCGACCTTTTTTTAAAAACCTGTACACTCCTTTTTTGAAGAACCCCATACATCACTTATCATCAAATAATAATGAAAAATATGAATAGATTATAATATAATTTAGATATAATATTGAAGTGTGATTTCTGTGTAAGCGTTTTTGAATTCGGTGAGGCAAATTGATTTCAGTGCCTGCACATGATTTCGGTGTTTTTTAAATCTCAAATATCAAAAAAACTATAAGGTTCTAATGGAGGCCTCCACTACCAATATTTTTTATATTAAGGCTAGATTTTAGGAAATGAAGTCGTGTATCAAATAAGTAAAAAATAAAATTCGGCACCGAAGTCAGGCACCGAACGTCATCTCTGAGAATCGCCCAACTGTGTACCTATGCTGAAATAAATAATATTCTATTCTATTCTATTCTATTCATTGGGCCTTAATGCATATGTTTCTCCACATTATGAGTTGGAAAACGTTGGAAAATAATATGTCCGAAGAAAGATGTTGTGGAGAGCCGAGTAGCGATATTGAGGTCTCTGAGAAGCTGAGCTATCCTAGGTATAAGCAGCAGTCATCGCAAGCACCACATCTCAAAAGCGCCACCCTTTGGACGTCACACTTTTTGAGGCTCCACGTTTCGGCACCATACTGAAGACTGAAGATTACTCCGTTTAACCAGTATGTCAAAAAGTTTGTGCCACTGACATAAATCCGTTTCATTTAATAAATAATTGATAAAAATTTGACAACTGTAACATATATAATACAAATAAATCCAAATTTTAATACAAATGCCAAGTTAGAATAGCTGATTAACAACACTCAAGGTCACGCCGATTTCACGCCGATCATTTATCGGCGGCGGCGGCGCGGCAAAAAAACCCGGCGGCGGCGGCGCGCCGGCGCGGCGCACACGTCTAGTTGGGAAATGATTAGTTGCCTTTTATATTTTTGGGAAACATAGTTTGGGATATGAAAATCTGGCAAAAAAAAATCGGTAATCCATTAGTAACCCGACATACAGATTTGGTTTGAACAAAGTAACAAATGAGGGTAGATAGAAGTACTTTACCATATCTTAGAATACCAGCTAATTATGCGTTTCACTCAAATCAGTTAACAAAACTTTAAGGAAGTAGGTAAGTACCTACCTCACCTACACAGAACAGGTTAAACTGTGATTGCATGGTGTAATCATATATAATGCACGTTTCTTGGTGGCTAACTTTCATATAGGAGACAAGACAGATGTTCTCGATTTACAGCAAAATTTCGAGGTAAGTAAACTCTTTTATATTCTTACTTGGCTCGGAAAGTTTCCCTAGAGTTACCTAGTTTAGGTAAACATTAACTTGCCTTGGCTATTAGTTAAAAGTTTTGTTGTTTAGGCAACCTTTTTGAGCAATATTAGGTTGTGAGTTGCTACTTCAAAATATGTATTTACTGAATTTAAAATCCACATCATTTACCCAACATAACTCCGATTAAGTACTTGTTTTAAAATTTACTATGTCTGATCATAAGCAGGTCTCAGAAGGAATTAAAAACAATAAAAATAACTGGAGCTACAATCAGCAGCATAAATGTACGTAGGTATATAATAACATAACTATATTGACAGTAGGTAACTATGCAGTTAGTTTTTAGTTTTACTACCTACGCCATTGATTGGGCAAGAGAAAATTTTAAGTTTTCATATTATTTTGTAAGTGCTTACAACAAATGGTTGATCCGATCGTTGGAATATAGAAAATGAAAATGAAAAATGAAAAAAGTTTATTGTATAAATTTAGACATACAGTAAATCACGTCCCTGTGTCCTGATCTAGGAAACCCTGTGTTACAGGACCCAGTTTCGTTACTTATACTAGTTTCTTAATCTCTCTTCGGCCGTGTACGTAACCAACCTTTCGTAACTGGTAACGAAGGAAGAAAAAATGATCTTTGTACGATACTGGTTTCGAATAAAGATTATTTTTTCCTCGTACGTAATCAGTCACCATCTTTCGAAGGTGGTTCGTAACCAGTTACATAGTAAGAATTAATTTTCTTAATACGATCCTTCGCCTAGACTAAGCGAGCGATATAAACATGCATCAATACGTGCACATTATTGTTTACGTGTTAGTGTATACATAAATTTGTAACATTGGGCGTATACTCGGCACTGTCACTTTATTTGGACATATATTATAGTAACCAAATATGGCTACAAACTTAAATGGATACATAATTTTGTAACTTCCAGGCGTATACATATCTTTGTACTCGACTGTACAACCAGTACGTGTAAATTTTGAAACAGAACATGTACAAGACATTGTCAATATTATGAAATTATTTTGTTACATGATAAAAACTGTTTTTCATTATTATAAACTTGTTTATTAGTGTTAAATTTAGAAATAGAATAAATAAAAGAAATAATACATATTATTTTCTAGTTTAATTTTTAGGATACCTAAGTGAACCATTAAATATAAGTAAGGGCTCTCTAGTCCAACAACAAAACCAATGAAGTAAAATAAAATCTATTATAAACATTCTACTTTGCCATTTACAGGCATGTGTCGAAGAATAAAATATGAATATTTATACGTTGCGTAGCACATATTTACCCGGAACATTTTGGGCATATACTGGAAGGATAGGGTCACGAACGAGAGGGTGCTTGAGATTTCTCAGCTGCCCATCAGCCTCTTTGCGCTGCTAAAGCAAAAACGCTTATGCTGGACCATGTGCATCGAATGCAACCACAATGGAACCTTCTCGAGTTTGAAGAGGTTTCATATCAGTATGTTACCTACGCTCAATGATGATTAAAACATTTTGACTCAGTTACGTATGAGGAATAGATAGTCTTTTTTCGTAATTTCAAATAGAAAATTTCTTCTCTCGTAACTATGGTTACGTACGAAGAAAAAATAATCTTTATTCGAAACCAGTATCGTACAAAGATCATTTTTTCTTCCTTCGTTACCAGTTACGAAAGGTCGGTTACGTACACGGCCGAAGGGCTTAATCTATATATTGGTAGGTACAAATTGTACAGAGAGTTACACTGTGTGTGTGTGTGTGTGTGTGTGTGTGTGTGTTAGTGTGTAAAAATGCATACTATAATATTTATGATAAGGAAGTATTATTTCAATGTTATTATTATAAAATGTATACTTATCTATGTAAGTATTGTAAATATTTAATTAATTATTTTAACACGTTTAGGAGAGATTCCATATTTTTTGCTGCCATGCCATATGCTGCAAGAAGCATCTTATTGAGATATTTACCACAACCCGTTAACCCAACCCGCAAGTAGCTGGCCAAATTCGGAATATTGGTGGAAATGCGATGAAAATAAGCGTTATCGCTTAAAAAGTAAAAGTAAAACTAAAGAAGTAAAACCATAAGGCGCAGCAAAAATCTTTGCAAAGGCCAATCAAAGAGCGCACTTTGTTATTCAATCTCCGCTTTCATGCTTTCCAGAAAGGGCATCCGTCTTAGATTCGAAAAGAGTCATTCAGACGGGACGTTTCATATAAACTGAACATGTGTGCGTATTCCATCGGACAAATAGGACGCACTCATTCAAATTGTACACTTTACTTAGTGAGCCTTTCTTGCTTTCGCGTGCTCGCATAATCGTTGCAATCTTGCTTTTTTGCTTGCGAATGGGATAGCTAGTGGCATATATTTAAAATTGCATAGCGTAGTTACTTTAATGTTTCACTCTTACAATACAATGTATAATTTATTAGTATATACTTATAGCATTTTCAATTTATTAGTTAATCCTTTGTCCTGCTTTTTTGTAATCATTTGTGTGTTTGTTCGGCACCTACCCACTGTATCAACACGCTTGTCTATATTAAGCTTCTCAGCTTTCCTGGTACCTACAAACCCTATATTAGGTACAGATTATGGATTTATTGACCGAAACGTAGCGAAGGTCTACGTTTTGACTCGAGCATTTTCTTTTTGTATGTCCGGATGTTCTCCTCTACAGGTTGCAATTCTTAACCGATTTTCGTGAAATTTTGTGACCGAATTCTATGACTAAATAAAAAAAATTGTCGATCCGGTTTTTGGAAATTTTTCAAAATGGCGGAGTCGTGATAGCTCCCGCCTAAACAAATATCGGTATCATAAGAGATTTTTCTTTTTGAGATATGTTTATAGATTAAATGGATTAAATTAGAAAAATTTGTATCGCTAGTTTTGGCGGTATTTAGATATTTAGTTTTTACTTGAGAATGAGTAGCTAAATTTCGTCGGCTTTAGTAAGAACTATAATGGCGTATTTTGCAAACGTTCGCTTTTTTTGTTTGCATCGGCAGGTCCCTGGTTCCATCCCCAGTAATTGTATACTGCTACATAACTTTTTGTATTTTTTTATACTTAAATTTCGTATAGTTGTGTTTTTTTTTTTTTTTGAAGAAATGAAAATTTTCGTATTTTTTATTTATCAAGCGCGGGTTAAGCGTATTCGTTTAATTTTTGTTTGTAGCTTTATGTAGTTCATAATTTTTTGTTTATATTACATGTACTATACCTATATTTTAATAAATATTTTTGCCATACATTTATTCAGTTTTAAGTTCTGCTCGCGAGGTCTACAGCTCACAGAGCCACTAGTAAGTAGCTATTTGAAAGAAAATGAATCAACTTGAAACGAGAGCATGGCCAAGATACTGAGCATAAAAAAGACCCTATTGTAATAATTTTTAGATCTACCAATTTGTCCAATACTTGGGTACTTGCCTAAGGTAATGGGAAACCTAACATGGACTATTTTTGTTTGATGAAATGTATAATGGACCAAGCGAAGCGAGATCAATTTTTGAACACAAGGCCGGTAATTTATATCCCGGCCGAGATATGTACTACTTTTCTCAAAATAGCGTAGAAATGGCCTAGTCCGGCAATGTTCTACAAATATCCATTGCCGGTGCGCTACGCTTAAGTGCTCATATTTTGACCCCCTATTGTTACGAAAGTAATGACAGGAATTAGACTGTTGTTTGAAAAAAAAAAAATCGTAGAAATAATTTGAATGCAAGATCTGTTTTTAAATACTCTATATCACTCTAAGCTGTGGACTTTTTCCCGGATTCCCCTGACTCTATGATAACCATCGGCAGTAACCTCCAATGATGCTCGCAAGCATTACATTTTTCTCAAGTCATAGTCCTAAATTTTTTCGATGAACTTTCAGAAAAAAAAGCATTCATAACGAAATTTGAAAATAACGGTGTGTTTAAAATATAAGGCAGATATAATTTAAATTTTTGTTAGTCATACAAATGCAACAAACAAAAAGTTGTGAAAATTTTCTAACATAACATATTTGATAGTTATAAATTGATCTGATGCAGCTAAAACCTACCTCGATTTAACGTGGTACATAATATAAGAGTCAATTTATTACTGTGCAAAATGTGATATTATTGTTTCGTCGATTATAACTATGCTAATGACCGCAACGCTCAATGATGTTGAAATCAAAATTATGTGATAGGTACAACACGTTTCATAATAATTATCATATATTATGCTTTGAGACTATATTTGTATAACACTATTTTAATACAATCGTGCTTCGTTTAATAAACTTTTGTCATAAGTGTTGGTATAAGTACGCTATTTATACAATGTAGCTATAAAGTAAAACTGAAAAAAAAGGGAAAGACAAAATAGGCGGTATATTACCCTTCACTACGCAATTTAATTTGGATAAAGAGTAACTAGCATTCTGATTATAATATTGAAAATACATCGCATGGTCACATTGCTTGCGAACTAGTTTATAACAAGTTAAAAAAATCGGTTAAATTGCCGAATTGTTAAGTATGCCGAACAAAATTCCGACTTCCGCGCAAAATGACGGTGACACCGCCATTTGATGCGAAATTTACAACGATCAGAAGTAACCGACTTGTAATTGCAAGGGTACATTTCAAAGCCTTCGTTCATTTCTTACTTCAGAAGTTACAATAAAAGTAAGAAATTTCAAGCAACATTTGATAATTCCATTCAAATGCAAATGCTGCGATGTGCTCGCTCAATAACGCTACGAAGTAGGTACATAAACAAATACATACTACAATAACTTCACACTTTCAATACACTCCACTAGACTCAGGGAAATATGAAATGATTGGAACTAAGGCTTTGCGGCAGCTCTGTTTAAAAGAGCAGTCTCTTTGTCTCGAATGAAAGCTTCATCCGTGCAGCAAATAGCCGCCCTGTATAGAAACTGGAACGAAAGACAGTTCTTGAACGTTGCATTTGTTTTTGCTTTTAGATTTTCGTGTCAGTAATTAAATTCGAATATTGTTTGAAATACGCTTTACTTGTTTATTTTAATTAAGTATGTATTAGGTATACTTATTTAAATTTTATATCAAAACAACACCCAACACACGTGTACACGTGTAACAGAAAAACGTAAACATTGTTTTTCTTACCCGTCGCCAAAAGAAGTAATTTTTTTTTATACTGCGACCTCCCCAACCACAAAATGCAGGAATAAGTAAGGCTAGGTTAGAACTGCAACCTTGACAAAAACAAAATGTTGCTAAGAAAGTTGGTTAAGATAGGTTAGATTTGCGTCCTAAGCATAAAAAAATACTGCCAAGAAATTAGGTTAGGTAAGAGCGTCATATCCACAAAAACCAAATACTACCAGGATAGTAAATTAGGTTAGGTTAGAACTGGGACCTCAGAAAAAAAGAATAGCTGCCAGAAAAGCAGGCTAGGCTATTAGGTTAGAATTGCGACCTCAATAGAAACGCACTATTATAAAGTTAGTCAAGATTATAACCTTCGTTTGTCCGGAACGCTTTTCACAGAACAGAGCCTGTAATACTGTTACAGCCAAAACAATTATTCCAATTAGTTTTGGACTTAGCAATTTTATGCACAAATGTTTTATGTCTGAAAAATATTCGGAGGATCGACTTTACGCACAAAGAATATTCGGAGGTAATACTTTACGTTACTCATTTATTTACTTCTTGAATACTTAATTTTTATCTCGATTGAGCAACTTTACATAAGTCAGCAAACCGTTGCATAAAGATGAGATTAGTCCTTAAATTAATTGGCCTCGAAGTTGGCGTGATAGTTAAAAGTTCGTTTCCGGACGGTAACGATTTGTAGTTACAGCTTCGTCGCCCGTTTTCGATGTTCAGAAACTTGGAGTAATTATTTTTATAAAAAAATGTTAAATTCAATCTTTGAGTATTGTGGCTCCATCGATACTGTCGATGATTTCGCCAACGTCAAAGTGGATCCCACGGGGGATCGAATTAATTTAATATTATCTGTAATAAATAAACTTCAGCCAGTGTATGGTATAAAACTATAAAATTCAAAATCGACTCTATAAGCGTTATTACTTTTTTACCTAGAAGTTTTAATATTTCTTGAGTCAAGTTTCCTTAAATCTTTTCAGTAGTATATAATGTGATGTAACGCGTAGAGTAGGTAATAAAAATATCTTCCCCTCTTTCAAAGTCGGTTAAGTATGTAGCCTATATCACCATCAGAGTCATAAAAATAAGGAAATTGAGACCTTATCCATAACACGATGACGTTAAACGCAGAGTTAGCTATAATAGTTGACGAGGTTTACCTTGGATGTATTAAAAAGGCCTGGGGCATATTTATTTCACAGATAACCTCTGTCTTACAGCAATTACTCATTAGTAATTTCAAGGCAAGGCAGAACATCTAACAGAGGCTAACAAGGAGAGGCATAACCAATAAGAAACTGCTGATGATGCTGATTAAAAGGAACCTACAGAACAAATGGGAAGGTTTATAATTCTGTTGTACACACAGCAGTCACCTTACACATTCTGCCTAGGTAGGTCATATTTTTGCCTTCTCGAATATTTTGTTCACTCGCTTGAATGAGCACCTAACTACCGTAATTTTGTTTCTTAAAAAATACCACAATTAACCTAAAAACTACATTTTCTGTGTCTAATTAATACCAAAACTTTTTTCCTTCGCAACACGAGTCGATGGACTAACTTGACTTGCAATATGTAAGTCAAGTTTATTTATTTTAGTAGGTACCCAGTTTTATCAAAAAAATAAATGGAACATTATGTATGTCATTTCCTTCGGCGGACGCGTTAGGCTGAGACCGGAAATGGACACATTTCACCCTTTTATCAAAACTAATCACGGAATATGTCGGATGCAGACGGGTAGGCTCATAAGTGTCTGGATTTTATTCGAGGACCGAATTCCTGGATTTTTTTCCCGATAACACTAGAATTTACTCGCCAATACCACGGACTCTGATTTTATAAGATTCAAGAAAGTAAATCACTTTTAAAAGAAGCACTATTAGAAATAAACACGAAATTAGTGTTTGATATCTCATATCACAAAATAATTGCCCACGTTTTTGCGAGCGAAGAATTTAGGTAATTTATTCTCTTATCCTAAAGACACGTTAAGCGAAAATTCCGCTATAACTTCCTGAAATAGTCTGTGATATAAAAGGCGACGAAATTTATAAAGCTTTGCGTAACTGGAACTCTAGACTAAAACAACTTTACTGAGAAAAACGGTTTATAAGTTTTTACGTAGCTTTTAGGTGTCGGATATTTTACTTGTATAGCTCCTTTCTAAGATTTTAAGTAATTCCTTAAAAGGAGACCATCTCTTTAGTTTGCATCGACTATCATGCTTTGCACAAACTAGAGCGTGAATATGTCATTCAAATAAGCATTAAATGAATTTTCATACTATCTATACCATGATGGGACTTTGGCAATAACAAAACAATTGTTTATACATATATGTAAAGTGTCATTCTATGGAACTTGCTAACTATGTTAACAAACCGCCATATTGAAACTGTCAAAAAATATGAATTTACTAGTAACTTTTGTTTACATAGTTAGCAAGTTACACAGAATGACACTTTCGATTAATCGATTTTTGTTGAAAAAACATCGTATTATTTCTCACTTCATTTAACAATAATAACTAGCTAAGCGATATAATACCGAATACAATAATAGCGAGTCACCGTCTGCCGGAAATAAAATTTCACACTGTTTTATATATGGCAGGCGTTTGGTTTTTTTATCCCATAGCCATAGATGTAAGTAAAATGAGGTAGATATGGTACCAGGCGCACGACCGTGAGCCATTAAATATAGGTTACGGAACCTATATTTAGTTAGTCGTATGGATGACGCCAACCTGTCAAGTTGTCAAAATCGTTGGATCAAATTTTAGTTTTGTCAACTATGAACGTCACACGTCTACATAAATAAAAGGTCATTGCCCATAGCTCAGTATTTAGTCCATCGCTTTCACTCAATAGCCTAGTTCATTTTATATTCCATCAACTTCTAATTAAATATCCATTACACCCTGGCGACTGGTGTTTCTGCGTGTGTCCCATGGCACGGGCAATGACCGAATCCGCGCGGTGTACCCCTTAAAAGGGCGTCTACAGGTTGGCTTCAACTCCGCGCATGCCTCCCAAAGGTCCGTAACACCATTGTTGCGTGATGGGAAAGACAGCTAATAATTGTAATTTAGGGCGGTTTCAGACTAGCGTATTTTTCTGTGCGTACCTACCTACTTATACGATCGTTTCGGCGGTACGAGCTTACACGCACCTACGCGTACATACCTACCGCCAAAATAGGAAGTTGAAACACGACTTAAACCAGGGTGCTGAAACAAGAATTGCATGGATTCCGGATAAGTCAAATATTATGGAAAATGGGGTGCTGGGTATAATATACCTATAGCTATTAATTCATATATTTTTTCTTATTCAAACACGATATTTCTGAATCATAGTTTCGTGTTGCATAAAATCTAACGGCCTGATTCAAACTTTAAGATACTTACGTCAAAAATTTGCTAAAGATACGAATATGTCAGTGTAAAAGTGACGTTTTTTCAAACAAAAACGTCTTTTTCTTTGTTAAATTTTTGACGTTCTTAAAGTTCTTAAAAGTTCGAATCAGGCCGTAATTCTCTACTTTGTAGATACATAACCCTTACAATGGCCATAAATTGCCTCATGCATCCGCGCAGACACACAGTAATAGCTAATTGAACCGGCAACTCTTATGTGACGTTAAGGTGGGATTACATGCTGTAATCGGCTCAGCGGCGAACGGGGGTTTACTTCCATATATTTTTACTCGCAATAAGATGGGTTTAATCCTCGCGGATAAATTATGTCACGAATGGCGGCGTTATTATTACAATATTTGTGTGTATTTCTTTTAAAGTGGAGGGCGTACAATTTGACATTTATAAGCTCACGATAGCAACCGTAATTATTATGTTCATTTTTGTGACAAGTTTATTTGTCACTTACAAAATATTCCGTGATAGCTACAGACTTCACCAAGTAGCAACATTCGGCATAGGTATTGATAAGATTGGAATTAAAAATATATTTTATTTAAACAGTGAGCTGCATTAAAATTCAAATTTAATCATCGTGTGACAATTCATGCGAAAATACTATTCATTCTGATTCTGAGATGATTCAGGTGTAATATAATCAATTAATCACAGCAGATAAAACAACGTTGTGCAATTGCAATTGTTATATAATTATATAACACTTTAAACTCTCGCGTTTTGTACACATATTTAATTACACAAACGGGTCTACCGCGATACAATTTAATTGTTTTTACCTTTAATTCCGACGTTTCAGCTGAGTTGCACCAGCTGTGGTCACGCAAAGACCACACCTTCCTTCCTTCCTTCCTTGTGGTCTTTCCGTGACCACAGCTGGTGCAACTCAGCTGAAACGGAATTAAAGGTAAAAACAATTAAATTATATCGCGGTAGACCCGTTTGTGTAATTAAATATGTCGTGCAATTATGTTATCAGTCTTCTTAAGCTTAAAATAATCAATACATTAATTTAAGCAGCGTCGATAAAATACAAGAGCCGTGTTCACTCGTAGTTCCTCCCTAAATATTTACGCGGAGAGTCAACATCTTTTGCAAGATTACCTGCTCAAACAACCTGAGCGCGAAGAAACCCATTACTGCCTCGTTTTGGTACAATTAAATCAATTACGGGAAGACAACATGTTTTATAAGATCAAGTGCGGAAGCGATGTTGAAATGTGAAGCCGAAAACACGGTTTGTTTACTTCATTATTAACGTAATTGTTTATTTTTAGCTCAAATGCCTTAGTACTTAACGTTTTCATCCTTATAACATGATAATAATCTAACTCACCTTGTTTAGTAATATTATTTTTTAACGGTAGGAGTAGTTTAAATCTTATCCATAAGTAACAATTTATATCATGGAATTATCAATTACCTAGGAAACGAATTAACCCTTAAATGCATGATTTTTTATTTTTGCTTGAAATTAATATATGTATCACATAATTGTTTGCCGTCTCTAGGAAAAATAGTAAAAAAAATTAAATCATCGATTTTCACTGCGAAATCAGTGTTACTGCATAGGCTAAATCATATTTTAGGAAATATATAGCTATTAGTAAAGGGTATAGGAAAAATATTAACTGCCATCAGAAAGGTACACTATTTATGATGTTCATATGATAAAGTTTGTAAATATAAAATAATTACAAACCCCGAAAAATCTGCCCAAAATCACATATTAAAAATCATCAACTTCCAGGTTTTTCCAAGTTTTCCGACATTTCGTCTATAAACAAATGTAATTTTTATAAATTAAAATACTGCCTATATGTATGTAATAATTCGGAAAATTTATTAGTTTTACTATTGAAATAATATACAGGAACAAATAGAATTTGTTTAACCCTTAATCTGTGAGCTGTCTAATGCTTTGTAGACATTTGGCAACACTATGCATTTAAGGGTTAATATACATATTAGTGTGTCGACAGTTTTTTACAGACCCACATTCAGACGATTCGTATTCAAGCGGCTTAGCTGAGACCCTACCGCGAAAAATGAAAACCGATTTTTTTTATCTGCCTCTCTATTGCTTGCAAGAGCCTCAGACCCAGAAACTCAAGCGCCGCAAATGCCAGACCTTACTTAACGGCTATCCCCTTTATTCATAAAACTCTACGGGCCTGATTTAGTTAAATTATGTTTTATCACTTTCTTCAGAATGACAGATAAGGACAAACGATTATTAGCTTATTAAGGTTTGTAGCGCGTTTATGAATAAGGGGGTATGAGTTTGCGGCGCTCGCGTCTGCTTTCCGCTGGTCGAAAAGTCTTGACACTTTTAGGGTTCCGATCCGAACATTGTCGCGTTACGTGCTCTTCCAATAAATTGAAAGAGCACGCAACTGAGCAGCTGGTAGGGTGAAGGTGAGGGTAGAGCAATAAAAGTATGGAATTCAGGGGTAGGTCTCTTTTATTTACCAGGGGAAATCAATAGGGCACTCCGAGTTATTTAAAGTCCAATAAACGGCACAAGTTATCTGTAGTTATGTAGGTTAGTAGGGACGCGCACAGGCGCGCAGCGTCTAAGAGGGGGCGCGCAGGCGCGCGGCGTCCAGGAGGACGCGCACAGGCGCGCGGCGTGTAGGAAGTAAAGGCGCGCTCAGGCGCGCACGCTTGGAGGTAGAGGCGCGCTCAGACGCGCACTCTTGGAGGTAGGGGCGCGCTCAAACGCGCACGCTTGGAGGTAGGGGCGCGCTCAGACGCGCACGCTTGGAGGTAGAGGCGCGCTCAGACGCGCACGCTTGGAGGTAGGGGCGCGCTCAGACGCGCACGCTTGGAGGTAGGGGCGCGCTCAGACGGTTTATGCGTCGTTGGACTAAAAGTAAATATGGCGATGTATAAAAATGTCTACTTGCATAAGTTCGTGCGTATATAATTTCGACGAAGTATAAAAATGTGCATCTGTATATTAGACCAAATACAAATATGTTGCGGCACTAGACTAAAAGTAAATATGGCGATGTATAAAAATGTCTACTTGCATAAGTTCGTGCGTATATAATTTCGACGAAGTATAAAAATGTGCAACGAATAAACTTTTAGACTTATAATTTTAATAGTCTAACAATGAATAAAATATTTTTATTTTAAGTGTAAGCAGAGCAATTTGGTTTAGTAGTTTTGTTGAAGATAATTAATAAATATATTTTCAAATGTTCTCAGTTTTTTTTATAATTTATAGATAAAAGTTTGTCTGTTTAGAATTCAGCTTGTTTGTTGATCGCTTATCTATTAGCTTGTTCATATTTATTGAATATTATTCGTTTTAATTTAAGAACTAGATGTTACGAGGGGATGAATTTGTTCCGTATATGTATTATTATAATCCTGGACCTATGTAAAGAAAGTAGTCATTTTAATATTCCGACTTGATAAGACTTAGACATTTGTATACTTTGAAAGTAGTCATTTTTATATTCCGACTTGATAAGACTTAGACATTTGTATACTTTGAAAGTAGTCATTTTTATATTCCGACTTGATAAGACTTAAACATTTTGAAGTATTGGCTTTCTAATACTCGGACCAATTTTTATTTTATATCTAGACATTTTTATACATCGCCATATTTACTTTTAGTCCAACGACGCATAAACCGCTCAGACGCGCACGCTTGGAGGTAGAGGCGCGCTCAGGTGCACACGCTTGGAGGTAGAGGCGCGCTCAGGTGCGCACGCTTGGAGGTAGAGGCGCGCACAGGCGCGCACGCTTGGAGGTAGAGGCGCGCTCAGGCACGCACGTGCGAACGTAAATTATATAGTTACGCGAAAAAAAGCAAGAGAAAATAGCCCAAAAGAACAAGGGTTTCTTGATAGTGCGGGGCCTGCCTCGGCCCCGCACGGACCCTTAATTTAGAAGATCGCTCTTGTTTTAGAGCTGGCGTAAGACTGACTTCCAGATGACTATTGTTCTGCTTTTATAGCGGATCTTAGGAACTAGAATTTACAAAATTTGAAATTTAAAAATAGTTGTGAACCAGTTATGATTTTCAATGAAATTTTGAATAACCTTTGCCGAAAGTATACAGACTAGACTCTTTAGTAGCGAAATTCGAAAGATGAAGGGAGTTGACGGCTACGTCAGTTACATAAATAAACATGTCAAAAAGTTGCAAAAGCCTAAAATTAGATTAATACAGCGATTAAATTATACAAAACTATAAGAAAACTATGAGAAAAACAGGAAGGTACGTATCGAGGTGGCTTAGGGCCATTTTGCACGTAGGCAAGTTAAAGTAAAAGGTGGTAGAAGGTAAGCCAGGCAGAGGTCCCCGGCTTCCACAGCAGCAGGAAGGTTCACAAGAGCTTTAAGCATCTCCGTAACGTTATCCCGTAAATTTCAGATGCAGACCAAAGAGAATCGTAATTTGAAAAGGAGCCAAAGATAGATATTATCCGGTTGGAATGCTATCGGATTTGGAACGATAATTGTTCGCAAACAGAAGGAAAAGAAGGAGGTAACCCAAGATAAATGCTACAACATCCAAAACGGAACGCTTATAGGATCAGTTTGTTGTCCATCCGTCCGTACGTCTGTCAGCCTGTCTGTCAAGACCCTTTACCTTGGAAACGCGAGGAGGTATAGAGTTGAAATTAAAACGATATACTTAGGTCTGCAGTACCTGAGAAAGCTCCCTAGAAGCTGTGAAACAATCAAACTTCTAAGTTAAAGTAAAAAAAAGATACGGCTGCAAAAAATGAATATATCGACACTCTGAAGGGAATCAAAATTTTTAGAGTAGGTAGGTACTTAGCGTTAAAGGTACAGGGAATAATCTGATAACTATATATTTTTTGTTATAAATAAAAAAGTGTATGGAACCCTCTGTGGGCGAGCTCAACTCGCACTTGTCCGGTTCTTATTACTCGGCAAGCTATAAAGATGAGACAACGTTCGTTAGAACAGAAGAACGTTTTGTATAAGTATGTACTTAGTATAATAATTGCGATTGCAGCTAATAAGCTGCAATCAAAACAAACACTAATACATGCGAGATAAACTGAACATCAACATAGATAAACCGGTTAAAACAAGCTCGATCTGAGCATAACCGGATTACCTGCGCGTAATCCGGCCCGGCTCGATCGGTCGGATTTGGCATTGAACTTTCAACGATATCGCGACAAAACCTGTTTACATGTAAAACAGTTACACACATATAATATGTATGTGGTGGTTTCTGGAAACAAAAAGGCTTCTATTTTTTACATACTTATACCTATTAAGGGCCGTTAGCACTAAAACTAAAATATATTGGCAAAGACCAAGATGACTGTGATCTATTAAAGACCTGACAATTGTAAAGGATGACAGAAGGTTGTGTGCACACGGCCTGGATATCCCAAATTGCTATAAAAAAAATTATCATCATTCTCTTGCCCTTGTCTCATTTACTTGGGGTCGGCGCAGCATGTCTTCCTCTTCCATACCTCTCTGTCACCCGTCATCTCATCATTCACTTGCGTTCGTTTCATATCATCTCTCACACAGTCCATCCACCTTTTCCTCGGTTTTCCTCTCCTTGTACTTCCCTCCACATTCATTCGTAATACCTTTCTCGTCACTTTCATCCCTCCGCATCACATGTCCGTACCAGGCTAGGCGGCTTGCCCTTACTTTTTCTGTTATGGGTGCAACTTTCAGGCTTCCTCTTGTATACTCATTCCTTATCCTATGCATTCTCGTCACGCCACACACCTTAACATTCTCATCTCCGCTACATGCAATCTCTTTTCATCCGTCACCTTTAGGGGCCAACACTCTGATCCATACATGACGACAAAGAAAATTATTTTAGATAAACAAAATAAACATATTTAATATCATTGACATTTGTTATAGCTCAAGCACAGTCTCACGTAATATTTCAGCAACCTGATTTGTGTAAAAACTCGACAAAACAAAAAACATTCATAAAATAATGAACCTAGATATCTGGAATATCGAGTTTCCAATTTAAAATGATGAACGCGGTAATGTACTGACGTAAGTCAGGACCTCACAGCGTTAAGTTTGCTTATTTTTGTACTCATTTATTTTTTGTGAAATTTTTAATCCCACCAAAACATTTCATGTGAAATTGGCGGCCAAGACTGACTAGCTTCTACTAACTGTAAAAAAGTTATCAGATCAAAAGCCAAGCCCCTAAGCCCTGACTTCACCAACCCCAACATCTTGCCATAGTTTTTAAACCAAAGTACATAAGACTTATGGCTATATTCCAAAACGCTTGTCTACAAGTAGTTTATCTATATATCATTTTGATAAAAGGGGCCAATATTTGCAGAGGTTTGCTTTGTTTTATGAATATGGGGGTTATCGTTTATAAATTCGGACTAAGATAACTCTACATGACATTTGCAATGACAAAGTGTGGCAATGTTATCGTTAACGTTATATTTCTATGAAAATATGACGTTAATAATGCCAGTTCCACAATTTGTTCTATTCAAATCAGTGCAAAGTTAGCTTAGACGGGCTCTTTTTATAAGTGTCCAATAAATAAATGATAAATAAATTACTGAGCGGAAAAATAATCCATCATTAATAAAAAAAAAAAATTGGGGACAGTCTTGCACTGATTGACCTAGCCCCAAACTAAGCAAAGCTTATACTATGGGTGCTTGTCTAAGACACATAATTATACACATAAATACATACATATAGAAAACATCCTATATGTATGTATGTATAGCTCAGGAACAAATATTCTTGATAAACACACAAACTTAATTCGCTAACCACATCGTAATTAATTTCTTCAACATAATGAAAATTGAACAACAAGTGCGTGTCCCCGCTATCCGCTTTTAACTGAAGCAAAATCGCAAGCGAGGCCAATTTCTAACGAAAACATGAACATTTTTGCCTGCTCTTTATTACATTATCTAACACGTGTGCTATATAACGTTTTACACGGCTATTAATCGTATGAGGATTTTTGTTACTTCCAGGGAAAAATAATAAATGAAAAATATGTCTGACACACAAAGGGTCCAGTGGAAGGATAGTAAAACAAGTGATTTATTTGTAATTTCTGGGTATTTACTTCACTGCCTATAAAGGTAAAAAGTTTTAAAGAAAACTAAATTGGCTACAATATGACACTAGAATAATCTCTGTAGATTAAATTTTTAATTTTTTGAAATTGAATTCGTAGGATAAGTGAGTGCATTTTGTCTCAGGCGATGCCGCTTGGCACGATTGTTCCTAAGGTCAAACGAAGCTAAATTGGCCCGGTAGCCACAAGATCGTACCGTGCCTAGTTGTCTGCCCCCCAAAAAGTGAGGGGAAAGGGTTGGATCCCCAGGTCTAATCTTTGCTATATTTCTTCCTGCTAGGGAAAGTTATATATTGTTGTTGGATCCCCGCATCAGATTACGTTTCCACTCTTATGGATAAAATGCAACTTTTTCATCAGTTTTCGAGGAATAAATAGAGCCTTTACAAGCTTGTAGCAGCTTACTAGAATCATGTTAGCATCCAATATACTAGACAAATTGTCTTTTATAAATTACTAGGTGTTGCCCGCACTTCGTACGCGTGGATTTGTATATTGGTGGTTACATATTCTACATTAACAGCTTAGAACATTATGCAGCAAAAGATAGCAGTAGGGACTGTTAATCATTTGTTAATTATTATACACAAACTGGCTACGAAGTTTCAAGCCCCTAACTGAATAAAATTGTTATCGATATAATCCCTCTCAACCTCCAGCATATTTTCAAGTCCACTGTTTAGTAAAACCTACTATCTAACTACCGATTTACGAAGTTTGAAGTTCCTAGCTTTAAATAAAATTTGATCTCTCTACCAACTTTCAACCCGTTCTTAAACCTTTTAGGGGACGAATTTTTAAAAAATCTGAATTTACTTTTCATGTATTCTAATATTATGCCTTTATACAACGATTTGAATCGTGCCGCACTCAAATAAATGTTTGACCTCCATACAAATTTTCAACCCCTTTTTTACCAGCTTGAGGGATGAATTATCAAAAATGCCAAAATTACTTTTCTTGTATTCTTATAATATGCCCTTATACAAAGATTCAAGTCCCGCACTCCAAATAATATTTGATGTGCATACAAACTTTCAACCCCTTTTTCACCACCTTGTGGGATGAATTTTCAAAAACGCTGAAATCAGTTTTCTTCTCTTTTATTATAATACCTTTTTACGAAGTTTCAAGTTCCTAGCTTACAATAAAATTTGAACCCCAAGACAAACTTTCATCCCCTTTTTAACCCCCCTGAGGGGTTGAATTTTTAATAATGTTCAATTAATGTTATTTTTTTATTTTATGTTACGCGTTTATAATAAGAAGTTTCAAAGAATTCGTAATGGATTCCATCTTTCAACCCCGTTTTTACCCTGTTAGGGGATGCATTTTTAAAAACGCTGAAATTACTTTTCTTGTATTTTAATAATATGCCCATATACAAAGTTTCAAGTCCCGCACTCGATAAAAATTTCGATCTCCATACAAATTTTCTACCTCTTTTTCACCACCTTAGGGGATGAATTTTCAAAAACGCTGAAATTAGTTTTCTTGTATTTTAATAATATATCTTTTAACGAAGTTTCAATTTCCTAGCTCAAAATAAAACTTGAACCCCATACAAATTTTGGACCCCCATTTCACCCCTTTAGGGGATCAATTTTGAAAAATCCTTTCTTAGTAGACCCCTATACCTTATAAGGAACCTACTTGCCAAATTTGGACTTTCTAGTCCGAGCGGTTTGGGCTGTGCGTTGATTTAAGTCAGTCAGTCAGGTCTTTCACGTTTATATATATAGATTTTAAAATCCACCATACAAGGAGCCCGTAAAATGGCTGGGGTCTCAGATCGCAACAGTACTAGGCAAACAATCACGACCCTCCTTTGTTTATATGCACTCCGACCTCAAATGTTGGACTTCTTTTTCCCAACGAAGTGAAGCGAAAATGAAACGGGCCCGGTTCAATTCGACGGATAATCGAATAGTTTACGGTTCGCAACTTGCGTTGAGTCGCATACAATTGTTTTTGTTTCGAATATCGATGCGGTACGATTTAGTCGTTATTATTTATTTATTATTCTCGGATTGTACTTATAGTTGTGATCATCATACTCTTATAATGACACAATATAAAATTTAAATAATTATTTAATTACCGAGAAGCGAATGCTTACGATGTTTAAAAAGGCATTTCAGGGCGAAACTACTGAATGAGTAGGTACAATAAGGATGAGTAATATGATTTTAATTTTAATATGTAGACTCCATAGTTCACTATACTCGTAATCTTACCGTGCGATGAAAGCTCCGATTCCTATCCTAACAAAAATACTAAATTACGTTTTTTGCTCTTCACATAAAATGTCTAAACTAAACTGACGGTGCGATTCGGAAAATGAATTAGAGATTCACTAGATATGAAATAGTAAAGATATGTGACGTTCCACGGCAAAAGGTACCTTATGGTGGCTGGCGCTTACGCTATTATTAACGCCGCTCCAATATTCAGCCGGGGCAATGGTACCTTTTGCCGTGGAACGTCACATATCTTTACTATTTCATATCTAGTGAATCTCTAAATCGTTTCCCGAATCGCGCCGTGAGTTAGGTACCTGATTTCTGCTTAGGGCAGCTGTGAAGTGTTGATCGTGCGTTTAAAGTTTCGTTTATTCTTATCTCTATATAACATGTTTGAATATGAATAAAATTTTGCTTCCATTATTTTGCCGCTAATTGGATAGCCTTTAGCGTAAAATAAACATGCAAGTGACGTTATTACATGCATCACTGGCTACGGTCCATGGAGTGTAGGTAGGAGTGCCTGAGCGCGCCGTTATATTTACCAGTTTTAATTGATTTTTAATAGCTAAACGAAATTCCAAGCTTGTAATAAATTATAACTTGGAATTCCGTACCATTATGTATTATTTTTATGTTTTTGTTTTCCTTAAGCCCAACTGACGTTACTCTTGACTTGACGTCATTATACGGTATAATTTTCTTTAATATAACAGTTTGAGGACTTTGAGGTTAATATGTTTAACCTTAAAATGGGATCTGGCAGTTTACGTCGGCGATGGCGATACAAACTGGACTCCTTATATAATTTTTTTTGTATAATTTGTTTTAAATTTTAATTTTATTTTAATGTAATTTAGCTGTAACTATGGATTTTATGGTCCGAAATAAATGAATTTTATTTTTATTTTATTTTATTTTATTTATTTATTTTATAAAGGCCTAACTGCGAAAAACCGGGAGAAATAGAATAAAATAGGGAGGCTTTTGCCCAACAGCGGGACCTTGGCGAGTTCTCGCGCTCTCTGACTCGCACTTGGTCAGTTTTTATAAATGGAATCACCACGGGACTTTCATCTTCCTGTGATCTTCAGTTGTGAATGACCTTCAGTTGACCTCCTCTCTCTGGCCAAATTTATTTTCTTTCATGTTTAATGTTTGATTAATTAATACTGAAAATTTTATACACGATTTTATTTAAATTCACCTGTACCGTTATTTGTCTGTGTGTCTCTCTGTAATGAAATCTTGCAAGTTAAATTTGACCTACTTCCTGGTTTCCAATGAAAATTTGCATACATAATGTAAGTTGGGTGACAATGACAGTGCAATATTATGGTAGCATCGAGCTGACCCGATGATGGACGCAGGGGGTGGCCACTGGAAATCTGTAATAAAACAATACCTACTACCTAATTGTACACATGCACTACTACAAGCACATTGTACCTTAGCTTAACTGACGACTTAGGATAATATGTATAATTAGGTAAAAAATATGATTTATACGATTGACAAGCCTGCTTGAAATGCGATTAATTCAATTTACTAAGCGTCCAAAATTTGAACTCTGTCGATTTAGACCATTCAATCAGATAGATCAATTTGTTTTCAAATTTTATGTGTATTGACTATCGATTGCAATTGACAGTAATTATTTTTAGAGCCCCTCAAATACGTTGATATCAATCCCGATTGTCAAGCACGCTTGATCGTCTGCGTAGGTATACCTCATTATTGCATATTAAATTTCATTGCGTGCTTTTGAATGAATGATACAAATTTACAAAAAGTAACACATATCTAGAGATAAATATTAATACCTACTTGAATCCTAATTAAAATAATAATTGAATATTTGCATCAGTGCTATCGTGGCTTTCGTTCTGAGCGCAAAATTTACTAAGCAGAGGGCCTACCGCGAACCACGTTCGACGTGTTACCTCCCTGTCACACTTACGTACGAATTTACAAGTGCGACAGAGAGGCAACACGTTGAACGTGGTTCGCGATAGGCGCTCTGGATACAATTAGGTACCTACATAATGCTTTGTCCATCGTGCCGTGTTTGTGACGCGACAGAAGGATATCGATTTCATATATTTAGTTCGGTACCAATATAAGTCTGTCGTGCTCTGATGTGACGGAAGACATCCTGACTCGTCAATTACGATTTCGATTACCGATATAAACACAATGGTACAGCTGATGTTAAAGCAGCCTGCCAAGTCCGAGTCAGATTCGCGCCCTAAGAGTTCCGTTATCACACAACCACCACAAATGATGCTACCCAGCCAATTACATAAAGGAACTTTGAATTTCTAAATACATTGGACACAATAAATAACACACAATTTAACTAACGTAGCATGCAAAATTAAATGTTACTTCCAGCGATGCATGCTAACTATTACACAACGCATAAAAGCAAAGGATAGCAAATTGTTTAGAACAGTATTACCATCTCTATTAGGCTGTGTAATTTGTCCAGTGCTTCTCATATTTCCCGCTTGGCTTTATTTAGACAAGGCCCATTAGCATAATGCTGCATTACCGGTGCCGCAGTTTCGCGAAACCAATTTTAGCTTGACATACCAAAGGTATGGTTTTCAAGTTATTCAAGGGTCAACTAAAATTGGCTGTGTTTACTGTGCCTGGACAATTTCGTCTGCGCATTTTGTTCGGAGGTAGTAGTTATTTTATTATTTATTGATGCTTTTTAGCTCCAGTTCTACGCTCCTTTAAATTAGGGTGTACGTACGTACTCTGTAAACTGGTGTTGAAAATCATCAAAGTTATAAAAGCTTGTGTAATTAGGTAAACAAAGTATATAAAGTGTAGACTTGAATGAAATGCTTAGTGCGAGTTGATACCTACATTTATTTTGCTGCTTGCTCTTAGTAACAAAAATAAATGGATTCATGAACTAAAAGATAAAGTAAAGGTGCCCAAATGAGCCGCTAAAGCGCTACACAAGCGCCGCACGCTCGCCGCTCGCGAGCTTCTCGCACACGTATCAACTTTAACTTGCACGTTCAAAGTGAGTCATGCATTTTTAGCTAATTAGGCGTGAGGCGTGCACTCTGTCACGTTACATACTCTTCCAGTCGCCGTGCGAGGAGTTAATGGCATGTTTAAAGGCGTTATAACTCTTTGACCACCAAAGAAGGCAACTGATGCGCTCGGTTGCAGTGTAATATCAACCTTCCTGCATTCCGTTAAGATTGATAATGTAATATTTAAAAATTTAAATAGCTTAAGAGCTATTACAATTACCAGAACCAGTAATAATTTTAGATAGGTATAAATTGCAAACAAACTTTTCTGAAATTAAAGTAACCTAGACTATGGTAGGTAGAAAATATTGATATTGACGCGGATTGTCAATTCATAAATAAATAAATAATTATGTCAGAAAAATTACCGTATGTGTATACTTATGTCCCTTCTTCAATTGTTAATTAAATATAAATAATAAATAAATAAAATAAATATTATAGGACATTCTTACACAGATTGACTAAGTCCCACAGTAAGCTCAAGAAGGCTTATGTTGCAAAATTGCATAATATACAAATATGTACATAAATACATAGAAAACACCCAAGACTCAGGAACAAATACAATTACATTCAAATGTAATTAAAATTGCTTAAAAATGTTTTTATCTTTTCAGTTTGTGAGTGCAGCAATCGTGTTTATAATTTATTTATTTTACTACGTCGGTAAGATTAATATAGATCTGTACGTCCACAGTCGAGCTAAGAGATCGTTATACTATATCCCATTATTATATTCCATGCTAAATTGAAGATTTCTGAAATAAGCAACGATCTCCGAGTTCAGCCCCGATCTTATAGACGAACATGCAGACAGAGAGACAGACAGAGAAATATGGCGAAACTATAAGGGTCCTAGGTGACTATAAAACTCGACAAATTAAACTACGGGCGTGCCACAAACCTCGGAACTTAATTTCCTCATTCATTGCCTAAACTTATTATCATTCTTCTTACCGTGGCACAGAATAAATAATACAACAGAATGAAATACAAATAATCCAAGCGTAACCCAAACTTTTGCAATATTGGCTCATATATGGGTTTATTATATTCTCAGAAAATAAAGAAGGCTGCTGGTGAGTTTTCAATATTTAACACGAAGGTGTCATCACAAATATAAACCATAATGTACCAGAGATTAAGTTACTTTTACCTCGCCTAGCCTAGTAGGGCATCAAGGGGTAAATTGTTCAACGTGGATTTCTGGTCGATGTCATACAATTTTAGTTCTTAAGCAATTCACCTTAACCTGCGTACAATTTTTTGTACATATAGCAAAAAATATTTTGAACTTTCATTGAATAACTAAGGGTTCCAAATTCAAAAACCAAAACAAATGCTTCTGGGTCTCAGGAGAAAAAAATATAAAATATTTATACTTTATAGTGGGAGAAATGAGAGAATAGGACGCCTATATATTTTAGCCTATTTAACGAAGCAGCAAGGTGTCGCTAAAGAAAGTGTTATAATATTATCGAAGAAGATTTATACTCTATTATTAAACTTAAGACACTTGGACGCAATTTCGGGAAAAGTATAAAAGTCTCAAAAATTATAAAACGACATTTTTTTAAGCCGCTTCGCTTCACTATGTCCACTCATGCTACTGTACTTGTATAATCTGCTCTATCTGCTAATGGCGTAATTCATAAACGGCTGTTAACTTAATCAGTTGATGATCGTCGTTTGTCCCTATCTGTCGTTATGTCATAGAGAGGGAGAAACGATGATCATCAGCTGATTAACTTAGCAGACGTTTATGAATAAGGGGGTAAGAATTTAAGTATGTTGTAGGTATGTATAATATCTGAAATTAACAGGGCAAACACAGTACGTTTACTAACTATATCACATTACTTCATACACTGTGCTCTTTAAAGTTTAAGGCACTAATACTACTGTAGTGTTCCTTTTTATGCAACAGGCTGTAGGTATCTCAGAAAATTAAATAAAATAAATTTTAATAGAATAAGTAACGACAGTATCTGATTGTGCACTTAAAGCAAATCATGATTCCAGCAAAGGCATGGCAATACCCCAAGTGCGTGGCATCAGCTGAAAGTCACGGTGAAGCTGCCACGTCATGTGAAGCTCCCAGATAGCCGACTCCCTACATCGTTACATCGCTATGGCAATAATCCTAAAAAAGGATATATGTAATAATCAACCAATCTATAATATTATCTAATCTTACCGATCTTACAAGTGAATTACCTTCAAATGGTAAAAAAACACAGAAAACTCACTTGCATAATTTTCTATTGGCGCGACTCAACTAATATTTTCATCATAACACTTATAGATGTGTGTGAAAGTTCCATATTGATATGATATAGGTATAGCTTAAGTAGGTGAGTCACAGTAGGTCAGGTTAAGGTCATTTCCTTACTTATTATATATATATAAATGCAAGTGTCCTGACTGACTGACTGACTGACTGATTCATCAACGCAGAGCCGAAACTACAAAAGCTAGAAAGTTGAAATTTGCACACTAGGTTGCATTTGTAAAGTGTACAAGAGATAAGAAGCGATTTTGCAAAATTCAACCCCTAAGGGGGTTAAAAAGGGGATGAAAGGTTGTATGGGGTTCAAGTTTTAGTTTAAGCTAGGAATTTGAAACTTTGTGAAAATGTATTATATTAAAAAACAAGAAAACTAATTTCAGCGTTTTCGAAAATTCATCCCCCAAGGTGGTGAAAAAGGGGTTGAAAGTTTGTATGGAGAACAAATATTTTTGTGAGTGTGGGACGTGAAACTTTGTATATGGGTATGTTATTATAAGACAGTAAAAGTAATTTCAGCGTTTTTGAAAATTCATCCCCTAACAGGGTTAAAAAGGGGTTGAAAGTTAGAATCCATTACAAATGCTTTGAAACTTCTTAGAAAGGCATAATAGCCGATTACAAAATAAAGTAATTGCAACGTTTTTGGAAAATGAACCCCTAAGGGGGTTAAAAAGGGGATGAAAGTTCGTCCTGGGGTGCAAATTTTATTTTAAGCTAGGTCCTTGAAACTTTGCAAAAAGGTATTAAATTTAAATACATAAAAACTAATTTCAGCGTTTTTGAAAATTCATCCCCCAAGGTGGTGAAAAAAGGGTTGAAAGTTTGTATGGATATCAAACATTTTTTCGAGCGCGGGACTTGAATCTTTGTATTTGGGGATATTATTAGAAGACAATACAAGTAATTTCAGCGTTTTGTAAAATTCATCCCCGAACAGGGTTAAAAAGGGGTTGAAAGTTTGTATGGGGTTCAAATTTTATTTTAAGCTGGGTACTTGAAACTTTGTCAAAAGATATATTATTAAAACACAAGAAAACAAATTTCAGCGTTTTTGAAAATTCATCCCGTAAGGTGGTGAAAAAGGGGTTGAAAGTTTGTATGGATATCAAACATTTTTTCGAACGCAGGACTTGAATCTTTGTATTTGGGGTTACTATTAAAAGATAGGAAAAGTAATTTCAGCGTTTTGTAAAATTCATCCCGTAACAGGGTTAAAAAGGGGTTGAAAGTTTGTATGCACATCAAATATTTTTTTGAGTGCGGGACTTGAATCTTTGTACAAGGGCATATTATATGAATACAAGAAAAGTAATTTCAGTGTTTTTGAAAATTCATCCCCCATGATGGTGAAAAAGGGGTTGAAAGTTTGTATGCACATCAAATATTTTTTTGAGTGCGGGGCTTGAATCTTTGTATAAGGGCATATTATAAAAATACAAGAAAAGTTATTTCAGCGTTTTTGAAAATTCATCCCCCAAGGTGGTGAAAAAGGTGTTGAAAGTTTGTATGGAGATCAAACATTTTTTTGAGTGCGGGACTTGAATCGTTGTATAAAGGCATATTATTAGAATAAATGAAAAGTAATTTCAGCTTTTTTAAAAATTCATCCCCTAAAAGGTTTAAGAAGGGGTTGAAAGTTGGTAGAGCCGCTCTACTAGAGCTAGGTAGTAGGTTTTATTAAATAGTGGACTTGAAAATATGCTGGGGGTTGAGAGGGATTATATCGAGAACAATTTTATTCAGTTAGAGGCTTGAAACTTCGTAGCCAGGTTGTGTATAATAATTAACAAATGATTAATAGTCCCTACTGCTATCTTTTGCTGCATAATGTTCTAAGCTAATGTAGAATATATAACCACCAATATACAAATCCACGCGTACGAAGTCGCGGGCAACAGCTAGTTATTAATGTATTTATGCTAACTACACAACAGGTCGATACACAAAAGTAATGGATCGAATAAGTAACAGAATATATGTATATTCGGCGGTACTATAATGTATAGTGGTTGCATTGGAAGTGCAGAACAAACCAATAAATAAAACTAATGTTTTTTAAGTAACTCAATTTTTTTTTTAATCCAGGATTTTTATACCTAAGTAAATATTTTTAGTTCACTTGCATTTAACGAAAGATAAGTCTTGTAAAGCCAGCTTTTCTTGTTTTATATAATCTAAAATCTCTAAGGTTTTACATACTTATATTTAGACTGATACTACTTTGCGTGACACATCGAGTGACAAAAGTTCAATCTTAGACGACAGGACTGTAATTGTTTACGATTGTACGCCACGCCGCGACCCGCAATAAAATAACCATGTGCAATGCAATATGTGCATGACATCAACCACAATACATATTTCACAGCTTGACGATGTCAAATAGTCATCACTTCCTGTGATTTCTATATTTCTCTATGTCACGTAGTGCGCAGTCACAATGTGCTGTATTACAAATATTACAATCGTGGAAATGTTTCATTTCGGTTTTGTAAGATTACTTATCTCATTTTGTATGTACAACGGGTACCTACCTACTAACAAGTAAGCACGTACAAAGATAATTCAAGATAAACAAAAGAGAATAAGATAGTTATTCTGCCTATTTTTTTAACATAAAATATGCCTTCTATGCAAGAAACAAATGAGCGTTCAATACTATTTTCTATGGGCAGCACTAGTTTTAAGAAAATCTAATGTTCTGCGGGTCATATCTAGTGAATGTGAATTTGTCTCAGTTGACGCTGACACAGTGAATAGAGAAACGTGCTGCTTACAGTGTTTTTTTTTCTAAGATCACATATTTGACAGTTATGAATTCACCCTTATATATATGACTTTAAGGCTATCAGATCTTAGCTTCATATCTATAAGGGTGAATTCATAACTGTCAAATATGTGATCGTAGAAAAAAAACACTATAGTACGTTTTATACTTATACGGCCCAAGAGTAATGATAAAGTTGTCCTTCATGTAAGTACGTAGGTACTTAAATACTTTGCAGTCTTTGCACATCCATCGTAAATAATTATAAAATATTGTAATTTTATGCGTTAAAATCTTTAAACCATTGATACGTCTCAATTGCTTAGAAAAATGGACCTAATCAAGCCCGGTATCTTTGGGTATGCGGATGACAGCACGGTTACAGAGAGATACTTTTCTAACGCGAGAGCCAGTGTAGGTGACACCGAAACCCTTAGAGAGACCATGGTGGAGCGGTTGAATTTGTCCTTGGATGCCGTGTCCGAATGGGGCGCGGCCAACTTGGTTGGATTCAACGCCACCAAAACACAGGCGTGCCTATTCACCGCAAAACGGAGCCAGTTCACCTTGGCTCCCACTTTCCAGAATGTGTCCCTTCCCGTGACCAACCATCTTGAGCTTCTTGGTCTAAGTCTAAAACCCAACCTAAACTTCGGGTCGACTATTGAGTCCAGGGCTAAAACTGCTGCCAAGAAACTTGGTGCCCTATTTAAGGTGAGGCGGTACTTCACGCCGAATCAGCTTCTCTCCCTATACCAAGCACAGGTCCGCTCGTGCATGGAATACTGCTGCCACCTTTGGGACGGTTCCGTCAAGTATCAGCTGGCGGCCCTAGACTCAATAGAGCGCCGGGCTCATAGACTTTTAGGCGATGACCCAGCTGTCAAATCAAAGTTACAGAGCCTCGATCATCGCCGACGAGTCGCATGTCTATCGGTGTTCTATCGGATACATTCTGGAGAGTGCGCATAAGAGCTGCATGACCTGATCCCACCTTCCCCTTTCCATCATCGGACGTCCAGGCGCGGGGAGCGAATGTACCCGTTCGTGGTTAAAATCCCATTTGTCCGCACAAAACGATTTGCCTCGTCTTTTTTGGTAAGGACGGCTAAGGAGTGGAATGCGCTCCCGTCATCCGTATTCCCTGAGAAATATGACCTCGGTCTCTTTAAAGCTAGAGTGAATAGGCTATTACTGAACCCTTGAGCTCCATCTTAGGCTCTGTCTTCACTTTCCATCAGGTGTGTCTAGAGCCAATCGCCGATCAGTTTATCATAAAAAAAAATAAAAAAAAATTGGGGAAATTTTACCATATGGAACTTTTATAATCTCTCGGGGAGCAATGCCTTATTATTGCCTTATTATGTCATTGTAGCGTGCGTGGAATCGCCATGACACGGCATTTCATGAGTGACATACATAAGTATATAGGTACTTACGCGTCAAATACGGGAATGTTATCATTCCTTTCTTATTTACATATCAGTTTTAACACAATGAATGTAATCGTTGAGCACAAATATATTCATAATAATAACTGTTTAAAAAAAGTTATCTTTTTTAAAGGAATGTATAATTAAAATGTAAGTTAACGCATTTATAAAATCAAAGTTTTCAAGTAAAAGGCCAAGATACCTTAATGTTATAGGTACCTATATTATTTAAAACCGTTTTGGAATACCATAATAAATGGTACGTACGACAGAAAATATGTCTTAATTTCAAAAGACGTACTTTTGTGTCTTTAGTGTGGCGCAAACATCATTAGCATAATGCAACATTGGGACAAACGGGAAGCTTTTGATTACATTCCCGGTTGCCACTGTGAATGTAAATAGTCTGCAAACACAGCTTGCTGAAGTGGCAATGGCACCGCGTCAAGGAAAGTTCAGAATTTCACATCGTTATCATTAATGAAATGTGGACAAACGGGAGAGCTGCATTTGTTCCTGTTAACTTTAGGATAGTATTATAAATAGTATGTAAGACGCAGTGGACTTTATGGTTAAACTTAAAACTAATCACAATAGTAAAGCAATAGGTATGTAAAAAACCGGCCAAGCACCATCAACAAAAAATAGAGCAAAACAAGCAAAAACAAACAAGCAAAAAAACGGTCACCCATCCAAGTACTGACCCCGCCCGACGTTGCTACTTCGCTCATAAATCACGTTTGTTGTATGGGAGCACCACTTAAATCATTATTTTATTCTGTTTTAGTATTTGTTGTTATAGCGGCAACAGAAATACATCATCTGTGAAAATTTTAACTATCTAGCAGCTATCACGGTTCGTGAGATACAGCCTGGTGACAGACGGACGGACGGACAGCGGAGTCTTAGTAATAGGGTCCCGTTTTTACCCTTTGAGTACGGAACCCTAAAAAGCAGCTCTCATAGTCATGACAAACGCGTCGCATCCGTGGAATGTATTGTCGTGTTAAGTGGTCGAAAGGGTTAAGACATTTAATAAGGTAATTCATTATTTTGTAATGTTAAAAATATCCTTATTTATGAAATATGCATTAATTTTATATGAATAAGTATCCCCTAAAATGATCTCTTTAGAATGGAATAACATAAAACATAATGATCTATTAATTTTTTTTGAATGCCGATAATTAATAATTGTATACCTACATACCTATAATTAGTCTGTAACGTATTTGTTATATGGGTCTTGTTGCATGATTTAAATTTTAAAATAAATAAATAAACTATTTGTAAGCTAAATGTAATTTTAATCGGCTCAGCCATTTTTTGCGTTATTATGATTTTGCAAAAAAAAACATATTAATTACTATGCCAATAAAATACACAATTACAACAATTTACAGTAACTGTCCTTTTCCCTTCAAATATTTATACCGCATACTTCAATCATTCCAAAACATATACTAACTCAAGTAGTAATAAGGTTAAAAATCGGCTACGTTTCTGTTGCCCTAAAACCTACGTTTTTACTTAATGTGGCATCACGAAATTGTAGTTCATATCATATTAGCATAGAGTCGAGAATAGTTAGAAGCGTTATGTGAGTACCTACCGTAAATTCCCCACTCATATCAAACGCCTACTGATACAATCTTCCCATTCAGTTAATGCCGCTGCCGTATCATCATTCTAAGTTTAATGAAGAACTTCCTTCCATAGCGAGTAAGCAGCGAATAAAGTTTTCTGTTTCACGTAAAAGTTGTGTGTCTATTTGATCGATAGAGCGACAAATGTGAACACATGGACAGACGCCCTAGTTTCAAACACTTAGTCACTAAGGGGTCTACTAGCCTCATTAATTTATGTGATTAGGTACTAATGAAAGCTATTGAATTACGATGGATTAAAATGTTTAAGTATATCATATTCCTAATAAAGTATATGTATTTTTCATATAGATGAAACACAATCATAAAAATACAGTGAAACCGGGATCTCTAATTAGGACATCGATGGGCGAGAAAATTTGTCACACTTAAAGAGGTGCTTATTCCACTTACCCAGGGTCTCAGTTAGCCGGATATAAATAAATGCCTGTCTCATTTACAGAGGATTCCATTAATAGAGGTGAGGATAGTACCTAAGTTGTTTCAGTTATTGAGACGGTTAAGAAGTTATATTATGTAAACATATCGTCGGTATACTTCCAAAACATGAAAACTGACAAAATGGTCAAAAATGAGTTATATATACAGTTTTGTTCAAATTTTGTTGTTTTAAATATATATGTGGCATTTTTTAATTTATTGTTATTATTTAGAAAGTTATAGAGTGTAAAAACGTAATAACAGACAAGAAATAAAATATAATGTGCACGTAAAAAATAATAAGGGTACTTAAAACTACATATTTCATAAAACTGGTCACGTAAAATATATAAAGTAACCTTTACATTTTTTGCCTGAATGTAAATACCTATGTAATTAAGAACCTAGTTACAGCATCTGGTAAAACACTATAACATTATTTATCACTATTTACTTAAGTACACATTTCTTTAAAAACATTGTGTAGTTTACAACTAGATAATATAGGTAATAAGTTCACTTAAAACTGATTAAAATATGCTCGTTAATTGCAAAAAAAACAGTAATATACATTTTTTACAGTTATTTAATTAACAAGGAGTGTATTGCACCCATATTTCTTCACTAAAGGAGGGAAAAGTCAAAAATTGCAAGAATAATTCACTTATAACTCTTTACCTGTACCTCCGGATCTCCCTCCGAATCAAGGACTAGTGCCACTGATAACGCCAGAGGAAGTCGAGGCGGCCCTTCGGAGCCGACGGAATCGCTATAGAGGCGTGGAAGTCGATGGGCTCTCGGGGTGTGAGCATACTCACGGATATTTATAACCGCATACTCCTCACCGGGAAGATACCCAACCAGTGGAGGCTGAGTATCATTACTCCAGTTTTCAAAGGTAAGGGCTCGGTGCGGGAGTGTAGCAAGTATCGCGGTATAAAGGTTATGTCTCACACCATGAAGCTCTTTGAGCGCATAATCCATGCTCGGCTCCGACAGGAGTGTACAGTCTCGGGATGTCAGTATGGGTTTCGGCCAGGGTGCGGAACGATGGACCCTGTATTTGCTCTGAGGATCCTCATGGAGGGATACAGAGCAAAGAACACGCCTCTACATTTCCTGTTTCTGGATATGGAAAAGGCCTTTGACTGTGTCCCTCGTGAGATGATCTGGTGGGCGCTGCGGTCCAAGGCTGTACCTGAGACCTATATTGACACTATCCGGGACATGTACCGCGATTCCGATTCAATAGTCAGGACCGCTGTTGGTGACACCAACCCCTTTTCTGTCACCGTTGGAGTACATCAGGGCTCTGTGCTCAGCCCGTTTCTGTTTAGCGTGATATTAGACGCCCTGTCAGCCAGCATCCGAGACTACCATGAGCAGCCACCGTGGCTATTCATGTATGCTGATGATATCGCGCTGACAGACTCTGATAAGGGCCGACTTGTCCAGCGGGTGAACAGATGGAGGGGGTCGCTAGAGAACGGCGGTCTTAAACTAAATGTGGCGAAGACAGAGTACATGGCCTGCAATAGTACAGATCCTCTACCCGTCCGCATAGGCGGGGACATGGTCAAGCGCACGGATCAAGTTAAGTACCTAGGATCTGTACTTAGCACTACCGGGGACATCGACAGCGACGTCAAAGCCCGAATATCCGCTGCCTGGGTCAAATGGCGGGAGATGACTGGGGTTATTTGTGACTCCAAAATGCCGATTAAATTGAAGGGACAGGTCTATAAGACCATCATTAGACCTTCTGTACGGCAGCGAGACTTGGCCTTTACTAGAGCGGCACAAGCAGGAACTGAGTGTCACGGAAATGAAGATGCTGCGGTGGATGTGCGGAGTTTCACGCAAGGATCGCGTCCGAAACGCCCACATCCGGGGTAGTCTTGGCGTCCGTGACATCGCTGACAAACTGCAAGAGTGCCGCCTTCGTTGGTATGGCCACGTCTCGCGCAGACCGGCAAGTTACGTGGGTAACAAATGCCTGGCCATGCCGCCTCCTCCCGGTACGGGAAGAAAAGGCCGGCCCAGGAAGCGATGGCTTGATGTCGTTAAGGAGGACATGCGTGCCAACGGACTCACCACCAGGGACGCCGAAGATCGGGCAAAGTGGACACGAAGGAGTCGGTAGGCGGATCCCGGGTCCTCGCGCCCCGCGCGGGGGCACAGCTGGGATTGACGCCAGGATGATGATGATGAACTCTTTACCTGTAAATAGTAACACGATGCATGTAATTTATTACTTCTTATTGCTACGTTAGTTTTTACAATTTGCTTATAATCCCGGGTAAAAGGATATTTATTATCTTTCTCATTATTTTCAATTATATAAATATACATTTTTTTTACGTTATACATTAATGTTACTCCATTTTGTATACAGGCAAAACATGATAACTAACACATCCCATTTATTTATCGGCCAATATTTTACATTTTTTCAAATTGAAAATATAAATTTTACCAATTTAAGGCAATTTTAACATCTCAAAAATGTCATATCTAGAATTAAATTAGTAAAAATGCGTTTCTAAATTCACACATTTAACCCTTAATCAAATAACGGAAATTATTTCCCACTTCGTTCTAATTTACGAAATATTTTTTATCTTTTTAATGGCAGCACTCAGCGATACCAACCATACAGATTTAAAATCTTAGTAACATTTTGAATTTGAAAAATGGCTACACTTTTCTAATGGCCGCCATTTGTGACCATATGTCAAAGTCAATGTCAATTGTCGTGATTTTTTTTGCAATAACAACAATTTTTTTGGTGTTTTGAGCTTAAGTGCGTAAAAAAATCTAGCAAATACATACACTGAATACTATCATAAACTAGACTTATTTTCCCTGTGTTTTGCTTGAAAATAATTGTGATAACGATATGAATTAAAGCGTCGGTCTCTTTAAAGCTAGCTAGAGTGAATAGGCTATTACTGAACCGGTGAGCTCCATCTTAGGCTCTGTCTTCACTCTCCATCAGGTGTGTCTAGAGCCAATCGCCGATCAGTTTATCATAAAAAAAAAGAATTAGCCAAGATTTTAAGGTTTGAGTAAGTGGGATATTATTTCCCATTGTTTGTTCCTGAACTTACGATTTACAAAAAAATTGGTAGGTTTTATCAAGTGGGAAATTATTTCCCAGTGTTTGTTCTATACCTAAATTTTAATTTGTTTTCATATATAAAAATATATGCCCATTTGTCTGTTACACAAAAAAAATTCGGAGTCTTCTTTTTTCTTTTATTTATTTCTTAGACTTTTCAAGATAACGTTAAAAAATCATACTTGAATTCCAAGCAAAGCCGGGGGGAGCTACTAACTAGTAAAAAGTTCGTAACCGTATCGGACAATGGGAAACTATTTCCCACTTATTCAAAATTTTGCTATTCCATAACGGATAACGGGAAATTATTTCCCACCGCAAAACCCCGGGGTTTCCCTCCCACTTAATTTTTTAAAATTTATTTTTTCGTAATCTACGCACCCAATTTGAGCACCTAAAAACCATTCTTAGTTTTCAAAAATCTCATAAAAAGTGTTCCGTTTGATTAAGGGTTAAGGGTCAAAGTTTCAACTCGCGTTTTCTCGAAACTATGTTTCAGTTAGTTATCATGTTTTAGAAGTATACCGACGATATTATGTATTTCCCATTGTCGTCATTGGTAAAAGGTTAAAAAAAACGGACAAGTGCGAGTCGGACTCGCCCACCGAGGGTTCCGTACTTTTTAGTATTTGTTGTTATAGCGGCAACAGAAATACATCATCTGTGAAAATTTCAACTGTTTAGCTATCACGGTTCATAAGATACAGCCTGGTGACAAACAGATACACGGACAGTGGAGTCTTAGTAATAGGGTCCCGTTTTTACGCTTTTGGTAGGGACCCTAAAAACAACTATCATCACTGGTTTTTAAACATTTTCGTAACAATTAAGAACAACCCAAAATAATAGACAACATTTCATATTTTTCATATGACTGATATCGAAAATTATTTTGGGCTCAGTTGTTCAGAAAATGTAAAAAGCTATGTTTAGAGCTTTACAAACATAGGTACAGTATTTTTTAAGAAAATAAAAAGAAATTAGTTAAAGCATAATAACTGCATTGGAGTTGGACGCTGATGCAGTTCGCCTTTTGTACGGTAAGTTTTTTTGTGTTGTTTGTTTTATTCATACGCTACACAGTATTAAAGAAAAAATAGAACGTATACACTTTATATCAAAACTACATCTAAATGATGGAATTTAGTTATCATTCGCAGTCATTTCGCTCGGACCAGCAATGTATTATCGCGAGCGAGACGCGCCGGCGAATGAGGGCAAAGTTACATAATTTAGATATCATTTTGATGTCAACGTAAGTTCGAATTGGCCTCTTGGTGACCCTTTATGAACTGACCTGGAAGAATTTTTCACGGCCGGATTCGCTTTTACCCAGAGACGGTCCCGAAGGAGGTTATCTGTGAATTCCAGATCCGCATTTGTATAGTAAACTCCCTGAAAAGTTAAAAAACCGGCCAAGTGCGAGTCGGACTCGCGCACGGAGGGTTCCGCACCATCAACAAAAAATAGAGCAAGACAAGCAAAAAAACGGTCACCCATCCAAGTACTGACCCCGCCCGACGTTGCTTAACTTCGGTCAAAAATTACGTTTGTTGTATGGGAGCCCCACTTAAATCTTTATTTTATTCTGTTTTTAGTATTTGTTGTTTTAGCGGCATCGGCATCAGAAATACATCATCTGTGAAACATTCAACTGTCTAGCTATCACGGTTCGTGAGATACAGCCTGGTGACAGACGGACGGACGGACGGACAGCGGAGTCTTAGTAATAGGGTCCCATTTTTAACCCTTTGGGTACGGAACCTTAAAAAAAGGTCTGAATTTGTTGATAGTGTCTTTAATGCTAACCGGGTGCAAATTTTGCGATATTTTGCTTTGTTTTGTAAGTCTACGTAGCTTATTTAAAATAAATAGGTACTCGTACCGTACTCGTGCAGACTACACCAGCATTTAATTTTATAAAATTCGAGTGAGACAAAGCATTTCAAAGTGCGGATTGTAGGTTTGGTTGTTTGGTTGTGTGGGTGTACGAAAGATTGGGCGAATGGGTGTTTGTTCAATGGGTACTTGGATGTATAGTGTGTACCTATATGTTGTTAATACTTGGACAGTCGCGTCTCAGGGCCCGATTCGGATTTTGTAATAGACATCTATTAGTTATCTTTTAGACATCGCCAAGATACGATAACGATATGTTTAAAATCTAACCTGTCAAATTTGACATTTCCGCGATTCTGGAGATACTCTTGAACGATTTCCACAAGATATTACTTAGAGATCTAATTCACATATAATAGATATCTAACACGATCTATCGTAAAAGTGACATTGGTTGCCAGAATTGCGCTGCAAAAGAGAACTAGTTGAAATCTAAACTATAACGTATCTAGAATGGATCTAGTACGTGTCGTCTCTTGTGAATATCTTGAAGTTCGAATACGGCAGTCAGTTTCAAACACTATTAGTCGCTATCCGTTCATGCACACCATAGTATAGTGTAGTTTTTGTGAAATCCTATCCTACTTACACAAAGAAAATTCTATTGTAGCGCTTACCTACTTACACGAAATTTCTATGTTTCCCAAAACTAGGTATCGTGCGATGGTATCTCACTAGTCTAATATGCGAACAAATTGAGTCTACCTGCAATTAGCGGTAGAGTTAATAGTCGAAATCGTCAAGTGGATTACTCAGGCAATTTAGACCAATTATGCTACACGCTCACTGCGGTATCGTTCGTTTTATTAAGTTGCTTCCAAGCCGCAAGTTAAGAGGTATATTTAGGATACAAGCGCACGCTGAAATTTTTAAAAGAAGTAGCTTAAATTACAAATATAAAAGTGGACTGGATAAAAGTATGATTAGCTTTGAACAGCTAAAAATACACTCCAAAATGAAAACTTAAGATAATGATATATGTATGTATGTACTAATTTATATGGCGTAGAAATGTGACGTCTCCATCGGCACGACTTAGAAAAAAAAAACTCGTATCTTGCTCTGTCAATCAAAAGAAAAATGTGGTATCTATGTATGGGACGCATACAGAGTTACTGCCTTTCAGCTTTGAGTAGCATTAGCAGTGCGAGATATATTATACATGATTTTTTAAACTTATCCCTATATTGAATTTCATTTCTGGTTTTTATTGTTTTATAATGGAGTTGGCATGGTCACAAAAATCAGTACATTTGAGTACTTAGCTATTTACGTCAACGTATCAGGCGAACCACTGTGAAACAATTTAATCTTAATTAATAAATAATTCTATTGTAGAACATTTAATTATATTGTAGAACATATAATTTCGTTTTATACCACGCACGTGTACATTTAAATATTATTATGTGTATGATTCATGTTTTAGCTACAACTCACACTTTACAAAATAGCGGCATGCGTACTTTTATGACGTCAGGTTATTTAAAACGCGGAGACTATTATAAATTTCATATTAAAAATTTAAATATATACAGTGTGGAAAGATATTAAGTCGGGCCCTGGAGGGAAACTACCTTAAATCCTTAAGCTGGCTCATTTTACTTAAAGGAGACATTCCTTTATTTTTAAAAAGAAACAAAACTGCATTCAAAGATTTTCTAAAACTCGTTTGCCTCGCCCGGGACTCGAACCGACTAAAAATTCCAAAAAATAAAAACTCGCAGTTTTATTCTACTAGTCTAATGTACAGTACAGTTAATGTTAATGATAACATTTCTCCAAGAAACATTAGGTCTTTAACTCGTCTGTCGTACAAAAAATCCATAAAATATAAGTAGTCAAGATTTTTTTAGACAAGCCAAATTGAAGAAAAAAAGAAAAATACTTTGAATGCAGTTTTGTTTCTTTTTAAAAATAAAGGAATGTCTCCAAGTAAAATGAGCCAGCTTAAGGATTTAAGGTAGTTTCCCTCCAGGGCCCGACTTCTCTTTCCACACTGTATATATATATAGGTATGCGTATTTTTGATGCTCTGTATGTTTAAATTGTGTACGACATTTTTTAATCTCCTCTTTGTTTTTTGTTATTTGCTATCCATTTATTCAAATGATGTTGTAAACATTTGTGTCATCAACCCAAATCTTTGATTCGCCGTTTTTGCTCCGAACTCCGAACGCGTTGATTATAGGATTATCAACGTAAGACTTACTTTTTTAGGGTTCCCTTCTTTCCCTAGTCAACTAGAAACCCTTAGAGTTTCGCCATGGCTCTGTCCGTCCGTGGCTTTGCTCCGTGATCGTTACACACTGCGATTGGGCATAGATATATAAATAAATCATGACAACAAAATGATAAAAGAAAACTTAGAAAAAAAACAACGGGTTGCACATAGGGAGTGCCGGCAGAAGTGAAAACTCAATGACTAGTGCAAAATGCACTATGTATAATTGAGGTTAACACCATCTAGCGTTAGCGTTAATTACTTGAAACCCCTAAGCACATCACTGTTAGTACTCGAGTTATATTAATACCAGTTAGAGCGAAACTCACTAGATGGCATTGAGTTTTTCTTTATTGATTTAAATGCCATCTAAATGAGTGGCCATCTAAATCTTACGGTCACGTGATCGCCTTACGCTGTCTCGAGTTTAACATTTTTTCCCCACATCAAAAAGTGCACAGCGCCGCTAAAGAAGTTTTCACTTCAAAAATTGGAGTGTAACATGCATGCAAATACCAAATATCGACATTGCAAAACCATTAGCATAGTATGTTGTAAAATAGCAATCATACAATCCCATATCACCATTATATAGTAAAAGCTTTTATAATTAGCATTAATAGTGGCGAAAAATTGGCCTTTTACGCGTGTCGAGTGGGCGGGTGCTATTTCTCTATATTAATCATATGGAACCCGTAATTATGGCTTCATTGGTTGACTTGGTTGACGTATAACAAGGTTACGTTTTTATTACAGTTGCTCAAAAGTGAATAAGAATAAGAATAAATTCGTTTATTCATGGCAAACTAAAACTACATTTCATTTAATTTCAGTTCATTTCAAAAGTGGTGCTTAATGTTTAGTGTGCGAAGACTTCGTTTTTGGAAAATAGTAGGTATTTTTAACTTTTCATTTTATTTTTCTCGTACTAATCTGTAACACCAAAGTGGTAATATTATGTTCACATTTTACTTGATACGATACCTACTAAAACAATTGTACATGATTAAAAGTACATATACAATCAGGAAACGTGAGCATGACTAACAGGAGTATTCTGATTTTATTCTAGGTTCATCATCATCCTGGCGTCAATCCCAGCTGTGCCCCCGCGCGGGGCGCGAGGACCCGGGGCCCGCCTTCCAACTCCTTCGTGTCCACTTTGCCCGATCTTCGGCGTCCCTGGTGGTGAGTCCGTTGGCACGCATGTCCTCCTTAACGACATCAAGCCATCGCTTCCTGGGCCGGCCTTTTCTTCCCGTACCGGGAGGAGGCGGCATGGCCAGGCATTTGTTACCCACGTAACTTGCCGGTCTGCGCGAGACGTGGCCAACGACGGCGGCACTCTTGCAGTTTGTCAGCGATGTCACGGACGCCAAGACTACCCCAAATGTGGGCGTTTCGGACGCGATCCTTGCGTGAAACTCCGCACATTCACCGCAGCATCTTCATTTCCGTGACACGCAGTTCCTGCTTGTGCCGCTCTAGTAAAGGCCAAGTCTCGCTGCCGTACAGAAGGGCAGGTCTAATGATGGTCTTATAGACCTGTCCCTTCAATTTAATCGGCATTTCGGGGTCACAAATAACCCCAGTCATCTCCCGCCATTTGACCCAGGCAGCGGATATGCGGGCTTTGACGTCTGATTTTATTCTAGGCATTGATATAGTATAAAGAACTGGATACCCTATCAGCCGCCAAAAATGGCCCCACAAAAGTAATGTCAAAACAGATCATGCATTACTTTTTCGTTTAGTCTTGTTTGAAACGCTCAAATGTGAAGTTGTCAACAATTACGAAATGTGCCGTTAAAATATGTAAAAATAACAATGATATAACAAGGAAAAAGGATGGAATGTATTTCTTTCGGTTAGTTCTTTGGATAGCATTACATAATTTATGTAATCTGGTGGTAATTTTATGGTTTTGAATAATTTAATTTGTTAGTACCAAAGAAGGGATGTCAAGGAACAAAAATCTAATGAGTCGATGTGAGGTCAATATTTTTTTATATTTTTATATGGAATTCATAAGGAATAATATTATGTTTAAATTCAAGATTTCCAAGAAAACCTATGCGACGTGCAAAGTGGACTGCTATTTAATTATAGCAAGAGATAGGGGTGATGAAGTTTTAAACAAGGCAAAACGGCACTTGTGTGTTCGGCCCATTTCCCTGTTTCCGACATATACACTGTTATATACACTCATAATTATTTTGCTTACCAGGTAAAACTAAAATGTAGGTGAAGCATTGACAGCAATATTACTGTATAAAAATTCGAATAATAGTAAAAACATTGTCATTCGTAATTTACTCTTTAACATAGATCTAATAACATTCTAATTCTAAATCTTTTAGTGTGTAAGTTTGTGCAGTGTATTTTGGTTGAATAAACTGTTTGGGTTGAATTCAAGAGTTTTCTTCAAAACTCCAACGGAGGCTGCCTTATAACAACACCACCAATAAGGGCTTATATCGACTAACTGTAAATGCTAAACCTGTCTGAACACAGTGATAACCACAGGATTTTTTTTATAAACTATAGGTAGACTTTATAAAAAAAATCCAATCAGTACCTAAATGTCCCCGTGCACCCGTGCTATGAGTAAATGTAGATCTTAAATACACAGTTATTTAATAAGTAGAATTTATTTCAAGGAAATTAGTATTTAAAGACGTATACTTACGAATTAAAAATTTAATTTGTTTGAATTTGAACCACGAATTAATTTTATTTGAGCTCCCGGTTAAATTAAATTTGTTTTATTTATTACTTCAATTGGTTTTCCTGTACAGTAATACATATTAAAGTGTACCAAAGTGACTCCATTCGTTCATTATTCTCGTTTGACGTTGTTTGACGTAAATACGTTACGTTTAGTGCCATCGGACTAAATTTTTTAACAGTGTTGGTACTTATGTTTGCAAATTTGACATTTAATGCTTACGACATTAAGCTCTTTTCTGTACGAAACATTTATCTTGACTCAAAATTTGCGTAAGCGTTTTTATCATCAATGCAAATGGTGCGAAACGTCATTGGGATCCACATTTCTTGACGTTTTTGTTCTGCTTTGTGTGTCTATTTCTTTTATATTAAGTCAGTGATTCTAGGTTATCTTGTGATTTAATGTTTTCTTTACCAACCCATAATAATCTATTTATCATGCACCCAACTTTTACACATGAACTAGGACTAGTTTGAAGAGTCAAGTTATTTTAAAATGTACCTATCCAAAGTTAGACAACTTTCCGCGAACAGAGTGTAGTTTGGTGTTCGAGAAGCACTGACTTAATATAAAAGAAATAGACACACAAAGCAGAACAAAAACGTCAAGAAATGTGGATCCCAATGACGTTTCGCACCATTTGCATTGATGATAAAAACGCTTACGCAAATTTTGAGTCAAGATAAATGTTTCGTACAGAAAAGAGCTTAATGTCGTAAGCATTAAATGTCAAATTTGCAAACATAAGTACCAACACTGTTAAAAAATTTAGTCCGATGGCACTAAACGTAACGTATTTACGTCAAACAACGTCAAACGAGAATAATGAACGAATGGAGTCACTTTGGTACACTTTAATATGTATTACTGTACAGGAAAACCAATTGAAGTAATAAATAAAACAAATTTAATTTAACCGGGAGCTCAAATAAAATTAATTCGTGGTTCAAATTCAAACAAATTAAATTTTTAATTCGTAAGTATACGTCTTTAAATACTAATTTCCTTGAAATAAATTCTACTTATTAAATAACTGTGTATTTAAGATCTACATTTACTCATAGCACGGGTGCACGGGGACATTTAGGTACTGATTGGATTTTTTTTATAAAGTCTACCTATAGTTTATAAAAAAAATCCTGTGGTTATCACTGTGTTCAGACAGGTTTAGCATTTACAGTTAGTCGATATAAGCCCTTATTGGTGGTGTTGTTATAAGGCAGCCTCCGTTGGAGTTTTGAAGAAAACTCTTGAATTCAACCCAAACAGTTTATTCAACCAAAATACACTGCACAAACTTACACACTAAAAGATTTAGAATTAGAATGTTATTAGATCTATGTTAAAGAGTAAATTACGAATGACAATGTTTTTACTATTATTCGAATTTTTATACAGTAATATTGCTGTCAATGCTTCACCTACATTTTAGTTTTACCTGGTAAGCAAAATAATTATGAGTGTATATAACAGTGTATATGTCGGAAACAGGGAAATGGGCCGAACACACAAGTGCCGTTTTGCCTTGTTTAAAACTTCATCATCCCTATCTCTTGCTATAATTAAATAGCAGTCCACTTTGCACGTCGCATAGGTTTTCTTGGAAATCTTGAATTTAAACATAATATTATTCCTTATGAATTCCATATAAAAATATAAAAAAATATTGACCTCACATCGACTCATTAGATTTTTGTTCCTTGACATCCCTTCTTTGGTACTAACAAATTAAATTATTCAAAACCATAAAATTACCACCAGATTACATAAATTATGTAATGCTATCCAAAGAACTAACCGAAAGAAATACATTCCATCCTTTTTCCTTGTTATATCATTGTTACTTTTACATATTTTAACGGCACATTTCGTAATTGTTGACAACTTCACATTTGAGCGTTTCAAACAAGACTAAACGAAAAAGTAATGCATGATCTGTTTTGACATTACTTTTGTGGGGCCATTTTTGGCGGCTGATAGGGTATCCAGTTCTTTATACTATATCAATGTCGAGAAGTGATTTTGACGTCCTTGTTTCGCTGTTAAACTCTATACAAGAGTATCTGCATGGAAATTAAGTTTTTTTTTTGGTAAACACATGAAATATTTAAAATTTAAAATAGTCTGTTTTCACTGGATAATTATACTTTTTTGCAGATGAAGTAGACATATCTTTGGATCATAATAATATATTAGGTAAGTACATAACACAACATCTGAATTTCATGTAAAGTTACTATGTTACTCGTATTTATATTGGAAATTGGTTAACGATTATCGTTTTTCCAAGTCTACAAATTGCGATGCATTCGACTCAGTCTTTCGGTTCAACAAATATACGTTTAAAACGAATGGGTTTCAACCTTCGTTCACTGGACCGCACAGATGTACCTACACAGATGTCCGCTTTAGAAAAATCTCTAAATATTAGATTTTTTAGTAACAATCAAAGAGGCCTAACCTTTTTCCAATTAATTCGAGTGTATGACCTAAACGAATTAATGTGGCCACCACCATTTGCCGTATTATATTGCCATATTTTCATCGAAAACGTGTATTTTTTTGTCAAATGTAGAATACTTGACTAAACGAATAGTATAAATACCATACCTACCGTTATAAATCAACATGATACCTAGCTCCATATAAGCGCGTATAATTTTTACGCTTTCTACAAGTATCGATAACAGAATGGGAAACGGTTTATACCTACAAATATTACATTTATATTTCATAACTAAGCATTTATGAACGGATCAAACGATCATCACAATGGCGTCGCGTTGGTGCGACAAATGTGTTCAATAATTCAGAAAGCGGCTATTCCATTCGTACCTACTGCTTTTAGATGGAATACATGAATCACGACTGGAAAGCGTTCAATATCCACGAATAGGTAGGCACTAAATAAGCTGATGTCATTGATAGCTTTATTAGCTGCCAAGTCACAAGGCACTGAAAACCTGATAGAGTTAGACCAAGACAAGTCTGTAACGATTTTCATAGTACACGCAATTGCAATGTTATTTATACGTCATAATTTCATAGAAGTTTGACATTTAAAATAACACTTGCACTGCGCGCGTGCTATTAAAATCGTTGCAGACATGTCTTGGCCTAACTCTACATCTTTTTTTTTTTTAATGTTAGAGTGTTTTTAGATTCTCAATTTTAACTATACCATAAATCTGAAGTAAATTATAAAACCTATAAATTTGAAGTAAATTATAAAACCTAAATATGAAAACTTTGTAATAACTTCAATAAACCTGAATATAGGTAGGTACACTAGGTACTTATAAAATGCACCGAAAGGAAAAGTTTTCAACGACTTCAAAAATAAGTATATACATAAAAATTATTGTAAAATTAATACTAACCCACGAAACAATAGTACATTACATACCTAGGGAGGTGAATTCGTAAATGCTCTAGATCGCAGGTGTTGCGATCTGGGGCTTTACAAATTACCGCCCGTGGTTTGTATAAAGTTTTACGTATTGCCTTGGCCAGGAAGTGAGATTTTCTTAAACCCACTAGGGTGACGTAAATGTATTTTTTTTTTCTTTCAAACATGACCATGTCCTTACTCGCCGCTCTGCTTTCTGCGCACTCTGCCCTTTGGGGAAGCAACCGGCGTATAAAATCATAAAATAATTATCAAAATCAGCCCACGCCTTTGATCTTTACATAAGAACAAATGAACAAACAATGTATATGTTTCTCCTGATGAAATTAGCGACTTGATCTAGTTTTACAACATTATCTAAGCAGAGAGCGACACTATCTTTCCCGTGCGCAGTGCACCCTCATCCATAATTCAGTGGCGCACAGTGATCCCCCACTCAATCTGTATCGCGGTAGTTAACGAGATTACTGTGACATTGTACACCTTTCTCTCGGATTTATGTGGGTGAAATCGATTAACTGGCAACAGTTTTACAGGTAAAACATTTTCCTTTTTTTTATTAGTGCTGACCAACAAAATAAAAACGAAATAGTAAATTAAAATCATCCAAATAATGATTCGGTACTGTTCATATCAATAGTGTTTGATCTTTTTTGTCCAGTTCATTTTATCCATGAGGTCGGCATATTTTTTCATTATTTTTCTTAGTACATCATTATAAAGTAAAATCGAATTTAAACTTTTGTGAGACAAACAACAGTTTAATTAATACTGTTCAAAAATAAAGCAAAATATACAATTTACAAAAATATGAAGAAAAACTCTAGAAATACTTTTCAGCCGGTAAATTAATACCGAATAGGCAGGTATAAAATTATTAAGTGTAATATAAGATGTATTAATTACACAGTTCGTACTTATTGTACGTTTGCAAGCGGTCTTTAGAGGGGGTAGAGGAGGGTAAATTTTCAGATTCTGTCAAATTACCTCATTATACACAAAAACACAGTTCATGCACACTACCCCAATTTACTGGGACAGGTCAGTGACCCCTGATGTTTTTTAAAGGTGCTGTTTCGAGTTTAGTATTAACCACTGGCCTCCTTTGAGGAATTCAAACTGTCATTAAGCGTTCTTTTGTGAGAAGACAGAGAAAAAACACTTTTTATGTAGCTTTCCTTGTTTGTTCATGTCAAAGGTATGTCACATATTTAAATATGAATAATCCTAATGCATTTCGTTATTGACTTTTGAACTTTAAATTAAAAAAGACCCACCACACAAAAAAAACTGCGAAATCCATGAAGAAAACTTTTAGACAAAAAATAAGATTGAAATTGCTGGACGACCTAGGTTTCTTGTGATAAATATTATATACTGAAGGATCAGGGTGTATTAAAGGATTTACCACAGGGTCCCGGAGGGATAGATGCTTTCAATAATTCACGAGCGGGACAGTTCCAAACCTGCTTTGATATTTCTAACATCTGAGCTTACACTGATTTAGAAGGAGTTTAAATAAACCATTTTCTCTTATTTTGTACTTTTAAACATACAGTATTCGTGTACGTCATTATGTACATATTTAGGTACACCTATGATGTATTAACTACCTTCTGTCTGCATCATCAGATCAGCTCGTTATTGCATTCTTATTGGAATTACGGAAGTACTCCAAATGTCAACTGAATCAGAATTCAGGATGTGGTTCAAATTTAAGTTGCAATATTTGAATTAAATACAAACCAAGAAACAAAAATATACACAGTAAAGCTAAATAAAAGTGTGAAAAAACCTGCTCATTGTTCTTTGCAGTAATTACACACTAAAAAGCTAGTCGTGGAAATCGAGTGTTAATTCATCGAGCATTCACGAATTGTTTCGTACCAGTAGGTATCACTACTTTAGCTATATCTTATTGTTCGCATACGGCTGCTACTCTTGCAAGCACTTTGAACCTGCGTTTTAATTACTGATGCCAATCTGCTTTTAGCTTGTCGCGGCACTTTGTCTGGCGTTTAGGCAGACATCAAAGAACGTGTCAAAGCAACGAGATGAAGTTGCGGGCTTTTTGCCTGCCATCTGGTAAAAACGTACGGAATGAAGCACGATGCTGTAAATGCCATGCTGCGTGTGGATTACGCAAATAGAAAATGTAAATTGTGTAGGCCCAGATTGCACTTCTAACCAATGTACCTAATGTTTTGCGAAATATGTTGATATTTTACTGATGTGAAATCGTCAAACTCGTTGGGGGCATTAATATTTATAACAGCTTGGGACCTGAAATAAACGAGGCTGCTACTTATGAGCTGTTTGTTAAAATGTTATAGGCATATTTAATTGACCAGGCTTCCTAAGTAACAGTATGTGAATTATAGCAAATGCAATATAAAAGAATTCGTTTCATTGGTACTAATGAGGTAATACACCCATAACCCATAATTATTATTATATTATTGTGTGGTTTTATTGTGTACTTGTTATTTTGTACTGTAGTGTTATTTTAGTTCCATTTTTATTATAATAATGTTTGAAATATGTTGATTGTAACATTAAACATTTTGAATTGGATTGTATTGAAAAGAGATATTTCACTGGTAATAGTCAGATCACTGTGCACCGAAAGACATTTTTTGTGAGTCTGCTATACAACAAGAAAACATACAATTAGAAAGTAAGTAAGTATCCTTTGGTTTTAAAATGCACGAATAGAAGCAGATAGTCCCAATTTGTCAACTGAATCCTGTAGCCATTTATGTTTGGACTATAATAAAAAGCCGAAAGGCCGGACAAAGGCATTCAGTACGGTGACAATGATCGATGGACTTATTAGGATGATATTCAGTTTCTAAGAAAATCCCTATAACATCTACATATATGACACCGTTGCCTTGGCCTTCCAATGATTACAATAGAAAAAGAATTATTATCCTCACTCGTAGCAAAAAAACTTTATGGTGCAAGGAGTTCAGATCCTTTACCGAAAGCAGCTCGCTTAGCTCTGAGCGGACGGACGTGTATACTCGGGATTATTATTTAGAATAGAATAGAATAGAAGATGCTTTATTCAAAAACGCTTAATTTAAACTTAACTAATAACAACACTGACATAGATTGGTTATAAGGGCCCGGCCACATGTCAGCGGTGCGGCGCCGCCGCCGCCGCGCGGCGCGGCACCGCAGAAATCTGCGGCACCGCAAACCGCTCTGCGGCGACGCCCGCCGCAACGCAAAATTTTGCGGTGCCGCGCTGCGGCGCCGCAAAGCGGTGCGCGGCGCCGCGCGCGGTGCCGCAAAGCGGTGAGTTTCGCCGCGCGCGGTGCCGCCGAGCGGCGTGCGGCGCCGCAGATTTCTGCGGTGCCGCGCCGGTATTTTCTTTTGAAATGATTTGCATCTTCATTCATTATACGAAGATATGGGTTCACCCAAAATTTTCTTTCCAATTGTTTTTTTATTTCTGCGCCTTCTTAATAGCGCTGGCAGTACACCGAGAAATTCAGTAAAATGCTGCAAATGATGTTAAAGGTATGAAAATCTGTACGATTGATATTTAGGACATTTGAAACAATTTGACCCGAAGCACCATTAAATAAAAAAAAACGAGATGAGTTATCTTTTTTTTGTATGGAATTTAAAAAAAACTGTTTTGAAACCTATCGTGTGTGGTATTAAACGAAAGGGCTTTCTGAGCCGATTCCAAAAATATCATATCATTACATTTCAGTCATTTTTTTTAATTATAATAAAAATAATTTTCAAAACATACCAAGTTTGGGCTTCTCCAGATACAATACCGTTCAATATTTTTATGTAAAATATACCTCAAATTATACCTAATATCCTCATATCTAACCCTAAGAACGCAATTTTGAAATAGTATTTTATGCAACCGTTGTTTAAGAGGGGTCAAAAAAGGCGAGTGGCGTGAGTAAGACGCCACGAGTATTTTTTGACTCCGTTAAACAACGTTGCATACAATACTTTTTCTACGACCAAGCACTTACTTTGAAAAAAATTGTAAATTTAACAAATATTTTTCATTCAACAAAAATAATACTTTAAACAAGTGGAATCATATAGGACATATTTGTAGGTAAACAAACCAAAAGTATACAGCTAAGATACGCGACCCGGCCACCGCGCCCCGCGCCCCACGGCCGTATGGTCAGCGACACCTTCTAGCTAGTAAGTCTAGTAACTCATGAGGCCCTGGTACTTGCTCTTAGTTAAATTACAATTTTGGATAGTTTTTTTTCTCGATTTTGGCCACAGTAGCCTATGGAGACTAACAAGCAACGCTAAGCGGTGTTCGTAGTCTATGGATCTTGCTATATTACGGGTGTCACATGCGCGTTCTGACTTCTGAAGGAATTTTATTGTTTCTACTATAGAACCTAATGAATATTTTGTAAATTGGCAGCAATGCACTTAGTACTAGATCTGAGTACTCATCTGTCAGAGATGACAATTAAAATTAGGTTGGCAACAATGTATTTCATACAATATTTTTTAAGTGGTGATTACACGAAGTATCGTAAAAGTACCAAAAAGATACTGCGTGTATGCACAAATACTTTTTTGGGGAATAGACTAAAGACTTGTCTTGACAACTATAACATAGGGGTTTAAAGGTATGTGTACGACCTTTTAAATGACAAATAAAGGTACAGGAGTAGAAAAAATTAAAACAAATATACTAAATGTAAATATTTTCAAAATTGCTTTATTAGAATTAGATATTTATTTATTTATTTAATCTTTATTGCACAAATGAAAATACAAACGTACAAAAGGCGGACTTAATGCTAAAATGCATTCTCTACCAGTCAACCTTCGGGCAAATCAGATGACTTGTAGGCGGTGCAATATCATGTTATAATTACAAAACAAAGTAGGTACCTACTTTTACACAACTATAGGTGAACCAGGATCTATTGAGGTTGCGCCATGTTGCGGAATTTCACTGGAACTAATTTTTTCATACTACACTGAATTGTCACCCTATACATGAGAATAACAGCGCCCTCTTGACAATTATCATATATTACTGGTCAGGCTATAAACAAATGACGACCGGTCTGGCCTAGTGGGTAGTGACCCTGCCTGCTAAGCCGATGGTCCTGGGTTCGAATCCCGGTAAGGGCATTTATTTGTGTGATGAACACTAATATTTGTTCCGGAGTCATGGATGTTTTCTATGTATATAAGTATGTATTTATCTATATACGTATGTATATCGTCGCCTAGCACCCATAGTACAAGCTTTGCTTAGTTTGGGGCTAGGTTGATCTGTGTAAGATGTCCCCCAATATTAAAAAAAAAAAAAAAAATACAATGAATATAAATAATAAATAGATATGGATATGAGGATATTAGGTATAATTTGAGGTATATTTAACAAAAAAAAATTAACGGTATTGTATCTGGAGAAAGACAAACTTGGTATGTTTTGAAAAATATTCTATTTATAATTAAAAAAAAATGACTCAAATGTAATGACGTGATATATTTTTGGAATCAGCTCAGAAATCCGTTTCGTTTAATACTACACACGATAGGTGTCTAAACAATTTTTTTTAAATTTCATACAAAAAAAAGATGACGTCATAACTCCTCTGGTTTTTTTTTATTTGTTGGTGCTTCGGGTCAAATTGTTTCAAATGTCCTAAAGACCAATCGTACCGATTTTCATACCTTTAACACCATTTGCAGCGTTTTTTGGCGAACCGCTATCGCTATAACAACAGCAAGAGCAGAACACGTGTGAAGGGATCCATGTCTGATTAAACAACTGGTAGTCGAATTTTATTCTTTACTATGCAGCGTGGCATCGCACGCGGCGCCGCACGCCGCTTGGCGGCACCGCGCGCGGCGAAACTCACCGCTTTGCGGCACCGCGCGCGGCGCCGCGCACCGCTTTGCGGCGCCGCAGCGCGGCACCGCAAAATTTTGCGTTGCGGCGGGCGTCGCCGCAGAGCGGTTTGCGGTGCCGCAGATTTCTGCGGTGCCGCGCCGCGCGGCGGCGGCGGCGCCGCACCGCGGACATGTGGCCGGGCCCTAAAGCGTTCCTGAAATGGTCTCCACTCAGCTTCATGTCAAGGAACCTTTGAAGTCCCCGACGCTGGTCTTCCGTGGAAACCCTTTCGAGAGAGCTCAACTATAAGCTAGGTATACAATTTAAATTAAATATAATATACTACAGCTATACAAATTAAATTAAATATAATTTAGTTAAATTATTGAGACTATTGATCCACAATACACATTTACATATTACATATTATTATCTGGGTGAGCGAGCTTCGCTCGGAAAACATATAAAAACTCGAAAATGCGCGTTTTCCCAGAGATAAGACCTAGCTATATCGATTTTTCGCCCCCGAAAACCCCCATATAGCAAATTTCATCGAAATCGTTAGAGCCGTTTCCGAGATCGCCGAAATATATATATAAATAAATAAATAAATAAATAAATAAACAAGAATTGCTCGTTTAAAGGTATTAGATTATTTCATTATTTTTATTTCAAATAACAAATTGCACCTTACAGCTAATGCCAAAACAGCACAAATTGGAACACATAAACATAAAGCATTATAAAGCAATAACACATATAATATACAGCTAAGACACAGGAATATATTATGTTATTGGTACCTACCTCAGGCATCTCTCTTTCTAATTTCCTCTTGCATGCTTCCTAGTTCCTAGTCACATTTGGCATTTGTGTACTAAAGGGTCCCAGTTATTATTATTAATAAACAAAAACCATCGAAATTTTGATCTAGTTAAGTTTAAAATTTGACGACCGGTCTGGCCTGGGGTGCCCCCTGCCTATGAAGCCGATGGTCCTGGGTTCGAATCCCGGTAAGGGCATTTATTTGTGTGATGAACACAGATATTTGTTCCTGAGTCATGGATGTTTTCTATGTATTTAAGCATTTGTATATTATATATATCGTTGTCTGAGTACCCGCAACACAAGCTTTCTTGAGCTTACCGTGGGACTTAGTCAATATGTGTAAGAATGTCCCTATAAAATTTATTAAGTAATTAATTAATTTAAAATGTAAATATCTGTAATGATCTTAATACGGCTGACGACACTTTCTTAACTAAACTTATGAAGTTACAGCACTGACGCGAGATGTTTGGAAGGCCTCCTACAAAGATGAGGCACGCGTTGGGTACGAGACTGACAAATGCCATACTTACAACGGTGAAGTAATGGCATTTGTCAGTCATGTCGAGAGTCCATCTAGGCTAACTTTCATCGATTTGAACAGTAAGGGAGCGTCAGTAACTATAAACGTCATGTTTTGATATAATTTTCATTAATTGCCTATTTTCTTAAATAACTTTTAAACTATTGATTTATTACTAAATAAAAAACATTAACTCTCATATTTAGTTCTTTCATCTGATTTTGTCAATACGATATAAGTAGGTAGTTTGGAATACTTTCGTAGCAAATAGGATGTGACAGACAGACATACAGACTAGCGTACGAGTGATCCTATAAGGGTTTTATTTTCTCCTTTGAAGGGACGGAACCCTATGAAGTAGTAGTTCACGAATAAATAAAACCAATCAGACCTAAAAACGTTTGTCTAAACAAATTGTTTTTTCTGCTGGCGACATTTCATTCACCACTATTTTCTTGCACAATAAACTTTTTAATTCATACGCCAGAAACACACAGAGCTGTCAGAATAACTGTATGATATATTGGTAGAAGCAGCGCTGGACAACTCAACCGTGATGTCTGGTTGCGGGAAACGCAAAATGAATCAGGGTACCTAACTGTATTCAAATAAAATGCTTTGTGATTTTACTTTTAATACGATAGCAGAGAATACCCTAAAACGGGGTGAGTAGGTTTCGCGGGGAGAGAAGGTTTGAGAGGGGGGTGAGAAGGGATTTTAAGGCTACTGCTACAAAAATAATGTATTCCAATTTAAAATGGAGCTATAGTAATACGCATAATAAAAAAATATCGATCCAAAAATCTTCCAAAATCACCTTTGTATGAAAACCCCTCTCACCCCAAATACGAGGCACTACGGGGTGAGGTGGATTTTCCTCTTTATCGTCAAAGTTATGAAATGGAACTACCCAAAATAAAATAAAAACTAAAATACAAACGTCCGGAACACTTATTATATACCTACACCATTCAGTTTTCATTTGTAATAATTAATTAAAAATTAAAAAAACACGACTGCAGTTTAAAAGCTTGCAGTTCGCTTTTAAACTGCAGTCGTGTTTTTTTTAATTTTTAATTAATTATTTTTATTTTATACATTTTAGTGATCGTACAAACTAACCATATTTTTTATGATTTTAAGGCAATGTAGTTCCTTCAAGGAGCTTTCATCATTCTGATTTTTGATATGTTACCATGAAACGTGCTTGAAAACCTAAATATGTCGGACCCAAAAACCAGACGTACTGAAAAGTGCTAGAGCTTACTATCTCTGCAAACATCTTTCCTATAATATCTTTAATACCGCATAATTATAATAGTACCGATATTTAGATAATAATATATGTACATGGTAGCCATTACTCAGAATTGCATGTAGCTAATGCTGATACAGATGGCGCTGATTTATTCGGATCTAAAGTAACACTCATGGAGGTTTATTTACGTGATTACCTCCTCATCAGTTAATCAACGGATTTGAGCGAAAGTTGTGGCATCTGATAGATATTACTGCGATTTAGGTTAATAGTACAAGCATAAAATATGTGGGCTTATAGCGAGCTGTAAAAGTTCCTTCGACCCTTTGTGGAGCTTGGTCTTCGGCCTTTATCATTTAGATACTTGTAATATTTTTTCTGGCTGGCCATTTGTCCCGATACTTGGACGGAAGGTGGACCTTAAGAGTAACAAAATGGCCAGGACCAAGGGGAAAAAGAGGCCGAGGAAAACCACAAAAACGATGGGCAGACGACATCATACAGATAGCTGGAAAGAACTGGATGGAAACAGCAAAAAATAGAGAGAAATGGAAGGGTACTGAGGAGGCTTTTACCCAGCAGGGATCAGTGCAATCAAAAGTGCAACCAATTTAATAAAAAAACAAATGATATTAAAGCACTGAGCAAATAAAGCTATAATAATAATAATATTTTTTCTGTGTTTGAAGAACTAGTAAGCATGGACGCGAGCTTGCGTGGAAGTAAACGATCCTCTCTTGGACGCTTCGACCCATCGGCCCCTAATTGGAGCTTTGGCCTTCGGCCTTTGCAATTAAGAAACTTGGGGAAGTTCCAAAAAGCACGCACCTGGCTTACGCTCCAGGCCTTACGGCCCTACGCGGAGCTCGGCCTTCGGAATTAAGATGCTTGGGGAAGTTTGAAGTGCGCACCGAGCCAGGCTCCGGGCCTTCGGCCCTACTCGGAGCTCGGCCTTCGGCCTTCGCAATTAAGAAACTGGGGGAAGATACAAAAAGCACGCACCTGGCTTACGCTCCGGGCCCTACGCGGAGTTCGGCCTTCAGAATGATTAAATGCTTGGGGAAGTTGTAAGGGGGGCACCGAGCCTGGCTCCGGGCCTTCGGCCCTACGCGGGGCTCGGCCTTCGGCCTTTGCAATTAAGAAACTTGGGGAACTTACAAAATGCACGCACCTGGCTTACGCTCCGGGCCTTACGGCCCTACGCGGAGCTCCCTACCTTCGGAATTGAGATGCTTGGGGAAGTTGGAAGTGCGCACCGAGCCTGGCTCCGGGCCTTCGGCCCTACTCGGAGCTCGGCCTTCGGCCTTCGCAAATTAAGAAACATGGGGAAGATACAAAAAGCACGCACCTGGCTTATACGCTCCGGGCCTTTTCACACATTTTCTGTCAATGTCAGTGCAGAGTTAGCTTAGCCGGACTCTACAATCGTATCGATTAATAAATATAAGTTATTTGTACACATTTCGATTCCATTAGCGCAATTTGGAACATAGGTATTGGCGGCTTTTAAAACGTGTGTTAAAAACCTTAAGTACTATAATGTAATATGTAATATATTATGTTTTTTTTTCTACTCCAGCACTTAAATGTGTCAATTAAATGACTGACAGTGATATCTAAAGCAATGTCATTTGAATGCTTTGTCTATAGGCTCATAAGATGACTGCTAGCAGTCATCTTATGAGTATAATACAACTGCTTTATTTTTTTTAAAGATACAAGTTCCGATCATCTTGATTGAAAGAGGTATGTTTTCATTTACAATAATAACTCTTTTTTTTTTTAAATAAAAAATCATTTTTTTAAATAATAACTCTTTTTTTTTTAATAATAACTCTTTTTTTTTAATAATAACTCTTTTTTTTAATAATAACTCTTTTTTTTTCATAATAACTCTTTTTTTTTTTTTTTTTTTTTTTTTTTTTTTTTTTTTTTTTTTTTTTTTTTTGCTGCAGCTGTCATAGAAAAAGTAATGTATGCAACAGCTCATAATTGGTTCTTAAAATTCTCGGGTCTTTTTTTACAAAACTCGACTACGTCTCGTTTTGTAACTTCGACCCTTGAATTTTAAGAACCCTTATTATATCACTGTTGCATAAACTACTATTATGATTGGCGGTCAAAACCTTCCTTTTAATATCCGATTCAATAATAATATTTGGTTTCATGGGATTTGCTTTTCTTAACATATTTTGAAAATTCTTACTTTCTCAAAATTAGATTTAAACCAACATGTTGCATATATATTATTACTCGTCTTTCAAAGCTCTACATTTTGATACCCTACTCGATAGGTTTGCAAGATATTTTTTTCTTTAGGTTGCGTAATTTGGTGTAATGAATTAAGTCTGCCATATTGATTTTGTAATGACGTCACGTAGCCTATGTCACCCGGGATGACGTAAGGATTCTAATGATATATCATCCATCTAAATCGGTTAAGGCATTCTGAAGTTATCGTGGAATAAAGAAACTCACATACATACAAACATGAACGCTGAAAACAATACACTCTTTTTTTTGGGCAGTCGTGTAAAAATAAAATGTTATCGAGGTTTGAATTTCAGTTTTGACCCTACTCACCCCATTTTACGGTAGAGCTTTCTGTGTAGGCTTTCAGTAACCATTTTTTTTAAATGTTTTAAATATTATTTTATACTAATCCCAATAAGGTCTAGTTTCCCCTCTGGGTTAGAAGTTCAGATGGCAGTCACTTTCGTAAAAACTAGAGCCTACGTCAATTCTTGGGATAAGTTGTCAAGCGGACACCAGGCTCCCATGAACCGTGGTAAAATGCCGGGATAACGCGAGGAATAAGAAGAAGAAGAGTTATTTTATACCAACTACACGTGTATAAGGGCTCCTCTACACGATGGGCCAGCGCCGGCCACTCCAAGGGACGCAGCCATGCGGTAGAATGAGATAGCAATATCACTTGCTCCCTCTAACGCATAAATGGCTGGTGCCATTTACTTAAATAACTCCATCCCGCTTGGTAGCGGAAATGGAATAACCGCAATCGAAGTTCAGAGTGATCGGCTTATATAAGATTAGTTCCGAATGTCATTCGTAATTTGTGATTTTCAAAATACAATAATTGAGTTATTTAAGAATACACTCAAATCAAATCACCATGAATATGCCTTTGAAAAATTAGAAAGTTACGCAATTGCTCGTAAATTCCTTTTAGATCAGAAGTAAATACCTTGGAGACTTTTGACTACAGTTTAAACAATAAAATAAACACTGAAACAGAAAATTACATAAAATACCCGAAAACATGCAGAACCTCCTTCCTCCTCCATGAAGTTGAAGTTTTGTAATAACGTTATTTTGTGACGGAAAATGTAACCAACGGGACTATAATAACTATCAGGGCGCTGTGCACTTTTTAAGGTGGGGAAAAAATGTTAAACTCCGTCTTACGGTCACGTGACCTGATCGAAAAACTGTTACAATGTCATTGAGTTTTCACTTCTGCCGGCACTCCCGGAGTGCAAGCCATTTTTTTTTATATCGTGCCTGTGTTTTGTTACTGCGTTCGTCGTTATAAGTAGTTAAGACAAGGTCTAATGTAAATCAATATCAGTTAACATAATAAATGTGTCGCCCTTTAAAATGCCATACTCCGGTTAAAAAGCTCGTCATGCCGCCCTCTGGATTGCGAAAAGCATGTGTCCAGGGACATCCCGCCGCCATATTTTGAGATTTACGACCGGCGTCGACATCCATTTTGTTGAAACCTACTCACGTGCAACATGCAAAAGCACTCGGCCTGAAAACTCGCGAAATGTGCTCAAACTACTCGCTGAACAACATTCGAAATGCGGTCGCCCCGGGGCCGTGTAATTGTATAATTTTAAGTAATCTGGAGCTACTTCTGAGCGAACTCACACCTAACTTTGTGACGGTAATTAATTAGTTGTTATGTAAGTAAGCATACCCTAGGTATCGGTATTTATAATTTTGGAATACCTACTTGAAAGTTTATTTCGACTCGATGTAAAATAACCATTATCCCGGATCGGTGATCGTAATTATAAAGTTTTACATATTTAGGTATATAAATCGAACATTGTGTTACTTTTATTTGGCTGTATTGGTTATTTCCAAATATATAGCTATAATATAAATAAATTGTTGTTTAAAAAATCTTGGGACTTTAGTATTGTGAGTGAAAAGCTAATTTCGATTATTAAAATCTTGACGGTAAAGGTTGGTCTTCAAACCTCAAAAATTCTAAAGGCTACTTTGTAAAACACTACATATGTTGCTTATTTTGTAAAAACACACATAATTTAGTATCTATTAAATGGTAGCGAGCCTAAATTTTTTACTAATAATAAATTTTAACTCATAAAATTGGTATTTATACTTTGATTTATTTATACTTCAATGAGTAAAATTTTCACGCAAGGAAATCTCCAGGTAAACGTCAGTTGTTGGACACAAAATACTTCAAACCCGCAAACGTGACGTGACGTGTAACGTGTGTCACGCCGGCGTGTCTCTAAAGGCAATTAGGGCAAAGTCAAGAGCAACAGGCGTGGATGCTTGCACCTAACCTAGATAGGTTATTGGATTGGATTCAGCTGTTAATCGATAGCGTTAATTGTAGGTATATGAGTATATTATGCAGCATGGATCTTTTAAATAGGACACTGAGGGCAGCTCCTAGATTCCCGTGATGCTACGTAAAAATGGTCTTAGGATACCTTTCCTGACTAAAAAAGTAAACATATTGGCTTTTCGGAAAATAATTATACAATCAGCGATAAAATCGTCAACATTGATAATTATATTTTCTTGTATTAATCGATTCCATTTATATTGCAGCAATGGAAAAAAAACGTCATAATGGTGGCAGTAATCCGGCGGCAAGCGTAACTCAAGGAAATTGACAGATACTCTTACAGCGGCGGCAACAACACGGGGCGTCGTGACATGCCAATGCAGTTGACATCCCAACGTCACCTAAACATACACATCACCTAGAACACAGTATAATAAAGGGTACTAGCATACAGTATGGACGCTCCCTGCCTCCCGTTGAAAGGCCGCCCACCCGCTGAGACCCGCTCTCGGTTACCTCACAGTTACCCTACAATGTCTTATCTCACTCACACAAGCATGGTACGCGTTAACCTACACGAGCTTAGGCTGTGTGCGTAGGAACGCGTTTATTTCATACATTTGATCGCCAGTGTCCGAGGTGTGCCTAGAACCTACTCCAAGCGCCTTCTGTAGTGATCATTTAGCAATCAATCCTTTACTCTACACGACACACATTAATTCAACTAAATTGTAATAATTACGTACCTAATGAACTACTAACGCACATGCCCGTCTGTACTGGGGTAAAGCATGAATTTATGATAAGCCCGACCCCTCGTTGACCCTAGGTGATGAACCAGATTCATATGCTATGACCCTGCGGTCAAGGCGTCGCCTAGAACTGGGGCTAATATTACTAAGGTACTAATGTGTGCCGAAATGTTTAGAGCGTTATTAATATAACAATGTGTACTTTCACATAACATTCAATACTGTCACATGTCTTCACTAACGATAATGGTTTATTAACGATTTTCCTCATAATAGTGCCAAGTGAAAAACATACTTTTGACAAGTTAAGAACCTTTTTCATAGCTGTTTTTAAGCTATAAATACAACGGAAACACATTTTATAAAAATATCTTTTAATCCATCGTTTGTTTTGTTGTATCTGTGTCCTAAACTGTTAAAAAAATATTAAGTTTTGTTTTTTCGTTTTTAATGTGAAGGTTTGATTGGAATGATGTTTGACGCTTACACAATAATTATATTGCCTTATGGCCTGGCACGTTTGGCACTATTAACTATTAGATTCTTCGTATTTAATTTCACAAACGGGTCTACCGCGATATACTAATTTCATTGTTTCCGTGACCACAGCTGGTGCAACTCAGCTGAAACGTCGGAATTTAAGGTAAAAACAATTAAATTACTTATAGCGCGGTAGACCCGTTTGTAAAAATAAATATGTGTACAAAACGCAAGAGTTTAAAGTGTTACATTATATTCTTCGGCAGGAACAGCAATTCGTGGATTCATCTTCTTTGTCATTCAGCTCGTCAGTAGCTTCGCATCGTCCGACAAAATATACTTAATCTCATCCACAGTTTAAATTTCCCGACCTCTGCAATAATTAATTATATTTTTTTCTGCAATTATTATTTAAATTGAAAAACTTTCGGTGTCTCTACTCACTTCATAAAGTAATAATTTAAAACTGGAGTGAAATGGTTTTTCTTCCTTAGTCAATCATGCCCGTCACTCCCCTTGTTGCTCCACAGGTTTGGAACTAAATAATCACATCTGCTTACATTTTATTTTAAGTACCTATCAGAAAAACGAACAATACAGTTTCTTCCTTCGTTTGCGGCTGTAATTCAATTCCAGCTCAAAATTCGAGTAACTTTTCAAAGCGTTACTATTGTATTTAAAATTTAATCCGTTCCTCATAAATAAAGGCAGAAGGCGAAATAAATTTAATTCACAACACGGCGGTTTCGTCAGGCGTAGGATTTCACTTTGCCTCTACAAAATAATTACGTTCTGTCTTCAGGCAAGCAAATAATTAATAGCAGTAATAAATCTGAAACTTTTGTCGAGTTCGGTAAGCAAACTTATTTATAATTTTAATATTTCTTCAAACTTTTTTATCTCTTTCTCAAGAAAGCGAGTATTTTGTAACGGAACGCAAAGTTTGCGTATCGTTTGATGCATGTTTTGCGAGAAAACATTTTGTTAAACCAAACTGCATCGTATGCATTGATGACATATATTATTATAACTTACGATCTATATAATGATAAGCGGTCATCGTAGCCTATGTGGTGTATAGTATGCGCACGTGCAGCTTGAGGGACATCAAAATAATTGCTACCATTTCACAGCGTGTTTCAACTTTCGACTTTGGACGAAAAAAATGGATTCGAAATCGTCTACGGATGTTATCTGATACTGCCTAACCACGCGCAACAAGCGTAAGTGAAATTCGAAAACTCATTTAACTGTCCAAAATGAATGACTGATTTACCATTTTTAGGGTTCCGTACCCAAAGGGTAAAAACGGGACCCTATTACTAAGACTCCGCTGTCCGTCCGTCAGTCCGTCCGTCTGTCACCAGGCTGTATCTCACGAACCGTGATAGCTAGACAGTTGAAATTTTCACAGATGATGTATTTCTGTTGCCGCTATAACAACAAATATTAAAAACAGAATAAAATAAAGATTTAAATGGGGCTCCCATTACAACAAACGTGATTTTTGACCGAAGTTAAGCAACGTCGGGCGGGGTCAGTACTTGGATGGGTCACCGTTTTTTTGCTTGTTTTGCTCTATTTTTTGTTGATGGTGCGGAACCCTCCGTGCGCGAGTCCGACTCGCACTTGGCCGGTTTTTAGGGTTCCGTAGCCAAATGGCAAAAAACGGAACCCTTATGGATTCGTCATATCTGTCTGTCTGTCTGTCCGTCTGTCCGTCTGTCCGTCTGTCTGTCCGTCCGTATGTCACAGCCACTTTTTTCCGAAACTATAAGAACTATACTGTTGAAACTTGGTATGTAGATGTATTCTATGAACCGCATTAAGATTCTCATACAAAAATAGAAAAAAACAATAAATTTTTGGGGTTCCCCATACTTACAACTGAAACTCAAAAATTTTTTTTTCATCAAACCCATACGTGTGGGGTATCTATGGATAGGTCTTCAAAAATGATATTTCTAATATAATTTTTTCTAAACTGAATAGTTTGCGCGAGAGACTCTTCCAAAGTGGTAAAATGTGTGTCCCCCCCCCTGTAACTTCTAAAATAAGAGAATGATAAAACTAAAAAAAATATATGATGTACATTACCATGCAAACTTCCACCAAAATTTGATTTGAACGAGATCTAGTAAGTAGTTTTTTTAATACGTCATAAATCCCCTAAATACGGAACCCTTCATGGGCGAGTCCGACTCGCACTTGGCCGCTTTTTTTTTTTCGATCAGTTATACATACGACAAGTAAGATTACAAATACGACAAGTAAGCGACACTATTACCTACTTTAACTAGAGATCTTTGTAGTTGTTGTATCGCTAATTAACTTGGTGTAATTAATTAATACGACCAGATAATATTCGACATGCAACGCTTTATTTTAGAACACACGAACAGAACATGACATTGACAGCTGCTGTCCATAATGGCGGGAGACTGCTGCTGAGTTGCCAGCTCTATATATACAACACTCTCCCTCCACTTACAAAAAAATAGTTGTAAACATGTTGTAAATCTCTTATACTTATAAGTAACTACTCTATGCTTTGAGAACATTCGAGTAATTGATTCACGTGTCTTTTCCATATTAGACCATCTACTTCTACACTATAAGTTACCCCTGGAACTAAAACTTCAGTTATTTTACCTAGAGACCAATTTTTTTGGTTCTTTCTGTGGTCTCGTACCATCACCTTTTCACCAATTGAAAAATGTTTTATAACATCCTTACTGTTCATAGTTTGTTTTACTTGTTCTAAATCTATTTTATCACTAACAGGGTTAGGTCTAATCAAGGAAAAACGACTTCTCAATTCCCTTCCATACATTAATTTGGCTGGACTTTGACCTGTGCTCTTATGTACCGTGGACCTATAATCGAATAGGAACAGATTACATGCATACTCTACACTATGTCCACTTTCTACGATTTTTACAACATGAGATTTGAATGACTCTACAAAACGTTCTGCCAAACCATTCGTAGCCGGGTGATATGGCGGACTGAATACTTGTTTAACTCCTACTAAATTACAAAATTGTTTAAATTCCCTACTGGTCCATGTCGGGCCATTATCAGTCACAAGTGTCAAAGGATAGCCATAACGTACAAAAATATTTTTAAACACATCAATAGTCTTTTGCGCGGTTATCTTTGTCATTGCTACAGCCTCCGGCCATCTGGAATGTGCATCCATGACAACCAAAAACATTTTTGAAAACAATGGACCCAAAAAGTCAGCATGCAACCTATGCCAGACTGCCGGTGGCTGTGGCCATACTGATAACTTGGCTTTTTCTGGATTTTTATGGTTTTGTAAACATATCAAGCAACTTTTTGTTATATTTTCTACATCTATATCCATGTCCGGCCACCAAAAATAGGATCTAGATATCTCTTTCATCCTTGTTGTTCCTAAGTGACTCGCATGTAACTCCTGCAGTAAACAATTTCTAATGGTCTGTGGTATAATTACTCGGTAACCCCAAAGTAAACAGTCTTTTTCCATAGAAATCTCATCTTTCTTTTTAAAATAAGGTTCATATTCTTCACCTAGATCATTTTTTTGTGGCCAGCCATCCCTACAAAATCTCAATACATCACATAACATTTTATCCTTTTTTGTTTCACTTTGTACACTTTTCCAATTTAGTGTGTTGATATTTGCATTATTTATGTAATTAATAGTGTTACACTGGTAATCTTTTTGAATTAAATCATAATTTTTAAAACTTTCATCCTGACAATTTGTAACTCGGGATAAATAATCTGCAGGATTATTTTGTGACTTTACATGCTGAATTTCATAATCAAATGCACTCAAAAATATTGACCAGTATTGCAAACGCCGTGCTGCCATTCTTGGTATGCCATACTTTGGACCCAGTATTTTTGTTAATGCCTCATTATCCGTTTGAAGTATAAATTTTTTCCCAAATAGGTAGTCATAGAATTTGTTCACACCAAAAATCACAGCATAAGCTTCTTTTTCGAGAATGGGATATTTAATTTGGGTATCATTTAATTTTTTACTGGCAAATGCCACCGGTTTTATAACATTATTTTGGTCTTTTATAGATAACACGGCACCTACTCCACAATCTGATGAATCACATGTCAGTATTATTGTTGCATGTGGATCAAAATGTGAGAGTGAGGATGTGTTAGCAAGAGCTTTTTTTATATTTTGAAATGCACTGTCACATTCCTCAGTCCACACAAATTTATCCTTTCTTAGACAGTCATACAGTGGCTTCAGTACTATTGCCATGTTTTGCAAGAATCTGTTAAAGTAATTTACTTTTCCCAGAAAAGATTTTAACATTTTTACAGAGTCAGGGCGTGGTAATGATAACAAAGGTTCAATGTTGGTTTTAATAATTTTTACCCCACTTTTGTTTACTTCAAAACCAAAAATATTTAGAGATTCTTCAAAAAATTTGCATTTATTAAGTTTTAGTTTTAACCCTGAATCCGATAATCTTTTTAATACCTCCCTCAACTTCTGATTAGTTTTTGATAAGGTTTTTCCATATACATATATGTTATCAATATAGACTATTATGTCTAAGCCGTTTAATTTTTGTGTTATTAGTCTTTGGAATGACCCTGGGCCGGTACTGACCCCAAAAGGTAAGTATAAGTATTTGTATATGCCCTCCTCCGTGACAATGGTTGCTAATTTCTGGGATTCTTTATCTAATGGAGCCTGCAGATAGGCTTCCTGTAAATCAAGTTCACAAAAATAATTATTTCCCTGCATTTTCATTAAAATATGATCAATAGTTGGCAGTGGATAATGATCAATCTGCAAATATTTATTTATTGTTATCCGATAGTCCCCACATAATCGAACTGACCCATCTGGTTTCAAGACTGGGACCACCGGTGTACCCCACTCAGAGTATTCCACTGGCTCAATACGCTTTTGATCAACTAATCTTCTAATTTCGTCTCTAACTTTATCTTTTAAAGCATATGGGACAGATCTCACCGGCATAAACACTGGCTTAGCATCAGGTTTCATTGACAAATGGATTGGCTCACCCTTATATACACCCATGCCAGGCTCAAAAATGGTAGCAAACTCATTTTTTATTTTAGTAATTAATTTATCCTTAGATGTATTTTCACACACATTTTGTTTTGTTTCCTCACATGAATTTTGCTCAAATTTTGGGGGCCATAGTTGCAGTAAGGATAGCCAATCCTTTCCAATAATTTTAGGCATTTCATCTTTTACAACAAATAGTCTTTGGTTATTTGCCTTTACAGACCCATACTCCACACATAGGTTTTCAATAACACCTAAGGGCATTGAAGTTGACTGATCAAAGTTGGTAAATATAACATTTTTCTTGATGATCTCTAAATTCGGAAAATGTTTCTGTTTTTCTGCTAAAGTTATAGTACTCACATCTGCCCCTGTGTCAACTTCAAAGTCCATGGTGATTCCATTTACAGAAATGTTTAACATAGCCGGTGAAATTTTTCTGTTATTGCTGTATGTTCATCAATCTTCGAGTTTTCAACCGAAAATATGGGTGTTTGAGCTAAGTGATTAGCTATTTCTACTAATTCTGGCTTAGTTTTTTCTTGAATCCAAGATTTCTTACCAGCTTGAATAAGATTTTCAACCGATTTCACCATTGAATTGTTTGGAGGTTAAGCCGACACATGTATTATGGTAAAACGTAATACACTTTTTATTTACAACTTTCACACAGTTTCATTTCTCTAATGTGGATCGTTTCGCGCTCGTCGCCAATGTTGTATCGCTAATTAACTTGGTGTAATTAATTAATACGACCAGATAATATTCGACATGCAACGCTTTATTTTAGAACACACGAACAGAACATGACATTGACAGCTGCTGTCCATAATGGCGGGAGACTGCTGCTGAGTTGCCAGCTCTATATATACAACAGTAGTGGTTTTTTGTTTAGAATTTTTTTTTTAACCCGCATAAATGTCAATGTGGTTCAGTGAAGGGGACGGACTGAAAATCAGCGCTGCGCAGGCAATTTGTAATGAAATGACTGACGCAGCGTATGCTGAGCCCGTTCCTTTTGCCGCACAATTATTCTTATTTTTTCAATCCTTATGTTTTGTAACCTGTATGCTTTTTGTGTTGCAATAAATGGTTTCTTATTCTTATTCTTATTATTATTCTTATATTTAAGATTAGGTACTCTTACTTGATTCTTTAATTTTTTTATCAATATAGAAGAGATCACTAATCAATCAAAATATTTAATGAACTCTACAGGATTCGTTTCTTGTGATGTTATTGACAGATAATGCCAAAATCGTAAATTCAGCTCGTTACATTTTAATAGGTTGAATATCTTCTTTTATAATTTCATGACAAGCTTCAAAGGGATGTACTAACTCAATCAGCGCAAAGGTTTTCCTTCCTCACACTAAGCGAGAATTGAGACAACAGCGCTCTAATTTCTCACCTTCGTCACCGGGCAAGACATTTTCCTGCCAGCTGCGGTTGCGGCTGCTGCTCTCGCATTGGACTTACTTACTATAGTATTTTTTAAACTGGAAGGATACGCTGATAGATGTCAATTCAATACAATTTTGCGACATTTGGCATTTTAGGTCATAAATTGTATGGAGATGACACCTGTTACCGTACTCTTCCAGTTGGAAACATACCAATAGTCGTTTTGCGTAAGTGTTGCACTCATCTGCTTAAAATGATTGATGTTAAAGGCCAATGATGATGATGATCCTATAAATTAAATTCGTTGAAGCACAATGTTTGCACGTCATGTGTCCTTTTTAGTGTACCGCACAAACTTTTTTTTATGCTGAAAACCGCCCAGTCGCGCTCTATTCCCAGCCGTATTAATGTCAGACGTTTGCTGTTACAATAGAAAATGCCTTATTGCGCAATCATTAATTGCACGTATACAAAAGTACAAAAAAGTTTCTAAATACATAGTCAGTAAAATAATACTTCGTATCATTCAATAAATTCACCCATTGCATTGAAAGTTTCGCGTTCTTCCCAAATTGGATTTTTGTGGTATAAAATCCAGTATAATTAAAACTTAGCACCTACATGTGTAGCTACAATAGTCAGTGTAACCCGTGCCAACTAGGCGTTCCATTAAAAATTAACTAGGGTGCAAATAAAAAAGCGGTGAAACTGAACAAGCTTGTTTACCTGAACTCACCGCCCTGACGGATTAAAAAAAAGAACTGTTCAACACTGCTGCAACCTTAATTTAAAAACTGTTTCAGCCAACCGGAGCCGTAATAAAAGGTGTAACGATTTTTAAATGTCACTTATTGTATAGGGTCACTAGCCTTAAATGTACAATCTAGTTACTAGGTCAAGTGGGATATCATTTGAAAGAGATTAAATTTCATTAATTACATTCCAAAATACTTTTATTATAAGTTTATAGCGAAATAAAAATATTTATGAAGGAAAATATAAAAACAATACCATTCTGGCTGCCCTTTATCTCTAAAGTTTACTTATGAAAAATAATGACTAACCAATACCAATTTATTAGGTCACGCAATTTTTTTGGATCCACATTCATTAATCGTCCGAGCTCTGAATTTTGTTTTGCTCTTTTACATAAGTATCCAACCTAATTTGTCCACTTAATTTACATTCATTTTGCAAGATCTTAATTTCTTCAAAAACTATTTACCTATTGTGTTTTTTTTTTAATTCTTTATTTTAATAGATTCAGGAGACTACCACATTCTACATTCGATACAAAACGGTATTAATTTGTTTTTCATGTTTGTTCAAAACAAACATTTTACTTAAATTTATATAGTGTTGCTTATTCGGGAATTATAATAATTGTAGTTTTTAACGTTAGGTATTTGTTGCACGTCAAATAACCTGCGTTCAACATTTTGATTCCGTCCCGCAAAGAAACTTCAAACCGGATCAAGTACTAAAGTCTTCGAGGGTGCTTTACTTGGCACTTCGATGGAATCCGTAATGGTGATCGTGATAAAACTGATAATGCCTATTTCATATAGTATTATGAGCACAATTTGCATTATTACATTGGTACCGCGCGATAGTTAGCTAGATAGTAGTTAGATAGCGGGAGGCCAATTCAAAGTTACAAATTTGATATCAATTTTATCACAGTTCGACATTATTTGACCATTATTTGTAAGCATATCCAAGATGCTCTGCCAGTAATAACATATCGATAACAGATTTTTAAAATTTTAAAACCACTCAAATTTTTAGGTAAATATAATGAATTGTTAATAAGTAAAGGTCTGGTACTGGTAACTGTAATGTAATATAGAAGCAAAATGTAAATATCTCTGGCTATACAGTTTCTTCTCGCTAAGCCCAAGGTTTTCACATTGATCGATCTTGAAAGTTTTACTTTGACTTTAGTATCAATATGCCACTCTTGTAGAATTATTTTACATTGTATTCTTGGTTTGTGGGTAGGTTATACAATACTCTAAATTTGAAAGTGAACTAGAAGGATGTTTAAACCGCACAAGAAATTTAATATCCATTGCAACGAGAAGCCTCATATTAGCATGATGTATCGGGTTACGGATTCATTGTTTCTCATATGTGTGCATGTTGTTCGTGAACTGGTATTCCCCTAGGGAGTTTGGCGCATACACAGTGAGTGGTAATACACCTGTTCCGGTTGACTAAACTCACGAGTGTTCAAAAATATAGATGGATACGTGAAAGAAAGAAGTAGACTAACTTAGGTAAGGAATGGAGAGGATTTGAGGAGTTCCCTCGATTCGAGCTTGTGACAAGAATGTGGCTTAAAACCCTAAACTCAATAAACCTCATGGACCCCATCATCAGAACTGGATTCCGACAAAAATGGGACCAATCTGTAGGTATATCTCGTCGTCTTTTATAATGTTGTTATTCATAAACGGCTGCTAACTTAATCAGTTGATGATCGTCGTTTGTCCCTATCTGTCGTTTTGCCATAGAGAGGGACAAACGACGATCATCAGCTGATTAACTTAGCAGACGTTTATGAATAACGCCGTAGTATACTATTAAGTAGGGGGGGGGGGGATAAAAAAGGGGGTAGGTACTTGTAGTTATTTGTTTAAAAAGGGTGCAAAGTTGTTATTTACCTCTTGTGTTTATGCATTCACGGGTAGCGCGAGCTACGTTGCGTGTTGCTTGCAGTGAACGTGTATGAGAACCCCAGACGACCCGACGACCCGAGTAAGTGCCAAATTCTGAAATTGGAAAACGTTGAACGATGCGAGGGTTTGAAAATACGGGAGGTTCATAAACCAATTTTCTGTTGAGGTAACGTGATGAAATAAATCAAAATTCGCATATAAATTACTTAGCACTCTAGAGGATAAAATGCAACATTGCACACTAATTTAAATGATTAAAGAGAGCCACTCTGGCATATAAATAGTCGCGTAAATCTTTTTTTTGGCATTAAAAATAATACTAATAACAAGCTAAAAAGTTTAAATTTCGAACCGATCGGGGCACTATTAATTTTCAGCTATTCATATGAATTCCCGGATTAATCGTATCCGCCTCTGACCTAATTAAATAAGTTTGAAGTCAATAAGCCGACTAAATTAAACCGGCCTTGCCAAAGGGAGTATTAAATATTACGTCGCTTCCATTTGCATACCCTTAATGGTAACGTAATACCGTATGAGCGTTATTAAATTGATACATTCAAATCAAAAAGTATTAAAAGGAGAACGTACACCGAAAAAAATATTTTTCTACAATACTACCAGAACGTACAGTAGTTAAAAATATAGTTATACCTACTAAAATCCGGTACTAATAACAAAAAATGTTGTATCGTGTAAAACTTGCTTTTTAAACATCACTGTTTAGTTCTAGTTAAATGCAATTTAGTACTGCTTACAATTTCGTTGTATATGTAAAGATGCAAGTGTTGTAAATATTAAACGTATGTGTCGTTTAATATATGCATCGTAACACTAACTATTGATATGTAAAAATAAAGATACGAGTGTACACGTTACAAGTTATTTTGTTATGGTTACTATACTGCATTGTATTCTGAACGAATCAAACAGTCGCGCCAACACCACGGTGTTGCGCGGGTGGCGGGGGACGGGGAAAGGAATTGCGCAACAGCCATTGCGCCAGCGTTGTGTGTCGTGTCGGTCGATGTTTTTGTTTTTATTTACGTACGTGATCATGTCTTTTATGGTAAACTGCTGTAACTTGCTAGTATAAGTGTGGTTATTGTCTATTTTGTACCTACTAAACATAAAATTTGTGAACATGGACGAAGACGTAAGAAATCTCCTAATAACGTGGAGCCTCGAGGAGTATACGGAAATTTTCAAAAGTAAGTAAAAAGCTGATGTTATGGCCGAAATTTAATATCGCCTGTATTCATTATTAATAAATAATTATGAATGCTTTGTATAAATAACTTAGTTTGTGTTTGATACCTACATAATTATTTCGCGTGACGACATATTTACTGTAACAAAATGGCGTCCTTTGATGGCTATGCATTTTATCCATGTCATTTATCGACGGCAGTGATATTATAACTCATGTATTCATAAAATAAGTAGCTTGAGCAGTTCTTTTGTCTTCTCTAACTAGGTTGTTTAACAATTAACCAAACAACAAGTACTTATCTGAAAAAAGTGACCTCTATAGAACATATTTACTTATTTCCGGCCGATTTCGAGCCCAATTATATGAATGAGCAACATAAAGGCTCCGTCACACAGGCGCGTTTTGCGAGCGGGGCGCGATGAGAGCGGCGCGCGCGGCGCCAGCGCCGCACCCGCGTCCCGCCCGCATCGCGCCTTGAGGACGCCGGCAGGCGTGTGTGTGTGACTGCGCGGGCGTGATCAAAGCGGGGGAAGCGCGCGGCGCGCCGGCGGGGCGCTGCGCCACGCGCACGCTCGCGTCGCGCCCCGCTCACACCCCGCCAGCAAAACGCGCCTGTGTGACGGAGCCTTAAGTACGCGAATTTCTAATATCATAAAAAAATAAAATTCACGTCCTTCTACCAACAAAACTTGTTTGCGGCTGTATACATAGACTGTATATATAGACTCTATATGTATAACCTATGTATGTTTTATGAACGTGTTATTACTTACTCTTCTAATTTCAAAGCTTAAAATCATGTGAATAATATTGGTACATTAGGTACCTACATACTGATACATACTTACCTCGCAATTGCATCCGCAAAACCGGAGCAGTTGCACATTATATAGGGTTGACGCATATATACGTATTTACTAAGTCAAATACAAAAACTATGTTTTAAATTAATTATTTAAGATCTGTTTGCGTGTGATTAAGCTAAATAAGGTATTTACATCCTTATGCTATTCCCACATCATTACGTTATAAGTTATAAGCAGGTAATCATTATTTATAACTTCAAATTAAGAGTAAACAAATTGCGATCAAATAAACAAAAATTTAAAGAAGTCATTTAATAATTTACTTTCCAGAGACACAAATTTAACTTTAAAATTTAAAAAATAGTGGCTATGTTATCATGAGTCATGATGATGATTCATGACATATGAACGCTAACCTTTACATTCAACTGTCATTTGCTACGGTTTTGCGGACTCGATTGCGAGGTATAAATCGACAATGTCACTACTTAGGCTAGGGCTGCATTATCGAAATTGGAAGGTTCGGGGTTGCATCTCTTTTAACAGTGCGAAAACACATGTAAAACATACCTTTTTTGACTTTATGTGCAGTTACTGTTTTTATTTCAGAAAACAAAATATCTGTAGACAGTCTGAATTTACTGGATGACAGCATGATACAGGAATTGTTTCCGACTATTGGTGACAGAGCCATATTTAAAAAGAATTTTGAAAATTGGAAATCAATTGCTCTTGGACAGGTGAGCTAACTTAATACCTTTATTAAAACATAAAAAACATACTATAGTTACCTAAAATGTTAGCAATATTTTACTTTAAATTCTACTGCCATCAACTAGAGGGTTTCTGTAGCTCAGATCACAGAGGTGCGGGTTCGAGTCTCGCCAAAGGCACAATTTTTTCTACTTGTCATTACTTCTAAAATTTTTTGTTGTAATGTACCTGTATTATTTTTAATTAGAAATGTATATTTCATCTAACTAGAAATATGGCCAACACACACATCAGTTAATCATGCTATTACTTCTTTTAAATGTGATGCTGATGATGAGAGCGGTGGTGGCCGAGTGGATATGACGCCTGACTTTCAAGATGTGCTAAGGGAAAACTATATGATTGCTTGCAAAATAGAAAAAGGGAGTATCGTATTGCCGAGAGAAAAATGTCACATACAAGTACTCGAGCTTCTTCTACCACTGAAACTAATGAAGAGACTGAACTACTATCAGGTAAAATCAACTTTATAAACTCAAAAATGTTTTCTTCAATAGGCTTCGAGGGCACTTTTACATGTCAGGCTTAAATATTATAATGATATGACAGAGTAACATGAAAGTATATACATACATTGTAACATTTTTAATACCTACACTGTTGTATACTTAACAGCCAATTAAAATATTAAATTACAATTATTAGTATTACAGAGATGTATATTTCAATATTGTTTACTTTTTTGTCAACTTATCTTAATCGATTTTACTCATACGCACTTCCAGTTCATGTGTACTTTCAGCTTGTACTTACACTCTTATATTGACAAGAGCTATAGCATTGTATTTATAAATGTGAGCAGGTATAACTTTTTTCCTTTTCAGAAGACGTCTCGGACGACGTGGCTTGGGTTAAAGCGTCAACTGAGCCGTGGAAACTACTTGAACAAAAATTGAAGACTACTACAAAACATAGACTTGAAGAAACAAAAACAAGACTGTAACAGAATATATAGCACAATATCCTGGTTTAAAGAAACCCACAGGATTTCACTTGCTGACTATAGACTCAGATACTATGTACCCTGGGACCTCAGACAATCAATACAAGTACTTCATGCTGTCAAAAAATTCTATTTTCGAGTTGGCAAGCATCAAACATAAGTTGGTTAAAGAACAATTCCAAGGTAACAATATTTAATTACTTGTTGCTGGCCTTTTCTTGTATAAATAATGGCCGTGCCTTTTCTTATATAATTAAAAATTGCCTTTACACTTAATGTTTTTTAACACGCCGTCGACGTGTTGTGTTGTATTGAAACATGTGCGTTAGACGCAGCTTGATCTTGATCTAGTGATCCAAAAGACTCGAGCCTTTGGAACTCTTTTTTTAGGGCTCACCTCATCTCTTGACGCCTAAAAGGCTAAAAGCCTATTTATCTCTTTATCCCCCGAGCCTAGTTCTATTTAAGAGCCTAGACTCTTTTAGGCGTCAAGAGATGAGGAGAGCCCTAAAAAAAGAGCTCTAAAGGCTCGAGTCTTTTGGATCACTATCTTGATCACACTATTCACACTGCGATAGTATAGTACGCGACTCTAGTACGCCGGCGCGTGGCGGCTGTCTTGCTGCAGCCTGCGGTAACGGCTTGGGCCGTGCTTTGTCACAGAATATATAATAGTACTAGGTACAGAAGACTCACTCTCTAACGAACAAACAAAACGCGTCTGTTACGATCAGGACAGATATATGGCCGCTAGGTGGCGATAACGCCACGCGCGGCTTATGGCTAGCCACCAAAATTGGTGTGGAACGGATGTACTTTTAGCTATCTGTAGCAAAGCGACGAAATCGCGGAGTGAGCCACGCCTGGCTTTGTTTTCTTCACCGGCACAAATATACCTAATAGCTCCTCTACACGATGGGCCAACGCCGGCCACTCCAAGGGACGCATTTATGCGTTAGAGGGAGCAAGTGATATTGCTATCTCATTCTACCGCATGGCTGCGTCCCTTGGAGTGGCCGGCGTTGGCCCCATCGTGTAGAGGAGCCGTAATAATCACCAACTTTGTCTATACAATGCATTACCTTAACAAAAACTTATTTTGTTGTTTGTTTTTAGGAGCAAATGCAGAAGAAGCCGATAATATTCATGCATAAGTAACCAAAAAAAAGAGCTGGAGGCCTTCAAAACAGAAGTCTAAGGATGGGTTTATTACCCATGTTACCAGACACATGGACTTAAACGAGACCATCAAACAAAGAGGAGAAAAATATCTACAATATGGTATTACTTTCCAACCTTCAATATTTATTGTAGGAGAATATTTACAAAAAATTTAGCAGTATTTTGTTGTTGTGGATAATACATTTTACACTGTCCATACCATTATGCAAGCAGTTGATGTTTGTTTCAAAGCTTTCCAAGCACTGAATTGTACATATCCGGTTGAAAGCGAGCTTGTTTGGCTGTTTATACAGAGAGGGTTTTATAAAATAAGAACATCTTATGACAAAGAATTTGTTTCGGTTAACTCATTACAACTTACTTGCTGATTTACTTAAAAGTATAACCAAATCCCTCGTGGGGGGGGGGGGCAGTCTTAGCCTAGCCTGCTAGACCCTTTAATTCATACTGTTCTTGATATACTTAAAATAATTTGAAGATGCTTTATAATTATCATTCATTATTTAGTAAACCAATAATAAAGCGTTTGATTTTATTTCTCGTATTATTTTACTTTTAAATTGTCTACCATTTGTAAAACACGTAATTAAGTTTAAAGAGCGAAATGCTGTTCTCTTTTTAAGAATTTCGTGACTGAGAGATACTTTACACATGTCTATTAAATTTAATAGCCAAACAATGTATATTTTACATCTGTATAGGTAATATTAGACCACCTACTCATAATCATAAAAAAAGACAGCAGCATTTTTGGTAGTTTTAGCCTGGTTTTTTTTTATACTGCGTGTACTAATACTAAAGACTTGTGTCCATACTCTACTCGGCGCGGCGAGTCTATTTATTGCAAAAGTTGTCACGTGATAGATACCATCAGCAACAAAGTTAATTTACCATTTGTCAATCCTATTGCATTGGCATAAGGTTGACCAATGGTCTGTTAGGGGTGTTGTTTATAGTTTATACTATTAGATGTGCCAAATTTTTGATACCGGTTACCCAAAACAACTTTTATAATATAACAGTGGCTGAGTGAAGTATGAACACAATTTTTTGTTAGGCACACGCTTATAATGATCTATATTTACAAGAAGAGCAGTGTACTGGTTATATATTGTTCACGTAATCAGAACCCACTGTGCTGAAGGGACTTCTAAACGGGCCATATTTTGGCTGCAATATGTGGCCGGCAACTATTAGTGTCCCACTCTAACATGTGAGTAAGAGGACACCAATAGTTGCCGGCCACATATTGCAGTGAACATATGGCCCGTTTAGAAGCCCCATTAGCACAGTGCGTTCTGGTAACGTGAACAATATAAAACCAGTACACCGCACAAATCGTTTAGTTCCATATACTAAATGCATTGTTATAACAACACAACAGGCATGTATATGTTACTGTATTATTTAGTTACCATTACAATCCGTCTTATACCTACTACCAGTGTGGTCTGGTAACGTGAACAATATAAAACCAGTACACCGCACAAATCGTTCAGTTACATATACTAAATATCTTGTTATAACAACAGGACAGGAACGTATATGTTACTGTATTATATAGTAACCATTAACAGACCGGCTAGTTGGGTTTACTAAAAGTCTTATACCCACTACTAGGGTGGATAGGTATACATTACATTTCTGCACTTTATGAATTACTATACGCTTCATAGAATTAACAAATTTAATTTAACCAGAATGGTCTGGTTATGTTTACAAAGTGTCCTGTCGTCACATATACAACAAGACAATATAGTACAGCTAACCAGATTCTGGTTACCAGTACCAGGTTTTTTTTTCAGTGTATTTTAATTGCTATGCGAAAATTCTGTCATCTAATATTATGAGAATGTTACGAGCTTGGTCGTGATGAGATTTTAACATTCATCAGATTCCTAATAAAATTCATGTTCAGTACCTACGTAAGTAGAATTTATTTTATTATTTTTAAAATACGAGTATAATACGATTAAAAAAAACATACAAAACTGATGATCAAAAGAGTTGTAAAAGAAAGTCTTGCCTACGTTAAGGATTTTTTTTTCAGTTAAACCGCCTATAGCAGGCATAGCAGTGTTTTTTGGTGAGTTATATAATAAAATTATAATAACTTTTTAAGAATTACCGCTGATATAGGCACTATGGTGACACAAATCCTTTACAGAAACTCGCAACTAAATCAATCCAGTTATTGTGTTCATGAAGGAATTTCAAAATTACGAATAAGTATATTTTACATAATGTGTGCATTGACCACATGTTTGAAGTAAGAAGAGTTCGTTGTATCAGCGGTAGTCTCCTTGGCAAATGAAATCTGGCGCAAAGCTGTAGTCGACTACAGGTTTGCGCCAAATTTCGTTTGCCAAGGAGAGCGGCGTGAGGCCCCTGCCCTGTCTGTTGCCACCACATCAAGATGGATCCTACACTCTGTTAAGGAAATAATTCCTAAGATTGTACACTTCACGATTGTGGAGATTAATGGCGTTTAGAAACTGTTCCATGAGGTGTACAATCTCATAACAGACGAGATTATTATTTATTATATTGTATGTAGGTATATCTTTCTTACAAATACGTTACTAGTTAATTGAGGCTAACCTAACCTAACCACGCTACAGGTTAGGAATAACAGCCCATATCTGTAATAAATGTATAAATATAAAACACAAATTAGCTAATTGAGGCTTATAAAGTTATGGGGGTTGGAAAATGGGTATAGAAGCGCCCATTAGAGGGCGTCGGAACCCTAAAAGTTTAGGTGTGAAGGCACAGCATTACCAATGTTATAAAATAAAGCATAGAAAGGAAGGAGAAACTAAAATTCTCCTTTGAATTCTAATTCGCGGGCTCTCATTGGCTGCATAAGAGCACTTACTGAGATTGGAAGCGTTGTAACAATCGGAAGCTTTTAAGATTTCCGACGTTTTTTTTTTGCTTTACTGCTATTTGCCTCGTTCGTATGTGAACAGCGTAGCTTGAAGAGGTTGAAAATAAAATTTACTTTTACCTTAGCATTGGCTTGTTACTCATTGCACTTGTTGTGAGCCATCTTTAGGTGAAGCCCATTGTGAGGGCGAGATACCGAGTGCCGGATGTAAAATTCAATACCGTTTTATTGACAAGCGTCCGTTATTTTATTTCAGTATTTAGTCTTATCGCTTTTACCCAATAGAGTATTAAAGCCCTTACACCCTGGCGAGGGCTGTATCTACGTGTACCCTATGACACGAGTAAGGGCAGCTACCGCTTGGTGTACCATTTCTAAAATTACTAAATTATTCCATATGAAACATTTAGTAATATTACATTTTTCGTCGGCAGATAAGTTAAGATAAGTTTTATTCAATTCTCCATCTAGCCGGAAAAGTTCATACCCGCCATTCCATTTATTAAGTAGATACCTATGTACTTTTCCAGCTCATTGTACGTATCAAGCTAAAAATATCTCACGCACAGCCCGTAATCCCTAGCAATCATTCTTGCTAATTACATCCTTAAATTGATTGAATATCCTCTTTGTCGTAAATTATTTATGATAAGAAAGGCTTTCCTCACATACAACCCATGATCCAGGCCGTATCGAAACGTTGAATAGGTTATTTTTATGCTAAGAAAATGATTAGTTTTTTGATATTTTGTAGTAATCCGCTTTATACAAGGCAAAATATATGGTCACCAAGTAAATAAAATAAATTATGAATGGATGTATGGACACGATAACAGCGGCGATATAACCAGTGAATACTTAATAGATAGCTCGCTATTGTCTACTCATTGTAAACTAATGTACCTAAGTATAATTATGTATAGCAAAAGATTAGCAACGTTTAAAATTAAAGTAACTCCTTACTTTAGCCGAGAGGAAGATCACATTATATTATTCAAACATTTTGGAAAGTAAACAATACTCGTAATGATTCGTAGGAAGCCTTAGGTAGGGCGTCGTACCTAGGACAATAATTATTTTTATTAAAACTGGATATTTAATTTACCTTCAACTTACCAAGCAATCTATTTCGTGTCTGATAACGTATAAATAAAAAAAAATCGTAAAAATGCCTTTTGGCATTTTATTTCTTCTATTACCAGCTACTGCATCCAGAAATATAGGTATAATTATTAAGTTCAAAAAAATCATCTACCAAATAAAAGGGACACAATATAATCTTTGATCTAATTCTAACTCGTACCCGTCTCACCCGTCTGGAATGTATTGACAAGTTTTTCGGGCTATTGGCACCCAACATATTGTATCCGAACATGACTGTCCTTTTTCACAATTAAATACCTACCTAACGTCTAATTCGACGTGTCATCATTGAAAGTCTATTATATTATTCACTCACCAACTTTTAACGAGAAAAGTTGAACGAAATTTCAACTTTTCAGAAGTCAAATTACATTATTGGATAAAAAAAAGTTAAAAAGTTTGATCCTGATTGACAATAAAGCAACTATGTAGTAATTATTAATGGGCAATTATTTATGTTGAATCATTTGTCTTGTACAAGCTTATAAAATGTATTCTACAGATACTATAATAATCTAGAGGACATCAGTGCCAAATAGGATAACTGAGACAGAAAAATTAAATTTAACCGAAATGCAATATGTCATATTCTACGAAAACAGCAAAAAATATAAACACACATTCAGAGGCCGGGGAATGGCAATTTGCGGATGAGATTCAACGATGCGAAGTAGAGTCCGGCAAATAAGATGCTTCCACGAATTGCTATTTCTGCCGAAGGCAATATATAGTGCCTTTCTCCAAACATGCCAGACAATAATGTAAATTAATTAATTACTTATTTCGCAATGCGGTCGGCAGGAGCGGCTGCTGAGCATGCGGCGTCCCTTAAAAAAGATAAATAGTAAACGACTGTTTGTTTCTTAAATAAAAAAAAAAAAAAATAATCGGCGCTGAGCGGGTTATTCGTCCCCCTCGCTGTTGAAACTTCGGGTTGCTGGTGCGCTGAGGGTAAGACCTTCCGAGCGAAGTCGTCGCCTGTTTGAAAGGGGCCTCCGGGTTTTTCCTGATGCAGAGGCTGGCATCGCAATCCAACGCGGCAACGCAGCGAGCGTGATGGGCAGCTTTGCATTGGGGGCAGCCCGGACTTTCTTTAGTCTCCTCTTAATTAATTTAAGTTTTGTGTAGTTTTTCGTGTACGGGTAAGACCAATTTAATTATAATGACGTCATTGCTATTCTCAGAACTGGCCTAAGTGTCGACATGGTATAGAAAAAAGCGGCCAAGTGCGAGTCGGACTCGCCCATGAAGGGTTCCGTATTTAGGGAATTTATGACGTATTAAAAAAAAACTACTTACTAGATCTCGTTCAAACCAATTTTCGGTGGAAGTTTGCATGGTAATGTACATCATATATTTTTTTTAGTTTTATCATTCTCTTATTTTAGAAGTTACAGGGGGGGGGACACATTTTACCACTTTGGAAGTGTCTCTCGCGCAAACTATTCAGTTTAGAAAAAAATGATATTAGAAACCTCATTATCATTTTTGAAGACCTATCATAGATACCCCACACGTATGGGTTTGATGAAAATTTTTTTTTTAATTTCAGCTCTAAGTATGGGGAACCCCTAAAATTTATTGTTTTTTTTTCTATTTTTGAGTGAAAATCTTAATGCGGTTCACAGAATACATCTACTTACCAAGTTTCAACAGTATAGTTCTTATAGTTTCGGAAATAAGTGGCTGTGACATACGGACGGACAGACAGACAGACAGACATGACGAATCTATAAGGGTTCCGTTTTTTGCCATTTGGCTACGGAACCCTAAAAACAAAGTCTCAGACCCCAGGATCGTATCTACAGCTGTCTAAACTTGCGGTCTGTCTTTATTATCGGGTAAGCCGGTCGTTACCGCCATGACATGGAATGGGCGTGCGTTCGAAACTCAGATTGCAAGTAATGCATTGATTTAAGGTCCATTATTATTTAAACCACCCCATTTTGAAGAATTTTAGTGCCGCAGTTTTTGAAAACGGATTGTTTTCCCGCAAATGCGGTTAAGTCATGTTACAAGGACTTTTACTTTTAAATCGGACTTTATTTTTCGAACAGATATTATGACCAAAGCTTTGCTCATACAAAGGCTGGTCTAAAAGGTGCTTCTGTTTCACTCATGCGATTGTGATACTCGTAGAGAGACAATATAGCGATTAGTTTCTTTTTCTGCAAAACTTTTTCAATAAAATATTAAATTGTTGATTAAAAAAATACGTTTTTAAAAGTTATATGAAGATTTCTGAAAAAAATACTTAAAATAATCTCTTCCAAAGTCGAAAGTAATGTGTCCCCTCTAACTTTTACAACGGGCGTAAGAAAATTTCAAAAAGTCATAACCAGAGCGAAACTCTGGTGCTTGTGACGTCATTATGACGTTAAGTCGCATATAAGATGTTTTTTAAAACAACATTGTAACACCTCAATACGAGCAGCACGCTGCAGTTCAGCTAGAGCGACCTCCTGGCGCATCCATTTCTTGTGGGTTTTCTTACACCTTCTGTACAGGGCGTAGCCTCCTCCAATGACGAATAAGATAAGCATTATACCCAGGATAATATTAGTGGTGCTTGCGTGGAATCGAAGTTCGTCGGTGCCCGCAGAAGCCTTATTGTCACCTCCGGCCGCAGTTTGTGCGATGATAACCTCTTCTTTTGATTTTGTAGCCCCCATGATGAAACTTTGAATCAGCAACAGCGTAACCATTTAATCGTGAGAAACAGCATTACATTATTTAATTGTTCTATTAATCGTCCACTTGAGCTATGTTTACATTGTAACTAATTGAGCTCTCAATATCACTCGGTGACTGACCGCATGCGCGACACCGTATATGGCAGGATCGCCATGTAAGGTGAGGATTCGGAGCTGAGTACAAACAAGTGTTCAGCTAGAATGATGATTTATTACTGCACTAATACATGAGTAAATGGTCCTTATATATATCCTATGAACTACGTACATAACTATATCTAGTATACACTACAAGTGGTTTTGGCCGAATACCGAATATTCGGCCGAGAGAGGGTTAGCTAAGATATATTTTTGTTGAACAGCATTAATGAATAGAGTCAAACAAAACAGACTCATGATCAAAATAAAATGTTTTTAGGGTTCCGTAGCCAAATGGCATAAAACGGAACCCTTATAGATTCGTCATGTCTGTCTGTCTGTCTGTCCGTCTGTCCGTCTGTCCGTCCGTCCGTATGTCACAGCCGCTTTTCTCAGAAACTATAAGAAATATACTGTTGAAACTTGGTAAGTAGATGTATTCTGTGAACCGCATTAAGATTTTCACACAAAAATAGAAAAAAAAAACAATAAATTTTTGGGGTTCCCCATACTTCGACTGAAACTCAAAATTTTTTTTTTCATCAAACCCATACGTGTGGGGTATCTATGGGGGATAGGTCTTCAAAAATGATATTGAGGTTTCTAATATAATTTTTTTCTAAACTGAATAGTTTGCGCGAGAGACACTTCCAAAGTGGTAAAATGTGTGTGTCCCCCCTGTAACTTCTAAAATAAGAGAATGATAAAACTAAAAAAAATATATGATGTACATTACCATGTAAACTTCCACCGAAAATTGGTTTGAACGAGATCTAGTAAGTAGTTTTTTTTATATACGTCATAAATCGCCTAAATACGGAACCCTTCATGGGCGAGTCCGACTCGCACTTGGCCGCTTTTTTAATCAACAAATGCTCAAAAAAGGTCTTCGTATTTAACAACTTTCCAAGAACACATTCTAAATATACCTACATAGGTTTTGGTTATTTTTATTGTACAATTTTTCTTTTTACTTAAAACTTACTTTTGCACTTACTTAAGTGCAACAGATATTCGGTATTCGGCCGAATAGTAGGCACCATTCGGCCGAATACCGAATATTCGGCAAAGTGGCCGAATAGGCCGAATACCGAATAGTTGACGAATATTCGTAGCATCTCTAATAACAACACTCTGTATTTAGCTTGACGTCATACGTCTGTCATCGGCACCAAAGTTTCGCTCTCTGGTCATAACAGTAATTCTAAATAATTGTAGGGGAAATAAGTGTTTTGAGTACCTATACCCTTTTGTCTTCGTCGATGCCGATGGCCCGATTGTTACTTGAACCAAAAGCTGTTAAATATGTAAGCCACAAAATTAACGCTTGGCGTTACCCCCCAAAAAGGAAGAGCGAAAAGTTGGCTCCGGCGGTCCAGTTTACACTAGGCTTAATTATATCTACCTGTAGCTATCAGGTCGAGTTTAGCATCATTTTTATAAAAATAAGGGGCGAAGAATTATTTTTTTACATTCTGATTAAAAAAATACACCATTTTGTCTTTCACAATCACAGTGTGGCCATTTGTACACAAATTGTCAATTTAGCCCGTGTTCGTCTTTAAAGCTTGAACACGCCAAAACGTGGGCACATAAAATTACAAATAAATAGAAAATAAAGGTCTAATGGGAGCGAAATATATATTGAATATAATTGAAAATATTGTAGTTTATCATGCTAATATACTAGACTTTCATTTCAGCCTCAGGATTTGACATGTCACAGACTTTGTGATGACCAGGACACCGGCACTTTGCATGACATGATTACCGTATGTTTAAGTAGTCCAAGCCAGAGTTATTTGCGGATAAGTTGATAATATAACTTTAACAGGTGTCTTTTTCAAATATTCATTGATATGTACCCAGTCCATTGCCATCCGCCGTCATTTATTACCATCCGCTAAAAGTACCCTTTTGGCATTGTCGGCATGTCTATCATGTTAATACCCCTTCGTGACTGTTATAGTGTAATGAAAACACTATGAATGCTACCAAAATAGTAACTGTGAGCTGTGGCTTCTTTAAAATAAGTTTAGGTCAGTTTAGCAAATGTTTCTTGCATACATTTCTATAGTCAATGTCCCTTATGCGAATCAATTAACGGCGTCGCTTGATGCAATCACAAGTAGCTTGCTCAACCAAAAAATAATGGGGATACTTAGCATTATTTTTATCTTGCAATCTTTGGGAATATATTAGCAACTCATACAAGTCAAACTTTTTATTTTATGTTATTGCTTGAAGTTTGTATTTCTATAGAACCATCGTCTAACACTTAACGCGCTCAAATACGTTAAAAATGATCAAACGTTTTTATATCCTACATTTTGCATACAAATTTCATTTAGCACCACTATTTTGGGAGCAGATAAACTCTTGCTAGCTCTTAATCTAACTTGATTTCACTTTTTGTGCATAAATTTGAGATATTTGTACCTTTTTTGCAACATAAGAAAATATAGGTTTCGGTCTTTATGTAAGAATGCTGTATGTTCCTAGTTTATTTTTTTTTTCTCATTACAATCTCGTGTTTTTCTGCTTTCTGGTTGTCTTTCCATTCATAAACGTCTCCGCGATATTTCAAAAATACAAAAACGAATCGATTCTTGATATATTAAAATTTTAGCCTAATCGAATTTTCCAAGGCTATTGGTGCAGTGATTTCGCTCCGTCATTATTTAAAGCTCGTTATCATGAAAACGAATTATAGAATTGACAACTATTGTGGTATCACATGTTCCTCATACTATAGCGATTTTAATTTAAGTAAAGAAATAAAATATAACCAACCTTTACAAAAATTATAAGCGAAAATGTGTGCCCACGTTTTGGCGTGTTCAAGCTTTATTCACTTCAAATTAGGCATTCATTTTTTTTTGCTGAATTACAAATCATGGACAGAGTCAAAAAAGTTTAAAAGTGCGTTTAATGCATATTACACTATAATTTTTCGCCCTTTTTTTGGTACAAATTGTTTGTTTTTATTTGATACTCTTGTATAAAAACTTTCACCGTTACTCGACTTACGTTTGGACATCGTACAACCTTAATCTCTGCAAATATAATGCTGAAATTTTCAAAGATAAAAAAAATAAAAATAAAATAAAACGTTTATTCAGAAATCTTGCTTACAACTAATTACATATATTCTTCTGCCAAACCACAGAGTGGTTTGTTGGCAGACGAGGCTCCTTTATGTTTATGCAAGCTAGGTAGTTGATATGTAACTTAAACTTAGGTATCTACTTAACACTTTACCGCATGCGCAGCCCTATATGGCAAGTACCAAAGTTCATTTTTAAACAAATACTTTTTATTTATGACATGAAGTATAGTTACATATATGATATTTATTTATTTTCCTCAACATAATACTTTCAGAAACGAAATACACATACGACATTTCTATTGTTTATTTGGATTTTACCTTCGACTGCCTACAATGTTAATAAATAAATAAAAATTGTCTGCCCCATTAGCAATGTTAAAGAATGTCCTTTTAATTACCTATCTTGTTCATAATGCATTAAATGGCCGACTTGATAAGTAGAGATCGATTTTAGTCGTACCTTTGAAAATTCATGTTATGCAAATTCATTTCAGTAACACCCATAAAGTTTGATAGGTTTTGCGTTAAGTAAGGCTCCCAAATCATTTAAGAATTTGGCGTAACAGTATTTTATGTATTGATTTTGTTTAATTACTTAAGATGTGACATGTGACTAACTGTAAATTATGTATGTAGGCAATAAAATATTTTTCTACTCCCGTACTTTTATTTGTCATTTAAAGGGTCGTGCACACATCTTTAAAACCCTATCTTAAAGTTGTCAAGACAAGTCTTTAGTCTATTCCCTAAAAAAGCATTTGTGCATACACGCAGTATCTTTTTGGCTCTTTTACAATACTTCGTGTAATGGCCACTTAAAAAATACATTGTTGCCAACCTTATAGTCATAACACACTGTCGCACCGCAACGCGACCTTGGTTCGTCGCACCCATAAGTGAGAGCGAGAAAGAAATATATCTATCTCGCTCTCGCTTATGGGTGTGAATGTCATATCTGACAAATAAGTGAACCGTAGACATGTTTTTTTTTTAATTTCATTCATTCTTTTCCCGCTCGTAGCCTCCATTCTTTGCTACTTCTTGAATATTGTTAATCTTGAATATGAATACTATTGTGCCTGTCGAATGAAAACTTAACTTTTATGTTAAAAAACAGTGTGTGGATGAAGACAAAAACTTAGTGTCTACGCCGGAAGAAATATCAGTAATACCTAGCACAAGAATCACTAAAAACATAGATACCGTAGGTAGAAGTCCACTAGATGACATGAAAAATATTTGTTAAATTTACAATTTTATTTCAAAGTAAGTGTTTGGTCGTAGAAAAAGTATTGTATGCAACGTTGTTTAACTGAGTCAAAAAATACTCGTGGCGTCTTTATTAACAATTTGAGGCGAGTTACTCACGCCACTCGCCTTTTTTGACCCCTCTTAAACAACGGTTGCATAAAATACTATTACCTACACACTAAACCCTTAACTGTATTGCGTTTGTTAGAATAATATTGCCTTATGTACAAATTGAATTGAATATGCAACTGACCTGTTTCTCTTTTACGTCCAATGTTAATAAAATATTGCACTATTTAAACACTCAACACATACCTATCACATGACGTTTATACAATATATTAACTATGATTTTTATGGGTAGGTACATAGTGATATCTGATAAGCTTAATATAGTAACTGTATGTTAGTTAACCTACTAATAAGATTTGTAAACTACCTACCTACTTATAATTGATTCAAATAAGTATTTACTATACTACCAATTAGTAATTTAGGCTTTTCATTTAAGCTCACATTCATATTCAGATTGCTCCAGCGGCACTGCTGCAGTATTGCGGCATAATTCCACAAGGACTTGTGCCTGAAATAAATATTTCCCTGAAATTTAAAGGAAACGTATGATACGCCACGCTTGTGATGGATTGAAAGGAAATGTGCTAAAGGCTGGGTTCGTACGAGCTCCCCACTCTAAGAAAATTAAAATATACGGTGAAAGCATATTTTCCAATCGACGTTGAAATGCAGGGAAACGCTTTGAAAAGTCCGTTTGAAATATTTTACGCTAGACAGAAAGTATTAGCACAAGATGGTAAATTCAGAAGAAATAAACATTTATGGAATGATAAGTATACTTTCAAGCGTACGAGATGTTTTTAGGCTTCCTTACCTCAAAAGGAAAAAAAAACAGACCCCTTATTGGATCATTCGTGTGTCTGTCTGTCTATCTGTCTGTCTGAGCATTCCCCTCCTTTATCTCCGAAACTACTTGGACTAAAATTTGGAAAAAATACCTACACAATCAGTTCTTTACCTATACTCGTAGACGACAGGAAACCCTATTAGAAATGTGCAGTCAAGCGTGAGTCGGACTCGCGCTTGAACGGTTATTTTATATCTTCCTGTTAGATATCATTGTACTGTACACACTGCGAAACAAAAGAAAAATGTCACTACTTATGAACCCGTCAAGTAAAGTAAGTAGGTATGCCGTTCAGTTCAGTCTGACAACGCTTGTCCCCTTCTGTACAGGATGGGTATTTGTTTTGATGTCGGAGCGGGTCAGGGTTACGAGTATTCTGTTGTCAAAGGCAACTATCCTTTCTACCAAAGTTTTCTTGTGAAAGACAAGTGAATCAACAAGTGAAGACAAGTGAAGTGAAGTACGTCCTCTACGTTTCATGCACCCGCGCTCCAAATGTGCATTCGGTTCAAAATTATTATTGCAGTATTGTCAAAGTTGAATTTGTCGTCTCTAAAGCTCGGTGTTGTTTTTGCTACCGTTAGTGTACGAAACCCTGTGCCGTGCAGTTTGGCGTTGCTAGTGTCGGATTCGCAATTTCTATTGTGATTGTAGGAGAGAGTCGCCTATATTTGCCGTATTGCAACTGTCGCGATTACGAGTAAAACATTCAATCCTTCACTCATTTTATCAAGAACATTGACAGTGACATTAGTTACGTTCTTTAAAAATAGGGTAAGCTGGTTGACAGTGGGTTGGTGGTGCACAGTAATCATCGCAAATTTTGAGAAAAAGCTAAATATTTTCTATTACTCTTCCGCATAAAAGGTGCCCCTTGGAAACAAGTTTTTACTAACCTAAGTACCTACATATTCAATAAAGTGAACACAACGACAAGGACATGTGTTTAAGTGTATACAACTAAGTCTGCCCAACACTGGGAGGGTAATGTCAGAAGTGATGATGTAACACCTAAGTGAGTTAGGGTAAGTTTCGGACGTTTTTAGGTGGGTTGAGATGATGTTGGATTTTTTTTTTCAGCTTGTGGATAGGGTATGGACATGACTTAATTACAGAATTGATAATAATGAAATGCTCTATATAATAGAATTTTACTATCTTTCTAGACGTCATAATGAGCGTGTAATGAGTGTTTAAATATGGGAAACAAAATAAATTTGACAGCATTCTTTTTTTACCTGGTGGTGTAAGAACGGACGGGCCTATAAGTTCGGTCCTATTGCCGGTATCATAGAGTTTACTATTGCAAAATAACCGGTATTACCCACTGATTAATATATAGAAGAATTGGCATAGGAGTAATTCGGGCTATCATATCCGAACCGATTTTTATTTTTTTGCATTTTTTCTGTCCGATCTTACACCATGCGCTAAATTTTCAAGAAATTATGGTTGCCAAACTTTAGATGTGGAGTCAATGAACCCGTGTAGGGTCAATGAACCACGTGGGTTCATTGACACCATAAGCGCGTTAGGTTGAAAAAAGGTGATGAAAGAGGATTTAAGGATAAAATAATATGAAAGAGGAGGAATGAATACGACCATTTTTAATCAGTCTGCGTTTTTATTATTTATAATGATGGAAACATATTTGTTTAAGAATATGAGATCAATTAAGTATGTGGCGTTACTTAGTTAAGTGTAGCGATCAATACAAGATGATTTGGGAGCTTTATTGTGATTTAATATCTTCTATTAATCATATTTACCTAATACCTAATTTGATCAGATATAATGGTGACACGAATAAAGTTTGAGCATCCCTGGGAATTTAAGATCGGATGATTTAGCATCCGATCTTTTACCACTTCGGGTAAGACCGGATCTCGGCCTACAGGCATCGTATCAAAATTCCAAATATACAGATTTGTCAAAAATGTAATAAAAGTAACATGCAATCTGTAAAATAAACAAATAACGCTTCAACTTGCCAGTTATTCAAGAAAAACTGGCGGAGGGTAATTCCGGACACAAAATTTTTTCTAATTTTTTGGACGTTTGCACTTAACCGTATATATCTTGCGACTTGTTAGTCGGAGCGACAAGTGCGTCCTGAAGGGGGGTGTGGGACAAAACAGCGCATTGCATCACCTTGCCAGCATTAAAAAAAAGCCCCGCAACAGGCAGAAATTTGAATCATACGATCTTACCCGATGTCCGATCTTAGTCGAACTCACTTAACATTAGCCAGCTACTGTGTTGAATAGACTTAGATATGTACGGGTAAATGCCGAATTCATACAGATTAATGTTGTTTAAATTTTCGGACTTTACCCAAAAGGCTTGGGTGATACTAGTTAGGTATACCAAGGTGAACTTGAGTTTAATTAACCTTCTAACATTACCCGTGATATAATTATACAATCATCGACATCATCTTGCATAGCTGCTAAGCTAAAAGCATTTCATACTAATTTAATTAAACTGTCAATACAATGCAGACGTCAGTTTGGTGTTTGTTGTTGAACAACTAGGTGTGCAAGTCGAGTGTTCGAAATTTAACGGTCGTTGTGATTTATAAAGGCGTCCTATAAATGCGATTTGTTAATAAAACTCTAATAAATAAAATCTCTTATAGACTCAGCGCAATTCACTCGCACCAACATACATATGAATACAAGTGAGATGCAAAGTTAAAATAAAACCTATTTACAACGAATTATTGGTGATTTTTTGGCACACATTTCAGTCACAAGCGCGTTTATTTAAATATTTTTTCTACTCCCGTACTTTTATTTGTCATTTAAAGGGTCGGGCACACACCTTTAAAACCCTACCTTATAGTTGTCAAGACAAGTCTTTAGTCTATTCCCCAAAAAAGAATTTGTGCTTACACGCAGTATCTTTTTGGCGATTTTACGATACTTCGTGTAATGACCACTTAAAAAATATTGAATGAAATACAGTGTTACCAACCTTATTTTAAATGTCATATCTGACAAATAAGTGAACCATAAACATGTTTTTTTTATTTCATTCATTCATTCATTCTTTTCCCGCCCGTACCCTCCATTTTTGCTACTTCTTGAATTAAAAATATTTGTTAAATTTACAATTTTATTTCAAAGTAAGTGCTTGGTCGTAAAAAAATGTTTGTATGCAACGTTGTTTAACTGAGTCAAAAAATACTCGTGGCGTCTTTATTAACAATTTTCGGCTTCGCCTCAAATTGTTACTCACGCCACTCGCCTTTTTTGACAAAGATTGCATAAAATACTACATTGTATTTAATAAATGAACAGAGAAACCGAAGTTATTATTTTGGATAGTGCAGTACTGTAGTAGATTACGACTGCTCCGAAGCGTCACCTTTAGGGAGGGACGTGACTCCGCTCCGTGTTTTCCACGCTTAATACACTTTCCTGTGTATCGCTCTCTTAGGGATAGCTAGATCGTCGCAGGTAACTACTGCATTATAGTCACTGGAGGACAATGAAAACGACATAAACCTTTTCAGATGTCGCTACTCTAATAAAGCTTTTTATTTGATTAAAGTTGAAAGTCATTGGTTTATCTGCAACCACCTTCATTGATATTATATTATAAATGTCACATGTCATGTTTATTTACACTAGGTAAACTATTTTTTGTTACTAACCATTATGGGCCATTATTGTTTAATAAATAAATAAATTGAAAATATAATTTCATGTTTCTACGTTCGTAAATACGTCTTAATAATGAATACTTCATTTCATTTACTTTGTGTCATAAATAGTCATAATTTAAGTAGGTACCAACTACAAGTTTGGTATTCACTTAGGTTCATCGGACCCAAATATTGGCGAGCACTGTTATTCGGTACCTATTCAATGACAAGTAAGTGATTGAAGAGGGCAAGTATTCCTAGGTTGCGTTTGATTTTGTATGATTTTATGAAAACCGAGAACATACTTAACTAGTAGGGGAGCCGGGGGCTTAACGTAACAGGGGTAAGTAGTAACGCTCAATTCTGACGGGGAATTAATTTTTTTTTGCTGAATGTGTTTCTTATAACTCGAGGAATAACGTAAACACCGCCATTGCTCCGCCAGACATCGAAGCGAGTGGATGTGCATACGAGCTCTGTTTCGACCAGGTATTGAAAAAAAATTACGGGGTAAGTTGTAACAACTCCCAGTTTTTCAAAAAGTGTTTGGTGTAAAAGATGCGTAAACATTTAAAATTATTTTGTAATCGGAATTAGTGCTTAGATTACAAACCCTCATACTCAGAATCATAAAGTTATATTTTAGACAATACAGGCCTTTTTTCTAAAACTGTTACAACAAGCCCCCCCGCTCCCCTAACAAAATTGAAATAAAATGTAACCTTACATTTTAAGAACTACTTACATAAGTATTTTATTTAACTTTATTATCACCACTGTCCGCCACTGCACAGAAAAGCCAAAATGAATGTCGCTTACGGGGCCATAAATCCTTAAATATTAAAACTGAACCAGTGACCGTAGATCCGGCAAGGGGACGGAAATAATGAACACATTCATATTATTAGAAAATGGCTTCGTATTGCAGTGATGTTGCAAACAAAAACATTAACATATGTCTCAGGGGGCGTATCAACATAGCTAAAGTGCCGATGAATTAAAAAGTGTGTTGTATGAAGTTATAAATAAACGATAAATATTAGGCCATAAATACATATATGCCAATAATTAGTTTTTGGTCTGAGCTCTTTGAGGTTACATCAGGCTGACTTTCCTACTAATTTTAATGTGTAGGGAAGAATTTTATTCAGTGGGTCCATAGAATACCGCCTATAGAAACCTAATATTGGTCATTTTGTTCGCGACGCAACTCACCAAACTGTGAGGTGCGGGAGGGGTACTCACGGCGTTGCGATTGGTCGTTTCAGATATGGCGCAATGTCACGTGTCAGCGTAGGGATGGGACACGTTCATTACGGACAGTGGTACAGTGGTACAGTAATTTATTGTGGTAAAATTGTTATCATTTAGTTTAGGTACTTAAAGTAAACTTATTTCAGAATATTATTGACTAATAATATTTTAGCAATGTAAAAATGTAGGTAAAACCTAAACATTTTACTTAACATAATGGCATTTATGTTTAAAGTTGTTCCCGCATCTTGCATTTTAAACTTTAGATCTTTATATTATTTCCACTTAAAATCGCGATCTCTTTCAATCCTAATACGAGAAAAAATTGTCACCGAAAGTTCATACAATTTACTTTCCGTTTTGTTACGGTCATTATAGAGTGTTCTATTAAAAACATAATGAAATAGGCCAAAAAAATTGGGTACATTGTTTTTTTTCTCAGTAAAAATGGAAATGGTTTGTTATTCTGAGTAGTGTCGCGGGTTCGAAACCCGGCTCGTACCAATGAGTTTTTTGGAACTTATGTACGAAATATCATTAGATATTTACTAGTCGCTTTTCGGTAAAGGAAACATCGTGAGGAAACCGGACTAATCCCAATAAGGTCTAGTGTACCCTCTGGGTTGGAAGGTCAGATAGCAGAAGCTTTCGTAAAAACTAGAGCCTACGCCAATTCTCGGGACTAGTTGCCAAGCGGAACCTAGGTACCCATGAGCCGTGGCAAAAGCCGAAACAACGCGGGGAAGATGATGACGTATGTCTATCACAAACCAAAACCGAGTTCCCTCGCACTTCTTTGAAGTTCATCATCGGGTCCATCTCGTGACATGAGACCTAACTTCTCTCCTAGAGGATTCTAAAAAACCCACACAACATATGCCTATCACAAACCAACACCGAGTTCCCTCGTACTTCTTTGAAGTTCATCATCAGGCCCATCTCGTGACATGAGACCTAACTGCTCCCCTAGAGGATTCTAAAAAACCCACACAACATATGCCTATCACAAACCAACACCGAGTTCCCTCGCACTTCTTTGAAGTTCATCATCAGGTCCATCTCGTGACATGAGACCTAACTGCTCCCCTAGAGGATTCTAAAAACCCCACACAACATATGCCTATCATAAACCAACACCTAGTTCCCTCGCACTTCTTTGAAGTTCATCATGAGGCCCATCTGGTGACATGAGACCTAACTGCGCACCTACGCGATTCTAAAAAAACTCACCGATTTCTTATTTTAATACTAGAACTCTATAATGATTATACTACTAGCAAAAAACGAAAATACGTATACCTACTTAATATTTAAGATAAACTACCATTATATTAAAACTACAGATTAATTACATTATTATATTCAATTAAAAGTAAAAGAGAATCACAGTTTTGTTTTATATTTCTTAAAATGGTACAATACGGTACGAACGAAGGCACGAAGTTCGCGCAACTGACGAAACCATCATCGTCGCATCCCTAGTCGTAACGTGAAAGGGATAGCACATTGCATTTTCAAGTTGACGAAAAGGGACGGACATACTTCGCCCTGAGCTTATTGACCACTATAAAATGAACCCCGCGGACAAGAAACAATTTTCAACGAAATAATGAATTTGACTTTCCCGTCGAAGATAATTCTATCTGTTTTGTAAGTAGAAGTCTAAGATGACTTGCCACACCATATTACGCTGCAATATCCCATGATTTCCTCAAGAATTCAATAGTTTACGATTTATTTTCTTAGACACGTGCACACTGCTAACAGGTCGTAAGCTTGGTCGCTACTGATCGGAGCGGCGCGCGTGCGATATTATATTTGACCTATGCACCATACGGGTGGTGACCGCGAGTCGTCCTATAAGCTCTGTCTATAGGGGTTGGTCTGTGAGTGGGTCTAAAATCACCTCATAGGCATATATGTGTTAATGTTGTACACCGAAGTTTCCTTTCTACACGGAAGACCTCAACCCTCCTACTACAAACAACCACGAATAGCGCTTAAAAGGAAGCCGAGCGCTAACATATAATTATATAGTTACTTGTCTGGCCGGACCTTAGAATTACGTAGATCATGGCGTACGAGTAAAATCCAAAAGACGACTAGCCGGGACACTGAATGAATTCGTCGTAAGACCAGTGCGTTATTAAGGTACCTATAGTCATTTTAAAAATGTAGAAGGTATGCAGCTCACATCATGGACGAAGAGTATCGAAGACATAATACTATTTTCCCAAAACTTAATTAGTATCTGATGCTTGTACCTACTTAATTATTGCGGACCCTACAAATTATCAACCCAGATGCTCCTTCCAATATCCATTAACCAAACCCGATGCGATACCTAATCGAGCGTAACTGTTAACTTCAGAAACGTTACGAATAAAGACATTGCTTTATTCAGCCCTCGAGGCTACTAAATACAATCCAATGAGTTAGTCGTCCCTTCTATTAATCTTTTTAACAGCCCTTAAAAAAGATAAAGGTGCCTTCAGACCCTAAAACGGACCTTTTCTCCTCGTGTCTAATTAAAATTGTCCAATTTGTACGGGACTCTTAAAGGATAAGCTCTCGGCTTAGCGTTATTGAGACATCGATTACAAATAATGATATTAAGGTATTTAACATCTATTGTGTTATTTTTTCGATTTGTTCATTTATTGGCTCATTAAAATCAATTGCTACCAACATTATCATTAAAGGTTTAACATAATATATTATTATATATTTATAGAACGATAATAGAGAGCTAGGTAATTTAGGAAAGTATATTGGGCTCCTGCTACCCTGCCGCAGGGCCGAGCTGGATAAACGCCTCTACTATTATACATCACACATACCCAAGGTACCAGTATGATTCCCAAATTAATAACAAGATTTAGGACCAATCACTACTTAAGCAGGTATGTAAGTGGCCGGTGTACCAACTGTGAATAGCAGCGTTTGCTGATAATTATAGGCTAATAAATGAATAATGGCCTAGCACTAGTAACATACATAAACAGCACAAAGGTTAACTGATCTAGGACTGTAAAAATATAAAATGCTAATAACAATACTTATTTAACATAAGTGTCGTTTTATTTTATTGGCACTTTCACGTCTGCACAGTGTGGCTGACGAAAACGCGGTGAATCAATTTCTTTGCGCAGATGTTTCACATGGGCCGTTATTGGATCCCTCACAATGTAATAATATGCGGGAATTTATTTTTACATATGGCCGAACTAGTAGCCACGTACCGATTTGCCCGTAGTTAAGTTGTAATAAATGAATGTGTACTTTTATTGGTAACAACCTAAGCCTTACTATATAGTATTCTTATTTTAAAAGATGTATATTTGAAATATGCAGATTAAATAAAATCGCCGTAGGCGAAATTCAAGCGGCCGCTTCAACTGACTAACGTTGGCCGTTTCTTATTTTGTAGTAGCAGATGGGAGTGGCATCAGATTCAAGAATGATGGCTAATGTTAAAGCTCTATTTCTATTAACGATATTTACAAAAAAAAGATCATATTACCAACGGCATTCTTGATGCCTGGGCTTCCCCCCATTCAATCTAAATTACAGCTCTCTTACTAAGAGTCACAGCTATGCTTTCACATCCAACGGGTCTCTATTGTTTCCCAAGTATTTTTAAGTCATAATGCCCGCATTTTCGTTAGTCATAATTCACTTGGTTCAGAAACGCGTTACTTTTCAGGATTGCCATAAAACAAACCTAACCGAAACCTAACTCTTACGAAAATTTAAAGTTAACGGTTTCAGTTTTATGACTTATGATAAAAATGACAAACAATAGATAATTTTATTACTTACTTAAAACTTTATATGGGTATCAAAGGGACCCCACATGTAACATGACGAAGCTATAAATGTTTCTGGTTGGCTATGGAACCCTAAAAATGTATATCATCATTTCATAACATTATTAGGCGTATTAGGGAAGCTCTCTCATTTTATTTGACAAAATGGCAGAATATCTTTCTTTATGCATACAGATTATTTTCCCTGCCTTGGTAAGCGCTCCTAATACCTCGCTTACGCCGTGCGATGGTTTTATTGGATCATTGCTGATTATTTCTCAATGTTTATTCGGATCTCCTTAATATGCATAAACACAGCGAGCTTCTGTTTAGATTTCATAAAGGAATCTTCATTTTGTTCACGAAAGCGTGAAGGATATTGAAGGTAGTATAAACATATTTTATAAATTAGATATTGTGGCGAATGAATTAAGTTTATTGAGGACGTTCACCGGAAAAATAAATAAACAAGATAAAAAGTAAATAACAAGCAACAACGGTTGCACTCCGGGAGTGCCGATAGAAGTGAAAACTCACCTCACTATGTTACCGACGCCCGGTAACACGATACATACGTTTAGCGGAGGTATTCTATTTATTTATTATATATTATTATCATTCTCAAATGAGATCACACTTTTTCATTGACATGTTTATTTACATACTGCCATGACAATTTCAAATTATTCGAACATAGGCTCTTTCTTGAAAAGGAGTCCGCAACATAAATGTCAAATAACATTGAGTTTTTCTTTATTGATTTAAATGGCATCTAAATTATGAGTGGCCACCTTACGCCCCTTACGGTCACGTGATCGCCTTACGCTGTCTCGAGTTTATCATTTTTTCCCCACCTCAAAAAATGCCCAGCGCCGCTAAAGAAGTTTTCACTTCAAAAAGTAACAAATTAAAAGTGGAAAAATTGGGTGGGACTTAAATTCACGGCCACCGGGTCGCTAGCACGGTGCTCTTCCATCTTAACTACAAACCTTACCCAATACAGCAAATAGCATCGTTCGCAGACATTTCGGCTTGATACAAACTTAATTTAATAAAATGTAACGTTACACGTGTGTTTAAAACATCCTAATTGCTAAAGGTCCGGTATTAGGACTACTTACAACAGTGCTGCAACGCAATGCTGCTGCAGTAACTCTGGTGCAATCTTAATCCGAGCGTTAGGTACCTTGTTATACTTAGATGTGTTTAGATTATTTTGAACACTTATACTGGAGGCCTAGCCAAGCTGCCAACACACGATGGCATATTTTACTACATAATAAGTTAAGGGATTTTCTTAATATTGCTGGTTATCATTTTGAACTACAGTGGAACCTCGGTTATATGGATCTTAAGGGAAATGCAAAAAAGTGAAAATATTTTTTTTTGAGTTACGAAGGTAAAAATTTTACTGGATTAGTGTGAAGGGAATCTTTGGTTACAGGTTAATGGGGTTTAATATTTAGAGTATATTATGGAGTGTTTGGGCTTTGCACATATAATTTAATTTCATTGTTAACGAGAATTTTGTCTTATCGAGGTTCTACTGTAGGTATCTATCCGCTCATAAATGTGATATTTGGATGACACTGCAACATCATTACTTTTGCAATATTACTCTTGCAGCGTTAACACAGGTGTTGTCACTACATTTTATAGCTATTTTAAAACATAGATAAATCTGATATTTCAACATCAAGTAAATCGGTTTCAGGTATTCTGATGTGTATCCGTCAAATGTTTCCTCTTCGCCTCGTTAAAATGTGTAAAAACAAACTGTACAAGAACTGATTACACACATTTTTTTGAATAAAATTGGTACGTAAAAATTCTTAAAGATACTTTTTCATCTCGGACGGTTTACATCAACTAAAGGAGAAGACTGGTGAATTTAATTCCCCCGATGTTTTCTAGTATAATTTTATTACGGCCGACTGTTTCGCAGTGCTATTAAGATGACAAATGCTCGGTAGGCGGGAACCGAGACGTTAATCTGGATATAAGTGGAAAAAATAATAGACAAGACTAAATGTGTTGGATGTTTCACTTTTAAAGTTATTTAAGCAAATGTAAGTGAATGTTTATTTACCTTTCAGTTTATTTTTGGCTTATCACAATTATTATTATTATTTCTTTCTATACTTAGGGCCTAGCAGTAAGAGCGTGCGACTTTCAATCTGGAGGTCGCAAGTGAGGAAGATGATGATGACTTTCTATACTTAAAACTTTATGATAAGTAGTAGACGTAGGCACATAAATATTTTATAAAATTATGGTGCCTATGACGGTATGACGTAAAAATTGCAAACAAGTTTCTATGCAGAGGGTCAGTTATCTCTGAGCTTACTTTACAGGATATTCACTAATCTCACTTTCCCGACTGCCTTTTGCGAGTAGGTAACTTCGGAACCCTGACACTGAGCATATATGGCCCGACATTCTCTTGCCCGGGTTGTATGAACTTATGTGTTATCGTCAAAAAACCCCGTCGTAATAAAAGAACGTAAGTGCAACGAAGATTATGTCCTTTACCTACCTTGTAAGTACAGTTTTTAGTACCGTTTTAGATTCCTTGAAATCGTTTGAATGTATTAAGCCCTGTAGTATTGTGCTGGATAAAGCAAATGCGTAATCACTACTTGCTTACTAAAAAAAACTACGAGTTTTGCATAGCTAATATAAAAAAAAAACTATTAGATAATACCACTTTAGCTTCACCTTCATCCCACTGAATTCCTAAATCTCAACCCAGGCATTATTGGTATTATTTGGCTCTGTATAAATCTGTGCTGGCTTTATGATTCGACGCCTGGGCATTTTTCACCGTCTAATGCCCAGTAGGGGAATTTTGCCTTATTTATGTAGGCCCCACGCGGTTTTATGTTTCTTGTTCGACTGCTATAATGTTTCTGAGAACGATACTTTAATAAAAAAAATATTTTTATCGTAGTATTTGTAACGGCTTCGCAGAATGGGCTTTTTTAAATTCTTTATGTTGGAACGTAGGTACCCAGATGCCTAAAGTTAGAAGCTTGGCTCTACATGAGATCTAAAAACTTTTTGACAGTGCGAGCCATATGGTGGCGTATTGCCAACATTCTACATGAAAATATTTCTTGCGGGATTTGTTTTGCGGATGATCATACAGGAGCATGACATTCCACAACGACGTCCCGAGTTAACATTGTTCAACAAACATTGTTCAACAACAACAAAAAGACAACAAAAAATTACACAATAATCAGTCTTCATTATTCATTAAAAAAAGATAAGTAAGATAACTGAAGTCTATTAAAACTGTGTTGTTTAGCTGTTGATTTTACATTTATGACATGAAACATTTCTCGGGTTAAAAAAAACTCTTAAAATATCTCGCCTCTAGTTCCAGAATATGGTAGTATTTATGAGAAAAATATATATCATAATTTTTAAGTTGCCTAAAATCCTGAAACACAATTAGTAAACATAAATCTCTAAACTTAGTAAAAACTCTTACATCATAAAAATATATGAGTAAACCTTAAATCGCGATGTTTACTCAAAATTGCACAAACAAAAAGTGCGTTGGCTGTTTTTTATACTAACTACCAACGTATTTAAGTATGTACATACCTGCCGGTAACGAAAACATACGTTGCATTATGTAAGTACGAGTACACGGAATAATAAAGGATTATAAAAAAAAAAAACAACTTTCAGAGACCCAGGGAAACATGAGATAGCAAAACGAATAATGAGCGGCACAGAATTACGTAGAAGCACAAGCGTAATACTCGTAATATATTTTGTTTACTTGTAGCTGGGTGATTCTTATTCTTATGCATTTTTAGGGTTCCGTACCCAAAGGGTAAAAACGGGATCAATATACTTAGCAATTTACCTCTAGTTTTAGGTCAACCTAAATGTATGTAAATTGTCCTAAGAGGTTTAGAAACATAATATAAAAAAAAATTACAAGTGCGAAATGTCACGGAGCGTGTAGTGTGACTTCCCCAGATTTTGTGATATTTGATTTTTTTTTTGGAAAAATATGAAGTGATTTTGCAATAATTTTTATCAAATATAAAACACTAATCCTTGTTCTACAACACTGTTTAAAAATTGTATGGATTTATAACGATTTTATATAATTTTAAACAACATACATTTTGTGATTAGTTTTCGCGTCACCACCGCGCGTGATAATATAAACATACAGTACTCGGTAGAAAATTATCTTTACTACTGGCAGCCTTATTAAAGTTTTTTTAGAACAGCAACACTGTGTTGTTTTCAGGTTTACAAATGGCTAAAGGGAGAAGTTTTGTCGAAAATTATTCATTTGTGTTCATTTGAAAAAACGGTCAACCTTAACGCGTCACCGCCGTGTTAGAGTTTTAAAAGTAAGTTGCAGTTTCACGTTATTGTTTGTAACATAAGATATACCTCATACATTGCAGATTAAGCTAATTATTTAACATTTGCAAAATCAAAGGAAATGTTTATGTAATATCGAACATGTTCCAAATTATCACGACCGTGGTCTCAAAAATCTGTCACCGCCACGGACTTTTGAGTCCACGTTCGTGACATGCAGATACGTGGTCGTGTCATTATTAATTAGTTTGATTAATTTAGAGGCATATGCACTTTTCAGAAATACATTTTTATTAGCTACAGATCATTTGCTATTATTGCCTGACTGCCAAAGCAAAGAAAATGTTTTTCGCTTGTATGTATGTATGATTTGTATCGAATTCTTTGTCACGCTCTACAGCCTTTATAGTTTGACGGATTTCCACGTCTGAGCTATCATTAGGTTTGTTGTAGTTATAGGAGTGACTTAGGCTATGTTAAAATAACTATATAAATCAAAATAGCCGAGTTGGCCACCAAAATGCCGAAATGTCATGACTGAGGGACACTTTGTCACAACCGTGTTTATGTACCTTCCTGACGTTGTTAGAGATTCCATTTGTCTACTCTTTGCTGATGACCTCAAGCTTGTTCGCAGAATTAATGACAGCTCTGATTGTATGAAATTACAAGAGGACATACATCGGGTAGTTAAATGGAGTCAAACGTACAGATTACATTTCAACGCGGCAAAGTGCGTCATACTCTCATTCACCAGATCTCGGAATCCACTTTGCTACCAATATGTGTTAGAAGAGACACCGATGCAGCGCGTCGTCTTCGAGTGAAGGACTTAGGGGTGCTGCTGAAGTCCGACCTCACCTTTCGAGACCATATCAGGCCTATGGAACTCTCCGCGCGAGCTCGGATTAATACCTACGAATCTGTTACCGTTCACGGTAGAAAAGCAAGCCAGTTGGTTGCCACACGCGCTCACGCACGCACGTCACCGCGCGCCGCACTGCCAATTTTTACGATAGTTACAAGCTACGTATTAGGTAGGTACTATTGAATTTCTTTAATTAAACATGTAGTGTTTATTACGACAAATGTATAGTTAGATATCTATCTATTATCGTATTTGAAATAGGTAGCAAATTTTTAATTTATTTTGGAAATGTTTATTTTAACGACAGTAAGTTAACTTTATACCGGAAAGTACGTACTCATTTATGCTCTGGTTAACTTATAATTAATTACCTGTATTCAGGGGTTCTCTGTTATTTTTCTTTATTGTATAACATTAATCTCTATCTGGTTTTAAATTACACGAAGTTTTAAAACTAATTCTTGCTGGGATCATTGCGCGGTTTATAAAACGGCGTAAACACTGTGGTTACTGCATTTAGGTATAATTTAATATTTAGATTTCCTTTTATTTCACTCCGCTGTTTAAGTAGGTATTTATTTATCATTTCTAAGCGTCAGCAACCCTTGCGTTGTGTCGGTGCGCGCGGTGCGGGGAGCGGCGCGCTGAAGGTCACTTCATTGTATTTTTGTGTAGGTATCAAATCGGCAGGTATTTGCGTTTTCTTTGAGAGATAAGTATCTGTTCGTAAGAACTATTATATAATCTGTGACCATATTGTTTCAGTATGTAAAAGCGCTTTCCGAAATCTGGGGTTTGTAATGAGACAGGCTCATGCGTTCACTAACATCAATGCGATACGTGTATTGTACGAGACAATAGTCAGGAGTCACTTCGAGGGTAATGCTGCCATCTGGAGTCCACACGAGTCCAAATATAGGCTAATGTTGGAACGTATCCAAAACAAATTTATTAGGTTTTTATACTTAAAACTACACGGAGTATACCCTTTTTATCCGTTAAAGTATCCTACATTGTTCGTGTTAGGTATGGTAGGATACAATCAACTAGAAGTTCGAAGGGAACTGGGGCTAGCTTCATATATATTTAAATTGGTACGAGGCAAGTTGTGCAATCCTGGAGTCCTGGCAGAGGTGCGTTTGGACGTACCAGATCGGTATGTGTGGCGGCGGCGGCGGCCGAGCCTGTTGGCCGAGCCGCGCGCTCGAACGCAACTCCTTCGCCAGGCCCCCTTTACGCGCGCAATTCGAACCCTGAATCGAGTAGCGATTGAGTTAGATTTGTTTTTCTGTTCTTTGAACGAATTCACAAAGGCCACTTTATATGTTCTGTGTTACTGTAATTTGTAATAATGTACCTATGTTGTTCTTTTTATTCTCTTGTGTGTCAAATTCCATACTGTCGAATTAGGATACCTAGCCTGTAACGATGGTTGTGTGTATGTAATAAATAAAAAATAAAAAAAAATGTACTCATTTTATTTACCTTTCCTGAGGGTATTAAGCTTGACCATATGAATAAAAAAATTGCTTTTTGTATGTACTTTTGATATATATGTAATATTATGTGAAAAATAAAAAGGTTTATGAAAAAAAAATTTTTTGGACACAATTTAAGAATCACCCAGCTACTGAATTTTAAAGTTACCCTTACGCGGAATAATAGCACGTTACCTCTGCATGCATCATATGTGTAGCATTTTAGGGTACCTACATATGATACGTGTATGCACCACTAATGATGCACGACCCCATATAAACTTAAAGCATTGTAAAAATTTACACGTGTGAGCTAGGTCTTTTTTATTTGCATGCACATACTGGCTATGAACCTTTTGACAAAAAACACGTTGCACGTGAGGACTCAATTTCTGGTTCCTAGGTACACAGGGAGACTGGTTAGATCATTTTCCCAAAATCATAATTTACCTGTAGCATAATTTCTATTCGCATTTTTTCCTATTCTTAATTTACACCAGACGCATTAATTCCTAGGTTAAATTTTTCGTCGTTAAAGTCGGTTTATTCGCATTCTTTTTATTTCTTAGGCGATAATATTACCATGGTCTCACCGCACTGTTTCTTTTCAAAAAAACATTTCGTTTACAACTTAGGTAGACGGGCATCTGAAGCTACCTAACGAACCTAACCTACCTACACTTTTTTCTCCAAAGTGTAATGTTTTCATGGACGTCACACTAAATTAATAGGTTAGGTAGGTTAGGTTCGTTAGGTAGTTTCAGATGCCCGAAGGGCAAACCGCCCAGAAATAGGAGCCCCGCGAAGCGGGGCTCCGTCTAGCTAAGTTGTGAATTAAATGTTTTTTGAAAAGAAAGTGGGGTGGGGTAATCGATTTTTTGATTATAGAATAAACGCCGTAAGAAATATTTGTGAGTGGCTAAATTGTCTAATGGGAAAATATGCGAATGGAAAAATCATGTTAGGAATTAATGCGTCTGGTGTAAATTAAGAATAGGAAAAAATGCGAATAGAAATTATGCTACAGGTAAATTATGATTTTGGGAAAATGATCTAACCAGTCCACAGGGAACGTGATAGCCGTAGGTGTCGTAGGTACATATGTAAAATAAATTGGGTGAACTTAATGCATCGGGTTCAACTTTAGTCAATAGACTAATAATAATGATAGATAGGTACTTATTATTTGTAGAATACTAGCGCGGTATGTTTAAACGAAATGGTGTAGGTACCTATTATTTTATAAAAGAGGCTGAATGCTAAATCCTAAATAAATGACTGAATCTCAATTTTTTTGTTATTATTATAATTTTTACGCTTTTAGAGGTTAACGCGCCTCAGATCTACTTGATCACTAACGGTAACAGATATGTATGTTCACCGATTACCAGAGACTATTAGACCAAAATTGTTTTTTTTTTTTTTATATTTCCAAACGCATGCTTTTTTATTAGTCACATTGTCATCAAGTTAAATAGGATCTGCAGACAGGATTCTGGAGAAATCAAGGACCACTTCAAATATTAGTACACTTAAAATTATTTTTTCAAACTGCTGATGAAGACTATACAATTATGACAGACTGTTTTGTGAAGTCAGTTATTTTTGTCAAAATGTATATTGTGTATATATAGGTATAGTAAAGTTGCCTTGAAATTTCTTGCTGATACTGACTTAGCTAAAAGTCTCTCCATAACACAGTGTTGTCTTGCGTAGGTACCGACCATCGTTAAAACTACTTATTTTTATCCATCATGACTTCCGACTATTTATTACTAAGATATAAATCCGACATATAATTTTAATAATAAATAAGATACATGAATTACATAAATACACATCACGATATCTCGCTAGTCTGTCGGTACGCTAGTAAAATTATGCTACATCACAGCATCGCCACTTGCATATTCATGACACCGGCGACATTCACATTAAAAATATATTATATTAAGTAGGTAACTTTATGTCTTAGTAAATGAGATATTAAAATATGGTAAGTCAGTACTAATATGTTTTTGAACACCAAGGTAGAAATATACCATTTTTAAAGTGTACGCGCCCCTCTCTAAGAGAGCAAAGAACTACCTACGAAACCAACGCCTACATTTTACCTATTCTGCTGTAATATTATTTTTATACGCAACACGGCAAAATATACCTAGCGGCTGTTGTTGTTTTTGTGTTACATACCCTCCAGATACGAGAACGCAGCCTACTACTTCGATCGAATAGGGTTATTTGATAGCTTTTAACTCCATTTCACCCCCTTAGAGGATAACCTAAAGAAAACAACGTTTTACACGAAATTTTAATCTTTTCACATTGTATTTTCAAAGCCTCAAGGAAAACATAAATTTAAGTTTGCTTGCAGATAAGGGAACTCGCCGTAAGACACAATAAGACGTTTTAAACCGTTTCCTGTTCACCTCGGACAAAAAGGATTTTGCCCGTATACTTGCGAAATCTCGTTGCACATTATTGACTGGCAAGAGTGGCAAGAGCGATGTATTTTATAAAAATGGTTTGTGAAACTAGAGAATTGAGGTAGGTGAAAAAAGAATTACAATAATGTAACATACAAATTCAAAGGAATGTTTGTGTAGAAGCGTTTTTAATTATTGTAGGTAAGTTACGTCCATTAGCAGCAAGAATGCCTGGCGAGAAAGAAGAATGGCAAACTTAAATTGTAAAGTGTTGAGAGCTTGTTCCGTTCCGCACAAAGGTTTCCAAGTTCCGCAAGGCCGCGTTCACAAGTCATGCAAGATACAACATTTAGTAAAAGCAGATTACTGTCTAGTAGAAATGCTGTGACACTCGCAACACCATAGTATTTAAGATGGGGTCCGGAAATGCGACAGTTCATTCCACCCACAGTTTAGCTGTGCGACGCAATATGTTGTATCAAAATTGGTTCGAATACCGGACCGGAGACCGCGGAGTTTCGTAGGCAGGATCAATATCGACTAGGCTAGGATTGGAGGCTGTCAAAACGCATAGCGATAATCAAATATTGTTATAATACTAGTAGGTAATATAAATATTATCTTTCTGAATATTTTTGTTCGCGGATTCTGAACATTCTGTTACTGGTAGCCATTTTTATAGGAAGCGGCACTCTGTCACTTGCAGTTCCCATTTTGCGTTTCCTTCCTTACCGCATATTGCGGCAACATGGATGCTTTAAGTGCATGCAATATACTTTACTTATAATCTTTAAATTAAATATTGTGTCTTCATTTAGTGTGTTGTGTCTGTTGTGTCCTTGTGTCTAAATTGCAATCATGCTTTTATTACAAAGAGGTAAAACGTAATCACAGTAAATGTGGCGTAATGAAAATATGAACGCAATTTAAACCGTGAACAGTTCTTATACCTAAATTAAATTATTGATTGTTTATTTGTGTATTACCATTAGGTAAACAATAATTTATATTCTGTAGCAATAGGCCTTTTTAGGGTTCCGTAGCCAAATGGCAAGAAACGGAACCCTTATGGATTCGTCATATCTGTCTGTCTGTCCGTCTGTCCGTCCGTATGTCACTGCCACTTTTTTCCGAAACTATAAGAACTATACTGTTGAAACTTGGTAAGTAGATGTATTCTGTGAACCGCATTAAGATTTTCACACAAAAATAGAAAAAAACATTAAATTTTGGGGGTTCCCCATACTTAGAACTGAAACACAAAAAAAAATTTTTCATCAAACTCATACGTGTGGGGTATCTATGGATAGGTCTTCAAAAATGATATTGAGGTTCCTAATATCATTTTTTTCTAAACTGAATAGTTTGCGAGAGAGACACTTCCAAAGTGGTAAAATGTGTGTCCCCCCTGTAACTTCTAAAATAAGAGAATGATAAAACTAAAAAAATATATGGTGTACATTACCATGCAAACTTCCACCGAAAATTGGTTTGAACGAGATCTAGTAAGTAGTTTTTTTTTAATACGTCATAAATCCCCTAAATACGGAACCCTTCATGGGCGAGTCCGACTCGCACTTGGCCGCTTTTTTACTTAGATAGTTGGGAACCCTCTCGTGCATGAGAGGAGGCCTGTGCCCAGCAGTGGGACTATATGCTCAAATTATTTTTTTGTTTATTTTTTTATGCGGAAAAGAGTTTTAGTTTATGAATTTTATGATAATTTGGTTAGATCATTATAATTTATATGTTCATTTATTATATTCTTATGTTAAGGATTTATATTATATAATTTGATATAAGTTGCGTTCACTGTTTGCAAGATATACCTACTCGTACGTCTTTTTTTTCCGATTACGATTCTGCCCTTGATAGGGTTGTGGTTCAGGTCGGCCCACAGACTAATGTGTGGGTTAAACATATCTATTTAAATTGTAGTAAAAAAATGTACCTATGTAAAATCAAAAATGTATTCCACCAAAGAACGCGAATATAGCGTAAATAGCATTGTTAATCCTCCTTTCAATAGTGAAGTCGGTTCAGATATAAATTTAGTTAGACAGTGTGTAAATCCAATAAATCAAACCAGACATAGAATTTACCCGTGTAATCATGGATGAAGAAGTTTTTTTAAGTTACACTTAATTATGACCCCGTACTTATTTTCTGTAAATTTACCGAGCAGCAATGTACTGCAAACATTACAAGTCATACCTAACATGACAAAACGAGCTTTTTTACTAATTGTCAACAAGCGTTAGTTACGAAATTTGTGTTGCTTTACATTGCGGGCCAAATTATTTTGTGTGGCTAATATTTTCATTGTATTTCTAAGCAAAAGTTAATTAAGTATCTTAATATACTTCTTACTCTTCTGCGGTCCTATGCTAACCACCGTTTAAAGGTTTGCCCGTATTATATTTACACATATTCAAAGAATCGTCCGAAATCGGCTAGATGATGATGATATTGATGATGATGATTCAAAAAATGTTCAATATTCATAATTTAGAATATAAAATGTGTTGGTTACTGTTTACTAAATGTTCCATAATTCCATATTCCATGAACAATATCCAATATACATATTCTACTCCATGTTATCTTTTTTTACCGAGGATAAGGGTTTTAATAATCATCAAATATACTTTTTGTGGATTATTATCCATCAAAGAAATTCACTTGGAGATTATTATCCATCAAAGAGATTATCTTCTATCAATAGTCATGTCAGCAAGGCAGCAAGTTATTCTTCTTAACTAGAACATTCATCCAGCGAACCAGTATAAGTATCCTACTTATGATGCGTATTAGCTACTGATCTTCAGTTTATCGTTAAACTGGATGGTGAGATGGTTGAGAGTCAGTTGAGAATTAAGTACATTGATTGACAGGATTAAACATTACCTTATTCTTTACTTTTTCTAAATGAACTTTGAGAATTGACTAGGTAAGCTGCTCAATGTCGTTTAATTATTCGCAACTCGCCTTCAATGATTGTATTTTATTCTTGTGACTAAATAGTAAATGTGATAATAATAAACTATAATGAAATCGCTTGGATCATCGACTACTGGTGTAGTCAGAATTAATTACACTGACTCGAAGTCTACAGTCCACGCGCGAAATCCATAGAAGGATGAGGTCGGAGTGTTAGGAATGTAGAACGTCATGACCGAGCGTGTGATGTTGCCGCTATAACGTTAATGATAATATGTATATTATGTATATGACACCGTAAGATTGTGAACCCGTTAGTTTATAATATAAGATTATAGTGAGATTATAAACTGACGAGTGTTTACAATTTTACGGTGACATATACAACTAGTTGCCGCTGCACGCAAGTTGTATAGGTAATTATGGGTTAGTTTGTTTTTTCACCAAACCAAACAACGCTGTGTGTAGGGCTTGCAATTCGAATATTCGAATTTGTCGAATATTCGACCTGTTTTGATATTCGAATATTCGGCCGCTCAGGTTTCGAATATTCGAATATTTTTTATTACTTCAAAAATCTATTTCATTCGCTGTAGTAACAGTATCTGTGTGTTTTTCGGGTATTTACAGTGCTCATTCACTGCCCAAATGCAAAGAAAATAATATTTTTACCGTATTCCTCTCGATAGACTTCGTGAATACAGTGAAAACTAACTCAATTTGAAAGAAAACGAAATCAACAAGTAGGTACATATGTTATTTTTACGGTGCGTATAAGTTTTAAATTAAAGGGTCATTCTGTTTATTCAGTACAAGCGTGCCTTAAGCGAATTTTTGAAGTCTAAACCTTGCCACTTATCGCAATTCGCAAATTTGATCATACCAAATCTGCCCAACTAGATTATCTAACCATGCACGGCATACACCTTTAGCTGACGAATAATCCAACCAGTAGTCAACTAACATTTCCCCTTAAATATTCCAATATTATACCTATAATTAGCCAACCATTAGGAATCAAAATTTGCCAAAACAAATAAAGTCAATAAAGATTCAAAATACAATGATATTAAAGGCCTTTTTACAAGCCTCTGAGCGACTACAAGTTAATTTAAATCGGAAAATAATTAAATACAAAACAAAAACTCTTACATACCTACCCACCTAGGTATTTGGATGGTTAAAGTATATTATTTCACGCAACGACGCATTTATAATAAAAGTGTTATCTAGAAATATTGAATACTTCTAATTTTTGCGTTTTACTTGTTTTTATAAATGTGGGCATTTCATAGTAGGATGATAAAATCTAGTCAATTAAGTGGATTTCTGCAAAATGACATTAGTTTTAGCAATATGTGAAAAAAGCTTTTGAATAAAACGGTAATAAACCGATTTCCCGGTAGTAAACATAATAATCTAAATCATAAAAAATCAACGCATGTTTGTATTTGGTACTTATCTATTCCAATGCCATAATGGCCAAACCACCTCGATACTTCAAAACCATAATATAAAACAAAGAAAACCATCCGTATGTTGGTAATTTAACAAAAGAGTAGGCCTCCGTAGCATCGGATGAGGTAGTTAAAATCTCTGCCTGGCAGGGATATTTTTTAGGTTCCGTGATATTATTTACATAATAAGTACCCTGCTGGCTTGTTGCTTTTCTGATCACAGAAAGTCCTAAGCAACAGTATTTTTCTACTAGTCGTTGCTCTTTTGTTTTTTACTGCAAAAAGAGGTTGGGTATTTCCTTTTCGCACCCAAAAGGTATTAAGAGTGACTTCGGATGATTGATAAGGTCCAAGGCGGGAAGATGTATGGCAGCATCAATATCAATAAACGCCAGAGGGTTATATATGAACTTTTCGTGTGTCACTTGTTTTTTATTCGTGTTTCTAATTACAAGAAAGCGTTTTGTTTGTGATATATTATTCATCTCATCATTATAGATGGACGTTTACTGACGAATTTCACGTTTATAGTCGCACTACTTATTAACATTAGGTGACATTTATATTGCGACTGCTGTAGCGTTGACGCGAGCGATGCCACTGTCAATTTGCTTGATATTATTGTATTTTCTGTCATTGCCGCATTCAAATCAAATCAAATATCTTTATTTTGCATTAAGGCCGCGATTAGAATTTTCAATCAGTGACTCATTTTATCAAGATCTTACGCTACACATATCTTAGTTTGCATACGGAATTGTAAGTTAAAGCAAACTTTGGCGGCTGCTCGACTCTCCCGGTGCTCCAGTTATTGTATTATTAATACGACAATTTGTTTAGGCGGGAGCTATCACGACTCCGCCATTTTGAAAAATTTCCAAAAACCGGATCGACAAAAGAAAATTATTTAGTCATAGAATTCGGTCACAAAATTTCACGAAAATCGGTTAAGAATTGCGACCTGTAAAGGAGAACATCCGGACATACAAAAGCAAAATGCCGGAGTCAAAGCGTAGACCTTCGCTACGCTTCGGTCAATTAACATAGTTAGAAAAAAACGGGTAGTCTATCTAGCGGCGAGATACTGTCGCGCCAATCATCTGCTAGGGGTGCTTCAATCATATGCTACACAACGATGGCCGCAAAAATGTATGAAATATATACACCATCTATCCATCTTCCTCGCGTTGTCCCGGCATTTTGCCACGGCTCATGGGAGCCTGGGGTCCGCTTGGCAACTAATCCTAGTAATTGGCGTGGGCACTAGTTTTTACGAATGCGACTGCCATCTGACCTTCCAACCCAGAGGGTAAACTAGGCCCGTATTGAAATTAGTCCGGTTTCCTCACGATGTTTTCCTTCACCGAAAAGCGACTGGTAAATATCAAGTTCCGAAAAACTCATTGGTACGAGCCGGGGTTCGAACCCGCGACCTCCGGATTGCAAGTCGCATGCTCTTACCGCTAGGCCACCAGCGCAGAAATATATACATATGAAACGTAAAATAAATAGGTACAAAATGAAGAAAACACAGTTGACTCCGAATTCTGAATTACACGGAACGAATGAGAAAATAGTATTTATTTTACACAGCACGACGTATATATAGCAAAACTTTACGATGAAATGTAAATAAAACCAATATTTCTCGCTTCAGTAACGGCGATCCGTATGAAACACTAACATTTGAAAGTGAAAACTCATTCCTCCGTACGCCTGATCCGAGTCTCAACTAAAACATACATGACATCGACTTTGCGAGTGAAGAGATAAAATATTCTATGAATAATTCACGTGTCATACATCGACAGAGCCGAATAAGATCTCTATTCGTCTCGTTGTCGCTATAAGTGTGGGAAGCAGTGTGGATGAATATACTTCTATCGGATGGCTTCTGCCTGGTGCAAGCTATAATTGCATAATGATTCTAACGGAATTGTTTTAATGATTTTTTGTGGAAGTTGGTACTTACTCATATGTGTGTCGGTGACCCAAAGACGGATGTGTTATTTGATATTAACCCCTATTAATTTAAAATACATAATGCTTCATACTAATAGTTATTTGTTTTACAAGGGGGCAACATTTTGTGTTTCACTCGGGGGCAAACTTTGTTTAACCCTCGTGCTTTAAAACCCTAGCAACGCTCATGATTCCAATTTTGAATCTTTGGCTTGCTCGAGTATCAAACCCAATCAAATCCAAAATCAGCATCATTAAATTTTTATTTTTCAATATCACAATTTAAAAGTCAATTTTACCAGAAAACAGTTCAAAATGTGCATGAAAGTTTCGTGTCCGAAACGTTTGAAGCCTTTACAACTATTAACCAAATCTATTACCTAGTATTAGATTAGGTAAAGGGAAGGTTTTAAAAATGGTAGCCCCTCTAGTATAAAAATAGAATAAAAACAAGTACCTAAATAAAATTATTCCTTTCAATATTATTAAAAAAAACTGTTATTAATCTTTATTAATATGTATTGTAACAAAATTAAAGCTTCCTCCGTTCTTAAATTTGTTAAATTTGTACAACAAAAATATATTTTTATCGCGATATTAATTCGATTTCAATGCCTTACATTAATAAAGGCGAAGCAAAAGCGGATTTTTTTATTAAAATTGAAATTATTTAAATCGTTTCATTTACTCGCAATTTTGTTTGGCAATTAGAATAAAAAACTGTTCTTTCCCCAAACCACGTTGGAGGGTAGTAATTTTGATGAAAACTGGAGTGAGGCATTCAGGTCACGAATCCGTTGAATTTCCCTGAAGATAATAAACGTTTCTGGCTAAATTAAACGGTTGTCTCAATTTACATTTTTTGCTCAAGCGGCGCAAATTTGTACGTACCTACCTATTCCATCATGTGTTATTTCTGCTCACTGTAATGATGGCACGTGGGAATATTATGTTTTGTAAAAGGATTTTTCAAATATAAAAAATGGTTTGGCTCAACTGAGCATTTGAAAATAACTTGCAGGTTTCCTTTTATGATTTTGTATTTATTTAAGTTCATAACATAGGTAGGTAATGCAAGTTAGTTATTTTTTTATTTGGGCTGGACTGGGCTTTTTGTTCCTATGTACTTATATATCTACATATAATATGTAGGTACAAAAAACCCAGTCACCATAAAATATGATTATTTTTTGTGTTTGGGTCAAACATACTTAAATAAATTTTCTAGTGCAACCTTTTGATTGTCCTTTGATGGTCCTAACAAACTAATTTATTTAAAACCATGCAATTTCGATGAGTTTATAAAACTTTACTCTGTAATATTATCAAAATAACTAACCTAAATTTATTTTACAATAGTTAATAAATATAAGTAGGTACACACTACCTTCTAAATAAATTAAAAACTAAAATAGACATCACATACGTGTGTTACTTAAAAAGCAGTGCTCAAATATGTGTGCAAGTAGTGTTAAGCAACTAGCCCAAGTAATTGAGAAAAATATTTGTTCTTTTGCACCGACTTACACCCATGAATGTGTTAACAATGAACAGGAAACACATTAACTGAAATATACAGGGTGCATCCTGTAACAGGAGCAATAAATTAAACTGTAGGCTGTACTCCTCAAACTGACCAACATTTGTTCAGCAACTTTTGAAAATAACTCTAGTTTTGATTTTTATTACACTTTTAAGTTTATTCTAAGACGCAATGTATTGCAAATTTTGTTATGTTTAAAGCGTGACAAGCAACGTCAAACACACTGATATCAGCGTACATTGAAGGCAATATTTATTTTGTATGAAAAAGAGGAAGTCTAAAGAATTCATAATTTTTAAAAGTTGCTGAACAAATGTTGGTCAGTTTGAGGAGTACAGCCTTTAGTTTAATTTATTGCTCCTGTTACAGGAAGCACCCTGTGTAACATAGGTATGGTATATACGAAAGAATAAGTGAGGGCTTCCAGTGCCCAACTAGCTATCTCGGGATTATTCGAGTTGATTCAGATGGGACGTAAAGTATAAATTTCCGAGTCTACGGGGACAACGCCGTCCTCGAAACGTCGGAGGTAAATTTATTAAAACTTAAATACATGATGTAACAGAAATAGTGAGGATCCGTTTAAGGGCATATTTGGTATCTTGTTCCGATTAAAAATAAGTAGAAGAAAAAAATCTCCAGGTCGTCCCACCCTCCAAACCCTCCATACAAATGTCTAAAAGTTTTTGCCACAATAAAACGTTTCTTCTACTTTTTTCTACTCAGAACTCTATACCGAATATGTCCTAAAATGGATTGTATACGCGATTAAGTCCCGTTTTATAATTTAATTATGTGTTAGTTATTTTAATTTGTTGGCTTAATTATGTTACGCCATGAAAAAGTCAAATCTAACCTAACCATATCTTGAGGTGACCATTTTTAAATTGGTATTTGATCTTGCCACGACATTATAAAGGATGACTCTCGCTAGGCCGGGCCGGGCCCGGCCCGAGGCATCCGACGTGACGTTTCTATGACGGCTCATGATCACGTGGTGCTTTATATAGAAAATTAAGCGCCGGGAGCTCCAGCTCGGCCCCGGCCCAGTCTAGCGTGACTGCCGTATTCGAACTTCAAGATATTCACAAGAGACGACACGTACTAGATCCATTCTAGATACGTTATAGTTTAGATTTCAACTAGTTCTCTTTTGTAGCTCAATTCGGGCAACCAATGTCACTTTTAAGTTAGATTGTGTTAGATATCTATTAGATGTGAATTAGATCTCTAAGTAATATCTTGTGGAAATCGTTCAAGAGTATCTTCAGAATCGCGGAAATGTCAAATTTGACTGGTTAGATCTTAAACATATCGTTATCGTATCTTGGCGATGTCTAAAAGATATCTATTAGATGTCTATTACAAAATCCGATTCGGACCGAATGTCACGCTTTATTGCTCATTACAAATTTCAGTTTCATTTTACCGGCTTCAAATGAGACTGCAAGTGCATTTGAAACAAGCTTTGTATAAACAATTGTATTTTACATTGCTAGCGATAAAGTTGAAGATCGAGAATTTGTTTTATATGTAAATTGCGTGATAAAATGACAATAATTCACGCCATTGCCGAACACCGTCAGAATAATGGGGCCAGCGATAAAATCTAGAAACCACAAAGTTCGGTACAAAACGGGTAGTCGGTAAAATTCGAACAGTGTGCTTTATTTATTACTCGATATTTGAATTGCTACGCCATAACTTGGACCACACAAAATATTGCATCCAGTATACATTTTCGGTACTAACATTTTTCTAGATGAGCCATTTTTAACCAACTTTGAAATTTTGAAGAAGTTTTTAAATTCTTCGGGATTTTAGAATATAATAGAATAGAATAGAATTTTCATTTTGGGTCTTTAGCGGTGGCAACTATTAGTCCTACTTACAAACATTTCAACCAAGATTGAATACAACGCTAATTCAATAATACTAATCTTTACATAATAGTCCAGTATGTTCTGCTAGTTCCCCGAACTATAATTCAGACATAGATTTAATATAGGTCTTCTATTTCTATATCATTACATTTTTCATGAAACTATGGATGATCACAGATTTGCAATAAATATCATTTTTGAAATAAATATTGGTTGTTTTTAGCTAATAACCATGTAGTTAAAAGTAAAATAGAATAAAAAAGTATTTCCCAATGGTTTAAAACACTTAGGCCACATCTAGCTTTTCAGTAGGTACAACCTAAACGTGTTTTTGTAAACGCCCCACGTAGATGCACTAGCAACGGCTGAGGGCAAATAAATTTCACGATTTGTGGTTGGAAAGCTTCCAGCGGGTTGTCCGTGGTCGGGATGTGCCGTGAACTCAGCTCGGCAGCTTCCATTATTAGTGTTAAGCCCCCTTTTATTACTACTGTAGGTATACTCTAGGCATACTTGCCAGTCCAATATTTGTCAGATTTCGTGACCTGTCGTAATCAGAATGTAACCTTTAGTTACGTTGGTATTTGCCGCCTTTGGTTCTTTCTTAGTGACTATCTACTTCTCATTTATTTGTTTCATTGTTTTCAGAATTAGTCGTGTAATTTTAGGTATAAATGAAAAGCTATTCAATATCCGTTATTTGTTCTGGATTTTCTGGTTCAACATGGACGAAGTCGGATTAGACCGCTGATCGCTAGACATGATCGTCATTCAAGAACCTAACTTCTACTCGTACTTATTCAATGTTAATAGGTAGAAAGTAGGTTTGTAGGGAATAACATAATATCGAGCAATTTTCATAACGAATCGTTCAGCAGGAGAAAGGAGCATCACCCTTACATTTCGTTTCACTCTGTTTCTTCTCATTTCCAATGGCTTGATGGCTTGGTCAGTCAGTTTGTAACCATTCCCTTCCATACCAGAAGCTTTTCTTCCAATGGTATGTCAGCTGATCTGGAGCAGGCTTGTCCCTGGCTGAGTGTAACGTGAAGCAGACTAGATAGATACTCGTATTATAATCCTATGTATATTCTTGTTCATGACAGATTTAATTCAGGCGAAGAAAGTATTCTTTCATTTACAAATTTACATACATTGTGCAGTAAAACTTGGAGATTAAAACGTAGACAAGAATATAATATTATGTTGAGAATAAATATTTTCATTTAGTGATCCGAATTACAGCAAGATATAAACTATGGTGATAGAATTTTTGAGTTGTTGGTCGCTGATTTGCGAGTCAATTTATATATTTATTTTAACGCCAATAAAAGACTGAATTACAACAGACTGAAAGCACGTTGCATTCAATTACGATTTGACGCAAGAGCGCGCAGTGGACGGTTAAAACGGTGAAATATTAGAGAGCCAGTGGTGTTTGCTCCGGCAGCGGATTGTGATTGCGCCACTGGCGTTAACGAACCGCTATCCGCCAATGTTTGTCCAACTATTGCCGGTCGGTAAATAATGGCGATTCAGAAATTTGCGGCGGGTGCAACTTTCATTATGCGTGGTAGTAAAAAAAATACGGCTAAATAACATATAATAATAACCAAACGGAACGGAGTAAATTGATGTTATGAAATAAAAAATATTGTTATAAAAAAAGTACCCTCACCCAAAATAAAAAAGACTTCACTTTCCGTCTGTCTGCCTGTCACCAGGCTGTATCTAATGAACCGTGATAGCTAGACAGTTGAAATTTTCACAGATGATGTATTTCTGTTGCCGCACTTGGCCGGTTTTATTTTATTAAATTAAAGTCATCTTAAAGTTAACTTTATTGCTAAATTTTTACCACGTTTAGCACTAAATGAAGCCGTAGATTTTTTTACTAAGTAAACAGATCCGGGTAGCTTCATTTTTCTCCTCAGCGTAATTTGGTAATCAAGAATGAGGATCTAAATTAAATTGGATCGTTCGTTTAAGCACCTAAGTGAGCGGCGCATTATCAGACAATGCCAAACCAGTTTACGTATTTTAACGTTACTTAGAAATTTTTATTACTTTTATTCAATGTACTTACACATTGAGTAAGTAATCATTTATTGTCAGATTGTGCATGTCAGTTTACAGATGTTACAAAATTATTTGATTAGTGAGTGTCACAATCAACCGGTTTACGGTATACAATATCCTTATTCCTAAAATACATACAATTCAAATACACTAAAAATTTAGTAAATGGCAAAAATACAAAATTCAAATAAACTAAAAAATGTCTAAGGTACAAAATACATATAAAAACTATTCAGCCTAAATAAGTAAATTATGTATAATTTTAATTTAATTATAATGTTAAAGGCTGATTATATATTTTCATGAAAACGCTTTATTGAGATTAGTCCGACTTATGGAGCATTATATCCTTGACTAAAGACCAACTGGTAATATAAAAGACTAGCGACCCGCCCCGGCTTCACACGGGTTAACGAATTATAAATATACTTTCTCAGGAATCACTCTATTCATAGGTGAAAACCGCATGAAAATCCGTTCACTAGTTTTTGATTTTATCGCGAACATACAAACACACAATAGTACATTGTGCAACATCCAAGTAACAAACAGACATACGCGGCGGGGGACTCTGTTTTATAAGGTGTAGTGATAATATTTCACCGTTTTGGATAATACCCGTTTAGTAACCATTTATACTGTTTTATTATGCTCTTTTAACATGTTTGATAGGCATCATTAATTTAGTTTTCAGAGCAAAGTTGGACGTTTTACAGTACTTATATTATAGTACTTGTATGTACGCTTAAATACCTATTTAGGGTTCAGATGAGTGTAGATAAAAATAAATAAAGCGGCCAAGTGCGAGTCGGACTCGCCCATGAAGGGTTACGTATTTAGGCGATTTATGACGTATAAAAAAAAACTACTTACTAGATCTCGTTCAAACCAATTTTCGGTGGAAGTTTACATGGTAATGTACATCATATATTCTTTTTAGTTTTATCATTCTCTTATTTTAGAAGTTACAGGGGGGGGGACACACATTTTACCACTTTGGAATTGTCTCTCGCGCAAACTATTCAGTTTAGAAAAAAATGATATTAGAAACCTCAATACCATTTTTGAAGACCTATCCATAGATACCCCACACGTAAGGCTTTGATGAAAAAAAAATTTTGGAGTTTCAGTTCGAAGTATGGGGAACCCCAAAAATTCTATTTTTTCTATTTTTGTGTGAAAATCTTAATGCAGTTTACAGAATACATCTACTTACCAAGTTTCAACACTATAGTTCTTATAGTTTCGGAGAAACGTGGCTGTGACATACGGACGGACAGACAGACGGACAGACAGACAGACAGACATGACGAATCTATAAGGGTTCCGTTTTTTGCCATTTGGCTACGGAACCCTAAAAATGAGGATAGGAAATTTTAACCACTAAATAATCTAAAAAAAACGCAAGCAATAACCAAATGCGTGCAAAACGGGTTGATGACACATCGCCAAATCTTAAAAATATTCATAACTTAGCATTTTAGTACTAAAATTTAGTTACTATAAAACAACAGCCGAACTAATACCACGTACTCTAAAAATACACCGCATAAATTCTTTTTACTTTTAACTGGCTTAAAGTCAGCGTATTTTCATTATTCGCGCCCGCGGACGGCCTTTGTCTCACGCGCCGGAGGGCTATAAATTCATGCAGCCGCTAGTGGAGTGTAAAATGCCGAGGCCGTCACCTGGACTGCAAGTGTGGACGGCCATGGAATGAACAAGAGTAGAGAAGAACTAGGAAGTTACCATTAGAAGGATAGTGTGCATTTTTAGAATCTCTGCGATGCGTTGAGTTACCAATTACTAGTTGGCCTACTAGTTACTGCTTGGCCTTGTGTAAATATAGGGCGAAATGAAACCCTTTTGTATTTTGTTATGGGTCTCTTTTGTTGGGTTTTTTGAGGATCTAATGTTTATTATACATAGTTTATGTGGACCAATTGCATGTTAAAAATGCAAAATTCATTTCCATAAAGAAACTTCCATTGTCACGTCAAAGTCGGTGCAGAATTAGCTTAAACAGACTCTCTAGTCCACACACACACATTTTCGGTGATAGTATTGTTATCCAATTATGTTAGATGGCTGCAATGGCATCGACATACCTACGTAATATCGAGTTCTCTGCACTGTGTTTTAACCTGTGGGCGACGACGGCAATGTCACAATTCAAGCCATATATAAAGAAAAATTGAGCCAATGAATGGCTATATGACTATAGCTCTGCCACTCTGCATAGTGGCCACTTTGCTTTGTTTGGCTCTTTTAGTAGAACAAAACTTTAAGATAAGCTTCCGATTGCGCAACGCTGCTGCTGTCGTAATCTTAATGGTATCATTTAGACTATCTCAATCCGAAAAATCATGCCTTATGCCTTTCACCTCCACGTTTACAAGTCCCATGGTTCACAGTTACACGTTGCTTTCAGAAATTATGTCAGAATTAAATTACTTCCGGTGGAAACAGAATGATTGCATTAAATAATTTCACATCCCGCCAAGTACTTGTTCGCGGGTAATTTATTTTCTTTTATAATTTTAAAAATGTTGTGTTTCATATACTTGTTTGTGTTTTAGTTATAGCACTCGAATTGCATAGGATGTCTTATGGTGTAGGTAAGTATATACTATAAGTGCTTTCTCACCGGCTGTTCATGTCAAATCGGAGGAAAATAACAGGCCAATTTGAACGTGCACTGACATGAAACCGATATTAGAATGATATAATATCATTCTATTATCGGTTTGATGTCAGTGCACGTTAAAATTGGCCTAATTATTGTAATCATATCAGAGCAAATTTATATCACTTTTATATCGGAATTCGAATTGATCTTCTATTTGAAAGTTGATGTGTTCAGTAGACAGTGTGTAGTGTTTAAACAGTAAATAATTATTGTCTTTAAATAAAAAAATGCTTTCCTGAATGTTTACACTCTTTATCCCGTTACGTTGGCCTCAATTTAGGCACAGCGATACTAGGCCAAGCAATATGTAGGTAATCTAGAAGTAAGAGAAGAATTCGTACCAGCAATATCACTGTCCGGTGCTTATTTTCCTTATTAAAGTAATCATTGAGGCCCTCTGTGAGTTGGTATGATAACGGCATAATATGTTTTTAATACTCTCTGTTGAGTTAATATCCGCCCACATTAAGTATGGTTAGTTTAACAACGCAATTATAGCGGTGCGCGCTGATATAGTGGGTGCATCCGAGGATGAATTGGTTAGTTACGAGTACGGGCAAGAAGTAACGTAGCTATTGTAACGACTTGCGTTATCTCACCGCCAAAATCAAATATAAATTGAATTTGAATAGTAATTGGTAGTTCATAGGGACACATTGGAGTGTAACGAAAGTGATAAATGAAGATAACATTAATTGGGTGGGGAAATAAGTCTGTTTACAATTATTAAACGGAATATCATAATAACAAGGTTCTGATATCGGTTTGATATCAGTGCAAGTTTAAATTGGCCTGTTAGTTTATGTGGGTGCCATATCCTCAGTATTGTTCACTACAGAGTATTAATGTAATAATTAGTCAACACGATCCCTTCAAGGAGATTAAATTCGTATTCTGTACAATGGGTACGCTAAATTAATTTTAGTAAGTAAAGTTAGTTTCTGAAATGGACTAATTTGGCCTCCGGGTTGAAGGTTCGAAACGTCTTGGAATGACTTAAGCGAGATTTGCGGCAAATGCTTTACCTATCTTAAGTTACAAGACGTGTACGTTTTGCTGAATCCGAAATGGGAGTATTTTTAAGGATAGTATTGTAACGATACAAATAATAATATGACTTACTATAATGCGGCCATGAAAACTAATAATATGAATTCGTAAGTATAATTAAGAAGAAATGCTTAATTTGGTACAAACGGCATTACATAAATACTGAGACCGACATGCACTTGGCAGATTTTATTCTTACATTCGTATGAGATTATTTCGTTCACGTTTTTTTTAGTGTTATCAATACTAAACACAATAAAGGTGTACAACAAAGAATGTTTACTTACTTACTAAATTCTGACGATAGATTCAAAAACACTGTACCTAAATCAATGGCTATTTATCGCTATTAATTACGAGTGTATCTAACTAAAAAGTGAACAACGGTGAGTCCAACCACCGCAAGTCAAGTTTGGTGACCGCAGTCGCCAACATACTCCAAGGGCATGGAAAAATCAAACTTGATCGCAACTTTTTGTTCAAACAAAACTTGTTCTATGTCTACAGGTTGCAATCCAACAAAGTTAACTTAGCAAGTAGGTTAATTGCTCATAGTGTAGCTCGGGTCTTAAAAGTCGCAGCATCGTGCAAGTCTATTTTAATTGCAAGGGCATGGGTGAAAAGACCCAATACGCTTACGCCCCATACTTATTAGACACAGTTAACACATTGAGTGCCGGGAACCTGGGAGATCAGGCAGCCTAGCCAAGGTGACGATCGCTTGCGCTTTAATTGCCATAGAATCGCTTTGTATCTCTCTAACGTGTCCAAAGTGTCAAACAAGTGTCAAAAGTGACGTTTTTGTTTGAAGAAACGTCACTTTTGACACTTGTTTGACACTGACATATCCGATCCATATCGTTTCAATATATACGACTGTATCACTCTTCGATATTAGTGACAGTGACAGTTGCATTTCGATCGCTACAAAGCGTAAGCGATTGGCACGTTGGCTACGCGGCCTGTTCGTAGTCCCTTTCCTCTATAAAGCAGGGAAAAGCTAGAATCGGCTACGCGTGTGGCGCTACGAAAACGTTGGCACTGGCAGTGAATGCATTATTAATATGAGTGAAGTCTAGGGGCCCGATTCCGATTTTGAACTAGACATCTATTAGATGTCTATTAGACATCACCAAGATACGACAACGATATTTTAAAGATCTAGCCTGTCAAATTTGACATTTTCGCGATTCTGGAGAAACTCTTGAACGATTTCCACAAGATATTATTACGATATTTTAACGTAAAAGTGACATTTGTTGCCCGAATTGAGCTGCAAAAGAGAACTAGTTGAAATCTAAACTACAACGTATCTAGTACATATCGTATCGTTCTCTAGTCTAGAACGGATCTTGTTTTCCGAATACCGTAAACTACAACGTATCTAGTACATATCGTATCGTTCTCTAGTCTAGAACGGATCTTGTTTTCCGAATACCGCGGTATTTTTTCACTTGACTATGCTACAGAAAACCGCGTAGGTGGTGGGTCTGAGGCCTCTATGTAGACCATTTTTTATAATCGCAGGTTTGCTTTAATCTGATCTCATCCTCCGCGGCCACTTGTATCGTACACCACACAGACCCGCCTAGAGAGATTTGTTATAATGTTATAGCTTTGACATTGTTTTGTTTGTATTTCATTTTGGTTGTGTTTTGAAATTTCGTGTCAAATACTTGAACAAAGAAGCTGAGCAATCATTTATTTAGATGACGGTTGGATCGCGGTAGAAGTACCGACAGCTGGTCACATGACCATGTAAATAAGTTTTTGGCAAAAATTTAATTTTTGGGACAAGCTTTTATCGCTGACTGTACTTTTCTTACGACAGACAACTAATACTCATCGAGACAATTCTAAAAACCCCTAACACAATAGGTTGCGTTGTTTCATCACAGAGCCACCTCCTGTCTCCATCATCAGATCAGTTCGACAGTACCATATTATTGTATTGTCATCAGAACTACATACAGCTGCCAATTTTCATGACGCTACGATCCTTGGAAGATGGTTAAATTAGTTACCTTAGATTCCATTACATAGTTACATACAGGTCGACCTAATAAAAGCTTGTTAAAAATATGGCACGCCGCGCGAAATATGCGACGGAAGATATATTGTGGCCATCGCGCGGGTTCTAACTTTTATCACAATTAAATACGGTATATATGTAGTCCAGTTAATTTACCACTAAATAATTCAATTAAAATTAACGACGGCGGCTATCAGTGTGACCTGTAATTGAATCATAAATTAGTTAAAGATAACGATTTATTGCATGGGGACAATATAGTACGTATCACTGCGTGTTTCTGCCAGCCTATTATGGATAGCTTTATCCACCTTTATCCACGTGATAAAATAACTGTCACTGTTTAACACCGTGGGAAAGAAAGTGACGGACACCGTTTTATCACGCTGTCACGTAGACAAGAACGACCATCATATCCGTACTGGTTAATCATTAGTTGGTAGGTGTTCATTCGTAGCTGTATTCGTATTTTAGGACGCATGGATTTATGATTGTCCAGTCAGCAGCAATAGTTGCTAAGCGGGCGAGGTGTTTAAAATTACCTCAACGTGCTCTTATTCTCTTAACAATAAAGTCGCGTCAAGATCATTTTGAACACCTGGCCTGGTTGGCAACTATTGCTGCTGACTGTTCCTGACGAGGTGTGGCCGCTGTTTTAAGGGCGTTATTTTTTTGTTGTCCCCTACACTTTTTTTTTCAAATTTGGGATTTTTTATGTTATTTCTACTCAGAATCACGAGCTCTTTCTATCCTAATAGGAGAAAAAAAGTGTCCTAAGGTTTTTATTTCCATTACGTCACCATTTTTCATAGACTTTGTATGGCGGTCGCGGAATGGAAAGATCGAAAAATGTATGGAAATTTTTGGACACTTTTTTTCACTTTTTTTTTTTTTTTTTTTCAGAATCACGAGCTCTTTCTATCCTAATATTCCTAATAGGAGTATTAGGAATATTAGGATAGAAAGAGCTCGTGATTCTGAGTAGAAATAACATAAAAAATCCCAAATTTAAAAAAAGTGTAGGGGACAAAAAAACCCGCCAAGTGCGAGTCGGACTCGCGCACGGAGGGTTCCGCACCATCAATAAACAATAGAGCAAAACAAGCAAAAAAACGGTCACCCATCTAAGTACTGACCCCGCCCGACGTTGCTTAACTTCGGTCAAAAATCACGTTTGTTGTATTGGAGCCCCACTTAAATCTTTATTTTATTCTGTTTTTAGTATTTGTTGTTATAGCGGCAACAGAAATACATCATCTGTGAAAATTTCAACTGTCTAGCTATCACGGTTCGTGAGATACAGCCTAGTGACAGACGGACGGACGGACGGACGGACGGACGGACAGCGGAGTCTTAGTAATAGGGTCCCGTTTTTACCCTTTGGGTCGGAACCCTAAAAAATGCCCTTAAGCAACCTTAAAAAGATATTCAATTCGCCAGGGTTTCTTATCTATCTATGTTCCTCGATTTTTCAAAACCCCATTCGTAAAATTATTATGGTTGCTCCCATTGATCATAGTCTTATGAAGAAATTTAGAAAACATTTCAAATGTTATCTTAGTGTTCAGGGTATTGTTTATAGTATTAGCTCGCGTATTTGGTCAAGAAAAGCGTTATTTAGTAAAGGGAACTGCGAATAAACACACGAAAATGATGGCATGTTAAATTATTTTGTGAAGTCAGTTCATTTATTGTGGCATTCATTGTATTTTGAATGTTAATTTGTATGGTCACATGTACTGTAAATAATTAATAACAACAATAACATCAAATGACGAGTTGGAACAATAACCTTTGTCTAATACTCGCAAGCGACTTTTATGAAGATATATTAAAGTTTCGTAGAGTTTCACTTTTAAGAATTTGTCATCTTTTGTACTGCCGGAAGAGTCGACTCGTTTATCGTATTCATAATACCTAGGAGCTCAAATTAAAATCTAACTTGCGAAACGAACAACGAAAACGATTAATCGGTAAAAGAGAAATACGCATAGTTGAGGAATTCCGTTGGTTCTTCTAAAGTCCATTCAAAATTCAAACTGAGTTCTCACTGGTTTTACGCCTGTTATGCATGAAGGGGCAGAAAGGTCATATATCTGAAAATAACCAATAAATAACAAGCATCAGTTACTCGTTAGTGCGATATACAATATAACCTACTGGTGAATTATTTGTCTTTCCAAACAATTTCAGTTCCGGTACAAAACGGAGCCATTTTTGTTTACAAAACAAATTTCTGAATATTACAGCCATTTATAACAACAATAAATAAAAGCCAGTGACCACAACATACGTAAGGGTTATTAAGCTATAAATTTAATTTATTTATAATCCGCGTATTCAGTTGAAATAAATCTTATATACGTATTAACGAAATGTGTTAACCTAAATACGCATCCCAAAACAGTTTTTAATCCCAACAGCTTTACTTAATTGAATTAATAATTAATTAATGATGCAACCTACGATCCAGTCATGATCGAGCAGGATTTTGATCACTTAATACAAATAAGCATCGGGCGCGCAATTATTAAGAAAATAACGTCAAATGTAAATATTGCGACACAAAAAATAAATAAGAAATGGAGCAACCGAACGACCGAGGGAAAAACTCGAACTTGGATTTTTAATATCTACCTTCAATCTCCGTAACGATTACCCGCCAATGGAATTATTCTTCCTTCAACAAAATATAAAAAGAAACTCGCTTCATTTCCATGGAAAGCGATCTGAGGCTAAGTCAATCCCGATTATTGAATTCAAATCACGGGAGCGACAAAAACTTGGCTTGCTGTCGGCTGCTAGGTATGGAAAAAAACTAAGAGATACAAAATGAGAAAGATCAGAAACACAGATGAAACTTCAATCCTTTGATATAAATCCTTAGCGTTTTGTCACTATTTAGGGTTCCGAATCAGACGGGTGACAAACGGAACTCTATTACTTTTTAAAATAAACCTAGAGTCAGACCGACAAAAGTCTGCAGCGATTTTGATAGCCCACGCAGTGCAAGTGTCTTTATAAACGTCAAACTTCTATGAATTTATAACGTGTAAAATAACACTTGCACTGCGTGGGCTATCAAAATCGCTGCAGACTTTTCTTGGTTTAACTCTATTAGCTTACGCTCTCCAGCCATCCTTCCGAGTGTCTGTTTGTCTGTCCGTGGGCATTATCTCAAAATTCAAGAGAGTATTGTTCTATTGCAGCTATAGCAATAAATTATTTAATTTATAGTTGAGAAGAACCATCATGGAAAATCAAAAAGAAGTGTGGTAAGTACTGCTTGAAAAAAATATATAAAACTTTGTCAACTGTGAGTCGGACTTCAGGAAAAAATTATACATTGCTTAAAACTGATTGTTGGGTGCCGGATCTTCGGGACGCGATAACTGACTTGCATTAGAAAGAAATAGATTGAGTGGCTGGATGGATATTGTATAAAAAGAAGCCATTCTTTTTATACAATATCCATCCAGCCATTCACTCTATTTCCATTCCATGTTTTTGGAAATAAGGTTCTCAAATAGATAGATAACAAATAAAAATAAATCAGTGTCTCAAATAGCTAAATATAATATCCGATTTTTCAAAAAAAAAAGTGTTTCACGGCAGTTATCAAACCTTATTACGAACGAAACTGAATTGGTGGATTCATTGTGATGCCAGAGCAGTTTTTGCTTTTTAACTTATTTTGTTATTGTCCTTTGTAGTTACTCTTTAACTTGTCATTTTATTAAGAAAACCTGGAAGAAAAAGATAAAAATATGCCGTAAGAGCAAAAATTAGACAAGAGGACAGACTAGCAACGCCGACGACGGTTGTGACAAACAGAGGACATCATTCAGCATTATTTCAGAGTAAGCCGTAGTGCTGATTCCCAGTGATAATGCGAAGTTTACGTAGCCGTAGTACGTGCCTTAATAAGGCTTAAGTTGTATACTGCGTGACAAGGATTGACCTACACGTAAATGGAGCTAGTACAACGACTATCACGTAATGGACGGATTTGGTAATGGTTGTGACGTGATGTCGTATTACTTGTAAAATCTTCGCTGGTCTCAGGTGTTGTAAACTGTTAGAATTTAGAATTCAAACTGCCATAGTTAAAATTAAACATGGAGATTTAAATTATGATTGAATCTATACATTTCATTGAAAAATATGCAAGTGGAATATAATCAATTATTAAGATATTTGATTACATGAAATTAAAATTATATAAAAAATTACAAAGATGAATTCATCTATGTTATTTTTTATATAATTTTAATTTTATTATACACATTAATTAGTTATCCGTTACAACGAATAAGGATCAAAAATGAGTGCAGTTTTGAACGTTTCATAACAATATTAGTACATAAGACTAGAAAAAAATCCTTGTTGATTAGGCGACCCTCAAGACTAACTCACTATAAAGTGCAAAAAGCCGGGCACCCATTAATCAATTGACACAGTTTAGCGGGCAATTTTGACAAGCTACTATAAATCGGGTAGGGACGCTGCCAGGATTCGAGGTCTTAATTAAAGGTCGGGACCATGTCGGTACCCTTCCGTCGTAACAGCTTTTAATCTTGATAGTGTGCTAATAAACTTCACTAGTTAAAGGGGTTATGTGTGAACATTTCGAAGGTATATTTACTGTTATACAACCTTTTAGCTGCGTGTGATCATGTTTAGTTCGTTAACTGTTTGGAAATACTAATGAACGTATATCAAATTTAAGGTTAATCAATTTAGTTTTTAAATACAAAATAAAGTACCTAACTAGGGAAACATAGTAGACATTTATCTTTAGGCCAATACTAACGTAGAATGCATATATATAGGTACTCTTTTTAGGGTTCCGTAGCCAAATGGCAAAAAACGGAACCCTTATAGATTCGTCATGTCTGTCTGTCTGTCCGTCTGTCTGTCCGTCCGTATGTCACAGCCACTTTTCTCCGAAACTATAAGAACTATACTGTTGAAACTTGGTAAGTAGATGTATTCTGTGAACCGCATTAAGATTTTCACACAAAAATAGAAAAAAAAACAATAAATTTTTGGGGTTCCCCATACTTCGAACTGAAACTCAAAAATTTTTTTTTCATCAAACCCATACGTGTGGGATATCTATGGATAGGTCTTCAAAAATGATATTGAGGTTTCTAATATCATTTTTTTCTAAACTGAATAGTTTGCGCGAGAGACACTTCCAAAGTGGTAAAATGTGTGTCCCCCCCCTTGTAACTTCTAAAACAAGAGAATGATAAAACTAAAAAAAATATATGATGTACATTACCATGTAAACTTCCACCGAAAATTGGTTTGAACGAGATATAGCAAGTAGTTTTTTTTTAATACGTCATAAATCGCCTAAATACGGAACCCTTCATGGGCGAGTCCGACTCGCACTTGGCCGCTTTTTTTAAACTGTCTACTAATAATAAAACAAAACTACTTAATCGCTACCTAATCGTATTTTAATTTATGACATGAGTAAAAAAAAAGCCACCTGCCATCAATGATTTTTTTTTTAAATATAACCTTGATTCTTTCAGCAGCTTTTTTATAAATTTTATATAAGTAAACAAAAATTAAGATATACTTGGTCAACCAGATCTTGACAGTAGAAAAAGGCGGCAAATTTGAAAAATGTAGGCGCGAAGGGATATGGTCCCATAGAAAATTTGAATTTCGCGCCTTTTTTTACTGGCAAGATTTGGTTGACCAGCTATAGGTAGGTAGGTAAGACACTTGGAAGAGAGAAAGAGAAACAAAAAATCCCCCGAATTTTTGACAGATGTTATCAAATCTACCTCAGAATATCAAGACGTAGTGAGAATTTATTTTTTAACAAATGTTGCACACTCATTACGAAAAAAAAGGCGACACAAGAAAATTATAAACATTGCTCCATGAATGTTTCCTTCCGCTTTCATTTATTATGTTTCCCGAAAAGCTTTTCGGACACAATAAATTAACTTTTTTCTTTTTTGCTAACGTATGAATGGCTTCCAGCGTGCATCGTATATTTCCTTTTCGTTCTGGAATGAGATCATACAAAAGGTCAAACAAATCTCTACAATTATGGAAAAAGCTTTGATATTGGGCCTTATTGGATATTATGTTATTCGTAAGCCTACTTACCTTTTCAAGCGTTGATAAAATTTTATTGGACTGAATGAGTGAGTTACATTGTCCACTTGTAATAATGTAAATCCCGCTAAAAATACTTTTATATTAAAGCACTTCAAAGACTATAAAAAGGGAAATATTAAATAATTGAAGATTTTATTACGACCAAAAAGAGGAGTCTACAAATAACTACCTACCTACGTACCAATACGTACGTATATGATGCACTTACCAAGAACTTTAAGGACTACCTACTACTAAGTTTATAATTTATCTCCTGAAGTCGTACTCAAAATGAAGCGCGATAAACTTACAAAGCCTAATGAATCTGATCAAATACCTTTGACCACAAAGGGTCTTTCCTTTTCTATTGTCGTGTGCGTTAAATTATTATTCATATGGACAAAAAAATATCTTGAGCTGCGCTTACTTATAACTATATGCTTTTCCCAAAGGAGTAATAAAGATAAGCACGACAATGTATAAATTTATAGTTTTTTTTAAATAACATTGGTTCTAATAAATAAAATAAATAAATCTAAATACCTACAAATCCTTATAGTTTCTTAACATTCCGCACCATATCCAAAGAGATTACTGCGTCCGCATCCACTCCACAGCTATTTAGTTTCCTTTAGCTGGCTACTTCGCAAAACTCGTTTGAAAAGTTTTCCTTGAATCCCACTGTTGGCAATTTTACACATTTCACGAAGGCTCAATACGGTCCAATAAAGGCGAAATAGAGCAGCAACTACATCGTGCGTGGGCTAAGTGAAAGCGATTGAAGTTTACATTTTTATACTTACAAAATTGTTTTTCCGATAAACTGTCACCTTGATACTTGGTGGTTGTAAGTAACCCAATATTCAGCACAGAATTGCGGCCACATGGTTAAATTGGAGAGAGGTGATTGGTGTGGTTTTCGACAGTAAAATGCCGATAAAAATTAAAGCCTTTGTGTACAAAACTATTTTAAGTTTGGTCTTCACTGCCAGCAAAGCGACTCAGCACACTTGCTGGGTCACTACCCAGCGACATGTCCAAGCCATCCATGAGGCGGTAGTGATGATGCTGAGGTGGATTTCAGGCATCTTCCAGATTGATAGGGTTCGAAACGGAGAAAGTCAGCCGAAGTGGTTTGGGCATGTCAATATAAGGCCCCAGAATACGTGGACAACAGAGCCTTTTGCTTCGCTTTGCCAGGCCCAAACAGAAAAGACAAACCAACAGGCGTATCCTGATTTTTGTTAAGAATTCGATCTGGTTTAGTTATCTACCTATAGATATGATCTAATTCAAAACAAAAATCAGAATACACCTGCAAGGCAGCGAGTGTGTAACGCCTGTAGGTTAGGTGACAACGATGGATAGATAGATCGAGGAGGAAGGAGAAAAGCAAGAAAGCGGACCCTGTCAAAGTAAAAGTGTGATGATGATGATAAACTATGCATTTTGTTATAATATTTAGGTATAACTGATAATATATTAAATGTATTAACGCCACGTGTATGTTATGTAGGCATAATTAATAATAGTCGTGTCCGGGGTGGCACCAAAGCTTAGTTTAATTTAGTGGTTAAGATTGACAAAGCCTGTTGCAGATTACATCATTTGTAAGTAAATGACGAAGCCTGTAGCTGATTTGCTTTTGTGTTCAATTGACAAAGCCTGCGTTGCTGATCAAGAACTTTATATTTACTACTTTTAGTATATTGCTTACCTGAATAAATCATTTTAATTAATAATGAAGGTACATATATTCAACTATTGTTTTAACAGTAAATTAAGTTTTTTTACATGTATTATATAAGAGTAAAGTTTTTACTTACCTACTTTTACTTTACTCATCCGCTGTTAATGAGGTTGAACCACTACTCGAGTCGCAAAGAGGGAGAAAAGAGAACAGTCTTGAAACGCTACTGGAACTTTGTTCTAAAGGTGACATATGCACCTTAATAGCACTGAAAAGTTTATTGTGGTTGCCATTTCCAGATTGGATTCCCAGAACAAATCGAAACAATTTTGTTCGTTTTTAGTTTATTTTGGGATTCGTATGATGCAATTTTGATTCAGTAATGGGTACTGCCTTTTATTAGATGAAGAGCATTAAACAGTGGTTAAAAAACAATATTTATTTTCCAACAAAGTTGGCTTAGTTAAGTACTCTACTACAGTCTGTGCGGAAAGAGAAGAGTCGTGGAATGTATGGGAACCCATACATTTCACGACTCTTCTCTTTCCGCACAGACTCTACTGTTTAGTATTCCACCTTAATGCTATTACCACGCTATACTAACTCATTTGAAATAGCGCGGCTACTGGCCGGTGACACAAAAAAGGTCTAGAAAATCAATAACTGACAACTTCAGTGTCATTCGAATCGTGAAATAAATTTCCAAGATATTCAGAAAAACCAAATATCATTTGATATTTACCAGTCGCTTTTCGATGAAGGAAAACATCGTGAGGAAATCGGACTAATACCAATACGGGCCTAGTAACCTCTGGAGGGTAACCTCTGGGTTGGAAGGTCAGATGGCAGTCGCTTTCGTAAAAACTAGTGCCCACGCCAATTACTGGCATTAGTTGCCAAGCGGATCCCAGGCTCCCATGAGCCGAGCCGTGGCAAAATGCCGGGACAACGCGAGGAAGATGATGATGATGATTCAGTAAGAACCAAAGTTATTAAGTGTTCCCTAGTTATTAACCCTTAATTTGGCAGAGACTTTGATAACAGAAATTTATATATTTTGCTAATAAAATTGAATAATTGTACCTTCAGAAGCTTCCAAAAAATAAAAATAAAAATCTAGATTTTCCAGATCCCGAGAAAAACTATGTCCGCTACACCGGACTCTGCCAAATTCCTGGAATATAATAGACAAATGGAGATGTCCGCCGAGACGGACATTGCCAAAGAAATAAAAAAATAATTAGAAATTAAAAATGTACTTCAAAATTCAAATATATACATTATTTTGTGTGAAAATGTAGTTGACAATTTCAGGGGTTTTTTCCTGTAACGAAGCATAATCTGACATTGAACTTTATACAGTATACAACTGTTTTTTTGTTGCAATACATACAGCGACCCTCAGATTTGGTGCTCATGAAATGCCCAATATTATCATAACGCACTGAGTCAGCTGGACGAGCTGCAACTGGCCTTTTGACAGTACATTCCACATTTTTTTCACGATGATCTGACCTGTTAGACTTAGTCAAAGCTGTATATAAGTCTAGTCTGAAGGCTTTTAGTGGTTTTGATTTTAGATTTTTCGAGCAACAGTTTTTTTTATACAAAAGCCACCCATTGTTTATACATAGGTATGTCAAGAAGATATTCAAGTACCACCTTCGACTTTTAAATGGAATTCTGTATATTATAGAGATACTATTTGGGAGACCGAGCTTTGCTCGGAAAACATATAAAAACTCGAAAATGCGCGTTTTCCCAGAGATAAAACCTAGCTACATCGATTTTTCGCCCCCAAATACCCCCATATAGCAAATTTCATCGAAATCGTTAGAGCCGCTCCCGAGATCTCCGAAATATATATACATATAAATAAATAAATATGCAACAATTGCTCGTTTAAAGGTATTAGATAGATAAGCATGACTTATGAACTTATGAAGGTGGCACATTTGTTATCATTCCAACGTAGTATCGCCAATTTATTGGTATTGCAGACAACTTCGGAAAAACTACCTCGGGCTTTCTTTTTCAGCACCTTCTCGATAGTAAGTTTTTCATCAGCCCCTCGCAATCGATTACGACAAATAGTTTCCACAGAAAATATGCCGTATCTTTCGCGCAAAATGTAGGTACTCCGGCGATGCCTTTCAGTAATAATTTTCTTGATCAATTACTTCCCGCATAATAGGTGTTAATGGGACATTTACATCCTGCAATGTATGTACCTCATAACTATTTACAACATTGTTGTACATAAGTTCATGGTCATTTTCAGAACTATTTGAAATATTCAGTCGTTCTAGCGAGGATGACAACGATGCTGATGAGGAAAAATATGAGTCAGCGTCAAAATTATCAAGCACTTCATTTTCGCGAGTAGAAACTTCACTTGCTTCAGATTCGGCATGTTCTTTAGGTATGAGCTAGGGTTGCCAACCGTACTATATTATATAGTATTGTACTATATTTTGGCTCTCTGTACTATATACTTTTGGAAAAATATATAGTACGCTAAAATACTATATTTCCGATTAAACGTATATTACACTTATGTTTAGTATTTTATCTGAAGGTACTATATTTTTTTGAAATATACTATATTTTTGATGCCTTATTCTGGAAAATACTATATTCCACCAAAAAATAGTTGGCAACCCTAGTATGAGCGCCAAAATCTTAGCTGAGCGGCCTAACACCTTGTGCTGTTGGAAGGTAAACAAAAAGTCTTAGCAAAGAAGTGAGTTTGTTCACGAACAAAACTATACATTCATAAAAGTTAAATTTATTATACTAGTAAAGTTAAACTCGGTGTCATTGGCAGAGTCCGCCACTGCGGACAAATATTACTAAACATCGTTTACAGCATATTTGGTGAAGTCCGGTGCAACGGACAACTGATTCGCGGCAGTTTAGAGAATGACAAAGTAATAAAATGCAATTTTATAATATTAGTTCCTTTCAATTATATAACAAAGATTATTATTTTGATTCATATTGACTCGTTGTTTTGGAAAATAACAGTGATAAACGCATATATACCTTGGTAAAAACAGCTGACGTGCGAGGCGGTGCCATTTTACAGATTAACTAATATAATGACATTGAGGGTACTTCAACTATATTTTTCTACCCATCCGCAGAAATTCAAAAATCGATTGCCATGTGAAAATATAGTAAATAATTTCACGAAAAGCTGTCATATTTTTTCAAATGAGTTGACCGCCACACCGGACACAGTCAAATTAAGGGTTAATAAAGAAACAATAAGGAAGCAGCCAACATCAGCAGAGGCCTCTGCCAACGCAAGGACCCATAATCGCTATCGGTAAGCCAAACTAGTTTCATTTGAACTGTTTAGACGACAACTGTCGAACATGAAACGGACGGATGAGGACGGAAACATGTCGCCAATAGCGACTAAAAATTCAAGTGAGTTTTTTAAATTAGGCGTGAAACATGCACGTTCCCCCTAATTATAAACCAAAAAGTCAACCTTACCGTCCATTTTAACCGACTTAAAATAAAAATACGGAAGCCTAAAACCCGAGTGCGAGTCGGACTCGCGTTCCAAGGGTTCCGTACATTTAAGTCCGACTCACGCTGGAATGCACATTTCTAAATAGGTTTTTCTGTCATATATAGGTAAAGAACTATTTTGTGTATTTTTTAGACCTAGTAGTTTCGGAAATAAGGGGGGGGGGGGGGGAATGGTCGGACAGACAGACGCACGAGTGATCCTATAAGGTTCCGTTTTTTTTCTTTTGAGGTACGGAACCCTAAAAAACCGGCCAAGTGCGAGTCGGACTCGCCCATGAAGGGTTCCGTATTTAGGCGATTTATGACGTATTAAAAAAAACTACTTGCTAGATCTCGTTCAAACCAATTTTCGGTGGAAGTTTACATGGTAATGTACATCATATATTTTTTTTAGTTTTATCATTCTCTTATTTTAGAAGTTAGGAGGGGGGGACACACATTTTACCACTTTGGAAGTGTCTCTCGCGCAAACTATTCAGTTTAGAAAAAAATGATATTAGGAACCTCAATATCATTTTTGAAGACCTATCCATAGATACCCCACACGTACGGGTTTGATGAAAAAAAAAATTTTGAGTTTCAGTTCGAAGTATGGGGAACCCCAAAAATTTATTGTTTTTTTTTCTATTTTTGTGTGAAAATCTTAATGCGGTTCACAGAATACATCTACTTACCAAGTTTCAACAGTATAGTTCTTATAGTTTCGGAGAAAAGTGGCTGTGACATACGGACGGACAGACGGACAGACGGACAGACAGACAGACATGACGAATCTATAAGGGTTCCGTTTTTTGCCATTTGGCTACGGAACCCTAAAAAGGAGATTGTAATAAGTTTGACCCGTATGTACGTACGTTTGTCAGCTATTATCTCGCATTTGGCTAAACCGATTTTGATGTGGTTTTCGGAAAAGTGTTAGGTAAGAAAGGTTTTGGTAGACGTTAATGGTTCTAAAAACAATTCGACCCGGTAGGTGGCGCTGCTGTCGGTATATCATAATATCACCAAATTTGATTTGATGTACTTCATATAATAAACATGTCACTCGATATCCCATTCTAGCAATTTCCACCCCTGTGTTTCGTAGAATTTGAATTTACACGTTGTTTCCAGAAATATTTACCTAGACGTAGAGAGGTAGAGGTACCCACGTACTGCCTTTTATTCGAGAACATCGCTCCGTCTCGCTCTTGCCAACTATCCTTTTCCAGCCACGCTTAATCATATGTTTATCTCGTTCTGGCACTACTCGCCGACTCATGTTTGCGGTTACTCTCTACCTACTGTCGTAGTTATAATCAACAGCATGGCTATCTTTTCTACCCATACCCAAAAAGAAGAGTCGACCTAATGTACTACTGCCTATATTTCAAATGAATATTTATCAGACAAATTATATTTTACTGTTGGATTAGTTCTCAAAGCCACCGGCTACAAGAACGCTTTGACAAGCTAGTTCGCCATTTACTTAACAAATGCATGAGTGCAGATTTGCCTTTGATGTCAATTTCTGACAGTACGGTGTCACGACCATTACGGAGATTATTTTGTCGTTACCCGATCTCTATAAAGTTGTCAATATACCAAGTGCTCGCGGCGGCTGCAATTCGTGTAAAAATTCAAGTAAGTGAAACCGTTATCGTCTAAACAGTTTAAAATATGTCTCACGAAAGTTTAATATCGACAGTTGTGTTATAAAAAGAATATAGATACCTATAATATAGGAATATAGGCCTGTTGAGAAAAAATACGACATTGTGAGCCGAATACTGCTGCACAAACTGATGTCATTTTATTTTCGGGATGTTATAAAAAAAAGAAATCCCGAAAATCATTTATTTTTGATCATTATCACACCTTATTCTGTTACAGCGCCGCCTTTCAATCCATATAATGTAATTTAACCGGCGCACACTATACGTATATTGCTACACTGCCTTGTATATAAATTAATAAAATGCATAATTTATATTGTATAAACGATGTTTCAAATTCATGTATGGTGAACTTGCATGAACGTGAAACCTTTAGCACCGTCTGGCTAAAACCGTCGAGTGTAAGCTAACGCTTTGAAAACATCATAAGTGTTTGTGACCACTTTTGGCGCATGAAACCTTGTTGTTCTGAGAAGGTTTGGCAATTCTATTAATATTTACCGAGAACCGTTTTGACTTTATAACAGTTGCAATGGTTTTTGTCTAACTAACATTCACTTTCAGGGAAAGTATAAATCAGAATTGGTTTCGCTTTTAATATTTGATTGAAATTAATTTAGTACAAACCCCACATCTAGCGTCTTTCGAGCGTCGGCGTCTCGTCGGCGTCTAGAACTCTATGGCCCTGCTCGACGCAACGTCGACGCAACGTCGACGCAACTGCGCAGCGACGTCATTTTCCATAGCGCTGACCGACGCCGACGCCCGAAAGACGCCAGATGTGGGGTGGCCCTTACAGGAAAATGAAAATTCTTTAAACTTACGAAACAGTAACGTAGGCACCTAAAATCATTATTTTTATTCGGTAGACTAAAATGGCATTTCATAGTATGAAATGACACATGATGTTCATACTATGAAATGTCATTTTAGTCTACCGAATAAAAAAATAGACTTTACCTACTTCACTTATTTTCTTCCAAGCCATGAAATCTAATGCTTTTTCGAATTCACGCAAAATGTTGTACAATAAAATCACGTAACGTAAACGCACGCGGCCATGTTAAATTCATCAATGCCTAGATTGAATAATCGCACCGGTCACCTGCCAATTACCCTGACGGTACGGGCGCAATTTATTGTGAAACCCCCATGGGGTGGATTGTTAAAGCGCTAGATAATTTTGCCACTGACCAGCCTTTATTATAAGGTGAATGCTAAGGTAATTTAACACCAATTGATAAACATTCAGAGGGATAGAACAGTAGTCTGATTTTAAAATCAGAAAATTAGATGATTCCTTGCGATTATTTGTGTGTGCGAAATGCATTGCGAATCGTATAATTAGGATAGAATTAGAATAGATGCCTAATTTAGGCATCAATACTCATAAATTACTCATTGATGCACGTGATGCACTGCGAGTCGAGTCAAGGTCGTATCATAATAAAAAAAAATACATTGTGAAATCTGAATATACCGCTCATACTCAAATGCAAAAAAATACCAATTTTTCAGTCAGAACGTGCTGTCTGAACACGTGTTGTAATCAAGCGAATAAACGAGATACGCTGATATATGGTATACGATATCTCTCTACGATGTTCCGTATTCGCTCATTGTTCGATACATTGTTTCCTTTTAACGATCTATGTTACAATTATATTTACATGTAAGTAGTAAAGCGTCGTTAAACCTTTTCAAATTTAAGTCAAAATCGTGGATTATCATCATTAGGATACATCTTCGATCAACACGGAAGGGATGCGGCATTCGCACTATTTCCCCTCTGCCTAGGTACAAGATCAACTGATCTAGCGCGGGTAATAAAGCCCTTGCTACACGGTCGCCGACAAGCCCCTCAGACCGCGTGGCCTTGGTCTGGACGGACCGTGTAGACAGTTGTTTCCAACAAAATTTGACCAAAACTGACCAAGGACAGACCAAGGTCAGACGGTTAGAAGGCTTGTCGGCGACCGTGTAGCAAGGGCTTAAAACTAGTTGCGCTCGGATTTTTAACTAGACCGAGTCCAGACGCGCGAGTGAACACAGCAGCAGAAAAAATGCCTAATTGCTCGGTTTTTTGTTGTAAAAAGAGGTCGGGGACATCAAATTTACAAAAAGAAGGTGTTACATTTCACACGTAATATTTTTTTTACATGTCATACGTTTAATTATATTTAAACACAATTATTATATTTTAGTCTCATGTAATTGCTGGATTTATCGATTTTTCTCGCCCAGTACAAATTGCGGATCGGTCGAGCAACAAATCCGACTTCTCATCTCTTGACGAAAATGTGTTAGTGTGCGTGTTGTGACACTTGTGACTCGTCCGTACACAATAACAGATCGAGGTGTGCAAGATTTGTCTGTATAGGGTGTCATTTTCTATGTATTTGTGTCGTCATTACAGATTGGATTTTGTATGCAAGTGTGTGAGAAGTGCGACTGTGTGCACGTTCCCCCCCGCGAAAAATGGCAGAATGATTTGAATGTCAAGATATCGCTTGGGCCTATCCCTTCCGACCTGTCGGAAGCCCGTGTTGATCGAAGGGATACATACTTAAAAGTCCCTACGTTAATAGTTACGAGCGTTGCTGGGATCAAAACTTTTATTGTAGATACCGTACGTACCGAACTAATAAAATGAGAGTAAAAAAATCCACACTGATTTATAAATTATGCTAATTGATGTTTCACCTAGGTATTAAAAAAAACCTTTTATTTTTATTTTTACATAGAATGTATGGGCAAAAATATCAAAATATCTGACACGATCTTATTTGTATAGCCATTAGAGCGTGTGACATATTTTTGCGGCATTTGAAGATTAACATATTGGTAACTGTACCTACATCATCTAATACGAGGGGGGTATTAGATCAAGGTCAAAAAGGTACTTATTTAATAACCACCCCTAATAATAGTCTACTGATACAGTACAATGCACTTTATATATATAAATATTTTCGGCCCCTCATTTTTTTCAGTGACAGTGAGTGAATGAAATAGATAATTTTTATATGTATTTTTCTTGTATTAAGAAAGCAAAAGCTGTATTTTTAATATCTATATTTTCTCGTCCACATGATTTATAATAATTCATTGTGTTACACAAAATACAAAATGCATTTAAAATAAACAAATGCAATTTTATCCAGAATAACTATTAAAGCCATTTTAAGCACTAAAGAGAGTATTATTAGATGCTTCTTAAAAACTTGCTATTCGCGCAAAGATTCATTTAAATGAAAAAGGAAGTTCAGAAACTATTTGATTGCGTTTCAAAGACGTCGGGTGAATGAAAACTTTCTCCTATTTAAATAAGATTGAATAATTTCATTTATGAATGATCTCTTTGAGACCTGTTATTGGATAGGTATCTAGATAACGGGATCAATTCTTCTTTTAAAATATTTATGACGTTATGTAATATAAGTAAACCTCCGTCAAATCTAACAAACCGTTGTTAATTGTTTGCTCTTCAAACTCAAAAAATGTTTAACCTACCAGGTTCGCTATAGCCGAGAACGGACAGACAGACGGATACGGCGAAATTATAAGGATTCCTAGTTAACTGCCTACGGAAGCCTAAAAAGTGAGTGTGAGAACTCGAAACAGATATTCTTAATCTTTTTAAATTCATTGGTTAGGACTATAAATACAACAAGGTTTTTTGTCTATAGCTAAGAAACAGTAATATAGGAATATTTAATTTTATACAATAATATGTACAAGCAAGTAGATGAGGAAATAATTTAGATTAGCGTCAGTTTTTTTTTTCGAGTGACAATTCTAGGTGCCATCCATTGGATGCGATCTAGCGGGAGAAGCTGGCACTGTGTGTGGTGTCCCTGCCCACAGATGAGAACATTATTCCATAATTATGTGGGCGGACCTGATACGCCTTATAAAGCTATAGGCGCTGGGCTGGCGTCAAATACTGTCTCGATCCGTTGCGCGCCGAGCTTTTTCGAGGAAGCCCTCTAAGTGGCCGCGGAACTGGACTTTACTCGACATGTCGACGCCAAGGATACAGATACCTACTGGCTGTGGCTGCTCTCAAAACGAGGTAACACGACAAACGCAAGCTTTCTTGCGGTAAACGCGCAAACCGTACTGTCTTTGTAGTGTTGAAATGACGTTAACGGACTACTTTTATTTCAAAAACAAGTTTGTTTCGGCTCTCAATGACGCTTTCCCGTAAAATATTGGTGCGGCCGGTGTAGTAACCATGACCCGTAGTACTTAATACTTATCATCAGCATAACACTGAATGCAGAGTGGTTTGCAGCATATCATTGATATGCAGTGGAGGAATATCGTGGGTAGCACACAGCCTTAAGGGACACCAGCATTCACAGATATAGAATCTGAGCATTCACCGTCGACTAATACGACCTTTATGCTTCTGTCTGCTAGAAAGCTGCTGACCCATTCACATAATCTCTCGGGAAACCCATAGGATGGAACTGCATTGTGCCAAACGCTATCGAATGCCTTCGCTATATCCAAACGCACAAGTAGGTATATTAAACAATGAGCTAGATAGGATATTTAAATTTTATCTAATTCTTGTGAGCGTAAAGGTGATTAGAGTGAATGAGTTTGGAAGGGTAACTTTCATTTTTCGAAAATAATTTGTTAAAGTACAAACACGCAAAGAAGGGTTTCCACTAGACACCCATTATCATTAGCCAATTTAGTATTAGAGCAAGCTACTCATTCATTTTAAAATTGAATATCAAATTGAATTAATTTAATTCGAATTGTCGTGCGTAAATGGACAATGGACACCGTAAAATAAGTTTAATGTTAGAGCAGTGGTTCCTAACCTGGGGGTAATTACCCCCGTGGGGGTAAAACTGGTATTTTACGGGGGTAATAAGCTAACCTAATATAACAATACAACAAACGTACTTTTATTTTTTATTACTATTAGGGGCATTGGGAGGAGGGGTAAAATCAGGTTCCCTAGTTAGTCATAGGGGTAACCGGACTGAAAAGGTTAGGAACCACTGTGATAGAGTCATACTCATTTTAAATTTATTATACGGTGTCCATTTACTAAAATTAGTTTCAAATTATTCGATGTTTGAATTACAATAGGACGACAAAACTCTGTCGTTTCACGTTCAGCTACAGATACCTGGTAGGGATTCCGGCTTCTTACTATCCGACATAACTCCAACACTGCATTAAGCGTTAAAACATCACTCGGCCTCAGTTGGCACACTTGGCACACTGCTGCTTAGGGTTGTCTCAGAACTAAAGAAACTCACAGGCTATGGTTTACATAGTTTAGGTACGTAAAAATAAATGTAAACAGCTTTTGTTCGTCGGCCATTTTCAACAATAAAGTTTCATAACCAGTTTTAGAACACAGTTCTTTATTCAATAAAGGTTCCCTAAAGTAAAACTGGTTTCGAATACCTAAGGAATATAAACTTCTTAAAAATGGTCTTAAATATAAATACTTAACAATAAATTATATTTAGGAGATAAAGTATAAACGGACCTTTATTTAGTAAACTTAGACTTATACAGACAGATAGTGTCGTTTTATAAAATATAAACCATTTCATAAAAAAGTGTGTAAATTGTTTTATTTTGGTACCTATATTTTTTTTTCATATACTTACACACATTATATAGATCTTGTAATTATTTTAATTTGTGTGTATTATTTCGGTTTATAACTCTTTTTTTTCTTGGCGTTATCCCGGCATTTTGCCACTACTCATGGGAGCCTAGGGTCCGCTTGACAATTAATACCAAGAATTGACGTAGGCACTAGTTTTTACGAAAGCGATTATATCAAGTAGCTACTTAGTCTTAAGAAGTCCCACTGATTAACAGTCCGCCGGACGGTATCGGCCTGTCAGTTGTTCGGAACTGTCAACTTTTGTTCTAACTGACAAGCCGATACCGTCCGGCGGACTGTTAATCAGTGGGCCCCTTTAGACTCTAAAGCAGAGTGTTTGCCAGTTCCAGTTAGGATGCGTAAAGCTACACGAGTATGTAATGTTTGACTGTATACGTGTAAGCAAATTCTTGTTCTTGTCGGCTCTTTCCTCGCTTAAAACGGGGGACGCCCTCTCCTAAAGAAACTTCGGACGTCACGTTTTGAATACGCCCGGGGTCGTTTAATACTCGTACCTACATACATACATTCATCGAAGTTCCAAGCGAAAAACAATAATTTAGATACTCACTAGTTTTTCAGGGTTCCGTAACCGACGGGTAAAAATGGGACCCTATTACTAAGACTTCTCTGTCCGTATGTCTGTCTGTCTGTCTGTTAGTCCGTCTGTCTATCCGTCAGTCTGGCTGTCAACAGGCTGTATCTTGTTGAAGTTGAAATTTTCACAGATATGATCTATTTCAACACTTATTATTAGCGGAATATCGAATTTAGGACGACCGGTCTGGCCTAGTGGGTAGTGACCCTGCCTGTGAAGCCGCGGTCCTGGGTTCGAATCCCAGTAAGGGCATTTATTTGTGCGATGAGCACAGATATTTGTTCCTGAGTCATGGTTGTTTTCTATGTATTTAAGTATTTGTATATTATATATATCGTTGTCTGATTACCCACAACACAAGCTTTCTTGAGCTTACCGTGGGCCTTAGTCAATTTGTGTAATAATGTCCTATAATTTTTTTTTTCTGTTGCCGCTATAACAACAAATAAGTACAAAAAACAGAAAAAAAAATATTTAAGTGGGCCCGTTTTTTATCCGGTTCCGACTAGCACTTGTCCGTTTTTTTTTTATATATTATAAGTATGAATATACTTACCTATTTGGCGTTTCTTTTATTTTTTGCCATTTTTATTTATTGTGACCTTTTTTGCCACTTTTGTGTTATTTCTACTCAGAATCACGAACTCTTTCGATCCTAATAGGGTAAAAAAATGTCCCAGAATTTTTTCCTATTGTGTTACCATATACTTTGTATGGTGGTAACAAAAAAGAAAGTTTGAAAAATGTATGAAAATTTTAGGACACTTTTTTTCTCCTTAAGGATGAAATGGGCTCGCGACCCTGACTAGAAATAACAAAAAAGCGGCCAAGTGCGAGTCGGACTCGCCCATGAAGGGTTCCGTATTTAGGCGATTTATGACGTATAAAAAAAAACTACTTACTAGATCTCGTTCAAACCAATTATCGGTGGAAGTTTACATGGTAATGTACATCATATATTTTTTTTAGTTTTATCATTCCCTTATTTTAGAAGTTACAGGGGGGGGACACACATTTTACCACTTTGGAAGTGTCTCTCGCGCAAACTATTCAGTTTCAGATTATGCCTGTCTTCTCTTCTCAACCCTACATACGTGTTATCCTAAAAGGGGTAATATTTTAACAGGAAATAGCCTCTCCTTCCGCACTCAAGTATTTACCCAGCCCATTAACGCGTAGTGCTATGACCGTAACGACAATGCTGAGGTCGAATAAACCCACTATTGGGGTATTAATGTGATGCATCTCTATTAATTTCACTTTATTGGACTTTAGGTAAATTTGAGTTGTTTCACCTTAAATGATGACAGTTAACGAATTTACGAATTTATCGCTAGTTTGACGCCTTGAAACTATAACAAATTTTAAAGTTTCTGATTGTGACAAAATGGTAACCACGGAACCCTACACTGAGCATGGCATGACATGGTATTATCCGATTTTTTGGCAATACTCGCATAAAAAATACATTATGATTATTTCTGTCTACGCTCCACCGTCAAGCGACTCATGCGAAAAGTAATACGATTTTCTCCAATATGCTCAGAAATCTTCACTTTATTGTAGCAAAATTACTACGGGAAGTTCTCCTTTATCACAGAATAAATAATAGTACTAAGTACAGAAGACTCACTCTCTAACAAAACGCGTCTGTTACGATCAGCACAGATATGGCCGTTAGGTGGCGACAGCGCCACGCGCGGCTTATGGCTTTCCCCAAAATTGGGGCGGAACGGATGTACTTTTATCTACCTGTAGCAAAGCGACGAAATCGCGGAGTGAGCCACGCCTGCCTTTATGGTCAAACTCCAATTAAAAAAATTCAAGCCATTATTGTCCTGTTTTAGGGGACGAGAAGTTATTACTGTATTGTTTTTTGAATGAACCAATATTGAACGGTACAAGGGATTGCAGAACCGGTACTGTTTAAAAGAACCGGGATTTTCGGTACCAGGAAAAAATAGAACCGGGATTTCCCGGTAGTATGAGTACGCTTCGCGTCGCCTGACTAAATCGAAACTCATTCACGAATTGCCCTTTCCCGGCCTCTGCAATAATGTACTATTTCTCATTTTTCTGGTGTCCCTTCTACTATAAAATTAAAATACTAACCAAACAGCCACGTTAACAATTGTAATGAAGCCAAGACAACTAATTTACTACCCTGAACAATAACGGCACTGTTTCGTATATTATTAATATAAATGGCGTGGCCTGGAACGGTCTAGACAGAATTCACTTACATAATATGTTAATAAGGGGCGTAGAGACAAGTAAATAATAGACTGATAGTGACCCAGCCTACGAAACTAGCGTTTATATTAAGAATCTTTATTATATTTATCTTAGTCAAGTCAAGTCAAGTCAAAATATACTTTATTCATGTAGGCCTAGCAACAAGTACTTATGAATCGTAACATACTTATAAATTATCTTAAGCTAATTATCAGAGCAATTTATTGATGTTATTATTCCATAATAATATTGGATTATTATACAAATCAAATTTAACACAAATTTAAGAATTTTACAAAAGGATCGTCAAACATGAAAAAAAAAATTGATTAAAAATACTAGTCTAGAATGTTTCTAGAATAAAATCTAAATGTCAAATAAATAAATAAAAAACACAAAAGAAGTAAAAACATCGGAATATCAATTTCCTCATCATTAATCAAATATACCTAATAAATAAATAATCATTTCGAATAACAATTAATCCCACGTTGTTTTATCATTCATGTAGTCTTGTGTGGTATAATACGCTTTAGAAATAAGTTTACGCTTTACATAATTCTTAAATTTATTAATAGATAATTCAGCAATATGGTTTGGAAGTTTATTATAAAATCTCACACAATTACCCATGAATGATTTTTTAATTTTATGGAGCCGAGTGAAGGGCACTGCGAGCTTATGTTTATTTCTAGTATTAATATTATGAATTTCACATTTTTTTCTAAAATTTACAATATTTTTATGTACATACAGAATATTCTCATAAATGTATTGACAGTGCACTGTCATTATGTCAATTTCCTTAAATTTATCTCTAAGTGAGTCTCTATGGTTCATTTTGTATATTGCTCGAATAGTCCTCTTCTGCAGAACAAAAATGGTATTTATCTCTGAAGCACCACCCCACAGTAAAATACCATATGCCATAATGCTATGGAAGTAACTAAAATATACTAATCGAGCTGTTTTCACATCAGTTAACTGACGGATTTTGCTCACTGCAAAAGCTGCAGAACTCAGTCTATTCGAAAGAGTAGCAATATGGGGACCCCACTGGAGTTTAGAATCTAAAGTTATACCAAGAAAAACTGTACTATCAACTAATTCCAATTCCTCATCCTTCACAATGACACTTGTTTGCACATGCCTAACGTTACTACTAGTGACAAACTTAATACATTTAGTATTTTTCTCATTTAACAATAAATTATTAACATTGAACCAATTTACTACTTTTGAAATAGCATCGTTTACATCATTGTAAGCTTGTTGCTGTCGTTTGACTTTGAAAATAAGTGAGGTGTCGTCTGCAAACAATACTATATCATGGTGGGTCTTTACAAGGAATGGCAAGTCATTTATGTAGATAAGGAACAGGAAAGGCCCCAATATTGACCCCTGCGGTACACCCATAGAGACCAATGACCCCAGTTATCGCTGTCCACTCACATCGACCCTTTGTATTCTACCATTTAAGTAGGACTTTAGTAAATTCAGTGCCGATCCTCTAACTCCATAATAATGAAGTTTCCTGATTAATGTTTCATGACAAACGCAGTCGAAGGCCTTAGACAAATCACAGAAGATACCTAAAGCATCTCGTGAATCCTCCCAGGCATCGAAAATATGCTTAATTAGCTCAACACCAGCATCGGTTGTTGAGCGACCCCGTGTAAAACCAAATTGCTTATTATGCATTAAATTATTAACGTTAAAATGTCGTACTAATTGAGAAAGAACTAATTTTTCAAAAATCTTGCTAAATGTTGGTAGCACAGATATCGGTCTAAAGTTAGTGGGGTCAGAGCTGCTACCAGATTTAAATAAAGGAGTTACTTTACTATGTTTCATTAGATCAGGAAACTCGCCGCAATCAACACTGTTGTTAAATATAACTACCAAGTCAGGCGCTACGATTTCTACTAAGGATTTGACAGCATAGACAGAGACTCCCCAGAGGTCATTAGTTTTTTTGACATTAATTGATTTAAACGCCTTTATTACATCTGAGGTAGAAACATGTTCAAAATGAAGGTCTCCACAACACTCTGGAGCGTTATGTTTTAATAATGTAACAGCAGATGAGGGTGATGAATTTAAATCTTTAGTTGTGGATACTGGTACCTCGGTGAAAAATTTTTCAAATTCTGTAGCTACTTCTAAATTGGAATCTATAATTTTGTTATCAATATTTAGTTTAAGTTCTTTAAATGTGTGTTTCGAGCGACCAGTCTCCACATTTATTACTTTCCAGGTTGCTTTAATAATGTCGGAACTACTTTTTATTTTCTGACTTAGATAATTTCGCTTAGCTATATGACAATCTACTTTAAACTTCTTCGAATATTCCTTGACATGTTCTTTAAATTCATCACTCTGATTAAACCGCCGTTCCTCATACAAGGCATACAGTTCACGTCTTCGTTGATGTAAGTCCGCAGTAGCCCACTCACTAAAAACTGACCTTAACCGTTTCGATGCGGATGGCACGACAGGCGTGTCATCAATGTTTTTAACGTGTGGCGTATGGCGTATGACACGATAGGCGTGCCATCCGCAACGAATAGGTACTGGAATCGCCGCCACAGCCAAAAGTGTTCGAAAATGGAACACGCAACGAAATCCTTAAGCAAATAAGAGGTCATCAGTATAAGCTGGTGTCTCGCAGATCCTACAATAATCCTCATAGACACTTCTTTAGCAACAGAGTGGTCAAAGCTTGGAACAAACTCCCAGAAGATGTAGTATCGGCCCAAAGTGTCAACGAGTTCAAGAACAAATTAGATAAGCACAACGCAAATTCTACTCAACACGAAGTTTCCTGATTAATGTTTCATGACAAACGCAGTCGAAGGCCTTAGACAAATCACAGAAGATACCTAAAGCATCTCGTGAATCCTCCCAGGCATCGAAAATATGCTTAATTAGCTCAACACCAGCATCGGTTGTTGAGCGACCCCGTGTAAAACCAAATTGCTTATTATGCATTAAATTATTAACGTTAAAATGTCGTACTAATTGAGAAAGAACTAATTTTTCAAAAATCTTGCTAAATGTTGGTAGCACAGATATCGGTCTAAAGTTAGTGGGGTCAGAGCTGCTACCAGATTTAAATAAAGGAGTTACTTTACTATGTTTCATTAGATCAGGAAACTCGCCGCAATCAACACTGTTGTTAAATATAACTACCAAGTCAGGCGCTACGATTTCTACTAAGGATTTGACAGCATGGACAGAGACTCCCCAGAGGTCATTAGTTTTTTTGACATTAATTGATTTAAACGCCTTTATTACATCTGAGGTAGAAACATGTTCAAAATGAAGGTCTCCACAACACTCTGGAGCGTTATGTTTTAATAATGTAACAGCAGATGAGGGTGATGAATTTAAATCTTTAGTTGTGGATACTGGTACCTCGGTGAAAAATTTTTCAAATTCTGTAGCTACTTCTAAATTGGAATCTATAATTTTGTTATCAATATTTAGTTTAAGTTCTTTAAATGTGTGTTTCGAGCGACCAGTCTCCACATTTATTACTTTCCAGGTTGCTTTAATAATGTCGGAACTACTTTTTATTTTCTGACTTAGATAATTTCGCTTAGCTATATGACAATCTACTTTAAACTTCTTCGAATATTCCTTGACATGTTCTTTAAATTCATCACTCTGATTAAACCGCCGTTCCTCATACAAGGCATACAGTTCACGTCTTCGTTGATGTAAGTCCGCAGTAGCCCACTCACTAAAAACTGACCTTAACCGTTTCGATGCGGATGGCACGACAGGCGTGTCATCAATGTTTTTAACGTGTGGCGTATGGCGTATGACACGATAGGCGTGCCATCCGCAACGAATAGGTACGGGAATCGCCGCCACAGCCAAAAGTGTTCGAAAATGGAACACGCAACGAAATCCTTAAGCAAATAAGAGGTCATCAGTATAAGCTGGTGTCTCGCAGATCCTACAATAATCCTCATAGACACTTCTTTAGCAACAGAGTGGTCAAAGCTTGGAACAAACTCCCAGAAGATGTAGTATCGGCCCAAAGTGTCAACGAGTTCAAGAACAAATTAGATAAGCACAACGCAAATTCTACTCAACACGGAAAACTCTGTTGATGACTCTGGATACAGGCATTATCAGTTATTTCAACTGCCTGCCTGCTTAATAAATAAGGACTGAGAAAGATGAAGGAAAAAAAAATTAGAAAAAAGAAAACGTGGTATAGTAACAGCAAAGAGCCATAGATTGTGTAAGATGTGTAAAGTCTAATATTAGTGCCACAGATTTGAGGTGATGTACGAGTAAATGGTGCTGTCAGAAGTTTGACAATTCAAAGACTGTAAAGTCTTTATCTTTTACTTATCTCTCGTGTAAATCCTGTGCGTAACTAGCGCCTTAGTAGCAGGTACGTTAATTTCTTAAGAAAACTTGCACCAACATCGTAAGTTCAAGCAATAAGCTTTTACCTAGTCTACAGACTAATGCGCGAAATATTAACAAAAATATTTATATTGGTTTTCTTTCCTCAAACCTTATGAATCGACTACAGGTTAAAATTAAAATTCGCTGTATATCATGTAACGAAATTGTATAGGGCTAATTCTGTAAACGAGGTAATTCAAAATCTCTTCAAATTTTTATCCATAGGAAATTTTGGCAATATAATATATGTAATAGCTGGACGCTATTGTTTAAATTAATAAATATACCTTCTGGTTTTTGGTCGCTAGTAAGAAGTAGGTAAATATGTTTTGATCAAATTTTCGACTCCTATTGTGTTTTTCGTCCCGTGCACACAGCTGCAAATAAATAGCTACTATTCATAAGTGCTTGTTGCTAGGCCTACATGAATAAAGTATATTTGAACTTTAAGTATATACTATTTTTACCACTTTCCGATACTATACCTACCTACCGTTTGTGTTCGTGAAGTGACTAATTATGGTTGTATAATTGCACACTTTTACTAATGTTTTATTTTTATCATATTTTTTGACATGTAAACCGGTTTTATCAAATAAATGACTATGACTATGACTACTTCATAGATAAAGTAATCATGTTCGGGTATTTTTAAGAAGTGTTGTTGATCAACATATCCAATCATCAGTAACAACGGATCAACAACATATCCAATCACAATAGAGTTTAGGCCAAATTCATACTTTATGATTTTCGAGTCCTACCAGGAATATTAATCTCACCAACCAATTCTCAACTTACCCAAAAACCTATCAGCAATCACTTTCAGTATCAAATAATATATAATTTGCAACGTTCTCGTTGTTATTTTCTTGTCTCGCTTCATCCTATGCATTATGACACCGCGTAAGTGGCAACTGGCAACCTGGGAGAAGCAGCTATGGCCAATCGTCACGTCCCCGCGCTACGTGAGCGGCAAGCCTCGACGGAAATATGTGAAGATACCGCATGAGATGTATATTTTATAATCCGTCGAAGTTAACAGGGTCGGAATATTATACGCCATACGAATAAGTGGGCGAGATTTGACTCATAAATTTCGCAATGATCCGCAAAGCTGCTGCATTAGGGAGGGTTGTAGGTAATGTAGGTATAATAGAAATACTGAAGTATTGAACAAATAAATAGGATTGTTTAGTTGTCAATCATTTTGTGAACGAAACCAGTTCTACAGAAAAGTCTGTGTACTCTAATACGCATTGGAGGCTAAAAAGTTCTTATTTCTTTTTTGAAGTGAAGATAGAGTCGCATTACTATAAAGGTGTTAGGTACTGCATTGATATCTAAATGATATCATTTAGTTATCGTGGTCCTTTACTTTAAGCTATCTTGCTTGGGTGTGTTTGCTTTAAGAAAGTTCCATATTCATACAGCGTGAATTACTTCATTCATTTGCACTCCCCTTAAATATGTATGAGCGTACGTCAAAACTTCTGTAAGAGAGCCGAACTAAGGAAACTTAAGTATTACTCAGAAGTTGGTGTAATTCAAGTAGGTAGGAGTTTAAGCACCCGCGCTATTAACGTTTGGAGACAATGTATAGTCAAATACAATATTCAGGAAAAGCTATTGTAAGGGGAAATGTTTCATTGTTCGTTCGACCATTGTTGGGAGCGTTCGGTACTTACTAATGGAGACTGCATTGTCTTGAGACCATCGAGTCAGCTAAACCGGTTTGATCTAGTTCAGAGTTTAATTGTATTGCATTTAAAGTGATACTGATAAGTTGGAAGTGCTTTTTAAATGTGAACAAAGAGGTTGCTTGTTCTAAAGGTTGTCAAGTTGCAAGTTTATTTATGAAGAACCGTTCCGGTTGAGCTATTTACGTAGGTACAAAAACGCGCCGATACCAAAATTTAGGTAGATACTTCCAGAGCAGTTCACGGGCACGCGGGAATTACGTCACCGATACACGCGTCGTTGACTTTTCCGAAGTGACGCCCACGCTAGCGCACGTGGCAGACGAAGGCGTGCATTAATTTGCTATTACATATTTTAACTATGTATGTTAGTTTTTTAAGTTCTAACATGAGTAGGATCGATCAAGGGATTATGGAGTTATGAGACTCATAAGGGGTCTGATTATGCTGGTTATTCATTCGCAGGAAACTGTGGTCACAGGGTAGGACTCGCTATACACGGCCCAATTCGAACTTTAAGATGGTACGTCAGTTGGATGGATCTATAAAAGATATGAATTAGATATGTCAGTGTCAAAAGTGACGTTTTTGTTTGAAGAAATGTCTGTTTGACACTGACATATCTAATCCATATCTTTTCTAGATCTATTAACTGACGTATCTTAAAGTTCGAATTGGGCCGACAGTGTGTCGACTGTTATGTCAGCGGTGGATAGGCTAGAAAGTACTGATGTACCTATTTCGGTGAGAATTGATGGATGTGATTTTATATTACTCTGTCTGTTTAACTCAAATTGTTTATCATAAATAAGTTAAAGCAAAAATAATATGTTGCACCTCTTTATCGTAACACTATAATTAAAAAAAAAACTATGAATTACTGACAGGGTCACGGGATTCCTTAAAAGTTATAATTCAAAGAAGCTGCTTTTGTTTTATTACCAAAGCCCATAAACCTGAAGAGAAAGTACGTGATTCTTTTAACTATGGCTGCTTAGTTGTTGTTGGTTAACCTGGGTACAAGGGATATGAACTGTGACGACTCTGCCCCGGCGAGTCGGCATTCAAACTGCTTAATCAAACCGCGGAGCGTATTCTCAAAGTCGTCGATACTGTGCACTGTTATACATATTTGGAAAGTTTAAATAGGTATACAGTGGTTCATAATTTATTTAGGTACTATTAAACGCACTGAATACTTATATATACTATATCAGGGGAGCCGAAGATGCTAAATTTGGAGTTATTCGAGCTTCGTAACTATTTTAATTAGATTCGTAAAATTATATGAGCGTGTAAGATTTAAATACCTACAGAATGTTCAGGTTGATGTCCTAATTGTGATAAACCTTAATTTTGACGATAATGTGGAGGAGTATCTTAATTCATATAATTCTTAATAATAATTAATATAATCATTATATGTGACGTTATCTATGAAAAGGGACATTATTGTCGATGACGTTTACGCCATTATTAACGATGCTCCGATATAAATACAATGCCGCCGGACGCTGAGCGGCGTAAGCGCCATCGACAATAAGGTCCCTTTTCATAGATAATGCCCCATATTTTATTATGTATATTTATTGCACATGCATGCGCATGTATTAAGATGCATGCACATAATGATAAAACATTTTTAACATATTGTTGTTCAAAACTGGTAAATGTGGCTCAAACGTTAGATATCTTTCAACATCGACTATAAACTTCTGCGTCACAAAATACACCCCCAGTATCGATGTCACGCGCCCGCTTAAGAGGACCACGTCTGAAATTAAAGAGCGAACGCGACTGCGTGGCTTTTTGTGTGTTTTGTCATGAGATCATTTGAAAAACTCCTAAACGTCAACATTGAAACTTGGCCCGCAAACGTATCCTTTATGGGTCACGTGGACGTGATAGGCATTCTCATTTGAGTAACCTTTTAGGTCGAAGGGCGGTCCTTTACTGCTCAATCTGCAATGTAGATAAGCGGGCAACTCTTTTATCCTTTGTTGTGCTAAATTAAAAGAATAAATGGGCCTATCTGATACAGGACGTCTGTGACAGGTCCGTAAGCTCTAGTTAATTAAAATGATGATTAAGGATACGTTGGTATGTTTAGATTTTCTTTAAGAGGTACCTACTTACTACCTCTTTATTGTAATTGGAACTATTTTGCTTACTATGTATATGTAAATTCAGAAGTGAATCATTAAAACAGAAAAATATCTCATATATTCAGCCTGAATAACAATAGTAAAAAAAGGCGCGATTACATTAACCCAATTAACCTAATTTCTTGTCAGTCCATCTTGTTTTTCTTAAGGTTTACTATTTTTGCAACCCGTTAAACACAGTCATTGTCCGGAATGGGATCGGGTCACACCGAATAATTTAGGTCGGGACTGAAATCTGGCGCTTATCGGAGAAAATTAATTATTTTGTACCACTCTCTATAATTAACGGGACATGCGCAATGAACTGGTTTTTGAGTAGGGTTTACGAGGGACAAACTTTAAGTTTTTAAATTAGAGAAAACTGTAAGTAGTACATAATAATGACTAGACATGACTAATGACTAATTATTAGACAATCAATTTTTATTTCAGTGGGTTCACTTTCTCACCAACTGCATACATTTTCGCTAGAACTATTTCGGTGGCACCACTCATCATACTCAAAAATATGTCGCACTTTATGTCAACTATAGGACATATTTTTGAGTAAGTTGTACGAGTATGCACCAGGGATGTTGCGGATGCAGATTTTTTGACATCCGCGGATGCGGATATTTAAAGGCTCACATCCGCGAAACGTTTAGTATTCGAGCAAGAATATAGGTGCGTTATATTTAATAAACGGTAACTTGGCCTACTTTTCTGGATCTAGACGATTTCGTTATAGGTAATGACGAAATTACCTAGCACTTACGCCGCCGCTAAGACGTTCCTGTACCGACTTGTTCGACATCCGCATCCGCATAAGCTCCGCATCGATTTTATGCGAATGCAGATGCAAATGCGGATGTTGATAATAATGCGGAAGTTCCGCGGTTACGGATGCGGATGCGGATGTTCGCAACATCCCTGGTATGCAACCATATTTTTACACTTGAATGTACAAATTTTTTTCAACTGCTGTCATATGAATACTTAGGAATATGATAATCATGTGATAGTCAGGATTATGGTACTTATATTACAAATTTTATGTCAGTGTTTTTCAATAACCGCACAACAGCCATATTAATTTTGATTTCTCTGTTGAAATAAAATAGGTACATGCTTTCCAGAATACTGTTAAAGAAGTACGAAAGCCGTTAATTTTTTTATACTAGCTGCTAATATTCAGTAAAAACAGGTCTTTTTATTACAATTTAACTGAAACCTATTGAAGTCGTATTAAATTATGACGCCTGTTGTTGGGTAAAAACTGGAATAATGCTCAACATACATTAACAAATTGCCAACCATTCTGAATTAGATACCTAAATAAAAGAGTTATATTTCCATAGTTAGTATTCCTCTTTTTATTCTATGTTGTGTGAACACTAAATATAAAAAGCAAGCAACAACGGTTGCACTCCGAGAGTGCCGATAGAAGTGTAAACTCACCTCACTATGTTACCGACGCCCGGTAACACGATACGTACGTTTAGCGGAGGTATTCTATTTATTTATTATATATTATTATCATTCTCAAATAAGATCACACTTTTTCATTAACATGCTTATTTACATACTGCCATGATAACGTCAAATTATTTGAACATAGGTAAAGGGTCTTGAAAAGGAGTCCGCAACATAAATGTCAAATAATATTGAGTTTTTCTTTATTGATTTAAATGCCATTTAAATTATGAGTGGCCACCTTACGGGGCTTACGGTCACGCCTTACGCCCCTTACGGTCACGTGATCGCCTTACGCTGTCTCGAGTTTATCATTTTTCCCCACCTCAAAAAGTGCCCAGCGCCGCTAAAGAAATTTTCACTTCAAAAATATATATATAATCTCTCCTTTTGAGATTTGTCGGTTAAAAATATGAAGCATACCAAAACATTTTTTTTTGTTTCCGTCGTGATCTAATAGATTTTTGGAATCAGTGCTAATTAAATTTGTGAAAGCGATAACATTACCTTAACTCGAAATTAGCTCTCTTTTGAATTCCTATATTAGGGTCAAACAGAAAACTGAGAAAACTAGTGTGTTCGCGCGAACTGTACATTTTTATCTCCTGTGGGCAATAGTTAACAGCTTGTGGGCATGTAAGTAATGATTTTATCATAGTTCTTCTAAATAAAAGGAGAACCTTTTCACGTGGATAAGGGTTAAATAAGAAAATTAACCTTTATAGCCCTTAACTCTTGTGTATGTCTACAAGAAAGACGTGAACACAGTTTTCTGTTTGACTCTTTATTATTATGAATTACGTAAGATGTCGCAAAATCGTGGTTTGATCGTGACGTGGCTATCAACATTCTCGAATAAAAGACGAGTTAAATTCGAAATGATAATAAAATTGTAAAATTTAACCAACACGTCATGTTCGATAGCTATTTGTGACGTTATTGGTCGTATAAATCAGGCTCTGTTGCTTCATTAACCAGGCAGTCAGCCATCAAATGTGGCTATTCAAATTAATTGTATCCATATTATTGCTTCAATAATGGTTAAATTGTTATTTTCAACATCCGTTTTCAGTACTAATTGTTAAGACTCAATATTTTTAACTGTTTAACTATAGATTTTTAATTACGAATGGAAGGCGTAGGTACTTACCTAAATCTAAGCTTGTTAAAATTAAAAGTTCCCGATTGACACCCTTTTAGTACGAAACCTTAAAAGCTGTAAAATTATACCCGAACCGAAACTGTAGAATAGAACCAAACAGAACAGAATGCAGTCCGTCTACCTCAGCTCTTGTTTTGACCCGACTGATTTTTGAAACAAAAAGCCGAATATTAAAAGAAATCTCTCCTGACACGCGGATATCAGCATTCTATGATCACTCGTAATGTACTTGCGAATTCAAACAGAAGAATTGAATGGAATTATCACAGTCATAATTCTCTAATAAATACCTAGACAATCTCACGTGGAATGTCAGTTCACTATCGGTAGCTCTCGTTCTGGTTGGAATTTATGTCTGTGTCAGAATGTCACTTCATTGGCAACTTATTATATAAATTGAAGGGATGTTTACAAAAACAACATAACTGACTACACTGGTTGACACCTGAAACGATTAACAATGTTCTTAAAAAAGTGTCAACCGCTCTAAGCAGTTAGGTTGTTTTTGTAAACATCCATTCAATTATAAATGAATAAAGGATGATTACATGACTCATTTACAGCTCTAAACTGGACTGTTGATATATATTTCAGCTAAAGCTGTTTAGAATCTTTGTTCCTGGTTCGTCGTATGCCTATTTCGTCGTATTCCTGATTCGTCGGATTCCTGATTCGTCGTATTCTTGTTTGTGTATATAAGTTTGCTGTTAAGTTTTGTTTGAATTTTTCGTTTGTAAATATGTTTTCAATTGATATTAAAAACAAAGGTGAAGTCACGGTAATTGCATAGTTTCATTTCATATTGATATTTCGACGAATCAGGAATCCGACGAAACAGGAATAGGTACGACGAACCAGGAACAAACCGTTTAGAAGTCGTTAAGCAGCTTGACGTTCTCAAAAAACTGTATTCTAGTAAAAAACCGTTTCTTACAGCTCCTATATACAGTGTTTAGAAGCATGTTGCGCTTAAAGCTGAACAAGATAAAATATGACGGTCAAAGCTGTTTATCAGCTTACCTGAAACGCCTTATACAGCTTAAGGCTGCATTCTGTTCTGCTATTAAATAGGTATGTATGTATAAAGGTGTACTCTTACGCAACAATATCACTGCTGTAAAAGCGTAATAGAGAACTTTATTTCATCCGCTAATATTGATGCTGACTGTACCTTTGATACTGTTATCTCTAAATTTAAATTAAAATAGCTCCCCGGAAATATAATAGAGGCAGCTTGTTAACAGAAGTTTAGCTTGTGGACAAAACAGCTTACCTTCAGCTAGCCCAGTTGAAAGCCTAGGCATGATAACGTATCTTCATCCGCAGCCAGTGACGCCTTAAGCGGCTGTAGTCTGACGGGCACTTGTGACATTTTGTGTCCAACTTGTCTGCATGTCCTGTGGTCTCCGTTGTTTTGGGGCATTATTTTGTTGTAGGTAGCTGAAATGGAGTGTATGATATTTATTTACTGCTGAGTATTAAATTTTATTTACTTCCTATACTACATGAATGGTGTTCCAGAGATTTGGGAAGCGTGGCCAAAGACAACACGTAGAATTAAATGTTGTGAATGTTGAGTCGTGTAGTGAAGTATACATCTTTGTGAATGCGAAAACACGTTCATCTACGCAGTCTTTTGTGAGGAAACTAAGTTCTTCCACGGATTATTGATGTTAGTAATAAGTGCCTAAACTAACTAAAGTACATATACTCTGCTGCCATGAGGTGATTGAATTCTACCTTAAGCTTCTTGATTCTAGGAAGCCTAGGCAGCCTAGATTCGGAGATATTACATCTCAAATTTAATACTATTGAGGCACAGTCGAACTTAGAGCTAAGACTACGTACAAGAAATTATTTATATACCTACGCCATGGACTAATATAAGTTTAAATTAAACATTGCTATTCATAAGATTATTTAAGATGAAAGTGGACGACCGTGCGTAATCTGGGGGCACGGTAGTGCCCCCGCCAAGACGAGCAAAGCGAAGCGCAAGGGCACTACCTACCTTTTCTCGAAGCGCTTCGTCGTTTTTTTGAACCCTCATAACTTGGGTTTGGATTATACCAGATAAACAAAATTCTCGGGATATGATGTCAATAGGGGACTTATTAAACATAAAAAATTTCAATTGCATAGCTCTTATACTTAAGATTTTATTCATATCTAAAAAACCCCAATTTCGTCACTGACTCACTCACTCACTGTTGATCATCAAAACCTCTAGCGTACTTCCTGAAGTCCTAGGAAGCTGAAATTTGGTATGTAAGATAGTATTAGTACACAAACAACAAAATAATTCAAAAACTTGAAATTTTTTGCCCCTAAGGGGTGGGGGGAAAGGGGTGTGGAATTTTGTATGGGAAATCAATAACCGCTGAACCGATTTAGTTGAAATTTGGTACCTATGTAGATAGTTTTTGTAATGGGGAATGGCATAGAATAGTTTTCAACCCCAAAATCACCCCGTAAGGGTGAAAAGGGGGTGAATAAGGGCGTTAGGGGAAAAAGAGGGTTGAAGTTTGTATGGGGAATCAGTAAAAAGCAGATTGTATAAAAGATAAAAGATGCCCCGAGGTACGTATTACAGGATTTTAAATAGTACCTTAAATCACACGCGCAACCCTTTAAATTAGGGGATGGAAGCAACTTACAAAAAGAAGTGAAATCCCACCAAAAACATTTTCATGTAAAATGTTGCCAAGACGAAACCATAAGGCTCGCACTGACAAAAAGTTATCAGATCTCTTGTAGACTCTACAAGCCCTAACTTCACATACTCTACACCTTAGTCAAAATATGTGGCTTGGCCGTTTCGTTACTCCAAGAACTATTGTATTAAAAATACACTTTTCACCTTACGTCCATGTGACAGTAGCGAAACGGTCAAGCCACATATTTTGACTAAGGTGTAGAGTATGTGAAGTTAGGGCTTGTAGAGTCTACAAGAGATCTGATAACTTTTTGTCAGTGCGAGCCTTATGGTTTCGTCTTGGCAACATTTTACATGAAAATGTTTTTGGTGGGATCAACTTTTCCATACAAACGTATGTAGTCCCTATTTTCTACTCTGAAAATTACCATAATAGAGAATGTTTTACACAGAGTTCACAAACAACTCTACGAGCTAAGTTTCAAAAATATATGTACACACGCCTATAATAAGACACACAATGCGTGTATATATATTTCTGGAACTTTGGCTAGTAAAGATCTTTGTGAACTCGACCCTACAAACGCTTCACTTTTCTTACGAGACTCTACACAAAATGTTTTATTTTTCGGTTGTTTCAAGTAAAAAAATACCGACTGCGAAGAAAAACTTTAACACATTAATTAATAATACATAATCGCGAGTAAGAAGAGTATACGAGAGAACGTGACTAGAATTTACTAATCTAAACAACTCACTTTACCCAACAAACGCTCAATCTTCCGAAGGCTTGATAAAACAACATATTTTCTTTCCTAGTTCACAAAGATTATCCACTAATATCCATTTACTACCATTGCTATTACTCCAAATAACCCTGTTACTTACTGTAGCAAACATCAAACTAGCTTCTATATAAGGATGCTTTTATATAGGTACTCGTACTTACCTACGAACACTAACATGAAAGGGGCGGGTGCTGTTAAGGCGTGTATACACTAGCGCATCGTGTATTAGCAACCTTAGATAGGTATTGGAAAAGCCAGTATGCCCTGGCTGCTTTCTGTCTAAAGAATTTCTAAGTATAATTTCCAGTACAAACCTTGATACGTAAATAAGAAATAACCCGTTTATTTAAAATTTAGAAACTCATAAAGTAGGTATATCGCGAAATTGAAAAAAAAAACTTGGGCTATTTTTTTTTTTTCAAAAATTCAGCAGATGTTTCTAAGCCAAAATAGCAAAAAAGGAACAAGTTTAATATGTGTATTTTGTGAGTGTTATTTTTAAAGGGGCCCACTAACAGTCCGCCGGATGGTATCGGCCTGTCAGTTGTTCGGAACTGTCAACTTTTTGATCTAACTGACAGACCGATACCGTCCGGCGGACTGTTAATCAGTGGGCCCCTTAAAAGCTGTAATGTTAGTGGGGGCACTTCATACATACTTAATGACTGGAAGAAAAACAATGGTTTTAATAAAAAATCAACATGAGTCTCATAATAAGAAATATTTAAAAATAGCTTTAAAGTTTCTATAAGAGTGTTTTTTAATACCTTGTACTTTTGAAAACAACCGCTTCGAATGTTCAAAAAAATGTGTTCCTCTCCCCTCTAACATTTGAATCGGGTGTACAAAAAAGCGGCCAAGTGCGAATCGGACTCGCCCATGAAGGGTTTATTTAGGCGATTTATGACGTATTAAAAAAAACTACTTACTAGATCTCGTTCAAACCAATTTTCGGTGGAAGTTTACATGGTAATGTACATCATATATTTTTTTTAGTTTTATCATTCTGTTATTTTAGAAGTTACAGGGGGGGGACGACACACATTTTACCACTTTGGAAGTGTCTCTCGCGCAAACTATTCAGTTTAGAAAAAAATGATATTAGAAACCTCAATAGCATTTTTGAAGACCTATCCATAGATACCCCACACGTATGGGTTTGATGAAAAAAAAAATGTTGAGTTTCAGTTCTAAGTATGGGGAACCCCAAAAATTTATTGTTTTTTTTCTATTTTTGTGTGAAAATCTTAATGCGGTTCACAGAATACATCTACTTACCAAGTTAAAACAGTATAGTTCTTATAGTTTCGGAGAAAAGTGACTGTGACATACGGACGGACAGACGGACAGACGGACAGACAGACAGACATGACGAATCTATAAGGGTTCCGTTTTTTGCCATTTGGCTACGGAACCCTAAAAAGATGTACCAAAATGTCCATTCCATTACGTCACGTTTTATTATGAGAAATTTTTTCACTTGTATGCACGTGACGTAGTGGATGTACAATTTTTGGGACATTTTTTTAATCATTAGTATTGAATATGCTAGTGATTCTAAGTTGAAAGAACCCAAAAACACCAGGATCCGTGAGAATCGGGTTTTCAATATTTATTTTAGAAAACGCCCAAATACTACCAATAAACTCGTTCGGCTCGTTCCACGGTTATCAGTGTCATAATTTTCTTGTCCTTCTTTAAGTCTCCACTTTTATGTGCCGAAGATAAATACAAAACAAATCCTTTGCAAACTTTTTCTTTTTCCAATCCGGTTGAAACTTAGGCCAAAGGAGCCCAATATTCAGGCAGATCCGATACAAATAGAGGAGCGGTAGGTAACTGGCTGGCGGCCAAAAATCGGTCTATGCATTGGGTTGCGAACCGCGATTTCGGGGCAACCATGCGGAGAGATACTCTTGACGCTTAATCAGAACTGATTTATCAGGCGACGAAGGCTGGGTATTGAAATAATAGTCAACAATTGTAAATTATATTGTTATTTAAAATTAGGGATCGCAATATTGGAAATATTCTTTGGACAAGCAATAATATGTTTCGCCACAGTGTTCAATGGAACACCCACACTTAATACCCAGGTTTTAAGTGAAATGCAATGATATACCTAAGTGATGAATAACCTAGCCTCCGGGCGAGTTTAGTTCCAATAAAATAACACAATATCCTTTAGAACGTTAGTCACTATTCATTTATAAATTTAAGATAATTTTTGTATAAATGATTTTGTTTTCTCCATTTTTTCGAATTTATACTTAGTTTTGCTTCTAAAATTTACTTTGGTATGGTATAGGCAGCATAAAATATTATAATATAGATTATCGTATATATGGCATGCTTGTTGAATCTCAGGCCAAACTCGGTACTGTCTTTGTTATTGTTTTATTATGCATTTTTATTATCTAATGGAATAATTTAAATGTACGTAAAAACAAGGATAATATAGCAAAATACCTTCAAACTGTTAGCAATTTTTCTTCTTCTTGATACCTAATTGTCATCTACGATCCTACTACTTTTATAACTACCACGGGACTTAATCGCGTAAGACTTACGTTTATTTATGGCCTGACGTTTCGAACGTGACGTTACGTTCGTGGTCACAGGCAGACGTCAGGCCTTAAATTTAAGTCTTACGCGATTAAGTCCTGTGGTAGTTATAAAAGTATGAGTGAGAATCGTGTTAGTTTAAATCTACGATCCTGATGGAAAACAATACAATAAAGAACAATTAAATAATTTAAATACATTTTATTAGTTATATTCGGCGCTATAGTTTTTGCGGCGTTCGTGAACAAATTCTTTAAGGAATGTAGATAAAACGGGACTGGACTGGACTGGACTAGTAGATTTTAAAACTGGAGCGCCCTAAATGCGCCAAAAGAACTTCTTCAAAAATATCCACAAGCGATGTCAATATCGTCAAACATTTTCCAGAGGCCTCCAAAACTAGCTCATTCAAAAATCCCGAAGTAGACTTCAAAGGATACAGTAGGGGCTAAGTCCGGGGCTGGAGTGTTAATTGCTGATCGTTATCATGGTTTTCGTGAAGCTGAGGCCTTTTGTACCTGCTGTAAGAACAAGAACTTTACATATAAAGACACCTTTAGTGAGGCACTTCAATCAAAATGAGAAACGTGGCCCGAAATTTTTTTATGTTGTTTAGTCGATTGGATGATATAAATAGGTACATCAGGTACATGTGAGTTTCATTGTATGATTATTATGAATTATGATAATAATCGTATATCATGATTTATTTCGACGTTAATAATATATGGCGGAGACAGTGACTATTACGATTATTTATAGGTTTGACACAAATTCAGAATTCATATTATTTCAATGGACTGCAAGTTATTTTGTTCCTGTTTCATGGATGTTTTCTATGGATTTAAGTTTTTATTTAACTATACAGGGTATTTAGCGGAACTGAGCGTCTGTTATTTCTTTAACAGTGTACAACTAGATTTCTTTAGGTTTCTCTCTAGCACATAATAAATAATAGTACTCTAGGTTATTTCTTTAACAAAGGAGCAAGAAAATTTTTGTTTACCTGTCGTGCTCATATTGAGACCGCATAAATAAAATTTGCGAGTGGCTGAAGCGAAAAATACATTTTGTTACACTTTATTTACACTACGGAAAACACATCATACCGAGAAAAACACCCGGTTTTCTACAAACTAAGTTTGTCTAATACCTTTAAACAAGCAATTCTTGTTTATTTATTTATTTATATATATATATATATATATATATATATAAATAAATAAATATTGTTTATTTATTTATTTATATATATATATATATAAATAAATAAATAAACAAGAATTGCTTGTTTAAAGGTATTAGACAAACTTATATATTTATATATATATATATATATATATATATATATATATATATATATATATATATATATATATATATAAATAAATATATATATATATATATTTCGGGGATCTCGGAAACGGCTCTAACGATTTCGATGAAATTTGCTATACGGGGGTTTTCGGGGGCGAAAATTCGATCTAGCTGGGTCTTATCTCTCCGTTTTCCGAGCGAAGCTCGGTCACCCAGATATTGTTAGTTTTAAACGTAGAGGATTACCATTACCCTCCTATGCCAAAAATAAACAGTGGAAAAATCAGTTTTATAACGTACCTATACGCCGCTAGACATGAAATTTTTAATAAAACTGGAACAGACTTGATTTATATATGTTTCGTCTAGCCAGAACAAGATGGCGTTTGTAATATCTGTCTGGTGCTGTTTCACGCCGGTTTCTATCACATTTTCTCGCTTTTTATATCATATTGTACTTTAGTCATCATCTTTTAGCACTTGGATTGTCCACTGTAGGTACTTAACTGATTTACCTTACCTTACTTTTTTATAAGAAGGAAGAAAGAAAGTACACAGACACTAGACTTGTATACTTTACCGATTTTTTCTACGTAAATATTAGGAAATTGCATCCTTATGTTGTAGCGCGCCATATTTATACTTGGAATTTTCAGAGGTGATTTTTCCCCAATATGTTAAACAAAAGGTATTGTTTCTTTTAAGCAATGGTTTGCTACTGTTCCGTCATGAGTGAACGGGAATGAGCCCGTTTAAAAAGCAATTTTATATACCATCCTATATTTACATGGTTGGAAGTTCAAACTTTGAACTCATGTAGAGCTACCTCATCATATAGGGCGTGGAAGTGTAATAAACGTCAAATGTATGTAATGTGTGTAATTATGACACTTTCACAGCCTGTGCTATCAAATTTGCTGCAGAGTTGGCTTGGTCTAACTGTAACAGCTTTGTTATTTAGTTCAGACAAACAGTTCATAATACATAGTTGTAATTGTGTTATTTGTAATTGTTTGTTTGTACCTGATTGTTATTCGTAATAGTTATATGTACCTGCTTGGTATATGTTAATGTTAAGTTTCATGGCGCATTGGATCTGTCTGTAAGGTCATGTAAACATTTCAAATAAATAAATAAATAAATAAATAAATAAATAAATAGTATACATATACCTACATATGTACATTTGTATTCATAAATCAAGGTATCGACGTACATTACGTACAAATATTGTTGAAATACAGTACCTAATTTAGAAGCAGAATAAGCAACCTCAAAGATTCGCAAACCTCATCAAATGCATTTAATGGGTCTTTGAAGAGCGACATCCGATTCAAAGTAAGTTTTTAATGAACAAAAGTCCAAATGTTTCACGGCTATAAGACTAGTCCGACAAAGGAGAACTTTTCAATATCGTGTCGCTACATATTTTAGTGGAGACGTCGAGATGTCGAACTTATCTCGACTGGGACGTAGAGTTGGGACTGAGATGGAGGTATCGATGAGTTAGCGCTCGTTTAATGTAATAAATGATATTATTGGTATATATTTACGTTTACAAGTCATTTTATTTACAATTATCTTGTCATACATTTCTAATTGCATGTCTATTACATTATTTTGACTATTTACTACATTCATGTAAGTAGTATAAATTTAGAGTTATATGAAATTACAAAACATATATAACAATAATAACATTTGATTATAATATCCTATATAATTAGTAGGTACCTACGAGATTGAGCCAATGACCCGTGGCCATCGAAGAACTCGTCAATTGTATAGCAAGACATTTCTAGTATAGTACAGCTTTTAGCGGACAAATATTGCATCGCTAGAAGCTTGCTTTATTTCATTGTCCAGTATGTGGATATGCATAGATTTCCATTACATGTAGGTATAGATTTCTCGAGGCGAAACGCGGGCACGACCAACTGATTACGCCTGCTACTATGAGTCTGGTCAAGATTTTGTCTCACGTACTTGCATGCTTTCTGTATCGTACGTATTTTACATTTTTTTTTACATTTTTTTTAAACAGTTATTTAGCCGAATGATTTATAATATACTCTAGTCAGTGAAAACTTTTGCACTTTCAGTAAAATAGTAATGAATTTGTAAAAACATTTTCCTGCTTGATCCATTCGCAAAAGTGTATTTTTTATTATTTACCTCAGAAGCTCGATCAAGAGTACTTCGCTGCTTAAAAACAGTGAGCAAAATCGCATTTTCCCTACGTGCCTCTGTATGTCACAGCCATTTAAATCTTAAAAAGCTATCATAGTGCAAGCTTTTCTTAGTTTGGGGCTAGGTTGATCCGTGTAAGATTGTCTCCAAAAAAATTTTTTGAACATAGCTGTATTTACTATTTTGTGAGTAACTACTAAGTTTAGAAGTTCAAATCAGAAAATATATAGCTATATGTTTAAAGAGTCGATACGATGTACCAAACTAAGTGTTTTTTTTTTACATAAATAGAACATGATCAGTTGACCCATTAAAAAGTTATTCTTCAGGTCTGAAATGGATCAAAAAGTAAAAAATAATTATTCTCATTAAAAATACGTAAGTGCCAGAAAGGTACGCCATTTTGCTGGTATGGCTTCTTATATCACATGAAGGTACGGAATTATCCTTCAGCGTTGCCAGTGATCAGTGATTGACTATCATAGCCTAAAAAAAAAAATGCTATAGAAATTCAAACATTTCAAACTATTGCTATCCCCGCACTATTTCACCTATCTCTTTTTGCTGTCGGAATCTAACTTGGGAGGGAGAGCCCAAATCTTAGGAAATAAACCCCACTTATCCAACGTGTACTCGCGAACAAAATTTATTGGGTGGACCTTTTTCTCTGGGCTTTTATATGGAAACTCATCCATTCATATTGAACTTCTCGGACCTCTGGATAACGTGCAGCGATATGTCAAAATTTATTCCCTTTGAAAAATTCATTACAGAGATAGAAATCAGCCAAGGGAGAAATTCCACATTGTACTCTGACAACGTAACATATTATATGTATAGTATAGTCAGAGACAAGGTATACTATACCGGGTGGGGTCTGTAACAATAGATTGTTCTTACTCCTCAAACGGTGACACTTTTGTTCAATAACTTTCAAAAATATGAAGTCTTCATACTTCCTATTTTTTCGTACAAAATAAATATTATTTTCCATGTACGCCATCATGATTTAAATTGACGTTGGTTGTCGCGCCTAGAATAAACTTTGAAGCAACTTATTTTACTCTTTGCTTTGATGTGTGCTAAAAATCAAAACAAAAATATTTTTTAAAGTCGCTGAACAAATGTTAACAGTATTTTTTTTTGATAATTCCGTCATAGGGACTATTCCGTCCACTAGCGTTTTTTTTTTCGAACAAATAATTTCATAGACAAAGCAGCTATTGCTTTTAGTTGCTGCGATTGAAAATCAAAGAAATATACGCTCGTAGATGGAATAGCCCCATCAATCAATCAATTAAATTGTATATGCTACAAGTAAGCACAATTGCATGCATGCAAATACAGTTCAATTCACTTATCACAATAATAGATTTACAACGAATAAAACTAGATACATTAGCAAAATATTCGTCGATAGAATAATATGGCCTATTCATAAAATATTCTTTCATTTTCATGTGAAATAGTTTCATATCATCTTAGTCCCTTAGATCTTTCTTCAACTTATTATATAGGTAGGTACTTTAAATTGCATTATTACTTAAACTTTTGTTGAAGTGTGCATAACAAGAGACAGGCAGTGGCTAGTTTGTCATTGTTTCTTAAGTTATAATTCTGACTTTGATCAACCGTACAATATGATTCTTTATTACGATGGATATACAAACATATACGATATAGATACAGCGATACCACGGTCAAAATTTTATGGTCTACGAACATATTTCTATGTGTGATAGGTAGGTACTCTAGCCTCCTGAGACCCAGAAGCAATTGTTTTGTTTTTGAAATCCGAACCTTTAGTTACACAATAAAAGTTCAAAATAGATTTTGGAATATGTACAAAAAATTGTACGCGGGGACTTAGGAGGCTAGAGCAGCCTTCTAAAATTCTAAGGGCTTTTTTGTTTTAACAGGATAGAGTTCATATGTTTTGACACCCTTTTCCCCAAGCCTAGTAGTTAAATAAGTACTTAGTGTGTAAATGTCGTCCCATAATAGTATTTTATGCAACCGTTGTTTAAGAGCGGTCAAAAAAGGCGAGTAGCGTGAGTAACAATTTGAGGCGAAGCCGAAAATTGTGAATAAAGACGCCACGAGTATTTTTTGACTCAGTTAAACAACGTTGCATACAATACTTTTTCTACGACCAAGTAGTACTTACTTTGAAATAAAATTGTAAGTTTAACAAATATTTTTCATTCAAGAAGTAGCAATGAATGGAGGGTACGGGCGGGAAAAGAATGAATGAAATAAAAAACATGTCTATGGTTCACTCATCTGTCAGAGATGACAATGACAATTAAAATTAGGTTGGCAACAATGTATTTCATTCAATATTTTTTAAGTGGTGATTACACGAATTATCGTAAAAGTGCCAAAAAGATACTGCGTGTATGCACAAATACTTTTTTGGGGAATAGACTAAAGACTTGTCTTGACAAGTATAAGATAGGGGTTTAAAGGTGTGTGCACGACCCTTTAAATGACAAATAAAAGTACGGGAGTAGAAAAACGTTTAATTTTTTTCAACATTGTGCGTTTTTATCGATAAATATCCGTCGCGAAGATATCTAGTCAATAGGTAGGTAACATAGAGTATATTGGTAGGTAACTAAGAAAAATAAAGCTGCAATGTACCTATAGCTGAAATCATAACTCTTTGTTTTAGCTTTAGTACGCAAAAAGGCGTTATAAACGATTTTATTAGATTCCGCTGATCTAAAATAACTGGTATCTAGTATACAAATATAAGGGAAAACAAGTCCAAAATATATTATCAAATATTATTAAAAGAAATTCTTAAAACAGAGACATCTAGCCTTACCTCTCGAAATCATTATCCCAGCTTTAAAGAAAATAGTCTCCCTTATTGATCACAGCGCCCTCTTTTATGTGGATGCCGAGGGACTTAGAGCGCTTGGCTACAATTTGTGGGTAGCTTGGTGGTAACTTATACCCTGCACGTCTGCTTTGTTAGTTACACGGCTGACGAAGAGATGTCACTATAATAAAAATTTGAACATCTCGGACCAAGAAATTTTTATTTTTAATTGCTAATTAAATTGCTGATCGCGTGTTCATGATTAAGGATCTCAGTTTTCTTTAAAGCGAATCAACCTTATTAGTTGCAGTACCTATATTTATTTAAGTATCTACTTACTTAATTTACTGGTAATACAAAAAGTGATGTTATTGGACACGATACAATAGGAGAATACAATAAAATGAAACAAGAATAACTAAATAAAAACTAAACCAGCATTAAATATAACCACTTAAATTTAAATAAGACTAATACCTACTAAAAGATAGAATACTATAAGAGATACTAGCCACCCGCCCCGGCTTCGCACGGGTTACACAAAATATTAACAAATTATACACGTAAACCTTCCTCAAGGATCACTATTATTGAGAGGTGAAAACCGCATGTAAATCAGTTCAGTAGTTTATGAGTTACATTATGATTTTCATAACTGACGCAATATCATTTTTTCCTGTAATGAATCAGTTATAATTGTTATAAATAAAATAATTTGTCCCATCCCAAGCTTTGTTACCTAGCCTCTGAATTTTGCCAAGATCCTCAATAGTAGTAGGTATGACAACAAAGTGCCGCAAGTCACATTCTCTAAATCGATAAACCAAAACTATTTTTTAATGTATCCTATAACAAAGACAATACAACAAAGACTCTTATTGAAATCGTAGATAAAGACAGAAACAAAAAAAATAGACAGCATTCATATTTATTTGACCGTTGAGCCGTGAACTGCGATAGCTTGCGGCTTGTCCGGGTTGGAACGACTATGGAAATTTACTTTTTTTGGCCAATTTTGCGATTTTTACTAATGGAATTAAATTTAGAACGACTCTTTTGTAAGCATATTGTTTCAGGACCGTTGTTGTGTCCTGAAAATTTAATGTTTTAATTAATGGACTTTAATGGAATTCAGTAAATTTGTTTCATTGAGTTTTTCCTACCTTACAAAAATTATTTACCTAATTTGCAAAACAAATACCATAGTTATCTATTAAATATGTATATTAAAACGGATCAGTCGCGTATTTTAAGTTAAAAATTGCTCTACATGTTTTGCTCCATAACGACCTCCTCGTTAATAAGCGTGATGGGCACCTTTGTATCCGAATCGATATGCCGGGTGTGTTGTTTTTGCAATGAAGTAGTTTATATAGTTAAGGAAGCGCTGGTGGCCTAGCGGTAAGAGCTTGCGACTTTCAATCCGGAGGTCGCGGGTTCAAACCCCGGCTCGTACCAATGAATTTTGTACGAAATATCATTTGATATTTACCAGTTGCTTTTCGGCGAAGGAAAACATCGTGAGGAAACCGGACTAATCCCAATAAGGCCTAGTTTCCCCTCTGGGTTGGAAGGTCAGATGGCAGTCGCTTTCGTAAAAACTAGAGCCTACGCCAATTCTTGGGATTAGTTGTCAAGTGGACCCCAGGCTCCCATGAGCCGTGGCAAAATGCGATATAGCGATGCGGGATAACGCGAGGAAGAAGAAGTAGTTTTTATAGTTTAGTTTAGTCTTCCTTATAGCTTAGTTTACATATACTTAGTCGGATTTAGTAGTTAGATACCTACTGTAAACTTACTTTACTAGGGGTTACTTTGAATAGCGGGGAAGCATTTGATCATCGATTTATGAAAAATAGGGAGTCGATTTTTGAACAACTTACAAATTTTATGATTTTGTTGGCAACCGTGAGGCGTTCAGAAACCAATTCCTCACATATAGTTTGAGAATCGATGTGAATGTTTCCCCGCGGTTAAAAAAAGTAACCCAAGTTGACGTAAGTACCTATTTAATTGTTTTTGATTTTTTTATGTCAGAATCAGATTTAAAAAAAATATCTGTAGGTGTGTTGGTGCAAAATATAACTACCTACTTATAATTATAAAATATACTATTCACATAAATTTCATAGAAATACTAAATGAAATCTATGCATCTGTTAAGTGTTTAGGTATAGTAAAATTATCAGATCATCACTCTTTGCTTGATATCAGTAATTGGGTACTTTTCTACTAGTCAAATCATCTTGTATTTTAGAACTTGAAAATGATTTGCTAATACGGAATTAATTTGAAAACGTGTAGGTATAGTGACGTCACGGTCAAATCACCTACTTTTTACACGACTGCCCAAAAAAAGAAGTGTATTGTTTTCAGCGTTCATGTTTGTGGGTATGTAAGTTTCTTTGTTCCACCCTAGCAGCTAAATGCCTGAACCGATTTAGATGTATGATGTATCATTAGAATCCTTACGTCATCCCGAGTGACATAGGCTAGGGTAAAGGCACCAGTAGTCAGCCTTATAACGACTTTTTTAAGTTTGAACGTTCGGCATTTCTACAGGATTAGTCGGATAATTAAACAAATGACATGGTTAGATTAATTGTTTATCATAGTTTTAAAACAAAATATTTTAAAAAAGAACAATCCTGTTTATAATATCTCTAATTAAGTTTAAACAAAAAGTGGCACTTTTCTCCAGTAGTCAGCCTCCAAAATCCAGTAAGCAGCCTCTGTGTACCCAGTACTCAGCCTATATAAACTATTCATAATAATTAGATCAAAATCACTAATATTTATATCAAAATTAACGATATTATAATATTTATTTTTTCTTTATAATTTTTGCTATTGTTATTGTAGTTAGTTGTAGTTTTTAATTTTAGTTTATAATTTTATGTATATATCAAAATCAACGATGTTATAATATCTATTTTTTATTTATAACATCGTTAGTTGTAGTTTTTAATTTTAGTTTATTATTTTTTTGCGTATAGGTATGTATTAGTTACCTGTTTACTTATTTAATACAAATAAAAATTCTTATAGGTACATACAATTCTTATGACACGAAATTTGTTGGCCATAGGTACTTAACTAACACTATTCTTGCAAACTAAGAATCGCAATATTTATTTTCTAATAATTAATCCGTCAAAAATTAACGAGGTAAATCCTAATATATAATTATGTTCCTAGTAGGTATTCGGTAAAAAATAATTAAACGAGTCTATTCAGATCTAATTATCAATTTATCATTAATAAACAAAGTCATATTATACCGACCAGGAAAAAGCAAAATGATAGTTATGTATAGTTAACGTCAAAAATATGTATATACTTTTGAACCTTATTTCAATGAGATAGGGTTTAAAAATGTGGACATATTTTTGACGGCGACGTACCAAGCAAGATCAATGGCTGAGTACTGGATCAGCGAAACCCAGTGGTCAGCCGCATTAAAACGTTATTTCAAATGCGGCTGACTACTGGGTTTTACTTTAAATTGACTACGGCATGCCTAACTAAATTTGAAAATGTAAATTTAACGGTCCTAACGGTCACATTGGCTCGAAAATAATAAAATAAACGAATAACCCAAAGGTCAGCCGTGGGGGGCTGGGCACTGGATTCTTTGGAAAAAAGTGTTATCCAGTGGCCAGCCCCCTCAATTTATAAGTGAAATATTGATATTTTCATTCAAATATAATGCAATTTAATAGATTAACTAATAAATAAACCAATCATTAATAAAAACAATAACTTTTAACATTAAAACATAGTTTTTCTTGCCTATTTAGAGAACACCACGTGCAGTAAAAAATATGGCGGACATGACACTATTGCACTCGTCGACAAACAGCACCTGTATGAACGAGTATATTTCTACCCCCCGTTCCCTCACCGCACCTGTCCTGTGACGTATTAACCAATAAGGAATCATAGCTCCTATTTGAGTACTCGTGATTTGTTTAAACGAATATACCAGATATTTATGACCAATAAACGACTCAAAAGGCTGACTACTGGTACCTGGCTGGCCACTGGTGCTGTTACCCTATATGACGTCATTATAAAAACAATATGGCGGACTAAATACGCCATATTGCGAAACATTTATAAAAAAATATATTGCAAACCCATCGAGTAGGGCATCAAAATGAAGCGCTTTGAAAGACGATCAATAATATATATACAATATGAGGGTTTAAGTCTAATTTCGAGAAAGTAAGAATTCACAAAATATGTTAAGAAAAGCTAATCTTATAAAACCAAATATTATCCTATTGTTGGGATATTCAAAGGAAGTGGCTTGACCGCTGATCATAAAAAAAATTATACATAGGTAGGTATTATATTAATCATATTTTACTTGTTTTGAAACCAAGCCAATATGTTCTAAATTGCGCTAAAGGAATAGAAAAGTGTAAAAGTTCTTTGTAGAGAGTCTGAGATTGTAGAGTCCGTCTTCAGATATAACTCTGCACCCACTTTGACGGAACAAGGTGTAAAAGTGTCAGACCGAAGGCCGAGCTCTACGTAGGGATGACGGCCCGGAGCGTACGGCAGATGGGCTCTTCCTGCAACTTCCCCGAGTATTCAAATTGCAAAGGTCGAAAGCCGAGCTCCGCGTAGGGTTGAAGGCCCGGAGCATAAGACAGGCTCGGTGCGCGCTTCCAAATTTCCCAAGAATATTAATTACGAAGGCCGAGCTCCGCGTAGGGGGCAAAAACTGGGAGCTTGAGATAGATGGGCTCTTCCTGCAACTTACAGTATTTTAATTACGAAGGCCGAAGGCCGAACTCCGCATATGGCCGACGGTCCGAAGCGTAAGGCAGGTGCGTGCTTCCTGTAACTTCCCCAAGTATCTTAATTGCGAAGGCCGAAGGCCGAGCTTCGCGTAGGGCCGAAGGCCCGGAGCGTAAGAAAGGTGCACGGTTTTTGCAGCTTCTCCAATAACTCAATTGCGAAGGCCGAAGGCCGAGCTTCGCGTAGGGCCGAAGGCCCAGAGCGTAAGCAAGGTGCACACTCTCTGTAGCTTCCCCAAGATTCCCAATCGCGAAGGCCGAAGGCCCAGCTTCGCGTAGGGCCGAAGGCCCGGAGCGTAAGAAAGGCGCATGGTTTTTGCAGCTTCCCCAAGTTCCTCAATTGCGAAGGCCGAAGGCCGAGCTTCACGTAGGGTCAAAGGCCCGGAGCGTAAGAAAGGTGCACGCTCTCTGTAGCTTCCCCAAGTATCTTAATTGCGAAGGCCGAAGGCCGAGTTTCGCGTAGGGCCGAAGACCCGGAGCGTAAGAAAGGTACATGCTTTATGTATCTTCCCCAAGTTTCTCAATCGCGAAGGCCGAAGGCCGAGCTTCTCGTAGGGCCGATGGCCTGGAGCGTAAGAAAGGTGCATGCTTTCTGCAGCTTCCCCAAGTATCTTAATTGCGAAGGGCGAAGGCCGAGCTTCGCGTAGGGCCGAAGGCCCGGAGCGTAAGAAAGGTGCACGCTCTTTGTAGCTTCCCCAAGTGTCCCAATCGAGAAGGCCGAGCTTCGCGTAGGGCCGAGGGCCCGGAGCGTAAGAAAGGTGCATGGTTTTTGCAGCTTCCCCAAGTTCCTTAATTGCGAAGGCTGAAGGCCGAGCTTCGCGTAGGGTCAAAGGCCCGGAGAGTAAGAAAGGTGCACGGTTTTTGCAGCTTTCCCAAGTATCTTAATTGCGAAGGCCGAAGGCCGAGCTTCGCGTAGGGCCGAAGACCCGGAGCGTAAGAAAGGTGCACGCTTTATGTAACTTCCCCAAGTTTCTCAATCGCGAAGGCCGAAGGCCGTGCTTCGCGTAGGGCCGAAGGCCCGGAGCGTAAGAAAGGTGCATGCTTTCTGCAGCTTTCCCAAGTATCTTAATTGCGACGGCCGAAGGCCGAGCTTCGCGTAGGGCCGAAGACCCGGAGCGTAAGAAAGGTGCACCCTTTATGTAACTTCCTCAAGTTTCTCAATTGCGAAGGCCGAGCTTCGCGTAGCGCCGAAAGCCCGGATCGTAAGAAAGGTGCATGCTTTCTGCAGCTTCCCCAAGTATCTTAATTGCGAAGGCCGAAGGCCGAGCTTCGCGTAGGGCCGAAGGCCCGGAGCGTAAGAAAGGTGCACGCATTCTGCAGCTTCCCCAAGTATCTTAATTGCGAAGGCCGAAAGCCAACTAATAGGAAATAATTATGTAGTTACAGAGATATTAAGCCATAGCACTTTTAAATACGTCTGGTTTTTGGGTCCGACCTATTTAGGTATTTAAGCACGTTTTATGCTAACATATCAAAGATCAACATGATGAAAGCTCCTTCAAGCAACTAAATTTCCTTAAATCATAAAAAATGTGGTTGGTTTGTATGGTCACTAAAATGTATAAAATAAAATAAATTAATTAAAAATTAAAAAACACGACTGCAGTTTAAAATCGAACTGAAAAGCTAAAAATAATTTTTAGTTATGTTAGGTACTCAACTTAATGAATGTAAAATACAATATAAGTGTTCAGTCCGGGTCATAAACAGCAAACGGAAAAGTTTAGGCTCATTTAGGATCGTGACTGTACCTGTATATTTTATTTCGATTGCAGTCGGGGACTAAAATGTATAAAATAAAATAAATTAATTAAAAATTAAAAAACACGACTGCAGTTTAAAATCGAACTGAAAAGCTAAAAATAATTTTTAGTTATGTTAGGTACTCAACTTAATGAATGTAAAATACAATATAAGTGTTCAGTCCGGGTCATAAACAGCAAACGGAAAAGTTTAGGCTCATTTAGGATCGTGACTGTACCTGTATATTTTATTTCGATTGCAGTCGGGGACCTGTGAATGGGAAAATTTCAATATATCAAGGTCCCCGACTGCAATAGAAATAAAATATGCAGGTACAGTCACGATCCTAAATGAGCCTAAACTTTTCCGTTTGCTGTTTATGACCCGGACTGAACACTTATATTGTATTTTACATTCATTAAGTTGAGTACCTAACATAACTAAAAATTATTTTTAGCTTTTCAGTTCGATTTTAAACTGCAGTCGTGTTTTTATTATATTTCAATCCGATTTCTCCTATTTATTAAATAGACATTGTGTTAAAAATAACTAATAGGCATCTATGTTTTTTAACCGACTTCCAAATCTAAAAGGAGGAGGTTATCAATTCGGTTGTATGTTTTTTTTTATATATTTTTTTTTATGTTTGTTACTCCATATCTCCGTCATTACTCGACCGATTTTGAAATTTTTTTTTGATTGTATGTATATGACGGCGCAACGCCAGCGTACCTTTGTAAACAGGTGCGCCGGGTCGAACATCACGCCACCTGCACCACCTGCGCCTCCATCGCGTCATCCCCACTACCCTCCAGTGTTTGCACAAGGTTATAAAATTTGGTACGCAGGTAAAAAAGGGTCAGTATGGCGGTGGCTTCGGCCCGACGCACTTGTACTTAGCTTGTTTGTGTTTTGTGAAATGAAATTAAGTGTAAGTGAAAGTGATCAATAAAATCGATTAATTTGTCAAAGTAATTCCTGGTTTTCTTATCGCAATGGCAACCCCTACTAAGACTCTGCCTACATCAGAAGTGACGGATCCACCTCCACAAACGCCTGTTAATAACACGGATGGTAGTTTACTTACCATGTTTTCTGCCGGAATTGAAATGATTCTCAAAAAAATATCTGATAATATGACTGCTGCCCCTACTGTGGATACACGGACCAGGTTGTTGCCTTTTGATCCAGACACAACAGATGCTGATATAGAAAACTGGTGTACACTGAGTGAGATAATCATCCAAAAAAGGAAACTTGAAGGAGTGGATTTGATCTTGGCTCTTACGCACTCTCTGAAGGGCCGAGCTGCTACGTGCCTTACTAAAATTAAACCGGATGAGCTCTCCTGGACTACCATCAAAGAAATGTTGATATCGGCATTTGCGAAACCAATGATGATGCAAGACTATTTCGACCAAGTAATAAAATTTCGACTAAAAGACAAAGAGAGTCCAGCTGAAGCAGGTGCGCGTCTCTGGCAACTTATGGAGAAAATACCTGATGCTGACTTACCTGAGAAGGTTCTTACTGGATTTGCCATCTCCATCTTATCTCAGTGTGATGACAAAATTCGTCGGGAGCTGAATTCAGTCGTGATAAATAAGAAGAATCAATTGTTTCGCATTCTACGTGGATTTACTCTGAAGCGAAAATTTGAAGAACCACCCAGTCTTGATAATGACTCAAAGAGACAACGCCTATCTACACCATTTCGCGGCGTATGTCACTTTTGCGGAAGAATAGGTCACCGTGGTAGTGAATGCAGAGATAAACAGCGCCTCGTGTCTAAAAATCAACCTTTATCCAATAAAACGGAACCTAAATCTACTACAACGTGCTACATCTGCAATGAACCTGGACACGTGGCCACCGCTTGTCCTATGCGTTGGAAGAAGAAAGAAGACTCCACAGCCAGCACCAGCGGCGCTGGCAGCAGACAGGTTAACCTGTGTTCGAGGACGGCGCGAGGTGTGTTACAGATAAGTGGTTTACAATTACCTTTTATGTTTGATTCTGGTGCAGAATGTAGCCTTGCAAAAAAAAGTATTAGCCATCTTCTTAAAGGTGAAAAGTTTCATGAACCCTATGTTTTCAATAGTGTAGGTCCCAATAATTTTATATGTTCGTTACAAATCAAATGCCCGACGGTTGTAGGAGATACTAAATTAGATGTTACATATTATATTCTGCCAGACGAATACTTAAGCGAAGATTTGTTGTTAGGTCGTGACATTGTGAAGGAGGGAGTTTCGGTTGAAATTACAGAAGATAATCTAATCATTTCCAAATCCAAAAATGTAAACACTTGTTCTAAATCCGAATCTTTTGACGTGTCATCGATTGATACAGACCTTACAGGTGAAGAAAAAGAGCAATTAATAAAAATACTAACCAAGTATTCTTCAAATTTCATCCAAAAGTTTCCCTCCTCTCGTGTTACGACAGGTGAACTTAAAATTGATTTACTAGACCCTAACAAAACCGTGCACAGGCGACCATATAGACTATCTCCAACTGAATCTGAGATTGTAAATAACAAAGTCCAAGAGTTATTAGATGCAGGCATCATTCGCGAGAGTTCTTCACCATACGCTAGCCCAATTTTATTAGTGAAAAAAAAGGATGGTTCAGAACGCTTAGTTGTTGATTACAGGGAACTCAATAGTAATACTCGTTCAGATAGTTACCCCTTACCAATAATTAGTGACCAAATAGACAAATTGAATGGAGCTCATTATTTTTCGACCATAGATATGGCATCTGGTTTTCATCAGATCAAAGTGCATCAGGATTCTATAGACAAAATTTCATTTGTAACACCCTCGGGGCAGTATTCGTGGTTAGCTATGCCATTTGGGCTCAGAAATGCGTCCCAAGTTTTTCAAAGAGCTATTAATACGGCCCTAAAGCCTCTTAATGATGACAGCATTTTGGTTTATATGGATGATGTCCTTGCTGCTTCGAAAACTGTTCAAGAGGGATTAGCTCGCCTTGATAAATTGCTTGATACTTTATCTAAAGCTGGGTTTTCTTTTAACTTCAAAAAATGTTCATTCATGAAAAAGAAAATAGACTATCTAGGTTTTGTTGTATCAGCAGGAGAGGTCAGGCCAAACCCTCGTAAAATTGAAGCCCTCAAAAATGTTCGCCCCCCGAAAACCGCTACGCAAGTTAGACAGTTTATTGGGTTAGCTACGTACTTCCGCCGTTTCATTCCCAACTTCTCAAAAATCATGAAACCGCTATACCCTCTCACGGCCATCAATAAAGGGAAAATAACGTGGAGCGAAGAGTATGACAAAATTCACAAAAAAATTGTTGATCATTTAATAAACGAACCTGTATTAAAGATTTTTGATCCCTTGTTGCCCATTGAGCTCCATACTGACGCTAGTAGTGACGGATATGGTGCTATTCTCATTCAGAAGGAAAATAATGTTCCCCATGTGGTAGCTTATTACAGTCAAAAAACTACTGATGCAGAGAGTCGCTACCACTCTTACGAGTTAGAAACATTAGCGGTCGTCAAATCGATTGAGCATTTTAGGCATTATCTATATGGTCGTAAGTTCACAGTCTTCACAGATTGCAATGCACTAAAGTCCTCACATACAAAAAAGGATTTAACTCCAAGAGTTCACAGGTGGTGGGCTGTATTGCAATCATATGATTTTGATATAGTCTATAAAGAGGGAAAAACCATGGCCCACGCAGACTTTCTTTCTCGCAACCCTGTTGAAAAGTGTGAGTTAAAAGCGTGTCTTACAAAATCAAATCGAGTGAAAATTGTGAACTTATCTGAACTAGAAACTGGCTGGTTATCTGTAGAGCAATTACGAGACTCTGAAATATCTGATATTATGTCTAAATTACGAGCAAACGAACTTCCCCCTGATGTGACACATACCTATGATATCCGGCAGGGTATCTTATTCCGAAAAATTGAGCGAGGTAAAATCACAAAATGGCTACCGATTCTGCCACGTTCATTGATTTGGTCTGTCATTAACCTGGTTCATAACGAAATAAAACATCTCGGTTTTGAAAAAACCCTTGACAAGTTATACGATCTCTATTGGTTCCAAAACATGTCAAAATTCGTGAAAAAATTTGTTGAGTCATGTGTAGTTTGTAAAGCATCCAAGGGTTCCTCAGGAGCCCAACAAGTCCGTTTGCACCCAATCCCAAAATTAGCTATACCTTGGCACACAATCCATCTCGACTTGACTGGTAAACTTAGCGGGAAAAGCGAGCGTAAGGAGTATTGCTCTGTCATCATAGATGCCTTTACCAAGTATGTTATTCTTGAACACACCGCAACTTTGAACTCTACAGACGCTATCAATGCTATCAAAAATTCTGTACATTTATTTGGCGCTCCGAAGCGAATAATTGCCGATAGGGGTAGATCTTACGACAACATCAATTTTAAAAACTTTTGCAAAGATAACAATATTGAACTTCATCTCATAGCAACCGGTGCTAGTCGAGCTAACGGACAAGTTGAAAGGGTTATGCGAACTCTTAAAAGTCTGCTTACTATAGTAGAATGTGATTCCGAAGTCCGATGGCAGGACCAACTGGGAGAAATCCAATTAGCTTTAAATAGCACCCGTTGCAGAGTCACAGGTTACACGCCCTTAGAATTAATGTTTGGAATCCAAGCTAATTCCTTAGATCTTTCAAAAATATCGATGAACTTAAATGACACTTCGAGAATTGATTTAGATTCAGCTAGGTTGAATGCATCAACGAATATTCAGAAACAATCGCACACTGATACCATTCGATTTAATAGAGGAAAAGCTCAAGTACGGCCCTTTTCGGTAGGAGATTTTGTTTTTGCAAAATGTGAAGAAAGGCATCAAACTAAATTGGACCGCAAATATAAGGGACCTTTTAAAGTCACTGCTGTTTTAGATAATGATAGGTATGAGTTGATGCACATTAATGGAACGAATAGGGTTTTTAAGTATTCCCACGAAAAATTACGGGAAATACCTCGTGGGCTGCCGGGCTTAATAGAAGTTGCAGAAAATCTTGGTCATGATGACGTGACGGCGGTCAATGAGTGTAACGATATTGAAGTTCATGAAACTTGCCCGATGCAAGATAATTTTGCAGTTAATAGTAATAGTGACAAAATGTCTGCTCATCCCAGCACATTAACAATCGATACTGATGATATTTTACAAAGTCGTAATTATTCCCGCTCATCCTCAGAGGAGTCTGTACAGTGTGAGCCTTCTCTTGTAATCACAGATGCTATGGTACATAGGGAAACGTAAAAAAAAAAGAGTGTTATGTAAAAAAATTAAATAAAAAAAGGGGTATAAAAAATGTTTGTAAGAAAAGGGGGTAAATTAGCTAAAGGGGCTAACTTAGTCCGGGCTAGCAAATTCCGGGCCAGTTTGAACAAACTGAAGGGATGCTGCAGGATCAATGTTGATCGGACCAGTGGTAGCAACCCTGAAGAGTCAGTCGACTGGGCCAGGCTTGCACTGGAGGGCCGAGAAGGCTGGACCAGTTACATATCTCTGCGTGAAAGTCTTCTTAGATCGATCGTTATTACATAAATAAAAAAAAAACACATATTAATAAAGTTACTGTGTCAGGATGGGCGAACGTTAACTTAAGTTATTCTTTCCCAGATGAGTAAAGGTGAACGTACGAAGACGTACGCCTGTCAGCATGGCCGTGACGGCGCAACGCCAGCGTACCTTTGTAAACAGGTGCGCCGGGTCGAACATCACGCCACCTGCACCACCTGCGCCTCCATCGCGTCATCCCCACTACCCTCCAGTGTTTGCACAAGGTTATAAAATTTGGTACGCAGGTAAAAAAGGGTCAGTATGGCGGTGGCTTCGGCCCGACGCACTTGTACTTAGCTTGTTTGTGTTTTGTGAAATGAAATTAAGTGTAAGTGAAAGTGATCAATAAAATCGATTAATTTGTCAAAGTAATTCCTGGTTTTCTTATCGCAATGGCAACCCCTACTAAGACTCCGCCTACATATATGCATACAGATTGGTCCCGTTTTTGTCAAAACCCAGTTCTGATGATGAGATCCATGAGGAATCGAGGGAACTCCTCAAATCTTAAAGGCATACATATAGTGATTTTTGTGTTTTTATCAACAAATCAAGCATATACATTCAAAAAAGTGACATTTGATGAAGTGGAATTGCTGATGATGATCAGAACGGAACACTTCAACGACGCATAGTACACGTTTGACGATTTGTCCTCTTCGTTGTGTTGGTTAAGCAAGTTAAGTTTTTAAGCCACATATTTGTCAAGCTCGAGTTCTGATGATGGGATCCACGAGGAATCGAGGGAACTCCTCCAATCTTAAAGGCATGCGTATAGTGATTTTTGTATTTTCATCAGAAAATCGAGCATTTTCATTAAAAGCTGTCGCATTTGATGAAGTGGAACTGCTGATGATGATCATAACGGAACTCTTCAACGACGCATAGTACACGTTTTGTGATTTTGAATTTCGATTTTGACTTGGACTGGGTCCCGGACTCCGGACTCGGACCCGTACTCGGACTCGGACCCGGACTCGGATCCGGACCCGGACCCGGACCTTGACCCGGAAAACCGCTATGATACCTAAACTAAATAAACCACTATGATTACCATAAAATGTATACATATTACCAAATAAAGTATAAGCGCCGTTAAGTGGGTTAGGCTAGTAGATAAGGCCCCAGTACACAATGGGCCAGGGTGGGTCATTCTGAGGGACGCAAGTGAGCAAGTGATATTGCTATCTGTTTCTACCGCATGGCTGCGTCCCTTGGACTGGCCGGCGATGGCCCATTGTGTACTGGGGCCTTTAGAGAAGTCGGTTTTTAGGGTTCCGTAGCCAAATGGCAAAAAACGGAACCCTTATAGATTCGTCATGTCCGTCTGTCTGTCTGTCTGTCTGTCTGTCTGTCTGTCTGTCTGTCTGTCCGTCTGTCCGTGTATGTCACAGTCACTTTTCTCCGAAACTATAAGAACTATACTGTTGAAACTTGGTAAGTAGATGTATTCTGTGAACCGCATTAAGAGTTTCACACAAAAATAGAAAAAAAAAACAATAAATTTTTGGGGTTCCCTATACTTAGAACTGAAACTCAAAATTTTTTTTTTCATCAAACCTATACGTGTGGGGTATCTATGGATAGGTCTTCAAAAATGATATTGAGATTTCTAATATCATTTTTTTCTAAACTGAATAGTTTGCGCGAGAGACACCTCCAAAGTGGTAAAATGTGTCCCCCCCCCCCCCTGTCACTTCTAAAATAACAGAATGATAAAACTAAAAAAAATATATGATGTACATTACCGTGTAAACTTCCACCGAAAATTGGTTTGAACGAGATCTAGTAAGTAGTTTTTTTTAATACGTCATAAATCGCCTAAATACGGAACCCTTCATGGGCGAGTCCGACTCGCACTTGGCCGTTTTTTTTTCTATTAAAGATTATCTAATATATATCTGAGGCTGACATGTTCACCTAGACTCTAGAGCGTCCAAAGCCTCAATAAAAGTTAGATAACAAAATTATTCTTATTATTATCTCGAGCTTAATTTCGTGCACGGAGTGAAATAATTTATTTCAGCTAGACGCAGTGGTTCATAACCTTTTCAGTCCGGTCACCCCTATGACTAACTAGGGAACCTGATTTTACCCCTCCTCCCAATGGTAATAAAAAATAAAACGTGTACGTTTGTTGTATTGTTATATTAGGTTAGCTTATTACCCCCGTAAAATACCCCAGGTTAGGAACCACTGAGCTAGAGGAAAGTAGGTACCCAATTAAATTATCATGACCCGTTTACAAACTAACCAAGGAAAAAGTCTTAATACTTTATTTTATCAGCTTTGTCACTCCATCAGGTGGAACGGAGACAAATGTACGGACCAAGAGGATTTAATGTAATTTATTTGCACTCATGACACGCTCGTTTCGTGTGACTTTCCCCCGTGCTCATGCTAATGAATGTTTAAATTTGTTACGTTTATATAATGATGTCAATTTTTAGGAATGATTGATGTTAAAGAGGTGCCGTAATTTAAACTGAGTTGCGTAGCGACATTGTTCGTAATCATTTTGCAATTAGGCTTACGTGTTCAAACAAATGGCCTACAATCGTTTTTGAAAAATAAATATGTACATCAAATCATGGTGAGTTGACTCTATTCACACCGATCACACATTTATGTTTAGGTAGCAAATTACAATTACAAGATAACTAGAAATAAAATAAATAAAAACCGGCCAAGTGCGAGTCGGACTCGCGCACGGAGGGTTCCGCACCATCAACAAAAAATAGAGCAAAACAAGCAAAAAATCGGTCACCCATCCAAGTACTGACCCCGCCCGACGTTGCTTAACTTCGGTCAAAAATCACGTTTGTTGTATGGGAGCCCACTTAAATCTTTATTTTATTCTGTTTTTAGTATTTGTTGTTATAGCGGCAACAGAAATACATCATCTGTGAAAATTTTGAACTGTCTAGCTATCACGGTTCGTGAGATACAGCCTGGTGACAGACGGACGGACGGACGTACGGACGGACGGACAGACGGACGGACGGACGGACGGACGGACGGACGGACAGCGGAGTCTTAGTAATAGGGTCCCGTTTTTACCATTTGGGTACGGAACCCTAAAAAATGACTCAATAGGGAGTATTACTGCAATGTTTTACCGCCAGAGTGCATCACTAGCGACTCAAGTTTACTATAGATAGAGTAACTTATACATACTGTACCTTAAACTGTTTTTTGACAGGTTTTCACAGACATTGATACATCAAGGCGGTTTGTTTACAAAGGGCCTACCGGGAAACGCGACTTCGAAACTCAGCTATCTGCCTCTTTATCGCTCGAATATGCAAGAGTGATAGAGAGGTTATATAACAAAATTTCGACTCGCTCGTTTGCGGTAGACCCTTAGATTGTGACTTGTCGTGGGAGTGGCGCCCCCTACGCAGACTTTTGCGTAATATTCCCTATTCATAAAAGTTCATAAAATCTGAAAATTGAAAAATACAACATTAAAACTCAGGCCAACATTTATGTAAGGTAACTTTTATTAAGCGTGGCTTAACATATTCTTGAACGATTTGACTTAAGCGGCGTAAGTAGGTACATAAAAATTTACTAAACGTTTTCACGGACAATTTACAATACAACGTCCAAGTTTCATGATTCACGTGTTTTTCTTCGTAAGCAGGTACCGCGTGTTGTTCAAATATTCAAATAAAACGTGGGGTGTGTATATGAAACCGTATTAAATATTTCTCATTGTTTTACAAATTGTTTGTTACATATATATACATAAATCGGTGGAACATTATCTGGGGGCCCGGCAGTGCCCCCGCCAAGTCGAGCAAAACAAAGAGGCACGGCCGTACCATCCTTTTCTCGAAGCGATTCAGGCCATTTTCGACGTCCTGTAATTTTGTGCAGACTGAAGCTAGAACCCTGAATTTTCAGTGACATATAGGGCTTAACATGCTTTAGATATATTCTCAAAAACATTAAATCTGAACTTGTAGTTTAAGAATTATTGTACGTCAAAGTTCCTTAGTTTCGACACTGACACACTCACTCACTCACTCACCTACGATCATCAGAATTCTAAGGTACTTCCAGCATACCCATAAGCTTCAAATTTTAAACATAAGTAGTTTTCAGGGGTTTCCCTCATCTGGCATAATATTGTTTGTCAGAAATACATTTCGCATAACATGTATCGCAGAAACACTTTTAGTCGAATGATAATTTTGCATAACTATTACTTGGCATTACTATTTACTACGCATACAATACATTTTGCAGCATATCATTAAGCAGAAGATTACTGTTGCCGACTTTCATTTAGCATAATTTTATGTACCATAACCATCCTGCAGCATACTCTTATTATGGCATAATGTTTTTTTCTGCTAGCAGAAAAGCGGGTTAAGTTATTTAAGTAAGAACTGCGACCCCAACAAAATAGGACGTGTGCCAGAAAAGAAGGTTAGTTTATGTTAGAATTGCGACCTCCTACAAAAACGAATGGCTGTCAGAAAAATAGGTTAGGTTAGAGCTACGAGAACCATAGACCTGATCTGTCGCCGGGCGCCGGGGAATTTTTAGGCGTTCGTGGCTTCCTTGTGGCGGGCTCGGGGGAGTCCGCTACAGTGCAGAACGGAGACCGAGGAGGAAGGCGTCGAACCATCTGGCGCGCCTAACGTGAAGGGCCTTCTAGCATTCGCGAAGGAGCCGCTCGGGGTCGCGGATGAGTACGCAAGCATTCCCGTAACCCCACCAATAGGGCGGCGAGGCGGCATATGGGGGGTTTTTAGTGGGTATACCGTGGGCCTCATTAGCCTAGACGGGAGTCCCACATAACCACTCGGGTCACCCCTCGCACCCGTGTGGTATGCGGAATGCATTTTCCCCCCTAATAAAAAAAATAAAAAGGTTAGAGCTGCGACCTCCTACAAAAACGAATGGCTGTCAGAAAAATAGGTTAGGTTAGGTTAGAGCTGCGACCTCCTACAAAAACGAATGGCTGTCAGAAAAATAGGTTAGGTTAGGTTAGAGCTGCCACCTCCTACAAAAACGAACGGCTACCAGAAAAGTAAGATCAACTGCCATAAACATCACCTTTAATTAAATTTGATAGCTTTATACCACCAAAACAGTATGCAATACATTTATCGGCGAAATCAATATTCGATTAAAATACTATTATGATCATCAACAGTATGCCAAAATATGGTTCTGGATTATAAAACTCTGCGAAGTGATTGTATGCTAAATGATACTATGCGAAAGGTAATTCTGCCAAACGACATTTCTGCGAAGTAACATTATGCTATACAAATTTATGTCAAAAAACTTTCTGCAACTCTAATGTAACTCAGTTTTCAGCTTATCAAGCCATAGAAAACCTAAAAATATTGCAATATCAGTCACGTATTAAAGATCTATGAACTGCATAAGTAAGTTTGTAATCCCATATAAATATATGCTATTACAAAGTTACTGTTGCAGTTCCTACAAATAGTAGGTGAAGTAAAGGTACACTACGATGTGAGTACGATCTTTAATTTGTAATACATATAATGACTTGGCAATCGCACATAATATAATGCTTTACTCGTACCGTACTCGTAAATATGTGTAATGCTCAAACTGCAATTAGCGCTAGCGTTATGTTCAATTAGAATTATTTTTAATAGGTAACGATGATCCTTATGTCATTATGCAGCCGTGCGATGGCCAAGTCATTATACGTATCAAAAATTAAAGATATCTTATTGATACGGTTTTAACACTCCCTGGCACTGATTAAAATAACCGACTTGGTTAAATTCACATTACATCTCAAAACTTTTTTGTAGTAGAAGCGTTGCGAGACTTTCACCTTTTTACATGTAATGTTTTTATGGGTTTTCTTTTCTAAATGGATTATTAAAGCCACGGCTGATGCTTGTTGCCTGTAGAGAGGATAAAGTGGAGCCAGTTCACTTAGATAGCGAGTAGGTATACAATTGTATTTTCATCAGACTCGTTCATAAAGCGAATAATCTTATACCTTTAAACGAGCAATTCTTGTATATTTATTTATTTATATATGTATATATATATTTCGGGGATCTAGAAACGACTCTAACGATTTCGATGGGGGTTTCGGGGGCGAAAAATCGATCGAGGTCTTATCTCTGGGAAGACGCTCATTTTTTTATATGTTTTCCGAGCAAAGCTCGGTCTCCCAGATATTTTTTATTATGTCAGAGTCATACGAACCAAAAAAGTCAACACAAACATAATTTATTTTTAAAACTCTTATAAAGTTCTGATTCTTAACTGTGAAATATATATTATGTGATCTTAGAAATTTCCACTATAAAAACTGCTAAGTGCTGGCCAAGTTTAGTGCCGCCCCGCCCTCGCGACTTGGCTTGAGCCACGAGTTCAAATACCAAACTTCTCTGCCAACGAGTATTCGAATCGAAATTGTTTCCCATATTTACTGTCCAGCGGCTATAAAACGTGTCAGCAAAGCGAGTGCCAAAATATGGTGTTAGCTGAAAAGGGGTTCAATACATTCAGGAATAGAATGAACTTAGTGCCTTCTTTGTATACCTACTCACAAATCGTGCAAAATTCCGGCGTTGCGTTACGTTACGTGTTTCAGCGGTAATTTGATTTATCATTGCGGTATTAGAATAGTAGTGTGTCATGTATGTATTTGTAAGCGGTGGTGGCCGAGTGGATATGAGGCCCGACTTTCAATCCGGAGGTCACGGGTTCAAATCCTGGCTCGTACCAATTAGTTTTTCGGAACTTATGTACGAACTATTTGATATTTACCACTAGCTTTTCGGTGAAGGAAAACATCGTGAGGAAACCTGCATACATCTGCGAAGAAATTCAAAGGTGTATGTGAAGTCCCCAATCCGCATTGTGCTAGCGTGGGGACTATAGCCCAAGCCCTCTCGCGCGTGAGAGGCCTGTGTCCAGCAGTGGGACGCTGATGAGCTCTATCTTTTTTTATTTTTCTTTCGTTGTTTTAGGTAGTACAAATATATAACACAAGCTACCTCAACAGCGTCCATTTTGTTAATGGACCCGAGATGCCGAGCGGTCGAACCGCTTAACGCGGTTGCATCGCGGTTTCATCGCGGCTGGCCGCCATAGCGGCCAGCCGCTAGTGCGTAGGGGCCTAAGGGATCAAAATAATATATTTCCGTCAAGGGCGTACATTGAATCCTGAATGAAGCGATGGATTCTACAATATAATCCCGAACGTAGTGAGGGATTCTAAAGTAGAATCCTGAGCGTAATGAGGGATTCAAGTGTTAACGCCCAAGACGAAATAATTTTGATACCGTGTGACACATACTGCTTTTCACATAAACTATGAGGAAAATAAAAAAATCTTCGTGTTGACACAATGTGATGCTTAAACAGATTATTTAAGCTAAAAAAATAATGTGCAAAAAAAAAGGTAAAAATAGTGTGCTAGGACAGAAAATTGTTACTTTGATCCCTCCTAGCAGAGGGGAAAAGTGCCACTTTGATCCCTCCTAGCAGGGAAGAAAAAGCTCTTTTCAGAATAGGTGGAGTGAAAAGGGCATTTATTTGTGTGTTCATCACGAACATTTGTTCCTGAGTTATGGATGTTATCTATGTATTTATTAAAGAATATTTTGCAAATGCTTTAGATTAAACTTAGTTGATATCGATACTGTACCTACGAGGGGCGTTCAAAATATTCTCGGTATTGATATCTTACAACCTCTTCTAAAATTTCTTTCGTTACTGGCCGCTAAGGTTTATTCATTGACATTAAAAAAAAGTATAATTCGAACCGAGATGTTCTTTTGTTTTTCTGCAATTGCTGAACAAACATGAACATCATGTGGGAATTGACAATGTTAACTAAATTAGAACATCGATGCGTGATAAAATTCTTGACAAAACAGGGTAAAAATCAAAAAACCATAAAAGAGGAAATGGATTGTGTTTACCGTGAGTCTGCTCCTTCTTTATCTACCATTCAAAAGTGGTCAAGCGAGTTTAAACGTGGAAGGGAGAGTGTTGAAGACGACCCTAGACCTGGCCGGCCTGTAGTAGCTACTTCACAAGAAAATATTGATAAAGTGGAAAAACTTATATTGGAAGATGGTCGAGTGAAGGTAAAATCTATAGCACAAGTAACCAATCTCTCTATTGGTACCGTACATGATATTATCCATGACCATCTTAATATGTCAAAAGTAAGTGCAAGATGGGTTCCGCGAATGCTGACTCGGCTTCAAAAAGACATGCGTGTAGCTTGTTGTTCCGATTTTATTGACCTGTGCGGTGAAAATCCTGATGAGGTGCTGCAAAGAATAGTTACTGGAGATGAAACCTGGGTTCATCATTATGACCCAGAGAGTAAACAAGAGTCCATGCAGTGGCACATTAAGGGTTCAGCTCATCCCAAGAAGTTCAAGGTCATCCCTTCAGCTGGCAAGGTCATGGCCACGATATTTTGGGATTGTGAAGGAGTATTACTGATCGATTATAAAGAAAAAGGTGTAAATATCACAGGACAGTACTACGCTAACATTCTACGTCAATTAAAGGATGCAATCAAAGAAAAGAGGCGAGGAAAGTTAACCAAAGGTGTTATGCTTCTGCATGACAACGCCCCCGTCCATACTGCTCATATTGCCAAGGCAGCTATTGTTGAATGTGGGTTTGAAACTGTTACTCACCCACCGTATAGTCCGGACTTAGCCCCCAGCGACTTCTTTTTGTTCCCCAATCTTAAAAAGGATCTGCGTGGAAATAAATTTTCCGATGATGAAGCATTGAAGGCGGCAGTGGAGGAGCATTTTTACACCAAAGATAAAAAATATTTTTATGCAGGATTAAAAAAAATAATTGATCGATCTTTTAAGTGTATGAACATAGGGGGGGAGTATATTGAAAAATAAAAATATCAAACTTTTCGTACTTGTTTGTTTTCATTCTCATACCGAGAATATTTTGAATACCCCTCGTACGTGTAATTCTGACTGACATTCTAATCTGTAATCCATTTTTATTGATGTGATTGTTTTATTATATTTTTTGTTGATTGTATTGTGCACCATAGACTCGTAATTGTATTTGCATGCATTTAAGTATGTTTTATTGCAAATAAAGTGATTGATTGATTGATTTCAGTATGTATTTATTTATTTATGTATGTATATTCGTCGCCTAGAATCCATAGTATAAGAATTGCTTAGTTTGGGCCTAGGTTGATCTGTATAAGATTGTCCCCAAGTATTTTTTAACCGACTTCCAAATCTCAAAGAAGGAGGTTATCAATTCGGTTGTATGTTTTTTATTTTTTTTATATTTGTTACTCCATATCTCCGTCATTACTGGACCGATTTTGAAAATTCTTGTTTTGATTGTATGTATATGCATACAGATTGGTCCCGTTTTTGTCAAAACCCAGTTCTGATGATGGGATCCATGAGGAATCGAGGGAACTCCTCAAATCTTAAAGGCATACATATAGTGATTTTTGTGTTTTTATCAACAAATCAAGCATATACATTCAGAAACGTGACATTTGATGAAGTGGAACTGCTGATGATGATCAGAACAGAACTCTTGAACGACGCATAGTTCACGTTTGGCGATTTGTCCTCTTCGTTATGTTTGTTAAGCAAGTTAAGTTTTTAAGTCACATTTTTGTCAAGCTCGAGTTCTGATGATGGGATCCATGAGGAATCGAGGGAACTCCTCAAATCTTAAAGGTTTGCGTATAGAGATTTTTGTATTTTCATCAGGAAATCAAGCGTTTTTATTAAAAACTGTCGCATTTGATGAAGTGGAACTGCTGATGATATCAGAACAGAACTCTTCAACGGCCCATAGTTCACGTTTGGCGATTTGTCCTCTTCGTTATATTTGTTAAGCAAGTTTAGTTTTTAAGCCACATTTCTGTCAAGCTCGAGTTCTGATGATGAGATCCATAAGGAATCGAGGGAACTCCTCAAATCTTAAAGGCATACATATAGTGATTGTTGTGTTTTAATCAACAAATCAACCATATACATTTAAAAAGTAACATTTGAGGAAAAGTAACTGCTGATGATGACCAGAACGAAACTCTTTAACGACGCATAGCTCGCGTTTGGCGATTTTTTCTTTTCGTTATGTTTGTTAAGCAAGTTAGGTTTTTAAGCCATATTTATGTCAAGCTCAAGTTCTGAACATGGGATCCATGAGAAATCGAGGGAACTCCTCAAATCTTTAAGGCACACGTATAGAATTTTCTGTATTTTCATCATAAAATAAAGCATTAACATTAAAAACTGTCGCATTTGATGAACTGGAACTGCTGATGATGATTAGAACAGAACTCTTCAACGACTCATAGTACATGTTTGGTGATTTCGAATTTCGACTTTGACTTGGACTGGGACCCGGACTCGGATCCAGATCCGGACTCGTACCCGGATCCGGTTCGGACCCGGGCCCGGACCTGGACTCGGACTCGGACCTGGACTAGACCCGGACTCGGACCCGGACTCGGACACAGACCCGGACCTTGACCCGGAAAACCACTATGATACCTAAACTAAATAAACCACTATGATTACCTACCATAAAATGTAGGTATAAAGTATGATGAGGCCAAACCCATCCCGCTCAAACCCCCGTACACCGCACCGCATGCGCCGTTAAGTGGGTTAGGTTAGGTTTGAACTGCTATCCTCACAGAACCGAACAAAAGTGGGTTAGGTTAGGTTAGAACTGCGAGCCTTACAGAAACGAAATGCTTCCTTTTCTACATAGCGCACCATCTACAGTAATCTTTCACCGGGCCGCATAGAAGTCGGTTTTTTTTTCTTAAAAATTATTTAAATATAAAATCCACTTAAATGGTACAAGGCAAGCACTACTGTGTTCATCATTTACTAAATTCCTAACTATGTCGTATAGCTATATAGGGTACACTCGATAATCATGTGCATGCTGCAGCTACCATAGAGCTCTGAAGGCTCACTTAATTCAATCAGAGATATTCGCAAATTCAATTTGTGTTTAAGAGATTAACGATTTAATAACGATACGTTCACGGATGGATTTTTTAATTGTTTGTACTTTCTGATCTTAAAACTGGCTAGTGAGCCTTCCAATCCCAGTAGATTAGCTGTGACAGCAAAAAGCAAAGTCAGTCTTTGTGATGGTTTAATGGTTCTGATTTGCTTTTCACCCGGCAAGACCAGATTAATTATATTGATTATTTACGACATTTTACACCCTTAACATAATTAATATAACAAGGTAATTTAGAAATTTAATCAGTATCCTAAGATTTTTTTTAAACTATCCCCTAAACAGACTTATAATAATAATAATCATAGCTACTGGTACAAAAAATTTACGATTACCCACCCCTACCTACACAATTACCGAAATAAGTTTATTGATGACCCTAGTACAATACCAGCCTACCTGACTTCAGGAACTACGTTCATGATACCGAAAGACCACAACGACCTTACCAACCCATCTAAATACAGACCCATTACATGTTTGCAAACCTTCTATAAGATCTTGACAGCCTGCATCTCTGAATTAATATATAAACACGTTGACGACAATAACATCCTGGCCGAACAACAGAAGGGTTGCCGTAAGTTCAGCCAGGGTTGCAAGGAACAACTGACCATAGATGCTATAATCATGAGACATGCTCGTAAAACCAAAACTGATTTGTACTGTCTGACATGACAGAAAGATTTAGTAATGACATTAGAATGGAATTCGGAATAGACAAATGCAAAATCAACTCTGTTAAAGATGGACAAATATACCAACACAACTACACCCTAAGACCAGGAGAATTGATTGAACCACTTGACGAACAAGAGACTTACAAATATTTAGGATACAACCAATTACGCCAAATACAGTACAAAGAGACAAAACAAAAACTAATACAATAGTTCCGACACAGGTTAAACGCAATTCTCAAATAACAACTTTATTCCCGTAATACTGTAAAAGCCATAAATACATTCGCCATACCCGTTCTTACATACTCTTTCGGCGACCAAATCCGACCTCAAAGCACTGCAACGCACAATTAACACGACGATGACCAAGTTCCGTAAATATCACCCTAGGTCATGTGTACAAAGACTGACACTACCAAGAAAAGAAGGAGGGAGAGGCATCATTGACATAACAAACCTACATAACAGACAAATCACAGCTCTAAGACAGTATTTCTTCACCAAGTCCGAATCTTCTGCACTGCACAAAGCAACAACACACAATGACCGTAAACTGACACCACTTAATCTACAAGACACAATAACACAAAGAAATGAAAACCTGACAGACGACAAAACTAAACACGCCGAGTGGGCTAGAAAGTCTCTCCACGGCAGACATCATCAAGACTTATGCCAACCTAATGTCGACAAGGAGGCGTCGAACGCGTGGCTGAGTTGTGGCGAGCTGTTCCCGGAGACTGAAGGCTTCATGATGGCGATACAAGATCAGGTAATAGAGACAAGAAACTACCAACGACAAAGACTCTGAACAACGACAGATGTAGAAAATACAATAGCTGCCCGGAAACCATACAACATATTACAAGTGCATGTAAAACAATAGCCCAGACCGACTACAAACATAGACATGACCAAGTTGCTAATATTATCCACCAAAGACTTGCCTATCAACAACATTTCATTACTGAAATAGAGCCATATTATATTACAAATATAAACCTGAAAGTGTATTAGACAACCCAACAGCCAAACTGTATTATGACCGAACTATCCTTACTGACCGAACTACTCATCATAACAGACCTGACATCACATTAATAGACAAAACTTGCAAAACTGGATACCTCATAGATATAGCCGTACCTAATACACATAACTTACAAAGTACCATAGCCGAAAAACTTAGCAAATACATTGAACTGAAAGAGGAAATAATCCGGATATGGCATCTACAGAAAGTGATAATAGTACCAATTGTTTTATTCACTACAGGCGTTATACCCAAACAGCTACATCAATCTCTAAGGACCTTAAAATTACCGCCCAAAACATTCCATCTCCTTCAGAAAGCTGCCATCCTCAATACATGCCGCATTGTAAGAAAATTCTTACAAACTGACCAAGAAACGCTTGCTGCTGCAATCAGACCAACATCACTATCAACTACCCATGCAACCTTAAACCTTTCCATAGCGCCAACTACTGAACCACTTACCGCAAACTTAGAGACTCACACAACGGTCAGGAACGCTCAATCTGCTATTACACTTACCTGAGATGCACTTGGCCTAGGCCCGTGCATAGCAGTAATCCGGTGAAAGCCGAGAAAATATGAAAAACCAGATAATAATAATAATAAAAGCCTTTTATTTCCCAAATATAAGTGTTACAAAGATTTAGAGTTTAGAATTATATTATTTTGATTAAAGTTACAAAGAAAAGAAATTAAAACTAAGTTAGTACTAAGTAGTATTTTTATGTGGGTTTGTCCATTTTTGGACGTAGGCCTCCTCCATGTTACACAATAGTTTTCTGTCGGCAGCCAGGCTGGCCCAGGCTATGCCTGCTTGTTCGGTTATGTCGTCTCGCCAGCGGCGGAACGGATGACCTTTCCCTCGCCCGCCATCTGGTGGGTACCAGTGTAGAACTCTTTTGCTCCATCGGTCGTCTTTCGCTCTCGCTGTGTGTCCGGCCCATCGCCACTTGAGACGGCATGCCATTTCCGCTGCGTCCATTATATTTGTCCTCTTACGAATATCAGTGTTTCTTACCTTGTCTTTTATTTTTATACCCAGTAGGCTTCGTTCTATGGCTCTTTGAAATTTCTGTATTTTATGTATAATTTCTTTGTTTATTGCCCAAGTGTGGCATCCGTAAAGAAGGGTGGGTGTCACTATAGTGTCGATAGCTGTTTTTTTCAGTGTGATGTCTAGTTTGGATTTAAAAATATGTTTGTGTGACCAATATGAGTTCCAAGCTTTCTGGATTCTACATTCCACTTCATTTACATAGTGACCACTAAAAGAGAACTTGTCCCAAGTATTTATATTCAGACACGTATTCGATAATGGTATTTTCTACATGTATCCTCTCCTTCTTCCTATTTGTCATGACGCATGTTTTTTCTAAGTTCATCTCCAGACCACATTCCTTACTGTAAAAATTCAACGTTTCGATCATGTACTGGAGATCTTTGTGGCTTTCAGATAGCAAAACAATATCATCGGCAAAGCGTAAGTGATTTAGATACTCGCCGTAGATATAAATTACTATTTTTGACCACTCTACTTTCCTGAAAATGTGCTCTAGGAGTGAATTAAAAAGGTTTGGTGATATGGGGTCGCTCTGCCTCACTCCTCGCTGTATTTCAAAGGTATCCCCTGTTTTGTCGAGTTTCACCAGCGCCCTGCTGTTTTGATAGATAACTTTCAGGATATTTATATACTTTTTGTGTATGTGTTTTTGTGTTTTGATTTGTTATGTACTAATTTTATTTTACTTTATATTTTGATGTTCAGTTCTATTCTTATTATTATTCTAAAAAAAACGATCATCATACGACAAGTAGTACAGCAAGCTGAAATCTATGTATATTTTACCTGTATGAAAATTGTATATTGAGATAAATAAACGAAACTAAACTATTCCCTGTTCCTTTAAGGCGACCCAGAGTACTTGATGAGATATAGAGTCGAATGCCTTCGAGTAGTCTATAAAACATAGGTAGAGCGGTTTATGATACTCTGTATATTTTTCAATTATTTGTCTCACTGTAAATATGTGATCCAGGGTAGAGTAGCTGCGTCTGAACCCGGCCTGCTCTTTTGGTTGTTGAAACTCTAGGTCATTCCTCACTCTCGAGAGCACGATATTTGTGAAGACCTTATATGTGTTTTGAAGGAGACTTATTGGACGGTAATTGCTTATATTGTGAGGGTCGCCCTTTTTGTAGAGTAGGGTTATTACAGACGATTCCCATTGTTTAGGTATTATTTCTTGTGTTAGGATCTCATTGAATAATTCAGTAAGAAAAGGAGTTAAAGGTTCGTTTAGCGCTTTGATAACGTCGTTAGTTATGTTGTCTTCTCCAGGGCTTTTCATTGTTTTTAAAGAATTTATTGCATGGCATACTTCGCTTTTCAGTATAATCGGAATGTCTTCTTCGCTGTTATTCAGGTTTTGATTTGATTCTACGGTATAGATTGACGACCGTTGCTTCTCACTATATAAATTATGGTAGAATGTTGTAGCTGCCTGTATGATAGTATGGCGGTTTGTTGTAGATTGTCCTGTTACTTGTTTCAGTGCCGGAATCCATTGCTTCGCATTATTTATTCTTTTGTATCCTCTTTTTACTGATCTTCTTTTGCTTAGCTCTTCTTTAAGTATATTGTAGTTATACTGACATTTGTTTCTTTTTAGGTTTTTTCTGATTTTTTTCGTAGAGTCGTTTGATTTCTTTCTTTTCCAGCGTAGATAGATTTGATTTTTGTTTTAGTTCTGTCCTTCTCGTAATTAAGTTTTTTACGTGGTCAGTAACGATAAGATCCAACTTGTTTTTATTTTGTAAGGGGGGTAATTTATTGACGCATTCTTTAATGGTGCCTACGATTGTTGTATAGGCCTCTTGAATATTATTTGGGTCAGGTATTAATTCCAATTTTTCTAAAAACATGTTTCTGAGGCTTTCCTTCTCGATTGGTTGAAATTCGGATTGTTTTCATCTAAAGTGAGCTCTGGATTTGTTTCGTTTACTATTCCAAATCCATGTCGCTCGTACTAACTGTGATCAGTTGGGTGAGTTGTGTTTATCACTTCTATATTTTGTAAACAGCAAATATCGCGTCTATGTGTTATGAAAAAATCAATTTCGTTCTTCGTGTTTCCATTAGGGGATTTCCAGGTCCACTTTGTTTTCGGGTTCTTCTTAAAATGTGAGTTTAATATGTAGAGCTCGTTTTCCAAGCAGAAATCGATTAATAAGCTCCCTCTTTCATTCCTAGTTCCGTAGCCAAATTGTCCCATTACTAATTTTTCGTTTGGTTTTTGTTGACCTATTTTTGCGTTAAAATCGCCAATTACTAATACATGAGATAGAGTATTTTTCAGTGCTTTTCTTATGTCATTATAAAAAATTTCGATTTCTTTCTCGGGTGCCTTTTTTGTCGGTGCGTAAACCTGGATGATGCTGAATGTAGAGTTTGTAAATTTCACGTCTAGCCGGGCAACTCTATCTGACACGGCGTTGAAACTTAGTATATTACATTTTAGGTCTTTTTTCAGCATAAATCCCACGCCGTTCCTTCCGCTTTTACTTCCCGTGTAGTTAGGATATAATCGTCATATTCTGTTATATTTGTTCCTTTTAATTTTATTTCTGAGAGTCCCAAGATATCCCATTTTATATTTTGAAGGGCATTTTCCAATTCTTCTCGGCAAAACAGACTTACAATATTTGGTAAATGAAAATATATTTTTTTAGTTTTTGAAAGTTTTATGCAAATAAAAATATTAGGTTTCATCCTATCTGTAAGAATCTAGAAAACTAATTTGCTCTAAAATACATTATGGACCGAGTAATCGAACTTTTGAATTCGCATGCATACAATTTAGTAGCATTAGTAGTAGTAAAACACTTTTCACCACACCAACTGGTAAAGGCTCTCTTGATTGTTCGGAAACCGATAGCAAAGTTGCATTTTATTCACATGTGAGGCAAAGTAATCAAATGCATATTTTGAGTTGTTTTCTTATGTTTTCTGGTTGAATTGACTTTTAAATGATGATTTTTAATGATAAACATTTAATAACATTCATTTGGATTTGATTCCGTTTGTTTTTGTTTGATATCTTACAGTTCATATTTTCTTCGGGTTGGTGTGGTGAAAAATTTCATGTTTCACTCGGGGGCAAATTTTGTTTAACCCGCGTGCTTTGAAACCCTCGCAACGCTCAAGATTCCATTTTTCGAACCACTCGGATCAATTTTGGAATCTTTCGCTTGCTCGGGTATCAATATTAGCACGAGCGGTTAAACAACAACTTTGCCCTCTTGTAAAACAAATAACTATTATTGTACAAGAAGAAACATAAAACATGAAAAAACACACATCAATAATACTTATAAGTACTTATAATATCACCACAAAAATGATTCGTTCAAATCGGTCAACAAATAAATTGCGGCAACCCAACGTAGCGACCATCCGTATATTTTATTTCCAAGTCATTTGGTCGAGATACATCGTTTCGGGTAAGTACCTAAGGAAAATAGAGGAACCTCAATAATATCTTCCTTTTTCATTTGTATTTACTATTAGTTTTATATTGTCACAAAATCTTTTTGAAAGCTTATTTTTTTGTATGTAAAAAGTTTATTGCTATTATGGCAAGATACGAAAATAAACCGACTTATTAGAAATATCACTACGCATTTAAACATTAGTTACCATTATTATACCTTATACGGTTGAGTTGGTTAGACCAACTTGGTCTGACCAAGTTAGACTTTACACTTTTTCATTGACATGTTTATTTACATACTGCGTCAAATTATTTGAACATAGGTAAAGAGTCTTGAAAAGGAGTCCGCAACATAAATGTCAAATAACATTGAGTTTTTCTTTATTGATTTAAATGCCATTTAAATTATGAGTGGCCACCTTACGGGGCTTACGGTCACGTGATCGCCTTACACCCCTTACGGTTACGTGATCGCCTTACGCTGTCTCGAGTTTATCATTTTTTCCCCACCTCAAAAATTGCCCAGCGCCGCTAAAGAAGTTTTCACTTCAGAAAACATTATTTTTCTCTTGCTGTATAAGGGTATGTATCCCACTCGACCTAGTTAACTAGACTTTACCGTCATTGGCGGGGCAAGATATATTATAGCCTGACCAGTAATATATGATAATTGTCAAGAGGGCGCTGTTATTCTCATGTATAGGGTGACAATTCAGTGTAGTATGAAAAAATTAGTTCCAGTGAAATTCCGCAACATGGCGCACCCTCAATAGATCCTGGTTCACCTATATATGTATTGTTCGACGTACGGGCGGATAGACTTTGCATATTTAATTTGTAATTCTTTAAGCATATATATATATATATATATATATATATGTCGAAAAGGGAAAAGGGGAAACGCTAATTGTGCGGGTGGTGGGCATGGTACCTCGATGTATTACTTCACAGCCAAAATAGTAGGTATGCTACCAGTGCATGAAATAAACATTCGGACTCATTAACCATACTAGTGCCTACTATATTTCAGTACTAAATAATCAAAATAACTAAACGATCTTACGATGGAATCGGATTCAATTAAAATAAAAAGATCTCATGAAATCGTTCAAATCTTTATTTAACTCAAACTACATCGGCTCCAACCCTACACCGCTGACCTGAGAAGATTTAACCCGGCAACAAACTCGGCGGGACATATCTTTTCAAAACAACACATAGTTTCTTTATTTTACAAAAGTAATCTTCTAATGGCACATAAATCAAAATAACACTTGGAATAAAACACTTAGCGAAACGGTTAAAGAACGTTGGAATCTATAAGCTTTCAGAATAATCCTTCAGGTATAAGCCTTCAGGAACGTAGCGAATTAGGCACGAGCTTGGCTAACGTCCGATCTCTAGCGCGGTCCGATCAAGAAGAAGGAAGCCAGTTCCAGCGGCCGTGCCAACGGCTCCCGCCTCCAATTCAAGTTGGTAAACCTGCCTGACCAGTCTACCAACATAACGACAAAAATGCCCACTCGTGCCTACGTTCACTCAAGATACACCTCTTGACGTTCCAAAGCCTTCTACCTGTCATCTTAGTTCAACAATACGCCAATAGATGGTGGCGTTACTCACTACGCAACTTTATTATTTCGTTACAAGCAAATAATACGTAGCCAAACATTGCTAATCGACTTTATACAGGCGTCTAACTATGAACTGTAACACTGCAATACGTCCTTCTGGTGTCTCGCTCCGACATATATGAATATATATATTAATATGATCTCCCAATTGACACCACGGTTTTTTGACATAAAACTTCTATGATCATATACGAGTACTTACGAGTATTTTAGGGTTACCTACTTTTGACATAAACAAGCTACTTAATCAATTTAGTTCTATGATCATCCATCATGGGTATTAGATTGCGCTAACAATGACCAGGAGGGTCATCAGTATAGCAAACTAGGTTCCCTGCCAACTGTCATCGGTCGTTTTCGAGACTAGAGGCTTAGCGTCAATAGAATACTTATTACTCACAACAACATTAAACTGTATTAAGTCCTTTCGTCTGCTAAAGGCGCCTGTCAGCTTTTGCGTAATACTATTATACAGTATACTTATTATAATAAACTTAATCATATTAAATTAAAAAATACATTTCTGGTTAAAGAAATCTCATTTGTGACACTAACAGATAAACATCCATATCAAATACAGATTTAATTCTTAACATTACAATTATAATAAGCCTCCAGATAGAGGGTAAAACCAGGTCTCTATTTTACATTTTCTAACCATTGCTGACTAGACTCTGCGGCACGTTAGATAGCATAGACGTCGCTTAGAGCCCGTACCATGGGTCACTGACAGTGTCAAAACTGACATATACGCTATCGAGAACGTAATTTACTTTCTGTACATCTCGCTCGTACTCGCATATTAGTGCGAACGAGATGTATAGAAAGTAAATTACGTTCTCGATAGCGTTTATGTCAGTGCCAATCTGATGGTAGCCGTATAGGATGCGTTTGAGTAGCGTCCGGGGTTGAGATTAGTTTTACGGCAAAATTGCAGAAAAAGTAAAGTAATTTAATACTTCTACTTTTTATTAGGTTTTATCTAATCCGTACATAGGTTCACATGAGCGTATACATACGTACAAATATATAATAATTGTAACTTTTTTATTTGCAAAATTATGATCAAAAGGAAGGGAAGGTAATTATGATATAGGACGGGTACCTACCAATTTCTGTAATCAGATGGGCAAATACCTACGAGTAACCTGTGAAGTTTAAGATTCTCATTTTAATGTTTTGTATGGAATACTATTATTCTATTTAATAGGTATGTATGTAATGAATTTATTTTGACTAGCGGTGGCAAAAGTGTTTTTGGGTGTAGGTATCTAATTTCCTATAAAATTTACGTAGAGGAAAAACGGGTGTTGAGAAAATAATATATCTTAAGTGAGAAATGAACTTAAATACAATGTTTTATTAATGTTTAACACTCCAGCTACTGGTAAAAATCAACAATAATCACTATTTTAGCGTGTACCAATTATAGTAAATTCGGTGAACAATAAGAAAATTATCTGCATACAATTCAGAAGCCTCTGAAAACGCACCTCTGCTACTTTTCTACATAAAAACTTCTCATTTTGCTGCCACACTCTGGTAAAATTGTTAATCGTGAAGTGACAAATTTATGTAGTTTGATATTTCGTAAAAGTTTGAAGTTTACATAATATAATTATTTTAGACCTTATTTTACCTTGGCCCTAATAAAATATTGGTCTTAAGAAATTAAAATACAAAGATTAAAAGATATCAACTTTAAAAGCATGTTTTAAAGTCGTTAAAAACTTAATTAGTTTAACCTTTACAAACAGAACCCTTCTCTTAACTTTTTCAATCACTGATTAAGATTTGGCCCAGATCGAAAACAATAGGGATTTCTAAAAATTAGTTAAAGTCCAATTTTACGATTGTTTTTCTTCTGTAACGTTCTCAAACTTTCCTAAAGAACACTTAACTCTTTTCTTTTACTTTTAGGGAGTTTGTTACCAAATGCCATTCGCAGAAAATTAATGGGAAATTTTCCCCCCATTTAAACCTCCGTTCCTTTAGGTATCTTCATTATGTGTTCAAAAAGTGTAGGTAAAGTTATTCTAGCTTCAGTTGAGAATAGAATATAGAATCTCTGTGAGTGACTAAGTTTGGGCACCGTAGGGTAAGACAGGCAGAATACACATGTCAACGAATTTGCGCTTCAGTGACAATGGAAGGTTACCTCGTTAGATCACTAGCAGTTGACTGTAGGTACTATGTAAACGTAATTGTTATACCATGTATGTATAAGTCAATCCCGCTAACGAACTGTTCGGATGCATCGGTAAAGTAAAAAGTTTTTTGGCAACGTTGCTAATCTAGCGTATTGTTCAGACTCTCTTGGATGCAGTTAGCGAAAATTAAAAGTATTTTGGCAAGCAGGTAGATGAAATTGTTCATTTTGTGTAGTGAACGGATGGCGTATTTTTATTTAACAAAGGAATTGTTTTATTAAGTATCTATTTAATCTAGCTTTAGGCTTTGTTGGTCTTTTCTACACTATCAATATCGTTTGCCTACTACTTAAATATTAGAAATCTAAACTAAGCCTATTACGCTCAACGTCGTTCCGATCATGAATATGGGATATGTTCTTCTCAATTATTATCTTATCAATTCGTTGGTGCTGCACTATTTTTTACTAAGTATAAGCTTATTGATATTCAGTTGTTAAGGTAGTTGTTAACTTGAATTTTTGTTATTCTACGTCGGTGGCAAACAAGAACCCAAACCGCCTGATGGCCTACATTTGTTACTCATACCTTTTGTATACTCATATGTAAAATAAAGAGAACATGAATGGAAAGCAATTTAACCAAAACATGCTTGTTTAACGACGACGACGATTGATGCGAACAAATGCAATGAGAATCAAGTATCAATACATCAATAGATCATTCTGTTACCTTCGCTATAAATTTAAACCATGTACATCAATATACCTATTGCACCACATATTTTCATGAACTTTCCGTAAATCTCTAAAAACGTAGTATTGAACTAAAGCTGAACAATAATTCAGGCATCAGTATAATAGGCTGACTCTTTTCATAAGCATGTTGGCTCCGCTCCAAAGATGTTCAGGCAAACTGCGGAATTGAAACGCTGAATATTCAAACGTGTGAATTTACTTACTACACCTCACTACGTTGTCAACTGCTCGCTGATAGCCGGAGTGACGTAGAACCAGAAAAATAAAAACCGGTTCGTTTAATATTTCAAACTTTCGCGTTTTGAAGACATATTAACTCACATTTATAGACGGGTCTAACGCGAAATTTATTTACCTTTATTTACCGACGTTTCGACACAGGTTTCACTGGTCGTGGTCGCGGCTAACTGATGTCCCAGCAAAATGCCAAAACAGAGATTTGTGCAACTACCCGACGAAAAGCGTACGAAAAGTGTAAATGTGAGTTAATACGGTTCGTTTAACTCGCACAATATGAGGCTTCCGTACAAATTTTCAATTATCTCGTGCAACTTAAATACGAAAGATTTTTGACCAGAAGTATTGGTATTAATTATAATCGTGTACAACGCCATCTATTAAGGGAAAGTCGAAGGAAAAAGGAAGAGAAAAAAGTAGGGAATACATGGATCAAGTCGTGTCGTATCTGGCTGTCAAGGAAAAGGCTAAGAAAAGTACTACATGGAATTTGCTTCACGGATAAGAGCGCAGCTTTTCTACTTCTTTTCTTCTGTATAATAAATGTTTTGGAATGTAACAAATCCATGGATACTCTGTCGTCCATGTATCATCAATTAAATATCTACCTATTTATTAGATTTTCCTTCAAGTTTGCTATTTACTTGACTTACATAATATTTAAATTAAACTAACCTATCAAAATGTGTACTCAAGATTCAATAAATTTAGTTTTGGGAATTTTTCTTCCAAAAGATGTCATCCACTTACTTTTCAATAAACTCTACCAGTTTTCAAAAGTTATAAATATTCTACTACTCTAGAGATAGACTAACAGTTTTCAGCACTGCAATACAGTAAAAAATCAGTATGCAGTAGCTCGACTCGATAAATGATTTCAATTTCAGCAACGGCTGGTGCAGTGTCCGTCCGTCTGCGAGTTCGTTTATCTGATATCGGTAACAATTAAAATTCTCTGAGTGAGTTAATACATATATATATAAATATATATAACAACAAACGTTTAGTTCCCATTCACATTACTTGGTATGATAATAAATGAGAAATAATAATGCATACTATGCATAGGTACCTACCTAATAACAAACAATAAAAACCGGTTAAGCATGAGCCAGTTTTACTTTTTAAGAAAAAAACATTAAAATAACGTGATGGTACGGAACTCTACAAGTGCGACTCCAACTCGCACTTGGTCGTTTTTTTTTTAAATATACATAGGTTACTCCTATTACATAGGTATACTTATAAAAACTATATTTTCTTAGATGATGTTTGGCGGGTTAAAAATAGATTAATACATTGAAAATCTCAGCGTTGGCTAGAGATGACTTACGAATATTTTTATACAATATTTAAATGTGATTGATTATGCAAATGTTGCATAAAATACTATTGTCTATTGCAAAACTTATAGCTTAGTAACCTTACATAGTCTCGATATGCGGTACACAGCGGATATTGGGATCAAACTCTGGAGTTGCAGTACCGCTAATATTTTTATTGTGGTATGAAACATCGCCCATATTTTATTCCAACCGCAAGTAGTTGGTAGAACGGTTTGACGTTTACACTGAGGTCATATTTTAGCGGGTTGACTTATTGAATACAAAATTGCAATGAATAAAGTTCTACATTAAACGTTATTCTTTGTCGATACGAATAATGCACAATACAATTTCATTTAAAGATCATGGGTGACGTTTGGATGTCAAGTGCAGCAACATGATGAAACTATACGGAACCCTAAAAACGGAGTTCAGTATTATGATATAGGTATACAGCGTGCTTCCTGTAACACGAGCAATAAATTAAACTAAAGGCTGTACTCCTCAAACTGAGCAACATTTGTTCAGCAACTTTTAAAAATTATGAATCCTTTAGACTTTAGACTTGTATGACAAAACGAGGAACTATGAAAGCTTTCTACTATATTTTACAATCTTGCTTCATAAAAATGCATTGAAAAGTACTTTCGAGCTTTCAGTTTAATATTATTTTATACAGCAACGAACGCTTCATTAAAAATTTAATGTTGTGGTACATTTTTCTGTACTTGAGGGTTTTTAATGAAGCGAGCCAGGACAAGAGGCGCAATCTCCGGCTTGCTTGTCGCGTAAAACGTAAAATATTGAGCATCTTTTGTATTTTATTTGACGTTATTAAAACTTTAAAGCATGTTCTGGTGGTTGTGTCGGAAATAATAAACATTAAACGCTCTGGCATTCGTAGCATTGTATACTTTTTCTACTCTTGTACTTTTATTTGTCATAATTACAATCATGAACATGGCTCGCATAAGACTTATTTTAGAGAAGTTTTAGAAAATATCTTATAACCCTGTAGTGTAAGGTTGCTGAAACGACACTGCTGGTCACTGGTTGCTGGTCGTGTAAACACAACTTTACACTAGTTCTTTACTTAAATATATTTGAAATACAAGTACATGACATGTCTCAATCCCTAATTTACAAACCGCACTGTGAATGTGGTCCTTCATATTCATACGTCGGGCAGACGAAGCGGAGTATTCCTAGAATGACGAAACACATACCTACTCGTAGCCGATTTCAAATACCGTCGACCAGACTTATCACTCTGAAAGTATTCCATGGATAAACCCAATCACATAAAATTGCATGATCATCACGTATAGGGTATATGTAGAATTGTATACAGGATGCCATCTGAGTCGTGATCAGTAATATGTTTTTCTAACTCCATAAACAACGAGCAATTTAATGCCCCTACTCTTACTAAAATCAGACAAGATTTTTTTTATTTTTTGTTGATTTTTTGTCATTTATTTTTCTTTTATAAGTGGATTTAGGATATTACAACGGCTTATTAAGATATTTAAATTAGTAAATTAAATCGCCTCTTTGAATCGGAACTGTCATTGACATCAATTTTGTCATTTGTCCCAGTTAAAAATAAAATTTACTTAATTTTTCATTTGAAACATCTTACAAAGCAGTTTAAATACCACATTGGCACTTGTAAAAGTAAAATAAATGACAAAAAATAAACAAAAAAAATTTTTTTGTTGATTTTAGTAAGAGTAAAAGTTTTAAATTGCTCGTTGTTTATGGAGATAGAAAAACATATAACCGATCACGACTCAAATGGCACCCTGTATAATGACATACCTACGTATTTTACGCAGTTGCGTCAAAACTTATTTTAGAAAAGTGCACTTCTCTAGGATTGGCATTAACCTAATTTAGGTGCAATGGTTGCGGCATGGGTTATCCCTGCCCTTCCAGAATATTGATTTCTATAATTGATATTATCATAATGTTAATAGCAATGACTTATTTTTGCATAAATTTTATAAGGCCTAAAATAGATAAAGATTAAGGATTAGCCAAATATTCCTGATAGCGATTTTAATAGGTACACGCCAAGAAAATCTCGATCTCCTGAAAACTTGAAAATTGGTCACGGATTTCTTCGAGTTTTGAATTTAAATAATTTTCTTTCGCCGCCACCTTCTTACATATTCGTCGGGACAAAAGTCACAAGCTCTTTTGTAGTAACAGCAGAAATAAATTTTGCTTTACATGTTATACATTTTATTTTACTTTTATGCAACACAGAATACTAATATGCAGCGTTGATAGGTACTTTTAACCTTTTGGACGCTAATGACCGATATATACGCACCGCAAGTCCAACGCCAAAGACGTATTAATCGGTCATAGACCACAGAGCAACATAGACCTAGGTGCATATGCCTAAAGTTCAATTTCAGTTTTGACACTTCGGTGACGTGGCGTCTGAGAGACAGCTTTTGTGTTTGACACGGCGTCGAAAAGGTTAACTCACATACGCAATAAAAACTATATTCCACGTGAGAACATCTTTATTTATATTCATAATTATTAAAAATGAAAGTGATTAGGTGTACAAAATTTTGTGTGACGATCCACACACAAGTGTAAAAAATGTAGATACACTTTTTTTATATAGGTAAGTTATTCTGAGTAGAAATTATTTCCGGACATACTTAATGCGGCTAGTTCCGTGCATGTTTGAGCAATAGGTTATTTCTTCTATTAATAAAAAAATACCTATGTAGGTAACCCGGAGGATATAAGAAATAGTTACAAATTAAATGAACACTTCATCAGTCGCAACTGGGTCTGCAAGACTTAATGGCCATTCATCATGAACACTATATTATTATTTTCAAATAGCTTGGGTATAATGACAGCTATCATCTCAATACATAATTATTGTCGTTTTAAGGTTATAAATTGTTGTCACCGTAACCAAGCTATGTAAAAAAGAACTATATATTATTCGTTGTAATACGCCAATAATAAACTGTTTATTTTAGAAATATATTCGTATTTACCTCCATACATTCGTTTACATTATATGGCCACATAATGTACTAGGTCCGGTACGGTAGACCCCGTAGAGACAAAGTGTTTAAAACTAGGGCGCGACTCTCCAAGTGTTAATAAATATCTCCTCTCTTTTACAATATTAACCATTACTGCTACGCTGCACTAGTACTTCGCTCAAAGCAATCCCCTATTCCTATACAAAGAAGCCGAAAGAATGCCGAAATAGAACAGCTAATAGCCGAGCCGAACATAATCATGTCCTTCTGTTGAAGATCAGGTTCCTCCATAGGGTTCTGTGCCCCGCCAAGCGCATGGCCTCGTGCAGTTTTAATTGCATAGGTGCCGTAATTTGAGAACACCATCTAGTAGGGGGAGGGGCCTGAGGTCTTGAGCCTTCAACTTTGCCCGTCATTATTACTCTTTCCAGGCTATCAGGTGAGCGACGTGAGAGGTGTCCGAAGTATGCAAGCATTTGGTCCTGGCATATCGTTGACAACCGTCGTTTTATGCGTTTCTCCTCCAGTATGGACCGAACCTATGTAGGTTCGGCCATCCGAACATAATAGGTGAACACAAAGCTCATCATCTTCGTTGGCTTGGCCACCTCGAAAGGATGGACGAAGATCAGGCAGCCAAAAGGGCCTACTTGGATCGACCAACTGGACGCCGACATCCTAAATATCGTTGGGCGGACAGATCTCCGTGAGCTCGGCATCGGCGAAAGCTGGCGTGATACCGCTCTGGACCGAGCAAAGTGGCGTGCTCTTGTGTTGGAGGCCAAGACTCATTTTGGGTCATCGTGCCAGACAAGTATGTATGTAAGTAAGTATACAAAGAAGCAATGATCTAACCTCATGTTAATTCCAAAGACCGTCGCCTGTCCTTTGCGGCACGGCTATCTCGCCTCCGCCAGGTGTACCCGAATAACTGACTCGTCGCAATGCAGAGAGAATCTTCTATTCATATTGTTGTAACGCTATTTGGTAGCCAAGGTGTGACATGCACTTAACAACTCATTTAAGTCTTTTTGCTCTTTGCACACGTCGATGTCGCTCTTGGCATGAATGTCCCTTGGGTCGAATTAAGCTAATTACTTCTTCTGTTTACACAGTTTGCACCAGGCTACATTATGAAAAGAGGAATATTTATGATTGCAGCGGATCTTCAGTATCCACTCTGTGGGGCTTTATTAATGCTTAGTATGCGGAACAGGGAGGAGTGCGTACCTACTCTGCTGCAAATTATTTGCGAGGAATGCATGGTTTACAATCCATACTTAATCCATACTAATATTATAAATGCGAAAGTGTGTCTGTCTGTCTGTCTGTCTGTCTGTTACCTCTTCACGCTTAAACCGCTGAACCGATTTAGTTGAAATTTGGTATGAAGATAGTTTGAGTCCCGAGGAAGGACATATGATACTTTTTATCTCAGAACTCACCCCTTAAGGGGGTGAAAAGGGGGGTGGAAATTTGTATGGGCAATCAATAACCGCTGAACCGATTTAGTTGAAATTTGGTATGGAGATAGTTTGAGTACCGGGGAAGGACATAGGGTTTTTATCCCAAAAATCTCCCTTTAAGGGGGTGAAAAGGGGGGTGGAAGTTTGTATGGGGAATCGTTAATAAGCAGATTGGGTAAAAATAAGCTACCCAAATTACTAACTACACGCAGACGAAGTCGCGGGCATAAGCTAGTTTTTTATATACCCGTAAAAAATATCCCGACGTCTTGAACCCGTTAAATATAGAACCCGAATAATGAATATCCGTTTAAATACCTAGTACTTATTATTTCAAGAGTAACTATAACCGCATTAACCAAAGACAATATTATTAAAAAATCCATAGAGACATTTTGCCTATTTGGATCATTACTCTGCAAAGAGATCGCCATTGGCTTGCAGTAAATTGAGCTAGTGCAAACATTTGCTTAAACTCTGAGGATTGCCGGCAATTGCCGTTCCCGTGCTTTATATTCATTGGATAATTTGCAAAAATATCACTGAAAAGGCTTAATGTTCAAGTCTTACCGTTAATAGGATAGAGACGGATTTTCTTGGAATATTGCGTTCCAAGAATTCATTGAAAGTACAGTTACGTAGAACCTCCGGGCTACGAACCGGCACCCAGCGATGGATGTTGCTGTAATCTGGGCGGACGTCACGTAGTAGGTGGCGGGGACGTCTTCAACGAAAGCGGCCACTTCGGTAATACCTACGCCAAGAGCGTGTTTTTTGGCTGTCCTGATTAAAAACTTGTTAGATTAAAACACAGATAAATGCCATGATGTTAGTAGAAGCCTCATAACTTCGATCTTTTTTTAATGTAACGTGAATAACTTCACTCAATTAACTAGCCTAATCTTTTGTCAAGTTATTATGTTATGTACCTACTAATTATTTAAAACAGTTTTCTTAAAATACAATTATATTTACTATTGTAAAACAATCACTGATACCAATAAATATTTATTTCATATTACATATATTGTTAAATTAGTATTCATATGTTAAATCTTTTAAATCCGAACTAAGCACGAGCGCTAAAATATATTAGGTACCTAAGTATATTATTTTTGCCGTTTGTAGAACCATTCCCAGCCGTAGGTGTGGATCAGCTTTGATATATCTTTATATTTATTCGTAGGTTGGTTCGAGGATTTGCGTTAGCAATGTCAGTCGCTGAAAAGTTTGACAGCCAACGAGTCTGAAGCCGGATTATCCGCCAGAACATGTACAGTCGAGATTTCCCGAATGTGCCTAATATGGCCGGAAGCGGCGTTTGGAAGATTTGACCCAGGATTGTGTACGGATTCAATTTTATATAGCTACACAAGAAACACATTATACATTTGTACATAAGCTATGCCAATATGTTTCAACATTTTATCCAACTGAGACTTAATAACAAAGTAGGGTAATGAGTTTAAGAACTGATGATTTATTACACCTTGTATAGCTTAGGATAGGTACTGGACGGATCCGGTTTACACTTGTTTTACAAAAAAAAATCCTTCTTTATTATATGGAAGTCAGTTAAAAAATAGATGTTCTTGTAATGTTCGATAAAATATCAGGCGGTGATCACCCTGGCGTCGAATGGAGTCCTCCATTACGGTTACCGACAAAATAGGGTATATGGTGACAAAGTCCGATTCTGTCTGCTAGCTGATTATTTCTCAAAAACGTATATATACTTACATAAATATAGGTAGTTTAAATTTGTCAGAGTATTTTTTTCTATTAGCGTACCGTATTACCGCTTAGACTCAAAGGGCTAGTGTATAAGTGTATTATCCGTCCAGTCCTACTTTATGGCGCCGAGACGAGGCCGGTTCTTGGAAGGCACGTTCAGGAGCTTCGCATTACAGAGATGAAGATGCTGCGGTGGATGTGCGGCGTTACGCGCGCTGACCGCATCCGTAACCAGTACATCAGTGGCAGCCTCGCAGTCCGTGAGGTAGCAGAGAAGCTCCAAGAATGTCGCCTCCGGTGGTTCGGCCACGTTTGTCGCAGGCCAGCTGACTACGTAGGAAACATATGCCTTAAACTAGCCCTTAACGGCCCCCGACCCAAAGGCATACCAAAAAAGCGATGGCTCGATGTCGTGAAAGCAGATAATATATGAACGTGAACGGGCTCACACGAGACGATGCCCAGGATCGCGCAAAGTGGAGGAAAGCGGACCCTGGCAAAGGCCGTGATAACGCTAGGTAGAAGAAGATTTTTTTCTATTAGCGTATTGCTTGCAAATATGGCAATAAGTGTCTCAATAGTCTAAATTAAGGCGGGACATTAGCAACTATATAGTTGTACACCACATCAACATGCAGTCTAAAAATGTTTAAACTTTTTTAGCTTGAGGTTCCAAAGGAAGAACAACATGACACCTACTAATTCGATAAAACAGCCTGGAAGAGCTCACAAAAGTTGAAACAATTGAGTTCATGTGTTTCAAAAAGTAGGTACACTGAGTAGAAACTTTCGCCTTTGGGACTGTTTGTTGAACAGAAACTGATTTTGGGAAGTTCGAATTCTCCTAAATTTACTTTGTTCTAAGAAAATTATGTTAGAAGTTGAAAGTTGCCTGTTGACTAGCTAGCTGGCTAACTTTAATTTGTGTGATAGTTTTTGAAGTGAAAACTTCTTTAGCGGCGCTGGGCACTTTTTGAGGTGGGGAAAAAATTATAAACTCGAGACAGCGTAAGGCGATCACGTGACCGTAAGGTTTAGATGGCCACTAATTTAGATGACTTTTAAATCAATAAAGAAAAACTCAATGACATTACACGAAAAAGGTTCTAATCTTCTACGGGCTGAAATACGAGGATCTCACAGTTACATTCTAACTTTATATCACTCAAATATAATTCAATAAAGCTACATCTTGATAAAAGCGCTAATAAAAGTGAACTCTAGTACTGGTTAATAAAACTCAAAATAATATGACCAAATATATTTAGATGCGAGGTCTGCAAGGTAACTTTACAATTTCTATTCGAATTTTAAACAATTAACGCTACAAATTTGAATTTCGAATTTTAAACAAGCGTAAGGCCCTATTCGCATGGCAGCTTTTTCAACGCGCGTTAAAAAAGCGTTTGAATGATACAAATATATAAGGATAAGTACATGTGTATTAATTCACACGACTGCGACTGTGACTGATGATGGCTTGACCGTCTGTGTAAAATAGCGAAAGAAAATGAGTGAGTTAGGCATTTTTTATAAACTAGGTACTTTTGCCTGGATAATTAATTGAAAAGCCAAACCTTTCCAATTAAATTGACTACTTATTAATCAATAAATTTTACGTTTGACCGATTTAGAATACGACGAATGAAAATGTACAACACAATAAAACGGGTTGATCTGTTCAAAAAAATCCATACACAAAATCGACATAATATCTAAAAAGTATCTCCCTACTCCCAAAAATTTACATGAATCGTTTAGGAAATGCGTCCTGTGGAGAAAAAAGCATATTGGCCGAAGTTGAAACAGAGACTTTTCCCGTTCGTTCGGTCAAAAATTTAAACATTTTAAGAAATGGATTCTAGCCAAACTCAAATGGATCTTGTCGCAAAAGCGGCAGCGTTAACTTAATTTAAACTGAGTCTAGGCAATTTAGGTCACTGCATTCACCTGTAAATGGAATCAGTATTGCATTTACAGCAGCTACCCTTCCAGAAATGATTCTGGATGCTTTAATTTCAGTTTATTATTATAGATAATAAATAGCAAGACAAAAATGTTTTATTTTATTCTACATCGTAATGGTACAGCCGGCGATGCTTTTGAAGCTACTCGAGCGTCGTAGAGATCTATTGGAATTGTAAGATCAAGTGATAGGAAGAATAAAAGGTTATATAATATTTTATACCTATTCCACCGATCCGGGAAGCGTTTACAGGATTTAAAAAATTGGGGGGGTTATGCGTAGGTAGTTAAAAAAGTCGTTAAGTAAATTGTGGATTTTGGTCATTTTGGTCCAATAAAGTTAATGCTATTTTTTTTAAGTGAAAACTTCTTTAGCGGCGCTGTGCACTTTTTGAGGTGGGGAAAATGTTAAACTCGAGACAGCGTAAGACGATCACGTGACCGTAACTGTTACATGTAATGTCATTGAGTTTTTCTTTATTGATTTAAATGCCATCTAGTGAGTTTCGCTGTAACTGGTATTAATATAACTGGAGTACTAACAGTGATGTGCTTAGGGGTTTCAAGTAATTAACGCTAACGCTAGATGGCGCTAACCTAAAATTATACATAGTGCATTTTGTATTAGTCATTGAGTTTTCACTTCTGCCGGCACTCCCTGAGTGCAACCCGTTGTTTTTTTTCTTACGGATACTCCATCGGATCGGAAAATCGCTAGAAAATTTCATCCGAATCAACTGAGTATCCAGCATGATATACTTATACACTATGTTACGCTTTGCCTTAAGCTGACACTTAACTTGCCAATTGTAGTAATAATGTAACCGTAGTACCGAGGCTAGATACATTATGAGTTGTTATTTTCCTCGGACTTCTTAGAATAATAGAATCGGATACGCGGCGTCCAATACATCAAACGCGGTATATTTTGTGGATCCCCGAGATCGCATTTGTCACGTAGGACCGATATTTCCTAGGGGACCATCCCCCAAATAACGTCACTAAATTTTTTACCACAAAAAGGCAAAGAGTTTTTCGCATTTCGGGTTAGCGGGTAGTAGGACGGTAACTAAATATTAAATACTGTGTCAGCACGTTTTTTTTTATGTTATCGATGGGTTATGTGTTATGTTGCTTTTGAATTGTTTAAGGAAAAAACACTTTGTAATCATTTTGTTAGTTACTTTACGATAAAGTAAATATACTTTTCACCTCAGCAGCTCGAACAAGGGTACTTTGCTACTTAAAAACAGTGAGCAAAATCGCATTTTGCTCACTGAGTGAGAAAAAATGAGCAAAATGCGATTTTGCTCACTGTTTTTAAGTAGCAAAGTACCCTTGTTCGAGCTGCTGAGGTGAAAACTTAATTGTTGGTATATCTTAAGAAAACATGAGTGAATAGAGGTAAGTGATGAAGAAGGAATACATTTTTCGGGTTCTCTAATATGTTCTCACTGCTGAGGTGAAAAGTTTTGTGAACTACACGAGATCAAAGTTATTTACATCTCGTGCGCTTTTGAGTCCCTTACTACGCTCAAGATTCTAAATTAGATTCACTCGCTACGCTCGTGAATCTAGTATAGAATCTATCGCTTGCACGGGACTCAAAATAATGCACTCGAAGAAATATCGAACTTTGATCTCTTGTTGTACAATTAACTATTTATTACCATGTAAAAAAAAAACAGCTATTATTGTAATATACCCATCTCAGTTAGTAAATTAGCACATTCCGTCCAAAGTTTCTGAGCAAATCCTTTAAAAAGCTGGTCCCCATTTCGAATCGCATTTAAATTTCATGAATATTCATAGTGAAATTTGTTCGGTTTGCGATGCCCGATATCGGCATCACATCTTACTAATTATTCCAGTTTAAGTTGATGACAAGCCATTCATAAATTTAAATATTGGCCGTGGCATGTTTTTTGGATTCTCGTTTTATATTTAAAATAATGTTAAACAAAAAAAAAACTGAATTCACAAAACCGTCTAGCATGCCATCGTTTTATGAAACCATCATTATATTATCAGCAACTCTACTCCAGTAAATGGCGCTTTCAGTAAATAAATCAACGAGTTAATTAATAAAGAAAACAATTTATGTGCGCCTAAATACTTAAAGACTACCTATCTCTGACATTTCTAGGATCCCATCATTAGGTATATCCTGTCACAAAGACAATGGAAATGGAATTGCTCTTTCAACGAAAAATCCAAAGCGGTCAAACCGTCTCCAAGGAATTGGACAAAAAGAAGAATTATTTAAGAGGTTCTCAACCTCCTCCTTCAAAGTTTCGAAGAAAAGGGAACTTGCAGTAAATAATCTCAAATAATGTTATCAAAAATAATCTGGTGCATATTCTAACATAACTTAATTTTTATACATTTAGGTAAAAAGTACATATAGCGAACGATAAAAGGGCCTGAGGCCTGACCACTATCGATGACGTCATATCAGTCTGATCAGTGACAATACTACAACAAAATTATCCGTATTTCTTTAACTCCGATCAAGATTTTTTGATTCAGCACATGGCAACACTGAGTAAACGGCCTCAAATTATAGAGTAACTTATACATTCACACTAAGATAGAATATTGAGTCATCATAGGCGCCACTACGCCATCTGACGGTATGTGGATAACTAATAACTAGTACAAAGAAAATTTGTAGTGTAATTTTTTAAATACTTACTTTTTTAGTGTAGGTACCTAATAAAATTATTCTCTTATGGTTTAATGAATACCAAAAATAATAGTTTTAATAAACAATATAACTATAAGGACCGTGCGTTTGAGGGTCTGCCATCTTGTGGCCTGATATGAATCCGAAACATAACATGTACATTGCCAAAGCAAGTGCTACCATCTACCGTTCCCGTACGTTTTCTTGTGCATAGTAGGATTAGTATATAGGTTCAGCAAGCTTGTGGGCTATATCGGAAGCAAAAACATCACATATACGCCTCGCTCCAAAAATCTGGCGGCTTCTATGGGCAGCATATAGCTCACGCACGCTCCCTATACATACAGTTTTTTATTGTTTATTTATTATACTTACGTACCATAATAAAAAAAACCGGCCAAGTGCGAGTCGGACTCGCGCACGGAGGGTTCCGCACCATCAAGAAAAAACCGGCCAAGTGCGAGTCGGACTCGCGTTCCAAGGGTTCCATACATTAAGTCCGACTCACGCTTGACTGCACATTTCTAATAGGTTTTCCTGTCATCTATAGGTAAAGAACTATTTTGTGTATTTTTTTCAAAATTTTATACCCAGTAGTTTCGGAGATAAAGGGGGGGGGGAATGGTCATTTTTTGTCTGTTTTCTTGAATAACTGCTAAACTATTAATGCTAAAATTATTAAAAACTAGCTGTGCCCGCGGCTCCGCCCGCGTGGAATTCGGTCTGTGTCAGTAAGCTAATTCATCCCTAATTTCTCTTTCTCTCCCATGGAGGCGGAACTTGAAGTAAAGTTGACAGATGGATACGATTAGCGGACTGAAGTCCAGATAAAATATTTTACAATTAGGTAGGTACCACTAAACAAAACTACACTCCAACCCCAATAGTTTTTTCGCCCTTATTCCAATATTAGACGTGATTTAAACGACACAGAGTAGTAGGTGTATAACGGACAATACAGTACTACTTTTGTATTTTTTTACGTACCTATCCAAATCATGTCCATGGCAAATATCATCCAATTCTGCCCTCCAGTCAAATAATTCTGAACATGAAAAATTAAGATTAATTATGTGAAGATTTACCGTTTTTTTATGTAACATACAAGAACAAAATGTTGTGTCTCACAGTTATACGTTATTAAAATTTAAATATTAATATGGCCCGGCAGCTTGAATATGTCATGCTCGCTTAAAAGTCTTTGCTTACGGGGGCGTTGTTGATCGGGTCGCCACTTTCCCGAATGAAGGTTGAGAGAGGCGATGGCTGAGATACGCGTCATACTCGTGAACGGGTGCTGTTTGTGGAGACTGGTCTATTTAAGCTAACACGAGCTATTATATTTAGTTACTCTATTTTTGAGGATAATTACATGGACACAGACACACATCATTCGGTTCTCGTATGCTATTTTATTTTTATTGTCATTTTCTTACTTAATGAATGTTTTAATTAGGTATACAGGATTTTGACTCTTGGAGACCCTATACATCTCTAAGGATAATTTGATTAACTACTATATATTGTAATCTTTTAGTTATGATGACACTTAGAGACATTTACATCTCTAAATAATTTTAGATTATAATTTTGTATCTTTGTGTTCTTTTTTTTTTTTCAATACTATTGTTATAGCGTTTTTTTTTGTAATTCGACATTTAGAGACTTTATACATCTCTATGTAATACTTTAGTTTGATTTTATATTTGCGGCTTAGAAAGTTGTATTTTATAATTCTAGATGTGTTTTTTTTTTTGCTGTATGTAAATTCCATGTTGACGTGTAAAAGTGCCCTTGTGGCCTATTTGCTGAATAAATGTTGATGTTGATGTTGATGTAAGAATTATACACATAGAAATCCATAATTCCTAACAAACTTTCGAATTTAGGTCTAATATTATATTAGTTAGAAGTAAGATTAGAGGAAAGGAGAATATTATAGATATCAAAAACATGAGGCCGAGTATTTACACTTTATTTACAGTTATGTGTATGTATGCACAACTAAATACCTATCTACATATATGTATGTACCAGGGATTACTTTTAACAGTGTAAAAAAATGTTTAATTATAAGTTTTTAATTTAATTTAATTTAGTTTTTAGTTTTATTTAGTGTTATTTAATAAATAATACTTAAATTAAAAAAAAAATTGGCATATGTCGTAGTCGCTTGGTAAGGTGCCCAGAATGCCATCTTTATTAAAGTAGGGCTTAACCCTTAAAATCGTATTAAAAACGCGAGCGTAGCGAGCGCGAAATTTTTTTGATAGAAAAAAAATTGAGAGATGCTATGTCAGGGACACAGCCGCAATGGTTTACGTGAAACGTTGGTATGGATATCTAAATAATGCGAAATCCGAAGGCCGAGCTCCATGTAGGGCCGAAGGCCCGAAGCGTCCAGGCTGTCAGTGCTTAAGCACAGAACAATAGTATGTGTCTAAATAAGAAGGCCGAAGGCCGAGCTTCGTGTAGGGTCGAAGGCCCGAAGCGTCCAGGATGTCAGTGCTTAATCACAGAACAATGGTACCAGTGTCTAAATGCGAAGGCCGAAGGCCGAGCTCCGCGTAGGGCCGAAGGTCCGAAGCGTCCAGGATGTCAGTGCTTAAGTCGTAGTAGTAGTCGCTCGGTAGGGTGCCCATCAGAATATGCCACCTTTATCAAATTAAACTCCGCGTAGGGTGGAAGGCCCGAAGCGTCCAGGCTGTCAGTGCTTAAACACAAAACAATAGTATTAATGTAGGTTAATGTGTGTACTGGGAGTCCTGAGCACTCAATGAGTTTAGGAACTCCAGAGGGCCTGTTATGACGTTGCCTTCGTCCAAGACAGTGTTAATGGATTTAGGTATATACGGCCTGTTCACTTTCGATTTCCGCCAATATCCGCGCATGTGTAGGTAAGTATAGACGTACGACTCTCTCCAGTACTCGCTGATGCACCACGGTACATACCGTCGAGCGCGTCTGTCGTGCGAATCCGCTGAGCGGTCAACCGTTCTTCGCACTGCGTGAACGTCTCCAATTCTTCCTCAGATTCCTGAGACCGTGCTACCTTGTAACCTCAATACGTTGCGAGAATTTCGTGAAAAATTGGTTTTTTTCGGAAAGGTATGGTAAAGCGTTTAAAATGCAGGTCCCAAATTGTTTGACATTTACAAAGACATAATACCTATTTAAATTTTAAAAACTTTCGCGTTTTGAACACATATTAACTCACATTTATAGACGGGCCTATCTCGAAATTTATTTTATTACCTTTATTTACCGACGTTTCGACACAGGTTTCACTGGTTTCAGGGATTTGTGCAACTACCCGACCAAAAGTGTATGAATAAGTTTGGGGTAGACATCATATTTTCAAAGACCCACTTCACATAATGTTAATTATTGTCAATAGACCCACGATAGACCCGTCTATAAATGTGATTTAATATGTATTTGCAAAGACGTTTGACATTGACTAAGAAAAATTGTGTTTTTTTTACAAAGTACATACACAAAAAAAAAGTTTGCACCACTTTCTTAAGTTAGCTCCATAAGATTCAGGTGCAAACATAACTTAATTAAGTGTAGTGGCCACCCCCCCTTTTAGGGGTTGAAATTTCTAACCTAAAATAGGGCGAGGAATTTTCTTGACAGATTAGTAAAGTTTGCATCAAAATCCGTTTAGCCGTTTTCACGTGATGCGCGGTCGAATAAACAGATAAACAGACAAGCAGATAAATAGACAAACAGACAAAAATTCTAAAAACTGTTGGAACGTGTTCTGTTATCGATTCTAAGTATCCTCAACCAACTTTTTTTCGAATATCTTCCATGTACAGACTTTCGATCCTCTTCAGCTTTATTATATGTATATATAGATAGATATATATTTGAGGTTCTTACAATGATCTCTTTTATTTGATATGTAACATGATATAGTTTGAAAAACTTTATTTTTTAATTTTCTCATTTACCCCCCAAAAATGGCGTCCATATTTAAAATTGATTTATTTACGTTATACGTCCATCTTTGGGTCACATATTTACATATGTGTGCCAAATTTCAACTTAATTGATCCAGTAGTTTCGGAGAAAATAGGCTGTGACAGACGGACGGACAGACAGACACACGAGTGATCCTATTAGGGTTCCGATTTTTCCTTTTGAGGTACGGAACCCTAAAATAGAGCAAAAAAATCGTGTTTGTTGTATGGGGGCCCCCCTTAAATATTCATTTTATTATATTTTTGGTATTTGTTGTTATAGCGGCAACAGAGATGCATCATTTGTGAAAATTTCAACTATCTAGCTATCGCGGTTCATGAGATACAGCCTGGTGACGGACGGACGGACGGACGGACGGACGGACGGACAGCGAAGTCTTAGTAATAGGGTCCCGTTTTTTACCCATTGGGTACGGAACCCTAAAAACTGAGCTGGCTCAAGTTTAGATAAATTTACTTTTATGCAAGAAAACATAATTTATAAAGATAAATTTAGCACATAGACATTATTATAGCGTAAACACATTGTAACATCCAAGAGGCAAACTAGACTTCCAGCGGCGTAATATATGGGGCCTATTACGAACCTAATCTTGAAGCTTTTCTCATATAAATTATCACTACCGCACTATTTCCATGGAATTTTCACTGATACTCCGCACGTAAAACAGCGGGCGCACTTTAATAAGATTTGATATAAACAGAAATATAGTTGAGAAGCCAAAACGTTATACTAAATCTGTAATTCTGTAACTTATCTTCATTCATGATAACTTAAGTTTATGCGCAGGGCAGCTTGTACCTGGGTACAACACTTGGGTACGTGGGGTTCCCAACAGCTGGCTGTTGGGAACCCCAACCAAAGTGTTCCTAGAGGAGTTCTGTCACCCAAAAGGTGGGTGGGTTTTATAGGATCTTCTACCTCTTGCCTTAGTCGGCTGTTCAGAGTGGAGTCGCGAGACGTGCGTTCTCAAGAATAGATGTGGTAACTTTAGTCACGTTAGTGGCGAGTTGGGTATTATGCGACGTTCCACTTAAAAAGATAGGTGGTTGGAGCATACGTCGCGTAGCGCCGCATTGGTATTGGAGCGTGTTTAATAATAGCCTAAGCGCCAACCGCCATAAAGTACCTTTACCAGTGAAACGTCACATATGTTTAAAGTTCAGTAACACCTCTATTCCCTCGGCCCTCACATCGGTGTTGCCATTGCTATCCTCTATGTTGCTTTTTGTGGGAGATCTTGTGGGAGTCACCGTTTGCCGGAAATAAAATTGCATTCCGTTTTATAACTTTTATAAGACAGGCAGGCGTTCGGTTTTAATCCCATAGCCTAGTATTTAGTCTATCGCTTTCACCCAATCCCAATAGCCTAGTTAATTTTAGATTCCATGAACTCTCAGTGGTCCTTACACCCCGGTGGGAACTGCCTCTGCGTGAGTTCCATGACATGGGCAAGCGCAGCATCCGCTAGGTGTAATCCTTACAAATGCATATCAGTAAAGTGTCAAAAGGGCTTAAGGGGTTCGGCTCCGCGCACGCCTCCCAAATGTCCGGAACACCATTTGTTCCCTGATTGGCATTGAATAGTGAATACTTTTTTTACCTATACTTAATTTTGCTCACTAATATAATATTATTATATATAAAAATTATGGTTGTATGTAAAGTCGGTTAACGCACGATAATTTTGCGTGATAACGTCATAAGAAAACATTGATGAAAAATTGCATACTTTTATACGATACCACGATACGATCCACAACGTTACCATGGAGATCTGTCCACAAAGTGACACTTTTTCGTGCATGCTACCGGTGTTCATCGATTTATAAGACGTTATCACGTCAAAAAAATAGATTAGAATACAGATACACATAGCTATTTCTTACGAACAGAAAGTTAGAATGAGTAGACTCATAATCATAAGGCTAAAAGTGCCTACAGTCGTAAATAGAACAATTTTAATGGCGGAAGACGGACGGCATGAACACACCCTTTATAAACTGTTTACCGTATCGTAACGATAAAATGATATTTTTAAGATGTCAACCTTTCATGAAGACCCAAATCAATATCTCATAAACGGTAAATCCTCCTTATTCGACGTCGTAAATATCAGCTTTCCGTAAATAAGGCTTTACGAGTAATCATTTGAAATTGAGCACAACTTAAATAAAAATATAACCGTATAACGCTATCAACTACATACATGATCTACATGGCCAAGGACTAGAAGTGAAATGATTTCTACCGACATACTACTATAGGTAGGTACAGTTAATATTAATACCTATCAGACCTACCTGTACCAACAAAACACACAATCTACTAGCTCAATGCTATATTCGGTTCGGACAGAATTTAGGAATTGTTTAGCTAGTGATATCATAGAGAGAGAGAGAGAGAGAGAGAGAGAGAGAGAGAGAGAGAGAGATAGAGAGAGAGAAAGTGAGAGGAGGGGGAGAGAAAGACAAACAGAGGAAGAGACTAGCTTGTAGACGTTGTCATATCTGGATATGTAACATTTGTGGTAGGTACTTCTAAAAAAACTTTCTGGGGCTCGTATTGAAGTGCTCTTCCGTAATGTTCAAATCTTCGACATGAAGCGTAACATTCGTCACGTCGCCGGTCATATCCGTCGGGATACAGCAGACATTCTTAAATTTTCATAGCGAACACATTTCTTCGCTCCCTACGTGTCACGACGAAAAGTGAAAATACGAAATTGCGAATAGAATTTTATGCGAACCATTCGCTGCCGATTGGGGACTGGGTGTCGAGTAAGGACTTTTCCAAGCTTTAAAAATATATAGCAAAATATATAAAATAAGCAACATGTTTTGCTTTATTTTGTTAAATTAACAGAATTATGCTAAAGTTAAAAGGTAACTAAGATGAAAAATGAAGAAAGTACCATCGCCATTTTATAGGTAGGTAAAGGTAAAACTACTACATATTATAGTATAAGACTACTCGTTCGCCATACCTACTTGTCACAGGCTTACGTGTTTAGGTAAAGAAAGAACAAACCAAAACGATTTTATACATTATACTTGACTTTGTACGTACCTACCTAGCACTATTTTTCAGGTAAGAAAATTTGCCGACACTTTCTATATGGTGATTGAAAGTAAATTTACTTTCAACATCTCAAACCTAATTCAAGGTCATAACATTGAAACCTCAGCGTTCTTAATGGTAGCTTCTCAGAGCTTGGGAGGCATATACAGGGTTATTTTTGGACAAAATTTTTTTGCCGTATCATAAATTTCTTTTTGGGATTTCGGGGTTGGTCTCATAGAAAAAGTTGTTCAGTATGACCTACCTAATCACCTCGCACAATATGGCTAATGGTCCAAAAATGACCCTGTATGTTAAAGTCATTTTATCTACACGCAGAGATTTGTGGCTGATCCTTTAATAAATAAAATCATCACTTGCAATTGCCTGACATAAACGCTATGATTAGTATTCATGAAATACAAATTGAGACACTGAACTTAAATGACCGAGCTTTGCCGGGAATTAGTTATCGAAATTCCTTAATTTCACCGGGATTACATTTTATGTTACCACCCACGTTATTTAAGTTATAAGTTGAATAAAGTTCTGGACAATAATTACATTGTGGGTAAACGGGAAATCGAGTTGTAGGTATAATTTCGTTAGTAACTAATTTGTTTAATAGAGTTGTGGTATAGTCGGCATCAGAACATTCAGCGCTGTTTGAATTAGTTTAAGTACCTACTTTTGGAGATTATATGATTTTCGAGGTTCGTTTTTGTTTTGGTTTGGCGTTTGAAGTATATAATCAAAATTGACAGTAAATACTGGTAACAAAACCATAGCAAAGTATTCTAATTTTATAATCCAGTTTGGTTTGGAGTTTTAAATATCATAATTAGATACCGCCGCGAACGTACCCACATACGTATTATTGAAATATACGCATAACAGAAAAATTATAATAGTATTATATTATAATTTAATTAATTAATTATTATAATTATAAATTATTATATTATGTATAAACATAGTAATAAAACTCTGCCAGTAAGACCATTTTTTAAATAATTTATTGCCGACTGTGCTTAACGCTTCCAAAGAATTGGACGCGTCAAAGACGACTCGACTCCTACTCGTATGAGCCTAATCTCGACGGTGTTCTAGTAAACACCGCCCCGAAAAGTTCCGCTATCCATCTTTTGGCTCCATATCGAGATCAGCCCGATGGAGCCAAATTATTGAACCTATTGGCTACTGAAATAGTATACCTGCTTACTCGCAAATTTTCAGATCGATACGGTTATTATAATTATGTTAATTCGTTTTGCAAGATTTTACGTAGGTATGTTAAAAAGAAGAAATAACAGATAGGTAAGCGAAATACTTAAAACTTCGAAAAATATATTATGTGTTAAAACAATTATAAAACAACCATGTGACTGTTTTTTTAGCGTCAGAGAAGGTTCTAAAAAAGCGCTGGTGGCTAGAGGCCACGGTAAGAGCGTGCGCGTGCGGCTTGCAATCCGGAGGTCGCGGGTTCAAACCCCGCAGGTTAATTTGTTTTATGAACGTATCATTTCAATAAATACTATACTTCAGACGTACTCTTTGAGTAACTACAGTTGAAATCCTCGTACTCTCGTATTTTAAATTATAATAGCGTTCAGTCCCGGAAGTAATCCTGATACTACGACATTACAAAGGTAATAACTACTGTATTTTTTTATACATGACGTTGTTGACAACCGTACTTTCTCCCTTTTACGTATCTATCAAGTACTCATCGAGGTTTAAACTTAATGCGTTTTCTGTTTTTCCATCGAGGAAAATTTTTATATCTAATAAACAATGCTTCCTTTCGTAACCATAATTACTTTCCTCATTTTTATAATAAACAGCGTATTCAACTTTCTAATTATTTTATGTTATCTATTAATATTTGCACGGTACATCTCAGTTAATTAAATTGCACAACGCTGCATAATTGAGAACATGATGCAATTTGCTGTAATGACGTATTATAATTAGTTTAAGCTCAATAGCATATGCGAGCGAAATTGTACCGTTTTGTAGCTTCACTTACACACACACACGCACACACACACATACACATATATACGTGTATATATATATTATACAAATAGTGTTTTATTACACCCCAAAACAAATATATTTTCGGAATTTTTTTCCCCGCCTGAACGTCAAATAGCGGTAAATAAAAATCATTTTTACGTATGCCACTATGTCAAGCCATGTTAAAAAAAATTCTTTTCTGGGATTCAAATCAGGCAGAATATACCTGATTTTCTGGGATTCAAATCAGGCAGAATATACCTGATTTAAATCCCAGAACATCAACACTCTTTTTTTTAGATCTAGGAATTTTGATAAATCGGTTTACCAAATTAGGGTACAATTAAAACACAGCAAAATCTGCATAAAGTATAATTTTAAAACCGTCAGCCTGCAGTTTTAAAATTATAGAAAGTTTTGACGTATCTTAAAGTTCGAATCAGGCCGTATAAGTCCTAACAACTATTATACAAATCCTAGACAATTATTCTAGAGGACTTCATTAGGAATATGTTCAATTGTATGAACAATTGAACATATTCCTAATGAAGTCCTCTAGAATAATTGAAAAAATAAAAAATATTGTGATAATGACATTATACAAGTCACGATATATAAGCATAAGTAATGATACTTATGCTTATATATCGTGACTTGTATAATGTCATTATCACAATATTTTTTTATAGGTACCTACCTATTATATGAAAGTTTTTCATGGCCCAATTATAAGCCTTGCAATGGCGCTCGCAATACAATCCATTAGCACAATAAACCAACAAAAACCAACAAACTAATAGGAAACAGAAATAAAGTCGGATAAGCATTGACTTGCCGATAAAGAAGCTATAAAGGCAATTTACTCGCAGCAAAATAGAATAAAAGGGTTCGGTAGATTTAATTTTTCTGTATTATTTCTGTACACTCTTCAAAAAAATATTCAGAAGAACATAATACAATTTTAAAAATAATCAAGATATTAGGTAGGTACCTAACAAGTAAATCTAAATAAACCAAAACTAAACTGTAAAATCTACCTAACTACTCGAACAACCCACCCCACACCGTTCCCTACACAGAGGTGTGCCCATCACATGTACTAGCTGGGCCATTTTATTAAAGTTGTCCCCTACACTTTAAAAAAAAAGTGTGAAGTTATATGTTATTTCTACTCAGAATCACGAGCACTTTCTATCCTAATAGGAGAAAAAGTGTCCCAAGGTTTTTTTCCCATTCCGTTACCATTTTTTCATAGACTTTGTTTATAGACTATTAGGACATTTTTTCATAGACTATTAGGATCAAAAGAGCTCATGATTCTGAGTAGAAATAACATAGAAAATCCCAATTTTGAAAAAAAAAGTGTAGGGGACAACTTTAAATAAATGGCCCTGCGTTTCCGCGTTGCACCGCTTTTATTACCTATATCCTATAAAGGCTACATGTGCCCCTATTAATAATATTTGAATTTTTTCCCGTACTTGGGACACTCGGGGCGCGTGCACGTAGCCTCGCAAAGCCAACACGTAGAGTCCCTTTCGATCGAGGCCAGCATCATATACCCCTTTCTTAATGTAATGAAAGGGGTATATGATGCTACCCTTTCTCGTGTAACGGAACAAACGCAGAGGTGGCACTGGCTATAACCTTTACAATTATTAAGAAGTAGTGTAGGTATAGGTATCAAGACTGGGTAAAAAATGATGAACTGAGTACCTACCATGAAGTTATATTTTTTAAACTGGAGCGAGTTGTCACTTTTTTTGCCATACTAATTTGAACCTTATCACCGAGACAGAAAGTTGTTCGTACCAGACTAGAGAAAACGGTCTACTTGAGATAGAAAAACCCGAGCCCTGTGTCTCACTCGCACATGTTGCCAATGTTAAAAAGATACCATTGTGGTAGAAATTATATCATTAAACTACTGAATTTAATTACCTTCTTATACAATTTTAGTGCTATATTCAGATTACAGTTCTGATATATTTTAAGTAATTTGTATATAATTATGATGCCAATATTATTAACTGATTAAACCAAGCGCATACACAGCAAAAAATAACCTAAATTTTAGTATGGTAGGATTTGTAGTAACTTTAAATATTAATTGGTATCCCCAACTTGATGACATTTCTTCAAAACACGTGAATGCGAAATTTCTTAAAAATTGTGAAGAAATGTTATGTTAAAGGTTGTTGGAGTGAAATAATTGCTAATTGTGGAATATTGTTTCACAAGAAAGCCACAATTATTACATTTTACTATAAAAATACAAGACAACATTGTCAAACTCATTAGGGTGACTATGATGTCGGCACGTTGTGAATCGGTCTCACAGAATTCTTATAATTAACGTAGGTAATGTAAAAGTAAGTTTAACTTAATAGGTATGTCTTTATTTCGGCATGTTTAATTTAAGATTTGTTATAGAATACCTAATTGAAGGGATGTTTACAAAAACAACATAACTGATTAGAGCGGTTGTCATTTTTTTTAAGAACATGTTAATCGTTTCAGGTGTCAACCAGTGTAGTCAGTTATGTTGTTTTTGTAAACATCCCTTCAATTGCCAAAATTAAAAACCGAAGTGCTTAACTCCTTAAACATTACAGACTCTCATTTATACATAATATTTTGTTACGGAAAAGGTGTGTCAAACTGTTTATATATATGCAATCGATTCTTTATAGGTAGGACACATTTCCGTCAATAGAAAAAAGGCACCAACTTTAAAAAAAACGTCATATTTGCTAAACAGATCTTCAATGACGCTTACACTTAAAAAAAGCTGAAGTGGACAAAAGGGAAGCCTACCTTTATGAACATACCATGAGTGAGTGCTAAAGAGGCCGACTACAAATGAAAGAAAAAACCCGACTACTTAAAATTTCACTTTATTTAGAAAATGTCACACCCTACTGATATATTTCATGTTATCCTAATATCCCACATACAGATGTCTTATGGTCACCCTAATTAGAACGAGATGCAGGGCTCTACTTTGACTTCTCATGTGGACACACTTTTTGGTCAATGTACTCGATCCAGTTTATTAACTCTAAATCCGTGGTACCTACTATAATTGTTAGGTAGGTAGGTACAATCTAAAAAAAGTGTTAATAATAAGAACGTCCCTATGACGCTCTGTGTCAGCTTATAAATAAATAAAGTTACTCATGGACTTCAGAAAACATGAAAGGTATGGTTTTAAATTTGATTTTATGGACTGAACCCTGCACAAAGATAAATAATTCTTTTGCATTTTATTTCTATTTTATTCTCTCTGCCCTCCCATTTCTTTTGTTCTGAGTGATTTATGAAGTACTCTAACCTTACAAAACATTAAACATTGGAACGGAGGAATGCAGCAATCATACATAAATTTCACACAAATTCGTATGAAGGAAAAATGAACAACCGTAATGCCTTTGCGGGGAAAGAGATTCAGATTTATGTAATTATTTCCCCCTGTTTATGGATATTTTTATTTCATTTTTGTCGAAATTTATGAATGAAACGTAACATTTAATATAACTAGGATTATGAACTAATGTTATTCATGAATAAAGACTTCCTACATATTAAAAGAATAAATTAAATGAAGAAATGACAAAATATTTCGATAATCAATAAACAACAATGTTTTAATCGCCATTAACCATTTAATGGGCATAAAGTTGTCGGAAAATACAAAAAATACAATATCACTTTAAAATAAAGCTGGAAATCATTGTGGGTTCATTTAGGTACGTACTCTGCCTTATTAAGTCACATTGTGTTTACACAAGAAAATCAAATTTATTTTTCTCTGTAACCTTTTTCATGAATCTAATATTTACTGAATATTTAATAACCATGATTCTATTAATTAAATTTATATGTATTTCGATTTATTTTAATGCAGTCGTTTATTTTAGTAAGTACTTGAAGACTACCTATTACCTAATTTTGTATTGCAATTTAAAACAAATATTTAAATAACGTTTAGTGAAACCAAGTAGGTAGCACACATACTTTATTTCATAGTGTACATTTGAATACTTTCGCCTAAAAATAAGAGATAATTCGAAAAATCCACAGAGACATCTCTTATTTACTTCCATTTTATTCACGATTTTAAGGGCTTGTCTTCTGTCTGTCTGGGCTTGTGTCTGCCGTAACTAGGAAAATATTGTGTGCAATGGGACATAAATAACTAGGCCTTAAAATTTTCTTTACTAACCTATGTATATATACTTAAGACAAAAAACAACATTAATATTCCTCCTCTCACAGACGCAATGACAATCCGACATAAAGGAAATATTTATATAGCTACCCCTCTGTGATAAAACATTACCAGAAAGAGTAGGTACATCATTTTCTTTTACCACGGAACATACTAAAAAGAATAATAGACAGGAAACGCTGGCACCCTCGACAACAAAACTCTTTTACGTCACTAACATAAAGTAAATAATATTGTTATACTTTTGTTTTGTTAAATAAATAGTTGTGTTATGCAAGCTATGTTATGTCTGACGATTTATCCATTAAATGAGTACATCAATATATATTTAACATAGTAGGTACCTAGTAGTTTTCCAGCTTGTGTCAGCAGTGTCGAACGGGCCTAGAAATAGTTTTAACTTCAGAAAATAATAAGCAAAGAGCAATCCAAGAAATAGTCGTATTTATTATTTGTTCCACGACTAAGCAGCCAGTGCAGGCTATGTGCGCTTGTAACTGTAGTAGAGTTTATACAGTGTGGAAAGATAAGTCGGGCCCTGGAGGGAAACTACCTTAAATCCTTAAGCTGGCTCATTTTACTTAAAGGAGAGATTCCTTTATTTTTTAAAAGAAACAAAACTGCATTCGAAGATTTTCTAAAACTCGCTTGCCTCGCCCGGGACTCGAACCAACTAAAATAAAAATAAAAACACTCCCTATTTTATTATAACGATCTTTTTTATTTTTAACACCAAATATTTGTTAGAGAAATTTTATCCTGAATAATATTACTATCGATTAGTATAATAAAATAAGGAGTGTTTGTTTTTAGGGTTCCGTAGCCAAATGGCAAAAACCGGAACCCTTATAGATTCGTCATGTCTGTCTGTCTGTCTGTCTGTCTGTATGTTTGTCTGTCCGTCCGTATGTCACAGCCACTTTTCTCCGAAACTATAAGAACTATACTGTTGAAACGTGGTTAGTACATGTATTCTGTGAACCGCATTAAGATTTTCACACAAAAATAGAAAAAATAACAATAAATTTTTGGGGTTCCCCATACTTAGAACTGAAACTCAAATTTTTTTTTCTCAAACCCATACGTGTGGGGTATCTATGGATAGGTCTTAAAAAATGATATTGAGGTTTCTAATATCATTTTTTTCTAAACTGAATAGTTTGCGCTAGAGACACTTCCAAATTGGTAAAATGTGTTTCCCCCCCATCCTGTAACTTCTAAAATAAGAGAATGATAAAACTAAAAAAAATATATGATGTACATTACCATGTAAACTTCCACCGAAAATTGGTTTGAATGAGATCTAGTAAGTAAGTTTTTTTTTCATACGTCATAAATCGCCTAAATACGGAACCCTTCATGGGCGAGTCAGACTCGCAGTTGGCCGCTTTTTTAATTTTAGTTGGTTCGAGTCCCGGGCGAGGCAAGCGAGTTTTAGAAAATCTTTGAATGCAGTTTTGTTTCTTTTTAAAAATAAAGGAATGTCTCCTTTAAGTAAAATGAGCCAGCTTAAGGATTTAAGGTAATTTCCCCTCCAGGGCCCGACTTATCTTTCCACACTTTATACACGCATCGACGACCCTACAAGCTTAAAGGATTCGTACAAATTTACAAATTCTGTGAAAGTTAAAGTCGTTTGCCTTAACCAACTTACGACCTCAGCTTACCTATGGGTAAATTAATATAGTATGTAATGTAGTATTAGTGATGTAGTGTAATTTATGTAGTATTTTTGACTAGTAGGTTTATTTTATTTTATATAATTTTATACATATATTACATTTTTAAGTTTTTTAAGCAACTTGACGAAGCCTGTAGCTGGCCGCAAGTCTGTGTTGCGTTGCGGATATAAAATTATGGTCCCTGAATAAAACTATAGTAATGTATGTAAACTGTCCATGCAGTAGGTCTTACTGTAACTATGATAGATACTTTATGAGGCTGACATGTTTACTTAGAGTGTCCAAAGCCTCAATAAAACTCAGATTGAAAAAAAAAAACTATGATAGACAAGCAAGTAAATTAATACCCCGAAGTGAGACTATTGAAGTTATTACTGTGTCGCTTCAATGCAGCCTTGTTAGTGTTATTTTGCGTCCTTTTGTTAAAACCTGTATTTCGCTCGCACGCTGAATCGCTAGTTTTCGAATTAAATGTTCGATATGACAGACTTAGTTCATCATAGTATTTTTAAACTCGATGGGTAAGGTGACAAGTGTCATCTCCATATTTATAATTACATACTGGATCCGCCAAATCTCACATAATTGTATTAATATAAACAAGTCTGGCCGTCATGAGTCGAACAAGAAAGATACCCTCGCATGTTCCTATTACTAACAAATTAAATCTAAACCTTATGTTAAGACCATTAGGATCGATTTTTAGTCTTATTCTTGTGTTTTAATTATTAGTTTAAATCTAAATGCAACTGTTTCTTGTTAAACACTGTCATTAAGTGCTTGCTTATTGCGTAACTTGTAAATACTGTAAGTTACCTATTTATAAGTTGTCTTATAAGTGAAATTTCTGTAATTTCTTAGACAATAAAATTTCTTTAAACCGAATATGACACCTGTCAGCGTACCCATCGAGTTTGAAAAAAAAATACTATACCAGTCAACCTGTTTTGGGCAAGTTGCCAGCCTTGGGCTAGATCTCCTAAGTGCATAATACAAGCTAAAGTCCGTCAACCAAATCTTGTCAGTAGTAAAAGGCGGCAAATTTGAAAAATCGCGGGTTAGCAACACTGTGTTCGAATAATTCCAAAATGCGTGTCATCTGTGTTTTATCTGTGGAATGTGGATCGTGAAATTCGTGAACGACAGCCGTCACCTTATTTGTTTTCATTTGGTTTTCATTCTGAATCGTTTCTGTTTCAAGAGATATTTCTGCTGTCACCATTAAATACCAATACATTAAATGAGAATACGCAAAGCTAAGGGGCCTACAATGTACAATCATGCTCGTTGATGGTAAACATTACTAAAAATTGAGGTTATGACAAGTACATGGAAGAACTCTTTCGAACTTTTAAGATTATGTTCAGTTTTTTTGTTTTAGGGTTAAAAGGCATAAATAAAATTAAAACGTATGCCTAAATCTATCCAACAAGACCATAAATTGTGTCCTGGAAACCGTCCATAGGCCCACATGTCTAATATTTTCAGCAATCAGTTGTGACTATTTACAAAGATGCAATAGAATACTACAGAGTATTATGCTTGGTTGAAGTGACCCGGTAACATTGGTAACTTCATTATATTTTTTCAAATAATGACCTGAATTATAGTGTAAGCTAAAGTGACCCTTATCTTATTTACCTTTAAATTAAATAAACACCCAAATATCAGTTGTTTTATTTTCAATATGTAATCCTATTTTACAATCAGGGACCGGAAAACCCCTTTTAAAGATTAATCGTATCGATAAAGTAACCCTATTAAATGCTTACCCAGAGGTCATGGTTACCCTATCGTTTGGCTTACCCTATCGTTATGGAAACCATTTTCAATATGATTAATCATGTTAGATGTGGTTTCCAAATTAAATAGGGTGTAGATAAGGTAGTTAAGCCTATAATATTTACCGCTTACCCCTTAATAGGGTAACCCTTTTCCCGTCTCTTTTCTACGTAGGCAGCGATTCTACCTTTCTCGTTTTAAATTGAACAGGACAGAATAGGCGATGGAAGCGGAACAAATGGAGTAAATGGTTGCTGTTATGTAGGTATTTATTCTGGAGTAGTGATCAAAAATAGTCGGGTTTTGACCGATTTGTTTGTTCGATCGTATAATTGTGACGCTATATATGAAAAGGACCTTATTGTCGATGGCTTTGTTATTGTAAAGGAATCTAGTTACGATATAATAATATGCAAATTGCAAAGTTATATTTACTATTTTTTTACACGAAAAACAAACCTTACATCAAGTTTGAAAATTAATGCCGATAATGACGCTGCATAGAAATATTTTCCATTTGTTGGAGCGATGACCTCACTGGAGCGGGGATAAATGCGAACACACTAATAAGGAATGTATTCCCATTTGTCCCCGCCGGGAACAGATGGGAATAGGCGCTGCATATAAAACGTTCCCATTTGTCTCTGCCTCACGTATGGCAGCAGTGTTGTAGGGCGGGAACAAATGGGAATACATAAATATTGGTTGTATTCCCATTTGTTCCCGCGGGGACCATTGGGGAAAAAACGCTGAAGAGAAATCTTTTTGATTTGTCCCTACCTCATTTAGGCGGGGATAAATAGGAACACACCAATATTTAGTGTTTTCCCATTTTTTCCCGCCGGGAACAGGCGCGGCATAATTATAAAATATTCCCATTGTCCCCGCCTCATGTATGGCATAGGTCACGTGGGTCGGCGACAAATGGGAATCCATACTAATCCATACTATTATAAATGCGAAAGTGTGTCTGTCTGTCTGTCTGTTACCTCTTCACGCTTAAACCGCTGCACCGATTTAGTTGAAATTTAGTATGAAGATAGTTTGAGTTCCGGGGAAGGACATAGGATACTTTTTATCTCGGAACTCACCCCTTAAGGGGGTGAAAAGGGGGTGGAAATTTGTATGGGCAATCAATAACCGCTGAACCGATTTAGTTGAAATTTGGTACCTATGGAGATAGTTTGAGTTCCGGGGATGGACATAGGATACTTTTTATCTCAGAACTCACCCCTTAAGAGGGTGAAAAGGGGGGTGGAAATTTGTATGGGCAATCAATAACCGCTGAACCGATTTAGTTGAAATTTGGTATGGAGATAGTTTGAGTCCCTGGGAAGGACATAGGGTAGTTTTTATCCCAAAAATCTCCCCTTAAGGGGGTGAAAAGCGGGGTGGAAGTTTGTATGGGGAATCGTTAAAAAGCAGATTGGGTAAAAATAAGCTACCCAAATTTAGTAATTTGGGTACCCCCCCACGGTTTTGGGTGGAGTTAGTACTCCACGCAGACGAAGTCGCGGGCAAAAGCTAGTATTATAAATGCGAAAGTGTCTGTCTGTCTGTCTGTTACCTCTTCACGCTTAACCCGCTGAACCGATTTAGTTGAAATTTGGTATAGGGGTAGTTTAACTCCCGGGGAAGGACATAGGATACTTTTTACCTCAGAACTCACCCCTTAGGGGGATGAAAAGGGGGGTGAAAATTTGTATGGGCAATCAACAACCGCTGAACCGATTTAAATTAAATTTGGTATGGTGATAGTTTGAGTTGTGGGGAAGGATATAGAATAGTTTTTATCCCCGAAATAATCCCTTAAGGGTGTAAACAAGGGGTGGAAATTTGTATAGGGGTTCAATAATTTCTTGAAAAGGGACATGCCTTTTATCATGTAAAAAAAGTTCATAAGAGATAAATGATGTTTATGTATTTGTGACCAATTGTATTAGCCATACCTTTAAGGGTGAATAGGGATGTGATGGGGGTGGAAGTTTGTATGGAGAATAAATAAAAAGCAGATTGGATTTAAAGAGAGAAGGGAAGGGAAGTGGAAGTTGAACTTCTTCAACTTCTCTAACTTCTTCAACTTTCCCAACTTCTTCAACTTCAACTACTCCAACTTCTTTATCTTCCTAAACTTCTTCGACTTCTGCAGCTTCTTCTTCTTAGTCAACTTTAACTTCTTCCACTTTTAACTTCTCCAACTTCTTATCTTCCTAACCTTCTTCAACTTCTCCAACTTCTTCATCTTACTTTCAACTTCGCCAGCGTATTTAACTTCTTTAACTTCGTTAACTTCTTCAACTTACAACTTCTTCATCTTCCTAAACTTCTTCAACTTTTACTTCTTCAATGTATCCAACTTCTTCAACTTCAAATTCTCTAACTTTTTCTACTTCTTCAAATTCGCCTTCTCCAACTTCTTCAACTTCAACTTCTTCAACTTCAACTTCTCCTACTTCTTCAATTTTAACTTCTCTAACCTTTTCAACTACAACTTTTCCAACTTCTCTAACTTCAACCTCTCCTACTTCTTCAACTTCAACTTCTCCAATTTCTTCAACTGCTCCAACTCGAAATCCTTCAACTTTTTCAACTTCTCCAACTTCTTCAAGTTTTCCAACTTCAACTTCTCCAACTTTTTCAACTTCTTAAATTTCTCCAATTTCTTCAAATTCTCCAACTTTTTCAAGTTCTTTAACTCCGACTTCTCCAACTTCTTCAACTTCAACTTCTCCAACTTCTTCAACTTAAACTTCTCCAACCGTTTTAACTACAACTTCCTCAACTTTAACTTCTCTAACTTCAACCTCTCCTACTTCTTCAACTTCAACTTCTTCAACTTCAACTTCTCCAACCTTATCAACTTCTTCATCTTCAACTTCTCCAACTTCTTCAAATTCAACTTCTCCAACTTCTTTAAATTCAACTTCTCCAACCTTTTCAACTTCTTCAACTTCAACTTCTCCAGCTTCAACTTTCCAACTTTTTCAACTTCTTCAACTTCAACTTCTCGAACCTCCAAGTTGGAGTGGAAGTAGCTTTGCTACAGGTAGCTAAAAGTACATCCGTTCCACACCAATTTTGGTGGCTAGCCATAAGCCGCGCGTGGCGCTGTCGCCACCTAGCGGCCTTATCTGTCCTGATCGTAACAGACGCGTTTTGTTAGAGAGTGAGTCTTCTGTACCTAGTACTATTATTTCTGTGGTTAAGATACAAAATTAATAAATAAAAGAAAATAATATCTTAAATTAAAAAGTGCTCAAAAGACCTTCGTTATAAATAAAGACTGTTCGCATTTTTGACTAATTAGTCATCCCTTTTGGGGGTGAAAAGAAGGGTGTAATAAAAAGCAGATTTGTTTTAAAATTATGGTACCCAAATTACTAATTCCACGCAGACGAAGTCGCAGACAATAGCTAGTACACCTATAATGCACCTATTAGTACCTATAATGAGTATATTACTATTTGTCCCCGCGGGGAACATATGGAAAAAGACGCTGCATAGAAATCTTTTCCATTTGTCCCCACCTAATTGGGGAGAGACAAATGGGAACACACCAATACCATGTGTATTACCATTTTTTCCCGCCGGGAACAGATGGCAACAGGTGCTGCGGCCTGCATATAAATCATTTCCTCCATTGACGTATAATATCTAAGGACGGGCTAATGGGGCACTAAAAATCGTACTAGTTCAGCGGTGCTACCCACGAATTCCAGCCAATCGTGCAGTCTAACGCGACTAGTTGCGACCAATAGCGCGCGTAATGCGAACTCGTTAACCAATCGCGCGCGTGATGCGAACTCATCAACCAATCGCTTTGTAGCGATTGCACACCGCTGTACTGGCGTAATGCCTCATTTTTATTGCCCGTAAAGCCAGTCCCTAGATATCTATGTCAATGATTTCCTCATTTGTCCACGCCTCATGTATGGCGTCGTAGGTCACGTGGGTCGGGGACAAATAGGAATACAGCAATAATACAATTAATACACCCATTATTACCAATAATAGGTGTATTCCTATTTGTGCACGCAGGTAACCTAATATCAGTGTTGGGCATTCAAGAATAAAATCATTATTTGAATAAGAATTCGTACGAATAAAATCATCTCGATTTTATTCCCGTCAAAAATATTCAAATAATTTTGATCGGGAATAATTCGTATGAGAAAAAATTTAATGAGAATAACTTATTCTTAATCAAATAAATATAATCATGATTTTAATTCGAAATAATATTCCACGAATAAAAATGAAGTCTGGGTACCGTATAGGTACTAATTACGTATAGTTAGGTAGATGTAATATAGTATGTAGTTAGTCTCTTGTCTAATTTATAGGTCCAATCAAAAAAATTACACAGGTATGTCATATTCATCCAGAAGAGTACACTAATTTACATTAACAAGTGGCATATTATATTGTAAATAACAAATATATGCACTATCTAATTATCTGCATTTTGATATGATTTTATTTTAGTAAACTTAGAAGACATAGATAGGGAACAAAGAGAATATAAGCACTACGATAGGGAGTTGTTTTTGATATCTTCAAATTTGTTCATCATTTTGATTAACATTGTTTTAACATCGCTTTTAAATTGTCCGTCCGTTTCAAATTTTTTTCAATAAACCGCGAGTGACAATTTGAATTGACGTACGCAGGGCGCGCTCAGCGGAAAAAAAAATTCTTTTGGTTCGACGTACATTGCTGCTTTTCTTAGCGCAATACTGCTCTTTGAGTGTTGCCCTACTTTAGTTTGCTTTACATTGCTACTGACAAGATTTGGTTGACGGACTATAGGTACTTGTGAAACAAAACACTCGTAGTCGCAGATTCCCCAAGAAAACTGTAAACAATCGTTACATTAAATCCAAATAAATTATTTTAAATATAAATAAACTACGGCAAAGCAATTTTGAGTGGTTTCAAACAGACAAACTATCAATTTAAATAAACTCTAAGTGCATTGGCTCGTACTGGTGCCAATGAAACGAATAAACGAAGCAAATAAATACAGCTACGAATTCATATTAAAATAAATGTTTCTAGTTACGGTCAGTATACTTTACACCGTTGATAAAAAAACTCTGATTAGTTTTTTCTTATACTACAAACGAGAGAAGGGGAGGAGAACCCAAAAAGCTGGTACCCCGCCTAAAGCGGTTAGGCTGTTTTTATTGCGAAATTAAGTACGAATTTCAAAGTATGCTGTCACGTGGCTTTCCCTAGCCCGGCTGTTGGCTTTACCCAAAGGAAAACCGCAGACAATACAATTACTAAAACTTACCAAATCTAAAACATCAAATAGGTGCTAACTATTTTCATCAACTATTCAGGGGTTCCATAGGATAGTACAATATTAGTCTTTGTGACACATCATTTATTACTACCTTAAACTTGGGAAAATTGTAATATATAGTGGTGAAATAGGTATATCAAATTAAACTAGTTTATCGGATAAAAAAACACTTTAAATGTAAGGCCTGAGTGGACGCTCGAAGCGGAGCGTACGGCGGGGCGTGCAGCGTGGCGTCGAGCTCCCAAATGATTTGAGCAGCGTGCACTAAGGCCGCTCCTATACGCTTGCATTTGTTTAACATGCACGCCGCACGCCCCGCCCCGCTGCACGCCCAACTCGAGCGTCCACTCAGGCCTTACACTAAGAGTAAGATAAATAAAAAATAAACAGCAAATGAATATACGTCAACGCGAGTAGCATTGTGCTATAGTACCTACGTATAGTCTGATTTGCATTCACGTCGTCGCTTGTTTTAAACGCGAGCGCTATTGAAAATCTTCATCCCTTAACATTTTGTTTTAAATTATGTACATACATTCATGAAATCATTGGTAACGCTATTTTCCTGCTTGCATTAAGAAATGAATTAGGTATTTTATTAATTCTGCCCATGACTTTGTCTTCGTGGGATAATGGTGATTGATTCATAACTGTCATAATTATGTCCCTTCCTCGGGCTTCAAACTATCTTTACCAATTATCACCTAAATCGGTTTAGCAGAAAGCGAAAATAGATAACCGACAGACAGACATACATACTGACGGCGCGATTCAGGAAATGAATTAGACATTAACTAGATACGATATAGTAAAGATATGTGACGTTCCACGGCAAAAGGTACCTTATGGCGGCTGGCGCTATCGCCGCAATAATATTGGAGCGGCGATAATAATAGCGTAAGCGCCAACCGCCATAAAGGTACCTTTTCTCGTGGAACGTCACAATTATCTTTACTATTTCATATATAGTGATAATCTCTAATTAATTTCCCGAATCGCGGCGCCAGCCGCCATAAGGTACCTTTTGCCGTGGAACGTCACATATTTTTACTATATCGTATCTAGTTAATCTCTAATTCATTTCCCGAATCGGGCCGTGAGTTTAATTAGAAATAAATTCCTTATACATTATTTTATTAAGATGACTACCAACCAATTTAATCAAAACCCAGTGGAAAAAAAACCTATTTTCTAATGTATCTGGATTCCCTATCGAGCATGGGATGTAATGCTCTTATAGGATTACCTGTTGGCTTTCAATATCGGAAATGCAAAGCTTTTGTAGTGGTGAATAGTGATTCTGGTTTGTATCAAGTCTAGGTATTAATACAATTTCTTTTGATGCAGACATTTAATGCAGGCGTTTGGTTAAATATGTTAAATAAACTTCTGTGTTCTGGAAACTTTCTATAGTATATTCTAAATTAAATAAGAGATACCATATCAAATTATGACAACACAAAAGTTTCTATGTACCTACTCGTAGTGTGTGAAGTAATAAAAAGCGGCCAAGTGCGAGTCGGACTCGCCCATGAAGGGTTCCGTATTTAGGCGATTTATGACGTATTAAAAAAAACTACTTACTAGATCTCGTTCAAACCAATTTTTGGTGGAAGTTTGCATGGTAATGTACATCATATATTTTTTTTAGTTTTATCATTCTCTTATTTTAGAAGTTACGGGGGGGGGGGGGAGGACACATTTTACCACTTTGGAAGCGTCTCTCGCGCAAACTATTCAGTTTAGAAAAAAATGATATTAGAAACCTCAATATCATTTTTGAAGACCTATCCATAGATACCCCACACGTATGGGTTTGATGAAAATTTTTTTTTCGAGTTTCAGTTGTAAGTATGGGGTACCCCCAAAATTTATTGTTTTTTTCTATTTTTGTATGAGAATCTTAATGCGGTTCACAGAATACATCTACTTACCAAGTTTCAACAGTATAGTTCTTATAGTTTCGGAAAAAAGTGGCTGTGACATACGGACGGACAGACAGACGGACAGAGGGACAGACGGACAGACAGACAGACAGACATGACGAATCCATAAGGGTTCCGTTTTTTGCCATTTGGCTACGGAACCCTAAAATGGGTGCTCATGGGGAGAATACGCACTGTGGCGGGCTCGCAATGAAACATGGCTTACAAAATAAATAAGTCTTTATTTACTTGAAACCTAATACAGTAAGTATTACAGCCTTATACAAAAAAACTAGTAAGGTCGATTTTTAGGTCATATACTCGTAAATGTTGCTGCGCCTGCGATTTTGTTTGTGTAGAACGATAAAAACTATCCCATGTCTTTTCCATGTTTCAAATTATCTCCTTACCAAATTTCATCTAAATTGGTTTATGCATGAAGAGGTAACAGCCACCAACTGCCGTATTCGAACTTCAAGATACTCACAAGAGACGACACGTACTAGATCCATTCTAGATACGTTATAGTTTAGATTTCAACTAGTTCTATTTTGCAGCGCAATTCGGGCAACCAATGTCACTTTTACGATAGATCGTGTTAGATATCTATTAGATGTGAGTTAGATCTCTTAGTAATATTTTGTGGAAATCGTTCAAGAGTATCTCCAGAATCGCGGAAATGTCAAATTTGACAGATTAGATCTTAAACATATCGTTATCGTATCTTGGCGATGTCTAAAAGATATCTAATAAATAGATGTCTATTACAAAATCCGAATCGAGCCCATAGACTCATATTCGCATCATAATAATATTATTAGGAGTAGTAAGGATTATTTTCATTCAGTAATACTAGTAATCTGTAAAATGACTTTCGTTTCTAAAAGCAACAATCTCCATTTCCCTATATAGGCCATCGATTCACATCTCATCCTTAATCAGTCTGAGAGAGAATCTAATTAAACCCGCGCGGGTTACGCGAGAACGCTTTTATGATGGAGCCGGTTTAAAAAGACTTTGCGGAGAATACTAAACAGCTTAAAGTTAGTACATGTCGGTTAAACAATAGGGTATTCTCATACTAGTCAAATCAGTTTCTTTTTTTGAACTGTCAAAACGATTTGCTAATATGGAATTTATATGAAACATTAGGTACATTACGGTCAACTCGCCTACTTTTTATATTTCTATCCGATTTATTAAATAGAACTTGTGTTTAAAAATAACTGCAATTTATGTTTTTGTAATAATTATCTGGAGTTTTTGTATAAATTATTTTAAATACAGTATAATACCCAATTGGGTGTACTGGAAGAATCAAAGTAAGTACATAATTAGAAAACTAAGTCATCAAAGTTTATGTGACTGCTTCATAATGAAAAGCATTAAAAAAAATAAAAAAAATAAAAAAATCATTTATTAATCATACATTTAAAATACCTACGAGTGTAGGTTTATGAAACGAACGAAATCAGTACTGCTTAAAATATTAAACAGTTTTCTACTGACAATGGACTGGACAAGGAAAAAATGGCACGTCTGTAAACTAATAACGGTAAGATTAATAGTACAACTAACTGAGCACTATGCACCGGCAGGAACAGTGAAAAATGACTCCGTACTTCCATTATGGTAAAAGCAATGTTAGCTTTAGTGACTTGACTTTCTCCGTCTCATTTTTCTAAGTCTAAGGAAATAAGTTTAAAATTAAATAGAAGTTAAAATTGGTGTAATATATTTATAAGTGTATCTTGGAACCTACTGATCCATGATTAGTCTCCATTTAGTCTAGCTGACTAAGTAGTGTTTTGAAATACGCGGCGATGCGATGCGACGAAACGATTGGTTTATGCTGCAGTGTCATCTACAGCACGATGATAGAAATGTACTTTATCCGAGCACCAAAACTTAAAAAAAAAAATAGTATAAGTAAATATAATAATGATTCATGGGTCAGTAACTGTGGCGTAAAGCCAGTGGACTGTAGTTTTTTAAGTTAGTTCATTCGACACTATACTGCTTTATCTGATGGTAGAAGGGCTTACCGGTATTTGTGGTCTGCAGGTGGCAGAGGCCTCTGCGGGTGGATGGATTGCTCGCTGGTGGCTTCCTCGTTATTTTAAGGCACTGCACACTGTTTTCTGGTATATTTCGCGAATTCAGATATTCTTTCTGTTGCGATGTTTTGATGACACTGACACCGTTAGTTATTACTTTTTAGACCATTGCGAATGTGTCGCCGGCCAGTAGCCTCGCTACCTCAAATAAATCAGTATAGCAGTAGGTTGAATACTAAACACCCCCCACCGAAAGCACTATGTGGCTTTCTCATAATATGAAAAAGAGAGAACAGAACTTGCGCATGTATAGGCGCGAAAATAAAATAAAATATATGCAATTAATGCGATAAAAGAAGGGGATTTAGTGAGTATAAGGCAGAGGACACAGTTTATTAACAGGTCTCAAAAAGGAATTGTTAGCTCTTGTGCGCAGAGTAACCTTGCGCACAATGCCGTCTAAACCGGGATGTTTTTGTTGGACAATTGCAAGTGGCCAACTGCAAGGAGAAACTCGGTCGTCCTTGACTAACACTAAGTCCCCTACATTAATATTGGGAGGCGAGGTGAACCATTTTGACCTTTGCTGTAAGGTATGTAAATAATCTTGGCTCCATTTCTTCCAAAACAGTTGAGAGCAATTTTGCAAATATTGCCAACGTGATAGATGATTTACAGGTACAGACTGCAAATCATACTCTGGTACAGCTGTCAGACTCTTGCCTATCAAGAAGTGTCCAGAAGTTAGGACATTAAACTCATGAGGATTATCACTAGCTGGCAGAGCGCATAATGTCCGTGAATTCATTATGGCTTCAATTTTACAGAAAATTGTTGTCAGCTCCTCAAAAGTCAAGGCTTTGTCACCGACAGCACGCACAAGATGGTATTTCGCAATACGAACGCAACTCTCCCATAAACCACCCATGTGAGGGGCGCTAGGAGGATTGAACTGCCAGTTAATCAAGCGCTGAGCGCAGCCGTTAAAAATATCCTGTTGAGTGCTCTTGTCAGACATGAATTTCTGAACATCAGCAAGATGTTTACTGGCTGCTGTGAAATTCGTCCCGCAATCGGAATAAAAGCATGCCGAAAGACCGCGACGGGATACGAATTTGTCTAGAGTAGCCAAAAAGCAATCGGCAGATAGAGAGGAGAGCGTTTCCAAATGCACGGCTTTAGTTGAAAAGCAAACGAAGACCGCTAAATAAGCCTTCTCTATCTTGGCATTGCGCCGTAAGCTTTCCTTTATATAAAAGGGTCCGGCCAGGTCCACACCTACATGCTCAAACACCTTATTAGGTAACAGACGAGTTGATGGAAGGTCACCCATTTTAGGCTGCAGCAGAGTGGGTCTACATTTGTAGCAGCTCTTGCACTTTGAATGAATGGAACGAATTAGGCTACGAGCCGACAAGATCCAATATCTCTGCTTGAGAATATTCTGCAAGGTCTGCGGACCTGTGTGTAAATATTTCTTATGAAAATATTCAACCAAGAGCTTTGTAAACCTACTTTGCTTCGGCAACAATATAGGATGCTTCGCATTGTAAGGCAAGTCAGAGTGCGGGATACGACCCCCCACCCTGAGGAAGCCTCGATCGTCAAGAAAGGGTGCAAGCTTCCTTAACGAAGGGATGTACGTTACGCCCTTTTTCAAAGTTTCAATTTGCTCTTTGAAATAAGCTGCTTGTACTAATTTGATCAAGCAATCATGGGCTTGATTCAAGTCTTTTGTCGTTAAAACTTGGTCGCAAATCGAAACGTCACCACGGAATCGTCGCAGTAAACGTAAGATCCAGGCGATGCTTCTTTGCATTCTAGAATAAGAAGAGAACTGGTTGCAAACACGATCAACGAATTCCAGTTTACCTTCTTCTCCCGTTTGTTGAGATAGTAAATTAAATGTATTTGTATTTAATTTCATCTCTGGGATTTGTGTTTCACATTTGTTTATGAAAGTGGAAACAGGCCAATTCTCACAATCGTCATACATCCAGGCAGGCCCTTCAAACCACTGAGTGTTACCAGCCATGAACTGCGACGGAGAAACACCTCGCGAGGCGACGTCTGCCATGTTGTTTTCGCTGTTCACATGACGCCACGCATGAGGAGGTATTGACTCTGTTATTTGTGTAACACGGTTACACACAAATGTTTTTAATTTATAAGCGTCAGTTTGTAGCCACGCCAAGACAATAGACGAATCTGTCAAAGCTGTGATTTTTGTCACATTAACCCGAATTAAGCATTCACACGCGTACTTCATTAGTTTTGCAAGAAGTGCTGCGGCCATAAGTTCCATTTTCGGGATAGTCTGAACTTTGACAGGTGCTACCTTTGACCTTGCCATCAACAATCTGCACTTAACGTTAGACTGATGTCGTGAGATGACGTAGATGCAGGCGGCGTACCCACGAGAAGACGCGTCGCTAAATCCAACAAGTTCGCATTCAGTTACATTTGGAAGCAAGATATGCCGTTGAATCTGCAACGCGGATAGTCGGGGTAGTTCGTCAATGAACGTCAACCACTGCTCGCATACGTCTTGAGGAAGTGGATCATCCCAACCGAGACCCACCTTCCAAAGGTCCTGAAGAATGCACTTTGCAACAAATGTGCATGGAGCAATGTATCCAACAGGATCATAAATTGACGCAAGAGTCTTCAGTACAGATCGCTTAGTATTGACGGTATCTTGTTTGTTCAATGAGAAGCTGAACGCGTCAAACACCGGAGACCATTTCAAGCCTAAAAGCTTAATTGAAACGTCATCCCTGTCCTTTTGAAAAGTGACAGTAGTTTCACGATGTTCGGCCGGGACGCGCTCAAACAACTGTTCAGAGTTGCTCGACCACTTCTTAAGCACAAGTCCTCCGCACTGTAGCATATTAATCAACTCGTCCTGTAATGCACATGCCTGAGAGAAGGTGGCGCATGACCACAGAATATCATCCATATAGATGCCTTGACGTACAACTTCAGCAGCAGAAGGGAAACGTTCGCCTTCATCACTGGCTAATTGTAGTAAAGTGCGTATGGCCAGAAATGGACTCGAACTCACGCCATATGTCGTTACTGTCGTTGTATAATCTTCCGCTAACGACGTACCCAAAAATGGTTTCAATAACCTTTGGAATGTTCGGCTTGACAGTAGTAGGCTTGTCCATAATAAATTCGGACACGACGCCATTGTCCAGTAGAATATCCACCGATGACTTCTCGAAAAACAACGGGTCAGCCAATTCAAAATTCTTGTATTCTTCCACAACTTCTGGCGGAAACGAAACATTTGGCATTTCAGATGACACTTTCTCCACGACGACCATCTCCACCTGGAAACTCGGAACGTCCAATTTACACGGCTTCAAGTCGCACGTCACCATGCCAAAGTTTTTGACAAGTTCACCTCCAAGTCCTGATACTGTGTAAGGACATTTGTTGCGAGGTAAGCCCAAACGTTGAGCACAATTCAAAGTAATAAATGAGCTTTGCGCTCCAGAATCAAGAACAGCACGGCAGTTCTGATGTTGTCCGGTGATGTCAACCACTAGAGTCCTCGTAGTCCCCAACACTACACCGTAAGAACCTGAATTTTCACTCACGGAGTGAAGATTCTCAGTTCCAGTTGGAGCGGGCGTCACACTCACGGAGCGCGGCGGCGAAGGCCCCGCTGCATGCACGGCAGCGCGGGGCGTCTGCAGGGTCGGCACGGCCGGAGCCTGCAGAACACTTGCATCCCGATGTAGCAAATAATGATGAGGCTGAGAGCAAACTCCACAAGTCATATTGCTCTTACAACTTGACGCTTCGTGACCACTTTTCAAGCAGTTGCTGCATATCTTCAAGGCGTTGACACGGTCAATCCTATCTTGAATCAACAGTTTACGAAACTGTTCGCAACGATAAATCAGATGATTTGAGTTGCAATGCACGCAAGTCAGTTTGTTTCGGTACGAATTATTTTGAGTATCATTATTACGCGAAACAGTTAATCCAACCTTTTGCGAAGACGAGGTCGCGTTCGAATATTTGAAACTGGCAGGTTTATGACTCGGTTGTGTGAAGTTGACAGGTGACTTCACTTTGACTTGTTGATGGTTTATAGTCCGGGAGCTAGTACTAGGAAAAGTATGTTCCAACACTTTTATTTGTTTGTTCACAAAATTTATTAATTCCGCGAAAGTCGGTAATTCATTTTGATCGCGGCTTTCTTCAAACAATTTCCGAGAATGACTGTCTAGCCCGCGAAGTGCCAGATGGCAGAATAGATAGTCGTCCAAGTTCTCAATCTGCAAGGCGTGAATAGCTTTCAAGGAATGGTCAAAAGTCTCCACGAATGAGGTTAAATTCGCTGCACTGTCTTTTGTCAAAGGTGAAAAATTCAGCATTTTATCCAGATACCTGCCGGTCAACGCTCTGACATCTTGGTACTTATCAAGTAAGCTTTTCCAAACTACAGGATAGTTGTAAGACGTGATCGGAAGACTCTTGACAATATTCAGTGCTGGGCCTTTGACACAAGACAGCAGATAATGAAATTTATCTATGTTCTCGAACTTGCGACTGTGAACCAAAGACACAAATGTATCATGAAATGTGGCCCAATTCTCCACCTGACCATCAAATTCAAACAAAGTCAGCTTCGGTAAATGTGGCCTAGCGAAACAATCATCCTTGGTTTCAGTGAAATTATTTTTGGTTGGCTCCTGGACTATACGGCTGCAGTTCAAAGCTACCTTTTTACAAGCAAAATATAAATCGTCGAAACTTTCTAACGAGCTTGTTGAAGGTTCAGCTTTGGGGTTTGCCTGCATCTCCAGCATGATAATCTCCATGACAATTTTTTCGAAGTCGCAACGTGCGTCATCGAGTTCCGAAAACTGTACCATGTAATCTTGCACCGAGTCTAGACTATCCAATTTAACAGTTTTGGATACATCATAAGCCTTTTGTAATTTGTTAAACAAATATTCTTTTTTGAGTGTCAACGTATTTATTTGCAATAACAATTGCACCTCGCCTTCCGCCATTGTTTGTCACGGACAAAAATGTATAACGAATTGGATATTTTATTGAAATAAATATCAGTAAAATCGTAGAAATAAATAGGAAACAGCGAGATAATATGCGGATACGATCCGCAAGGGAAACGCAACGGTTAGCCTATAGAAGTAAGAATAGAAGATAGGATTTTGGGGAAAAAATAAATCTGGGAGGGTTCGAAATTTGGGAAATTTAAGAATCGGCTCGGAGGCCAGAAAATGTGGCGTAAAGCCAGTGGACTGTAGTTTTTTAAGTTAGTTCATTCGACACTATACTGCTTTATCTGATGGTAGAAGGGCTTACCGGTATTTGTGGTCTGCAGGTGGCAGAGGCCTCTGCGGGTGGATGGATTGCTCGCTGGTGGCTTCCTCGTTATTTTAAGGCACTGCACACTGTTTTCTGGTATATTTCGCGAATTCAGATATTCTTTCTGTTGCGATGTTTTGATGACACTGACACCGTTAGTTATTACTTTTTAGACCATTGCGAATGTGTCGCCGGCCAGTAGCCTCGCTACCTCAAATAAATCAGTATAGCAGTAGGTTGAATACTAAACAGTAACAATTATTTTTGCGTCTTATTAAAATTAATACATATTATATTACTTTTGTTTCATTATGCCCTCTTAGTCAATTCAAGCTTAAATCTTTCTCCATAACTATCGCTATCGGGGGTCGAAAATGCCTGAATGGCTTTGAGATTGCTCTGAATGATAGGTTATATCTGCAATTATGTTACATTTTTTTAAATACGTAAAGTACGTTATGTCTACCACAAGTTATATTTTAATCAATGAATTGATGATTTTCTGAACGATGCTTGAATGAAGTTTGATCCATTTTCTGTATCTTTCTTTTTACAAAAGCCGTGAAAGGAGCAGAGCGATTGTAATCCAAGTATTTCGAATTTGTATTAATTGTGTGCCCCGCTCTTTGAAATGTCATTTTGAATAAATGCCACTTCAAAGTGAATGACATTAAGTCGTTTTGTATCACGAAGTGAGCAAAATAGAATTTTATTCATGGTTATTAGCTCACTTTTACTCAAGCTGCTGAGGTTGAAAAACAATTACACTCATTTACAATACTGAAAATCGAATGAGATCGTTTTAAGATTTTCAATGGAACCTTAAAATCTCAGTCCTGATAGCTCATCTCTAAGATCTCGACGAGGCACGCTAATGTCTCATTGTGCGAGGCGAGACAGCATTCAAGTGGCTTTTCACATCAAAGGCGGTTTTCTCTTTGAGCCACCGTACATCTAGGAAGAGTGATATTCGCCGTTGAACTCTTGAGGAGCCAGGGCCGACAGCGACACAATGGTGCTTTGTTTTTCTAGGTTTTAAAACAACCGATAACTGCTGCTGTGACCCAATTCTCTGAGAGCTGAAAATGTGATCGGATCAGATTTATTGAACCAGCTATTCTTCCGTACCCATTTATATAGGTATTTCACAGAATTTTATACTCTGTATATTGTTTAAAATTGTTCATATAATCTAAACCATACGCTTCTGAAAGTTTCTGTTTCGTTTCATGAGATGTCCTTTAAAACAAAAACATACTCGCAATTTGGTCATCATTCATAATTTCAATCGACATGCTCTCGTGACAGGCTTATCCCAGTCCATAACTTGTGTCACATATAAAGGGTATAGCCGGGTAAGCATGGCCAAACTGCCCTTAGCGAAAAAAACAATTTCCTTTTACTGGATTATTAACCTATGTATATGTAGTGCTTTCACCAAATATTAAGCCTGAAATGCTTCAGATTTAAAAAAAAAATGCAAAAAAAGTAAAATCATTTTTATTTTATTACAGCCAAAGTAATAATCCGATTTCTTTGTAATTTGGGTATGTTGTATATACAATTAAGGTCGCTTTCTGAAAAAAATAATATTGAATTATCTCTTAAAATAATAGTAAAAAATTGAGATTAAAATTTTCAGAAAAATAAAAAAATACGTGCGAGATAGCGACAGTTACCAAATTTACATATTTTATGTAGAATTTAATAATGTTTAACATATATTTTTTTCAAAAATTAAAATCGGGATTAACAGTGTGAAAAACTCGAATTTGTAACATCCCATAATACTCTCTCTTCATACAAGCAAAGCTAAGTAGTCGTAAACGAATGAAGTATATTGTGAACTCAGTCTTTACGAATTTGAATTTAGAATGTGACGTATTTTATTCATCAAAGGAACAGACATTTTTCAATCGTTAACGCTCTGTATAAAATTCGTGCGTATTTCCTGTTCCCGCGCTTTTTTTAGGGTTCCGTAGCCAAATGGCAAAAAACGGAACCCTTATAGATTCGTCATGTCTGTCTGTCTGTCCGTCTGTCCGTCTGTCTGTCCGTCCGTGTGTCACAGCCACTTTTCTCCGAAACTATAAGAACTATACTGTTGAAACTTGGTAAGTAGATGTATTCTGTGAACCGCATTAAGATTTTCATACAAAAATAGAAAAAAAAACAATAAATTTTTGGGGTTCCCCATACTTCGAACTGAAACTCAAAAATTTTTTTTTCATCAAACCCATACGTGTGGGGTATCTATGGATAGGTCTTCAAAAATGATATTGAGGTTTCTAATATCATTTTTTTCTAAACTGAATAGTTTGCGCGAGAGACACTTCCAAAGTGGTAAAATGTGTGCCCCCCCCCCCTGGTACTTCTAAAATAAGAGAATGATAATACTAAAAAAAATATATGATGTACATTACCATGTAAACTTCCACCGAAAATTGGTTTGAACGAGATCTAGTAAGTAGTTTTTTTTATACGTCATAAATCGCCTAAATACGGAACCCTTCATGGGCGAGTCCGACTCGCACTTGGCCGCTTTTTAAATCTCTGAATGCCGTTCGCCCTAGCCGCATACAGCCACGGAGTTTAAGGTCCGCGCTCAGCGAAATAAGTCGCGTTCTAAATTCAAATTGCGTTGGGAATATAACTTTCTAGTATAACGTACAAGTTATTTTGTATGAAGAGAAGGTATTATGGGATGTTACAAATTCGAGTTTTTAACACTGTTAATCCCGATTTTAATTTTTGAAAAAAATATGTGTTAAACATTATTAAATTCTACATGAAATATGTAAATTTGATAACTGTCACTATCTCGCATGTATTTTTTTTATTTTTCTGAAAATTTTCATCTAAATTTTTTATTATTATTTTAAGAGATAATTCAATATTATTTTTTTCAGAAAGCGACCTTAATTGTATATACAACATACCCAAATTACAAAGAAATCGGATTAGTACTTTGGCTATAATAAAATAAAAATAATTTTTCTTTTTTTGCATTTTTTTTTTAAATCTGAAGCATTTGAGGCTTAATATTTGGTGAAATCACTACATATACATAGGTTAATAATCCAGTAAAAGGAAATTGTTTTTTTCGCTAAGGGCAGTTTGGCCATGCTTACCCGGCTATACCCTTTATAAAGCTATACGAGTTTTTGCTCGATGTTTTGATATTTTTGCAAGTTAAAAATATATTTATACCTACAAAAAAACAACTCTTACTTAGAATTTAATGTTACACTGAAACCTAAAAAGAACCTTTCGATGGATAAGAAGAATCTAAAAATAAAATCAAACAAGTGCTGCTTTAGAAAGTGAATTAGAACTGATTGTGTTAATTTCTCATCACCTAATTAATTCTATTGTAAACTCCTGCATTAAAGAAATATATCCAACCAAGTAGGTAAGTAAATGAAAATCAAACATATTTAAATTATTCATTATGAATATACAAATTCCGATAGTCTCTTTTCTCATAATTAATATGAGTAATCATAGATACGGATTTCAATAGTCCGTATTTAGAGAAATCACATTACTCGCCAATACTTACTAAAAACATTCGCTGCTGTATGAATCAGAAACGTACGAAGTTGATTGAGGTAAATATTATTAGCATAATTTAAAAAACATGGAAACAAGGGCTGACTGAGTTCGTTGTAAACATAGACTAGGAATCCTCTAGACGGAGTTTAGAGCAATTATTTCATGAAACCGATGCTGCCAAAAATACGGGGGTGCGGGGGACGAGGTGAGCGGTCCGTTCCAAGACACGGACCAATAACGGCACGGGATTCTGACACTTTGACTCGAAGATGGAGTAAAACTACCGTATATAGTGGCAGAGGGGGTAGCGTTACTATGCTCAGTCTAGAGGATGTCTTGTTTGTGGTTGTAAATCTATTTTGGTTTTGTTTGTGTGCGTTGCGGCTTTAGATGTGAGCATAAGTGCATTGGAAGGGTGTGTAAAAATGGTTTATCTATTAAACTGCTGTAACTTCGACCCACTTCCTTCTTTTTAACCGACTTCAATTCGAAAGGAAGCGGTTCTGTATTCCGTTGTAGTTTTTTTTTATAATTGAGAACCGGAGGGTCGGAGCTTGGGAGTTGAGGTTCCGGAGGTTCAGAGTTGAGGGGTCGGGGGTTAGGAGTCAAGGGGTCTGGGGCTGTGGAGTCGGGGAATGGTGGTTGTCAAAAGTTGACTTTTGTACAATTCAGGTAGGTAGGACCAGCACAAATTTCAACTGATATGTCGGGAGCACTATTTTTCTTAGATTTTACATCCTATCACAACAATAACTTTTTACTGGAAACTTTTGACGACAGCGCCATCTAACTCTGAGATAACGTCCCTGATTGCGTTTTTTAACATCTTTATATCCGCGTGTTTCTATGGTTGCCGGTAAAGGAAAACTTCTATGTTAGACTTTTATAAGGAATGTTGTTAGCGGATTGGTCGTTTCCGGGTTTTGTTTATTTTACGTTTTTATTAAGGCAGTGAGGGGTGAAAACGTGAAAAGAGCTTCTAAGAAACTCGAGATGCTTTTTAAGTAATCTCATCAAAGATTGTGTTACCTAATAAAGAATTACTGGTAATAAAAAGAGGGGAAGTTTACACCAAACATTCATTCCGTGACTTCATCCGTAGAAATCGTTAAAAAAACATATAACTTGGTTACTAATTTGCACAAAAAAGATAATTAATGATTAGCTGGTTAAAAAGATGCACAACAAGAACAAGAAAAAACCAGAAGAATATTTTAACACTTATTTTTATTTCCGTTAATTTCAAGGGTTCTTTCCAGAAAAAAATATTTTTCTCAAAAAACAACGGCATATTTTTTACTCCGTTTTGGAGATAATCAATTGGTTGGAGTTATTCCCAAGTAACTTTAATTAAAAATGTCATTAAGTCTTTCCTTTGGGGTGTTTTACTGGGAAATGTAATGTAATTTGTAAATACCTATTCAATTAGAAAATTTGGCCATAATACTACGAGGACTAGGTAGAAGAACTTAGGCTGCTCTTTAAATAAAACTTTAATATACATCTCCATCTGATTACCTAAATAATTTTAAACCATTTTTCCTCCAAAGTGCACAGAGAGCTTTCAGAGAGCAAACTTTAAAAAATTTAAAATAAGTAAGTACCTATATTTGTTTCAAGAAATTACTTAGAATTCCAAGAGAGTAGTACAGTAATTCTCATAGAAATACCGAAATGTAGCGGCTCGGCTCTTACTTTAACAGACCTTCGTTCAATGTTTTACAAAAATATAATTTTGCCACATTGGCCATCGCCAAAAATTTAAAAATTTCATCCATCATACGCTTTGTCAAACTATAAATAAACATTAAACTTGTAACGCAAACTTTCCAATAAGCAATTTTTAGTTCACATAGAGACTACTAGATGGCACTAGTAGTCTACGATACCAATGTTAACAATTACAATATTTTACCTTTCCTGTAGCTTTAAAATTCCGAAACTTTGTGTTTTGTATTGCCTAGATATTTATGAAAGTGTAATGAATGTGTACATCAAGATTAGTGACACCTAGTCAAACTCATATGTATACTGCAAACAAGTATTCATAGATGACGCTAGTAGCATCATATCTCGTTCCTGTAACCTGTAAAAATACAGACCTTCATGTAACGTATTACTAAAAATATATAGATTGTACCCAAATTGTGTAACGCCTAATAAACAGGCATGTTAGTACGACCTAATGCTGGGGCCACACTAAAGGCTGCCGGGAAACGCCGTTGATTATCACGATAATCCCAGTGTGGCCATATGAAAAGGGGCGGAGGAAAAGGGAGGTGTTTCCCAGCGTTTCCCGTTAGTGTGACCACGGCATAAAGTTTTACCCAATTTCCTGCTAGATTTCACTGTACAATGCACATAGAGAACGTACATCGCGGTGTTAAGATTTTTCCTGGCATAAGGACCCAATGCACAAAGTATTATTCATAACATAATGATATGAAGAAAAATCGCAGGGAGGGACTAAATTTGCGTGCGGGTTTGTATACCGCCAGGCCAGGGACTGTTCCGGACCATATATAATGTATAGATAGTTATAATTCCCTTTGTGCTCGAGTACAGTGCTGGCTATAACATAATTATTATACCTATAAAAATGAATTAATAAATCAAATCGGAGCCGGACAGTTGGGTGCTATTCCTTGCTAGCCAAACGCTTAAAAAATCCTATATTTTGAAATAAAAAAATACTGTCATCTCTATAAACTCAACTTGAAACAAATAATCTTAATTAAACGTCACGCCAAAAGCTACCCCTTTACAAACTTGACTCAAATCAATTAAAACCCATTACAAATAAATATTCAGGGCAGTCATCGGATCCAAATTCCAATCTTGCCAATATTGTCGCTCTCAGAATCGAACCTGTAATCTTTCAATTACAAATTCAAGTGCGATTCGTTCCAATTAACTTTCACATTGATCTGGGACCGGCCGTCTCCGAAGTCTTTTATTCGAGCTGCCAATTTAATCAAAATATCAAGTGGTTTCGTTTGGTTTTTTTACTTTGAGCTTCCGTCGGAGTAATGAAAGATATGAATTCAAAGTCACGTTTTCACAGCGGAAAATTTTTGGTTGACGTACTTGCCTAAAATAATTGGAGCATTTTGTGTTATGTTCTGAAAAAGCCGTGGTTAGGTACATTTGGGACAGAAGTAGTAGGCTGAGGGGGAAGATAATATTATGTATCCAATCGAAAAACTTTTCATGTAAAGTCAATGTCATGGTGCCAAGACAGTTAAATACCTATTTAACACTATACTGTATTTTCTTTTCCGTTAATTTCAAGGGTGCATTCCTGAGCTTAATAAATCAATCAACTTTCTCAATGACACCGGTATTCTAATTAACGCCATTTCAGAGATAGGTAATCAATAATTATTATTTTTCCGATAAGGCCCCTACGAGCGTGTACAATTGCCTTAGGGCCTGTTTACATATTGAGTAGACAACTGCAGCTGCATTACTGAATCTATCAATTACTACCGCGATTATGACGTTGATTGCGTCACTTATATTATGTCCATCTCTCGTGAGTGTGACGCACTGACGGACAAGCAAAATGACGCAACTAACTACCTATCACTTGAAGGGACTATTCACTTAAGAACGGCATCGTCGTGCAATACCTAATGAACAAGTTAGGCCCACTTGCACCATCCCACTAACCCGGGGTTATGCGGTTAAACCGTTAACCTAATGTCAAATTGTACTGGTAACCATGGTAACTCCTGATTTAACCGGTTAACCCCGGGTTAGTGAAATGGTGCAAGGGGCGCTTAGAGTTAATAGTCAAGGTCACTGGGTTCATCAGACTCATTAGCGACTGCTGAAGTGATTGTAACATGTACGTATAGGTACATAATACAAGAGAATTAAAATGACTATGAATCAACTTCCCACACAGAAACATAACTTTTTGCTCGATCCGTCAACATAACGGGCCACAAAAACAACAATCAATCTATCAACATCGAAATTCCTAAATCCCATCTGAGTGGAAGTCAAAATTCACAAGTCCTGTAAAAGATTACAGCTAGAGTTCCGTTGTTTGCCACAAGTAATATGTCAACGTCGCAATAATTCATTCTGTCACCTCGAATCACAACATTTCGGGAAATAAACATTTACTTACTATGTTAAATTTTGATCATTTGCAGTGGAGAGTATTTTTGCAATGTCTAAGTTAAACCCAACTTAAATTATTTAAAAACGCCACTTAAACAAAACTTCACCACAAATTCAATTACCACTCGTAAGATCCTGGAAAAGCTAAACAAAGGAAAGATTACACACATCGTGGAACAAGAGAATAAAGGGATACATCTGTCTTTTAATTAAAAGAGCCTAATTATTTCACTGGTAAGGATTGCGACTGGGGCGTGATTATTTTTCCTGTGATAGTAATTTCTTTAAAAAGGATTCTTCAACGCTGCTTTTGAGGGTGAAGCCTTTGATTTTTGTGATAAGGTGGTAAATAAATCTGTTTACGAAACAAAAACCATTTAAGAATAGAAAGAAAAGAAGAAGAAAATATTTATAAGTAATATCGTTACAAGTTGGTTTGTAAATTACATTACAGTACATTGCATTGCATTTATAGTATTATATTTATAACTAACACATCATTATTAATGTATAAATACCATCAACATTAATGTAGATATTATATTTTGTACATATATTAAAAGGCATCGCTTGGAATTAATTCATCTGAATATGAATTTTGTTGAAGTTATGTTACTGCTCATTAATTTGATTCCTTTAACTGATTTATTTATTCATTAGATAGCTGTATGAATATTTCAAGGGCCAATTTCGAATTCTATTCTTATTATCGTATTAAGTACATAAAAATACTACGAGAAATAAACGGATCATACTAAGAATCGCCAGAGTGAGTACATTTATTTAGTAGTAGGTGGGCCAGACTCGTACACCTTTTTTTAGCAAACTCGTTCGCGTCTTTCCTGTAGACATCGCAAATTTATGGGAACCTAAAGCTAATTTTTACGCGGCACCTTTACAGGCTGGACACATTTTTTCAGTAGGTACTTGAGACTCAAATCAGAAAAACGGGATATCTATGTACCAGAGTCGTTAACTTTGATGGTATTGTCCACAGAAGTAACCTTTTTCTAAAATTTGTTGGACCCAGGTGCCTATATTAGTCAAACTCCTCCTTGGAAAAAATGACTACGTAGGTACTAAACAAGCCATGATAAGGCATGATTTCTAAGTCTTAGCGGACTGCATGGCATTACGCAAGCAAACATAAATGCACAGAGATTTGAATTTCCAACGTAATTTTAAAACAATCGAAGATAACTGATGTCGAGACACGCGCGAGCGTGTCAAGCCAAGTTCAAAAGAAGAGAACTGGCGACGCAGCGGCCGTGTTATATATTTTTGGTGTGTTGTTGAGTTAAAGGAATCGGTAAAGTAAAATTCAGCTGAAATTATTAATTATGGTTAATACTTAACCTTCACATGAACCTTAATTCGTCTCCTTAAAAATTGTTACTTTCCTAGCTTTACTTTAACTCGACCACGCTGCAATTAATTATTTATTAACTTTAAGATACGTCAAATATTCGGATAACATTCGGATATGTCAGTGTCAAAAGTGACGTTTTTGTTTGAAGAAACGTCACTTTTGACACTTGTTTGACAGTGACGTATCCGATCCATATCCTTTCTATATCTAATATTTGACGTATCTTAAAGTTCGAATATGGCTGTTAAACCATTGTTACACGTAGCTTTGAAATTATTAATTAGAAACCATTAAAGACCTACCTAGATGCCATTCAAAATCTTAAGTCTAGATTGCAAACTAGGTACCCACTTAGAGGTGTAAAAGCGAATCATAGCGTTTGAAGTCGCGGAGGGGGACTAGAGTCGCGCCAGACGCACACAGAGTGCTACTTGAAACATCAAAGAATGTGATTATAGGATACGTAGATATGTACATAGCTGTATCACGTGGTCTTTGACGAATGAGATGTTTACTCTATAATGTGTATACAATCTGTTAATGACGACATAATAGCCCACATCACATGCCTTACAAAAATAACGCATTGAACGTATTGAGAAATACAGAAGCTTAAAAAAAACTTTGGTTTTTTTCTGCTTTATTCGTTTTTATCAGACTAATAACCACTGAAATAATAAAATAAAATACTGCTATTTTTTTCCGGTTTTTTGCAACGCTATCCGCAATTAAAGCTCTATTAATGCCAACATTGACTTCCGGTTGCAGCTGTCAAAGAAGCATCGTTGGGAACTCGGTCCGTGATTAAATTAAACGAAAAGTAGTTATTTCTCGTCAAATTACGCCGCAGGTTACAAAAAACAGTGATATACATCGAGCGCCGCGTGAAGTGTACTGAAATACAGCCTGTCCTGTCGAAAAAGTGATTATAACGTGACGAAATCTATATATAGCTACGTATACATTGCGCTATAAATACGAGTTGATTTAACGCACTTCCGACAGTTCCGTCAGTGACAGTTGACATAACACGTTAGTGTTGCCAGACTCGCACGTAATTATTGCCAGAGCGAATAACAAACTACTATTTGGTAGAAAAACTGCTAATTTCGATAACTAAAAACTATGGACGCGCAAATGGAAACACTCTTTGAAAAACTGAAGGAAGAGATGAAAATCCAAACGAAAACATTAACAGATAATTTATCTACCACTATAGAGGAGAAATTAAAACCACTAATACAAGATAATAAGGAACTCAAAGTAGAAGTAGGAAGATTAAAAACAAAAGTTCATATATTGGAGAAGGAAGTTAAGAAGAATAACTTTATACTTCATAAAGTCAGTGAAACCGAGACGTCCACCAACGATCTATTAAAACTGGTGGTAGAAACATTGAATAAACTCAGTGAAATCGCAAACACGGAAAAGTGGGATATATGGGAAATCAGTAAAGTAACAAGGCTAGGAAAGAAAAGAGACGAACCTAGACCGATACTAGTGACAGTAACTTGGAGAAAAATGGAGGTTCTTAAAAACAACAAGCAATTCCATAATAACATCTATGCTACTGAAGACTATCCTAAAGAGATTCTTATAAAAAGAAAAGAACTAAAAGAACAATTGATACAAGAAAGAGAGAAGGGAAAGAAAGCATATATCCGATATGATAAACTTATCATAGAGGACAACACAGGTGAAAAGGAAACCCCCAACGAGAAGAGGAAGCGATCTCCCACACAATCTCCAAATAATGTTCAGAAGAGTTCAGAACGTCCAAGCAATGAACCTGAGAAGAAACAACCTAACAAAAAGAATAAAATAGATGCTCATGCTGTAATGCATTCGAAATAATAACAACTAGCAGGCACCCGGGAGGAAGAAAACAAAACAACTACAATAACAACAAGAACTTAGAATTAATCAACATTCCCCAATCCGGCTGGTCCCCGTGGGGAGTACGACCAACACCCCCTAGAAAAAGTAAACCGAAATGTAAAAACCGAGATATAAAAACAAAATGTAAATCATAACTAACTTAATAAAAACGAGATACCTAAAACAATAAATATATAAATAAAGCAACTCAAGAACGCAAAACAAGAATCTAACCTGAATCAAGCCAGGGACAGAAGACAGGCAAATTCTAGGGGAGGCCTTTGCCAGAAGGCAAACTGACAAGGAAACACCAAGTTAAAAACACAATTTAATATATGTATATAGATTAAGTTGAAATGTCAGAAATAAAGGCTATATTATTATATTATATATTATTATTATTATATTATAATGCCAACATTGATTAAAAAACGCCATTTATTACACAGCTGCACAGCAAAAAGCATTAGTAAGTAGGTACATAATTAATATTCAATCCGAAAAGTTGCGCTATAGATAATATTTTTTTTATTGATACTTATTGGTTTAAATATACAGCGTGTATTTTTAATATTACCTAAAACCGTAACCGAACGTAGGATTTAGTACTATGAACCGATATTGCAAGGTAATTTTAAGTTAGTCTTAACCAGTATAGCGTAATTAATTTCTGAAAAATTATCGAGCAGCACTGTATTGCCTACACTTATTTTATTTCACACAGGGAAGAAAAGGGTCTAGTATTATTTAGTTATTATTATTACGTATTTCCTACATGAGACTACTTGGCAGCCAAAACCAAATCATTGTTGTGTTTAAAAAAATTTTTTATGTTAATAATTATTAACTAGCAAAATTAAAGGTAAAGAATTCTTATTAGAAAACAATACTTACTATTTTATTACAAAACAATTGTCTTGCAACGAACAAATCATATAAAGTTTCATTTCATACTACTACATTTTTGAATACTGTATAATTTTGATGACAACCTTAATATAGTGTTATGAACAAGGCCGTCACATCATAAGCATGCTTTCCTCTTTGGCTGTGACGCAATTTTGCGTCACAACCAAAGTGATATAAGCAACTTGGATTATTCCCAATTCACACCCTTCCCTGGTGCGAAATTCCACGGCAATCTTCAATTATCATTTCAAACATTGGGGGGATTAATTAAATTCCGTACTTGTATAAATCGAAATCGAGATCCCCTATACTATCTTACCTATTACCAAAAGAACGTAACTGGCATAGATGCTCTCCTAAATACGGGTTCTTTTGTTCAAAGGGGTAATGAAAGTGCTGTGCGTTAGACCGTTTCACGATTGGTTCGTATGCATCGGCATTTTGTTTGAAGTTTATTGAGTTGCATCCCTATTTGTAGTATGTGGGGTTGCGATATGAAGTCGCTGAAATTGACCGTGAATTGGGCGTCTAATCGCGGATGTGGGATAAGAGGGGGACTTTACGTCGTAATTAAATGGATGGAGATTGGTATTACCCAGGGTCTTTCTATAGAATGGGCTACGTGCATGAGAAATATTTTATAATGTTTGATCAATAAATGCGTTTATAAATACGAAATTAATTCTAAAATTTGAAATCCGCAACATAGCATTACCATATAGTGTTAGTAAAAGTACTACTAAACTTAGTTTTTCTTATTTCATTTAATAAATGTACCTACCCAATTACCGAAAATAAACAAATTGCGGTACCTAGTGATAAGTAATATATAAAAAAACTAGTAGATTACGTATAGGCATACATATAAGTTATTTACTTACACTATTAATCTACTTTCGTGCTTCAACACGAGAAAATATAATATTTTACTTCACCATTTTACATTACTTAATTAAATTAATACTTCTAATACTCCTGCCAAAGTACTCCACTAAATAATTGAATAGTTGAACAGCCCGACGAACAGCCAGATTAAATTATAAAATCTAATCCCATTTTAAGATATCTTAGTATACCTATTTAAGTTTTTAGACTATTTACTAAGTCACACACAAAATCAGCGGAAGAGAACCTCAAAATATAAGTAAAAAAATCACAGAACATATTAAAGAGGTTAGAATGGCTATCGCGCACAGTTAGTATCGGAACCGGTGTCGCCGCTCGTTACTCTACACAAAAACTAGCTAGCGCCTTGTGTGCGTGGTGAATGGATACGCCTCCTTTAAACACATTTGACGTCTGGCTTCTTAATCTGAACGTTATTGTGGCGCAAAAAGTCATGTTTACTTCATTTTCGGTCAGCGCGGGCGAGTAGCATGCGAGCGTTTGCTCAAAACCCCGCGGCGACACGTACCCTGCTCGCATCGCCATTCTACTTGTTCTGTGGTAAAAATAAAAGGCAGGTTGGATTAAAAACATATTAGCAAACGTAAAGTTGCATGCAGTTAACATGCAGAGAACAACGTCCTAAATAAGTAATACTATACTAGCTATGTAAAATTAATATCCATGTAACTAAAGAAAGGTTTCATTAAAATAGGAGAGTGCCGGAGGGTTTCTGAATCAATAAAAAACTAATTGGGGAGGTCCGGCTATTACAAAGGCCTGCAAACAGGGTAAAATACATTTTCATAGGCTGAGCGGACCTAAGCTTTGAGATTTATTATACAGTAGAAGATAAATTTGGAAGGGTAGATGGGGAAAATCTTAATATTCAATGGCATCCGCAAACCTTTTGACCAGTAATGTTTGTGTTGTTTAATGCATCGCCGTCGGGTGTATATAAATAATGAGTATTAAAATGGAACATTGACCTATTTTATTGGTATTGCTGTTGGTAATAGAGGTAGGATAAATTTATTACTAAAATGGCATCTAAACTAATTTATAATCAAGCCCGTAACGTCTGCAAGCGATACTAAACTTTTTTATATTAAAGGAAAACTGTTTCCGAAACTCACTGTTTCCGGTAAGACTCGAACTTGCGATCTATCGAAACACCGGTCCGATCGCTACTTACCAGAAGCGTACGAATGTTTCCTTTAAGTAATATAAAAAAGCGGCCAAGTGCGAGTCGGACTCGCCCATGAAGGGTTCCGTATTAAGGGGATTTATATAAAAAAAAACTACTTACTAGATCTCGTTCAAACCAATTTTCGGTGGAAGTTTGCATGGTAATGTACATCATATATTTTTTTTAGTTTTATCATTCTCTTATTTTACAAGTTACAGGGGGGGGGACACATTTTACCACTTTGGAAGTGTCTCTCGCGCATACTATTCAGTTTAGAAAAAAATGACATTAGAAACCTCAATATCATTTTTGAAGACCTATCCATAAATATCCCATACGTATGGGTTTGATGAAAAAAAAAATTTGAGTTTCAGTTCTAAGTATGGGGAGCCCCCAAAATTTATTGTTTTTTTGTCTATTTTTGTGTGAAAATCATAATGCGGTTCACATAATACATCTACTTACCAAGTTTCAACAGTATAGTTCTTATAGTTTCGGAAAAAAATGGCTGTGACATACACGGACAGACAGACAGACATGACGAATCCATAATGGTTCCGTTTTTTGCCATTTGGCTACGGAACCCTAAAAATACCGAACCGAACCGTGTAACCGAAAATTCGTACGTGAATAAGACAAGTGTTTTAGCAAGAGCCTATAGCACCAAAACGTGGAATTAATGACGATAAAATACTTATTGAACATTTAACAAATTTTAATTGTCGTTATATTATGTATTATTATTTTAACCGTTAAATATACAGAGTGCTTCCTGTAGCAGGAGCATTAAATTAAACTAAAGGCTGTACTCCTCAAACTGACCAACATTTGTTCAGCAACTTTTAAAGATTATGAATCCTTTAGACTTCCTCTTTTTCGTACAAAATAAATATTGCCTTCAATGTACTCTGACATCAGTATGTTTGACGTTGCTTGTCACGCTTTAAACATAACAAAATTTGCAATACATTGCGTCTTAGAATAAACTTTAAAGTGTACAGTTTAATTTAATGCTCCTGTTACAGGAAGCACTCTGTATATAATGTTGAAGTTTAATGACACTAAGTCTGATATGAATCGACATAATGAATACATTGATAAAAAGCTTGACTTATCTACACAATCTCATGTCATCAATGGATTAAAACATCGTTACTATAGAAATTGCGTTTGTTTGTGTTGGAACAATTTTCTGCCGATTTTCTGTGCACCCTTCAATGCCTCATTTAGCAGTTTGTTTACATTTTTTGTTCATTAGTGGAACGTATTGTATGACTTATTTTATGAAAATATGTAATAGGCGAGCCTTTCTAAATTACCATAACTGGATTCACACCAACAGTCCTAAAAAAATTATAAAAACAGCTGAAAATAAATATCAAAATTTATCCGTAGGTACCGACTTTCATTTAATGCTTCAAAATTTGTAACATACCTCAATATAGCTAAATATCTGAACAAACGAACTCAGCGTGGATTAAAACACATAGTTACAAGTAATATACCTAATTATATTCGTACAGTCACGATCTATAATATAACATTGTACAAATTAGTCGTGGATAAACCAACACAATGTAGGTAGGTATCAGTCGCCGTCTAATAGATTTATTTTTATGGTAGGTACCTACCTACTTAAGGTAAAAAGGTTTTTTTATCAACGTACACCGGAAAGAAGTGGCTAAGTAAAAATTCATGATGTACGAAAAACAATCACTAAGTTAGTTAATATAAACAGTTTAGACAGAAGGCTGCCCGTTTTATTTAAATAAAGTGAAGAGCGGCAGGTTAATTATTCAATTATACACGCCATCCGTTCCTAGGCAAATTTGGGATTCCATCTAAAATAATCCGAAGTCGTATTTCATGAATACTTTCCATTTGACAATATACCTTGATGGATAGAATTAAAGTTTACTATCCTAAACCAATTCAAATATTGATGTGAGGTAAATGAAGAAAACGGACGATTTGCATAAAGGTCAATCAGAGCAATCGAGGACCGAGATTACAGGAACGCGGAGTGAATGGGTCTTTGTTCGTACAGTTCAGGCAAAACAAGTACGTGGTACTAAGGTACACATTTTTCCTTATTTTGCCAGATACAGATATACTAGATAAACCTATACTACCTATACTAGACATTATCGTCGGTTATATTAACCGAACCGATTGAAGTCCGAGTATCCTGTAGGTGAGCCCTACAAAAATATACGAGTATACCTAATACTTTTTCCAAGCACATAGTTATTCTCACGATATTGCCTACCCACAAACAATACAATCAAATCTGTAATGGCCATGTGACAATCAGCTGCCCAAATCAGGATTTCCTGTGTCTTGGGCCTGTTACAGAGTAAATAGGTCTTGACCTCGTCCAAGCATGTTCGCCAAACATTTACGACTTTAACAGCTAAGGAAAATGTAAGTAATGGGCAAATGGCAATATAATAAATAATAATAAATAAATAAATAAATAAATATTATAGGGACATTCTTACACAAATTGACTAAGCCCCACGGTAAGCTCAAGAAGGCTTGTGTTGTGGGTACTCAGACAACGATATATATAATATATATAAATACTTAAATACATAGAAAACAACCATGACTCAGGAACAAATATCTGTATCATCATACAAATAAATGCCCTTACCAGGATTCGAACCCGGGACCATCGGCTTCATAGGCAGGGTCACTACCCACTAGGCCAGACCGGTCGTCAAAAATATATTATTAGTTTCATTCATTGTAGGAGTTAATGTACTCGTACGCTATAATAACTGATCTAAAATAATTTCGGATAAAGCAAGTAAATGTTGGAATTAAATTTACTTATACTTATAATAGGTACGGTCTGACAATTCGACCGAAAACGCTGTGTTTATTCTCACGAATACGATTTCTAGACATCTACATAATTTAGATACCTAATGGTAGATATTGTATTCCTAGACCTAGAGGCTTTCGATACGTCTCGATTTTCCGAACTCCGAAATCTTCTGATACCTATGCCGATACCACCAACCCGTTTTATTTTTTAATGTTAGCCACCTAACACATTAGAAAAACATATCTGTCAGCTTAATAGACCTGTCGAAGTGTTAAAATGGCTGGATTACATTTTTTTTTTCACTTTAAACGCGTACAAAAGCTACTATCGTATCTTATTCTTAAACTACTGTACGCTAAACTTTGTAGGTTTTCTACGTGTGTTGTATTAATTAATTGGTCATGTCTCGTTTCCCTCAAATATTAGCAGATATTGTTATATATTGTAAAATAAAGATAGGTAGTACTAACACTTTAAGACTAGCGTGACAAAGATATCAAAATATCGATCGACCCCGCCTCTTCCGACCTCGAGACCGCAATAGAGCGTACTTATTTTGTCATCTATGTCACTAGGGTTATCAAAAGGGCTTGCAATCTTACGCGGGCCGTTAGGTTCACTAATAAATAAGACGAGTGCGTGCCAACCCTTGGGTGGGTAAAGTGACATTCGAATTGCAACTACAGCAGCTGCATTACTGCTGCGGCCTTAACGCGGGCCCTGTCACTGTCATTTACCTTGATAAAATGAGTGACGGATTCAATGTTCTAATCGCGGTACTAATGCGGCTAAGAACGTCACTTATTTTATCAAGGAGATTGAAAATTGAAAGTGACAACGCTCGCGTTAACTTTGCAGCACTAATGCCGTAACAATACTACAGCTGCGGTCATCATACGAATGTTACCTTTAAGTAATCCGTTGAACTATTCTGCTGCTTGGCAGTTAATAATAATTTATATTTAGAACTTAAGAATTTCTCAGAGAAATATTGAATTTTAGTTTAAAAAAACGTAAAGCGATAGCTCAAATTAAAAAAAGATAGCTGTTATGTAATAAAAGTATAACAATATAAAGTTGATAGCCGTGCCAGTCGTGGCTCACTCCGCGACTTCGTCGCTTTGCTACAGGTAGCTAAAAGTACATCCGTTCCACACCAATATTGGTGGCTAGCCATAACGCTACGGCTTACGTAGGCGAACATCGCGCGAACGCGGCGCGCCGCGCCGCGCCGCTTCGCGTCTAAATCGCTCATGTACGAGTAGGACACACCTATACGTATCAACGGTTTGTTTCATCCTCGCCGCGCCGCGCCGCGCCGCGTTCGCGCGTTGTTCGCCTACGTAAAGGTGACAGTCCATTTCCAACCGCAGCTGCACTACTGTTCATTTTACTAAGGAAATTGACAGTAACAGCGACGCGTTCAGTACCAGTAGTGCAGCTGCGGTCAGAAATGGAATGTTACCCTAAGCCGTAGCGTAAGCCGCGCGTGGCGCTGTCGCCACCTAGCGGCCATATCTGTGCTGATCGTAACAGACGCGTTTTGTTAGAGAGTGAGTCTTCTGTACCTAGTACTATCTAGACACGCGGTAACGTGTCCAGCCAAGTTCAAAGAAAAAGGAACTGGCGACGCAGCAACTGTGTGTATTATTAATTCTGTGGCCATGCTTAGATGACTGTCAAATTGTCACGGACTAAAATGATATTTTGAGGTTAAAAACAAATACCTCCTATGGATACACACAAAAATATACATGAATAATATTGAATAATAGAAAAAAAATTCAAATAACATATTCATGAGTCACATAATTTATAACAGGAAAAACCCGATGAACGCAAATACCCCAATCATCATTACTTTGTCTGATTATCAAAAACCCTTGTTATGGAAGTCGTTAATGGAAAGAATATACAAAAAAATCCCAACGTCAAATATAGCCATATTCGCAGCGATGCCATAATGGAATTTTAATGAGAATTTCAGCTGTTAGCTGTAATTTCTTTTTCTCCCTGAAATAAAAGAGAGGCATTTATTGGAATCGATAACAGAGCCTTCCCTTTCGAGATAATGCCGAGTCGTGACCTTATTTTATTGATTGCGCTCCCTTCTCGGGATTTTAATAGACTTTTATGATTGTCTGTAAGTCGTTAGAGTTGGCGTGTAAGGCATGTCGTTCGGTCAGAGCCACAAATGGATTGACTTCTTAAGGATCTTTCGCATTAGGTACTCTTTTTAACCGACGAATAAAACGGAGGAGGTTCTCAAGTCGACGCGTATATATAAATATTTTATGTATGACCACGCATAACTTTTTACAGAGTAAGTAGTTCGATTTTGATAATTATTTTTTTATTGCATAGGGTATACCTCGAAGTTGGTCCCATATAAATTTGGAAAAAAACTCCAACCTTAAGGGTAGGAAAATAGGGGATGATTGATTTTTCACTCACCGATTGAAACTAAAAATGGAAAAATAAAAACTTTTTACAAAAAAAATAAACCGACTTCAAAAAGGATGAAATAAAATATTATCCTTTTAACAATACCAGTAACAATACCAGTCAAAAATAATCAGCTTTATGGCTATAAATCCCATTTTTGACTCGTATTGTTGCTACTTGGCTTGGCACCGACTTCAAATATATCAGTTGGTAACGCATAGACTTCAAAAAGGATAATATTTTATTTCATCCTTTTTGAAGTCGGTTTTATTTTTTTTGTAAAAAGTTTTTGTATCACTAGACATCCTTATTGTTGCTGTACCTATTAGTTACTTTTTGCTATACACACACTGTATTATCCCGCTTCCATAATATCTACTTGATTTTCAAATATGGGCTCTTCTGTGAAAGAATAACATGCATGATTTCATCGAATTGCAAATTGATCCTGACTTAAGACCATTGTTGCATTAGCATTGTTCTCATCAATGATAAAAGGATTTTCAAACTCCATTCAAGATGTTACCACGAGTGGTTATGGTCTTTCTTATATCAGTTCTTACTCTTGAAGTTACTAAAATATCGTCTTTTAAAACACTAGACCAGTTACAAAAGAGTTATGATAAAGCTAAGGATGAAAAACGGAGTACCGTAGACCGTCTAGTAGGGAGAGCTGTGGATTTTTTTTATTCGAACAAAACGGTGATGAGTTTGATTGCGAAACAATTGTGGGACATTGGATCTCATGCGATTGATGCAATCGTGGACGTAAAACGTAAGTAGTGTTTACTGCCGTACACGTATATGGGGCATTATCCATGAAAAGGGACCTTATTGTCGATGGCGCTTACGCCCCACAGCATCAGGCCGCATTGTATTTATATCGGAGCATCGTTAATAATGGCGTAAGCGCCATCGACAATAAGGTCCCTTTTCATAGATAATGTCACATATTACCTACTCTTAAGCATTTCAAAGGTACACCTTCAAATTCCAATCATTAAAACCCTTTCTGACCTCTATTGCTGTAAGTAAAGTGCAAGTTAAAATTAAAGATATTCAGAAGCCACGGGGGCGTTTATTGTATCTATCATACCAAAATCTTTTATCATTTACTGTTTCGAAATCTGTCAAATTTCATCGCATCATTGATCAAATTTAGTAATTAAGTAATTTTCGTGGAACGCACGACACAATATAGTATCCGCAAACGTGTTCATATAGAAAATATACATATATGGTGCTAAGATTAATAACAATATCTGGGTAACAGAGCTTCGCTCGGGAAACATATAAAAACTCGAAAATGCGCGTTTTCCCAGAGATAAGACCTAGCTAGATCGATTTTTCTCCCCCGAATACCCCCATATAGCAAATTTCATCGAAATCGTTAGAGCCGTTTTCGAGATCCCCGAAATATATATATACCTATATAAATAAATAAATAAATATATAAATAAACAAGAATTGCTCGTTTAAAGGTATTAGATTCATAACCCTTCCCATAGTGTGGATAAAATAAAATGCTCAACTAATTAATGTTTTCTGATTGTACTCGTTAATACTATGGAAATTTATAGCTAAATTATAATAATACAAAACTCAGCCACGTTAGTACTTTTCCTGTTCCATGAATGAATAAATGTTATTATAGGTACTCGCCATTTTTTCTTTAGCTTTATTATTATATTTTTTTGTGTTCATGGTTTTAAGTTTATAACTACTCGTACATACCTAATATATGTGGAAGGTAGAACCGTCTCGGGTATGATACCTACCTTAAATATTTTTATTAATGAGTGCTATAATATTGTTTAAGATATAAATTATTATTAAACGTATAATTATTAAGTTTACAAAACGGTAAAATCAATGCAAAATGTTTTATTTTTTTCAGATAAAAAGATTACTTAAGAATCTGAAGCAGAATTGATTCCCTGATTGAGGATTAAGTTGTTTATATCGGCAGAATGAGTTGTTAATTTTTGAATTGAGTGAGGATATCAAACGATTGTATGTGCCGAGTCCATATTATGGTAACATTTTAATTTGGGTACCATTCAATTTTCATACCAATAAAATGCATACTTCATTTCAACTAGCAGAACATTCGGAATAACATAATGCACGTATTTATTGGTCATAATTTTAGAATAAAACCTTACTTATCTATTATAACAACATTTACTGCAACGTTACGGTTTTAAAAACTCATAGCTAGTTTTTGGAGTTATGACATGACTATAATACCGATTGTTCACTATGAAATAAAATTTATACTAATTGATAAATATAGGTACATTATGAAACATTGGAACAAGTCTTCTTATACATTTTTGTATTAATGCAAATTGTTTACTTTGAAAATGTGCAACCCGTTTTAATGCATAATAAAATTATGTGTTGTAAAATGCATCACACAGCCAGATTTTATTTAAAAGTAATAATGTAAACAAATATTTTTAATGGATTTGTATTTTTTTGCTGATTGAATAAATTCTTGTAAGAAATACCACCTCTAACTTTTTAATCTTTATAGAACCGGTGCCTGCCAGCCTATTATGGATAGCTTTATCCATCTTTATCCACGTGATAAAATAACTGTCACTGTTTAACACCGTGGGAAAGAAAGTGACGGACACCGTTTTATCACGCTGTCACGTAGACAAGAACGACCATCATATCCGTACTGATTCCCAAGCCATCTGTGATAGTGATAACATTTCATAAACTGCATTTATTTTAGTTTCGGTAGCTAGGGAAACTAAATACTAAATTGCAAGTTACAATATTTGATCGCATTTACAATGGCACTTGTAAAGTTCCTTTGAAATTCGTCGTATGTTTGCCATTGTAAGAAGTATTAAAGGAACACGTTTCATATATTAAATGAAAATTTTAGTTATATTTAAGAACTTAGCGAAAGAAAATGTCAAATAATAATAACTTTTGCAATACCTACTGTAAATGTTTGTTTAGGTGTGGTATGATTGAACACAATTGACAAAACCAATATATTTTATAATTACAATACAGCTACTTTTATTATGGTTACAAGGACATTTTATTACCTACGTTATGTACCTACGATTATTATTAAAATACAAAAATATTAAATAATCGTATACCTTATGGTAGCAAGTTTCGCAAAACACCTTTTTTTTCACCCCTTCACCCTGTGTGCAAAACGACGTTATTTTTATGTCACCCGCACTAAAAGTTCCCTGGATTGATAATTCGCATTTAAAAACATGGAATTGAACTGAACTTACCTAAGTTATAATAATATGTCTCAAAATTACATATTTATTGAAAATTTTATTATTTTACACAGCATACAATTAAAATAAATATATTAAGATTTAAAATATTTTTTCTACTCCCGTACTTTTATTTGTCATTTAAAGGGTCGTGCACACACCTTTAAACCCTTATCTTATAGTTGTCAAGACAAGTCCTTAGTCTATTCCCCAAAAAAGTATTTGTGCATACACGCAGTATCTTTTTGGCACTTTTACGATACTTCGTGTAATCACCACTTAAAAAATATTGTATGAAATACATTGTTGCCAACCTAATCTTAACTGTCATCTCTGACAGATGAGTGAACCATAGACTTGTTTTTTTTTTATTTCATTCATTCTTTTCCCGCCCGTACGGCATTCTTTGCTACTTCTTGAATGAAAAATATTTGATAATGTACAACTTTATTTCAAAGTAAGTGCTTGGTCGTAGAAAAAGTATTGTATGCAACGTTGTTTAACTGAGTCAAAAAATACTCGTGGCGTCTTTATTAACAATTTTCGGCTTCGCCTCAAATTGTTACTCACGCCACTCGCCTTTTTTGACCTCTTTTAAACAACGATTTCATAAAATACTATTATGGGTTAAAACAGGGCCCTGTAGCGCCCCCCCCCCCGCAGGTTGCTCACCTTGTCGTGGTGGAGGAGCTTAGTAACCTTGGCTTGGACACCCACGGTGAAGCGAAGACGTAACCAGGGCCGGCCTGTTTGAGGTGCGGGTTGGCCCGAGGAGGACGCTCCAAGTGGACTTGTTAAGCCCGCTTGTGACGCGTTGGAGGTGGACCGTCGAGGAAGAGGAGTGTCGGTATTGCGGTGAGCCGTTCTCCCTATCTTCGGCGGCCGAGGTGGGATCGCAGGGGAAGAGGCGTGATGGTATTACGATACGCCACTCTCCCTATCCCCTGCGAACTTGGCGGGGCCGTTCCGCTGTAGCGGCGTTGGTGGGGCTGCAGAGGAAGAGGAGTGTCGGTGTTACGATGTGCCGTTCTCCCTATCCTCTGCAGCCGAGTTGTGGTTTTGTGGCAGAACCATAGACCTGATCAGTCGCCGAGCGCCGGGGAATTTTCTGGCGTCCGTGGCTTCCTTGTGGCGGGCTCGGGGGGATCCGCTACAGTGCAGAACGGAGGCCGAGGAGGAAGGCGCGTCGAACCATCTGGCGTACCTAACGTGAAGGGACTTCGGGCATTCGCGAAGAAGCCGCTCGTAGGCGGCTGCCACCGGTGGAGTCGCGGATGAGTACGCAAGCGTTCCCGTAACCCCACCAACAGGGCGGCGAGGCGGCATATGGGGGGTTTTTAGTGGGTATACCGTGGGCCTCATTAGCCTAGACGGGAGTCCCACATAACCACTCGGGTCACCCCTTGCACCCGTGTGGTATGCGGAATGCATTTTCCCCCCTAAAAAAAAGGGCCCTGTAGCGCATTAAAAACGTTGGATGTGTTTTTTTTTTGTGTAACATAGGTAATAAACAGGGGAACCGTAATGAACACACGGTGCGACCTAATACGCATACACGTTCAGTTCCGTGTGTCTTACGCTTTTCAAAACTGTTATCGTCGAAACGTTTTTCAACAAACAAAAGAACAATCGAAGCCAGAGTTTTGCCAGTCTATTTATTAGACACACAACGACGAGTCCACTATTACGGCTATAATGAACATCTTCGGAGGTACAACGGTAGTTCTACTAATCATAATTGAAGCAGGGGCTCAAAAAACATATATTGCTGAGTTTCCGCCACAACCTAAGAGAGATTATAGACCTCACAAATGGTTAACATCCACTGCAACGGATATGTGGTTTGGAAAGCACACTTTGGCAGATATTCTGGGAAGAGATTTTAAGGAACTGGTCAAACGGACTGTTAGAATAGGTACTTATTATTAATTAAAATAAGTAAAATATGTTAAATTAAGTAGTTTATATTTCTGTATATTTTATTCTGTATAAATTATTACAGGTCGGTCAACTACCAACCACATCTTGAAATATAAGCAGCTCAACAGTACCATTAATTCAGCGCCAAAGGAGCTTATAAGTCAGATTTTGCAAAAAATGCGAGTGAATAATACGCAATTTTAAAACATTCTGATTTTACAGTTTTTTTTTCTTGTACGTCCGAGTATTGTAAAATGATTTCGATTGAAGCTATTGAACGTATTTTGTATACATTTATTTAGGTCCAATTACAATAAAGTTATTTATCCTAAAAAAACATTATTTTTATTTGTAAACCTTTGCTTTGCATCTAAGGTAAGGTACTAAATTACCATCATACTGCGACAATTCTCCTTTTAATGCTTTATTCATTCATTTCTGATACTCACTTTGTCAGAGTCCTCAGTTTCACTTAAGATTCAGTATTGAATGAATGTTTAATCTTCAATATTTCGACTTCAAATCTTCAAAGGGATTACAATGAGCTAGGACTTGATGAGAATTCTTTAGTTCCCTTTTTGGTAACTAATAAATAATTTTCGGATCCCTCTCGAGAACGTCCCCTATATTGCAGCCCTGGGTGTCCCGTTTGATGTTTTAAAAGCTACTTCATAAGTGTTTGCTCCAACCGCATGATTAGAAGGCAGTTAGGGGGTGACGTGACAGCAATCTAATAGGAGATGAATTTTAAATGACGTTATTGGACCTAATGACGTCTGGGATTTGCAAAATGAAATTTTTGCGCATTTTGGTGGTGTACCTTTTGGCATAAAATTGTACGATTACCTACATTATAAAAAGTTTTCACCACGTACTGTCTGGCGTGGGTATTGTGTATTAGTGTGAATTTTATGAGATGATTTATTTGACTCGGGCCCTAATTTGTTAAACAAAAGCCTTCGTTTCTTTTATGGAGAGATATTTTAGGCGCGGACCAATGCAACCATAATGTTAATAAGCAACTGCCGTGATAGTATTAAATTTATGTAACAGCCCATTCTGAGACAACTCATTGGGTAATGTAGGACGATCGGTCGACTGCGCGTGGCCTGAGCTGTTACATCAATTTGAACCATAATATATAAGAGGGTAAAATTGTTTTTTAAACGAGTTTGTTCCCGTTCAGTCAGTTGCGGTATAGCGGTGCGGTATAGCGGTGGTAATAGCAGTGGATATAGCAGTGGTCACTGCTGTATAATAGAACCGAAAAGATTATTTCATTACATCATGTAGTAGGAAAAATACCTAATACTTCAATCTCAAAAATACATACAATTATGTTTTATATGTAATAATAACATCTCCTACAAAATCGTACAATTCTACTATGACTGAATAATTACGTGCGCCATGCCAAATTACCTTTGAAATAAACTTCATTTTGACCGGAGCCTGAGTGGGGCGGCGCTTTGAGAATTTTTCGTGCAAAGCGAGGGTAGTCCTTAATGAGCGCACTTGAAAACAAAGCTTCAGGTACCTACAGCAGTTTGGTTCATATGGTAGGGTGACAGTAATTTAACAAACTCAGGAAACGACTTCAAACGGTTACGAAGTAAAATTTATTTCCTATGATTATGAAATATACTAGCTGTTGCCCGCGACTTCGTACGCGTGGATTTGTATATTGGTGGTGCAGCAAAAGATAGCAGTAGGGACGGTTAATCATTTGTGAATTATTATACAACGAATGAGATTTGTCTTTCACAACTTGGCCACGAAGTTTCAAGCCCCAAACTGAATAAAATTGTTCTCGATATAATCCAACCTCTCAACCCCCAGAAGATTTTCAAGTCCACTATTTAATATAACCTACTACCTAACTACCTATTTACGAAGTTTGATGTTTCTAGCTTTAAATAAAATTGGAACCCTCTACCAACTTTCAACCCCTTTTTAAACCTTTTAGGGGATGAATTATTAAAAACGCTGAAATTACTTTTCTTGTATGCTAATAATATGGCTTTAAACAAATATTCAAGTCCCGCACTCTCAAAAATATTTGATCTCCAATTCTTCATACAAACTTTCAACCCCTTTTTCACCACCTCGGGGGATTAATTATCAAAAACTCGGAAATTAGGTTTCTTTTCTTTTAATAAAATACCTTTTTACGAAGTTTCAAGTTCTAGCTTTAAATAAAATTTGACCCTATACAAACTTACAACCCCTTTTTAACCCTTTTAATTGATAAATTTTTAAAAACGCTGAATTTACTTTTTTTCTTGAAGCGCTGGTGGCCTAGCGGTAAGAGCGTGCGACTTGCAATCCGGAGGTCGCGGGTTCGAACCCCGGCTCGTACCAATGAGTTTTTCTGAACTTATGTACGAAATATCATTTGATATTTACCAGTCGCTTTTCGGTGAAGGAAAACATCGTGAGGAAACCGGACTAATCCCAATACGGGCCTAGTTTACCCTCTGGGTTGGAAGGTCAGATGGCAGTCGCTTTCGTAAAAACTAGTGTCCACGCCAATTACTGGGATTAGTTGCCAAGCGGACCCCAGGCTCCAATGAGCCGTGGCAAAATGCCGGGACAACGCGAGGAAGATGATGATGATGCTGAATTTACTTTTCTTGTATTCTAATATTATGTCATTATACAAAGATTCGAGTCCCGCACTTAAAAAAAGTTTGACCTCCATACAAATTTTCAACCCCTTTTTCACCACCTTTAAGGATGAATTTTGAAAGACGCTGAAATCAGTTTTCTTCTCTTTTAATGAAATAACTTTATACGAAGTTACAAATTCCTAGCTTAATATAAAATTAATACCCTCTACAATCACAACACCATCTCTACAATCTTTCAATCCCTTTTTAACCCTTTTAAGGGATGAATTTTTAAAAACGCTGAAATTACTTTTCTTAGGTTCTGATAATATGACTTTATACAAAGATTTAAGTCCCGGATTTTCAAAAATATTTTATCTCCGTACAAACTTTCAACCCCTTTTTCACTACCACGGGAGATGAATTTTTAAAAACGCTGAAATTAGTTTTCTTGTTTTTTAATTTAATACCTTCTGCGAAGTTTCAAGGTCCTAGCTTAAAATAAAATTTTCACCTCAAGACAAACTTTCATCCCTCTTTTAAGCCCCTTAGGGGTTGAATTTCCTAAAACGTTGCAATTACTTTTTTTTGTAATCGGCTATTATGCCTTTTTAAGAAGTTTCAAAGCATTTGTAATGGATTCAAAGTTTCAACCCCTTTGTAACCCTGTTAGGGGATGAAATTTCTAAAACGCTGAAATTACTTTTCTTTTCGTCTAATAATATCCCCATAGGCCCATATACAAAGTTTCAAGTCCCGCGCTCGAATTTTTTTTTAATTTTTATACAAACTTTCATCCCCTTTTTAACCCCCTTAGGGGTTGAATTTTACAAAAAGTGCTTCTTAGTGTGCAAATATCAACTTTCTAGCTTTTGTAGTTTCGGCTCTGCGTTGATGAATCAGTCAGTCAGTCAGGACACGTGCATTTATATATATAGATTCATACATTTTTAATTTAGTAGCTCAAAAAATTTACTTTAAGGGATTGCATTCTCAAAAGTCTGGATCACGTGTGGCTGTAAATCAGCGTGTATGTTACAACCATCTACGCTATCTTCGTATTTAGCATTCCCCACCAGGGGCCAAAGTTATCGTCGCCTACGTTATATTTTAATTTTGATCCCATTTTTGTAATTAGCGTCCCACAAAACCATGGAAACGATACCCATATTGATATTTTGAGATTTCAACCCCATTGCACCCCCACCAGGGGGATGATTGTTCACTTCGTCTACGTTATATTTTAATTTTGATGCCATTTTTGTAATTAGTGTCTCAAAATACTATGAAAACGATACCCATATTGATATTTTGAGATATCAACCCCATTTGGGGACTTTTCTCCCTCTTAGGGGTTGAATTTTCAAAAAACCTAAAACACGTGTTTACTCATTTATATTTAGGAATACTCCTGTGAAACTTGGAATAAAATAGTCTAACTAATCTTATTTATCCATACAAACTTTGGACTCCCATTTCACCCCTTTAGGGGATGAATTTTGAAAAATCCTTTCTTACGCTACGGCTTACGTAGGCGGACAACGCGCGAACGCGGCGCGGCGCGGCGCGGCGAGGTTGAAACAAACCGTTGATACTTGATACGTATAGGTATGTCCTACTCGTACATGAGCGATTAAGACGCGAAGCGGCGCGGCGGCCGCGCGGCGTTCGCGCGTTGTTCGCCTACGTAAGACGTAGCGTTAGTGGACCTCTAGACCTTATAAGGAACCTACTTGCCAAATTTGGACTTTCTAGTCCCATCGGTTTGGGCTGTGCGTTGATTTAAGTCAGTCAGTCAGTCAGTCAGTCAGGTCTTTCACGTTTATATATATAGAAGAATATCTGGAATATCGGGCAGATTATCGATTCGCCGACGATTCGCCGAACATCGTTTCACAGAGTAATTTATTTGTAAATGTAACTTTTGGTCGACTAACGTTACGTAGACTCTTGGTTCACATACCGTTCAGTTCGCTTCCGTGTAAATTGGCAGAACCATTATTGGACGATTTCCATTTGGCAGAGTAATCGTTTCGTTTAAGCAATGTTTAGTCGAATAACGTTTCACATTTTACATATACAATATCTGGGAAACCGAGCTTTGCTCGGAAAACATATATAAAAACTCAAAGCGTTTTCCCAGAGATAAGACTAGGTCTAGATCGATTTTTTGCCCCCGAAAACCCACATATACCAAATTTCATCAAAATCGTTAGAGCCGTTTCCGAGATCCCCGAAATATATATACATATAAATAAATAAATAAATAAACAAACAAGAATTGCTCGTTTAAAGGTATAAGATAAGATAAGTCGTTATTTTCGAAACAAAAGTATGAAATAAAATATTATTATCATTTTTTAAGTAAATGCGTTAAGTATATGTATATAAAGTAAGTTACGAAGAAGTTAGCGAATATGTAGTGTCAAACTCGTGGTAAGGCTACAATTCAATTCAACACCTTCCTATTCATTTTTAATGTATGTTTTTTGGGATAAACACTATCCTTTGTTCTTCCCCGGAATCCCCGGGACTCAAACTATCGTCTCTATACCAAATTTTATCTAAATCGATTCAGCGGTTATTGAATCCTCATACAAATGTTCACCTCCCTTTTCACACCCTAAGGAGATGATTTTTGAGATTAAAAGTATCCTATGTTGTTCCCTGGGAGGCTGGGACTCGAACCACCTATATACCAAATTTTAACTAATTTGGTTCAGCGGTTTAAGCGTGTAGAGGAATTAAAAGATAAGATTTTTTATATTTTTTTTACGGTACCTATGGATCCTAAGGACCAATCCTGCCAACGGAAATCTCTTGTTCACGCAACGCCGTATTTTAGGCCCAGCACCTTCTGCTATGTAAGTTAGTCATGTCCTAGTCTCCTAAATAAGAGAGAAGTTCTGCTAGTCAATATTAATGCCAAATGAACATTCGACCTATTGTGTTTCGACCAATGGTTTCTCGGGCAATTATGACAGTTACTAAATGATTATTCTACGAATAGTAAATATGCGTATCAATGTTCTGCTTATTGACTACTCTCGCAAACAACTATTATGCGTAATGAGATTCGGCCAATCGTTACTCTGCCAAACAACCCGTCGGCGAATCGTTGTCGGCGAAACAAAAATCGGCGTAATTTTTCTCGGAATATCAATAGGGCACCATCTGGGAGACCGAGCTTTGCTCGGTAAACATATAAAAACTCAAAAATGAGCGTTTTCCCAGAGATAAGACCTAGCTAGATCGATTTTTTGCCCCCGAAAACCCCCATATACCAAATTTTATCGAAATCGTTAGAGCCGTTTCTGAGATCGCCGAAATATATATATAAATAAATAAATAAATAAATAAACAAACAAGAATTGCTCGTTTAAAGGTATAAGATTTTCAAGGTTTCATTTGTTTTTAATGAACCGTAAAACTTTCGTTTGTTTTATTCGTGTTTTCTGTATTTGTATTAATATTACGTATCAGGAAAACGACGAACGAAACCCTATTACTAAGTCTTCTCGGGACTCTATCAAGAATCGTAATAAGAGAACAGTTGGAATTGTCCCAAAGTTTATTTTTTTATAGCCGCTACAAGTGCTTGAACTAGGTACAATAATAAAAATGGAACAAAAACTACAATTTAAGCCATGAAACGCGCTGTTCGTAAGCGAGCCTTATTTATAATAGTATATAAGTAGTTGCCATCTCGTAATACGGTAATTATACAAAATGTAACTAAAATTAAATAAAAAACGATGACTCTTAACGGTTAAACATATAAAAATACCTAAACCTCCAAATCAGTGTGATAAATACAATGAAAATTATACAGAGTATAACTAAAATTAAATAATAAACAGACTCATAACGGCTGAACATACCTAACCCTCCAAATCAGTGTGTTAAATAACTATAATTTAAGAACTACCTAATTTATATTGACAATAATTTCTGTTAAAACTCAGTCACATTTCAAGCGAATCTTACACAAGTAAAAAATAAGTACATACTTAAGTAAATAAATAAAGCTATATAAAGGTGGTCTCACTCTTTGGCTCTCTTCAACTAACCCCTAACATTAGTATTCAATTTGATTTCACTTGTTTAATTATTATATCCTTTATGTGATCATTATTACTCTTATTCCACGTGAAAGGTGACGAATCCCATATTTTTGTAAACGCATTTCTCACCACATTTGAAACAGTAATCTTTCCATGCCACAAATCGATGATACTATCCCAAACAGTCTGGTCTGAATGTTTTTTAGGATCAAGTACTTGAAATTGCTCTGTTCCAACGCCAAAAATTACTAGAAACACTATGATTGTTATTTCAATAAGTTTCATGATGTTTAGCTTGTTTTGTTATTTTTATTCAAGCAATCACAAAGCAGCGGTTGTTTCGTATTTTACGTTTATTTTAAGATCGCAATTACTATTTAGATCACTAGTAAACAGACCTTAGTATTTACTTATAGCCTTGAAATTTTCTCAAGAAAGTGCTCTAAATAATGCTGGAGTGACCAAATTACCAAGCTGTATGAACTGGCAAAATGCATGTTTTGGTGCCGAGTAAAATAGTTCCGTATTGAGGATGCTCAAGGCAAATATTATTGCGGAAACGTTATTTTGAAACAAGCAAGGAAATAATGCTTAAAACACAGTGACTATATTTAAGAACTACTCAAGTGTTGACCGAAGTGCTGGCTGAGTGTGTGTTGAAGCATTTATAAGCTAAGGTAAAATGAACCCAGTTGGAGTAAATGTCATTATTTTTCTTGTAGTAGTAACTCAAGTGAAAACTGGTTCTAGAGAACCATTACGGAAAATAATCACCAATGAAGCATTAGACATAATATACAAAGACAAATCTTTGACAGACATCATAATGTCAGAGTTCCAAGTATTGTGGAATGGATTTTTGAAAAGACGAGGTAAGCACCTACTTACACATCGCTTTACTTCAATAGGTACTTTATTTTAATTCAACATACCTACATTTACCTAACTAATATAATGTCGGTAAGATTTTGCTCAGTACATATGCAATAATATCGATAAAAAAATTAAGTTTACGTCATTACATATTTGACTATCTTTGATTAAAAAAATATTATAGTGCGATATTTTTTTTATATATATTTTTATTTACAGATCGATCGACATCTGAAAATGTAACTAAAAAAATACCAAACAGGTATATTATGCATGCAACTCCAAATAAACGTGTGACACAAAAAATAAATTGACATAAATAGAAAATGTACGCATTTCTGTCCCAAATGACCCAAATACAATCCCAAAATAAACTTATCAGTACCACAGCGCTACCCTCTCACCGTAAATCCAGGGCAACAACAAGACTCAGACCAAGTCAACTCTGCATAGCGTTTGGAATTACAAAGTGTGACACTGTTATTAATATTCCTTGTTGTACATATTCTTTTCGTAAAAATATGACGTTCATAATGACATTCCCTCGCTTTGGTATATTAAAGTCGGTGCAACGTTAGCAAAGACGGACTCTAGCCAGCCAGCCAGTTTAACAAGGCTAGTGACCTTGGAGGATACAACTAAACGGAGTAGCCATTAACAGGCTTTCCCCTCTGTCGAAAATAGGCGGCCAACGGTCATACACAATGTATGGACTGACGTTTATCTGACATGGCTATTTTTACGTTACGCATACATTTGACGTTCCCCTCCCCCGCAAAAATCGGCAGACTGTTTTGTACAGAAAATTACAGACATGGCGTCTCCGTTTGATTATATCCTCCAAGCTAGTGACTATTAAATATTAAATATATTCTACAAGGGCACCTATTAAAGGAAATATAGCAAAATGCTGCTCCCGGCAAGACTCGAACTTGCGACCATACGGCAACTGTTACGGTTGTTGATGTAATAAGAGACTGTCCTATCAGTAAGTAAACACATGGTCGACCTATACGCCGCTCTTGTTGTCTTTGATATTTGAAGCGCACTCTATGAGGCTCACAGAGATCTTGATGTACGATGCTTTAAACTCAGCGTTATTTTTACGGATAGACAATCTTTTAGCAATTAATCTATTCATAATATTTGCGACAAGTTAAAACGAAAACAAAATAAAAACTTTCAAATGATATGCAGGAGCTTCGAAATAAATTAAATTAAAAGTGGAAAAATTCACTGTCTTGGGTCTTCAATATGATTTGGAACTCTGGTAGCCGTTTAAGAAGTGTAGGACTCTTACGGTAGATGTCGCTAAGAGCTTCCGTAGGGCTCATATATGGTGGAAATATTCGCTGAATTGGGTACGGTCTTGGTAGCTCAAATGGCAGAGCACTGTACTAGTGATCCAGTGGTCGTCGGTTCAAGTCCCACCCAAGACAGTGAATTTTTCCACTTTTAATTTATTTCGAAGCTTAATAGCATCGTTCACAGACGTTTCTGCTTAATACAAAATTAATTTGATATGCAGGAGTATGCAGTTTAACATAATTAAACCTTTCAGTAACAAGAAGACCGACTTCAAATAAATATATAAAATAAAATATTGTCCCTTTTATATACGCCGGCGACTGATATGGTTTCAGAAGTCCGTGCCAAGGCCAAATCGGTTTTCTAGTCAGTACCGGGAGTGTCCACAGAACTCGATTTCCACCGACTTGCCTTAAAACCGTGTTAATGCGTGATAAAATCATAGTACGTTTCTAATGTAACACTGGCAATATTGTGATAATATTACATTTGAGATTCGTGCTACGCCAAAAACTTCACGGCAACGAGGAGTCTTCGTCTTATAGAGGTTACGGCTTAGGTTTTTATAGGAGTTTGTTCATTTTAAAGAGGTTCCGAGTTACAGAGGTAAACTAAAAGAAAACTTCGTATTAGAGAGGTAATTATACAAACGCGTAAAGCACAGTGTTATTGTTTTATTTTTGTTACAAAGGTTTTTTTAGGTTAATATTAAGACACATAAACTATTTCGAAAGAGGTTTATGTCTAATTTTCGAGTTATGGAGGTAAAAATCCCATAAAGATTCTTTGAAGGAAACCTGACGAGGTTCAAGTCATCGACATTCCACTGTGTAAAAATTGTCCTAGTAATCAATTCACTGTGACTCTCGTAATAATTATATACAGTGAAACTTCGATATGGCGAAATTCTCGTTAACACGACATAAAATGCTTATTCCCTTCCCTTCTAAGCCCGAACTTCCATAACTTGAAATATTTAACATCAAAATTACCAACGATTTCCTTCACGGTTATCCAGTAAATTTTATACCTCCATAACTCCAATAATGGAATTTGATCTCTATAACTCGTATAAATACATGCGTTATTTTATCACTCGCTATATTCGTAAAGTTATTTACCAAAGAATCTCTGTAACTCGAGTACTGTGCTTTATGCGTTTGTATATAATGGTCCTATACCTCTACCTCTGTAACTCGAAAGCTCTTTAAGGCGAACCAAAACCTCTCTTAAACTGATACCCTCTGTAAGACGAAAACTCGATAATACGAACTTTTTAACGATTCCCTTAAGATTCGTGCGAGGTTCTACTGTTTTTCTGCTTCTATCTCTTTTTGGTTCTTGTGGACATCCTTGAACCTTGAAAAGAGAAACAAGTAGGAAACATTATATCGTTATATATAAAGCGTAGAAAATACAATAAGAAACACGAGCGAACAACAGTGGGCGAACTAGGCGCAATGAAATCAGTGTCTGGTGTTGCAATAGCTTACTTTTATTTTAGTGTTATTGCGGTATCATCCGAGCTGCACGGCACCTGCTTCTGATAGGGTTAAATACACACGGCTTCTTATGGCAGCGAACATTATTTATTCAGTTTGTGGCAAAAACGGTACACACCTTTAACTTGAAGGCATTATGTTCACAAGGAGCAAGATGGTTGTGCAAGCGCTCCATATTACTTGTGCGTTACAAAAGGAGCGACAGAGATGAAATAATATGTATAATAGTTAAGTAAAGTTATGCAGGAGAGACCTGTATCTTATAGTAAACTGAAATTGACAACGACTGAGTTGATATATTATATTAAAAACTCAACCCATCTCTCTTGCACTAATATAAAATATGACTAGAACATTTACCACCTTTAGGTACCTAGATACTTAAAAGGCATGCATAGGCATGGATGAGAAATTTAAAAAAAAAATAGTTTTCTCCGTAGAGTGGAAATAACGATTTCCGACCGGGCGCGAAGAAAAAATTGTGACGAATAAATAGCAATAGATAGTATGGCTTACTCGTATATTACTAACATTTCATTCATTCCTTCATTTTCATTTTATTTTTCGTCTTAAGTTAGGTTATTTATAATATGAATATAAAAGTAAAATATAAAACACTTACAAAACAATAAAAAATACATATAAACACATTATAAAAAACCTAACCTAGTGTGCCGCCAGCAGCGGGGCAAGGCCCAAGCTACCGATGGTCAGGGCTGCAGAGAGAGGAATCCGCGGAAGACTATCCGCGCCATGTCCAATATCACCGCCTTCTGCATCTGACCCTTGATCCAACCGCCTAGCGAGAGTCTCTCAAGATGTTGGTCGAGACTCTTCGCTATTAGACCGTTCACTGAAACGACTATCGGGACAATGATCGTTGAATCAACATCCCACATGGCGGTTATCTCGTGAGCCAAGTCTAGGTACTTACTGGACTTGTCCTTCTCGGCCTTCACGAGATTCTCATCATGGGGGATGGTGATGTCAATGAGCACGGCCCGACGTTGCGATCGATCTATTATCACAATTACTATATATTATCACAATAATATCAACATTATAAATATAATTTTATTGGTAACCTGGTGAACTGGATTTTTCACCTGATATACCACCTACTCCACGTCCTGCGCTCGGAGCTTTCCATTTCGATCCCCTGTGTTTCCCGCAAAGCCGACTGTAGCATGTCCCATTGCAGCTTTGTCCTACGCACTGTAACATAAACCTACGATGAACCTGGATTTTTGCGGACTCTTGGTTGTAATGTTGTCGGTTTCAGATGCTTAGATATTCTTTATGTTCTACGTCTAAACTTACTTTCAAAATATATGGCGGTACACAGCACCTCCTAGATTTGTGTAAGAAACAGAATTCTACTCATAGGTTTCACATCACTCAAATTATTTACTTAGTGAGCGTAGCGACTAAATAATTTGGTTCGATTAACTAATGCGAGCATTCGAAGCAAAATGTGGCGGTCTGTTAAATTTCTAAGCATTCCTAGTCAACGTAATTTAATGATTACTTACTGATAACAATACATATGAATTGTAACTCAATATTATAATTCCTTTGATTTATACTTAGACAATTAAGTACTATTCAATTCAGACATAATTGGTGATACCTACGTAATGCTTCATATTATTTTAAGCGGAATCACGGTATGAGCAAACACAGACGATTATTTGCTCAACAATGGTATATTGTCTTTTACAATGTTTCAAGTCCTATTGTTGGGAATATTCGTACTTTAGAAAGCGACAATGATCTTTGTGATTCAATTTGTTAATTAAATGAATGCCTGTATGAAAACTAGCTTTAACTGGGAATTTTCAGGCATCTGACTATATTTCTTTTTTAACTAAGTATGTATATTTTTAAGAGCCTGATAAAAACTGCACGCTCAATTCTGTGGAGTTCTATCTAATGCTAAAAATTGCCTATTTTCGAGAAATCGATTAGTGCGTACTGAGGTTCGAACCTAAATCAGCGCATATCTATGTATGATAACCATTTTGTAAATTTAAATTTATGTATGTTTGTAAATTTATGTATTTTTGGGTTTTGTTTTATATGTGAATTTGTTCTTTTGTTTTATATCTGAGAAACAAAAACAATTTAGGAACTAACATTTCCTCGCTAAGCGAGAGTGGTCATACGGAGCGCCATATATTACGTGTAGGGAAGACGTAAAGGGTGCAATGCCGTAATATTTCTTCATTATCCGACCCAGAGACCAGAGACTCAGCACTCAGGCACTAAGAACTGCAATTACGGGAGTGCTTGAAGACACTATTTTCTAAGCTTAGTCAAATACGAAAATAGTAGCTAATATTTTACTGCTGACATTTTGCAGTGCAAGTTTGCAAGAACAAAGTGCAGATATTTTTAGCGCCATTATTTGGTCTTTTTATAAAAAAAATACATTAATGACAAAGAGTAAAGTAGGAATAAAACCGTCCAAGAGCATATCAGGCTATGCTCAGAGTAGGGTTCCTAGTTACTGATAAAATAGGCTGCGTAGGACAGGGTCTAATAATTAGTGTGTATGTCACGTTCGCTATAGTTTTCATTTCAATTATTTACTAAGGTTTACTTACATCCCGACAACGTGTGCTACCCTTAAAAATATTTTCTAGTTTTATTTATTTTTTCGGTGTGATTGATTTACTTATACCAAATTTCAGCTTTCTAGCACTACTAACGGTCAGTAACTAGATCGCAGACGGACAGACTGACAAACAAACAGAAAGACAGACGGAAATGGCGAAACTATCAGGGTTATTATTTGACTACGAAACCCTCAAAATAAGGACTAGCTACGGTTTGAGTAAAAATCTAGTTTTAAGGGTTCAGAGAATATTGGCGATTTTAATTTTTTTAGCTCCTTACTTAGTAGGGGAAGTACCTAAGTGCAGAAATGTACCGAACAGACCTATGCGCTTTTTTCTCACGCTCATACTAAGCTGATCGAATGCCTGAGCCACGATATTAACATCTGGCTACAACCCAAAAAGGGAGGAGGGAAAGGCGGCTCCGGCCGTCCAGTTTGCGCTCTGTTTCTATTTGTAACACTCAGGTCAAGTATGGTATCATTTTTGTATAAATTTAACGAAGAATAAATTTTTAGGAAACTTTTTTTCAAGCTTCAGTTCTGATGATCGGTTCTAAGAGGAATTGAGGGAACTCCGTACACCTGTCGTACCGTAAAAATATTTCTTAATCGTGTAGATTGATAAATTACTTACTAACAGTTCAGGCCTTCCAGTACGATCACTGAGTAATGCTGCGGACCGATAAAGGACAGACAAAGGATGAATCACGCTAGACCGGGCCGTAACCGGGCCGGAGCTTCGTTTTCTATGGAAAGCATCACGTGATCACCGGGGCCCGGGAGTGGCACGGTGCGGGCCCGGGCCGGTCATGTCTCGGAGCCTCCTGACAACCCGGAGAGTCAATTTTTCTCTTCGGGTGGTATTCTACTTGTTCTTCAAATTCAGACTTAAAAGACTCGAGTTCCTACAAACAGTAGAGACTCGGTCAGCAAACTCTGATAGCGCTAGTGTTAATGTACCTAATATACTAGAGTATGGGTGGCCCTGACGCCCCGGCCCCGGAACGGCCCGGTGAAGGTGGCGCTCCGGCCCGACCCGGTCCGGCCACGGCCCGATCTAGCGTGAGTCATCCTTAAAGGGATAATAATTATATGGCGAAACTTTAAAGCGTTTATAGTTGCCTATGAAACTCAAGGTAAGACACTTTAATATTTACTTTTTCCATTAGTTAGTACCTATATATATTAATAATAAGGTACCTACAAGTAATGCGTCAAATATAGCATTTGTCGTTTTTCTGAAAGCTCAGGCATCACTTGAAAACATTCACGTCCGTTTAAATCCGGGCTCGAAATGAAGTTTGCCATCGAAACTAGATGTCGAGCAAACATGAGAGACAAACAGGGCAGAATTGGACGGTCGAGATTGATAGTTCTGTCCCATGCCACCAGTTTACTTTTTTTAACTCTCATTTCACCCTATCACAAAGTTTTACAATGGACCTTGTTTTGTAATGTATAAAGTCCATATTTCAAGACATCATAAATGAATTATACAAGTCTTCGAATATTACGAGTCGATACGTTGAAGTCTAGACTGGAAAATTAAAAGTTCGGATGAAAGGATTGACATAAACCGTTTTGGTTATTTTGACCCAGATGTTATTTTTGACTACAAGTCCTAAATGAATGAAACGTAAGTTAGTTAAAAGTATGAACCTAACCCGTTTTAATTATAAATCTCCCGTGAGACTAGAACATATTAAGATATTACACACGTTGTGTACGATAAGGCTTCAAGATCTATAAAAGCGCCACGATTTTTCAATAAACTAAGTTACGAATACTATTACTATCCATGATATTATTTATTTGATGACTGGCGACTACCAAACTGCTTATAAAAAAAACGAAGTATATTATTATCAGTCGACAATTTGTTAGACCCGGCTTGCTTACGGATATTATGATTCGGCGCCACTGCTACATGTTATGTATAACATTTATAACTATTTAATGCTGCGGATGTATTGAGTTCAAGCCGGAAGGCTTGAAAATTAGTAATATACTATTATGTAATATATTTTTAGGGTTCCGTAGCCAAATGGCAAAAAACGGAACCCTTATAGATTCGTCATGTCTGTCTGTCTGTCTGTCTGTCTGTCTGTCCGTCTGTCCGTCTGTCCGTCTGTCTGTCCGTCCGTATGTCACAGCCACTTTTCTCCGAAACTATAAGAACTATACTGTTGAAACTTGGTAAGTAGATGTATTCTGTGAACCGCATTAAGATTTTCATACAAAAATAGAAAAAAAACAATAAATTTTTGGGGTTCCCCATACTTCGAACTGAAACTCAAAATTTTTTTTTTCATCAAACCCATACGTGTGGGGTATCTATGGATAGGTCTTTAAAAATGATATTGAGGTTTCTAATATCATTTTTTTCTAAACTGAATAGTTTGCGCGAGAGACACTTCCAAAGTGGTAAAATGTGTGTCCCCCCCCTGTAACTTCTAAAATAAGAGAATGATAAAACTAAAAAAAATATATGATGTACATTACCATGTAAACTTCCACCGAAAATTGGTTTGAACGAGATCTAGTAAGTAGTTTTTTTTTATACGTCATAAATCGCCTAAATACGGAACCCTTCATGGGCGAGTCCGACTCGCACTTGGCCGCTTTTTAATTACTGGTTGCTCTTTGGCAAAGGAAAAAATCAAGAAGTAACTAGACTTATCTAAATCAGGTTTAGTTTACACTCTCAGGAAGGTCAGAGGGCAGTCGCTTTCTCAATAACAAATGGGATTTGGATTGGTGAGATTATGTTGCCCAAAGCGTACGTAAAACTTTGAACCCTATACATAGGAGACCCTATACATCTCTAAGGATAATTTGATAAACTATGTTATTTTTTAGTTCTGACACTTAGAGACATTTACACCTCTAAATACGTTTAGATTTTTTTCCATGTATCTGTTTTGTTTTTATTTTAATATTATTATTATAGTTTTTTTATGTAATTCGACATTAAGAGACCTTATACATCTCTAAGTAATTGTATTACGTTAGTTTGATTTGGTAGTTGTAGTTGTATTTAATAATTGTTGATGTAAAAATTATTTTGCTTGTATGTAAATTCAATGTTGACGTGTAAAAGTGCCCTTGTGGCCTATTTGCTGAATAAATGTTGAAGTTGAAGTTGAAAATTTTAATAATATTATGTATCTATTTCTATCAATAAACCGAAATTTTAAGGCAGCACATTCGTGCCAACATTTGACAAGCCGACTTTCACTTTGCTTCACCAAACCCCTCACGCTGGAGACACTTTTGATAAATTATTCACACACAATGTATTAGGAACTTTCGTCCGAATTCCGCCGGCGAGCGGACGAGTTTATAGGACACCTTCTGTTTCAATTTGCAGCCGAGTGGATTGTTGGGGACCTAAACAAAAAAGGACGTAACTGTTCATCAACTACCTACATACATACTGACTAATCGTAAAACAAATCAAAGTTTTTAATATTAATCATTCAAGATAAAGATAAAGGTCAATTCTACCAGCCAACATGAAGAAACAACTTAAAATGATAGTGAAGCTCTGGACACAGCTCTTATTGAAATTTAAAACAAAACATTGACAAATACAGTGACCATATTTTTAATTAATGCTTTAAGTAATCTGCTAACAATGCGACTAAATAAATACTTACATTCAATCAATCAATCAATCAACATCATTTATTTGCAAGAATACTTAACAAAATTACAGGATGTTTTTGTTTTTGATGCATAACTTTGTTTGTTCAAAACATAAGAGTTTGATGCGCCAGGGCACTATTAGGGTTTCAGCACTATTATAGTAAATTATACTTTTTAGACTAGCTAAACTCTTTTTGAAATCATTGGTGTACCGAGATCCACGGAGTAAACAAATAAATACCGTACATCCAAGTTATCTTTTTAATTTTGCTAATGGAGGCTGAACGTTTCATAATTATTAACCAACTAACGCAAACTTTGTAGACGTTAATCATAGTTAACTGGCTCATAATTTCATATAACACCGTGTTAATAATCTCACACACATTATACGAAATGAATGACCTACCTACTATTCGTTTTAACTACCGTTGGACTGCGAATCTACCCATTATTCATAGAACTTACGCTTCCATATTTCACCAATTCTATCCGTAAGAAACATACTGATTCTTGCTACATTTATATTTCTTTCACTAAGGAATTTCAAGAAGAGAATGCTTAATTCCGCCTGGCATTGCGAATCGTTAGTCGTGCCAACAAATTGGATTAAATTTATTTAGTCCCCCCTCAAATTGAACTAATTGGTTAGTTGATGGTCGACGATTAATTTTAAATAACTGAAAGGGTCGATTTAACACTTTCAGCGATTCCTAATTAACTTGGAGCGTTAGTGTAACGGCTCTTTAAATGATTATTTACTTTCTAAAGTTTATCTCCTAAAATCTAGCAACGTCTTTTTGACTTTCATATATTAGTCTTAGCTATTGTTTAATAACCAATAAGTAGTACATTTGTTTATTATGACCATCCTAGCACATTTTTCAAAATCACCTAGTATTATTCATCGCAACATTTGATGCATTGTACCTACAAACCACCGTGCTTATCTATGGAGCACATTCTGCATTGTTAAAACACTGTATCTGAAAAATAAGGTTTTTTCTGATAGTGTCTTGACAAAAATATGTAGCTGTTTTTATAAGCTTAATACGTTATATAATCATGAATTTTGAATTGTTTAACATTGAATGAGTGAAAATTATTATATGAATTGCAAGACGTAATAGACACAAAAACATAATTATTGGTAGAGAATACAGTAAATGAATGAGAAATCGTATATTTTTTATGGCTCTGATGAATTCGAAATATTTTTTTCTGTTTTTTTTTTAACCTAATATGTATTTATTTTATTATTTTATAGGAGCCTTACAACAGGTAATTACATGGTCTTATTAATAGTTTCGATTCGGCTGGAATGTTGGTCTTGGTACCTATACCTACTTACATTGTAATTGACCAGATAATTAAAATAAGAAATAATTAAAAAATATCATATTTTTTTAAGAACGAAATTGATGGTAATTTTAATGCCTTTTATCATATTTTTCCGCCGATTTTAAATTATAATTTAAGCCGGATATTGTACATGATTTTTCTTTTTCAAATTATCTGAAAAAAAAATGTAGGGTTAACAGTATTTAGTGAAATAACAAGACAAATATTCCAGCAAAGGGAAAACCAGTTTTTAACACCGCGCCGAATGCAGTTTCACCGTGTAAGTAAGTATAGTTTTTGTAGGTTTCCCAACTTTTTTCGATGCTTTTTGTTTATTTAATTAACACGTTAACATGATATAACAAAGTATAACTGACTGATTAAAAACAGCTTTTTCTATAAATAATCATGAATCATATCGATTACGAATGCAAATTGGTGGCAATACTAAAATTACTAAAAACAGGAATAAGTATTAATTATATAAATATGAGCCTATACGATGAACTCTGAACTAAATATTGAGTTACAGTATTGGGCCATAGCGTGGCAGCATTAGCCGTCATATTTCACCACAGGCACCTAACGCGAAATCAAAGCGTACCTAACCCGGCCAGTGATAAATGTCGCGTATGAATGGCCGGCACGGTATAATAATTTATCGGACTATCTCACGAGTCCACTCCACCCGCTGATCCGGGTGACGTATCACTGGTGCGATACCGTATGACTCGTTTAGTAGTGGCTTTTCGACTTTTAGTGAAGGTTTGGTCAAAATACAATTAAGAAAACTTTTGTCATTTTTGAAGATAATGAAGAGGTCTGTCTTTAAATTGTTTTGTAATGATATTTTTCCACAATCAAGGATGAATGAAGAGTTTTATTTGTGAACACAGAAAATAGACGTAGGTAGGTCGGTAGGTAGGGAATTTAACACATAATTTTTTTATGTCTCACCTAATAGACACGCATTTTTACAATAAACAAGCAATATAATTTTTAAATGGCTTATCTAATCTCATTATTATAGTTAGCTTAAATTTTAACCAACTGCAAAGTGTTATATATAGTACTATATAACACTTTGCAGTTGTATAGTACTATATATAACTAGTAACTAGATTTTTTTAAATCTCTTGCAATCTACGTTGGTACTTGATGTGTATAATTGCTACGTAGCAATAGATACATATATGTTAGTACTATCAACGCGTTTTCCGCGAGAACGATCACCATTAATCTAATTTCCGGTGTCCAGGGAAGATTTATCGTCGCGCAAAGTTTGCACTTAGCGCCATTTGGTGCTAAAGTTATTATTAACAATTACTTTGATCACCGCGCGAATATAATAATGGTGGCGGCTTTGCTCCTGTTGTTTATGAAGCATGAGGGAAAATTTTATTAAAAGCAAAGTTAATTGCATACAGTCCGACAATAAATTGTAGAAATTTGTTGAGGCCGCCATTACCTCCAAACATTCATACCTACATCCATTTCCTTCGGCCGCCTAAGTGCGTATTTTAAGTTTATTAATTAACCGACTTCAAAAAGGAGGAGATTATCAGTTAGACCACCTAATTACCAAAAATTCATAAGCATTCTTTAGTTATAAAAGCTTTATATATCCCACAACTCAAACTATCTCCATAAACAATTCCAACTAAATCGGATTAACTGTTTAAGCGTGAAGTGGTAACAGACAGACACTCATTTTTGCATTTATAATATTAGAATTGATGTATAAGGTCAATATTAAGGTAAGGTATGGTTTTATCTTCGTGTAGTCGATGTAGGTTAGTTACGTGAACTTCATGTGAAAATCACAGCTTTTGTCAAAGGAATAAGTTATTCCAAGTTATAATTGGGACACCGGGTTTCATACAAATGATACTTCGTTACAAGACATGCATTATATATACATTGTTAATGTTTGCTTTGTTTTAGTTTTAATTTGATACCTATGTACTTAACTTAAGTACTTTACAATTCGGGTACTGCGTATTTTTTTCCGGGCAGGTACCTCCCCTACAGGTAAAGTGGTGTTGTTTTTTTCCACTTTAACCCTATGATGTGTAGTGTCGTTGTAGGTACATTATATGTCTTTTAAAACGAATAGGTACCTACTATTTGTGCCGGACAGGTAACTAAAGTTACGGATCCTATACTGGCAAGACATGCCCTTAGGCTTAGTCGGTTTTTCTTCTTTCAATATATCTTTTTAGGGTTCCGTAGCCAAATGGCAAAAAACGGAACCCTTATGGATTCGTCATGTCTGTCTGTCTGTCCGTCCGTCTGTCCGTCTGTCTGTCCGTCCGTATGTCACAGCCACTTTTTCCGAAACTATAAGAACTATACTATTGAAACTTGGTAAGTAGATGTATTCTGTGAACCGCATTAAGATTTTCACACAAAAAAAAAAAAAAAAACAATAAATTTTGGGGGTTCCCCATACTTAGATTAGAACTGAAACTCAAAAAAAATTTTTTCATCAAACCCATACGTGTGGGGTATCTATGGATAGGTGAAGACCCTATTTTGAAGAAAAATGATATTGAGGTTTCTAATATCATTTTTTTCTAAACTGAATAGTTTGCGCGAGAGACACTTCCAAAGTGGTAAAATGTGTGTCCCCCCCCCCCTGTAACTTCTAAAATAAGAGAATGATAAAACTAAATAAATATATGATGTACATTACCATGCAAACTTCCGTCATAAATCCCCTAAATACGGAACCCTTCATGGGCGAGTCCGACTCGCACTTGGCCGCTTTTTTTTATTATCAGTTGCCGCGTTTTATATTCTATAGGCGGCATTCTAAAATACCTATAACTTTGATTTCCACATTAATGCAGCATTATAATAATTGGCTTTGCTTATCACGTTTTCTATTATTTTCTAAATAAAATGGTTATTTGTAAAGCCATAGAGAAAAAATACATAGAGTGCTCACTCCATACATCAGTTTTAGTACCAAAAAGACTACTTATTAGCATCTAGCATCGAGTAGCGGAAGTATCAGTACTGCTACTTGACAATAGATGTAGCACCGACCGGAAAGTCTTATGCTGTTGAGATAAGACTTTCCGGTTGGTGCTAGATCTATAGTTAAGTAGCAGTACTGATAGTTCCGCTACTCGATGCTAGATGTAGACACTGAAATTAATAGTCTGAACTGATGTATGGAGTGAGCACTCTTGTCTTACTATATTTCTCTATGGTAAAGCTAAGTAGAACATGTCAGTATTTAGATTATGAACCCAACAAACGCGTACCTGTAATTCAACATAACCGAGGCTGAAGACTCTGAAGAGGCTTATGAATGAAAATATTTCATTCCGAGTGTGATACATCCTGGCCCGTAATTTGAGCAAGGAAGTCACTACTACGTGAGTGAAGTTTACACACTCACCTTGTTGCTAATGTAGAGAGCTGGAAGCGTCATCTTATTGCAAAAGTAAAGCTTACCATTTGACCGGGAAGACTTAGTTTGGGCACAGTATACTAAGAACAGTAGTGAATCTAAGGCCGCTCGGCAAGTTATTTACCTACTCTTGCGTTGGCGCTTAGGGTCGTCACTTTTATTTTTAGTTAAATATTATTTGCGTATTATGAGTAGCACTAGGTTTCTATTTATATAATATAATGAAATGTTCTATCAATTCATAAATGAGGTATAAATTAAGGCCGGTAAGAGCAGGTAAATGCGAGCGTACTCGAATGCGCGCGATCACAGTCGCGGTACGGCCCACACTGCCGCCACCGTATTCCCCCGTATATTATGCGAATGTGTGCGTGGCAGCGCGTGCGTACCTACACGGCGCCCGGCGCGCACGCACACATTCAAGCCGGCAGCGGCACATTTATATGAAGATTCACTACTGTTCTTGTACTGTGGTTTGGGGCTAATTTGACCTGTGTAAGATCGTCTTTGTATATTTATTTATATATTAATCTAATTTGCTTTATGAATAAACGACCTATTAAAAAAAGTATAGTCGGTAGTGTTCCTCCCTACGAAGCTGGAGGTCGTGCATGTTTAGCAAATCTTGTCAAAAGTTGCGATTCGACATGCTACAAACAGGGTTCGAATCCCAGGTGAAAAATAGTTATGTAGAAACATGTAAACATTAAACTTTCTGAACGCAAAAAAGTAACAAACTGGATAACATATTTAGGGAAGTGGGTATAAAATTTAAACGTCAACTGCTGTTTGATGTCTTTGTCCTATTTGACCTACCATAATTTCTACAGGCCAGTTGTAGCTCAAAACTGGGACGAGTGAAAGAAGAGGGGGGAGGCCTTTGCCCAGCTAGCAGTAGGACACAATAGGCTCGTAATAATATCCTACTGGTTACTTGTTTTACGACAATTACTGCAATGCTCACCGTCAGTTCAAACAGTGTGTTCGTGTTGAATAAATGCAATACTTACTTATTCCATTTCTTTTCATTTTTGAACCACGTACCTACTAATAATTGAGCCAATTTTTTATATCTTCGGCAATTTTATTTTTTTGGTAGATTTTGATACAATCAGCTCCTCATTCTGATCGGAACAAATACGAAATCCCAATTTGGGTAAAAAAAAAGATTTTATAGGATAAGGCTGAAATTGCGCGTATGTGGTGCGAAATAATCTATACACAAAATTATATCAAAATCTGACTAAAATTAAAAACCGCCCACAAAATAAAAATCAGCCCTATTAAGTATGATCGCCCCGTCATTGTAGGCGTTTAGTTAAACAAAACCTGAAACGTAAAAGTCACATCTAGCAATTATAATATGTCCATGTAAGGCCGTCTCATTTGTTTTGTACGACGCACGTAATAACACGATCAAACCTACGAGAATTTTGACATGCCTACGTGACGGGAAAGCTTAAAATGGAAAATAAATTTATTTGCTCGATAAAATTATGAGTATAACCTCAGTGTCTGGTGCTATTATTATATGTACTATAACTGTGTTTAAATACTATATATACCGTAAGGTCGGGGTATTTTAGCTCCACAAGGTTACTTTGTTCACCCATGAAGACCTATTTTATTGATATGATAAATTCTTAAAAACGACATTATGTACTTGGCTTCTTCCACGCCTTATATAAACCTTCGTTGAACTACCGTATCCAAATCGGCCAAATGATAAATGATAAAAATAATTTATGTAGGTACAAAAATGATTGAATTGATAGGTAATACAAAGTTTGTATTACAAACAAACGCACTAACTTATTACAACTTTAATATTCGGTCTATTCACTCTCATTGCCAACACACTGTTACATTAAATTCCAATAAACTAAAGCACTCGCACTCTCAGCAGCCAGTTAAATTACTATTAACCATTTAGTTATCGACATAAATGTTCGTTAAAACAGTGTTATAAGCTTTTATTGCCGAACGATTTATAGGCCGTTTCCATCGGATTATTACGCAATATACACCAAACGCGTTCGATTTTGTTAAGCCAGTAATTTCCGATTAAGTTGCCTTTTGAGTACGTTATAACGGCCAGTTTACGAGATTTAGAGAAAGAAAATTATAGCTTTAGAGTGGAAACACAAGGAAGCGTGTATTATTATACCTATACTAGTAGTTCACCTCAAGTGGTGAACTCGCGATTCGTTAAAGAAGTGTAATTGCAACAGATAATCTTTTTACTACGGATTAATATACATTTAGGATCCTCAGGTATCAATTTTCAACATGATCAGGTTTTTTCGAAGACGATGATGAAGAAGAAATTAATGATAGTGGCCGTTTTTTACAATATTGTCTTTGTAGCAACCTTTGAACCCTCCGATATAAATTTTCAACATAATCACTAAGAATAATAGTCTAATACTGAAGAAATTTAAAACGGCAAACTGTTTCTTAAGTTCTTAAGACTAAGACCCTAAGACTCTCGTTTTTTAAGTTCTTCCGCACCCTCAGATCTCAATTACCTAAAACGCCCAATTTCCTACGTACCCAGATAACGTTACGGTCCACCTACCCTACCTATGTACCTACGTTATGACCACCTTTTAATTAAATATAAATACTTTTAAATATACAAATAACTTTCCAAAACGGTTAAGAAATGTGCTGAATTAACAAATATACACAATAGGACCGAATTGATAACCTGCTCCTTTTCCTGAAGTCGGATAGAAATTACATTTAAAGTCAAGTAATGTCAGAAACCATAAAATTATTTAAATTCAAATTTTGATATGGTGCCCATTATTCTACTCGTACTAGGTAATTAAGAAGATCAACTTCTAATAATCATACATGGTTACAACCATTTATTACAATATATAAATATATAAAGGCCACTTATTGTTTAGCGCAAATGGACGAAAAACGGGAAAAGAATACTCAAGTACCTAACAGCTCAATCGTTTCTCGGAGTTCCCTTCTTGCTTCGTAGCTAACAAGTCAAATAAGGAGTGCGATTTATTTCCAACACCGGCGGTCAGAGGTGCTCAATAATTTAGCTCAGTAATTCGTTCAAGAGCGTATCCAGAACATCTATTATTCAGTACTAATGCCGAAATTTTCTAGAGCTGGGAAGCTTCAGGGAGTAAATACTAGGTAAAATATACGAACGAAAGTGTGCGTGCGCCTGTCTTAAGGCCAGCATAAAAATAAAGTTAAACATAATTATTTTGAAATATTTATAAAACTGGTTAATTATTCCCATTATCAGTATCGGGTCGAGAAAAATAAATATTTATAACTAAAAAAAAACAATACGTTTTTTTTAAGATTTGTCTCAATCAAATAACTGAGGAGAGTAGAAATCCATGCTACATCGTTTCTAATATAATAATATATTGTAGGTATGTATTGAATTGATGATATAGTCGTAACAATAATAGGGATGATGACACATGTTGAATTTTATAACATCTTGTAAAATAGATAGCAAATGAGCAATTTATCAGAATAATGTAGATTAAAAAAAATATGGAAATGATACAAAAATACAGGACTTGAAAGTTTCATAATTTAAGTTTTTTTTTTAACTTCCAAAAACTATAAAAGTACTTTACCATTCGATTTCTTACATTTAATCCAAAAAAATATTGTATAGTAACTATAATACATAAACGCAATATTTCACGGACAAAAACGCAATTTTCTTATTTTGTTAATTTTGTCCATACTTCAAGATCTCAGTGACCTTGACGACACGTTCACTTGTCAAATTGTAAGGGGCGTTTCGCGAGTGAAGTGCGACTGTCGGACTTTGACTAAAATTTCTGACTTTTGTGTTGCTTTAATGCAATGGGTCCCATATAGACATTTAATCCTAAAAACAAACCCGATCGATTGATACCATAAATGAAAATTAGTCATGTAGCCTATTATACTTGCACTGAAGTGAATAAGAAAGAAAATTAAAATAAAATAAATAAAGCTGAACTACGCTTCTGAGAAATAATTCCAACACCCCTCTAGTCTTTTCAAATACTTACACCATTCACTAAATACACCTGTTACTCGACAAATTAACTCCCGATCGCCCCATCCCTACCGTTCGGTCTAATGCACGCGAAAGTGTTTTCTAATTTAGTAGCAACACGGTCGCTGTTTGATTGATTGCCTTTGTACACAGGGGGTTGAATTGTTTATTCCATTTCGTTACGTTTCGGAGTGTTTGATGCATTATGAATTTGGATCACTAATGGAAACAACTAACATTAGATCAAGCAATAAAAATGTCAAAACACATCTAAATTTAGGAGTTCAATCAGTAGGTAGTAAATTTATATATAAAACAGATATTTTAAAATGTAGTATAGGTATAACGTCTGGCGTACCATATATTCGCGCGTATTGGATTTACACACTGTATTTCCATAGCCCGCCCTCTGAATTTCTTAAAACCACAGTCTCTTGAACATTCTAAATGTGGAAATTGCAGCAAACCAAGTTATCTCACTCGCGAATCTTTCCCATTTTCATGCCTGAATTTGCATTAGAAAGTTAACGTTTGTAGATACGGAAGTCATCTGAAATGCTAATATTAAAACATTGAGCATTTAATGAAGATACAAATCTGGAAAATCAAAGTTGGAATACATTACTTAAAGGTAGCTGCAACCAAGATTCAAGTGTCGGTTAATAATTAATTCTCGTAGAAAAGCGAACGCGACGTTAGGAATAAAAATACATACTGAAACTTATGTCTACTAAACTCGAATACTGATAATGTTGTGGTTAGTTAGTGATAGCGTCGGCGTCTAATCAACTCTATGGCTGCTGCTCGACACAATGTTGGCGCAACTCTGCGCAGCACGCCACTTTCCATGGCGCTATTTCTAGGCCGACTCAAACGACGCTCGTGCGGGATGGCCCTTAAGGTTACTAATATTTGTAACCTTAAGGGTTGTATTGAAGAAGTGTAAAGTTGTGTTACTTTGGTTTTAGGTATATTTTTCGCGTTAAATTTTATAACATACTTAATCCAAAATGAGCATATTAGGTTTTTGGTTAGTGATTATTAAAACAAAGGAATACACAACGAATCTTTTATTTTAATTAAGAAATCTCACAATAAAAGTCTTGAGTGGATCTTATCCATAAACGGCAATATGCACAGCAAATGTATTATTATTATTTCCTTACTCAAAAAAACTTACATATATTTATTATACATACAAATTCCATACAAATAATTATTTACAAGCCCTTATCCATGAACTTCAAATTCACAATTGATTTTATAATTGGTCTTAAATTGCATCGAGAATTAAAAATAAATATCGTTCACGAATAAGAGCGAAAACACTTGAATTTATGTTTAATATTGTCCATAATTCATAATGATGTCCAAAATTAATGTAATAATAAAAAACAAAACAATCTTGATAGGTACCCTGTGTCAAAAGGGGTCGGCCCTCAAATCGAAACACTTTAAACTAAACATTATTTGTACCGAAATACGTATATTGTGATTTCTATTTTATTAAAAATAAATACATTTTCGTGTACTACATACTTACTTTATTTATTCTTCTATAATACGAACTCTTAACTAAAGCAGATATTTTTTTACATTTTCACTTTATGAGTACTAAGTAAATTAAATCACGCATAGTTGCATTTCTGAAATCACTATTTTAGCGCTTTTTATGAACTGTTACATTTTAAAAGTAAAATATAATTAACTAAATATGTTTGACACATTTAGTACTAACTCTTTTTTTTTAAAGCAATGCAGCTTCTTTATTTAATATGGAATAAGATACGAACTGTGCATAAAATGTGCACAAAAAAACGTGTTTTTATTTCAGTCACGCAAGCGCATTAACAAGATTTGCGTTATTTTTACGCTGTTTAACAATTATTCTAACGCTTGATTGACTAAGTGCCTTAAACATCCATATTTAAATCCATATTTAGTAAATGCATACCTATACAACTGGGTCACTTCGATGCAGAAGATACTTTTTTGAACACTAATACAGCGATCTTACAATTTACGAATGTCAATGTGTATTATTCTAAAAAATTGACGGGGTCTTATCAAAACAAATGAAGCCATAATATTAGCTAACAACTACTTTGAAAATACATGACAGATACATAAAAACACGAGCTTCGGCATTTAGGCCCGTGTTCAGAAACTGTACATTTTTTTAATTCAAACGGTATATTATTTACATACCTACTCTAATGTTGTTTAAATAATAAGAATTCATAGAAAACAGAGCTGTACAATTAAATATCTACTTTTATATAATAATGAATTTTAGCTGTCAATACGCAAATCATTTATTTAAGTTGATCTTTCTCCATAAAAGAAACCTTGGTAAATGAATTGCTCATTTTTTGAAGGTAAAGTATTAGTCTATGATAGTTCTCATTATCTTTAAAGTAACGCGTTATTTCGGCCTATTTTCTTTTTTTGGCTTGAGTTTCTTAAAACTATAATTGTAATAGTTGACCTACTTAAATATTACCACAAACAACAAATTTGAAAGATAACTTATTGCTAAATATATTTGTAGACATTAATGGCGTTATTATTTAACGTCTGTCCAATCTAACAAATCGTTTGTCCATATCTGTCATCAGACAAAAACATACAAGTTTGTAAGAGATTGCTAAGTTTTATGAATATGGGGGTAAATTTATTACGACATTGTAAATGCCAGTCCGCGTAGCCAAAATGCCAATCGCTTACGAGTGTAGCGATCGAAACGCAACTGTCACTGTCGCACTAATATGGCAGAGTAAAGGCCTGCGCAAACCGGCAGAGCGCAGCGCAGATCACCTAGGAGGATTTACGCCGCGCAGCGCACACCGGCGAGGTAAAATTCCCCGCGATACCGCGAGCGCCATCCAGCCCCGGCGCTGGCGGCCGGCGCACCAGGGAGCACTTCGGCGCAGGCCGGGGGATGCCGCGGCATGCCGCCGCTTGTACTCTATCACAACAAGGGATTAGTGACTAGTGTGTACGAGTTCTCCCCCGTCGACCCGGCGCTACTCCGGCGCACTCGGGAGGCCTCGGCGCATACCGGGGATGCCGGCGCCTACTGCCGCGGTATCCTCTAGCGTGCTCCTCGATGCCGCGGAGTAACAATCCTCCGTGATGCTCCGAGGTCGGTATCAAAGCATTTAAATTTATGCCTGAATGTAATTGAAATAGGGAAGAAAATACGTGGATAATTTTAAAGTGATCTGCGCTGCGCTCCGCCGGTTTGCGCAGGCGTTAATAGAGAGACACAAAGTGTTTCATCGTCGAAGCGATAGCGATTGTCACCTTGGCTAGGCCGGCAGGCAGGAAAACTTATTTTTATTAGTGTCCCGTAACTTAATTGGTAAAAATGAGACACTGAGATCACATTTATGTCTGTTCGTCAAACACGATTTCATTATTATTATGTCATAATAACATTGTAAAGTTAAAACTGTTCTATTTGTAAATCCAAAATATGAAATCGTAAATGTTTTTAAATGTCTTGCTTGTTAGTTAATGTCAATGAGGATAAGTGTGGCTGCCTGTTTAAGTGTGGCTGGCTTTCAAATTGGGGCCTGTTTACACAGTGATTATATTATATTTATTGCGTGTTCGTTGGCAAATGTATAAATGAACTCGAAATAAACACTAATCAACGTGTAACCAGCCCTAATGTGAAGGCCAGCCACACTTGTCCCGCAGCCAAACTTATCTGTATTTATCTTACAAATTTTAAATTAAGACTTTTTTTTAAACTTTGTCGTTATAGCTTAAAAAATAATCAGTATAAAATTAAATATACAACAAAGAGAGCTGTGAACTATTTTTATAAATTTTGGTAGTTAGTGACACTTTGGATTATGACTAGAGATCATAATATGTTTATCTTAGAATGCCTTCAGTACAAAATATGAACCATTTTATTTACTGGACCTAACCTGCAACAATTAAACAAATGTTAGATGCAACAATAACAATAGTTACTTATCTAATTAAAACAGTAAAACATTTAGATCAGTATATATGTATAGTACGAGCAAATGTTTGAACGTTTACAATTTGTTTTTATAATGTCAATATATAAGATAGGGTAATGAATCACGTCCCGGCTCGTCCCTATCACGCTTGCCACTTTGTGTTAACGCATATAGACATAAAGGTTTAAACAAAATCTAAATTTCATTTTAGAAATATTATTTTTAAAACTTATTTTTCATTCAAAATTGCTCATGGTATGAATTTTTAAACTTGATAAATTAAAGCATCAGGAACGATCTCAAAGGAAGATTATTTTATAATTAAAGGATTTAGTGTAAACATGGACCACCTCTTATATTTTGTTTAGTACAAATATAAATTTACAGAGAGGGTCGTGAATGTGGATCAAATATATATGGAAAATAAAATACACACATGAAACGTAAATTTAATTTTCTTGCTCATAAACAAATAATTATATAAGCATATGAAATGAACGCATTTTAAATTATTCTCCTACCGAAACTATAACTAGCATGTTTAATTTATGAACTAACTAATCTAAAATATACTTACGCATAAATGCCGTAGTAGAAGTAATACTAAGAGATCTACATTTCGAGTTATGTAATAGTATTTGGAAATTAAATACTCCTAAAAATACCTGATAAGTTACTAACATGTCTAAAAAACAGGACAACGAATACAATATGTTACGGACATGACGATATTAACAACAACTGGTTAAATATTACCATGGTCCACATCACAAGTTTAGTCCATATTTACACAATTTCCACTAACTGCGCATAATCATCTATTCTGGACAATATTGAAATTTAAGTAATTTAACTGTTCTTAAGACGGTATACGATTTCTTTCACAATGAGGAAAATGTTGTACCTTTTGTATTCTCTCAGTTGACTTATAATACTAACATTTGAGCTAGAACTGGCAGCGCCACCATGGTGATCGCGGTGTACAAATTTGCCCCTGTGAACAAAATAAATATCAATCAGGTGGTGTATTATCACAGAACAAGTAGAATGGCGATGCGAGCAGGGTACGTGGCGCCGCGGGGTTTTGGGCAAACGCTCGCATGCTACTCGCCCGCGCTGACCGAAAATGAAGTAAACATGCCTTTTTGCGCCACAATAACGTTCAGATTAAGAAGCCAGACGTCAAATCTGTTTAATGGAGGCGTATCCATTCACCACGCACACAAGTTTTACTACTGTTGCGCGAGTGTTAGTAAATGTGGAGAGGAACGAACGGCGATACCGGTTCCGATACTAACTGCGCGCGATAGCCATTCTAACCTCTTTAATATGTTCTGTGTGTATTATGGTGGCATTTTGAGCGCTTCAACGTCGAGTAAAGGATGACTTCACGTTACACTGGGCCGTGTCCGGGCCGGAGCTTCCGGAGCTGCGTTTTCTATGGAAAGCATCACGTGATACATGTCATCTGTCATAGAAAAGTAAGCGCTGGAAGCTCCGGCCTGGACACGGCCCGGTCTAACGTGAGTCATCCTAAGGGTAACATTCCATTTCTGACCGCAGCTGCACTACTGGTACTGAACGCGTCGCTGTTACTGTCAATTTCCATACTAAAATGAACAGTAGTGCAGCTGTCGTTGGAAATGGACTGTCACCTTTAAAATGCACTTATTATCAAGCTGGGTCAAAAAGTGACATTTGCGTTATCGTGTCAAAGAGTGAAGTTTGCTTAATTAGTGAGATAGATACTATTATCAGGTTGTTTTGCTGCTGTTGTTGTCTTTCTGTATTGGAAACAGTATTATATTATATATATATTGTATGAGAAGTAACAAATTTGAATGACTGACTGACATGCAAGGGGAATCACTACTCAATGTCACGTACAATATTTTGTTTATCAGCTTAAGCTGCGTTGCTTAGGCAAGCAAGTACATAAATTATTCAATCACGATGAGTATCATATAATTCATATGATAATCCCAATATACTCATAAACGTCTGTCAAATGCCGTTGATAATCGTTTGAACCCAATCCATCATTTTGACATTTCTATTCAAAATTCAACAGACGTTTGCAAGTAGTTGCTAATTTTTATAAATAAGGGAGTTAATAATTTTTATAAGTAAGAGTATAATGAAAATAATGACGAATAGTTTGAATGTTTATCGTAACCTAGTTATATTCGATATTAGGTTTTTATTTTAATCAAATTTTCAATATTTTTTACGTTAATCAAACGGGCTTTTATTGACCGAAGCGTTAGCGAATGTCTCCGCTTTAACTCGGGCATTCGTATGTCCGGATGTTCTCCTCTACAGGTCGCAATTCTTAATATATTTTCGTGAAATTTTGTGACCAGATTATATGATTAAATAATATTTTTTGACGATCCCGTTTTTGGAAAAATAACAAAATTCGGAAACTGGCGTAAAGGACTTAAGCGCCAAAAGCGTCTATGGCGCTTAATACCATTGTGAGTTCACTGTGACAACGACTCAATGAACGAAGTATTTTTCACTTTTGCATTTTCGCGAGGTCTCACAGAGCCACTAGTTCAGTTTATACATATATACTTTCGTTTTAAAATCGTAACCGTCAACAAGTTCTTTAGGCATAAGTACTTTGAAATGCCCAAAAAATTACTCAATATTCATTATTTGCGAATTTTGCGATGGTCTTTTGCTATTTAAATATTATATGATTTATATGACACAGCGCTCAAATAAATGTCCATCAAGTCTGTATCTGTCTGGTGGAATATTCGTATTTTAGCCATATTACATATGTAACCGGTAATGTACCTATATTAACAGTTCACAAAGCTGTAATAAATCAAGTTTCTTTAGACGATAATAAAATTAATCTGTGTTTTATTGTCTCAATCTTCTAATTGGATGAACGAGATTTACACTACTTCGTTGAACATTAATTAAAGGTACCTATTAAATTTCTTAGCAGATATCAATTTACACTCTGAACAATTAGTCGTCTCTTTCCTTCTCGAGTAAGGCTTAGTGTAAAAGAACTTGTTATAGAAGATAATGATTTACGGTTTCCGGGAATTTATCGCTGTTATATAAGTTTTATATAATATGTACATATATACAAATATGTTTCACTAACTAGGTTTATCAAATCATCATTACTCGCAGACGAAGTTGCGGGCCGAAGCTTAGAATTAACATTAATAAGTTGCTGGTAAATTATAGACCTAATAGTCATACGTCACACCAGTGCTGCAACGTAGTTTATACCCATTTATAATATACACATTTTAAGTTTGTTTCTATTACGAATACAATCGCAAACAAACATTACCTATGTCATAATATAATATGTACCTATACGGGCCCTATTCTATTCGACTGAATACATCGTGTTTTTATTTCGTACGCACACATCAGTATGTGCCGGGACACGTGTTATCGAGATAAGCTAGTACTTATTTGAAGGCCGATTTTGATTGAACAATTTTTTATGGTTTTGATCTTATTTTGACACGAACTCGGCGATCGTCTTGGTAATGTGTGCGCATCTCACGAACGCCTTTCATTTCAGTACTTAAGTACCTATCAGCGAGATCATTCTCAAGTTCGTATCATACAAGTTAAATGCTGTAACAAATCATTAGGTTAGAAACTTTCCCGCTTGTCCCGGGTCACGCGTACCTAAGTACAAGAAAATTGTCGTGCAATATATCAATTTTTATCTTAGCGATTACATTTTTTAACTCTGTGGTTAATAAAGGTCCGAGCTATCAAAAACCATACCACAAGTGACGTCAAAGTGAATATTATGAAGTATTGCTAATTTTCAATACTTAATTGAAATGCTTGATGTTGTTTTCCTTGTGTGCCACATATTCATGTTTGGTGAATTTTAATCCTATAAAACAATGATTTCGAGTGCCTTTTAGCGACGAGAAAAAATTTATCGACCCAAATGATGAATTAGACATAGCTAAGGTAGGTACATCACTATATGGATACACATCAACCCTTTAATTGTAAAATGAAATATAGTACTTACAAAGATTTGATCGTAGAAAAAGAAAAGGTCTTAGTCTTTAAAAAATCGTGCCCCTTAGTTTAATAAATGACATAGACGAGGGAGATATATATGTTTTGTGGTCACTGGATTGGGCAAAATTAACTTTTGATAACCAGAATTACCGCATAATGAACAGCGCCATCTACACCATCGTTCATATTTCAAGCCCGAATATAATACAACCAATTAATTATAAAAACCTATAGTAGTTTTCTAAAAGAACATTTACCTTTTGAACCAACCGCTGCAGCCAATTGCATATCCGCTGCCGTAGGCATCTCAGGAGTTGTGCTTATAGGTCCTGCAACAAAACAGCTGTTACAACCACCAACATTGTCAGGTGGGATTTGGCTTGAACGATTGTCCACAGCTATATTTTCAATGTATTTTCCCCAAACCAATTGACATTGTAAGTATTATTTGCTAAAAGTAAATTAGTCTAATACCTCGGGGATACTATCGAAAAATGTGTAATTGAAAAAGTTGATCCATCATATTAATCTTTCTTTCAAACAGACCCAACATTACGTCACTGAAACCAATCGACGTAGAAGTATATGCCTTGTTGACTTTTAATTTAGGATCGGCAGAGTGCCTAAAAAAATGTTTTTCTGTCCGACCCACCGATATTATGTTTAAAGAATTTTTCGTACTACAATGGACTTAACGAAGCATAAAATTATTCACGAGGACTGCCTGCAGGAAATGTTTCATCTCAACTTTATACAGTAAGATAGCTGTGTACACAAACTTTCTGCTGATAAAAAGCTTAAATGGCCCCTCTCGCAAATTATTCCGCAAAATTGTTATTTTCATGCCTACGTTCAAAAAAATATTTCCATCCCCTATTCTTGCCGGGCTCGGCCTTTAATGACGTTCGTCGACTTAGAAAACGGTTAAATTGCTTGTTTTAAATAAATAAACAGCGTTGTGTTTATGTCGTCCTGTATTATTCTTTTTGCAACCGTTTTAATATTTTGCTTGCTATTAAGTATTTAGTAACTATATTATTAAAGAAATTTCATAAAATCTCTGGTAGATATAAATATTATTCTACCTACTTTTATTTTTCCCTTGATCCATTATCTCATTAGCACTCTTGTTACTAAACCACACATTTCAAAGGGGCATAAATTTAATTCATTCTTTATTGTCACTGGAGCCCCAAAGGTAGTTCCTAGTTTCTTACAGCCATTAGCAGGTAACTGTCTGGTTGTGGGCGGGACTTAATTTGCACAAGGCATTAGCATGTCAATCCTGGGACTCCGGCAATACCCTGTCGACACGGGTACAATAATGAGGCATCTTTTTCCTTCCAATTATTTTATGTAGGTAGTAGGTACCTACTCTTGTTAAAGTTTTTTTTAACCGATTTTTTATTAAGTAGCTAAAGGTATAATCAAATTGTTTTATTAATGTGAGCAATACCTACCTATGTTTTATCAAATTACCTGGGTAATAAATGGCTTCCTTCCGTACCGCGTATTTTGCTTGCGGTATCCTCAGGGTACAGATGAACTCAGCGGGCGATGGCAGATCCTCATCGCGTAGCGTCACTGATGCCACGGCCGAATACCTCCCGTTCACAAGTTTAAGGTTTCTAGTTACGCCATCTAGTAACCTATAACAAAAATATTTTGTCAAACATGATACCTATATATATTTTGGGGATCTCAGAAACGGCTCCAACGATTTCGATGAAATTTGCTATATATATGGGGGTTTTCGGGGACGAAAAATCGATCCAGCTAGGTCTTATCTGTGGGCAAATGTGCATTTTTGAGTTTTTATATGTTTTCCGAGCAAAGCTTGGTCTCTCAGATATTATCATCATTATATTCGCAATTGTTGTAGTCATTTGTAGTAATGATATTACATTAAAGCAAAGCAAGCTGAATATTGGTGTCAAATTGAATTACAGTCCCGGTAGTTATTTGAGCTTCACTACAACCCTAAAAAAATTTACTCAGTGAAAAAGATCTCTCAATACAGTAAAAACATTTTTTTTTACCATCTCATTATTTGGTAGTCCAAATTTGTATTCCATGGGACCGGTCTATTAATTACTAACCTACCGATGTATCTTCGACCTACACAAATTAACATACTTCCCAATTTGCAGGACTGTTCTCAAGATTTCGATCTTTGTCATGTAGTTAGATTGTCCTAAATAATTGTGCAGCGATTTAAACATTTTGCAGTCAAAATCAGTGCAATCTCAAACATAGCGTATGACCAGATTGACCGGTCGTTCGGGAATATCAGGTGCAAACCGCAATGCGGCTAGTATATGCATTGATGGCTTCTAACACGGGAAAACGACTACTAAACTCAGGCATGTCCAATTCAATTCAAAATCCCCTCTCCAACCGCATGTTAAACGTCGGAGGCGGACAGGGCAGGTCAGCATAATTTTGACGGTTACAGCGTTTGGTAGGAATTAGAGAGAAATCGCGAAACGGAAACTTTAGTGTTTGAGGTTAAGCGGACTAGATGGAACAGCTCAGAATTGAACAGAATTTATAATACCTGATTACAGCAGAGTGCACTTTCTAATTTCAAGACACGTGCGATTGGTATTGATAACCATCCTCCTCTAAACTATTTAAGTTTACTTTTAAGATTAATGTTTTTAAGTTTATTATGATGCCAATAGGCAGTGTGATAAAAATATACTAATGCGTCAATCAATATTTTTTTGTCTTTTGATCCAAGATGCTACAGTATAGAAGCTACATTAAAAATGTGTAAGTAACTAAGTACCAGTCTTAGAAATTGTAAAATATATAAGGAACTTAAGTGACTCCAATTTACTGATATTGAGTATCCTTATCATTATTAGAGAGCTATAATACCTACTAGTATTGCCCAATAGAACAAGAAAATACTATATTTACTAAAAACCCGTACAACAATGTAAGTATAGAAATGATAGAAATTATCTTTAAAATATTCAATTAAGTAAGTACTGATGTCTGATTACATGCGACATTTTAGTAGGTTAAAGAGAAGATTTAATAGTTTTAGTAAAATACCACGTAGGTATCTGAAAGTATTTGTGACCACAGCAGTATGTCCACTTGTCCAGTGTAGGTCATTCTAAATGATCTATGTCGAGCTAGCCTTAGAGAAGTTGTACAATTTGTAGAGCAACGTTAGATAACGAGTGATATTTTCCTTATTATCTGACTCAGATGCATTACAGCTATTGATCGATGGAGGTCAAAGAGATGTATAATATTGTTCTAAGCAAAGGTAGGTATTTGCTTAATTGCGAATAAACAAATCAGTGCAACATAAATGGTTCCGCTTCTGCAGCGTTGACGTGGATGACGTCACTATCAATCTCTTTAGGTGACACTCGCGGCGATACTGCTGCGGCGTTAACGCGGGCGATGGCAACAGCAGTTGCATAACATTGTCGCAAGTGGCTTTATAATTATTTACGATACAAGTGCGGAAAAGAGGAAATTCGAAACGAGTGGCGATAAAGTAAAACACGACCGAAGAGAGTGTCTTAAATCGACACGAGTTGCGAATTACCTATTCGCACGTGTATCGTACAACCTTTTACAGTACATATGGCCCTTTAAACTTTCGACATAGGCACGGAAAGTGCTCATTTCGGCACTAGTGCGGAAAAGTAGCACCATATAAGTGTAAATACCTCTCAGGCGTTGCTAGCGTTAGATTGGGTGCTGGGTACGCTCCCTCTGCAGCGCAAATGACGTTCACTGTATCGTCATCAGTCTTGTTCTGGATTAGGCGGAAATTTGTCTCGGGAACTGAAAGAGAAGATAACAAATTAAAACGTACAATAAGTCCCAAAAAAACACATTAAATACGTCATGAAATTCAAATATTTAAATGTCGGTATTAAAGTATGGTATAATAGGTATACAGTTTATGCTACAAGTCCCAAAAAACACATGATGAAATTCAAATATATTAAAAACGGTATTATAAGTATGGTATAATAGGTATTTTATGCTACTGTAATAGTTTTGCGGGCTAATAGTTTTCCTAAGAACTTCATTATTAGCTCTACTAATTTGGTTTACCAGTCCCGAACCGCAAATAGTAAACTATTGTATTATGTTTTATGATCACAAGTTACTTAATTCACTATGACGCAAAACTTTTGACTACCCCCTTGACGTTGAAAGTTTACCGTGACTTAACATAATGAAGACGTAAACCCCAACTTAGAAATACCACAGAAGCGTAGATGCATTGTTTTTTTTTCAAGCACTTTATTTTATTCTAATAAATTATAATATTCTCAACTAGGTACCTACTCTTCATTCACTGCAATACAATATTCAATATTCTACCACATGGTCGGATTTAGAACCACATGCTTACTTAAGTGGATTTCTTTTTAATTTTAAAATAAGATACAAAGTAGTTACCTTCACTACATAGTATATAAAACAAAGTCGCTTCCCGCTGTCTGTCTGTCCCTATGTATGCTCTTTCTAGATCTTTAAAACTACGCAACGGATTTTGATGCGTTTTTTTTAATAGATAGAGTGATTTAAGAGGAAGGTTTATGTATATTTGTTAACCCGTGCGAAGCCAGGGCGAGTCGCTAGATATAAATAAAGAAAGAAAAGATTTTGTTTGTCCACCATGGCGTACAGTACATGCGGAGCTGGCACGAAACAAATCCGAAGCTTTTAAAAATGTTTATCTTTGGACGTGGAATTGTAGTTGAAATTCTTATAAGACATGCCATGGATGCAGAGATTGCAGAGGCCTTTTGGTCTCGAATAGTGCTTAGTATAATATAATTCTAGTGTAAGGTTTAATGGCGTTATTCATAAACCCGCTTCAGACCTGAATTAGCTAATAATCACTTAATCTGTCATTTTGACTTAAGGTGACATTCCATTTCCAACTGCAGCTGCACTACTGCTCCGGCATTACTGCGGCGGCCTGAACGCGTCGGTGTGATTGTCAATTTCCATAGTAAATTGAATGACAATACCGACTACATGTAATATGGTCAATTTAACGTATTTCCGACCGCAGCTGCACTACTGCTCCGACACTACTGCGGCGGCCTGAACGCGTCGGTGTGATTGTCAATTTCCATAGTAAATTGAATGACAATACCGACTGCATGTAATATGGTCATTTTAACGTATTTCCGACCGCAGCTGCACTACTGCTCCGACACTACTGCAGCGGCCTGAACGCGTCGGTCTAACTGTCAAATTCCATAGTAAAATGAATGACAAGCCGGACTGCACGCAGCATGGTGATTTTCGCGCATTTGGTGTATTCTTGCAACTGCGGCAGCAGACCGCACGTCAAATCTGTCACTGCACTGAAATGTCTTGGTCACAGATATCAGTAGTTATAAGCAAAGAGGATATAACCAACTACGTTCTAAGGAGTTTATAACACCCAAGGATAAACAATCCCGATAGTAGAGTCTGTTCGAAAAGAGAAGAGTCGTGGAATGTATTGGGCGACATACATTTCACGACTTCTCTTTCCGCACAGATTCTACCTACTGTTAATTTTTTGCTAATCTATTTTGAGCCATATCACAAAGCAAGGTAGGAAACCAGAAAGAGAGCGTCAAATCCGGAGAGTTAACTATAGTCTGGCAAACCCAATTTGCCAGTAAATATGAACAAAGAAAACTCTACTCATCGATTTCTTTTGGGTGTTAGTACTAGCCAGACAAATATATTATGCTTCTCTCTGTCTATGTTTGAAATGAGACAGTCCCTGGCCAAACTATATTTTCCTAGGTATTAGGGGCAAAGCTTTGTTTAAAACCAAATTGATTCACGAGAGAAGCAAATGGTTGAAAAAAAATTAAATATTAACAGTTGCGGTGGTTTCAAGGCTTGAAGGTTAAATAAACTTTGCAGAGTACCTACAACACGGATCATCCAGTGAACGCATATAAACCATGGAAGTATTCTGTCCGCTCAATTATGACCCAACGTAAAGTATTCGATTGTAGGCGGTGCTTACAGACTGTTCGATTGGCAACTTCAGTGCGGCCGAGATGACAGTCAGTGACGGATGGCTAAATTGGTTTATAAAAACTACGTTTTTTTGTAATTAAAAATGTCTTCATGTGTCGTGAAGTGGTGCAGAAGTTGTTTTAGTTCATATCAAGGACAGTGGAATCACTTTTCACTTGTAGTAAACAGATAACTTCAGTAAAATTTGGAATAAACATGACGACATTTTTTCAATACTACCGTGCTAAGCTAAAACGTAACAACTGCATACGACTTTCATAACAACATACGACTTTTTAAATTGCGAGGATAATAGGGATGGTTTTATGCCAAATGAAGAAGACTATTTTATTAACTTATGTTTGGTTTAGGCATTTTCTATATACAGTAGAACCCGCTTATAATGACATTGAAGGGAAGTAACAAACATACTAAGCGGATGTCATACAAAGCATAGTTGATAAACTTCAAACTATTTTGTGAGAGATGAGTTTTATTAACCTTATACCAATTATCAACTTTCACCGAGAGTAAAAACTAAAACAATTTAAACGCCACAGACGTCCTCGCAGGGAAAGATGTGGGGCCGGCCACGAAAACCAACGAATTTGTCAGTATAACCGGACATAATTCCATAAAAATAGTATTTATAGGTCGAAGTTATCTTTGTCACAAAGAATTTCATATGAAAACTAAACTTCGCACAGTAATTGCGTCATAGTAAGCGGTTGGTCAGTATAAGCGGAGTCATAATAAACGGATTCCACTGTAATTATAAATGTAGTAATAAATTCCTTCTTACAGATTTGTATTTTCCTTTTTTATTTCATGAGATGGAGCTATAAAAAAACTACCTAGTTATTTCAAATTAATAATCAAATTTGGTATTGTCATTTTTCATTACTTTCCATTCAGATTCCCACAAGATGCTATTCGCAGAGAACTATGGAAAAAAGCTGTCCAATTAGAGAGACATGAAATTGAGTGGATGCCTGGCAAGATATATAATGTTCTATTCATGAGATTACCTGTGAGATAATCATACCAGGTCTCCTATATGTTGATACATTTTTTTCTATCACGCTTTCACTGAATTAATTTAACAAATACACACATTATCTCAAAATGTTGATCATTTTAATCCACCCTCTACTGTCAATATATGTAGGTTCTCTCTCAAACCATTTCCGTCAGTAGAAAAGAGCGGCGAATTTAGAAAATGTAAGCGCGCGAACGGTTATGGTCCCATACAAAATTGTAATTATGCGCCTTTTTCTACTGACAAACTTGCTTGACCGGCTATATACATATAAAATATTTCCATTGGAACTGAAAGTGGGGATTTATTGTGACTCCGCCTGTTCAAATGTTTTTGACCCGATTCGTGTACCTACCCATGTAAACTTTGCAGGCTGTATAGCCTGTCCGATTTCTAAGATCAAGTTCGCCATACATTTACTATGGCGTACTTGATCTTAGAAAAACGGACAGACTATACCAGTACGGCTACCATCAGTTTGGCACTGACAAACGCCGTCGAGAACGTAATTTACTTTCTATACATCTCGTTCGTACTCGCATATTAGTGCAAACGAGATGTATAGAAAGTAAATTACGTTCTCGATAGCGTAAATGTCAGTTTTGACACTGTCAGTGACTCATGGTACGGGCTCTGAACGTGACTTCGCACTGCCATACATATTGATAATAAAATATACAAAATACTTATTATAGCGGAATACATTTATACCTACAACAATGAATATTTAATTATGTTGAGTTAGTCTGTCATTTAATTTCATAACAACATTTTAACTAGTTATTTTTTAATCTGCATTAAATTATTATACGTGAATTATTTGACTGGTTCTTCAATGTATGGCATAAACCTATCCCTGTCCAAGTCATATTCTAATCAAATATGAACCGCGAACTCTCAGCGGCCAGTACGTACAGCAAGAAGGTTATTAGCGGATTAATGTCGCTGATTGGTAGTTATTGACATTATATGCATTTCATCTACACTTAGCTGTGTACGTTAGTGTAATAGAGACAGGCTCTGTAAATGTATCGTCTTATTTAAATGTAGGCGTAATTGTGTATGTGTGCTAATTTGGCCCGAGAATTTGAACGGTTATGTTCCCAAAGGCGGTTTCCAGTTATATGCTTTCACTGGGATCATCACACCAACACGAGGAAAATATTTATTATTCAGATTAATTTATTAAAAGTTATTTATATCAGCCAAAGTCAACGAAATAGCTTTCTTCATAAAGGATTTCTTGTCTGGCCCGTCAAGTTTTACATGGTCTGGTCATTAACTGTTACTGTCAAGAGCGCCATCTCCCATGGTCACCTGCAACACAAGAGCAATTATAAGATTTCAATTTGCGACTGGACTATAAAATATGAAGTGTAAATTGCTCAACTATAGCACTTACAAATGCATTTATTAATTTATACCTTTATAACTTTAGGTACCTGAAGAAAGTAAAATTGCTTTAATATTGAACCTCAGAAAGATAAATCTGTAATATTTGGCTAATACCGAACGTCGTGTCACATCGCCTTCTCCGGAATCCACCAATCACTTTGCTGATAAAAGAACCTACCTGGGGACGTTTATCGCAGACTTCTAAATCCAGCCGGCAGTGCCCGCACGTTTCTGACGGCCGAGTACCTACCTACTCTCCACTGACTGACACTGCCAGCTGGATTTGGCTGGATCACGTACCTACGTGATTGTGGATCAAGTGCACACCCCGTATACTTCACAAGCTACATGAGTCTCGCTCACGTCGGATTGCTGTGTGCTGTTGCGGTCGTCACGCATTTAGCCAAGAAGATGGGGAAGATAATTTCAAAATGTTAGCTTACCTTAAGTAATTTTTCCTCTGCACTAATTTCATTTGGGTACTTAATTTGGGTGTATTTAGTAAATTATTAAGCCTCAAACACCGTTGAATTGCTTTTCATTTAATCGGTAATATTCCCTGAAGCACAACGATAATTCAATATCAGATTTTATTGGTGACTGCCTCTGACTCCCGTAGAAAGGCAATCTGGTCTTCTTTTTCGTTAGCATGTAGCATTATTGTAACTTGCTTTTTCTTGTAAAATATACGAAAGTAAATTAGTATTTTTATTTATACGTCTGACACTGACATTGATTGACAAGCAACACGAACGCTGCTGCGACTGCACGACGCAACAGCAGCAGTCGCCGCCGCTATCGCCGCTGCAGTAATGTCGCACCAGTAACGCCGCAGCAGTAGTGCAGCTGCAGTTGGAAATGGACTGTCACCTTTATGTAATTTCTCAGAAAGAAATAATATAAAACATTTTTGTTTTAACTTACCAGTATATATTAATTATTTAATAAAACAGACATTAAAAAACAAAATAAATAAATTATAAATCTAGCCCTAAATTTGCCTGAGGCATTGTTCCCAGGACGCTAGCCGCGTTCCCCCTATGCACAGTGAGGCTGAGTTGTGTGCAAAAAATGTGCCAGCTCGTAGGTCGCCAGACACCCAGACTAGTTTGGTAGAAATTTCTTTTACTAGTTTTTTGGTGTCTGACGACCAAGGACCAAGAGATTCAATTGCAAGTGACGCAAATACATATTTCGTTTTCAAGAATGCATATTTGCGACACTTGGTAATTTTGGCGTCGTCTGCTGCCGTCCCTGAGGGCCTACCGCGAACCACGTTCGACGTGTTGCCTCCCTGTCACACTTACGTACGAATTTACAAGTGCGACAGAGAGGCAACACGTCGAACGTGGTTCGCGGTAGGCCTTCTGGCCTCCTGGCAGAGCCCCGGACGTGGGATGGGGCCAGCGTATCAACACAAGTTATATCCCACGCCAGGGGCCGCCCCAGGAAACAAGGTAGCCAAACATAAATTAACTAAACGAGGCATGGATAGTTTTATGAGTACGAGTAATATAGTAAACTGTTTAGAAGTATTTCGGCCATATTCGAACTTTAAGATACGTCAAATACTAGAGATTGAAACGATATGGATTGGATATGTCAGTGCCAAACAAGTGTCAAAAGTGACGCGTTTGTTTGAAGTAACGTCACTTTTGACACTTGTTTGACACTAACATATCCATTCCATATCGTTTCAATCTCTAGTATTTGACGTATCTTAAAGTTCGAATATGGCCGTTTATCACGCAGGTAACTATATTATGGTACTACGTAAATATCAAACTTCACTTTCGAACATATTCAAATATATCCCAATTTTAAAATAGAACTAGAACTGTAGAGTATGCATGGATTGATAACGTATCTGCAAAACAGGTATTGGTACATATTTCATTGCCATAATACGTAAGGTATACTAACATACATTTTTATCTTAGTCACATTATCTTCTTTAATATAATTTAATATTTAGGGAGAAAAGGTCATTGGCCTCCTACTTCACCACTATACATACATAGATATTGCAAAGTTTGCAAATTCTCGTTCTTCATTTATATTCCATAGTACTTAGGTAAGTACAGCAACTTGGAACATCAGAAAACGAGATCATTGAACCCACCCGTCGTACAGCTGTTGCTAACTTGAGGTATTTCGGAGGTACCTACAACATTTTAATTCAGTAGTGGGAAATAACCCACCTGTACTAATAAGGGTTAGCAATTAAAAATATAATTACCTGAACATAAAACTAGTTACAAATTAAATTACAACTAATCACTATCATAAAACGAAGTTCCCCGCCGAGTCTGTCTATATGTTCGTGCGATGAACTCAAATTAAGGATTTTCGGGTGGTTGTCTTCTACCAATGGAGTGATTCTTAAGGAAGGTTTAGATACCATAAAACGTTCTCATAGTAAGTCATAGTAATTTTACTTTAAAAACAATATAATGCCAATGACGTAGTAAATGTGAAAAGATTTCACATTGGGTCAGGAATCAAGTTGTTTGATAGTAAGGACCTACGTTGTCTGTTTAAGCCATTATCCGTGTTTTATAAATTATAAGCATTTAAATCTCACACGACCTTACACCATAAATATATCAGCAAACAATTACCTACTGACATTTTACGAACAAAGCTTTTTATGCAGACCAGAAGGCATTGGATAAAAAGAGATTGGAGGCGGACACAGATGCCGACATAGGGTAGACTGGGGTCAATTCAACCACTTTTGAAATCAGCATTTAACGATAGAGTCTGTGCGGAAAGAGAAGAGTCGTGGAATATATGGAGCCCAATACATTCCACGACTCTTCTCTTTCCGCACATACTATACTAAGTTAAAATCATATACGAGGGGCGTTCAAAATATTCTCGGTATTGATATCTTACAACCTCTTCTAAAATTTCTTTCGTTACTGGCCGCTAAGGTTTATTCATTGACATTAAAAAAAAGTATAATTCGAAGCGAGATGTTCTTTTGTTTTTCTGCAATTGCTGAACAAACATGAACATCATGTGGGAATTGACAATGTTAACTAAATTAGAACATCGATGCGTGATAAAATTCTTGACAAAACAGGGTAAAAATCAAAAAACCATAAAAGAGGAAATGGATTGTGTTTACCGTGAGTCTGCTCCTTCTTTATCTACCATTCAAAAGTGGTCAAGCGAGTTTAAACGTGGAAGGGAGAGTGTTGAAGACGACCCTAGACCTGGCCGGCCTGTAGTAGCTACTTCACAAGAAAATATTGATAAAGTGGAAAAACTTATATTGGAAGATGGTCGAGTGAAGGTAAAATCTATAGCACAAGTAACCAATCTCTCTATTGGTACCGTACATGATATTATCCATGACCATCTTAATATGTCAAAAGTAAGTGCAAGATGGGTTCCGCGAATGCTGACTCGGCTTCAAAAAGACATGCGTGTAGCTTGTTGTTCCGATTTTATTGACCTGTGCGGTGAAAATCCTGATGAGGTGCTGCAAAGAATAGTTACTGGAGATGAAACCTGGGTTCATCATTATGACCCAGAGAGTAAACAAGAGTCCATGCAGTGGCACATTAAGGGTTCAGCTCATCCCAAGAAGTTCAAGGTCATCCCTTCAGCTGGCAAGGTCATGGCCACGATATTTTGGGATTGTGAAGGAGTATTACTGATCGATTATAAAGAAAAAGGTGTAAATATCACAGGACAGTACTACGCTAACATTCTACGTCAATTAAAGGATGCAATCAAAGAAAAGAGGCGAGTAAAGTTAACCAAAGGTGTTATGCTTCTGCATGACAACGCCCCCGTCCATACTGCTCATATTGCCAAGGCAGCTATTGTTGAATGTGGGTTTGAAACTGTTACTCACCCACCGTATAGTCCGGACTTAGCCCCCAGCGACTTCTTTTTGTTCCCCAATCTTAAAAAGGATCTGCGTGGAAATAAATTTTCCGATGATGAAGCATTGAAGGCGGCAGTGGAGGAGCATTTTTACACGAAAGATAAAAAATATTTTTATGCAGGATTACAAAAAAAAAATTGATCGATCTTTTAAGTGTATGAACATAGGGGGGGAGTATATTGAAAAATAAAAATATCAAACTTTTCGTACTTGTTTGTTTTCATTCTCATACCGAGAATATTTTGAACACCCCTCGTAGGATCCAAATACAAGGTTAATGTTCTAGCAATTCTTATTAAGTTTTAAGTACCTACGTTTTTTGTTCTAATTTAGTTCTTATATTACAATTGACCCCGTCGGGCGCCAGATATTATAAACTCAATATTACCCTATAGGTGTCGTAGAAAGCAAACCGGGACTTGAACCTCAGGTGGCATGAGCTTATATAATATACTCTGCCAAAAATGTGGGAGGTCGTGCCGCTCACGCATCGGCTTCCACAGTCACCAAACCCGTTGTCACAACCGCAATGCATAAATCATCTGCAATAGACGCAAAGGCCTGTGATGATGATGATGATATCTTAATTAAAAAGCATTTATTTTCAATTGCTTTAAACAGACATGGTAAGCTACATAGCCATTTATGAATATGTATTGAAACTAGAATAGATTTGAGTTACAAGCGACTTAATTAATTTTACTTTTAACCACTGTTTAACAACTGGTGCTACGTAAACGCTGAGCAGTGATAGTGATATTGACTTATCAGATCATCAAAAATATCTGTATGTAGGTGAAATTGTAGCTATGTAGTTCATACTGAAAAACTTTTACTATGGCGCCAACCCCGAATTCGCGAAATAAACAGCTTTTCTATAGAAAACATTGATTCGGATTCACCGAAATGTGAGCCGGCAGAGTTTTGTTGGTCTATTGTAAAAGTTGTTAAGTATGACATGTCAAGGTCAAGAGACACTCTTGGATACAAATTAATGCATATACAGGGTGTCCCAAGAAGTAGTGATATACTGAATCTGGGATGTTGAGGACCTAGAGGGCTATCTGAATCACCCCCATGTATGTTCCGCGATTTTTCGTATTTTCGGAGTTATGATTTTTTTTAATGTTTTATTTTTCTAAGCGCCCTTGAAGTTGTGAACATACTGGGTAATTTAATCTTTCTTGGCATTAATTTTTTTTTTAATTCCATTCAAAGATCTAACGATAGTAAATGTTACCATACTGAATTGGCCTATCTATCAGCGTAGCACACAAAAAAATCAAGCATCTACCGCAATAATTTACGTCACCATAAATAAAAATCTCATCGTACTCGGCGATAGGTGAAATTAAAAAAAATCATAACTCCGAAAATACGAAAAATCGCGGAACATACATGGGGGTGATTCAGATAGCCCTCTAGGTCCTCTACCTCCCAGCTTCAGTATATCACTACTTCTTGGGACACCCTGTATATTATATACACGTATTATTATTTATTTTGTTGTTCTTACCAAAACATGAAAAAGGGTTCACTTGACCTCGTCCTACCCAATATAAAACTGCTAAGCCCTACAAAAAACACAATAGTAGGGAGGAAGGATAAGAGGAGGTATAGTAGGTAGGGGGGTAGGTATTTTGTTATATACTGGAATGGCCTCTCTCAATTTTGACTTGGGTGTTTGTAAATAGTTGTCGAATCATGTATCTTACAGGTGCAGCTGGTTCAGCCAGCAAATATTTAGAAAAAACGTAGCACTTTATTACATCTCTATACCTACGGTTGCCAAAAAAAATAGCAATCTTTAGGCCTTTTTCTTATAACTTCGTAAATTCGGAACCTGATTTCTTGACTTTAGCTTCATAGAAAAAAAATCACGAACATAGATTATAGGTCTACACCGCATTTAAAAAAAAAATAAGATTAGATTTTTGAAAAAGATAGGTAGTTTAAAAACATATTTTAACGAATAGGTAGAGTTATAAATGTTATAATATCTAATAACTTTAAACGAGCAATTCTTGTTTATATATATATATATATATATGTATATATATATATATATATATATATTTCGGGGATCTCGGAAACGGCTCTAACGATTTAGATGAAATTTGCTATATGGGGGTTTTCGGGGGCGAAAAATCGATCTAGCTAGGTCTTATCTCTGGGAAAACGCGCATTTTCGAGTTTTTATATGTTTTCCGAGCGAAGCTCGGTCACCCAGATATTAATAATATAACAGTCATAAAATAAAACGTTAATTGTATGTCATAAATTATTTCAAACAAATATTTTATAAGTAGGTACCTTTATTTTTATTTTTTAGCCATAGACTAGGAATCCTCTAGGCGGAGTTTAGAGCAATTATTTCATGAAACCGATGCTGCCAAAAATACTGGGGTGCGGGGGACGAGGTGAGCGAGTCCCGTGCCGTGATTGGTCCGTTTAAAGACACGGACGTCACACATAGACACTTTGACTCGAAAATAGAGTAAAACTACCGTATATTTGTGGCAGAGGGGGTAGCGCTACTATGCTCAGTCTGGAGGATGTCTTGTCTGTGTTTTTAGCTAACGCGTAAGTACGGGACAGGCAGTGTAGAAAAATATTACCACTATTTTTGTAACATTAATAGATCATTGATCACTCTAAGAAAAAAAAAATCATGGGCACATCATTGTTTATCGTTTCAAAATTTTATTGACATTTAAATCATCTTAGATTGAAGAAAGTTCCGGTTTAAAAAAACCTTAATATTTACATCTATGTTATTTTTGTGAAAGTATGTAATGTTCCAATAGAAAGTTTTCGAACGTTCCCTAGCTTTCAAGGCGAGTGATAAATATTTTGCACATAAGTTGGCGAATGTGTAGGACCGTACTTTGGTCGAATGCTCGAGGTCGGTACCGAACGAGTTATCGTTATTTTCGACCTAACCTTATTTGAAGAGCGAGGGCCCAATTTTACAAGATATACATTTGTATGATATGTAAAAGTTAATAAGATTGTTTCCAGTTCTAAATCCTTTTCTTTAGAGATGTTTGTAGGTAGATCTGGGGTATCAACCGAGATTTTTGTTGCGTATAAAGATTCACGCAGATTTTTTTTTTTTACTCATGTAATATGCAATTCTTCTGTCTTTCTCAGTTATTAACCAAACAGTTTTGATTTTAACTTATGGCCATATAACCAATTATGGCCAAAAAAAACAGCAAATGAGGTAACAACTTACCGAAAACAATCATCTGCTTTGTTCTCTGATCTTCCGCCATAAAGGTGGACACCACACACGTGTAGTCTCCAGAAATGTCCGTATTTGGTTTCACTATCCTTAGTGCCCGGTGCATCTTCAGCGGATCATTCGAGGCCTTATAAGTCAAGTCTACTCTACTCCTTAAAATACCCAAGTCCTGGGGTTTCTGTGACGGTATCCACTGGTACACTGGTCGCGTTTTATTCCTAAAGAACCACTTCACCACTAGTCCCGAAGTATCATTCCCATATGTGTAATCACAATCTAGTATAACTGCGTCCTGAACGCCATATTGGATTATTTCTGGCACCACCACTTTCACTATTTTTATTGCGTGTAAATCTGAAACAAAGAAAAAAATATTATATTTTTTTTTACACAAGTTAGACCAAAGTTTTCAGGAAAGTATTAAAATTATAATTACAAAGCTTGTCTGGAGGTCTGTTCTGGCAGGTAAGATCTGTCAGCTGTCAACAATGAAATTTCTTCAACGTAAGATTCATAAAAAAACCGTAACAAATTTAAAAATCTGAATACCGCTCTTGATGCAAGCCAAATTTTCTGAATATTTCCTTGTCATAAATCTTTATTGTTATTATTTTACAAAGCAGTAGGCATTCCATGCATTTTCGTATTCTTAAAATAAAGAGGAAATGTTACATTGATGGATGGAATTCTTTCTGTACATTATATGGGACATTGAGGCAGACTGACGTACCCTCCGACTGGCATAAACGGAGGCAGCGTTACATTAACTTTAATATAATATCACATATTATGTAAATGTATGTAAAACAGCAATAAATTGCCAAAGAAAACCAATTCAATGAGGACCTGCGTAAATAACCAGTAAAGTTACATTGAATAATAACGATCTTCCTTTAATTTGTAATATGCTATTAGTATGTACATTTTTACAAATATTAAAATAACGAATCCATTAATCGCAATACCTACTTTATAAAATATATGTATGAAGTAATTGTATCGAGTATCGTAACTAAGCAATGTCCAAATTGTAAAAAAAAAATAGTACTCGTACCTATAACTCACTAATGAACACGAATACTTTAACTGCTTGAAGATAAATTATTTAGACAAAGTAAAAACATTATTACAACTGTATATGTATGAAACACTTTTCATTTTGTACGTATTCATTAGGTATACTTCGTAATGCGTAAACCATTAGGTAATATTAATCTTAATTTCAAGTCAATGCTGTTGAAAGCTTGTTAGAATTCATCATCGGCGTTAGAAGGGCAGTCACGACTTGAAAATTTATTGAAACTCAAGGATTTTCATACTGACTGCAGGTTTTTTTAGAGTAATTAGGAGACATTTTCGTATTTATTTTTTGTTCAATTTAGTGAATCATGGTACTTTATTCATTTTGAAATATTAAAGCTACAAAAACTTACTTTAAGGAAAATCGCGCGCACACTCTCAACATTTTCTTTAACAAGCGCATTTTATACAAAAATAATGTGTCTTACCTACTTATTATTTGGAATTTAAAGTGTCACCAACTCACCATAGTCTTAATTAATAAAAAAATACTATGTTTGGGAACGAATGGTTTAAATAATGCATATCGGTTAAATAAGGAAATAACACCTGGAAAAAGCAAAGAAACCGTATAAAGTATAACCGTAAAGTGCGTATACGGGATAAGTTCGTCTTTTTACTAATGACAAATGTTATTTTTCCTATTTTGTTCTGATTTTTATACAAAAAAGTGTTTTACTACTACTACTACTACTACTATAAATGTTTCCATACGAATGGCAACTGCGGCGCTACATCGCCACCAACTGCATTGTTGCCGTAAATGTTGTTACTCGGATTTTTGACATTTGCGGCAGCAATGTCGCGACGCGTTAATGCACCAGTAATGCTGGGTTATCCCAGTATCCAAGCGGTACTTTTACTAATATAATAGCGTTGGTACGGTCGTTGTCAAACTTGATAGCAAGATGTCAAACGTGACAGCAATGCTAAAATGACAGTAAGTATTATTGTCAATTTCCCCGACAAATTGTATTTACAAGTAGTACACTTGTACTTTTATTTCTGCAAGGATATTAAGCGGATACAGAGATACGACGAAAGTTTTCATAGACACCCAGTAGTAATCATCTTATCCTATCTCAAATGGTAGTAGTAACAATGAATTACTGGTGTAAGAACCTAAGTTGTAGTAATAAAAACATCCCAAGAGCGCAATCAGAAAATAATTCTAACGAATACCTAACGTGGTTAGAAGATTGTAGACTCAGCAAGTTTCAAGACGTCTTCTTAATAGTCAAACACTCTCGGGGATATCCATAAGACGTCAAAATTTCACTAACGAGGGAGATTCCAGGAGTCAGCAATGCTCGACCTGAACAAAGGCAGATAGCTGCGGTTTTATCTCCAGAGGGCATTGCGGCGACGCGATAACGTCAGCTAGAAATTTAATTCCATGAAAAGAAGAATCACGTGTAATATTAAAAATCGTTGAAACAAATTTATACAATTAGGTATCTAACTATAAAAGATAGGTAATTCTTAAGAATTATAAAGATAAAAGGTTAGGTTAGGTTTTTTATAATGTGTTTATAGGTATGTATTTTTAATTGTTTTTTTCTACTCCAGCACTTAAATGTGTCAATTAAATGACTGACAGTGATATCTAAAGCAATGTCATTTGAATGCTTTGTCTATAGGCTCATAAGATGACTGCTAGCAGTCATCTTATGAGTATAATACAACTGCTTTATTGTTTTTAAAGATACAAGTTCCGATCATCTTGATTGAAAGAGGTATGTTTTCATTTACAATAATAACTCTTTTTTTTTTTAAATAATAACTCTTTTTTTTTTAAATAATAACCCATTTTTTTTTTAAATTATAACTCTTTTTTTTTAATAATCTCTTTGTTTTTAATAATCTCTTTTTTTTTTTTTTTTTTCTTTTTTTCTTTTTTTTTTTTGCTGCAGCTGTCATAGAAAAAGTAATGTATGCAACAGCTCATAATTGGTTCTTAAAATTCTCGGGTCTTTTTTTACAAAACTCGACTACGTCTCGTTTTGTAACTTCGACCCTTGAATTTTAAGAACCCTTATTATATCACTGTTGCATAAACTACTATTGTAAGTGTTTTTATATTTGACTTTTATATTCATATTATAAAATAACCTAACTTAAGCTTGAAGACAAATAAAGATAATATATAATTTAAGAGTGATCATTTGTGTATCTTTTGAACAGGATATGGCTTACTTTTTTTCTATCTGTATTTACTTATTATAAATTAAAATCGCAATTTACATGTTTTTGTAATGCATAACTAAATAGGTATTTATTTAAAGAGATTATATTCACTAGGCATTTTTCTGTAAAATGTATGGTTTCTCCCACAGGACTACTTCTCTCAGTATATTTTTATTATGTTTTTAACTAAAAATTCTCTGTTTTTGGATACATGTCTACATAAGCTGTGATTAAAATAATTCACTGTGGAAGCTCGTTGTATATGATTAAAAGAATAAGATTCCAATCTGAAAAAGGCATGGCGTTCCTTCGGATACGTTCAGATAAAAGTTTATCTTAAGTTGAACACCGCAGTCATCACAAGTCACTCTATTTTTAATTTAATTTGGCGACCCTTCTACTCCCCGTGTTATTTATATTTAATTCGGTTCGCTAACCACCTCGGGCTATACACAGGACACACAACCCTGATTTTGAGATCCTCGACTAAGAATAGGCAAGCGTAACAAGATCGTTGGGTATGCGGACAATTTTATATCTTGGAGGATTCTGTTTGCACATCGTTATAGAGGAACGGGGTGCAATTAAATCTAAAAGAAGTTATATGTAAACAAGCTTTACTTTTCACTATAAATGTATGGTCGTTAAGGAAAACGAATTTTAGATACCACGGCATTAGATTTTATGTGCTGTACCTATAGAACTTGGTAATTTATGTTTTATGTCTTGGCTTGGGCGTTTGAATAACGTAACCGAAAACATTATAATTATATGATTTTGTCACCGCGATAATCGTATAAATGTAATCCAAATTAATGCCTTTGGTAAGTAATATTCTGCTATTCAAAGTCATGGAAAAATCCTATCTACCAGTAAATATGAAAGAACAGCTCAATACGAATAGGTATGTGTGTCGAAGTTAACTAAAAGCGTAACTTTTGACCTGAGCAGTGAGAACATAAAATATTATTTGAAGGACAAAATACAAACAGAAAAAGTCGAATCATTTTTTATCACTCTGTTTTCCTAAGGTATTCTAACGATTGAATTTTCAATTAAAAACATTTCAATTTAATAGTACGCATGGAAATAACAAACATAAATTGACACTTCAATGGAAAACTATTTTTCTGAAAAAAAAAAAAATATTAAGATACGTTTGGAATTGCGGAAAAAGCGCTGGTGGCCTAGCGGTAAGAGCGTGCGACTTGCAATCCGGAGGTCGCGGGTTCGAACCCCGGCTCGTACCAATGAGTTTTTCGGAACTTATGTACGAAATATCATTTGATATTTACCAGTCGCTTTTCGGTGAAGGAAAACATCGTGAGAAAACCGGACTAATCCCAATACGGGCCTAGTTTACCCTCTGGGTTAGAAGGGCAGATGGCAGTCGCTTTCGTAAAAACTAGTGCCCACGCCAATTACTGGGATTAGTTGCCAAGCGGACCCCAGGATCCCATGAGCCGTGGCAAAATGCCGGGACAACGCGAGGAAGATGATGATGATGATGTTTGGAATTGCGGAACTACTGTTTGGCCACTATAATGGAGATCATTAAAAATAGAATGAAGGATTTATATTGCGTATACTTTTAACATAAAATATAGTATGTATAAAAATTTAACCTATTTTTCTTAATTAATTATTTTTAAATCATATACCTGTACTTTGAAACTGCTTCAATCCCAAGAAGGAGGGTCCTGGTTTATAATATTTCCGAGAATAATAATTCCGAGACACGCAGTCGGATTTGAAATTCCAGAAAAACCATTTCAGTTTTATTAACCGCTGTGAAAGAATCCTTTCAACCGTTCAAAACAAATATGTTTGGATCGAAACGCCCCGTTTACACTGCGTGGTCCCAGCTCCACGTTAATTCTCCTATTTTCGAGGTTCCCGGACCAAAATGTCATATATTATTCCCTAACGGAAACCGGTGGGCTGGCTGGCTATTAATAATGGGTTTCCTTTGCCAGCGCTACATGCATCTGACAGTAACGATCGCACTTTTACTTCGTCATTTTTATCGTGTCGCTTTTAGGTATTTAATATTTTGAGATTGCTTTATCTTTGAGATACGCTTTTTTGGGTTTTTGAATAATTTATCTAATTTTTTTTTAAGTATAATTTTTTTTAATCACTGGTGAATAAATACCTATGGTTGGAAGGAACTTGACAGAAACATCACCCGCGTCAACGTTGCAGCAGTAACGATGCAAAAGCAACGTTGCAGTCTCCATCCGAATCTAACCTTAAGCTTAACCTTAGGCTCACTACCTAATAGTGACACGTCTCAAAACAAACAAACAAGCATTGTTGCTGTTTGTTTGTTTTGAGATTTGTATTTTATGTAATTGTTCTCATAGTTTTTCGTTTCTATTTAGTTTAATTGTAATTTTAAGTTGTTTTTATTTATTGTTTTTTTTTGTCATGTTTTTGTACCATATATATGTATGAATAAAATTTGAATAAAGTTAATAATATTTTTTCTCATTAAGCGAAATGTAAATTTCTTTGAGAAATAAAGTTCTTTAAACCTAAATATTTAAAATGCAGTGAGCGCTATTCCTTTCCATTCATATCACAAAACCTCTATAACTTGAAATACTAGACTTCATTTTTTGAGGCTAACTGACAACAATTAATGGCATACCTACGCATCGAGTACTAATAAAAAAAATAGGGTTCGAAATTTATTTGATGACTACAAATTGGTTTCATGATCTTATAGCTACGAGTATTACTATTATAGTTCTTCATGGTTACCCTTTCTGAGATACCGCTACTTTTCTAGTTTATGGCTTATTTTTACCGTGTTTTCCGTTTTAGGTTGCCTTTTTCCTTAATGTAAGTATCTAAAATTTTATTGGAAAATTCGTCTCAAAAGTGCCCAGAGGTCGCAAATATACTTATAAGAAAACTTTTTTAACCGACTTTCCACTAGCTGGTGGACAGTCGTAGCCCGAACATAAACTTGGTCGAGAGAACTTTTTTATTTACTTTTACTTCTAAGAAACTCAGAAAATACTTATTATAAAATTTCGTTACCAAGGGCAAGTATTTGGAACTATTTCGTTACAAAATACAGGACAATAATAAATAATTAACGTACGTAACGCTCCAATTAATAATCGAGTAAAAGTTTGTGATAAAAACTGTTTTAGAAGCAATAAGGCAACCTTCAAGAAATCAGAAACAAAACTTGAACCTAACCACAGCCGGATATCTCATCTAAGCACCACCTATTAAGACGTAGAATGGTTTGAGCTATTAATCGCAAGTTAAACGACTGTTAACAACTCACGATATCGAAATCAAGAGCACTTCTGCTACAGGCAATCGAGAAAGTTTGGCTTTGCGATAATGGCATTGAGCGGCTCTTACAGTGGCTAGAGCAAAGTTTTTATTGCAACAAAGATAAAATATGGTTTGTTTTATGGGGTTAGATATTGCAGAGGAGAGTTTTATTTTTGTTGTTTAACATTAGCAATTGAACATAACGCTACAAAACAATGTTGTTAATTTAAGATCATTTACACAAGACTAAACAGAACAAGACACTTCACTGAGCTGAGAAATTAAGCGATTATTTTGAAAGAGTTTTATTTAAATTAATATACGAAATTTTGAATATGACGAAATAAATTAAGTGACAACAATCTCGCAACGCAGTAAACAGCTCTTCAACTACAAACATGTTTTGAGCTGTACCTATTTAATGTTATTTATGTTTAATGCTTATTCTTATGCAGCCGTGCAATGGCCAAGTCAGTATCTATTTAAAAAAAAAAAACAAACAAATACGAGTCGGACTCGCCCACCGAGGGTTCCATACAAAAACTTTTTTTTAAACAAAAAAGTTTTCAGATATTTGAAGTACAAAATGGTATTACTTGCCAAATTTTATAGTTCTCAACGGAAAGTACCCCATAGGTAAGTTTTGATTCCCGTGAAAGTGTTGAAATTTACGTTTTTCTGCAACCTAAACGGCCGGATCTTATTTTCACGTTAACTTAGAAGATTGATTTTTTCACAGCTTCAAAAGTGAGAAATCAGCAAGCAGGTGTCTTAATTCTTGCCTAATGTGAAGAAGTTTAAACCATGCTTCATCGTCTACAATCTACAACTACTCATTCTCCCAGAGTCTTCTTCAGTCAAATGGTCATGGTATTCAGCCTCTTATTCCTAGTTGATGGGATCGAACCGGAAGGACAACATGTGCACTATCCTTAAAACGAAGCATATATTAATGCTATTTACCTAGCTAAATATAATTTTACATTTAATAAGCAGTTTAATGCCGGAAATGATCTAAAAAGCCTCAATAAAACCATTATCCGCCATGTAGCCACCAGCAAAAACCACAAAACGTAGTTTTATTAGCAGCTACAATATTTCATATTGTTACAATTAGTTTGAATCCAATAAGCGTGGCTGGAGTTGGGAACTTCGTTGCTGGGGTGTTATTCTAACGCCTAGACAATTCTAAGCCCAGACTCACCAGTGTAACTGTAACCTGGTGATCTGTTCAGCTGCGCAGAATTCGAGAGCACATGTATGGTTATCCTGAATCTTCGAATCGCCTGCGCTCTTTAAAATACTGGAATAACACCCCTGACCGTAAAGCTCCACTCGATCGTTTTCGATTAACTGAAATTTAATGTTGCTTCGTAGTTTTGAATTGAGTTATTCAAGGAGATGGAGCCCGATATTGAGATTTAAATGATATAATATAAAGTTAAATCGAAAGTTAATTGGAATATTCATTGTGATATTACTTAGCTATTTTATTCGTAACACGTGCAATAATGGGGAGTTCAATGATAAACTAAAGCAAGTAAACGAAAGTTATGACCTACCAACCTACAGGGCAAAACAAGCTTGGTATTAATACTAATTAACGTTCTATTATGTGTAGAGATGATAATAATTTAATTTGCTAAAAGTATGCCCTAAAAATATAAGTTAAATTTTAAATTGTAATTCCATTTTTTAATTAAATTAAAGCTATACATGCAAGAATGCACAAAGTAGCGTTAAGCGAAACAAAAATATCCTTGTTCCGCTGAGATGGAAACGTTACGAATGTAGGTCAGCCGTCCCGAAGCAAACTAACAAATATTTTAAGAGACGGGACAATTCACAGGAAAACAGCTTTTTGGTAGAAGTTTGGTAGGCAATGTTGACTAAATTTACGATACTGTTGCGAGGAGAATTCAGCTACTTTTAAGGATATAGATGGGACAAAATTCGATTCACGTAGTCTATTGGGAAGAAAATATGCCGAGTGTATTTGTGCATTTTCGCAGTTTTATACTTGGTTTCTAATATTCTCTTTCTTTTGTCTTTCTACTCTTTTAATTTTATGTATATTATGTCTTACTCTAAAAATCATTAGTAAATTTTCGAAATTCTTATACTTTAATATAGGCATTAACTTGTGTTCATGCTAATGTACCGGTCTACTGAATGAATATAAAATGTTTAATGATTTTACAAGGTTTTATTTAATTCATTTATATGTAAATCGTTTTCCCAATATTATAATGCCCGCTGCTTCCTATAGGTTTGCACCCGACGATGAAAGTTACTGGGCGTATAATTTCTTGTGATCTCGGAGCGCCCACGGTCTCGCACGGCTTTGTTAATATGTATTCGCACTTGCTGAATTAAATTTACTCGTTTCATAAACGGGGGTGGTTCATTTGTAGTAGCAGCTTTTGAACAATATATTGTTCTAAGCAGTTGCATTTAGTTGAGAATTTTTTCTAGACGAAAGTAGGAACGTGGGATATTAAAATTCGTTAAACGTACCCCGATGTTACGCACGGGGACGACAAATCTATTTTAAACATCTGTTTTACGAGAAAATTACACAACGAAATTAATTTACACATTTATTGCGATTACATATTATGAAAAAGAAATATTCAAAATTGAATACGTTGCGAAATCACTAAACTCGATGTTATAGGCAACAAAAGTGATTATTACCTATAATAATAATACAATGTAGGGTACCTATAATGATTATTTTAAAATGCAGTCCTCGTTCTCAATTTTTTATAAAACAATACCAAGTTCAAAATTAGTGCCCACTCCAATTACTGGGAGCTCCCATGGCCCAGGCTCCCCAGGCTCCCATGAGCCGTGGTAAAATGCCGGGACAGCGCGAGGAAGATGTAGACCAAGTTCATAGCTACAGGTAGGTTATTTCTCCTTCCCTTTTGGGGAGGTAGCCAGGGGTTAATCTACTACTATATTACTAGATCAGCATAGTTTTCTGACACAAAATGCAGACTGCTCCATATATTTCTGACACAGTATGTACCTATACTCCGATATCATATCTCCATCGTGTTGCATAAACACTTAGGTATTATTACTTAGGACGAGAAGAATACGCGATACACTTAACGATACTAATAATGTGGACCCAACTTTACCCTACTGCCTACTAATATAGCACAACACACTATCGGCCTTGACGGCCGTATCAAATGTCAGTAACATGCTTTCAAGGAAATTGGTGTCTCCCTACTGTGACATTTATTCATAAACTAACAGCTATCTCTTTTAACGTGCAGAGCTGTATTTATCAGCAGAACATTACCTATGTTATGTTTATAAGAATACCAATGTGTTATGAAAGTACTTACATTAATGTTTAATGCGTAGATATTGACAATAGGTTAAACGTATATAAAAAACCTATACCTCTTTTTACAATGTTGGTTATTTTTTCTTATAGCTATTAATAAAAGTTTATTATGTTTATAATAGCTTATGTTTATAATAGCTTATGTTTACCTACCTAATCTTTTTAACATCCCTAATATGTCGCTCAAATTGTGGCGCCGATTTGTCCGCCATACATCTGTAAAAAACCGGCCAAGTGCGAGTCGGACTCGCACACGGAGGGTTCCGCAAAATCAACAAAAAATCGTGTTTGTTGTATGGGAGCCACCCTTAAATATTTATTTTATTTTATTTTTAGTATTTATTGTTATAGCGGCAACAGAGGTACATCATTTGTGAAAATTTCAATTGTCTAGCTATCGCGGTTCATGAGATACAGCCTGGTGACAGACGGACGGACGGACAGCGAAGTCTTAGTAATAGGGTCCCGTTTTTTACCCTTTGGGTACGGAACCCTAAATAAGGAGGGTGGGAGCGGCTTCTACATGGCCCAGGCTTTATAATTTCACCATGTTTGTCCGTCCGCGGCTTATCTCCAAAGTGGATGTTTTTTTAGTGTAACTCCCCTACGCTTAAACGGGGGATGTTTTATGCAAATGCATATGTAATATATACTTTAACTAAGTTGAACTATTTTTAGATTGAGCGAACTGTTTACAGAATATTAAATTGCTAATATACTTTTGAGGTAAGCTAAATAACTAAATAGTTATTAGGGTACCTATATGGGAAAATTCACGCCAGTAGGTAGTATACTATTCATAAATACTTATATAATAAAGTTAAAGCAAATTGTCACGAGTAACTTCATTAGGTCTCGACTTTAGTTGGTTAGGTAAGCACAGGAGTAAATACTCGCCCCGGGTATTAACTCGGTAGTTTTCACATGACGTATTACCCCAAGGCTCAGTCATACCCAGATTCTTTCCAACCTTCATCACTTTTAGAACTTAAGAAACAAAAACAGCGTTTATAATATTTGTGACAGTTTTACCAACCCACGTCAAATTTGACACGAAACGGCAACTGACGGCAGGCTTATTATCATCTTAAAATATAAATTACCCGAACACAAGAACACCATTAAGCACTCTCAAAATCTAGATAGCCAGAGAGTCACGAAACCTATTAAAACTTTTTCATAGACGTGAAAAATGAAATTACTTTTCATTTCCTCTTGAACTCGTTTAACTTCATAATGCACATGACTTGCGGAACTTGGGATATGGTTATTGGCTTTAACTCACTCGTTCTCTAACTAATGACTGTTTAGTTCCTTGTTACCTGCTTATCGATTATTTTATCACAATGTGCAAGCTAAATACAAATTTATGAGTATGAGTACTAAAGTTAATATACTTGATAGTTTATACGATGTTTCATCCAAAACAAGTTAATAAAAATTTCATAGGTACCTAATTTGCGAATAACTAAACAGCTATAAAGCAGAAAGCATAGGAATAAGGTCAGTGTGTCAACGCCCTAAAAATCTGCTTTAGTCTGATCGCCAACAAGATAGCGAGTAAAATACGGTTTGTATTTACTTCGGATGTCTCGAATTAAATGCAGCCAGCGATCCATTTCCATGGGATGGGAAAATGGTGTAAAAAAATAGCTCAAAGTTCTAATATAAATAGAGCCTGAGTTTCACAGACAAAATAGGTGGCACTGCACGGCACGAGTATAGAGTCAATCAAATAAATAAAAAATATTTTTTGGCATCTATGGCTTTTGAGCCATGCAGAATCACGCCTTACAGAATCACGTAAACAAAATATGCCGTACATTTATAACTAACCGCTACCTATTACTACTTTACTAGTCAAATTAAAAACCTCGTGACAAAACTTGTGAACTAAGTACAAGTACCTAGTAGGTAGTAGATTACCCTAGAACTATACCAATTATATCTGTACAATTTTGGACTCTGGTTTCGAAGGGAAAGCGTCAAATCAAACACCTCGTTTATTAGAAACAGTAGTATGTTTAATCGGGCTGAACTAAACTCCACACAAATCCTCTCAAAGTACAAAAATAAATTTAAATATCTTATGAAGTCCACGATAGACCACCGTTCGCTAGTTGTAGAAATCAAAAGTGACATCTACCGGGAAATTGAGTAAACCACATTAACTAGGCGTTTTATACATACCGCCCACCAAGGACAACATGTCCTTCATCATAACCGCCCACCATGAAGTAACCAAGGAATCAAAATTGAACTGAACACAAATCTAAAGTGGTGGGTTCAGTTTTCTTTAACACACTAGTTTGCATAAACACAACATAAAACACAATACTCATCTTCACAGACATAACATAAACTCTTAGTAAGTATGTAACAATAATAATGCACCTACATGTAAATTATCTAATAACTCCTTAGAATAGGTTAATGTAACTGTTAAGACACAGCTTTGAACTAAAGTTACTTAACTGACAAAAGAACTCATAACAATACTCGTATTGTATTTTAACAAAACACAGAACTATTAATGAGTGTTGTTGAGTAATTCTGCCGAAAATCACACTTCATAAAAGACAAAAGAAGATTGAGGTAGATTACTTTAAGTTCCATGTTCTTCAAAAGATATCCTCAACTTCAGACTTTTCTAGAAATTTGTACAGTAAATAACGGGAACTAAAATTGTAAATATTGCCCGTTGTAAGTGATGAACTGTACTTATTCACTTTACATTTGTATGTTTTTGACAACTACGTTGTGATCTAATTTAAAGTGAAGATACGACCATCTGGATTTCAAGATTCTACAAGAATAAATAACTAATCAAGGTAAGTAAGACATTATTAAATTGTAAATAAATCATGCTTCAAATATACCAAAATAATTATGCTTTTCTTTATATATCTCGTTGCTGTTTTAAAACGTGATATACAATATACATTTTGAATACTAATTTCTCTTATGTTTCAGGTAGCGACAGCATCAGTAGTGCCATCGAGTGCTGTGATTTCTCTTTTTATTAACTCCAGGTAAGTATTAAAATTATATATTCTATTATACATGTTTATTTTCAGGTTGTTCGTCTGTCGATAACTGCGCTATAAGGTAAGTAAGATTCTGTTTTGTTCTTTAAAAGCTTCCTTTCTAAATCGTGTGACCTTTTAACTTTTATATTATTGGATTGTTGCAGGTTTGATCGGCAAGGAGAGGCGATTTCACCATGTTCCTGTTCTTCTTTTCTCTCTTTGACTTGGATTTGGATACAATACGATCCTTGCACTCTCGTATTCCTGTATTCAGCTGTTTGGAGTGAACTAAAGGTTCTTTTTTTATCTTGGAGAAATACTTCTTCTCTTCAAGTACCTGCGTGTGTAAGACGGTGACATTTTCATTTACATTTGCTGAATCTAGTGGGCCAGATAAAATCCACCCGAGCGTGGTGCGCTGAGCTAGTGGAAATCCATTTGGACCTTTCAGCAGTCCATCCATAATGATATGGCAATAAACCTTGCCTCTCAACAGAACATCTACTTCGTTGGGTGAACTATACGTTGGATCGGCCAACTTGATCTGCTTTAACACAGCCCACTCTGGAGCTACTACCTTCTCGCTTGGGAGGTAAGTAGTGATCTTCTTTACAACATACGCCTTCACTACAATACTGAAGGTTGGATCGGTGAGCGATTGAACTTTCAACTCAACTGCATATTTAGGGACCTCAGAGGTCTGTTCGCCACCTAATCCTGTGAGTGAACTCTCTATGGGAAATTTCTTTATCCCTAATGCTTTCACAACAGCTTCAGTGACACATGAAGCCTGTGAGCATTGATCTACTAACGCGCGTCTCACCTGATAATCACCTGTCTGCGACTCAGCCTTTACCAGGGCTGTGGGTAATAAAGTTTCTTCTTTAGCAATCTCTGTCGCAAGGCAGTTGACTATCGGTGTGGTCTCTTTTTGTTTGATCTCTGGAGAGATGTGTGTGGCTTCCTCCGAAACACCTTCAGTTACCTGACCTATTTTCTCTAAATTGGCAGCTGAAGTTGGAACCTCCCTTGAATGAAGCAAGGAATGGTGCTTTCTGTGACAAATTCGACAACTAGTTGTTTTTTGGCAAAATCTAACAGTGTGATTACTCCCTAAACAATTGTAACACATTCTATTTTTTGTTACAAACTCGTGTCGTTTGAACAAATCTTGTTTTGCAAACTTCTTGCAAAAACACAGTTTGTGATGCTCTTTACAAAATTCGCACGCTAACACAGGTGCGCTAGCAATATGAAACACATTTTGTTTGGTTGAACTACTCGAAGGTTTCTCGTAAGCAGTGGTGATTTTATTCATGTTCGGCTCAATAAATTCTAGAGCTCTGTACCGGCTGGTCAAGAACTCTTTGAACTGATCAAAGGTAGGCAAAGCATCTGAAGCCGAGTTGGTTGCCACATGAAGCTCCCATTGCTTACGTGATTCTGGATCTAATTTTAATGTCAACAGATGTATAACTATGACGTCCCATGTGGAAACGTCAATGCCTATGTTAGACAGTGCACTCAAACAATCTGTTGATGTATCTAGAAGATCTTTAAGAAAAGCAGGAGATTCAGAAGCTGCGTTCTTTTGACTTAGTAACCGGGTGAGAATGCAATGCGATAGATATTTTTTGTTATTGTATCGTTGTTCTAACAAACTCCAGCATCGATTATAGTTAGAGTCTGATACGGGTATGTTGCGCAGCAACTGCTCTGCTTCTCCTGTTAAATAACTTTTTAGATATTGTAATTTTTGCACGCTATCTAAAGAGTTGTTGTTGTGGATCATTGATACGAATAAATCCCTAAATGTTGTCCACTCTTGATATTTCCCAGAAAAGTTAGGGATTGTTAATTTAGGCAGTTTTACAGAATTTGACCTAGTGAAAGAATTTTCTTCATTGTTGACCTTTGACTGACGTGAATTAAAACTTACAAATTCAGCCAATCCATCTTTTAGTTTACATCTATAATCTGTGTATTCATCCTCTGTTTTGTCATAAGTGTCCTCAATAATATAACTTTTTGTTTTCATAAGTGCTAGATCATATGTACGCATCAACTCTTTGTGTCCTTGTCTAAATTCAGACCATAGCTGCTCTAGGGTGTCTAGTCGACTCTCTATGTAATGCTCCGTTATGCGTGCCTTGGGAAATTTTTCGAAATTAACTCGTGTCTTGAATATACGACTAGACAAGTCATTTTGAAAGTTTAACAATAGATCCATGATGTTTACAAATGACTATATTTAAGCAAAACAGAGTTTGAATTGAACTTTATAGCACTGTAAAAATACTATAAAATAAAGTTTAAAAAAACCATAAAATATATTTGAAAATTTTACAAGTGTTTGAGTTTTGATACACTCTGAGCAAAATCGGGCATGGATTCCCCGTTCCAACAGGATTTTGCGAATTATTCTAAGTCTACTCTACTAAATTATTCTAAGTTAATATTCCATACAAACTAGTACCAAATATTTTCTATGTCCATGTAAACAATTGAATTCTTCAAAGTAAATATCTTCTTGTAAATAAAGTTCAAAATTCCATAGCAAAATAAACATTGTTCACAAGGTTGAAAATCTCTTGAGAAATAATTTTAAAAGTACTCACGATTCACACTTGACACACTCACTGAACTGACGCGTTGTGACGTCACACTTCGCTGATCTCCTTTTCCAGTTGCTGGTACTAGATGGCGCCACTTGACCTCTCGAACTGCTGCCACTCGTATCCGCTTCCGTTTTTAGCTTCGGCTACTCGTCGCTAGATGGCGCTAGCAACCTCAGCTAGCTGGAAACTCTACCCGGCCTTTGAAGCAGCGATCCACTGCTAAGCACGGGACGAAGTGCAATCCGCACTGAACTCTCAAAAAAGCCACTGGCTTATCCGGCTCGAAGGACCATGTACAATTTTGGACTCTGGTTTCGAAGGGAAACCGTCAAATCAAACACCTCGGTTATTAGAAACAGTAGTATGTTTAATCGGGCTGAACTAAACTCCACACAAATCCTCTCAAAGTACAAAAATAAATTTAAATATCTTATGAAGTCCACGATAGACCACCGTTCGCTAGTTGTAGAAATCAAAAGTGACATCTACCGGGAAATTGAGTAAACCACATTAACTAGGCGTTTTATACAATATCAATATACCTATAGGTGAAAATTAAACAGTCGCGTATTAAATTGATTGCAACATTATATTCCACACAACCCTCAATTTAAGCATTCCCATCTCCGCGCGATTCTATCTCTGTGGTGTTTGTATACAACGCCATTTAGCTTGACATGTAATAGGCCGTTAAGGGTAAGTGGTGTCCAATATTTTGCCGCATCTTGTGTCATGCGAGATGACAAATTTTCCCGAGTTAGAGACTATTTGGCCCTTGTGAAATTGAGTACTAAACAATACAAACTTTTACGTAATAACAATACATTTTTGAGTGTTTTATGTAAATATACTTATTACAGTACTGTTATATGTACATATGGTGCTACTTTTCCGCACTAGTGCGTAAAATAGCACTTTTCGTGCGATGTCGAAACTTTAAGTGCCATATATACTGTAAAACGTTGTTCGATACACGTGCGAATAGGTAATTCGCAACTCGTGTCGATTTAAAACACTCCTTTCGGTCGTGTTTTAATTTATCGCCACTCGTTTCGAATTTCCTCTTTTTCGCACTTGTATCGAAAATAACTATTTTGATGGTTATGATGTACCGACATTATACAAACTAGACTACATTATAGTAACTAGATACATAGTTTTGACAAATATTTACAAAAAATCCATGTAGTTACCTATTAACTACCGACTATTTTCAAATAATACTCGTGTAATCTTCTATTATAGGTAGGTAATGGTAATAGTGTAAAATTGACAAAAAGTTAAACTAGACTAAACCGTGTGATTATCAAGAACTTGGCATGATAAATTTTATACTCGCATTCAAACTTCTTATTACATATATTGTACACTAACTGTGCCCGCGGCTCCGCCCGCGTGGAATTCGGTCTGTGTCAGTAAGTAAGCTAATTCATCCCTAATTTCTCTTTCTCTCCTTTGGAGGCGGAACTTGAAGTAAAGTTGACAGATGGATAAGTACGATTAGCGGACTGAACCAACTGAAGTCCAGATAAAATATTTTACAATTAGGTAGGTACCACTAAACAAAACTACACCCCAAAACCAATAGTTTTTTCGCCCTTATTCCAATATTAGACGTGATTTAGACGACACAGAGTAGTAGGTGTATAACGGACAATACAGTACTACTTTTGTATTTTTACGTTTTTGACTGTACCTATCCAAATCATGTCCATGGCAAATATGTATGTATGTATGTATGTATGTCACTTTATTGCATATAAACAGGTTTACATAAAACGGACAAAAACAAAACAAAAATAAGAATGTTATGTACAAAGGCGAACTTATCCCTAAAAGGGATCTCTTCCAGCTAACCTTTGAGAAAATGCGAAAGGATCAAACACTAACAGGTGAAAGACAATTTAATATGGACAAATAGCAATATGAGAATTTTGGATACACATAAAGGAAGACGAGAGCAATAAATAAAGAGAAAACCAGTACTACCTACTCATAAATACGCATAAACTATAAACATACTTATATATTACACATATACATATACGTATACATAAATACGTAAATATCCTCCAATTCTGTCCCCAGTCAAATCATTCTGAGCATGAAAAATTAAGAATTATACACATAGAAATCTATACTTCCTAACAAACTTTCGAATTTAGGTCTAATATTATATTAGTTAGAAGTAAGATTAGAGGAAAGGAGAATATTATAGATATCAAAACATGAGGCCGAGTATTTACACTTTATTTATTGTTATCTTTATGTATGCACAACTAAATATCTACATATATGTATGTACAGGGGATTACTTTTAATAGTGTAAAAAAATGTTTAATTATAAGTTTTTAATTTAAGTGTTATTTATTAAATAACACTTAAATTAAAAAAAAAATGGCCTAAGTCGTAGTCGCTTGGTAGGGTGCGCAGAATGCCATCTTTATTAAAGTAGGCTTAACCCTTAAAATCGTATTAAAAACGCGAGCGTAGCGAGCGCGAAATCTTTTTGATAGAAAAAAAATTGAGAGAAGCTATGTCAGGGACACAGCCGCAATGGTTACGTGAAACGTTGGTGTGGATATCTAATGCGAAAGCCGAAGGCCGAGCTCAAAGTAGGGCCGAAGGCCCGAAGCGTCCAGGATGTCAGTGCTTAATCACAGAACAATGGTATCAGTGTCTAAATGCGAAAGCCGAAGGCCGAGCTCCATGTAGGGCCGAAGGCCCGAAGCGTCCAGGATGTCAGTGCTTAATCACAGAACAATGGTATCAGTGTCTAAATGCGAAAGCCGAAGGCCGAGTTCCGCTTAGGGCCGAAGGCCCGAAGTATCCAGTTTGTCAGTGCTTAAACACAGAACAATAGTATAAGTGTCTTAATGCGAAGGCCGAAGGCCGAGCTCCGCGTAGGACCGGGCCGGAGGCCCGAAGCGTCCTGGATTGACATTGTTACTGACGTGCTTAATCACAGAACAATGGTATAAGTGTCTAAATGCGAAGGCCGAAGGCCGAGCTCCGCGTAGGGCCGAATTTTTTTGATAGAAAAAAATTGTCAGAGGCTATGTCAGGGACACAGCCGCAATGGTTTACGTGAAATTTTGGTGTGGATATCTAATGCGAAAGCCGAAGGCCGAGCTCCATGTAGGGCCGAAGGCCCGAAGCGTCCATCAGGCTGTCAGTGCTTAAACACAGAACAATAATATAAGTGTCTAAATGCGAAGGCCGAGCTCTGCGTAGGGCCGAAGGCCCGAAGCGTCCAGGATGTCAGTACCTAATCACAGAACATGAACAGTATACCTAAGTGTAGAACAGTACATTTATAGACGGGCCTATCTCGAAATTTATTTTATTACCTTTATTTACCGACGTTTCGACACAGGTTTCACTTGTCGTGGTCGTTTAATTTAGTACAAACCATTATAGCCCAGTTATAATAAGTGTTAACTGCATTTAAAATCAAATGAAGAAATATTTATAATACTTCATTCAGCAAGCAAGTTAAATCATCATCATCTTCCTCGCGTTGTCCCGGCATTTTGCCACGGCTCATGGGAGCCTGGAGTCCGCTTGGCAACTAATCCCAGTAATTGGCGTGGGCACTAGTTTTACGAAAGCGACTGCCATCTGACCTTCCAACCCAGAGGGTAAACTAGGCCCGTATTAGGATTAGTCCGGTTTCCTCACGATGTTTTCCTTCACCGAAAAGCGACTGGTAAATATCAAATGATATTTCGTTTCGTACATAAGTTCCGAAAAACTCATTGGTACGAGCCGGGGTTAGAACCCGCGACCTCCGGATTTCAAGTCGTACGCTCTTACCGCTAGGCCACCAGCGCTTCACAGCAAGCAAGTTAAATGTTTTGTCGAATTTAAAGTAAATAGAATATGTTATTTTGTTATTATTATGCTGCTAAATAAAGAGAAGAATTGAAAGCACCTTTTTGTGGGAGTTGTGGGGCTATAGATATTTTAAGAGAAAAAGAATATTTTAATTTGAGAGACTGATTATTGCAATAAGACTTAGTGGTTACGTAATAAAAACGTTTATTTTTGAAACCTCAAAATGTCGTTTTATTAACCCATTACAATAATATCCGCATATAACGCTAAAAACATAATAAAATACGTGACTGGACGAATTTTTCATCCGCAACACCAATCCGGCCGGATCCGGCCGGATCCCCGGATTGAGGCCAAAATCCGGCCGGATCCGGCCGGATTCAAAACCAGACCGGATTGCAATCCCTAGCAACTACCCGACGAAAAGTGTATGAAAAAGTTTGTTATCATATTTTCAAACCACCCACTTCACATAATGTTTATTATTGTCAATAGACCCGTCTATAAATGTGATTTAATATGTATTTGCAAAGACGTTACACATTGACTAAAAATATTGTTTTTTTTTACAAAGTACCTACACAAAAAAAGAGTTTGCACCACTTTCTTAAGTTGGCACCATAAGATTCAGGTGCAAACATAACTTAATTGAGTGTAGGGGCCACCCCCCCTTTTAGGGGTTGAATTTTTCTAGCCTAAAATATGGCCAGGGATTTTCTTGACAGATTAGTAAAGTTTTCATCAAAATCCGTTCAGCCGTTTTCACGTGATGCGCGATCAAATAAACAGATAAACTGACAAACAGATAAACAGACAAACAGACAAAAAATCTAAAAACTGTTGGAACGTGTTCTGTTATCGATTCTAAGTATCTCCAACCAACTTTTTTTCGAATATCTTCCATGTACAGACTTTCGACCCTCTTCAGCTTTATTATATGTATAGATGTGATATTTCAACCTACGACGTGTGCTCTTTCAATTCGACTAGGTCATTTATGGTTCTACAAAAGTACTTAGGTAGGTGCTTAGTTAACTAATAATAAATCACAAAAAACTGTTAATTTAAATGTCAATTTATTAATTTAATTAAATCTGCGTCACGTAAAGTAAAGATTACAATGTAATTACTCTTCAAAAACGCAAAATTGACGTTTTTACGAAACATTTCACTAATTGCAATTTGTTTAATTAAATAAACTTGGTTGGTAAATGTATGTTGCTACGTATCCTATTCAGGCCAGCCAAGCTCATGAAGGGTTTCAGGCCTTTATAAGGGCTTTTGGGACTCGGAAGGTTATGCAGACTCGAAACTCTTTCAGGTACCTACATAAAAAAAGTAGCTTAGGTTTTTGTAACCTTTAGCCTTATATAACTCAGCGCCGAAGATGCCAATCATAGTCGCGTCTCGATACTCTCGATTTGAAATTTGAATCTCGACATTCAATGCAGAAACGTTTACGTGTAACTACTTTAGGAGCCGGTTTGTCATAGAAACTGTATTTCGGGCACTAGGCGTTAAGCGATGTTAAGGAAAATGACAAGGCATGAGTCGGCGCTCTGTTAAGTAATTACATACACGTCATATTGTAGCTCTCTCCACTGCCGGCCATGTTTTGTGGCGAAAATTACGTTGCTTTAATCATGATTGCACGTTTTTGAAGTAAGTGACAGATTCCAGTGCGCTATGTATAATGTTGCTAGAGTCGGACCAAAAAAAGTCTGCAGTGGATTTGATAGCCCACGCAGTGCAAGTGTCATTTATACGTCATAATTTCATAGAAGTTTGACGTTTAAAATAACACTTGCACTGCGTGGGCTATCAAATCCGCTGCAGACTATTCTTGGTCTGACTCTACGGTAGTTGCGGTATGAACATTGCTAGAAGAGAAATTTCAATTTTAATGAAAGTCCAATTAAAACATTTTTTTTTTAATCCATCATCGCAAAACTTGTCTCCTGCTTTATTTAGCTAGGCTTTTTTTCACTATTTACAACTTTTTAATTATTTTGCTGTAAGTACGTAATGTTTACCCAGTCATGAGATGATGATGCCTTGCAGAATAAATGTTTGAATTCCAGTGGAATAATTAGTAGTATTGACTAAGCGCCTTTATTTCAAATCAATAAATATATTTGAACGCGTGATACAACTTATATTTCTGGTATGTTTAAGTACAGGATCTTTATAAAAAATGAAGATAGCCTTGTTCGCAAAAGGAGAAAAAAATTCCCTAAAAGGGAAATGTTTACGCGAAAAGAGCCACCCCAATCAATGTTGCCAGTTTAATTATAAAGCAACTTGATTTTCCCCGCGTTGTACATACTGAAAATGTAGCTTATCGTTCACGAAATGAACACATTATGCTGGTGCGTCATATGAGTAAAGAGATGAGATGATCTGAAGCTTTACAAATATAATATATATATTTTTATTTTTAAATTTGTCTTAACTTATGATTAAACAAAAGTGTTTTTAGTATTCCCCATTCCATTAATATACGGGACAACCTATTAATTAGTACCCATATTTAACGGTTACACAGCAGCAATTAAAGGCAAAGTTGATATCGGGATCCTTAAATTTTCCAAAATTAAAAAATAATTTTATAAGGTAGGTTCCGAGAGCGGAGTTTTTGAAAAATTATACCACTTTATTAGATAACAATACGGTTGCCAAAAATTTAACTACCAATCTTGAGGATTTTCTCCAGGGATTTCAGCGATTCCAACCCTCATTTTTTGTACTGTCACTCATAGAAAAAAAAAGACGAACGTATGTCTAAAACGGACTTAAATTTGTAACAATTTCTGCTCAAAAGCTAAAAATACATATGAATAAAAATGAGCAATTTTATGTTTGAGGGAACTCAGCAATTATATTTTTTATATTTTTAAATAATTACAACAAATTAAAATCCAAAAACATGATATCTGCGGTCCCGAGCAATCTCGATCACACTTACGCTCAGTAAAAGTGAGCGAAGAACCTACGGGGCCTTAAAGTATGTATACATATGTGCTTGAAAAGGGTACCATAAGTCTGGCGCTAGCAGAATAAATAACAACATCACATCACTTACAAAATAAGTCAAATGAAGACCGTAATAAAATGTGCGAGAGAAATCTGAAGAGATTTTAAATAAGTGCGTTAAATATAACACTTTACTTTGCGTTAAGTAATTAGGTTCCGTAAATTGAATAAGGGCTCGCAATTTGCGTTTATGGGAGTTCCTGGGCGTGCTTTTTCAATATGTCTTGAAGGATTTTCAAAGAGTTTTCAGAGCACATATGCCGTTTTTAAACGGAGATAGTCCTTAAATTTCTGATTGGGAGGCGATATTTAGTATAAATTATACCCGATGCCCTTTTATTTAATTCCAAATTGTTTTTATAATTATGTTTATGTTTGTAAATAATAATTGGCTTTTAATAATTCCAAACTTGATATTATGGTAAAATTATGTGTGGGTTATGATATAAGATTATTGTTGGAACTGTTTATAGATAAGGCAATAATGGAATTCTCTTTTATTATTTACGTTATTTACCTTACGACAGTTAAAAGCAAAAAAGGGTTACATGATTTTTAGCGGTATACCATACAAATACTTATGTATAGGCATATTCCTCTGTTTCCACGTAATTTTAAAACAACTAACACTAACAAGGAAGGGTATTAAACTGTTACTCTATAACATAAATATAAAAATAAATCAAATCGGAGCCGGACAGTTGTTAGTTAATATTCAGATTGCAAAAAAAAGATGTCTTATTAATATGTGTACTTATCGTATTTAATATCGGGTCAGCAAAATTTTTCGTTGACAAATTCGATATGAAATTGCATTTGTTCCTCATTTTATTCAGGTATTAAATTTAATATTTACGTAGGCAGGTATTCATAATTAAAACTTATACCCATACATTTTCAGAACCCCCAAATAGCTTAGTAGCTATGCCGTAGTAAGCATCAACAAATTAAGACGCCCTAACACAAAACAATAACAAAATAATTTACCTTCATAACAAAAACAAAGTAACTTATAGACATTTCGACAATTAACGTCAGACTGAAATACATTCACAGTAGGTACTTTACTAAGTCGAATAAATGGGACTAATCATCTATCACAAAGCCCGTCACTTTGATGAATTACACAATATTACCCCTTGTGATCATCAATTGTCGATTATAAATTTGACATGTTTATTGCCAGTGGCTTTGTCCGGGTAAGTGGGCGGTGTATTGTGGTTAGGAATAGTAAATTGTGCGGTCACTGCGTTCGCGACATGTGAGGAAGGTTGACTAATGCTTTTGAACGTTTTCTTTATTACCATTGAAGGAAAATGTAAGAATTAAACGAATGGTACGTAACGTAACTGACAGGAATTGCTTACCATATATTCGTAGTTCGTTCTAATGATGTTGATTGATCGGGCTCTATTCAATTTATATATTAGGTACTAAAAATTGGTCAGGTGCGAGTTCGTTTAACGCGGACTTCGGAGATAAGGGGGAGGCTGATTTTTTTTAACAAGCTTTTTTTAGGTCGACCTGTATGTACTCGTAACTAACTTTGTAATGGAATCTTGTAAGTTAAATTTGATCCACTTCCCGGTTTCCGATTGAGCTGAAATTTTGCATACACATGTAAGTCGGGTGACAATGCAATATTATGGTACCATCGAGCTGATCTGATGATGGAGACAGAAGGTGGCCATAGGAACTCTGTGATGAAACAACGCAACCTAATTGTGTTAGGGGTTTTTAGAATTGTCTCGATGAGTATTAGTTGTCTGTCGTAAGAAAAGTACAGTCAGCGATAAAAGCTTGTACCAAAAATGAAATTATTGCCAAAAACTTATTATTCATTTTCCTTCATAAATCTATATTATTTCGAAATTACTATACTAAAAATTGTTTTGAAATGTACAATTTCAGGTCTTTCAAACGACCTAGTAACTAAACTTTGAAATGTTGCCCCCTCTTGATATGGGACATTTTTCATAATTATTATACATATAATAAAGCTGAAGAGGGTCGAAAGTCTGTACATGGAAGATATTCGAAAAAAAGTTGGTTGGGGATACTTAGAATCGATAACAGAACACGTTCCAACAGTTTTTAGAATTTTTGTCTGTTTGTCTGTTTATCTGTTTGTCTGTTTATCTGTTTATTTGACCGCGCATCACGTGAAAACGGCTGAATGGATTTTGATGAAAACTTTACTAATCTGTCAAGAAAATCCCTGGCCATATTTTAGGCTAGAAAAATTCAACCCCTAAAAGGGGGGGTGGCCACTACACTCAATTAAGTTATGTTTGCACCTGAATCTTATGGTGCCAACTTAAGAAAGTGGTGCAAACTCTTTTTTTGTGTAGGTACTTTGTAAAAAAAAACAATATTTTTAGTCAATGTGTAACGTCTTTGCAAATACATATTAAATCACATTTATAGACGGGTCTATTGACAATAATAAACATTATGTGAAGTGGGTGGTTTGAAAATATGATGTCTACCCCAAACTTTTTCATACACTTTTCGTCGGGTAGTTGCTAGGGATTGCAATCCGGTCTGGTTTTGAATCCGGCCGGATCCGGCCGGATTTTGGCCTCAATCCGGGGATCCGGCCGGATCCGGCCGGATTGGTATTGCGGATGAAAAATTCGTCCAGTCACGTATTTTATTATGTTTTTAGCGTTATATGCGGATATTATTGTAATGGGTTAATAAAACGACATTTTGAGGTTTCAAAAATAAACGTTTTTATTACGTAACCATTAAGTCTTATTGCAATAATCAGTCTCTCAAATTAAAATATTCTTTTTCTCTTAAAATATCTATAGCCCCACAACTCCCACAAAAAGGTGCTTTCAATTCTTCTCTTTATTTAGCAGCATAATAATAACAAAATAACATATTCTATTTACTTTAAATTCGACAAAACATTTAACTTGCTTGCTGTGAAGCGCTGGTGGCCTAGCGGTAAGAGCGTACGACTTGCAATCCGGAGGTCGCGGGTTCTAACCCCGGCTCGTACCAATGAGTTTTTCGGAATTTATGTACGAAACGAAATATTATTTGATATTTACCAGTCGCTTTTCGGTGAAGGAAAACATCGTGAGGAAACCGGACTAATCCTAATACGGGCCTAGTTTACCCTCTGGGTTGGAAGGTCAGATGGCAGTCGCTTTCGTAAAACTAGTGCCCACGCCAATTACTGGGATTAGTTGCCAAGCGGACCCCAGGCTCCCATGAGCCGTGGCAAAATGCCGGGACAACGCGAGGAAGATGATGATGATTTAACTTGCTTGCTGAATGAAGTATTATAAATATTTCTTCATTTGATTTTAAATGCAGTTAACACTTATTATAACTGGGCTATAATGGTTTGTACTAAATTAAACGAAACAACATGTACGTTATATTATCATGTAACAACACAATTAATTAAATATTAAACAATTCAGTACTTACTTACGGTGCACGGGAATCTCAATTCTCAACCAACATTTCGACGACACATATTTCGTCGGTAGAAGACTGGCTTCAACTAACAAACAAGTTGCGTTGCTGTTTGCGAGCGGAAACGCGGGGAGGGGAGCATTAAAATAGAATTACGTTCGAATATTGGCGAGAACTTTTAAATTTTAGCAGTGTTTTAAGCTGTTATTTTATATTTTAGAGCTTTTATTCCTTTTACCGGATCCGGGACCGGACCCGGTAAAATTTGCCGGATCCGGTAGCTTGAAATATGTACCGGATCCGGCCGGATTACCGGATCCGCCGGACCGGATTGCAATCCCTAGTAGTTGCACAAATCTCTGTTTTGACATTTTGTTAGGACATCAGTTAGCCGCGACCACGACAAGTGAAACCTGTGTCGAAACGTCGGTAAATAAAGGTAATAAAATAAATTTCGAGATAGTCTATAAATGTACTGTTCTACACTTAGGTATACTGTTCATGTTCTGTGTTTAAGCACTGACAGCCTGGACGCTTCGGACCGCGGCCCTACGTGGAGCTCGGCCTTCGGCCTTCGCACTTAGGCACTTATACTATTGTTCTGTGATTAGGTACTGACATCCTGGACGCTTCGGGCCTTCGGCCCTACGCAGAGCTCGGCCTTCGCATTTAGACACTTATATTATTGTTCTGTGTTTAAGCACTGACAGCCTGATGGACGCTTCGGGCCTTCGGCCCTACATGGAGCTCAGCCTTCGGCTTTCGCATTAGATATCCACACCAAAATTTCACGTAAACCATTGCGGCTGTGTCCCTGACATAGCCTCTGACAATTTTTTTCTATCAAAAAAATTCGCGCTCGCTACGCTCGCGTTTTTAACTTTTAAGACTAAGCCTACTTTGATAAAGGTGGCATTCTGGGCACCCTACCGAGCGACTACTACTACGACTTAAGCACTGACATCCTGGACGCTTCGGTCCTTCGGCCCTACGCGGAGCTCGGCCTTCGGCCTTCGCATTTAGACACTTATACCATTGTTCTGTGATTAAGCACGTCAGTAACAATGTCAATCCAGGACGCTTCGGGCCTCCGGCCCGGTCCTACGCGGAGCTCGGCCTTCGGCCTTCGCATTAAGACACTTATACTATTGTTCTGTGTTTAAGCACTGACAAACTGGATACTTCAGGCCTTCGGCCCTAAGCGGAGCTCGGCCTTCGGCTTTCGCATTTAGACCCTGATACCATTGTTCTGTGATTAAGCACTGACATCCTGGACGCTTCGGGCCTTCGGCCCTACATGGAGCTCGGCCTTCGGCTTTCGCATTAGATATCCACACCAAAATTTCACGTAAACTACTGCTGCTATGTCCCTGACATAGCCTCTCTACATTTTTTTATCTACCAAAAAAATTTCGCGCTCGCTACGCTCGAGTTTTTAATACGATTTTAAAGGTTAAGCCTAATTTGATAAAGGTGGCATTCTGGGCACCCTACCGAGCGACTACTACTACGACTTAAGCACTGACATCCTGGACGCTTCGGGCCTACGGCCCTACGCGGAGCTCGGCCTTCGGCCTTCGCATTTAGACACTGATACCATTGTTCTGTGATTAAGCACTGACATTCTGGACGCTTCGGGCCTTCAACCCTACACGAAGCTCGGCCTTCGGCCTTCGTATTTAGGCACTTATACTATTGTTCTGTGCTTAAGCACTGACAGCCTGGACGCTTCGGGCCTTCGGCCCTACTTTGAGCTCGGCCTTCGGCTTTCGCATTAGATATCCACACCAACGTTTCACGTAACCATTGCGGCTGTGTCCCTGACATAGCTTCTCTCAATTTTTTTTCTATCAAAAAGATTTCGCGCTCGCTACGCTCGCGTTTTTAATACGATTTAGAGGGTTAAGCCTACTTTAATAAAGATGGCATTCTGGGCACCCTACCAAGCGACTACGACTTAGGCCATTTTTTTTTTAATTTAAGTGTTATTTAATAAATAACACTTAAATTAAAAACTTATAATTAAACATTTTTTTACACTATTAAAAGTAATCCCCGGTACATACATATATGTAGATATTTAGTTGTGCATACATAAACATAACAATAAATAAAGTGTAAATACTCGGCCTCATGTTTTGATATCTATAATATTCTCCTTTCCTCTAATCTTACTTCTAACTAATATAATATTAGACCTAAATTCGAAAGTTTGTTAGGAAGTATAGATTTCTATGTGTATAATTCTTAATTTTTCATGCTCAGAATGATTTGACTGGGGGACAGAATTGGAGGATATTTACGTATTTATGTATACGTATATGTATATGTGTAATATATAAGTATGTTTATAGTTTATGCGTATTTATGAGTAGGTAGTACTGGTTTTCTCTTTATTTATTGCTCTCGTCTTCCTTTATGTGTATCCAAAATTCTCATATTGCTATTTGTCCATATTAAATTGTCTTTCACCTGTTAGTGTTTGATCCTTTCGCATTTTCTCAAAGGTTAGCTGGAAGAGATCCCTTTTAGGGATAAGTTCGCCTTTGTACATAACATTCTTATTTTTGTTTTGTTTTTGTCCGTTTTATGTAAACCTGTTTATATGCAATAAAGTGACATACATACATACATATTTGCCATGGACATGATTTGGATAGGTACAGTCAAAAACGTAAAATACAAAAGTAGTACTGTATTGTCCGTTATACAACTACTACTCTGTGTCGTCTAAATCACGTCTAATATTGGAATAAGGGCGAAAAAACTATTGGTTTTGGGTTGTAGTTTTGTTTAGTGGTACCTACCTAATTGTAAAATATTTTATCTGGACTTCAGTCGGTTCAGTCCGCTAATCGTACCTATCCATCTGTCAACTTTACTTCAAGTTCCGCGTCCAGAGGAGAGAAAGAGAAATTAGGGATGAATTAGCTTACTTACTGACACAGACCGAATTCCACGCGGGCGGAGCCGCGGGCACAGCTAGTATTTAATAATATGCAATAACAAAAATAACACTTTCAATTACCTATTTGGATTAGCGTTGTTCATGACAATTAGAAATTTCACATCGATAGCTTAAGTAGCTGTCGAGATATTTAGCGATGTGACAGGCGGACGGACAGAGTCGCACCATGTGGGTTCCTTTTGTACCTGTTTGGTACGAAACCCTAAAAACGATCGCACAGAAATTTTGTTTGAATTTTGATTATTTTTGGTAGGTATAAGTTTTGCAATCTTATTTAATATTCTGTCGATGTATGCAAAAAACGATCGCGCTGAAGTTCGGAAGCTTCACGGGAAATTGAGTTCAAGTCGTTTATTGTTACTCTACTGCGTCACATTGAATACGGGAACGGTTGTATTAATAATTCTGTTTGAAAATTTTATACAGAATATCGATAAGCTTACGAATATAAAAAGCCAGTAAGAGTACTTATTTATAAAACTTTAATATGTCTCATTACAATTTTTAAAGAATTAGTAGGTAGGTAATATAGTTAATCTAACTTTGTAGGTAGGTATATTGGTAGTGTTATTAGAAGACAACATTAAAGCACATGATTGATTGTAAAATCAATAATTACTATGCTATGAATAATTAATTGTAAAAAATGCATTTTCTCACATATATTCAATTATTTATCTAGACACGCGGTAGCGTGTCCAGCCAAGTTCAAAGAAAAAGGAACTGGCGACGCAGCAACCGTGTGTAATATATAGATTCTCTATTTTAAAGGGGAATACTGTTATTGCTATACAGTCGACACAATGCAAACATTTCACACAAAACGTAGCACAATGGGGACTGAAAGGGAAGATAAACGCAACAGCTTTAATGTCGCGCTCGCAATGGACATGTCCGGTATGTCGGCGGGTATTTTTTCGGACTTTTTTAATAAACGAGTTAATGACTTAGTTAAATTACGTGTCTGCGACGTTTTTATAAGCGTTCGCCGATGCAAACGGGGCAGTTAGAACGGTAGAGATAAACGTTGGTTTTATGTGGAGTGGATACACTTAGCATATAATTGTTGTGGTAATTTGCTCGTGTTACTTTGTTTTGTAAAATAATTATCATTTGTTCAAATTAGAAATTAGTAGGCCAATTTGAACTGTTCTATTAGGTAATATAAGTATTTTGAAACCCTTGTAAATTTTACTAAGTATAATATATATATCGCTCTAGATGCGTTTAAAAGTCTTCGATTTGTATTTTTATTCCCCAAGTCAATACTGTATAACATTAACTAATCAAAACAATAAGTATTTAATAAAGTTTTTATAAAAATAACAATACTAAACAAATAATTAAGTCCAGTGCCGCTTAATATCAGCCATTTTCCTCTAGAGGACCCTTAATAACTTCGGACACGTGGCCAGACGGGAGCCAGATAACTTCGGAAAGCGCATTATGGATAGGTAGTGGACATCCACCGACACGTTGGGTATATAGATATACTTACTAAAGAAGGCCTGCCAGGGATCTACACAAGCGCCTATTATTAAGAGGGTGGAAAATCGATTTGAGAGCCTTCTTGCACAAAACAACGACCTGGTCCAGAGGCTGGGGCAGAGACTCAGTCATGAAACGAAACATACACGCGTTATTATTCTTCTTTTGGACAAAGACCCTTTCGGCATAATATCAGATAATTTGATAGGCAATTACAATAAGTTATTTACTAAGTAGTATTATGTTCTTCGTCGTGAACTGAGACACAATCACTTATTTTTATTAAGTCTACAATTCTACATACTTCAGGTTTTCTATCAGTTTATTTATGCAACTCAAACCAATGGAAATGGCAGTTAATAATAATATAGTCGGTAAAATCACCCCGTTTTAATGTCGCATCGGACATATCCACTTTACTGGCATTACAGAGCGATGAGCTTGCAAAACTGGGAATTATACAGCGCTGCGACATCCCGGGCATACAAATAAGTTGACAGATATTGCTACGTCCGAAAATAGTAACAAATACGACCCTGGTTTATTATTAATGGTAACATACGCGTGACATTTTCAGTGAGAAAACAACATTATAAATTTAAACAGAGGTGCAATTTAAAAATGCCTGAGAAATACAAAATGTATGGGGTATCATTTGTCGATAAAATGTATCGTATTATAAGTACGTGGTTAGCGGCTCCACTGCGGCATGGCCAAACATAGATTTTTCATTTTAGGGTTCCGTACCTCAAAAGCTAAAAAACAGAACCCTTATAGAATCATTTTGTTGTCCGTCCGTCTATCTGTACACTATCGAGGGAATCAAAATGTATAAGGCGTTGACCAAGAACTATGAAATTTGGCAAGTAATATCGTCTTACACTACAAATGCTTATAGCAAAAGATCTGAAAACTGTAAAAAAGAAAAATTGTTAAATTGGTACGGAATCATCGGTGGGCGAGTCCGACTCGTACTTGGCAGGTTTTAAATTTTCAATAAATTGAGTCAATTGCAAGAGTTAAGTATAACACATAATTTAAGTATGACATTTTGAATAATTTTCGCTATTGCGCTAGTTTCCGTCCATGCTCTAGTTTTCGTCCACTTGACATATTCGCAAATAATATTCTTGATATTTAATTCGCTACTTGCGAAACATCATTTTTATGTAGATAGATATATTGTTTCGCTATTAAGGATTGCAATAAGTCCACCTTTGTGCAGCAATGTAGGTTTATATTCAAATTTCGTCAAGTAGACGAAAACTAGAGCTGGACGAAAACTAACGCACCTACCCTATATTATATCGATTCCGAAATTGACTATAGAAATACATAATTTGTCAATCATGAATACACATGCATTGGTAGCTTACGGCCAAACTGAATAACTTGTAACAACTAAGTTTACCCCTAACTTCACCCCACAATTCGAATGCATTTGCCTGGCTTAACAAGGGTATCCTGGTGTAAAGCTGCTAACCAAACAAGAATTACTAGTGTCACTACGGTGAACTGACCTCATTACCGCAACGCAGTATACTAAAACAACAGTAATAAACTGCTCGTCGAAAATACGCACAGTTACTTTTTTTTAAACAAGATATGTATTACTAAAAGAAATTAAAAACTAGCTTAAATCTAAAATAGGCCCTTGAGGCATTTTACCAAGGATGCTGGCGACATTTCCTAGGTGTATCGCAATGCTGATACGTTGTGCGAGGTAGCCGCCAGCTCTTCGGTCACCAGTTACGTCAACTAGACGCTTCGCGATTTCTGCAAACAACTTATGCGCGCTGGGACCCCATGGACCTAGAGTTTCAACTCCAAATGGTACAAAATGGTACTGTCTACCGAGGCTCTTATATTTGTTACGTTTTAAAATTTCGGCGCTTTCCGCCGCCCCGCCCGCTTTTAGTGTTACTTTAGATTTTCTTATTTTATTACAGTTATATTAATCATTTTATATTTAAGTCTCAATGTGGCATTTGGCCACAACATTTAACTGAAGCAGCGTTACTATTGCAACGTTACTGCTGCAGCATTGACGCGGCCAACGACACTGTCAATTTATTTGAAACAATGCGTTTATGCCGTTGCCGCACTCACAGTAACACCACACCGCCCACGCCAATGCTGCAACAAAAATGTTGCAAAAGTAATGCAATTGTCATCCGAATGTCATTAGGTTTAATTTGCCAAAAATATCAACAATTTTATTGAGACAAATATGAGTATCCTCGTATTTTAACATAAATTTGTCCCAAGTTTCAGCTTTGTCTTATGTTCATAGCGTTATTATTGCTGACTATTATCTTAAGCGAATATGACGATAAATTATTATTATGCTATGATACGAAAAAAGTTTAACGAATATGTAGACCAGAGACCGTACTCGATAAAATGGCCATCGCTGGTGGACATTGGATAGCGTTAAAAATGTGTTTTATGGCTGGGTCATGTTGTGCTTGACAGTAATGGCCGTTTGTGAAAAATAGGCTTTTCAAAAATGTGTGTCAGAGTAATTTTGAACAGATCGTGCGTGCGTGTAACTATCGCTTATGCAAAATGTGTTTGATATTTCGTAGGTGGTTCCAGCATTTGGGTAGCTATAATAATGATGACACCGCCTTAATGTTAATTTGATGAAGTAAACTGAAATGAATACGTATAGTCAGCATCGAATATCGGAGACACGTTCATAATTATAAGGTAACAAAAGTATGTTACGAAATATTTGGCCACTTTGGCCGTCACTATCTTTTTCGCTTAATATTTAGAAACAAGAGGATCACATTTATTGTATATTTTGGATCTTAAATAGTTACATATCTAATTATAAATAACCCTACAAACGTAATGTCATCATTTGCCTTTAAATACTCGTAATCCGCAAATAAAAAGTATTTCCACGCTCGGTTATATTGTCATACTATTTATTTTGTACCTTTATTTCCACATGGCTGTGTTTCTACGACGTTGGCCAAAATTGTAACAAACACTGTCCCTCCGGACCAAATCCGTTTTCGTCTCCTCCACTGAGCAATCGAACCACTGGATTCTTACAAGTCCACGTACGTATTTTAATATTCATGAGCGTGGGATATCATTTTGGAAGGAACAAAGCGATCGCGTAAAAAATGCATGACTTGGAAACGATCCATATTTTGTGACTTAGTAACATTGTGCACAGTAGTTCGGTTTCAGCCCATGGACCGACGATGTTTTTTGGTAGAAATGTAAAAGTTATAATAACAGTTTGCTATTGATAATTTAACACTCGCAGCACATATCGCTCGCACTCTCATTATACCTTTAATTAAGAACGAAATGCACGTACGAGTGAATGATGTCAAAAAGATATGAAATTAACAATGCAACTAAATGTAACTCTGAAACGTTTGACTAATTTGAGAAATATGTCTGAGAAATATTGATATAATTAAGCTTAAATCCTCAATACCATACTAAATAAATGTCTTGAGTACAAAACGGGCATACCAAACAACATAATTCACAATGGGACATTCTTTGTAGAATGGCACTTTCCCTTCAAGGTTTGATACGAGGTTTGATGTGTCAGAAATATTATTTCGGGACCACCGCAGGTAAGACCAGAACCTCTTAAAATTAAGGCAATTGGGGTCATTTCGCTGATAAGTATAACGCTTCTATTGTTTTTGCCTTAGGACTACTTAATTCAGTTTTATATGTATGATTTGTGAAAATATAAATGCCATCAAAAACATGACATGTAAAAAGGTGCAAGTCTCGCAACGCTTCTACTATAAAAAAGTTTTGAGATATAAGTAATGTGAAACCAAGTCGGTTATTTTAATCAGTGCCAGGGTGTGTTAAAACCGGATCAATAAGATATCTTTAATTTGTAATACATATAATGACTTGGCAATCGCACATAATGCTCTACTCGTACCGTACTCGTAAATATGTGTAATGATCAAACTGCAATTACCGCTAGCGTTATGTTCAATTAGAATTATTTTTAATAAGATGACGATGATCCTTATATCATTATGCAGCCGTGCGATGGCCAAGTCGACCGACTTGGTTTCACATTACATCTCAAAACTTTTTTGTAGTAAAAGCGTTGCGAGACTTGCACCTTTTTACATGTAATGTTTTTGATGGGATTAAAATTTACTATTCATCACGATTAATACATGCTAATACGATCTCTGAAAAAAAAACAGTGTATTATATCACTGTGTGTTCGGAGCTCCTACTGCTTTTTATCTATTCTTAGAATTATAATGGAGTCAGCGGGAGTCGAGAGGTGGAATAAAAACTTTACAGCCTGCAAATATATCGTGAAGTAGTTGCGATAAACCTGAGCCTCTTTATGCCTTCCTGAAGTCCATAAAACTGTACTTATTTTATAAATTATGGTTTGCCCAAGCGTTAATAGTCCGATTTTCTTTTAGTACTTGTTTGATTTTTCAATTTACACGAAGTATGTTATTGAGAGTGCTCAGTAATACACTATATTCCAAGTTCAACGACGTTGAACTTAGCATATAGTATATTATTACAAAGGACTGAAATAGCAACTTCTGTGTAATAAATTAAAAGTGAAAAATTCACTGTCTTGGGAGGGACTTGAACCCACGACCACTGGATCACTAGTACAGTGCTCTGCCATCGTTTAAGAAGTGTAGGACTCTTACGGTAGATGACGCTAAGAGCCTCCGTAGGGCTCATATGTGGTGGAAATATTCGCTGAATTGGGTACGGTCTTGGTAGCTCAGATGGCAGAGCACTGTACTAGTGATCCAGTGGTCGTGGGTTCAAGGCCCACCCAAGACAGTGAATTTTTGCACTTTTAATTCATTTCGAAGCTTAATAGCATCGTTCGTAGACGTTTCTGCTTAATACAAAATTAATTTCTGTGTAATAGGCAAGAAGAACTACTTATTATCTATATTTTATTTTGACACGTTAGTTTCGTAGATAACGTGGGGGATTAGTAAATTTCCGCTTATTTTCTGCTACACATTTAAAATTCTTAATCTTGACAGAATAATAAAATGAGTAGTTTGCCAAGCATTCGTTTTTAATTATGTAATTAATTATAGTCTTCTCTAGTTATCAAATCGTCTGTGACCTGTGATAGACGGAGGGACAATAGACAGTCCACTGATGATTTTAATACTGGAACTTCCTCTTATAACATGGCGTTCTATAAAGGACGAAATTGTTATAACTCAAACCTAGCAATTTAATCGCCTGCTTTAATGCAATTTTCTAAAAAATATTGTAAAATAGATTTTTTAAAACGAAAAAGCACAGTACGTAATTTGCGTTAGGTACTGGAGTACCAAAATAATGGGGAAAAGATTCAAATTGTAACTTATATATAACAGCTGAAAGTAAAAATATCAATAAAACAAAGAAAACATTTTTTAGATGCACTTGTAGAATGTAGCCAGGAAAATCTGTAGAAAAACAAAATTAGAGAAGCCGAAAAAGTTTTATTACAAACAAATTCTATAAATGTTAGTCCATAGGCTTTATCCAAAATTTGTGCAACATACATAGGTACAATATTCAGGTAGGTAACCTACTTCGATCAGTTTTATGCGATACGGCTCGGATGGTATCATTCGCTTTGATAAATACGGCCTATCACTCGGTAACCAAAAACAGAATCTACGTTATTTATGACTGGTTATAAACTCTCACGCCTGTTACCATAAATTTCCACTAGCTTTGTGCTTTAGCTGCGTTTTTACGTGTTATACTTACTTAGCTTTAGTTATTTAGCTTCGAGCTGCACATTTGTAGGTAACTTAGGTAGGTATATTGTTTCTGATTCAAATCTTGGAACTTAAATACCACCTCAGTTTTCTGATTGAAATAAAAGGTATCCGTAATTTTGGTTACAATGCAATAATGGAAGTTAACTGCAAACTGAGCTCATTATTTCATCCACATCCACAACGAAAAAGCGCAACAGCATCAAGTTTGGCCTTAAAAGAAAAGTTAATAGACATGTTCAAGACAGGAGGTACAGACTGATACTCCTAATAATACAATCGTAGATCATAAAAAAACAACGGGTTGCACTCAGCGAGTGCCGGTAGAAGTGGAAGTTCTCAATCACTATTGCAAAATGTCTGCAGCACTATGTATAATTGACGTTAACGCCATCTAGCCTTATTTCGTCGCATTACTTGAGACCCCTAAGCACATCACTGTTAGAACTCGAGTTATATTAATACCAGTTAGATGGAAACTCACTAGATTGCATTTAAATCAATAAAGAAAAACTCAATGACATTGAAGTAAGTAGGTAACAGTTTTTCGATCAGGTCACGTGTCCGTCTTACGGCCACGTGACACCTGTTACGAGTTTAACATTTTTTCCCCGTCACAAAAAGTGCACAGCGCCGCTAAAGAAGTTTTCACTTCAAAAGTATATCAGTTGCTTATGAAGGTAGGTACTTTACGAAGCTTTAGAGTGCGCCAATATCGTTAATTGCTAACGTGAGTTTTCCTTTTCTAATTTTCTAATTAATTTCTGTCCGTCATTATCGGGAATCCTTATTCAGGGTTAAGGTTATAAAGTTAAACAAATGGTTTTTGAGTGTAATATATATAAAATTCATTAGCTTCTTTTTGACAAGAGCTTGAGTAAGGTATGAATAAATTCTAAAAAGACGACGAAAACAGCCGAGGGGCCCGAGAGTTTTGCATTTAGGAAGTACATATTATTTTTATCCAGCTGTGTAGACCTGTGTTTATTTACTCATGACAGTGTAATATGTAAGTATGTAATTGCACTAACAGTTGTGCCCCGGAGATAGCCACCATGGTAGGACAATTGTTTTATATACTCACAACTATTTATTACGATTCGCTCTGTCAAAAGGTAAACCTCGCAAACCCCCATCCATAGGCCCTTTAAATTTATGATTTTTGGATAAGAAGTTTCGATTACTTTAATGTTGTATTAAAGTGTTACATATAAGATCATATTTTGAAGTCGTGATGCATCAATTAAATTTTTATAATTTTGTGGTTGAAGTTCCCACGAGATAAAACAAATATTGAAATATTAATGTTTCATTTGGTTCGGTCAGTACCTATTGAAACAAAAGTTTTATTTGAAATTAAAATATATTTTCATTTCTTCAATTTTCAACAGATTTCCTTTTTATTTATCGCTGAAATAACCGTTGTTTTTTAAGTAATGCGAATAAACCGAACAGTAAGCCACTGTATCTCGGAGCCCCGCTGTGCTTCTATGTATATTTAGCCACAAATGCGTAGTCAACTACACTCTACGGATTAATAATTGATTAATTATGTATTACGGTAAAAAAAGTCAGGGTGTTAGGAACACTTTTGAGGTGTCTATTTAATAACATTTTACACAATGTTTATTTGGCGCACTGTAAAAAACTTCGTAAAGTACCTACCTTCATAAGCAACTGTATATATTTTTTTATATAAATTTTGTATGATTTAGACGAACCGTATAGTACTGGTACGGTACTATCAAGAATGGTCTAATGGAGTTCCAAATTTCACATTTCTAATAATAATCAATACACCTTATAAAACAAATCCCCCGCCGCGTCTGTCTGTTTGTGTGTTTATGAGTTTGTATGTTCACAATAAACTCAAAAACGACTGAACGGATTTTCATGCGGCTTTCACCTATCAATAGAATGATTCCTAAGGAAGGTTTAGGTGTATAATTTGTTAACCCGTGCGAAGCCAGGGCGGGTCGCTAGTATATTAACTATCCCGTGGAGCGCCCCAAAATTACCGTAGTATGGAACTCCTATACTAGTTACTGGCACACGTGTCTTGTTAGGGTGCTCCACGGGCTATATGTTATAATAGCTAACCTCAAAGTACGAGATGGATTATTACTCCAGCGAAACCCCAAAATCATTATAACTCAAGATACGTAAGTAATCTACTTCTTTATATGAAACGTAATCCTTTGATATTGAGCTCCTTGCTTCATTGAAAGCATTATGTTATAAAATAACCGTTATCTCGGTTTATTGTGATCTTCAGATATTCAATCTCAAGTACCTACTACGTGTAACAATGTACCTATATAAAACCCGAATATAAAATGAGATTAATAAAATTAATACTACATAATTTAGAACAAATTAAATTATTTTCAGAAAATATTTTATGCTGTTGTTATTTCAAGTAGAAACACTAGGTACTATATAAATTATAAACTGAAATAAATGTCATATACTAAGAAAAAGTGACCCAAGCCTCCAGTGCCCCAGGCTGGAACACTGCCTGGGCACTGGGAGGCTTGGGTCACTTTTTCTTAGTAAGTATATGACATTTATTTCAGTTTATAAATTAATACTTATAGATTCGACCTCCAGCTCAGTTTAGTATTAAATACTTTAGCATTATTATTGTCAAAAACCTTTTTCGGTAGGGTCGCTTAGCCGGTTGTGTCCGTGCTAGGGTTTGCACGACGGATCTCAAATGTATGGGAAGATCCGTGGATCCGGATCCAGATCCGGATAATTTCATACATTTCAGATCCGGATTGCAAACCCTGGTCCGTGCATACAGGAGGTCCTGTTTTTAAATCAGTAAGGGCAATTTATTTGTGTTTCTGTCACAAATATGTGTCCCTGATTTTTGGATGTTTTGTTTAAATATTTATGTATGTAGGTAAATGTTTTTGGCGGTTTTTTTTAATTTAGTTGTAGATTTACAAATTTGTTGTTTTTTTTTAATTTGTTGTGTATTATAAAAAATAAAAAAGCATAATTTTAATGGCAGAAAGTCGTCCATTAAAATTATGTTTCCTCTTTACTTATGTTTAATCTTATTTTGTATTTGTAACACCAAAACAATAAAATGTTAAATGAAACTCTAAATAATGGGGTTTCTGGGGGTTAGAACGTAATATAGTCATAAATTTAATGTTAAATTAGAAATTATCGAAGTTGCCCAGAGAACTGAATAAATTTTCTGATAATATTTACTCACATTATTTTAATAAATGCAAAAAGTAAATTTCATGAAGCAATAATATAGAGATTAAATCAATTAAATGTACCTACTCCTTAGGCTTAAAATCCCGCCCAAATCGCCAAAATAAACTAAAATATATTGACCCGTTCTAATTGGAAATTAAGCAGGAATAAATACCTATTTTCATTGTTCCTAGAATAATTATGGACGGATATCATCAGTAAATGAGTGAAACGTGTGTCGTTTTTCAATTTAATTGGAGTTAGGTGCTTAGAATAAATTTATGTGTTTAAAATATTGCACAAGTATTTTAATGAGAGGAAGCGTAGCCTTTTCCAGATACCCAGCTACCCAGCATGGGATGTATTGGGTGATAAGGATAATGATACTTTAAAAGCTTTTAAGGTAGATTATTTATCAATGTAAATTTGATGGTTCATAAATATGTATTGTATGTGTTATGGGTATTATATAATGTTGCTCCTGAAAGTTATATTAAAATAATTAAACAATTTTAAGTTACCATGTTATTATAAATTAGACAACTCAATTAATAATTCCCTTTCCCTGTTAGATTAAAAGATAACAACACTGATCCAACCTATCTCCCGCTCATTCCTTTGCAACTTGGTAATTACCTATCTTACTAACAACCAAATCATTCGAGTATAACAAAACACTCCAAACTTAACGGTCTCGTGCACCGAAGCGTGTCAAGTTCCGTAGGGCTTTCATACCCAATTTTACCCTTCTAACTTACCATTAAAACAGGTAAGGAACCACAAAAGTGTGGTGCAAAATCTGGTGAACGCGGAGCGCCTGTAATCCCGCCGTCGCACCATTTTCAACAACACCATCGAACCACCATACCACTTATCCAGTACGGTTGCACTTGTTATTCACGAGTGACGCAACCGAAGTTGATTGTGAAGCACAGACGAGCGCTCACCACGACGAGAGGCAACAGACTGAGGCGCGATGGGACTGCTTGCCTGTCGGCGGGGGGTGTATCAACTCTGCATCCACACTTCCCTCTAAACCACGTGCCGCGTTAGTCAATTTTCGTTTGAATTGCCGGCTACTTTGTATTTTTATTGTGGCCGTTAAACGAAACATCATTAGGAACGATCGGAGTTTATTGTTGCTTGCCACTGTTAATATAATTGAATAGTTCCTGTTTTGCGTTTTTCGGTTACAATTGGTTGTAAAAGCCGTTATATATTTGAATGACGGAATTAAAGAAAAACCTATTTAACGACTGAAACAAATAGAAGCTAGGATCCTAATAGAAGTGGTATACGCGTGCCTCCGTGAGGGACAAAACATAGGCAATGCGACACTATGATTGGTTGAATTTATTTGTTGCCCACCATAATACATACTAAATTTACGGTGGGGAATAAAAAAATGTGAGACTGTGACAAGGACAAACAATAATAGCGCTTTCGCTGCTACTCCTACTGAAAGATACATAAGACTATCCCGTTCGGTCATTTCCCCCACCCCTCATGCCAGATCCAGTTATATACTAGATTCATGCTGAAACACGAAGAAGTTAGGGTAATGTTTTATACATTTATAATTTGAGTACAATTCGACTAGTTCCTTATAAATCTATATTTCAGATCCCATATTGTATTTATTACCATAATTCGTAAACTCCATGTACTTACATAAAAGTACAAATATACACAGCAATCCGGCCCGGGCCTCTTGGTTTTCTGATAAAACTGAGGGCCTAGCACGGCACCGCAAACTTCGCCCATTGCGACCAACTTTGACGAGAGTTTCGAGGGCGCTGTCGTTATAAAATCGCCGTTATGTTATTCTTTTGGACCAGATAGCGGGCTATGGGATGATTTCGTATAAGTTAGCGAAAAGGTGCTGTCTTTCGCTGCCAACTGTAAAGGGGCGTGGCTTTTTCTTTCGACAGTTTAAAAAGGTATATGAGTAGGTAGGGGTATTTTTATCAAAATAAAACTAGATCATATTGAAATACTTAGGTACCTAACAAATCATACATAGAATAATAAAAAAATAACACTTAAAAAATACCTTTATTAAAACAAGAAAAACCCGACTTACAAAGGATAACATAAAATACCTATTAAACATGAAAAAGGTACCTACCTAATTAATTTTGGTCAGAAAAGCTTGGTCAACTGCTTGCCCGAGCAAGGATTTCCCAACTCATCCAAATTTTCAAAGGAGCTAGGACGACGTCATGTGCCAAATTTCAGTGGATTCCCTCCTAATCCGTAGTACAGGCCGTGAACGGGCTCGACTACTGGCTTCGGCGTCCAAGGAGTCCGGGGAGTGGCTCTGGGCATATCCTTCTCCAAACACCGGAACCTTCCTCACGCCGGACACCCTCCGCATCGCGACCTGTCTTCAGCTTGGAGTTCGCGTCTGTGCTCCACACAGGTGTCCCTGCGGCAGTGAGGTCGATGAATTAGGACACCACGGGTTATCCTGCCAAAAAAGTGGTGGCCGCTTTTCAAGACACGCTGCTCTGAATGACATAATCCGCCGGTCTCTTGCATCCGTCAACGTGCCAGCTCTACTGGAACCAACTGGCATAGCCAGAGACGACGGCAAGAGACCGGACGGTATGTCCTTGGTTCCTTGGGGTTTGGGAAGGGTGCTAGTGTGGGACGCTACCTGTGTAGACACACTGGCCCCTTCCCACCTCACCGGAACCAGTAACCAAGATGGTGCGGCGGCTAAAGCGGCCGAAAAGCTTAAAATGCATAAGTACAGGGGTCTCGGCCCCGAGTATATTTTTATGCCATTTGGGGTTGAGACCCTTGGCCCGTGGGGTCCTAGTGCCCTACAACTTTTTAAAGAGCTGGCAAAAAGATTGACCGACCTCACTGGTGACCGAAGAGCTGGCAGCTTTCTCGCGCAGCGTATTGGCCTCGCTATACAGCGGGGAAATGCTGCCAGCGTCTTCGGCACCATGCCAAAGGGGTCCAACTTTTTAGATTTATTTTAATTTTATTTAGTATTAGTTTTTAGTTTTAATTTAGTTTTATTAATGTTTAGATTAACTAAGAACATAAATGGATTCTTAAAAAAAAATAAACATAGTAATATTAAACAACATAAAGTAACCTAAATAAAATTAAAACTACCTACAAAACTAAAACTACTACTTAAAAAAGGAAAACTAAAAATCTATATCTAAAGAGGTCCCCTGGGGCATAGTACCAATTAATTGACTCTGAAAACCCACTAGCCTGCACTATCCCGGGTTGCGCTATGCGCATGCTCCACAATCTGGAAGGTTTCCATTCCGAGCTGAGGATCCTGGACCACAGTGCGGAGCCTTCTTAGAATACTCTGGACCTGCGACTGCGATGCCTGCTTTGTTCAGCGGAGCCATCTACAACTGCCCGCTTGCGAAGTAGAGTCCCAGGAAAGTGCCTCCTATTAAAGACTTGTTTCATTATTTCATTCTTGCCGGCTCAGTTATAAGGACTCACGGCCCTAGCTAACTTATTGTAATTTTAAATACCTAATATTAATTAACTTTTCTAAATTAAACTTTCATTCCCTTCCTACCTCTTTCCAACTTTCATTTCCTTCCTACCTCTTTCCAACATTCATTTCCTTCCTACCTCTTTCCAACCCTAACTGCGACGCAAAACGTCACATTGTGAAGTTTAATTTAGAAAAGTTAATTCATATTAGGTATAAAATTACCATAAGTTAGCTAGGGCCGTGAGTCCCTATAACTGAGCCGGCAATAATGAAATAATGAAACAAGTCTTTAATAGGAGGCACTTTCCTGGAACTCTACTTCGCAGGCGGGCAGTTGTTGAAATTAACTAATTATTACTGTAAATTTTTTTTTTCATAGAAAATGTGAGGAGACAACTCGCACGAGCACACTAAGAAATTATCAGCGGTTTTGGAAAATTCTTCATCAAAGGGGGTTGACAGGGATTATATCGAGAACAAAGTTTGTTCCTTTCAGTTATTCGTAGGGGTTTGAAACTTCGCAGGTTGTGTGACAAACAAATTTATTAACAAATTATGAATGAATGAATGAATGAAATCTTCATTTCAGGCAACTAGTGGCCCATACATACATACCTACCTTAAAACTAGCATATACATATTATAAAAATATAAACTAAACACTACAAGTCACATTATGATTGCGATGCAAGTCAGGTCAGGGAGCCGGCCGCAGAACCGCCGAAACTTGACACCCTTCGGCCAAAACTCCTCCAATTAACAAATTATGAACACATTGTTCTATAATGTTCTATTATGCTCATGTAGAGGTAGGATATATAACAACTAACATACAAATCCACACGCACTAAGTCGCAGGCAACAGCTCAGCTAGTATTAAATATTAAGTACTATCCTACCTACTACAATGAGTTTATAGGTAGGTATGTTAATAAAGTGACGTCTGTGTTAAATTAAAAAATAACAAAACTATAAGCAAATGGAGCCCTATTAAAAATCCTCTTATAAATGCACGTTTAACGAAGCACTTTGCGCAAATTACACTTTTCCACTTGCATCAATGCGCGGAGATTATGTATCTCTATTCATGCTTCACCTACCAATCGCTGTTGCATCTAGATAAGGATACAGATTTCTTTTTATTATACGTAGTACAAACGAGAGCTTTCAACATTTTATTTTTTAAATCTAATACCGCACAAGAAATTCTATAAAAGGTGGACGTAATGCCAGAAGGCTTATGTATTTGTAGATTCTTTGTTTTTAATTCATTCAAATTACATATCAGTTATTTGACCTGCATTTATTGACGATTATTTGTGAAAAAAAACAACAGGTTGCACTCAGGGAGTGCCGGCAGAAGTGAAAACTCAATCACTATTGCAAAATGTCTGCAGCACTATGTATAATTGAGGTTAACGCCATCTAGCGTTATTTCGTCGCATTACTTGAAACCCCTAAGCACATCACTGTTAGTACTCGAGTTGTATTAATACCAGTTAAAGGGAAACTCACTAGATGGCATTTAAATGAGTACCTAAAGAAAAACTCAATGACATTGAAGTAACAGTTTTTCGATCAGGTCATGTGTCCGTCTTACGGTCACGTGATCTGTCGCGATTTAACATTTTTTCCCCACCTCAAAAAGTGCACAGCGCCGCTAAAGAAGTTTTCACTTCAAAAATTGTAGTTTTCGCTGCTCTTCGTGCTTGCTTGCGTGCATATGCTGGACGTACGTACACTCATAAGCTGAAAATGACTTACTTACCGAAGTTTAGAAAAACAAGTCGAAGCCCCAGAACTTTAATTTAGATATGAATATTTTTTATTAATGCATCATTGAGTAGATTGATGTTTGGGTACATACCGAGTCACCATATCACAAGGCAATGAAGTTATATGCATTATTATATACCATTTTGTTTTTCTACGAAAAATATGACAATAATTCGCGTATAAAAATCCAGTAGAATCCTCAAATCGGATTAATTAATCCCACATTATACCGATTCCGTGCATTAATCTGTATATGTTCGTATTTTAAAACGCGGCCTAGGCCGTAATCCAGGCTGAGCCAGGCTCTTTATTGTACATTCCACAGCAAAGTGGCCAGCGCCTGAAAGCCGAGTGAACGTTCATTTGCATGAAATGTAACATAATGCGGCTTTTAACTCTCTATAAGTAAGGCCTTGTTTGAGGAACAATCGGCAACGGAGTTTCGTGGGTAAATTTGGATTCCAGTTAGATCTCACTTATTTTATTAGCGAAACCGTAAACGCACTTTACGTTCTTTCACATTAATGTTTTTAGTGGGATATCATAATTTTTTGTCAAGTAGGTAAAACATATTCAAAATGTCAAAATATACCTACTGTTTTCCGTTGTTTTCTTTTGTCTACACACAATTATCTAGCAGGATGCGAAATTTCCAGGTCATCTCGAAGTAGTTGTAGCAGGTAGATGAGTAAGTGAGTGAGTCAATCAGTGGTAGAAATAGTGATATTGTATGTGTACTTAGGTTAAATAGATATTAAGTTATGACTCCCCCCATAACTTTTTACTTTTTTGACCTCAAAAGTGGTCCGTGGTTCATATAATAACACTACCCACGGTCGGTGTATCGCCTTTTTTGCTTGGCGAACTTGGGTTCAAATATAATTTGACATACCTATTCATCACGATAATTATAGTTTTTATAACTGCATTGGTGAGTGAATAAAATTAGGTGTAATTATAAATTACTATAATTTTTTTAAATCTACGGAACACTCTTCTTTCTACATCCTTTATCCAGCGCTTACTGGTTTCAATTTCTGATTGATACTTATGAAATTAGGTCAGGGAACAAAGATCCTTTAAATTGCCTACATAATGTCTAGGAGAGAGGCAGTTAACCGGGAAAAATGCAAAACACTTTTAACGCCTCAGAGGCTGTGCTGAATAAGTAATTTATGTTTTGAATTAAGACGTTGTTATGTTTTTCCAGTAGCCATCTTGATTTTTCTTACGCAATATTTATTCTGTAGTCCATAAATTGAATTACTTAGATGTTTTCATGAGTCCATTTTTTTAATAAGACCGGATATTATATTGATGTTGTTTACTGAATTAATTATTAAATTAATTCAGTAAACAATATCAATTATTTATTAAATTAAATGTAATTATCATTTAATCTAATAATTCATAAGTAGTTATAGCAAAGTTAGGCTGTATTTTTTTTTAATGTATAATTAGGTAACCCGTCTGTCCGTTTTTAATTACGCCGAGAAAAATAACTAACTTACCTAACCAAAATCAACTGCCTTCCGTGAACTAAATTAGGAGCACAAACATTCCCTTAAGCAAACCGTATGACTTCGAATAAGGTGTCGGACCACCAGGCGGCGAAATTGCCGTCCACTTTATTTATTGCGTGACCCTAAACTTTCTTAGATCTGTTAACATTGTTTTTATTTGGTAGATAAAGTCGTTCGTGGCTGCGTGACGAATGAAATGTGTGTTGATTTTTATTTTAATATAGTTTTTTATAGGTTAATATTGATCTGTTTTTTAGGGTTCCGTACCCAAAGGGTAAAAACGGGACCCTATTACTAAGACTCCGCTATCCGCCCGTCCGTCCGTCCGTCCGTCCGTCCGTCTGTCACCAGGCTGTATCTCACGAACCGTGATAGCTAGACAGTTGAAATTTTCACAGATGATGTATTTCTGTTGCCGCTATAACAACAAATACTAAAAACAGAATAAAATAAAGATTTAAGTGGGGCTCCCATACAACAAACGTGATTTTTGACCGAAGTTAAGCAACGTCGGGCGGGGTCAGTACTTGGATGGGTGACCATTTTTTTGCTTGTTTTGCTCTATTTTTTAGGGTTCCGTACCCAAAGGGTAAAAACGGGACCCTATTACTAGGACTCCGCTGTCCGTCCGTCCGTCCGTCCGTCCGTCTGTCACCAGGCTGTATCTCACGAACCGTGATAGCTAGACAGTTGAAATTTTCACAGATGATGTATTTCTGTTGCCGCTATAACAACAAATACTAAAAACAGAATAAAATAAAGATTTAAGTGGGGCTCCCATACAACAAACGTGATTTTTGACCGAAGTTAAGCAACGTCGGGCGGGGTCAGTACTTGGATGGGTGACCGTTTTTTGCTTGTTTGCTCTATTTTTTGTTGATGGTGCGGAACCCTCCGTGCGCGAGTCCGACTCGCACTTGGCCGGTTTTTGTTCATGGTGCGGAACCCTCCGTGCGCGAGTCCGACTCGCACTTGGCCGGTTTTGTTTTGGCTATTTTTTATATGCCCTTTAATTAATATAACGTCGTATGCCTAATTGTAATCACATGATTACAATTATACATAACGTTATACGTTGACATCCACTAAACATGAAAGTGTTTGTACAAAGATAACCCTAGCTGAGTAAATATTATGTCGTGTCAGCAAAAACAACTTCAACATTAGTTATGTGTTAACAGTTAACACGCAAAACTAAATAGTAACACTTACCTACTAGATTAGAATAGAAGCGTAAACAAAAAAATAGTGACTTCTTCAAAATAAATTTTGTCTTATTTAGGTATAGCTTTTCCCCTAAATATGTCAATTCAGGGTCTCGTACGAGAATAGTAAAAGGACCTATTATGGTGGCACTATGCCTGTCACATTTCTAAATATCTCGGGAGCTACTTAAGCATACATACTTACGTTATCGATTTTAAATTTGAAATAGATATAAAAAGGCAAACTTACATCTCGAAAACTGAAATTCTCTTCTATCTCATATATCCCCCACTTTACTGAGAGACTACCTATTAAGTGAGCTCAAAAAGTGTCTCGATTATATTTAGAAGAATTCTAAAAATTGTCTTCAAAATGGGCTATGGTAGTAAATAGAGCTTTTGAAAATCTATTGCCGCGGTTGCAGCTACCATGTAAAAAAGTACTATACGATTTATACCACCACCGCAGGCTAGTACACATATAACCAGTAAGGGCCTCCATATATTTATCATAGCAGGCAATTGCGACCAGTGCTGCGGATGTCTATCTAGATTTACATTTAGATCAAGTCATATATAGGTCACAGAATAACTTTATTATCAGTATAGATCAATAGTTATTTGTTTGTTTTTTTACTTAAGGGGCAAAGTTGTTGTTTAAGCCCTCGTGTATTGACCCGAGCAAGCGAAAGACTCCAAAATTTAAACACGCGTAGCTAATGGCTCAAGACATGGAATCTGGAACGTTGTTAGGGTTTCAAGACACGAAGGAGGAATAGAGCGTTTACGTGTACTTAAGTAACAACATTTCATACAAGACTTAAAGTTATCCACACGTGACAATATCTTCGCTAACAGATAAGAACTTGTTTTTCGGTGTATTGCACAATGCTTTTATCCAGTATTTTTTTAAATTCAATATGACCCACGGGGGCATGACGGGGTACCATAGATAGGGGCGAGACGGGGTAGGTATCCGCAGAGAATACTGTTTTAAAATAACTCATATCAGACAAATAAAAATGCTTTACCTTGTTCTAGCATGATGAGAAATTATAAAAAAAAACTAGTAGAGGTGATTCGTCCGATGAAAGCATGAAAAATGCGATGGAAGCTGAGGTGAAAGGAAAAATATGGGCTATATGTTAGCAGCCAAAACATTTTCAGTCCCACAGACATCATTGGAACGAGTGAGAGTTCAGATAAAAACCAATTGATAGATAAAATAAAATAAAACCAAGCAATAAGTCGTCTTGCTATGTACCCCATCTTGTCCCCAAAATATGTATGTATGTATGTATGTATGTCACTTTATTGCACATAAACAGGTTTATATAAAACGGACAAAAAAAATAAGAATGTTATGTACAAAGGCGAGCTTATCCCTAAAAGGGATCTCTTCCAGCTAACCTTTGAGAAAATGCGAAAGGATCAAACACTAACAGGTGAAAGACAATTTAATATGGACAAATAGCAATATGAGAATTTTGGATACACATAAAGGAAGACGAGAGCAATAAATAAAGAGAAAACCAGTACTACCTACTCATAAATACGCATAAACTATAAACATACTTATATATAAACCTATATACACATATACATATACGTACCTATACATAAACATACCGCTGTTTACTAACTACATAAACATATAATCTATATATAAATAATAAATATATGGTACCCCATCTTGCCCATAAGGGGTGCACCATCTTGTCCCATGCATGGGACAAGATGGGGAGCATGGGGCAAGATGGAGAGAAGGGACTTTTTCTAGTTTTTCATTTTTAGAAATTTTAATATGTTAATTAGATTCATAAAAAAACTTTAATAATGAAGACTGATTACCAAAGATGATTGTTAAAATAAAACGGGATCCTTAAAATACAATAAGGTCAGTTTTATAGTGCATCAAACCTTAAGTACCCGGTCTTGTCCCGCCTTCCCTAAACGATGCAAATGCAACTATCTCATCCGTTTTTAGGGTTCCGTACCCAAAGGGTAAAAACGGGACCCTATTACTAAGACTCCGCTGTCCGTCCGTCCGTCCGTCCGTCCGTCTGTCACCCGGCTGTATCTCACGAACCGTGATAGCTAGACAGTTGAAATTGTCACAGATGATGTATTTCTGTTGCCGCTATAACAACAAATACTAAAAACAGAATAAAATAAAGATTTAAGTGGGGCTCCCATACAACAAACGTGATTTTTGACCGAAGTTAAGCAACGTCGGGCGGGGTCAGTAATTGGAGGGGTGACCGTTTTTTTGCTTTTTTTGCTCTATTTTTTGTTGATGGTGCGGAACCCTCCGTGCGCGAGTCCGACTCGCACTTGGCCGGTTTTTTGAAGAATAAAGAGATCCTTTACGAGCTGGAGTGATGAAAATATTTTTTTTAAATTTCACTCGTGAAGAATAAAATGCAAAGAATATGGTGTGATATGTTTTCTGTTCATAGTTATATTATGGTACCAAGCAGCAAAGAAAGTCGTTCCGAAGATATATTAACGTAGAACATTCTAGAGAGGCGAACCTAGTCTTAGTTTATGCATTACGAGAATACTGATTTAGGGTTATTAAAAATGCAACGTCATTATTTAACAGATATTTGCTAACATTATACCGCCATTCTGACTCGGAGGCCGATTCTGTTTTAATACTTTCTTATGGTTTTTATTTTATTTTATAACGAACTTGACCGTGAGCACCATACCACCATATGCGCTACGCCACGCTTTATTAAATATACTTAGGTTTGTAAAGGACTGACTGGTATATAACAACTGTACTAAACTTACTCTCTTTTTATGAAACCGCCAAATTAGCCTTCTCCATTCAAACCCCGGCCAGAGAGTAAAAAAAAAAAATTCAAAGATATTTAATATTATCCGCCCATCCATCTTATTGCTATGCTACAGATCCCAAACAAAACCAAAACAACAGGCCAATTAAATTTATACACACAATTAAGACAGTATGTCACATCCGTACATCACCAGATAAGCAACGATGTAATTGCGAGCACGGCACGAATACATGATGCTTATTACCCTTGTTGTACTGTTGTATACGAGAAATTTAGTGTTGCTGTGTTTGTGAACCCTGTTGTAAATCTTCCTGCCGAGTTTCATATTTAGGTACCTGCATATTGGTAAAAATGTGACGCAATTTCTGTAAACGTTTTGCAATAACACTTCATACTTTATACCAAACTGAATGGTGATGACTGGTTTGGCCTAGTGGGTAGTGACCCTGCCTGTGAAGCCGCGGTCCTGGGTTCGAATCCCAGTAAGGACACTTATAAATTTGTGTGATGAGCACAGATATTTGTTCCTAAGTCTTGGGTGTTTTCTATGTATTTGTATATTATATATATCGTTGTCTAAGTACCCACAACACAAGCCTTCTTGAGCTTACTGTGGGACTTAGTCAATCTGTGTAAGAATGTCCTATAATATTCATTTATTTAAGTATACTTAGATCCGCACAAATTGTTATTATTGTATTTACCAACAGGTTCTCGTTATAAAGGAAACATAAATAAATTTGAAAATGTATGGGGTCGTTAAGATATAAAAAATATTTTCCATCTGTTGAAATACTGCCCAATTAACATTAAAAAAAAAACCGGCCAAGTGCGAGTCGGACTCGCGTTTTAAGGGTTCCGTCCATTAAGTCCAACTCCCGCTTGACTGCACATTTGCACGGACCTATGTGCATTTTTTGTCAGACATATCCTAACTAAATATGTTAATTTTATCACAATTATAATAACTCTACTGGCGAAAGTGTTCCCAACATCTTTATTTATATGAATATAAAAGTGGAAAAATTACTCTCTTGGGTGAGACTTGAACTCCCGGCGTCTGGAGTTCAAGTGTCACCCAAGACAGTATTTTTTTCCAATTTTTAATTTATTCTGAGCATAATAGCATCGGTCGCAGACATTTCTGCTTCTTAAAAAATAATTAAATTGTATGTGTATATATATCAAGTCCAGAAGTAATTTATTAATGTTATCTACAACCAGAGCCCGTACCATGAGTCACTGACAGTGTCAAAACTGACATATACGCTATCCAGAACGTAATTTACTTTCTATAATACATCTCGTTCGCACTAATATGCGAGTACGAGCGAGATGCATAGAAAGTAAATTACGTTCTCGATGGCGTTTATGTCAGTGCCAAACTAATGGTAGCCGTACAGAAGCATAACAACTTATCAGAAATCATCTAAACATACTTAAAAATCCTAAAAGCTGCTTACCGCTCTTACAATGCAGGTACGCCGTGAGACACAAAACATTTTTTTAAGAGGGTTATAAAAGAAAAATGTTTGATAAGTTTACTATTATATATAGTAGGATAACTGGGCTATTCACAGGTATTTTTTTTTTCTAGAGCAAATCCCCATACTTTTAATTCTGTAGAGGAGTTTCGTAAAAAAAGTGTGAAGATTTTTTATGAATTATGAATTTCTCGTATTTTTTGTATAGGTGAGTGAAAATTTTGTCACAGAAACGAATTCCTTATCCTCTGATTACACGAAAAAGACACCAAACTTGATATAGTTGCTAGATGTTTGCTAAAATTTATAGTGAGGCGCGCCGGAGGCATTTCCCCGACTCACGCTTGACTGCACATTTCTAATAGGTTTTCCTGTCATCTATAGGTAAAGAACTATTTTGTGTATATTTTTCAAAATTTTAGACCCAGTAGTTTCGGAGATAAGGGGGAAAATGGTAATTTTTTGCCTATTTTCTTGAATAACTGCTAAACTATTTATCCTAAAATTTCCGAAAAAAATTTTTGAGTTACTCACAATGAGCTCTTTCATTTGAATTGTAACAAGATATATATAGTTTGAAAAACTTTATTTTTTAAGTTTCCCATTTACACCCCAAAAGTGGCTCCCATGTTTAAAATTCATTTGTTTGCGTTACATGGCCGTCTTTGAGTCACAAACTTGCATGTGTGTACCAATTTTCACCTTAATTGGTCCAGTAGTTTCGGAGAAAACATAAAAAAAAACCCGTAGGGGTAGGGTCAAAGACTAAGTAATTAAGTACGACTCACGCTTGACTGCACATTTCTAATAGGTTTTCCTGTCATATATAGGTAAAGAACTATTTTGTGTATTTTTTTCAAAATTTTAGACCCAGTAGTTTCGGAGATAAGGGGAGGGGGGGTGGAATGGTAATTTTTTGCCTATTTTCTTGAATAACCGCTAAACTAATTTATTTTAAAATCATAAAAAAATACATTTGAGATTCTTACAATGAGCCCTTTCATTTGATATGTAACACGATATAGTTAGAAAAACTTTATTTTTTAATTTTCTCATTTACCCCCCAAAAATGGCCTCCATATTTAAAATTCATTTATTTACGTTACACGTCCATCTTTGGGTCACAAACTTACATATGTGTACCAAATTTCAACTTAATTGGTCCAGTAGTTTCGGAGAAAATAGGCTGTGACAGACGGACGGACGGACAGACAGACAGACAGACGAGTGATCCTATTAGGGTTCCGTTTTTTTCCTTTTGAGGTACGGAACCCTAAAAACAAGTAAATTTTACTTTTCTTAAACTTTTTAATTAAGTTACTTCGAATATTAAAAAAAAGTTGAGTTAGTTAAACAGGAAATTCTAACTTAGTGCAATATTATATTCGTTATTAGGTGAAGTAGAAAATATACATTTTCTTTTTCATTATTTGAAGCAGAATAGAATAAAGCTAACATTATTTTTTTTTTCGTGATAAAAGTCTCAATCGAGCGTGACTTGGCTTGAAAAAGCAAAGATGGTAGATTTGATGTTGCTGAGTTTCAAGATGTAACAAATAAAAACAAACGTAGGTACAGTTATAGAAAATATGAAGTAATATTTTACTATAATAGGTACTACTTAAAGTGATCACTTATCAGTTATCTTTATACTATGCATATTTGAAAAAAGCACGAAATGTCTAGAACTTATGAGAGTTATGAGTGTTACATGATTTGGTATAAAGTAGGTTGTTTTATTGGCACTAATTTAAGATGCAGATATTTAAAACCGAAACTGTCTAAAGGGAAAGGCAACTGTCAAAGTTACATATTCATTAAAAATGGCTTATTTTCCATCCCAAATAGTTCCGAAATTGGAATCCGCCGCTTTCTCCCAAATAGTATAATTATAAGGTTGTTGATTAAAGCTGGCGAAGCTTTTTACTCAACTGTATAAACGGTTTTTGTATATGGTTAAAGACCATCCATCGTCACACACACACACTCAAACATACTCTACCTTCGTCTGTCATTGTACCTATGCAAGAAGAAAAGCACCATATACAATTACTGAGTGTCTAGATTAGGTACTGTAGGTAGGAAGTAAAATCTTTCTCCAAGTTTTTACTTCCTGATGTGGTTACGTTTTACTTTTACTTTCATAAAAGAAGGTTATAGGTATAGAGTTAATCGTGCTTAAACATGTACGTTTCATTCAAAACAAAAATGGTTATAAAGAAAAATACCAAACTAAAATACCTATAATAAAACTATACCCATATAAGCTTTTAAACCATCACAGAACCATTACCTTATTTTACAAAACTACGTTGGAGTGGGCTGTTTTCACATCATGACTGACAGCTTTGTAGTCAACATTGATAATTTCTTAAGAACTACGTACTTAGTCTTTTAATATTCACTCCTCCTTTTCATTATTAACTCCAGTTTTACGCTTAACCTAAGCAGTAATGTATGATGCAGTTCATGATATACTAGTTAATTTTCCGGTTTACGCAAGGTTCGTGGTAGGGGCACAGACATGCTGCGGTATAGTTAAGCGCTGAACGCTTGACACGTATGCATAGTTTAGGGGCTTTAAACTTTGCTATTCTAACTAAACTATCGTGGTTATCTAGTTGGAAAATAACTTAGTCATTACGCTTGTGTATTGGGATTATTCAATGACTTTAATACGACTATGCACTCTTTAATAATTTCAGATCTTGAATGAATAGCAACAGCATACAAGGCACTAGTTAATAGCATTAATGCCGGCGAGTTTACCTTATCTCTTAATTGAGTTTCCTTGTAGACATTTAAAAATTGGAATAATAGCCCGAGGATACACGCAAGACTTGTTTGTTTCGTAATAAGTATTTGCTAAACCTGGTAAAAGTTGTAAGGTTTTAAATCCGTAACATTTTTCAAACTCGTTGAGTAGACTGATAGATTTCAATTTAATAAAATTTTGCGAGATTTGCGTTTTTAGGTTATACTCGTAAATTATATGGAGATGATACCCGTTACCTTACCCGTCGAGCTTGAAAAACACTATAATCCCCGATAGTATTATCATCTTATACTTTTAAACGAGCAATTCTTGTATATTTATTTATTTATTTATATATGTTCGGGGATCTCGGAAACGGCTCGGCTCGGTTCGGTTTCGGGGGCGATAAATCGATCTAGCTAGGTCTTTTCTCTGGGAAAACGCGTTTTTTTGAGTTTTTATATGTTTTCTCCCAGATATTATTATAAATATTACACTTATATAGTGTTAAAATGCTGCAGGTTTGCAATTTATTATGAGCTCTCGCTCAGTTTATCTCGGTAGCACCCGTTTAATTAATTCGCTCGAAGATCTTGGCGCTAAACGCCACCTTCAAAAATCTCGACTAAATAAAAGCCCTCCCCTCCTACACATACACTTACGACACAAATGGTGAGTTTTACTGTGTGACTAGCTGGCGGAGATTAAACACAGAACTCGGTTTCTCAAGTCACGTTCGAGCCCATGCACGAAAAAAGTTACCGTACCTACACCTGGTTTGTCGGCGGATACGTCTGAGAAGGTATCATCATTATCAGAACAATTTCCTATTAAGGTAAATGCTCGGTGGAGTTATTCAAGATAAAATGAAATTGACCTTCATATTTCTGTTGGTTTGTTTTTAAGCAATTCGCTTCAAATGACTATGTAGTAACTAACTTCATACTGTACGGCACTATAAATTAAGGAACCTCATCACGATCTCTCGCATAATCTTAGCCTACATCAAAATACATATGAGGCGCGGCTCATTAAAACTTTAATTAAGTTTGGGCGTGGAATGAATAACCGTTAGGAGTGTTACTGAGATCTTGGCGCCGAATACTGTTCCATTAAATGTCATTTTGCTCTGTCATTCGCATTAAAAGTTAGATCTTCGTAAAAGGCCAGTTACCTAATTCAAGAGAAAAAAAACGGAACCATTGTCAGAACACTCGTCCGTCTGACTGTCTGTCCGTCTTTCACAGGCAATTTGGTCCAAAAGTAGGTAGGTACTCGTAAATACTAGACCGATTAATTTGTTTAATACTTACATAAATTAGCAAATCGGTGACCTAAAGATGGATAAGTACTTTAGTGGATAACGTAAATAAATGAATTTCAATTTTAGTGGCCTTTTTTGGGCGTATACTCGAAAATCAGCAAATAATACGTTTGCAAACTATATCGAGGTACGAATCAAATTAAAAGGCCTGTTACGAGAATTTACAAAATATGTTTTAATATATCTATGGTAGGTACCTTTGAAGTCAACGAAGAAAATAAGCGATAATTAATCGCTCGTCGCCGACTTATCTCTGTACATTATTACTACAGGAAAACCTATAAAAAAGTCAAGCGTGAGTCGATCGTATGAAAAAAAATATTCTTACTAAAGAGTGATTTCGGGGCGCGGGTCCAATTCTCATTTGTCCCTATTTAGCTGCAGTGATGATCACAGAACATATTAAAAAGGTTAGAATGGCTATCGCGCGCAGTTAGTATCGGAACCGGTGTCGCCGCTCGTTCCTCTCCACATTTACTAACACTCGCGCAACGGTAGTAAAAACTTACGTGGTGAATGGATACGCCTCCTTTAGATAGATTTGATGTCTGGCTTCTTAATCTGAAGGTTATTGTGGCGCAAAAATGTTTACTTCGTTTTTCGGTCAGCGCGGGCGAGTAGTATGCGAGGGTTTGCTCAAAACCGGCGGCGACACGTGCCCTGCAGCTCGTATCGCCATTCTAACTTGTGTGATGTTACATCAAACTACGTAAAAATAATTTCTATAACGTTAATATTTAGAGAGTAAAATGGGGGCTAAGATTGTATGGAGAAGCGGTCACATAAAGTCATCTCCTTTCCAAGGAAAGGTTCAACTTTCTTGTTACCCATTTCGCATGTCAAAATATAAACTTGTACAAAGAGAAACAATTGAAGTGTACCGCTGGGAAATTCCGTAAAATATTATTTGGTTGAAAGCTAAACGTCAAATTGGAACCGTAACGTGAGCGAAAAGCGACATCCCCTAGGATCGAGTGCTCTTCAGTGATTAGTTACGCAAATGACCCTTAACGTGAAATTAAATTATGGCTCCCATTGCGTGTACTGGCGCAAGCAAAAGTGCTATGAAGTATTTCACATTACGCGTGAAATAAGTAAATAGTCTTAGTGTAAGGCCTGAGTGGACGCTCGAGTTGGGCGTGCAGCGGGGCGGGGCGTGCGGCGTGCATGTTAAACAAATGCAAGCGTATAGGAGCGGCCTTAGTGCACGCTGCTCAAATTACTCCTGACCCCGACGCCACGCTGCACGCCCCGCCGAACGCTCCGCTCCGAGCGTCCACTCAGGCTTTACACTTAGATTAAGCTCGATTTCTAATAGCTACTAACTACACTTGACTGTACCATATTTTTTTTTTACATATGTTGTTAATTTAATTACACTTTCCGGCCAATTTGAACGTCTATGCGTTCGATATCTATGCGTTCTGCTGTCAGCGTAAGTTCAAATTGGCCTGTTTAGTGATGAGTACAACACAAATAACTTACGATTTATTCGAGAATAATAAGTTAAACTATTAAGGGCTAATACCAAACAAAACAGAAGTAACTATGAAAAATAAACGAGAAGCAAACTAACAGTGTGTCTGTTGTTAAATTTGTTTCGAACTTATTTACTACATACAACAATATGCCCCAGATATTACCTATAAGCTTGTCGTCGAAATATTTACAGAAATAAGTACTTAAATAAATTGACTACAAATAACAGGTAGCTCGGTTACAGCGGAGCTAGCCTATGTTTTGGCAGCTTAAGCTGTTTGTGCACCATGCTGTTTACCTATTTGCTATTTCAGAAAATAAACGTGTTTGGTGTTATTTTCGCTCGTTGGGAAAAACAAAATAAAAATAAATATGTGTTTGCAAAATATAGCTGGTCAACCAAATCTTGTCAGTAAAAAAAGGCGCGAAATTCAAATTTTCTATGGGACGATATCCCTTCGCGCCTACATTTTCAAATTTGCCGCCTTTTTCTACTGTCAAGATCTGGTTGACCAAGTATATTACACAGGGAATACGCAAAACTAGTTTTATATAATGAAGCGCAGTCATGATAAGTACCTTAACAACTTGCGTATCATGACTCACGTGACTAAGCTTCTACGAATATCGTAGCACCGCTACGAGAATTAGGCGATGAACGTTTTAATAATTTGCCATTGTTTATTATTCAAACATTACTTAATACTTCTCTAATCTTTCATTCTCGATTATTTAAATCTCAAGCACGTCATTACCGTTCCAGGACGATATTAAATGCCCTGTCGTTACCGGATTATTTATTTACCCGGCAGGTAGCTGGCGTCATTCCAACGCCAGCTGCCAGGGGTTCAAACGGTAATTACAATCATATACTCTCTTATGATATTGCAGAAAGAGCGTGTTGATAAAAATAAAGATCGTTTATTAAACTTTTACTTGCATAACTTTAGCTTCGTTTTTTGTTTTGTCGAAGCCAAAAATATAATAAGTCATTTTCCGTACCACGTTCTACCTACAACGTTTATTGTACAGTTTGCCGCATGTTATATTTATGGAAAAAGTGGGTTATTTATAATTTCAAAGAACTGTTACGTCTTTTTATAAAAGTAAAAATTGTATAACCGCTTGTGTAACCGACAGTCCCTGGCGTAAGGACTTGAGTCAAATCAGCGTCTAGTTAGCGATTTGTGTACTGAAGAATCGATTTGCAATACAAAATTTGGGAGAACGACGAATAATATATACTGTAGAGGTATTATAGGCATAGGTACATGAGCAATATCTGTTTGTTGTTGAAATTATATAGGATGAAATAAAAGGTTATATTTTATTTTATGCTGAGGGTTGGAGATGTAGGTTACACTGAACAACTTTTACTATGGACCCACCCCGAAATCGCGAAAAAAAAACTGCCGTCGTAGAGTCTGTGCGGAAAGAGAAGAGTCGTGGAATGTATTGGGCCCCATATATTCCACGACTCTAACTACTCTTTCCGCACAGACTTCATACATATGTAGATAGGTATTGAAATGTAATTTTTAAAGCGTACTGCATGTATTAACTCTTTTCAAACCCAAAATATTCAATCGACATATTTAAATGCTGTTACAAGGCTAAAAAACACAGTACATTCTATGGAAATGTAGGTACCTAAATTATTCGCTTCGAAACCAGAACAAAAGCCTTCATGGATACCGCATTGCACCTAAGTTTAGTTTTTGGGTTCCTTCAAATGGAAACCCTATTGTTCATTGTTCAACTTTAACTGCATTTTAGTCGGCGGAGTAAAGTTGAATGGAAAAGAAGTTTGTTACAAATGTTTGAATCCGAACTGATGCTTTTAACGTATATTTAGTAGCAAATAATTTGAAAAACAATATAAAATTATCAAATACAAAAGCCTTGCCTGAGTGGATTTCTAAGCCCGAGATTAAATTAACAATAGTATTGGCAAAATTTTGCTATCGGTTATTTTATTATTTGTAATATATTGTGGATAAAAAATTTAAGAACGCCCATAAATGTTGTAGAAATTTATTTAGTAGGTATGCAACGTAAGAAATGTATATATGTATAATACGTAGGTATAGATTTTATTTTGTTGATTTTATGTCATAAGTACAAAATCCGACTTCACAAAACAATTTCAAATGCCATTAAAAACATTAACGACCATCATAACAATTACTTGGCCCCAAGGTGTAGGATACGTATCGTGGACGGGTTCCATTCTGGTCTTAATAAGCAGTTCCGTTTGACCAAATTATAGGTATTGTTTAAATGCGAATGCTTGGGTTTAGATCAAAATAAAAAATTGCTATAGGTAGCTCATAATAATTGAAGCATTCCCTCAATTCTTCATGGAATCTATCATCAGAACTGGACCTATAAACCTTACTTACTGTACAAACTTAACGAAGAAGACCTATCGCCAAATATGAAGTATGTTTCGTTGGGATGTTCTATTTTGGTGTTCATCAGCAGTTTCATTTCATCAAAAGTCACTTTTTGAATGTAAATGCTTGATTTCTAATGAAAATACATAAATCAATTCATATATGCCTTTAAGATAAGTGTGGTTTCCTCGATTCCTCGTGAATTTTATCAGCAGAACTTAATTTTTCCAAAAGTTACACCAAATTTTTAATGATGTACTTTCTATTTTTTGGAAGTCAGTTATAGATAGTTTATTTTGTATTTATTTACTTCATAGTTGCCTTATAATATTCACTACAGGTATCCGGTATAAATTAGCCATGTACACGTTCCATTCAAACATGATAACCGCAGCATGGCAGGAGCAGAATCAGTGCAACTTGGCGCTTTGCCACGACACCGAACACCTTACCAATGGAATATGCGGGGGCCCATTGCATTGAAATACGGAGCGGGTTTAGAGACTGATAGACTAAGTACATGCTTTTCAGAAAAAAAATGTTGATCTTGGCGCGCAAACTTGCTGGGTTTGAATGAATTCAAACTTCAACATTTATTCAACAAATAGGCCACAAGGGCACTTTTACACGTCAACATTGAATTTACATACAAGCAAAAAAATAATAATAATATATAAATACTTAATAATAATTATAAAATACTACTGCAACTACCTAATCAAACTAACGTAATACATTTACTTAGAGATGTATAAGGTCTCTTAATGTCGAATTACGTACAAAAAACTATAATAATAATATTAAAATAAAATTAAAATGAAATTGAATGTGTATATTCATAGGTAAGAGTCACAACGACTAGTTGTAATAATTAAATGGAATATTATGCGGGGGCACATTGCATTGAAATACGGAGCGGGTTTAGAGATAGACTAAGTAAATGCTTTTCAGAAAAAAAATGTTGAACTTGGCGCGCAAACATGCTGGGTTTGAATGAATGAAATTGAATGTGTATATTCATAGGTAAGAGTCAATACGACTAGTTGTAATAATTAAATGGAATATGCGGGAGCCCATTGCATTGAAATACGGAGCGGGTTTAGAGATAGACTAAGTACATGCTTTTCAGAAAAAAAATGTTGATCTTGGCGCGCAAAATTGCTGGGTTTGAATGAATGAAATTGAATGTGTATATTCATAGGTACGAGTCACAACGACTAGTTGTAATAATTAATTAATCCTTTTGTTGTACTACATAAATGATTTTACTGTCAAAGAGAAAAAAAATGTGTAGTTATTTCAACATGACCTGTGGCCTGTTTATCAAAAGCTTGTAACTTGTAATACAAGTGGAAGTCCCTTTTTAACAAAAGCTGTCAAAAAGGGCCCTTATCTATTCGTAAAACTTAGCAAACCTTTGTAAAATTTTGTCTCTTTCTAACAAATGTTCTGGATATGGCAATTGCCGCAATGTTAAATAGTTTAGTTTAATTTTTATGTTTTATGTATAGTTATAGTTCTAATTCATTTAGTTATGCATAGCCGCCTCGTCGTCGAACGGCGTACGCCTGGGTCACAACGGAAGAACAGCGCTGGCTTTGCCAGCTACATGCTGAGTTGTGACCCTTTTATGGCAAAATACTCTTAATGTTATATATACATTGTATATTTGTCAACAAGTTTTTGTCATCTGTGTTTGTCATAAATAAATGTATTTTCTTTCTTTCTTTCTTTCTTTCTTTCAAATACAAATATCAAAATGATAGATAAGGACAAACGATTATCAAGGGTTTTTTAGACTTGACAGGCGTTTATGGGTAATGCCGATAGCTATAAGTACATTAAGTACTTATATACTTTGGTTGTTCCTTGTTAATCACGGTCGTATAAAGAACTAAGAATTAATTACCTATATTAACGTGTAGAACGTCTTTTAGTAAATCGTCCCGTGTGTTTTCATTGTGAGAGCGTCACGTTACGTCGCCTATTAGAAACTATGTCCAAGGCACCCGACACCGGGGACTTCATGATTGAAATTTTTCAACTCCGCCTTGAAACAGAAAACCTCTACCATTTTAGCTAAGTAGTTGTAAATGATTGGATTTTAACGTGTTAGCGTTTTAAACGCAAATTTCTGCTCAAAATTAAACTTTAGTGAGACATATTTTAAACTGTTTAGACGACAACGGTTTCACTCACTTAGATTTTTAGTCACTATTGGCGACATGTTTCGGGCACTTCGGGGGTCCTTCCTCAGGCTCAGGCTCGAAGTGCAGCGACCGCGAGCACTCGAGCCTGAGGAAGGACCCCCGAAGGGCCCGAAATATGTCGCCAATAGCCACTAAAAATCTAAGTGAGTGAAACCGTTGTCGTCTAAACAACATTCTGTTGTTGCAGTAAAGTTTAAATATAAACATAAATATAAACACAATTTAATAATTGTATATAAAATAAACTAACCTCCCTCAGCTTGGTTTTCGGCCTCGCGTGTATGCGCTCACCTGTGGGAAGCTCTGGGCCTCTTGACCTTCGGCCCTACGCGGAGCTCGGCCTAATATTTGAGGACAATCTTGCACAGATCATCCATAACCCAAGACCTCGTGATAACTAAACTAAACTAAACAAACTAACTATTACGGCTCAGCGACCCAAAGAGGATCTTGGCCTCCGAAACGAGAGCATACCATTTTTCCCGATCCTGCGCCGTTTCCTGCCAAATATCGGCTTGAAGCTGACGCAGATCCGCTTCCACACTGTCTCCCCAGCGGTATCTGGGCCGACCTACCGGGCGGCCACCAGTCGGTCTTCCCAAGTACGCCCTCTTGGCAGCTCGGTCCTCTCCCATTCTCAATAGGTGCCCGAACCAGCGAAGTCTGTGGGATTTCGTTTCGCCGATGATATTGGGTCCGGCCACCAACTCCTCGATTTCGGCATTCCTCCTTATCCTCCAGGTGCCGTTGTCTCTCTTGATAGGTCCCAGGATCTTCCGAAAAATTTTCCTTTCTGCTACCAGGAGCTGACTTTCCTCTTTTTGTGTTAGTGTCCAGGCCTCACAACCGTACATAAGGATTGGTCGGATAACGGTCTTATATATCTTTAACTTAGTATTTCTGCTGAGAATCCTAGACACCAACACTTTATGGAGGGCTGCACTGCATCGCAGGGCATTTTGGATGCGAATATTGATCTCCTCCTCCCTGGTGTTTGTATCGGTAATGGTGCATCCAAGATACCGGAACTTGTCAACTCCACGGTAGACGGTACCCCCAACATGGAGACTTTCGCGCTGAACTCGTGTATTTTTGTAGCGCTTCATGTGGAGGTATTCAGTTTTTGACTCGTTAATCCTGAGACCTATCTTAGAGGCCTCTCGCTCCTTGGAGCGACACAGTGTCTTGACACTGGCTGCCTGCGCTACTTCTTCACGACTTTCCCCTAATAAAGCAAGGTCGTCCGCGTACCCTATCACTTTGTGCTTGCCGCTCAGCTCCAGCCCTGTGTCCAGCTCTAAGACTTTCCGGACAACGTGTTCAAGGGCTAAGTTGAAGAGCACGGGCGATAAGGCATCTCCTTGCTTTAGACCGGTCATCACCTTGAATTCCTCGGTCAGCTCTCCGCCTACCCTAACACGCATCCTACTCTCTTTTGTTGCTGTAGTGATCATGGCTACTAGTTTTCTAGGGATGTTAAAATTTACCAGAATGGCATGCAAAGCGTCTCTATCTATGCTGTCATAGGCCTTAGTGAAGTCCACAAACAAAGAGTGAACGCTTTGGGCGTACTCCCACTTCTTCTGCATAATCTCTTGGAGCAAGAAAATTTGGTCCGTCGTGCTGCGGTTTCTACGGAAACCACATTGGTAATCCCCAAGGATTCTTTCAGAATATGGTTCCAGCCTCTTGAGCAGTACGTTGGACAACACTTTGTACACTGTAGTGAGTAAAGCGATCCCTCGATAGTTTGAGCATCTCTTTTTCGAACCTTTTTTGTGGACTGGACAAATGACACCGACGTTCCATTCCTGTGGCTGTTCCTCTAGCTCCCATATTTTCAGCAATAGCTCGTAAATTTTAGAGTGGACAGTGCCACCACTACTTTTCCAGATTTCGGATGATAGTCCATCAATGCCAGGAGCCTTGTTGTTTTTGAGCCGCATGATGGCTTGGTAAACCTCCTCAAAAGTTGGCGGGGTGACTACACATTCATCGATGCTGTTGTTATTGGAAGGGGCTGGTGTATCTAGAGGGGGACAGTTGAGCAGATGTGTGAAGTACTCTTTCCACATGCTCTTTATTTCAACTTTGGATGTGATGAGATTTCCACTGTCGTCTTCCAGGAATTGTGTGACAGGTTGATAGCCTTTTTTGAAGTTACTTAGCTCTTTATAAAACATCCGGGATTGGTTTCCTCTTATTAACGTTTCCATCCCCCTTACTAGCTCACCTAGGTGTTCTCTCTTCGCCCGTTTTATCACTCTTCTAGCTTCCATCTGCAGATGTTTATGCGTTGCCTCCCATTGTGCATCTTGATCAGCGAGGATTTTATATCTCCTTCTTACCTCTACGATCCTTTCGCATTCACCATTCCACCATCTTTTTCTTTTCTTTCTTTTCCTGCCACCTATCACCTTACGCGCCACGTCAGAGCCTTTATCGGGATTCGAACCCGAAACCTCCTGTTTCGTAGGCAGACTCACTGCCGACTAGGTTAGGAGGCAATTTAATTATTATTTACATTATTAAGTATCATCTTTCTGGCGTAAATGGCGTAATACAGGCAAATGCCAAAATATAGCCAGCTTGCTAACTATAAAGGAGCATGGGGTTTGCTCGGTAACCTAATTCCTTGAATTGGCGTAGGTAAATAGTTTATATACGAAAGCGACTACCACCTGACCTTCTAACTCGGAGGGAAACCCAAGACTAATTGGGACTCAAAAATGTCCGACAACGTTGACTTTGCTGGTTAATATGTAGGTGGCGATAGTTTATGTCAGTCAAAAATTAAATAGTTTGCAGTCTCTTTTTACGCGGCAACAAGGCTTTATACAAATTCCATTATTTATTTTGTCTGTGGTTTGGTACCTTCAAGGTTGTCTGTTTAAATTTAATAATCAGCTAGCAAATGACTCAACAGTCATGTCCTCCTCCTAGCGCTTTCAATGTCTTTCATTATGACTGTGTTGAATCCATTTAAGACAAATTATTCAGTTGTGCTTATTGCCATACGTTTTCGCTGTCAACAACACCCAAAAATCAATCAGAGTTGCTCGGACGCGCAGTGTCACCAAACCGAACTCCGAAAAATAAAACTTGTTTGCCCAGTTCCTGGCGCAGCGCCAGAGGCCTTCGTAGCCAACACCTGGGTCCTAATTGCACAGCATATTTTGGTCGGCCTTAAAATTGATGTATTGGAAAGATGTGGTTTTTGGAATATTGCAGCACGTAACGTAAATTTCTTATTTTTCTTGAAGTTTATTCAAATAGGTAGAACACACAGGCCAGTTCGAATGTAGGTACACTTGACGTCAAAGCGATATCTGAATGGTGTCAGTTAATTTTATTATCATTCGCCCGTGCGTCTCGTTTGTGTTAATACATGTAATTATGTATATGTATGAATATGTATATATGAAGCGGCAAGTATTGTTATTATTGTTTGTTTGTTATGTACGGAAAAGTCAGAGCGAAATGAATGCGCGAATGATATCTAACAACCCAATTCGAATGTACACTGACATCAAAATGATATCTGAATCATGATATTTTGCTATGCTAGGTATTGTGCGTCTGACGTCAAAATAGAAATAATTAATATGAATTAACCCAGTTAATGGATAGCCTACATATGTAGGTCCTAGTAGATAATTTAATACTTTAACTATGGAGGAAACGCCTAAGGGATATGTTAACAGGATCTATATCTGAATCCCTAAAGTCTTTTCTCCTATCTTTGCATTCCCTAATATTGTTTGTCATAACGATCAGTTGTCCTAACACTAAAAACCCTAATTTTGGTTTCCCTAATTATTGATTACTTATCCTAATGTTATTAAGCATATTTTCTTTTTTGCGAGGGTCGCAGTTCTAACCCTAACCTAACCCACTATTGTGGCAGCAAGTTCTAAAGCCTAACCATTTTTCAGAACCTTACATTATGAAAAATAATCGTTATGACAATTGATCGTTAGGGCATGTGCCCAATAGGACAAACCAGTTAGGGCAAGTGACTTTAGGACAAATGTTGTTAGGGATTCAGAATGACACCCATGTCAACATGGGTTTAAACAACAGTTTTGACCAGTGATATGTGTATCCACTTTGGGCCTTTAATGATGAACATAAAAGTACGAATATATTATATTATTTTATCCTCAATTAACTACAATGAAAAGCTTTAATATCAAAACATACAAACCACGCAAACGCCGAAGTATAAAGAAACTTTCACATATTATACGATACTGATTCAACAAACGCAAAAGTCTATATTTGTAGTCTGCTCTCTCATGACAGCTTTAAATGGCAGCTCGATCAATTGATAATGACCTTTATTAGCATTACAAAAAGTCCACATGAAAGGAAATGAAGGGTGGTTGTGGTATAACTTTGTGCGCATTCATTACTCGGCTTGACCCGGACGTGACAGCGCATAATGTTTGGTCCTAGTCAACGATCATTTATTACTTTCGAAGCTGGGGTAGCGCAGTTAGCGGCAAGTTAGAGGAGGATATTGTAATTGTAACCAGCCACTAATTTAGCTGTTTTATTTTATAGGCTGAATTTAGATTCGGTAAAAACGGAGGTGACGTTTTAGTACTTATATCATTCGAAATATCACATTAAGTTGACATTTGTATAAGGACCGCGGGAGCATTGCTGTTGCAACGTTACCGTAAAATGGGGTGAGTAGGTGCAAAACTGACATTCAAACCTCTATAACATTTTATTTTTACATATGCAAACTGAATGGTGTATGTATTAAGTGTTCCGGAAGTTTGTATTTTAGTTTTTATTTTATTTTGGGTAGTTCCATTTCATAACTTTGACGATAAACAGGAAATTCCACCTCACCCCATAGTCCCTCGTATTTGGGGTGATTTGGGTTTTCATACAAAGGTGATTTTGGAAGATTGTTGGATCGATTTTTTTTATTATGAGTATTACTATAGCTCCATTTTAAATTGGAATACATTATTTTTGTAGCAGTAGCCTTAAAAACCCATCTCACCCCCCTTTCGTCCCTTCTCTCCCCATTCATAACCCAACTCTCCCCGCGAACCCTACTCACCCCATTTTCCGGTACTGCTGCAACTTTTACGCGGAAGATGTCACTGTCAATAATTATAATAAGATGAGGGTTGTTTAGCCATTGTCACAATTTTAGTATATTTCGTGGCCATACAAGTGATACTTATGTAGCGAGGTGGAGAGAATAGATTCGAGGGACCAAAGTAAAATATTTAATGAACGTATTTTTGTCCCTAACATTCGGTGGAGTGAATAAACATCTTCAAAATAATATTACCTATCTGAGCTATAAAGTTTGCGTCAGATTATTAATTTTGAATATTAAGCGTAGTTTACCTATGGCTAACTGTGCTGCTCAGTTTCTGCTTGGATAAAATTAATGTACTAAAATATGGCCGTGGCTCTTTTAGTATTAGCAGAAACGTTTAGTTCCTCTTTAGGGAAAATGTCTGATGTTTAGCCTAACTACTACTTGTTTATAATGAATACTATTATATTGTTAGGCTAGTTAACTAGGACTTTTAATACACTCTTTTAGGCAAATTAGACTTACTAAAAACAATTATAGAGACATTAGTGTCATACAAAAAATATTTTAGGAACCTACAATTTTACATTACCGTTTCAAAAACTTACACTGGTTCCTAACATAAAACAATTCAACTATTGTATATACCTTTAATCTCATTGGTGAATAAATGAAGCATAGTTTATAATTAAAAAAAAAACAACTACATATACATTACAAAACTGGAAAAATAATATTCGAACCGAATCCGATAAGATCTCTATTTAAGTTCTAATGCTGAATTCACGATGTGCCAGTTGATTAACCAATTAGCTTTAATTTAACAATCACAATTCATAAAGTTAAAACAAAACGTCATGGGCCATAAAAGTTAATCGAGGTTGAAAAACAGCAAAAATAAAGTCGTATATGACATTGCTAAAACACTGGCCTTTCCAGCGAAAATTAAATGGCGTCCGCCGGATGATAATAAAAATGTGTGTTTGGAACCCAATGGGAAGGCCTTCAATTTAGCTCGACCCTCATGGAATGACCACTGTCCCCTTCTCTCATTATCACTAAACGTGAGTGGTGCATTTTTGTCTGTCATGTAGTAGACAATGTACCTACTCACACAACGAAGTATTCGACACATTTAATGTTATTTAATATTAAATTGTACGTGTACCTAGAACAATGTTTTTGCATGGCACAAGCTGGTCTACCAGTTTTTTTAATTAATTCTGATGTGTTGTTTGTTTTTGTATATGCTCCAAAGGGTTTATTAAATAAATGTTTCGCTTTAAGATCAGTGCCGTTATTATTTCGAAAAAGTGTATAGGTAGGTACATTTTAAATGTGTGTGTCTTAATAGAATGGCAAGAAGACACCATTAAAATGCCTGTGTAAAAACTCATTTATTTTAATTGGCTAGATTTTTGCTAATTGAAAAACTAGTTACTAAACACACTAGCTAATAGGTACTAGATGTTCTAACTGCGTTTTTAGTCAAGATTAGGTTTCCTGAATGCGCCGTGATTAAAACGAGTTTTAACCGTTTTTTATGGTTCAGTTCTTTTCTTTTTTCGTTTCACTTTTTTTCTGTGTTTAATTTTAACTAGCGTAACTAGGGTTGGAATTTAAGTACGGTAAGTGTAAACTAGTTTTGGCTAATTGTTCAAAAACTAGGTTCGGTTTATATTCAATAATATACTCTTTAAAAATACTTTGTCTATATTGTTTGGTCACAATTAGCCTAACACTAACTCTCGCAGATTTATTAGTTTCAACTTAATGCACAAATTGAGCAATACTTTCTCTATCTAATATTCTGTTTTTTTTTACTGAGGTGTGCCAATAAAGAGTATTATATCTATCTATCTATCTATCTATATCCGTTTATTTAAATCTTCAAATAAGTGCTTGATGACAATAAAAATTTAAAATCTACTAAACTCGTGATCGATATTGAAATTGGATCCGAAGCCATGCGCGTGAAACGATCCGATTAGCCACGAATGACACCCAGTCCGGCATTGATGCCTTTGGATTAAGCATCAGGGACTTTTTAACGCCAACAGGGGATTTAGGTTATTGGTTTATCTCATCCAAAAATAAAAAATACCTATGTAAAAAACGGGCTTAATCTACGCTGTACAAATATTTGATCAGGTGAGTAGAACCTGAACACGCAACATGTACCTATGTTAGAACTCAAAATGCATTAAGTAGAAAGTAAGAAATACCGGGAGTATTTAGTATAATATGGCGAGAATCGGAAATTCCAGGTTTCTGGGCTGATTTAGTATAAAACATAAGTACCAAGAGTACACCCTAGTGACAAGATAATGGTTTAAGAGGAATTTTCCTCTCCAAAAGATTTCCTCCAAAACAATTGTCAATTTCTCAATGTCTCTAAAGAGGGATATAAATACCGGAACGTATTTTTTAAAAGTCGAGGTCCTTGACCTCCCTGAGATAGACATAATATGTATTAACAACATTATTATTTAAGTCGTATGTAAATGTGGATGCAACTGAAATTAACGTTGACACTTAGGTATCTTGGTAAATTAATATGAGAGCGCTAGTGAGTTACCTGTGTACAGTCAGAACAACTATTAGCTTAGCATTAGCACCCCTGCATACAAATATGTATACAGGGGTGCTAAGCTCATATATTTGTGCTGAGTGTACCTATGTAGGCTCCATCTAGGCGATTTATTGGTAATGCGTAGGTCAACTCTGAGGAATACCTTAAGTAGGTACCTACTTATATATTTTTTTAAATGCCTGGGTTTTTTTAAACCGATCTTATTCCAAGAAGTAAGCCAGGTAATAAACTCCTGGGTACTTACTCCAAACAGATTTGTATTAACGGTCATGATAAATACCGGCACTATTGATTTCTCTACGAGGCTGTAGTTAGAAAAAGGCTCAAGTATCGAGCGTCGAGCGGCCACTCACGGAAGTGGGCGTAAGTTAGTGGAAGCAAAGTGACTCTCACGATCTAAGCCGGAGGGCTAAGAAAAGCAGAGCGGTTCAAAAACTAATTATTTTAGGGCGGCATGGGCGGTAAGTGCAGAATGTGGAATGACTTGCCTCCTGAGGTATTTCCTTTGCGCTACGACATGGGACTCTTCAAGAAGCGGGTATTTAGGGTTCTCAAGGGTCGGCAACGCTTAAGTGGCTCCTGTGATGTTGCTTATGTCCATGGGCGACGATGACCGCTTCCCATCAGGCGGCTCGTCTGCTCGTTTGCTGACTATCACATAAAAAAAAAAGTACCTATGTCTATTAAACTTTTAGGTTATTAATTGTCAACATCATATCCTTATCTGACTTCGCCTAGCTGAGGGTAGAGGCCTTTTCCTTGGCCGCAAATAAATTTTTCATTTCGTCTGTAGTATAGTTTGTAGCTTTCTAATAGACCCCGAAGGCTAATCCTATTGTCTATTGTTAAGAAAAACCGCTCGTGCCACGTGCCACAACCACCTGCATAAAAAATCGGTACTTCGGTTACTGAGTGCCGGCGAGTCGAACGCTACAGAACCAGTCTAAAATGTGTCATCGAGATGCGTAACAAAGGCGCGTTATCGGAGAGCGCACCTACACTGGTTTTTTGAGCGTTGGACTAGCCCGCGCTCAGGTGCCAATTAGAATAAACAAGACCCTTTTTTGCAGGTAAGTAGCAAGTGCGGTTTTACTGAACAATAGACAATAGGATTAGCCTTCGGGGTCTATTAGAAAGCTACAAACTATACCTAATGTAAATTTTCAACCTAGGGCTTGTGCTGGACTGCTTTACTGGTTGAATAAGTTCTTGAGAAATTGAACAAACTTAACAGTCGACCAAATCCATATAGAAAACTGGCTTTGGCTTTTTTAATGTCTCTATACCGTATATAATATTTGTACATTTTAAATTTTTTTACTGTATTTTATATTTCGCTTTTTGATCCGAGCCCCTCTACGGGTTTTTAAAGACGTTCACCTACGTTTGATAATACCAATATAATAAAAGGTGTAAAAGTAAATTTATAAATTAAGAAAAATAGACGGGATACGATATGCTGCAAATGTTTAATTGGCCACAAACTACCTAGTATTTTTAAAAAACATTGACAAAAGGAATGGGTCACATTACACTCACAGTAGTTATAAATACCGCTTCGCTAATCACTAAAACAGCACCCGCCTCACTAGAAGTCACGCAACTACTAGCTTTTTTACCAGCGATTATTTTTAATAATATTATTCTTGCCACAATAAATTTACATGTGAATCGGTCCTGTGTTGAGTAGAAAATAAATTGCGTTTCGTTACCTTTCCACTTTGTTTTAATTAACTGGTCTTAGCATTTAATTGAGACGTATTTAGTTAATATTAGATTGCTGTTTACTATTAATCTGGAAAATAGACTTAATTTAGAAATCTCAACGAGAATTGTTGTTTTCTTATGAGTTATACATTACTAAACATTAAAAAAAGCTTTGCTTTTAAGTAATTACTTCAACTATATTTTTGCTCCCTTGTGAGTAGGCAACTAGGCACTGCTCGCATAATAAAGTTCTTTTAAACCATAATTATCGTAGTTAATTTTTATAGTAGGTACCTACAATTCTTAAAATAAATTTTAACGTTGTCAAATTGCTGACAACCAGAGTAACCGCATAATGCACGCCAGCGTCATTTATTTATTATTTATTCTCTTTATTTATTTATCATCTTAAGTTAGGTTAATTTATAATATGGATATAAAAATAAAATACAAAAACACTTACAAAAACAATACAAAATACTTATAAACATATTATAAAAAAAACCTAACCTAGGGTGCCGCCAGCAGCGGGGCAAGGCCCAAGCTGCCGGTGGTCAGGGCTGCAGAGAGAGGAACCGGCGGACTATCCGCGCCGTCTCCAAGATCACCGCCTTCTGCATCTGACCCTTGATCCAACCACCTAGCGAGAGTCTCTCAAGATGTTGGTCGAGACTCTTCGCTATTAGACCGTTCGCTGATACAACTATCGGGACAATGATCGTCGAATCAACATCCCACATGGCGGTTATCTCGTGAGCCAAGTCTAGGTACTTACTGGACTTGTCCTTCTCGGCTTTCACGAGATTCTCATCATGGGGGATGGTGATGTCAACGAGCACGGCCCGGCGTTGCGCTCGATCTATTATCAGAATGTCAGGCTTATTGGCTTATTATTTATTATTTTTACCTTTTTCGAAGGACGAATTTGTCTTAGTTTACACATCGAAATACAAATAGGCTTATTTTTATATTTATTAAGCCTTATCTCGATATGCTTACACCACCGCAACCTATAAAGTGTATTTGTCCCCATTCAAATATGTTTTTTTCTTTCAATGCTATAATCTATTTCTAGATATAATCTATTTTTCGTATTTAGACTGAAGTTATTAATGATTTATTGTAGCTTGCCGCCTAACAACACTGAAGGTCGTAGGTGCGGTTTAAAAACCTTAACCTATTTTGAAACTGCGCTGCGGCATGCTACGGCGCAATGCCTGAAGCGTGACTTAATAATTGACTTTAGAAAAGTCTTTATTTATTTTCGTCTCGTAATTATTTGCATTATTGCCAATTAAACCAATTAAGCCAATTACTGGGATAAGTTTCCAAGCGGACCCCAGGCTCCCATGAGCCGTGGCAAAATGCCGGGACAACGCTAGGAAGATGATGAATTATTTGCATTATTGACATAAAATTGCTCGCGCTCATCAATTTTAACCCGATGCACCCATGGGTCAGCAGAAGGGCAGATTTATGCGCGTGCAATAGACATAGAGATAGCAACAGGTGGGTCAATGTACGAAAATCTATCTAGAAAGCGTTTCTTCTTTAGTGATAAACTGATAAAGTATCAAAGAAAGACCAAAGACTGAGGGCATGACAGATGCAATGCCGGTTTGCGTCGGGGCCTAACTAAAGTGCAGCGACGCTGTTAGTGGGTGTTGTGCCGTCGGTGAGTGAACATTTAAAAAAAAATACGACCAGGATGTCTTTGTGCGTTCACTTAATTGCTGCAGAAAAAAAAATCACGAGGCCAAATTGTTTTTCTTAATTTACAATTAGTTCTGGACAAACTTTATTAAAGTAAGTAGTTAAGGACTAGATAGGAGAAAAGTACACAATACACTGCCATTTATCAGCCGACAGTCGGCACCTAAAAAGAATTCCCGCAATACTAACAAGAAACGAAAACTTCAAGAAACAAAAACTGTATTGCCATGCCATGCGTTATCAACACATTAAATCTAAAACGGAGTAAGCGCCACCACACTTCCATACCAAATAAAAGCATAAGTAAGGTTTGGAATCCTCAACTCTTTCTACTCAAAGAAACTAAAGAAAGTAGCTTTCATGTGAATTTGAAATAACCAGTCAGTTATCGCCTTTCGCATCTGAAGCGTGGATGTGTGTCGCGTGACTAAGAAAATCGGGCGTATAATGAAAGGGATTTGGTTCATTTCGTTTTTCATAACTTACGCTATTTGGTTTTAGCATGGTGTAGGTTTTCCGTGGCTCACTTGACCTATCGGCCTCGTATGCTATGATGCTTTAATTTAACTTGATTTTAATAGGTGTGACTTTTTACGCAAGGTTAGTAGGGGAGCCCTAAGTGGTAACTAAATCTTTAGTGGTAGCGAATAGTGGTATTGGTGGTTATTAGTTTGATGATGATGATGATGCATTCCTGTTATCCCTCATTAAGGACATAGGGCTCGCGGAAGAATCTTCCATTTGTCGCGATCTTGAGCGACAACTTCCAGCTCTGTCCAGCTGAGTCCAGTTGAGCCAGCCTTCTTCTCAACTGATCGCCACCATGTAGTACAAGACCTCTGCAGAAAGCACACTGTATAATAACCCGGCTTTCGCTGTACGGATGGCTAGATAAAACTAGCCAGCATAAGCTAGATCGTGATCGGTACATCAAAATAAATTGGGTATAGATCGTTTTGTTTAGCATTAGAAATAAGGTAAACAATCTTGATGTGTCTTTTATATTGAAAAACACGTTTTAAAAATAAGTCACGGAAACTATGTAACAATTATGAATCTAATACGATCATTTATATTCTTCTGCTTTCATAAGTAATAGTTACTGATTTTTAAAAAGCGTTTTTCAATTAAAAGACATGTCATGATCGCTTACATTCTTTCTAATGCTAAAAAAACGAACTATAGGTACAAACTCCATAAATCTATCTATCTATCTATCTATCTAATACCTTTAAACGAGCAATTCTTGTTTATTTATATATATATTTCGGGGATCTCGGAAACGGCTCTAACGATTTTGATGAAATTTGCTATATGGGGGGTTTGGGGGCGAAAAATCGATCTAGCTAGGTCTTATCTCTGGGAAAATACGCATTTTCGAGTTTTTTTATGTTTTCCGAGCGAAGCTCGGTCACCCAGATATTCAGTATTCTAAATACGTTATTGATATCATATTTCCCTTGGACCAGCCCTCGGCTTTGATGTGTTCGAGAATACAGTGGTTTGGCCGTTTTTGATTTATTTAAAATTCCGTTTGATGTCCAATTGTTGTTTGATAATTGTTCATCAAAGGGATGAACTTAGTTTCAATCGTTTACTGCGGTTATGTTAATTGTGTAACGGAATTATTTGTGGATTGTGGCGTATTATAATTATCACAAAGTTGGCCAGAAAATTGAAAATGTTTAGCAATAGTTGAACTATGCCCGAATTATTACAAATTACAACCGGGAGGGGTTGTAATTCCTCCCTTATCACTCCTCTCCCTCGCATCACTTCTAAAACAAAAACTATCCTATGTCTTTTCCCGGAACCCAAACTAACTAGGTATCTAACTACCAAACTTTATCTAAATCGGTGCCGAGGTTTAAGCGTGAAGTGGTAACAGACAGCCAGAATAGGTAAGTAGGTATAGGTATTTCTAGTCCTTTTTTTTTAAAGCGTTAAACGTATTATTTGGGTATAAAGCTTTATAAATACCATCGCACATTGTGAAATTAGAAAGCAAATTGCGATAGAGATCAAAATATTTCCTTCTATTTTTGTCTTAAGAAATAAATGATAGATAATATTTACATTGGCATTATTTTAAACAAGATTTTTTTGTTATTTAATCGTATATTATAACAAATGCGGGCCGCGAGCCTCCCTGGCTATTTTGTATGTAATATTGACAAATGACAATGTCTGATAAAGTCATAAATATTAACAAAATACGGCCCGCGTCAACTTCGATAACTACTATGTGGCCCTAGGCTGCTAAAAGGTTGCCGACCGCTGCGCTAAACTATAGCGAACATGATCTGTAAAGCCGTTTTTGAGTTAATCGAGCTACAAAAAGTCTTCCCTTATTTAGTAAAAAGACGTACAATGCGCAGCGAGGGTTCTCCTTCTGCTTGTCATGTAAGTACAACATGATACTTACCAATAGTGCCCCGTTCAAGGCATTCTATTGTACGGAACCCTACACCGAGCATGGCCCGACATGCTCTTGGCTGGTTTTCGATTTTCGCGGTTACAGCCCATATATACTTTTTACCCTCTAACATTATTTTTTCAGATTATTGTTTTTGCTCTTTACGCAACAGTGAATAAGTAAATATTAAAAATACACCGTATCAGAAAGTACTTATTACGTATGTATTACCTATAAAAATATTATTATTACGTATGATTCAAATGCTTTTGTTACGGCAATACCGTACCTAACTTAATGGTTTTTAATAGCACTAGACTTTATGGCCTTATAGAAATTCAACGATCGTATAAATGCCTATATATACGTACTTGAGTAGGGAATAATACCGATATTTTCTGGGTCGCCCTGAATATTTACAACTCAATTAAGCTTATTTGGACCTGTGATTGACAGAGGTCACTACCTGAATAAAGTAGGGAGCCCACAATGTTGTGTCGATAACGTTGGTAAATATATAAATAGATTTTACAGTAGGTACATATGGTGCTACTTTCCCACACTAGTGCGTAAATAAGCACTTTTCGTTGCTATGTCAAATATTTAAAGGGGCATATGCACTGTAAAACGTTGTACGATACACGTGCGAATAGGTAATTCGCAACTCGTGTCGATTTATCGCCACTCGTTTCGAATTTCCTCTTTTCCGCATTTGTATCGTAAATAACTATAATAATCTACACACGAAACTTTATGGGAGTATCAAATATAGTTCGTTTCGTTTTGATTTTATTTTCTAAGTAACAACAAAAGCAAGATTAGCTTATGTATAATATAATATAATATATCACTACTTACTACGTCATGAGTTAAAATTTTGAACGTACCTATCATGGAGGATTTACGAGTATGATACGTGTTTAGATTAAACTAGTTTAGTACCTGACGAGTAGGTATAAAGGTAGGTTAGATACTCGTACTAACTAGATCATTGTAAAATCTTGGTATTGACAAAAAAACTGATTTCTGTGAACTTTGACCTTGAATAATTTTACACTCGCAAACGAGATTTTCTGTGACTTTTAAATCACGATAATTATGTAAGCTGTATAAGAACTTCCAGCTTTAATAAGCTCATCCAATAAATGAGATCATTCTCTCATTCCGTGGTTGACCCCTATTTTTATTTAGGCTTAGACGACTGAGCTACATGTTTATTATTTATAGCCTGATTTCCAAGTCAAAATGGCATTCATAGTAGCCCAATAAAGACCTTAATTAAACATTCGTATGATGTAAGACATTAAATTTTAATATTATACCCGATTACCACATTCTAGGGGCCAGAGTCACGCTTTACCCGCTTACCACCTCCTTGACACACGCGATACATAAATAAAGTTAACCAGAACATTTATAGTGCGAGATTAGGCACGGAATTAAATAAATAGTTAACTATTCGAGAAGTTAGGATCGGGTCATGGGTAACGTGACCTACACTGGTCTAGTAGCGTAATGTCTAGTCTACCTACCCAATTTCGGCAGCGGCGAAGATACTTATATACAAGTCCGGATTTAGAAGACGCTTGGCCGTCTTGCAGAAATTGTTACCCTATTCATAAAACTCGACTAGCCCCGATTAATTTATGTTTTATCCTTTTCTTACAAAAACATGAGTCAAAATTACAGATTTAGACAAACTATGAAATGAACGTGTAGCTAATTGACGCTTGTATTGCGTTAATATATAATTTTAGCGCCATTAGTGTACAGTACAAGCTGCTGACGACCAAAAGTTCGAAACTCCGTTTATGAAAAACCAGAAAGCTATTTCTTTAGGCAAAGCATGAGCACTAACACTAAAAGAAGAGCATGCCCTGCTCGTAGCTGAGCAGAATATAGAGATTCTGAAGTAAGGGGTACGTATTCTGATGGAAGACGCATCCCGGCTACCGCTAGAGAGACAATGTATAAAAAGAGCTTAGCGAATTCGGCGCTGCTGACTGGGATGAGAAGCTAAATTAAGATCCTTAGTGTAAGGCCTAAGTGGACGCTCGAGTTGGGCTTGCAGCGGGGCGGGGGGGCGTGCGGTGTGCATGTTAAACAAATGCAAGCGTATAGGAGCGGCCTTAGTGCACGCTGCTCAAATTACTTGTGAGCCCGACGCCACGCTGCACGCCCCGCCGAACGCTCCGCTTCGAGCGTCCACTCAGGCTTTACACTTAGTGTCAGAGGCGAAGATCTTCTGGGTCGTTGCGCCACGGCAGAAAGAAAGCCTACTATAATAAAAGTTAGGGTTTATTTAATCAACTTAAAAACACGCATTGCAGTTGTGAATTTGGAACTTCACATGGTCAGTAATTTATGATCGACTGTAGGGAAACCAATTAGGTTTCAACAAGACAGATAATCATATAGAATAATTTAGATGAGAATTAATTTGAGCTAAATACAATATAAGCCATCATACTAGCGCCTAAATACATCGTCAAATTTTCGAAAAGAACGCTTTTGCCTCAAACCGAGAGCTCCCAATTCATCTCATTTTAATTAGTTTCATTTTGCGTATTCGAGTTGCCGAACTTATAAATCTTTGTGGTTGAACAATTTTAATAGAACGGCTTGCGTCGAAGGCTGTTGTTTAATTTGAGATCTAAATTATATCCGGCGTGGTACTTAGGAGTTAATTCGAAGAATGTTCCGCCATGTAGATAAGCCGAGATTTTTTTAATTAAACTTATTTTCGTCTTAAACTTTTTTTTACGAATTTAGGGTTTCTTAGTAGGTATGATTTGATAGAAACTAGGTATTTATAGTACCTAGAAATTGTAGTAAAGTAACTATGAAATAAAAGCTTCTGTGCAAACAAGCACTCTTTGCAAGAAAATCAATTGGTTCCTTCGATTGCGCCGACCGGCACTGCCGGGAATGTGCTAGTAATCGTTTTCAATATCCCTAATTCATACTTTATACCAATATTATAAAAACTAAAAATATTATATGTGTATGTATTTCTATCTTCATATTAGCTATACTGTTAGATACAGTGCCAGCCACTTGAATAGCCTCACTCACCAAAATTAATATTTCTCATAGTAATATAAAAAGGAGATATACATTAAACATTAAATATGAAATAAAACATGAAGCCTTGTAGTAGTAAATAAAATATTTATTGTTATCTAATCAAAGTTTTAAGAAATAACGTCAAACAAATAATTGACCCTTCCACTTGAATAGCCTCACATGCTAAAAGATACTGTTTAGTTATTAAAACTCTTTCGTTTAATATTTCGTATACCTTCCATTAGACCTTATTAATTCGAAAATACGTTTAGGTAGTGATTCATATAAAGAATGTATGTCATTAACGTCCACAGAATCCCAAACAGTGTAAATAGCTTGAATCAGTTCTTCTTTATTACTAAACTGTCTTCCGTTGTAATAAACTTGCCGAGAAAGCCAACCCCAGGCATTTTCCATGATGTTCAGATCAGGGGACAAGGATGGCCAATCTAGAACTTCAATCTGGTTTTCTTCATACCACTTTGTAACTATGGCTGACGTGCGTATGGGAGCATTATCATGCTGAAAAAACATTTTTTTTTCTACCTATTACTTTACTGATCTTACTTTTTGTTTCTTTTAATAAATTTAAATACTTTTCAGCATTTAGTCTTCCGTCTACCACAATTAAATCAACAGTACCATAGTAAGAAATTGCTCCCCAAACCATCACCGATCCGAGAGTTGAATGATGACGTGATAGTACTTTCGGTTCTTTCCTTAGGTCATGAAAATAATATTTAAATCCATCTGGACCATCTAGATTAAACTTTTTCTCATCACTAAAAATCACATTTCGCCACTCGGTTTTCCAGCACATGTACTTTTTAGCAAAAGACAATCGACCCGCCACATGTTGTTCGCGCAAAGGAGGTTTACTCATGATTTTTTTTCGTTTGAGGTGGGATGATGTTCTAATAATCCGTCGAACTGTAGAGAGAGATGCTCTAGTATTTATTTCACTAGCTATTTGCCTGGCGGTCTTGGTGGAATTTGGAGCAGTGCGTAAAATAAGTCGACGTTCACGATCCGTAGTGGCTTTTGTGCGTCCTTTATACTGGTGGCCGTAATTTTCCTTATTTTTAACATAATTATTAATAACTTTAGGGCTGCGACCTATTTTTTTAGCTATCTCACGATGGGATAATTTTAGAGTTAAATAAAAATTAACCTTTTCAATTTCTAAACTTGTAAGTTTTTACCACGTCCCATAGTCACAAAAACACTGTGTTTCTCGCGTTACTGCAGGTACTTAATATAATGCCATCTGTATTATCTAATCATAATAAAATAAATTTGAAAGCGAAACTTAAATGCACGGTTTGGACGATTATGTTACACTGAGGCTATTCATGTGGACGTCCCGTATTAGCTCTTGCGTCCACAACGTTTCGCGCGCAGACAAGTTCGTACTTGTTAATGTGTCGTTCGATAAACGTCAGGGCGTACAATTCAAATTTAAGATATATTGATAAAAATAATCACGTATAATTATAATACTCACAATATATAGGTGAGGCTATTTAAGTGGTTGGCACTGTATATTTCGATGAAATATAAAATTAAGGAAGCATGGGGACTTACATAATATATAGGTAGTCATTTAGTTACAAAAACCAAGTTATTTATTTATTTCGTTAATTGAAACTTCTATCATAAAATACAAAGATGTACAAGTATCGGGCTTAAAGCCAAACGGCATTCTCTACTAGTCAACAATAGGAGCAAAGTTAGTTTTTTAAAGAACTAGGAACCTTTTAGATCCCTAACGGCTTTCACATTGATTATACTGCGACAATTTAGGAAGAAACAAAACATAGAAATTAAATTCCTTTACTGTTGAGATTCTTTTAAATCAATTTAAAAAAAATGCTGTTACTACGCTGCTAAGAACTATAGGTACTACGTTTCATTTAACAAAACTGATATTAACTAGCAAACAAAACTTTACAGGCGAAAACATCAAAAAAATCAGCTTAACTCACGCTGCCCCTAACGAGATAAAACAACGGACGATCGCTCCATGAATATAAACAGTTGAATTAAGATCACACTGGACTCTAATATGATATACAACATGTGGTTAATTTAATCGCCCTCCTAAATTTAGTGGTGTCCGCTGAGGGTTCATTTTTCTGACGCTTTTTGCTTTTGGGTAATCGTGTGTTAATTTACATTTTAGTCTGCAAACAGGTTGGGTATAGCTATGACTAAAGTACATAAAATTCTGTATAAATATTTTCCAAAAAGTCGATATCCAGGGACGAAAATGAGGACTAGAACGTACTTAGGTCCTAATAATGACGCTAAATTCTTTAGTGTTGGACTGTCAAAACAAAAGTACAGCTAGCGACAACAACTTCGTGATAAAAGATATTTTGAGTTTTATTTGTCCCGCTTGTGTGATATTCGGATCAACAACGGACTTTAAAATAAAATCAACGAAAGTCAATAACGATTCGCGCTAGAAAATTAAATTCAACTGTGACACAAAGAAGATAGATTAACGTGGAAACGTCCGAGTAATTGTGAAAAATGCGAATCGCTTCCGAACAAAAATAAGACTTCAAACAAGCGAGCTAAACTTGTCGATAAATCGGAAACCGAGCTTTAAAACAATAGCAGTTAAATGTTATTTCGCGTAACCAGCGGCGGTGTTAGGATTTGAATTCGTGTGGAATCAGTGGATAAAAGAGTGCTCTAATTCCTTTCACTGTGAAACTGTAATCAAGTCAGCGGATAAAAATGCCTGAAAATGGGTACACCGAGTAAGCATTGGGTCAAGTGGTAAAGAGTTTTAAAAGCTTTACCAGGCAAGGCAAAAGTCGAATTAGATTGGAGTAGGTACGCACCTTTTTTTAGACAGATCACATATGTATTCAAGATCAGGACCAAGTAAACTTTTATTTAAATTAGTACAATTAAACAAATATTTCTTCTTCCAAACCATAGTCCATCCAAACTCTACAATCAATAGTCATTTATTGTTCGTCAAATATATTCGTCGATCCGTTAAAACATAGATTTATATATTATGATAACCCATTTCAACCAGTCGTTTGTATCAAAATGTACATAAAATATTGCTTTAAATTAAGACCTGAAGTTGCTTTATATAAATTGCTGTGTAATGTGGAAGTCTGTAAAACAACATAAAACATCATACTCATAGTCTGTACCATAAGAGAGAACAAATCAAATCTGTCAAACTTCTCATATAAAATCCGTTTAGCGTCCGAAATGTAGCGCTTCGTGAAACAACCAATATAGAGATAATAAAATTAATAAAGCTTGTGTAAAAATGAATATGACCAGAAAGTGACAAATTCTCTTAAGGTTAATAAATATTTATACAATAATATACAAATCTATTCAAATTGAAATTGTATTCTGAAGACTTTAGGTCCAAATTTGTCTTCTAGTTGAGTATCGTATTTTCGGCAAACAAGAAATTGAGGTCGAGAAATTTTGAGGCTAGACCAACAATTTACTTTATCTTCTACAGTTTCGAATTTCCCCTCCATACCCACTTAAAAAAAACAGCCTATAAGTCGGATAACTCGAATATAAAAGCTACTGTAGCTCGTGCAAGTATACGGTTACATTGTACTATGTCAGATAAAATCTCATTCTGAGTTCGAGACATTCTGAACTCAGTCCTTAGAAATTGACATCGTCAGAAAGTGACCTACCCCGAAAGTGACGTCCTCAGAATGTGGTCTACCTCAAAAGTTACCTAAACCGCCGAAATGCCCGACCTACATGTTCTTATAAAAAAATCTAAATAAAAACCCAAAACTCTTTCATCTTACCTCCCCTCCCTGACCGCCCATTATCAAACTCAGATTCAAAGTAACAACACCCGCTATTAGAAGCATTTTTCACTAATTTGCAAAACGTCTAGAATTTCAGAAGGCCGTTCGTTTGTCTGAGCCAACTCTAAATGTTTGAAAAGGGAGCCCATTTGAACCGAAATGCAGCTTAATTAAAGTTTAGCCGTGCTGTTGAGAGGGAATGGGCCCGGTCTCATAATTTATTCCTGCGGGATATAATTCGGTTGGATTTAGTAACAACCGGGCGAAGATGTTAGGATTTATGGACGAATATCGATTCGGTTGTTGTTTCATAACCATTTTCTGTTCACTTTAAATGAGGGATTTCGTTTGATATAAAGGGATAAATCACAAGACGGGCTAACAATCTAGGTAAAATTATCAAAAAATACAAATGTAACTTTTACCCGTAAAACTTCTATATTACTTACCCTTTTAAGTTTCATTTCTTCGAATCACGTGCTAAGGACAATGCTGACAAAAAAACTATATTTAAGTGGAAGTGGAAAAAGAACTTTCCAGAATTTCTGGACTGCAAATGGCGCATGCAAAAATTCCGGCAAACATTTTGCCGACACAAATGACTTCATTTTTCCTACTAATAACGCACTAAAAGTACCTACCAACGTTCAAAGCGTTTAAGCTTTTTTAGGGTTCCGTACCCAAAGGGTAAGAACGGGGCCCTATTACTAAGACTACGCTGTCCGTCCGTCCGTCCGTCCGTCTGTCACCAGGCTGTATCTCACGAACCGTGATAGCTAGACAGTTGAAATTTTCACAGATGATGTATTTCTGTTGCCGCTATAACAACAAATACTAAAAACAGAATAAAATAAAGATTTAAGTGGGGCTCCCATACAACAAACGTGGTTTTTGACCGAAGTTAAGCAACGTCGGGCGGGGTCAGTACTTGGATGGGTGACCGTTTTTTTGCTTGTTTTGCTCTAGTTTTTGTTGATGGTGCGGAACCCTCCGTGCGCGAGTCCGACTCGCACTTGGCCGGTTTTTATTTTTGACGTCAAATATCCGAAACTGAAGTAGTGCCTTTCATCCAAGTTAAACACTACCGCGAATACGAGGAAACCAAACAAAAAGTGGCTGATTTGCAAAATCAGTAATTTTTTATAATGTGTAGGTATTTAATTTAGAAAGCATCCGTTTTTAGGGTTCCGTAGCCAAATGGCAAAAAACGGAAACCTTATAGATTCGTCATGTCTGTCTGTCTGTCCGTCTGTCTGTCCGTCTGTCTGTCCGTCTGTCTGTCCGTCCGTATGTCACAGCCACTTTACTCCGAAACTATAAGAACTATACTGTTGAAACTTGGTAAGTAGATGTATTCTGTGAACCGCATTAAGATTTTCACACAAAAATAGAAAAAAAACAATAAATTTTTGGGGTTCCCCATACTTCGAACTGAAACTCAAAAATTTTATTTTCATCAAACCCGTGTGGTGAAACACTCCTAGCCCCCTCTAAATAACTTGACGATCACGGCCCAATATTCTAAAGATTACCCCATCTAAATTCAATGAACTTACTTAACCCTTTAATAAAAACAATTGAAAGTTAACCTAGCATTTACCATATACTTACCAATTACTGAATACTTACCATAACTGAAGATCCTAATAGCTTATTAAACATAACCCTATGAAGTCCAGAGCTCCATGCATGTGTGGCTTATCTTACAAACTAATTTGGCCAGGCTTGTGATCAAGTGGTAGGACCCAACATTGTGACAAATAGTAACTCAGGTACTTTAAAGAGAGAGAGGCATATTATTAAAGCAAACAACAGAATAACGTTTAAGGCATTTATTAACTAAAAAAATTGATTTTATGTTATTTGAGTTTTGGTTTTGAGTGTATTTATTTTAACCCTAACCTTACCTGCCTATCAATTACCCTATCAAGTCTTTACCATGGGTTCGTAACTTACAGGACTGGCAGAAAGAACCCACAAGAAAACTGCCAGTGTGACTGGAACTAAAATCTAAAGCTCAAACTAAAAATTTATAACTCTCTGTTTAGAATCAAAAGCTAAGCACATAGAAATCGCTATTGCTTCAAATCTGTGAGTCCCTATTTAGATTGAATATAAAATAAAATCATATAATTTGAGTTTCTTTGATGAGAGGTCTCATAGGAGCGGAGATACCATGATGACACAGACCCTGTAAATTATTAATCCGGTAGTAATCTAATAGAGAACTCCTAATCCATAAATTTATGCTTCTACATGCTTCTATTTATAATTATACCTATCAAACATGAATCAGAGTAAAGCCCACATATAAATACATTACAATTTCTTATATTCAGTTCAAGATTCATTTCCTTTTATTTGGTTTTGAACACAGAGTACAGATGAGGTTTCATTACATCTGTAAACTTTCGGAATCGCTCAGCTATCCGATGTTCACCAAATATGAAAACTGAACAGAATTTTGGTATACTTTTCTATACCTAGCCTTATCATTTAGTCTAGGCTTCACCCTAAATTTTATTCATATTTCATAAGTCACTCAAATTCTTAGTGCACAAGCATTTTATTCTCATTTAATTCAGTTTCAATATATTTGAATGCAAGGTTTCTTTGTACCTTATCAATACATTGCTCATAAATTCATAATGCCAAAGCTGAGGATTATTTATTTAATTATCTCTTTATTTAAACAGTCCCTAGATATCAATAAATAATTCGCATTGCCAAGATCTTATTTTCTTATTCTAAAAAGTTCGTATTCTATATTCATCTTATTCCCTGTAATTATCTCATTCAGCTTTTCAGTACATGAAAGGTACTAAGTTTTCCCAAACGATCTAGAATAAAAATCACATAATAACACAATTCATATGAATAAATAAGCACTCACCCGGAGACTAGAAGGCTTTGAAGAGTTCAGGAATCTCTGCTACCCGCTCCGACGCTCTGCAACCTGCTCCCGGAGCTCTGCAACCAGCTCCCGTCGCTTGAAGTTGTTCGGAGAATGCCCGCTTAGGGCTCGCAGTCTTCCCCGGAGTCCGTAGGGCTTCGTGTTCGGAGAATGCCCGCTTAGGGCTCCGCAGTCTTCCTCGGTGTCCGCAGGGCCGCCGGAGTCCGTAGGGCTTCGTGTTCGGAGAATGCCCGCTTAGGGCTCCGCAGTCTTCCTCGGTGTCCGCAGGCCGCCGGAGTCCGTAGGGCTTCGCTCTTCTGCTTCCTGGATCCTCTTCTTCGTTCTTCTTAGGAGGTCTTCTCTGGTCCGCTTCCGTAGACTGAATGTCCCCACCCTGGCTCTCACGCTCCTTTTATACCCAATATTTTGTGGTTCTCTCTATGCGAGAATGCTTACTTCGAATTTTTAGTCACTTTAGTCAACTAAAACAATTGCCACCCTTTGTTTGTTACGTCAAACCATTTTTTAGGCTAAGGTGCAAACGATTTTGAACCTTTTGTATATGAACTTAAGGTCCATTTTCCAATGAACTTGTATACTGAAAATTTTCTTATGGAAAATGTTTTTTCTAAATTTTGAGTAAAATACTTGTTTTTGTTTGTCCTTTCATACAAAAATGGGTGTATTTATTTTTTATCTACATATTCCAATAAGCTTCTTTCGTCCAAACTCTATATTTTCGAAGTTTTGATCATAAATAACCTAACATTTTTATTTACAAATTTCTTCGATTTTTCCAATGTTTTCACTATTAAAACTGGCCAAAATTATCTTTTAAACATATATTCTAATTTTCTACAGCATCAATCAATATCAAAACATAACTTTCTTGGTTTTTACGTACTTTTGATTTCGTCAAATACGAAGTTTACCTAACAAATTATTTTCTATCATTTCCCAAGTTTTCGAACATTTCCACTATCAATCATGGCTAAAACTATTCCTTAAACATCTTATTTACCTTGTTATAACATTCAGTGATAACAATAACCCTAACTTTACCTTAATTTTTAGTGTCTAAACTTTTATTGTTCAAATTTTTACTAATAAGGACAAATGATTTTTCCTTAATTAAACGTCTAAATTTATATACATTATATTAAATAAATTGATTGAAATATTCTCCCCTTAAGCCTTAAAGTCCCTAATCTCTCAATTGCAATCTAAATCAGACTTTTTCCAGGTGCATACTCTTGCATACAATCAACAGATTTTCCTTTGTAAATTTTAGCCTATAATCATATCATAAAGTTTCATTACCTTACTTAAATACATTCTACATAATCAATACATAATTTGTTTCTCTAATTTTACAGTTTTCTTACTAGATGGATTGTCATTTTACATTTTATTTGCTTATCCTACTTATGTATAAATAGGTACCTGAATGTTTATAATGAAAACAATTATTTTACATTAAATAATTGATTGACTAAATCTTGCATAAAGAGTACATACAGGGACTCGTTTTATAAAATAATGTATATTGGTACTCTAGTTTTGTAGTAATTAACAAAATTAAGTTTTTATTTATTAAGCGAGCTTCTATATGTTATATAATTTTTTGACATACAAAGTTCCTTACATCTGAGTAGTAATACATCAAATTCCTCTTATTTCCTTTTACAGTAAATTATTCTTAATGAATATTCTTGTTTTGCTTACATACATAATTTTATTTTACATAATTCTACAACGCTTAATGTGAAACATTTGTCTTCCTATCAAGTTATTTATTCTTTCAATCCATGTAAAACAACTCTGCATATAATCAAGCATATATAATTAATTAATCTAATAAAGTCAGAGAACATTTTTGTGATTAAATTTATTTTCCCAACAAATCCAATTTATGTAAAACATTCCTATATGTAATTATATGCCCATAACTTTAATGAACGATGACAGAGAACATCGGTATCGTTTCAGTGGGGTATCTATGGATAGGTCTTCAAAAATGATATTGAGGTTTCTAATATCATTTTTTTCTAAACTGAATAGTTTGCGCGAGAGACACTTCCAAAGTGATAAAATGTGTGTCCCCCCCCCCCCCGTAACTTCTAAAATAAGAGAATGATAAAACTAAAAAAAATATATGATGTACATTACCATGTAAACTTCCACCGAAAATTGGTTTGAACGAGATCTAGTAAGTAGTTTTTTTTTTATACGTCTTAAATCGCCTAAATACGGAACCCTTCATGGGCGAGTCCGACTCGCACTTGGCCGCTTTTTAAGAGTTATTAATAGATATTAGCTAAACGTGCAGCTTTCTAAGGGTTGACGATACGATGAGAGTATTATACGGTGGTCTATATTATCTACCAATTCTCTATACTACCAAAAAATACCAATATTGAACCTTATTAGAACGCTCAAGAACCTAACGAACAATGATAAAATATAATCCCTTTATAAAGCAATTGATTTTCGTCTAGGAAGGTACCTTTGATTATTCAATTATTTTATTGTCTACCCCACTTCCCATACCTATCGAATATCATGATAATGGACATGGGATTTAATTGCTTAATAACAGTTATTATATTGGTGGCCCAGTCAATAATTACTTTAGTACTTACTGCCTGAGTGTTTATATGTCCATAAAAGCTGAATTAAATTGTGTATACAGGTTGTTCATCGCTTATGTTCGTTTCATTTGTGTATGCATTATTTGCTACCACAAAGATACTGAATATGTTTAATTGATATTTTTCCGATTTAAACAAGATATTGCTAGTCAAATAATATATAAACATTAAGTATTTAAATGTTTTTTATTTTTGCTTTATTTTAACCTACAAGTTTTCCTAATCATTTGCATAATCATATGTGTAGTGGCTGTTGTGTGTAAAAAGAGCTTAAATGATATACATTTTTGAGATTGCATACACTACAGATTTTTTTTTTGTAATTAATTTATTAAATTTAATTTTTCACATATTATTACATATATCAAAAGTACATACAAAAAGCAATTTTTTGATTCATATGGTCAAGCTCAATACCCTCAGGAAAGGTAAATAAAATGAGTACATAACCACGGCTGTGACAAAGTGTCCCTCAGTCGTGACAAATCGGCATTTTGATGGCCAACTCGGCTATTTTGATTTATATAGTTATTTTAACATAGCCTAAGTCACTCCCTTGACTACGACAAACCTAATGACAGCTTAGACCTTGAAATCCGTCAAACTATAAAGGCTGTAGAGCGTGACAAAGAATTCGATAAACATCATACATACATACAAGCGAAAAACATTTTTTTTGCTTTGGCAGTCGGGCAATAATAGCAAATGATTTGTAGCTAATAAAAATGCACTTCTGAAGAGTGCATGTGCCTCTAAATTAATCAAACGAATTAAGAATGATACGACCACGTGTCTATATGTCACGAACGTGGACTCAAAAGTCCGTGGTGGTGACAGATTTTTGAGGCCACGGTCGTGATAATTTGGAACATGTTCGATATTACATAAACATTTCCTTTGATTTTGCAAATGTTAAATAATTAGCTTAATCTGCAATGTATGAGGTATATCTTATGTTACAAACAATAACGTGAAACTGCAACTTACTTTTAAAACTCTAACACGGCGGTGACGCGTTAAGGTTGACCGTTTTTTCAAATGAACACAAATAAATAATTTTCGACAAAACTTCTCCCTTTAGCCATTTTGCAAACCTGACAACAACAAAGTTATACTAATTTTAGTATTATCATACAGAACGGACACGCACCGCCCCGCCCCGATTCGGATTACCTCGCCCGCGAGCCCGCGACAGGCCGCGACATGAATGTGTGCGTAAGTCGCTCTACTGAGAGCATGTCAGGATTCCGTCAGAAACCAGAAACTCAATGACGCGTGTACAGACGTGCCGCGCACACATATAAACGCAAATCATTTTTGATGTATGGCGTATCCGCCCTGTGGTTAAGACCAGTAAGGATACGAGCGAAGCGAGTTAAATCATAAGATCACACCGGCAGTGTTTTGATGTCTGATGTACAGCTACATAAACTGCTTTATTTACTTACATGTAAGCTTTCTATGATGAGTTCAGGGGCCTTACCATGATGTCCTTATTGCGATTCTGTTTATACAAATAGACAAATAAATCGCTACACGAAATCTAGTAGGTATCCATCAAATCAATATAATATAAAGTTTCACTGACACTATATATAATATCGTGTCAAAACGTACCCAGTTCAAAGGTAAATGTTTTAATGTGAGCGATCAATCAGCACGCTACCATAATTAACTTCGTACCTAAAGTTCAGGCCAAGCTGCAATTTTATTTAATCGTATGGCGTATATACATAAACATTTTTTTTTCGAAGCAATTAGGCTGTGACAGACGGACAGACAAACAGACGCACAAGTGATGAAGTTCCGTTGTTACATAACCTAACCACAAGCGAATTGTCGCGGAGATCGCGAAGTCTGTTATTGTGGTATGTATCCTATCTGTCACTCTTAGCGTACTTTCACTGGTAACACTGGGGATCGAGGTCGGCTAGTGTCATGGGTGACAGCGGAAAAGATGGCGGGAACCGAGTTGAGACAAGTTGAGAGAGGTCGTCTGAATTTCTGGTACGTAAGAGGTGGTGTGACGCCGTGGCGCGTGCATCACGTACAGGAGATTCTTGGTAAGCTAAACAAATCTGATATTTTGATATATATGGATATTGCAGTGACCTTGAATTAGCGACGACCTTGAGATAGAGCTGAGTTGAAGAATTGTCTGATATTCTTTATGTGTAGCTCGAGTTTGAATGTAACAAGTGAGGTGGCTAGAGTTTATCGGTTTGAGTCACTGGAGGTTTCATTATGGAGGCTGATGGATGAGCTGTAGGGGTTGTTGTGGAGGCTCGTCGGGGACCAAATGGTTCCCGCCTCGGGACTCATCGCATATTATGAGTTGAGAGATATATGAGATCATGAGAGTATATCATGAGTATATGAGTTGCGGGATGCACGATGAGTTCTCCTGTGTTGTGGAGATTCAGTTGTGCCGTGCATCCACCGATATAAGCCACGGGACTTGGGGCCCTTCTAATTTTCCCTGAGAGAGTTGAGGTTACATTCATAACAAGAGATATGAGATTGAGAGTAGATGGAATTGTGCGCCCATCGAGTGTTGATTCATGGTCATTGCAGTAGCTATTTTATACTGTGCTTAATATATTTAGAGATCCATGTAGCGAGGTCATCATTACATCCCCCTAAAGGTAAAACTCCGCTACATGTTTTGGTGGAGAGTGCTTAAAAATATGTCGGTTGCGGTTCACGTGTTTGGAATGAGAAAAGAGTTGTCGTACTTAAATGTTGAAATATTTTTTTATTCAACTTGACTTTTTTTTTGGTTTGGGTATGCCCATGCTGGTGCGTACACATGGGATAGTTATGACCTATTGTGGTGCGTACACATGGACAGTGATATTGCCCAGCCATGAAGAGAATGTGCATGTCTCGAGCTCAGTACGAATTGATTGTAGAATTTTATTACACGGTGAACCGGCCGATAGACGATTCCTTGTTTTTTTTTCTTTTCCATAGATCAGCATTAATTTAGTTTCTGAACACGTTCAGAAACACGCCACTTTTTACGTTCGGTCATATTCATGGTCAAATTTATTTACTAAATTTGACATTTTGCGTTTCCTCGTTAGTTTATAACAAAAAAAGATATATTGAAACATTTCCTTGTTGTTTTATTTTCCCTACGGACATTACTTACGTCACGGATTATTTATTATGTTTGGTACGGAACGGTTCGGTATGATAGATCGATCGGTCTGGTCGTGTAGAGGAGGTTTAAGAATGAAGTTTAGTCTACTTAAGTCTATGGTTTTTACTTTTGCGAACTTACCCGTTTTTCTTTCGTGTGTTGTGAGAAAAGTTTGTTTTAGAAGTGGAAAACTAATAAAAGTGTGCAATTACTTAATTAAGGAGTGCCAAAGTGTCGAAGTGGACTGCTAAATAAACTTTTGTAAGTAATAGATTTAAGGCGACTTCATTATGAAGTAATAAAGCACTTGCAATTTCATGTAAGATTAACAAACTTTTATGGTACTTAAACTCGACTTCAAGTGAACGCTTTTCATTGCAGATTAGCATCAAACAAAATGCAAGATACTCATAAGATATAGAAGCATATAAAGTGTATCGGTAGCTCGCATTGCGTACAAAATGGACTTTCTGCTTTCCACATTACAATTACGCCTAGATAGGCTAGCAGAAGCGTTAAAGGGAGCCGCAGAGGCCCTTAACAGCATTGAAACTGGCGTAGCAAGGGACAGGATCATTGCTGTGAGAATAAACGTTAAAAATAGATTGTTATCGCTCACAACAGATTTAGATAGATATTTGTCTGGAACGGATATAAAAGAAGATTTCTGCAATGAATGTCGAGATATGCAAGTAAAGGCGGAGGACACGCTGACCGAATTAGAAATCGCAATAAAACTATACTGCCATGAAGGGGAAAACAATCATAGAACGCGTCTACCTAAGTTAGAGTTAGGGAAATATAACGGTGACATTCTAAAATGGAACACTTTTTGGGATAAATTCGCAGCTAATGTTGATAATAAGGACATTGCCAACGTTGAGAAGCTATCATACTTGCTAGCGTCATTAGAGGGACCAGCCCTTCAAGCAGTCGAGGGTCTGGAAACTACTAACACGAATTATCCGATTGCGGTAGACATTCTCAATAGCCGCTTTGGTAAACCTACGAAGGTCATCGATGCTCACAATGATGCTTTGCAAAATCTAGCTGTAGCTAAGGATTCACCTGAAGATTGTAGGCGTACTCTGAACAATATAGAGAAGCACCTTAGGGTATTAGAGGCTCTTGGGGAGAAAGTTGATGCTAGTCACCTTAGAGTTATTATACTTAATAAATTTCCATCGAGAGTAGTATACCAAGTGTGGCTTATGTCAACCGATGATTCTTTTGCTGCAATCCGGAAGGCTTTGGATGCTGTAATAACAGCCATGGAGAGTTCGGTTGTTACAAACATGGAGAGTTCTGTGATTCCAGTAAAGTCCAGTGACACAACGGAGATAAGTACACCTGCTTCAACAGCAACACTGCAGATTGGAGCTGTAAAGAAAAGGAAATGGCAACAAAAGAGGGAAGCAATTTCAACTCAACCTAGCAAGAAACGCCCTAAGAGAATGTGCATATTTTGCAATGAAGAACATTATAGTGAGGACTGTACCAAATTTAACACATATAAAGAGAGGATTGGGAAGTTGAAAGATAGGTGTTATGCGTGCTTCCAAATAGGACACCGTGCCTCCAAGTGCACAAGAAGGAGAAAATGTGTACATTGCTCTAGGATACATAATAGAGCACTGTGTCGACAGAAGGTGCAAAGGGGTGAGGCTAGTGATATGGTACTTTCAAACATTACTTCAGTTAATGTACAGTTAAATAAACCATCCAATTTCTTACAGACGGCAGTAACCCAAGTAAGGACAGCGGAGGGGAGAAGTCTGAGCATTAGACTTTTACTTGATTCTGGAAGTCAACGAACTTACATTACAAACAAAATAGCAAAATTATTACGAATTAAACCTGATGGAGAAGATTGTTTGATGATTTATACTTTTGGATCAGAAAAGCCCAGAGAAATGTTATGCCCATATGCAACAATAACTGTAGTGAGTAAACGTAATGTTGAAAGACTGATTAGAGTGAATATAGTTCCATACATCACCGCAGAGCTACCCATAGCTAAGGTAGAGTCACCAATGATAGACATCTGGGCGGACGATGCTTCTACTGGTGAAGGCATCGATTTGTTGATTGGAAATGATTTATACTTCTCATTTATCAGAAAGAGTGTTGATTTGGGAAATAATACTTATCTGGTAGATTCTGATTTTGGTTGGTTCCTCGCAGGAAGTGCTACTAACAACAGAGAAAGGGACATTCTATCAGTTGCTACATATTGCCAGTGTCATGAAATCAATCAAGACTTTTTTACAGAACCAGATCTTCCTCTGCGTACCATAGATGTCAAATTTTTATGGTCACTTGAGAGCATCGGGATATGTGATTCTCCAAAAACTACATGTGAGGAAGAAGCCGTGCAGCACTTTAACAATACTGTCAAATACAGTGAAGGACGGTACCAGGTCAAGTGGCCGTGGATAGAGTATCCACCTAAATTGCCTACTAATTTTGGACTTGCCTTTGGAAGGTTAAAGGGTGTATTACGGAGGTCAAATAAAGAAGTCATGACAGAGTATGAGGAAATCTTAAAGGAACAGCTTGAAGCGAACATAATAGAAGTTGTGGATCCTACCATTCCTGCTGACCATCCAGTTCACTACCTACCTTTTCATATGGTTCAACAGAAGGGAAAAAGAGGCCGGCTGGTCTACGATGCTTCAGCTAAGCTGAAAAACGAGAAGAGCTTGAATGAGTGCTTATACAGAGGTCCGAACATGCTGGAAGACCTTACAGGATTGGTACTGAAATTTAGAATTGGGAAAATTGCTATCACCGCCGATGTTGAAAAGGCTTTTCTTCAGGTTGGTCTACAAGAAGAGGACAGGGATGTGACCAGGTTTCTCTGGGTCAAAGATCTGGAAAGGGAACTAACCGAAGACAATATCATGCAGTACAGGTTCTGCAGAGTGCCTTTTGGAGTGATATCAAGTCCTTTCCTCTTAGCGGCAACAATTCGATATCACCTTTCAAAGACTAACAAAAGTCTTCTTCCAGTGATAGCAGATAAATGTTATGTGGACAATTTAGTGACATCAGTTCAATCAAGAGAAGAGGCTCTCAATTTGTATGCTCAAACTACAAACTCATTCAAAGAATTAGGAATGAACATACGAGATTGGATGTCTAACGACAAAGATTTTGTAGACAAGATTCCCGAGCAAAAGAGAGCTAAACAGGAAAGTGAAATGAAGATCCTCGGTTTGATATGGAATTTGGAAAATGACACCTTAAAGCTCAAACTGAATAACGACACCTTTGAGAGCGAGATCATAGACAGAGGTATTACAAAGAAAGGAGTCTTGAGAGTGCTAGCACGTCTGTACGATCCATGCGGGTTTGTGTCACCACTCATGCTACCAGGAAAACTCTTGTTCCAGGAGATCTGTACTAGGAAGTTAAAATGGGACGAGATTCTGCCTGAAGACTTGTCAACATCATGGAGGAACATAATTGAGAATTTAAAAGCTGTTAAGAACGTAGAACTGCCAAGACATGTCGCAAGTGGTTCAAAGTCGGAATGTACGAAGTATGAGCTACATTGCTTCACTGACGCATCTATGAATGCATATGCAGCAGTTGTTTATCTGCGCGTCATAACTGGAAAGCAAGTATCAACTTCGTTTCTCATGTCAAAATCCAGAGTAACCCCAGCAGAAGACAAAAGTGATCTCAAAATTCCTAGACTTGAGTTGCTAGGGTATCTGATAGGAAGTAGACTTCTGAGGTATGTTAAAAGCCACATAGACCTAAATATATGCAAGATATATTTGTGGACGGATAGTCAAGTTGTCATAGCTTGGATCAAATCTAGTAGATTACTTCCACCATTTGTATCGAGACGAGTCAATGAGATCAAGCAAATTAAGGACATCTTAGGTTCAGAGCTGCGCTATGTCAACTCAAAAGAGAACCCTGCAGACATAGCTACCAGACCGGAATTGTGGCATCAGAAACAGGATCTATGGTTCCATGGTCCAGACTTCCTTCTACAAGACCAACGTGATTGGCCTAAGGAGCAGAAGAAGGAAGAAATGTGCTTGGCCGGGAGGGCTCTGGACACGGTGGATGGTCCAGAGATGACAATTAAAGGCTATGAAGAGCAAGATAGCGATCTTAACTTTTCTGAAATGGAGGATAATCCTGCAGCCACTGCACTTCATGAAAGTTTGGATTCTATGCAAAACCCATTAGATGAAGAGAAGTGTGAAGAGACAGTGACTGAGATAAAGAAGTTACAAGAAAAATTCTTTTCAGAAGAAGTTTCAGGAAAGGTAACCAGTTTGTCACGAAACTTAGGTCTCTTTGTAGACGAAGATGGGATCTTAAGATGTAAAGGAAGGTTCGCGAATGCTAATTTGTCGTATGATAAGAGATATCCCATTCTGATTCCGAAGAAATCGCCCTTCACAACCCAGATAATTCTGAAGACGCATAGAGACAACTACCATGTTGGGGTTCCACACACGTTAAGTATATTACGCGAAAAGTATTGGATCCCCCATGGGCGTGCCCAAGTACAGAAAGCTCTGAAGAGATGTTCGCAGTGTGAGAAGTATTCTGGAGGTCCTTATAAACTGCCACCACCACCTGCACTACCCAGTGAAAGAGTTAACTATAGTTCTCCATTTACCTTTACTGGATTGGACTATCTGGGTCCGGTATTAGTGGAAACAAATACTGGTAGAGAAAAACGATGGATTTGTCTTATGACATGTTTAGCAGTTCGTGCTGTACATTTGGAGTTGGTCAAGGCTTTGACGGCTGAGGAGTGCTTGCTAGCGATACGGCGTTTCGTGGCGGCTAGAGGACCACCTAAAATATTGATATCGGACAATGCACTACAGTTCAAGCTGACAAGTGAGGTACTAATCCATTCATACTGCCAGGAAAAACATATCAAGTGGAAATTCATCACGCAGCTTGCACCCTGGCAAGGCGGCTTTTACGAAAGATTAGTTGCACTGGTAAAGCACTGCTTAAAGCGAACACTTGACAAGCATTTATTAACAGACGGTCAAATGCATACAGTAGTGAAGGAGATTGAGGCTGTATTGAACACGAGACCTTTGACTGCAGTGGGTTCCGATCCAGAGGGAGTCCTGCGACCAGCTGATTTTCTGTCTCTAGGTCAGTGTCTAGAAATAAACCCGGAACTTGGCGAGGGGACCTCACAAGGTACCAATACCAAAGTGGACTTGGTTGAAGGCTGGAAGAGAGGTCAGAGGATTCTTAACGAATACAAAGAGATGTTCACCAATCAATACCTACCGAGTCTGCGGGACAGATTCACCCACTCTCATAAACAACCGCGAGTGATATCAAAGAAGTCTCCAGAGGTCGGTGACATTGTACAGATTAAGAATGATTCCAAAAATAGAATCAATTGGAAGGTTGGTAAAATCTCAAGTTTAATCCGAAGCCGTGATGGTGAGTGCCGAGCAGCCAAAGTGGTAGTTGGGAATGCAGAGTTTACGAGATCCATAGCCCATCTGTATCCTTTAGAGTCTGATACGTACGGCCCAACGGATTATGCACGATTACCATCACAAGACAACGAGAAGGCAGAGACACCAACTGAACACCGTGAGAGGGTTGAAATTATAGAACCCATAAAAGCATCAGAAACGATAGTGTTACCCGAGCCCGAGATAGAAATTAATGAGGTAACAATCCCTACCGAGTCGGCAACCGAGAAAGAAGTTTCTGTGTTAGATTCCGAAAGTAGTCCTACGCAAACTGAGCAAGCTCCCGTTGCTGATACACATGAGGCAGAAGTGAGAGAGCCAAGTGTTATGGAAGAACGGCCAGAGGAAGCGACAAGAGTAAGGAGGAATGCGGCCATTTGGGCTAGAGAACGAATAGCCGAATGGACGCGTCAGCTAATGACGCTACTGATGTAACCCTTTTGCCGTTCGCGAGTGTCGCGGAGATCGCGAAGTCTGTTATTGTGGTATGTATCCTATCTGTCACTCTTAGCGTACTTTCACTGGTAACACTGGGGATCGAGGTCGGCTAGTGTCATGGGTGACAGCGGAAAAGATGGCGGGAACCGAGTTGAGACAAGTTGAGAGAGGTCGTCTGAATTTCTGGTACGTAAGAGGTGGTGTGACGCCGTGGCGCGTGCATCACGTACAGGAGATTCTTGGTAAGCTAAACAAATCTGATATTTTGATATATATGGATATTGCAGTGACCTTGAATTAGCGACGACCTTGAGATAGAGCTGAGTTGAAGAATTGTCTGATATTCTTTATGTGTAGCTCGAGTTTGAATGTAACAAGTGAGGTGGCTAGAGTTTATCGGTTTGAGTCACTGGAGGTTTCATTATGGAGGCTGATGGATGAGCTGTAGGGGTTGTTGTGGAGGCTCGTCGGGGACCAAATGGTTCCCGCCTCGGGACTCATCGCATATTATGAGTTGAGAGATATATGAGATCATGAGAGTATATCATGAGTATATGAGTTGCGGGATGCACGATGAGTTCTCCTGTGTTGTGGAGATTCAGTTGTGCCGTGCATCCACCGATATAAGCCACGGGACTTGGGGCCCTTCTAATTTTCCCTGAGAGAGTTGAGGTTACATTCATAACAAGAGATATGAGATTGAGAGTAGATGGAATTGTGCGCCCATCGAGTGTTGATTCATGGTCATTGCAGTAGCTATTTTATACTGTGCTTAATATATTTAGAGATCCATGTAGCGAGGTCATCATTACATCCCCCTAAAGGTAAAACTCCGCTACACGAATGTTTCATAGGTAACATCCGCCATCTTGAAATTGAACTCTGCTAAAAAGTTAAAAGGGAAAAACTTTGAGTTTTGTTTGTTATTGCGTGCGTTTTATAATAATATCACACTGTCCACAACAAAAACAAGCAATACATTGAAACTTAAATAATATCTCCATTTGGAAAAACAAACCCTTTATCAATTTGGCGATCACGACGATAATAAAATATGATTCTTATACATACAAGCATCATGAGGGACTAGAACCGTCTGGCACCCACCAGAATTCAAGCTTTAAGTTACCAAATGCCCAATGCAGTGTTTAGCTGCAATTTTAGACCCTAAGGTTTAAGTAGTAAGTTGTTATTGTCAGCAGAGTTAGTGCGGTGTAGGTTGCACATTTGGCACAGCCCCAGCTGAGATTCTGTTCTAGAGACAAATCATTGGGAGAAAACAGATTTGTGCTCGAGCAGCCACGGCCTCTTTATGTGCGAAACATCGTTTGTTATTGCTGTTTACTTTGCACGTTTAAGACGTTGCCGGGTATATTAAAGGAAATTTAGAAAATAGTTCGACTCTTTACTGCATTTTAGGGTTACGTAGTCAACAATACTATAGTTTAGCTATATTCGTGTGTTTGTTGATTTATCTGGCCGTCCGCTTAGCATCGTGATTGTTGTTGTTAGAAAGCTGCAATATTGCAATATAGCTTAGCTATGTAAATCAATCACGAAGACAAATTGGTAAAATAAAACAAAGTTTGTTTTGGCTTCAGCTCATAGGGTGTATTTGGATAGGTACAATAAAGTCTTCGAAACCCATTTTTGATTAAGTGAATATTTTCGGAAATAATCGCTTTACGCCGGTTTTTACTTTGCTTATGACTGACTTAATATAATGAATAAAAAAAGCAAAATAAATAATGCCTTATTTGACAACAGGTACATCACATGGAATTTGTTGTACTACTTGGGGTACTTATTTACCTATTTTTATACATTAGCTAAAAAATATATATTTTTCTCAATGAAAAATAATCTAGGTTAATATCTCTCTCTCTTTCTTTCGCTCTCTCTCTCTCTCTCTCTCTCTCTCTCTCTCTCTCTCTCTCTCTCTCTCTCTCTCTCTCTCTCTCTCTCTCTCTCTCTCTCTCTCTCTCTCTCTCTCTCTCTCTCTCTCTCTCGTGGGGTATTTATCTCAGGTTAAGTTTCCAAATACAAAACCTCGAAAGATATGATAGAGGCGAGATAATGGATCCCGAGTAGCAGATGGCGTACCATCTGTTTTCTCGAAAAATCGATATTTAATAATCCAGTGGGTATTACACAAATGTTCCGTTGACACACGATAGCCAGTTCAGTTTTGGTGTTTGATCATTAATCATGAGCGTTTTCCATTTTGTAATTAAACGTCAATGGCCAAGGTACAGATTTGCGAAGTATCCATTTATAATTACAATAAATGAAAAAAATACCTGTTAAAGTTTATAAAAATACAAGTAAATAAACAAATAGATACGTGCATAATTATGGTCATAATTTTTTGGGATTGTGACATAAGGTAAGAAAAACCAAAATTACCAATAGGTATAAATTAAATATGTCTATAACTTTTATGAACTCAAAACAGAAATCTAAAGCAATCTGTACCTATTTAATATAATCTAAAGCAATTTAAATTTAAAAATCTTTTTAAGCTGGTATCCTAGAACAAAATTGATTAAGAGCCCATCAACCTGCACACTAGCGCCACTGTTAAATAATCGTGATTATTTAAATTTAACGAAATATATTTAAAAAAAATGGGGCCGTTACATACTGTATCTTGTATTAACGTACCTTTTGAATACATCAAACTTGTTTCCATGTTGCTGGATTCGTCAATCCATAGATTGAACTCCAAACAAAAACGGCCGTTTAAACTTTGGACGCATAGATTGACGAATCCAGCAACATAGAAACTTGTTTGATAGTTTAATGTATTAAAAAGGTACTTTCATACAAGATACAGTACGTAGTGGCCCCCTTTTTTAAATATCTTTCGTTAAATTTATATAATCCCGATTATTTAGCAGTAGCGCTAGTGTGCACGTTGATGGGCTCTTAACCACACATCCTGCCAACATAAGTACCTATACCTAGACATTATCAAAAACACCACAATGCAACCGATGATAAATTAGATGGAAAATAATTTTGTACTTATTTTTCAACTAGGCAGTTGTTGCGCGCGTATATATTTTGTTTTACTTTTACTATTACTTATACAAATATTTATTAGAGGAACTACAAATGGCTTGGTACCATGATTGATTTACTTTTCGCATTGTATTCCACAAAATAAACTGTAAAAGCCCTTGAACCAATTAGAAGGGCTTGCTTGAAGCTTTGCGATTCCCGTTAATGTGATTTAGTTTTAGTTTTTTTTTATGATACAGGTGGCAAACGAGCAGACGAAGCACCTGATGGTAAGCTTAACCTTTTAGCCGCCGTAGTCTGATATATAAGACATACAAAATCGGGCTCATTTCGCCGCTGTCTGATAAATAAGACAAAACTTCGTGTAACTTCGTACCCCCGGCGACACGAGCACGCTTGATGACGTATTCTATGGCGTTTAAAAGGTTAATATTTTCAACTGACTACCACACATATTAATGCAAATAATATAAAGATATGATGTACGTACATAGCGTGTTCGCCCAGTATTTATAGTTTTGTTGCATATTCATTAATGTTCACATGTTTATAGGTCCCACGACTTAAATCAGGCGATAATGCAAAATTGTCTTAGAGAAAACATGGATAGAGAACAAATACCTACCTACGAGTACAAAATTAACGATTACAGTCATGAAAATGGGTCCTTTTTATTATTAGCGCCCGAAGCAGCCAAGTGAACGAGTGCACAGAAGACAAATTTATTAATTTTAAACAATTATCCAAAAACACCAACCATAACAAGAATTCTCACTTACCCCGGCAGCATGACGCGGTACAAAAAGCTATCAGGGCTAATTGTGTGCCAACGAAAAGAAAATTTTCGATGGAAAGCTCAGATTGGCCGATAAGGGCCCCATTATAGTCCCTGGAGTGTTTTCCAACTTGGTGCATACGAACTTTCTTAACAGGCTTACCTTAGCGGTTGAAGGCTTTATTAGAAATCAACTCTGTTTTTTCTTTATTCTTGATATTCAAAGTTAAACGATATTATTAGGTAAATATGTTCCATATTCCATGCGGATTCTACAGACATACAGTGTACCCCTTACATTTTATTAAAGTGTCAAAAGGTACTCTACGACTACTTGTTTGCTTCGGATCTGCGTACGCTTTCCAAATGTCCGAAACGTCAATGTATCGTGATAAAAGAACGTAAACACATAAAAAAACTGAAATATTTGTCCCTATGGTTGACTGGTAGAGAATACCACGAGGCTGTGCAGTCCGCCATTTGTACCTTTTTGATGTGAAATAAAGTTTAAAATAAATAAATGTCACAGACGAAACTGAAAACAAAATATTTTGTACCTAAGTTTCTCACTTCTTAAGCAGCCGTATCATAGTTAATAATATACTGTCACTGTCTGAAAAAATGCAGAAAAACTAAATTTCAGCACACAAAGACTTTTTAAAGAAAAGTTGAGGAGTAATAAAATTGTCGACGTGCCGAGGCAAGTATTGTCCAGACACAGCGTTTCCTCCTAAATTTAACTTTAAGAATCAAATATAGGTATACTTTCCTGCATTAACCATTTGACCGCGTAAGACGGCCACAAATCTACACGGGTCAATTTCACCAAACGAGCATTTTTGTCTAATTCCCATGGAATTTTGAAATACCAACATTACACAAAAAAAAATTATGCTGATAATTTGATAAAAAATATAATAAATATTAATTTTCTTATGGGGTAAAAATATTCATAAAACTATAAAAGTTATTTCAATTTAAAAGTTTGGTCAGGGCACGGGAATTAGTGTGTCCATGGGAATTAGATTTTACTAGCACGTAAATTAGAACATAGCACAGGAATTGTTTTCTTAACTTATTTTGGTAGTTAAAACTATTATTTATGTATATTTTAATCTACAATAATATACTTCGACCATACTGAAGTGGCATCGAATATTTACCTTCTTTAATTTTAGTTTCGGATGACAAATCTACGAAAGTATGATACACTAAAAACTACGTATTTGACTAATCGTTTCCTTGATTTTAATGGCAACTAATCTCTCTTTCTTAGTAAAATATACATATTTCAAAACAATACTTTGAGTAGTTGCGTAAACTTGTCCGCCTTACATACAAAACTATTCATTAAAAAGTGTCATTATGTATCTGCATGTAGATAGGTACAAGGTGTATGATCTGGTATATGGCCGTATAGGAAATGATACTAAGAAATAAATAGGGGCACAGAGAGAAGAAGTTATTGTGTAAGTTAATCTGAAGAAATCGAATATGCTGCCTTCATAAATTCATAACACAGAAAATTGTTTGACCACATATGAGGTAAGGTGGGGTAAAACTATCACCGGGGTAAGACTATCACAGACAGACAGACATGACGAATCCATAAGGGTTCCGTTTTTTGCCATTTGGCTACGGAACCCTAATAAGGTATCTAATAGTATTACGGTTTTAATACCCCCTGGCACTGATTAAAATAACCGACTTGGTCTTGATCTCAAAACTTTTTTATAGTAGAAGAACTGCGTTGCGAGACTTGCATCTTTTTACATGTAATGTTTTTGATAGGATCCCATCTCTTTTTGTAGGCTGTCCTTCTTTTCAGGTAATCATACCCATACCATACTGATACTATGTATACACATATATCATAACTATACACATCTTTATACATACTCACATCGTACATCGTAGTGTACCTTTACTTTCCCTACTAGTTGTAAGAACTAAAAGGTAAATTTGTTATCGCATATATTTCTAGGATTACAAACTTATTTATGCAGTTATTAGATCTTTAGAACATGACTAATATTGCAGTATTACGTTTCAAATTTGGAACTTGTGGGTATGCTAGAAGTACCTTAGAATAATGATGATCGTGAGTGATTGTGTCAGTGACAAAACTAAGGGATTATAAAGTGCATTAATTCTTAGACTACATGTTCAAATTAAATGTTATTTTGATAGAATGTTATTGAGATTTGATGGTACGGCCGTGCCACTTTGTTTTGCTCGACTTGGCGGCGGCACTGCCGTGCCCCCAGATCCTTTGTCCTTCCCCGGGCCTCAAACTATCTCCATGCCAAATATCATCAACATAATATTGGTTCAGCGGTTTAAGCATGACGAGATAACAGACAGACAGACAGAGATACTTTCGCATTTATAATATAGTAAGAATAGGATATATTTAATTTTTCTTGTATTAGAAAAGCTAATTTATAACAACTAATCTATTAAACGAGCAATTCTTGTATATATTTCGGGGATCTCGGAAACGGCTCTAACGATTTCGATGAAATTTGATCATATATGAGGGTTTTCTGGGGTGAAAAATCGATCTAGCTAGGTGACAGGTGTTATCTCTGGAAACACGCGCATTTTTGAGTTTTTAGGTAGGTATATGTTTTCCAAGCAAAGCTCAGTCTCCCAGATATTTAAACTTTATACGGCACACGCTGTCAGCTGTCAAATTTACAAAAAAAAAACATTGCAAATTTGACTCATTTTGTTTCATGTAACCTTAGGTACAGGTATTATAATATGTAATCATTCCAGAAATAGTTTTATGTTTATATAATATTTTAATGTTATAATATGATCAATGAATAAGGTAAGGTGGGGCAAGACTAACAGTACAAGGATTCCATACATTCTTACCCCGGTGTCGTCTTACCCCACCTTACCTTACGTATTAAAATTGCCCGGGTTATTCGGGTCCACCCTGTATGTACTATAATACTTATACTAAAAAACCGTTCACAGATTTTTGTGCATTCTTTAAGATTTCCTTAAATGTAAAATAAAAAGATATACTTCATATTATTATTACATATAATATATATTCAATGCCAATATATATATGTAATAATAATATGATGTAAACATTGCCAATTAACTTACAGTGCCCCCAATAAAAGATTTGTTGACAATATATGTAATACTTTCTAATTCCCGTGCCACTTAATCAGCTGTTTTAGGTAAATATGCTATGGGAATTAGGGCACGGAAATTAGAATTCGTAATAAAAAATTCGCCAAAAATTTAATTCGTGTTTGACCAAACTGTTATGTTATCTCTTACATAAAGATACATAAAGGGCTCCTAAATATGACAATTGTTATTGAAAAGCTATGTGGAAAATAAAATTTATAAGGGGCATCGAAATTAGAAAAAAATTGTCGCCCACCCGGCTTCCGAAATACTTACGCGATTTGCTCGAACACGCCGCGGCTTGACTTACATCCGCTTGCTTTGAGAGACAGCCGAATACTGCCAGTACAGGTGAGGCGGGATACGAGGCGGTTCAAATACAAACGTCGGCTGTCAGAGCCCTTTGAGTTTTGCCAACGAAATTGTACTCGCGCGCTCGGACAAAATTTAAACATCGATCACGAGTTATTTACCACAATGAAGCTAATAGTGTATGTGCTCAGTGATAGTAAATATCATCTAGTTTAAGTATTTGACACTAAATTAGTGATACTAATGTAGAATTTTTCGTAGGATTTTTCATTATGCTCAAAAGTCGATTCCGGACAGGGCACGGGAGTAGTAATTTGAGCCTTTAGGTATTTTTAAGTGTACTCTAAAAACCAACTAATCAGTGAATTCATATGGAACTCGGTGTGAAAGGGTGACTTATTTATGTAAAAAAAAAATGGTAAGTATTATCTGATGCTAACCCGCGATTTTCATCACGGACAGAAAAAAAATCGTGTTCAGAAATTGACCCACACAGTTACAGTTTTAAAATTAAAAGGGGGCATCCGGAAATTATTCAGAGAACAAAAGATGTATGTTGGTGGTAATATATTCTACTACAAAAGATAGCAGTCTCTTCTTCTTCTTTATTTTCCATGCCCTAACGGTTGACATATCAAAATAATGACAAAGCAAACTGAACTGAAATATTTAAAGGGCCTGCATTCACGCTTTTAGTATATTTCATTCATGTTAATTGTTTATAATGGCTTGTTATGATCTCAGACTTCACCCTGACATTAGTTTTACATTAATTTCTTACATGCCTACCTTTTTTAGGAAAATCAACATTTAGCAATAGATTTGGTTCTTCCACTTTGATTCGGGGTCAAAATACGGAAACTCGCAATGTAGCTACGATCGTCGGTGCCAGGTTAATGCGCTGAAATACACGTCAATGCGAATTCAATTTTCGACGAAATGCAACTGAATAGCGGAATTTAAAATCCTATTTCGCTTCGGACGTGCAAGAATAGCCGGTTCTAATCCATTCGATGCCACCTTGAAAATGACTTCCATTCCATAGGTACCGTAAAATGGGGTGAGTAGGTTTCGCGGGGAGAGGTGGGTTATGAATGGGGAGAGAATGTTTGAGAGGGGGGTGAGAAGGGATTTTAAGGCTACTGCTACGAAAATAATGTATTCCAATTTAAAATGGAGCTATATTAATACGCATAATAAAAAAAAATCGATCTAACAATCTTCCAAAATCACCTTTGTATGAAAACCCCTCTCACCCCAAATACGAGGCACTACGGGGTGAGGTGGGTTTTCCTCTTTATCGTCAAAGTTGGAACTACCCAAAATAAAATAAAAACTAAAATACAAACGTCCGGAACACTTATTATATACACCATTCAGTTTTCATATGTAAAAATAAAATGTTATCGAGGTTTGAATTTCAGTTTTGACCCTACTCACCCCATTTTACGGTAAGCAAATAGTGATTTGACCAAGAGCGATGTAAATATGTAAGTAAGTAAGTAAATATTCGATATTGCACCAATAATTATACATATTACATACATGTAAAACTACGAAGAAGACTTTGCAGCTTCTATTATTTACTTAAGTTAGTAACGTGGCGAGGTGTGCAATAAAGAGTATTTGTATTGTATTGTATTGTATTGTATTGTATTGTATCGTGAGAAGGAGCTGAGGATCTCAAAAATGAATCTGTTGCTCTGAATGTGTAGAGTAACACAAAATGGCCATTCATATTGATAACGGTACTCTCATACCAATAAACTGCAAGAGTGTTGCCTTTGCAGCCATGACTACGTCTAGTCGTCTATCTAGCCTGCCATTATTCCGGACCAGAGGAGAGGTCTGGACGTTGCGAGGGATATGATATGCGTGATGCTCATGGCCTTATAAGGGAGAACACCAAAGATCATGCGAACTGGAAGCTGGAGGCCTTTTTTTACATTCATGTTAGTTTTTAGTGTTCCGTACAAAACTTTGTTCTCGGAACACTTATTATTGTATATACTTAGTTTTTTATTTACTTTGTTTTGGTAACGTTTTCGCAGATTGTTAATGAATTAATCATATTGTTTTTTAGCAAAGGCGGTATTAAATATTTCCTCCTTAGGATCTTCTTTAAGTTGCAGTTTAAGGAAGTTTTAAAGTTGCAGAGACGATAACATATAACTCGCGCATTATTATTGATTTATATTGTGCATAGAGGTCTACAGTGGGGTACTTAGGTCTACAGTGGGGTACTTATAGCATTGTGGCTTAAAGTAATTATTTCTTAGAAAAAACCTCAAGTCAACATTCTCCCCACTTTCACATTATATATATATATATATATATATATATATATATATATATATATATGTCGGAGCGAGACACCAGAAAGACGTATTGCAGCATTACAGTTCATAGTTAGACGCCTGTATAAAATCGATTAGCAATGTTTGGCGTATTGTTGAACTAAAATGACAGGTAGAAGGCTTTGGAACGTCAAGATGTGTACCTATCTTGAGTGAACGTAGGCACGGGCAGGCATTTTTGTCGTTATGTTGGTAGACTGGTCAGGCAGGTTTACCAACTTGAATTGGAGGCGGGAGCGGTTGGCTCCGCCGCTGGAACTGGCTTCCTTCTTCTTGATCGGACCGCGCTAGAGATCGGACGTTAGCCAAGCTCGTGCCTAATTCGCTACGTTCCTGAAGGCTTACACCTGAAGGATTATTCTGAAAGCTTATAGATTCTCACGTTGTTTAACCGTTTAGCTAAGTGTTTTATTCCAAGTGTTATTTTGATTTCTTATGTGCCATTAGAAGCTTACTTTTGTAAAATAAAGAAACTATGTGTTGTTTTGAAAAGATGTGTCCCACCGAGTTTGTTGCCGGGTTAAATCTTCTCGGGTCAGAGGTGTAAGGTTGGAGCCGGTGTAGTTTGACTTAAATAAAGATTTGAAGGATTTCATGTGATCTTTTTATTTTTATTGAATCCGATTCCATCGTAAGATCGTTTATTTTGATTATTTAGTACTGAAATAATAGTAGGCACTAGTATGGTTAATGAGTCCGAATGTTTATTTCATGCGTTGGTAGCATACCTACTATTTTGGCTGTGAAGTAATACATCTAGGTACTACCCCCACGCGCCCACCGCCATCGGGACCATCCTTCGCCGACATATATATATATATATATATTTTTTTTTTAAGTTATAAATTAACAGGTAAATGTACATTAATAAAGAAATAAACTAACTTAACTAAATAAAACTAAATTAAAACTAAAAACTAATACTAAATAAAATTAAAATAAATCTAAAAAGTTGGACCCCTTTGGCATGGTGCCGAAGACGCTGGCAGCATTTCCCCGCTGTATAGCGAGGCTAATACGCTGCGCGAGAAAGCTGCCAGCTCTTCGGTCACCAGTGAGGTCGATATTTCACATATTTAGTTTTGTCAGTAGCTTCCCGGTTCTTTCCACTGTCTTTTTACAAGCTCTGCACTTTGTCTTCTAATCATTTCATTCTCTGTCTCCAATTTTATCAGCCTCCAATTTCTTCTTTAACTCTTATATTTAGCTGTAAGAAAAGCTACGGAGTTTTCAATTGTGCTATTTGGCTCCTTTATTTCTAAAAGTGTAGATTTTTAACTTATAAGCTCCCTTTCCTGGGATTGTAAATACCTATAATATCTCTTTAAGCATTATTTTGCTTCATTTTTGTTTAACAACTACCTACGTGAGACCGCTCCTGGGCTTCCTCGCGGCCTTTTTAGTTCTTGGCTAGTCAAACAATATAGGCCCCTCTAGTCAGCGTGACATTATATAAAGCCATCGAAACACAACTCCAAAAATAACGCGCGATGCTCCACGAGCAATAATGCCCGACGAATATATGGCAAGGCACGTCCATCGGACTAACGCAATTGCCTGAAAGCCTCCATTCCAGGCTACCACGTAAAGCTATTTGTAGACACACTTACTCGTACTTTGAGATTTATCCACTCTCTGAGTTGCGTGATCACAAAGAGTGCTGCTTGAGTGTCTAGAAAATGCGGGATCAGAAACGTTTTGTTTTATTTGTGGGATACTAAATATACGTACAAACAAATTGCATACGTAGAGTCGCCATCAGTTACATAGGAGCGGCCAAGGTGTTCACAAACATCTGAACACGCACTCTAATGCCTTGACAATAGAGGCGTGCTCAGATATTTGTGAGCACCTTAGTCGCTCAGATATATCTGATGGCGACTGTACTAATACAAAAGAAACCTATTTAATACACGCGTATTGATACTTGAATATTTACAAATTTTCGTTAAAACATGTGGCTTTAAAAAGCGGTGCCAAATTATTAATAGATATTGGCTTTAATGTTTAACGTTCTCAGATTTGAACGGCAATCAAATTGTAGGGTTTAGAAAAATATAGGAGCACTAAATCATAACACAAACATTTTTATTGTAACACACTAGTCCGGGAGATCGTAATCGTGTAATTTATACCGACTTTTACAAGTTAACGACATCGTAAATAACACTATTTAAGGGGGGTTACTGCGCAGTGGGCCAAAATGCTCGTAATATCCTTGATTCGGATGTTTTTGGACAGTCACAATATAAGGAGTAGCCTGCATTCGAAAAACATAATGAACGATTTACATAAAAAAACAAAATCTACCTTATACTTTAAAGTGTCATAATGTTCAAATAAAATAATTCTAACTTATCATGAAATAAACACCCAAGCAACATTAATACATTTATTTATTCATCCAATTAACAAAAATACAAGTAATAACCTGGTCGTATTAAGTATAATATGTGGACCATATTACACTTAATACGACCGTAAATGATATAGCAAATAGGTATGAAACTATTATACTCAGATCAGCAATACACTGTATAACCAAGTACTCCGTCGCTGGTGGCTGCTAGATGGCAAAGTCCTCGCTCCCGCCTTGTGCTTGGCCTTATATGAAGTTGGGTTTGACAGCTCCGGATGTACGTCACACGCAGTGTTGCCAGGATCGTCGAAGTGGTGTTGCCAAAATGCCGCGGCGACAACAATCATAATCTACAAAAAATAATATTAAATGCATAAGTAAGTGTACTATTTAATCGGTTATTTAATTTTCCACCAATTTACTACTTGACCTGGAGCAAAAATAACACCTAGATGGCGATGCGCGATGTTTTTGTGTCAAAGTAGTCGTCTTTCGAGATACGGCTCATACAATAAGTTTCTTGAAATTCTTGTAGGTACTTGCGGTAGAATAGAATAGAATAGAAATAGAACAGAAATATTTATTTGCTTAAACATGGTAATTGCATACAGATGACAAAAGTAAATTAATTTAGTATCACATGTTTAGCCAAAATATGGCATGCAAACTTAAAGCTAAAAAAAAAAACCTTTATTACAATGTCAAACTTTACCTAGTAAACAATCCAAAATCATTAACATAACATGCAAGTCTAGTAGAGTTTAATTATTACATACATTATAAGGATATTATTAATTAATTTGAAGTCACTATAATATACATTTAGTTAATAGAGTAATCCAGAAAATCGTTTATAGAATAAAAGTATTTATCTCTTAACCATTTGTGTAATCTGGTAGTAAATAATTTGTCGAGTAATTGTCTTATCTCATACGGCAACGTATTATACACAAGAATACTCATCACATAACAGTTTTTCTTAAATAAAGAGGTCTTACATAGTGGCATCTGTAGCTTAAATTCATCCCTTGCTCTTAACTTACTATTTGTGGACGTCAGTTTGAAATACAGTGGATATTAAAAATTAACTTTTCAGTGAAGGAATATAGCAAACAGTATTTTTCACGTAGCTTGTGTAGGATGAAAGATTTTGCATTTTAAGGTTATAAATTGCATGAAGATAACAGCTGTCATCGTACCCATTAAGATAAACGGCACAAAAGTAAGAAAACGGACCAATATCACTATAGTAAGGTAAATAGGTACGTACATTGTGGCCGAGGGATGGAAAGAAAGGCGTTTTCTGGCTAGGTACCTACATGTCAGGCCGAGGCTTGCCTAGGACCCAGAAACGGAAGCACACGTGTTTGAAAGGGATATACTGTAATCGAGTGGCTCCATCTTGCGCTTGCGTGAAAAACAAACCCCCAAATTGCACCCCCTTTTAATTCCTCGTGACGCGCATGATTACGGATATTATTACAATGTTCCCATGGATATTGTGTTCCTTATTGAACTAAATGTCAGTTTATTGGTTTTTGTTCGCATATCAGGTGGATATGTTACTGACACTTGTGTTAGCTTTTTGTTTTCCAAAGTCATTTAATGTAAAGTGTGCCTATTTCCTAGACCTAGGTACGATTGATTCACGAACGCTGGCACGAATGGAATGAACGAAACTTTAATTGTATGAGTGACATAGATGTGTATCGGTATACAGTCAGAGCAACTATTTACATTGATATTTTTATTCACTCATTCATTCCATTCGTGTCAGCTCTTGTATATCGACCTGAAGGTACGAGTTAAAGTTGATTTCATGTCCAAACCATGGGGCTAAATTTTATTCTTGACTTGCCTGAGTAAAATCTTTTTTTTTAAGGTAAAACCTCCCAACTATATTCCAATACTGCAACTATGGTCTACAAGTTCAAAAGAAAATTAAATATCAACACCAACGTTCCTTTTGGTTTATTCCGTTTTCATCCATTTATAACATACCTTGCCTTAGAACTACAAAAAATACATTAAAAGTCAAACCGGAACGAAAAAAATACAGTTAATTTTGGACCATGTTATTTTTGGACTATATTTGGGAGGTTTTACTATCAAATGAGGTAAGGCCGTTAAGTAAAAAATATCGTAGGTACCTAGGTAATAACTTAAAGATACAGTACACGAGTTATAAACTAAAACAGATAATAATAAAATTATGATTTAGCTATCATTTTATGGATTATATACCTTAATAGTGTTTCGACTTTAAATTTAACCAAATCGATCCACATTTATCCAGAAGTGTGTATGTAAATGTATCTTAGTCCGGGTGAGACACATACTACAAAATAATTCACCTAAAGCGGCACATGATCTTGAGACTTAATTGTCGACTTAAGATAGCGTATGTTCGTTTAATTATACGGATTAAACTATTTTACTCGTATCCCGGGATAGAAGGATTCAGATTTAATTTTGGTGTTTCGTTTCATGATGTTAAGTTTACTGCGCGTTTTATGGCACTTATGTATTAACTAGTTGGAACGACATTCTTAAGGACAGTTGAGACTTTATTCATTCCATCACGAGTTCAAGAATACTATCTAGCTGTACCTACTTACATTACAATACCTACATACTTGCGGCATTGTCCGTACGGCTTAAAAAGGTTTAGTCAACTTTATTACCTTTTGAATTATTCTGGGGCTTGTTCAATATTTTCAGCGCCAATTACAATATTATGATATATATTAGCTGTGACACAGTTTCGTACATTATTTTTTAAATGTACGCATTTTCTACTAAATATTAATAGAACATTGCAAGTTTATCAAACTATATGTATAGCTCTCTAGTAAACTTCGTCAAAGTATTTAGAAAACGTTATGCATTATTAATTTGGCTGCTGCCACTACTTCATAGTCGGGATAATCCTGATGAGTATCCCGTGGGAAATCTGGGGTGGTTTGATGTGCCACGGCAAGTTTGGGAAAGAAAATTGATATAACTGATACCTTACCTAATAAAATAATACCTAAATATAATCTATTCCTATGGGGAACGATTTGTGTTGGGTCAAATTATCTTGGGATGTCCTATTGATCCAAAAACATTTTTAGCATCTTTTAAGCGTTATACCGACACGATGGTTAAAAATTTGCAATTGTGTGGATTATAATAATAGTATGCTAATACGTATTACATGAAATATAAACATTAATTAAGTATGCACGTAAAAATAGTAGATTATAATAACGTGCTTAAACATACTGAAATTAAATCCTCGATAAAATGGACAGAATCACACATAGGTCTAGGCATAAATTAAGGAGGATCAAGGATTATATGACAACGAGGATGTGGGAGGGCCCTATGTTAATTTGTGCCATAGATCAAGAAACATTTCCAATTATCAAACCTAAGTCAATGCACTATGCACCTATCTTTATCTTGCAATATACTACAACACTTAAATTTGTTCTTACTAGCCCTTAAGTTACTTAAATATGTTACTTTTTGGCTTGAATTCTGTAATCCAAGCAATAGCATAATGCCAATTGAACTGAAAGCAACAAAACGCCGCAGTCGAAAACGTTAGGTACTTACTACAAATTGGTGATCATTTGTTTCCACAGCAAAAATCCTATTTTGCAATTATTCCAACTTAATGGAGCATTTTGCGAACGAAACGCACTCTTTCCGAAATTACAACGAATGTTTCGCAGAATTAACTGATTTGTGGTAGATTTATGCGTATTTTTTTGGCACGGAATGGGTTTTTGTCCCGTTTTGCTTCACACGCGGTATTAAGGCATTAGAGTTACCCATGCGGTAAAATGCTTTTTATTCTTTTATTAATTACCTATTCTTTTGCTTGACTAAAATGGCGGTATACATTATAAAGACCTTGGAAACTTAAAGACCTTGGCCCTCAAACTACCTCGTCTACTTTACAGCCATTTTAGCCCCTTCAGTTAACTTATATATTCTTCCTATATTTTTACTTGCCACTTTACTGCGATAGTTTAACCTGTAATAGGTGGTTTGGCTTATGAATATGTCAGTAGTACGTTAGATGGGTTAGGTCAGCGGGGCGTATCGATTACCTTTACCCATAAATATACCCTATGGTAATCTAGCCTAGTAAATCTAATATTTACTAAGAGTCTAAAACTGTATGGTAAGCTTTATTGATTGTTGCCATTTAAAAAATTACATCGATTTTATACGAATAGAACAAGTGGGAAATAATATCCCCTTGTACTAATAAGGGTTAATACATATAATGATCAGCGCACGGCTACATTATAAATTATAAAACATAAAAATAATCCTAATTGAGCATAGCCCTAATGACACAGTTTAAGTTGTGTATAGGTATTAAACGGCCATATTGGACTTAATTTTTTTTTGTAGTGTAGGTATTAACTTTATATTTTTTGAGTAACTTAGCTATGACATACGGACGGACCGAATGACAAGCTAAAGAGTTTTGTTGTTTATAATAAAAATAGTTTTAAACCGGAACGAAAAATAAATAATTTGACATCTTAAATTTGGCTCATCAGATAGCAGGTAACTTAATTAGTTGACGAGTCAACCTTATCGCCGAACCGTCTAAGTGCTCATGTAGGTACTTATTCTCACTCCACTCTCATTCAATCATCTACGGACACCCTTCTGTACCTACACAGTGTGTACTACACACATTATACAACTATAACTCTCATTAAAATCCGAATGTATGGTGAAAAGTATGGTCTGTAGTTCTGTACTCGTACATATATTTACAGTACATATGGGGCTACTTTTCCGCACTAGTGCGTAAAATAGCACTTTTCGTGCGTATGTCGAAACTTTAAAGTGCCATATGTACTGTAAAACGTTGTTCGATACACGTGCGAATAGGTAATTCGCAACTCGTGTCGAATTTCCTCTTTTTCGCACTTGTATCGAAAATAACTATTTAAAAAATACGATTTAAAATTAATTAAGTTCCTGCCTAAAGTGCATTAGCGTAGTATTTTTGGAGTCTGACTTCAAAGTGAATGAGTGAAGTAAAACCTCCTGTGAAATGTAACAAGAGCTGTCTCGACGCGCTCCTCGGCTTCTGTCTGCGTTAAATTCCAATTATATCTACCGGGTGTTTCCTGTACCACGGGCAAATAATTAAACCATGTATTGTACTCCACATACTATATAACTTTTGATTAACAACTTTAAAAAATTATGAAATCGTTAAATTTTATCTTTTTCATACAAATTAAATATTATTTTCAATGTACGCTGACATCATTGATATTGACGTTACCTACTTGTCAAGTTGTCAGGTTTTCAAAAAATAACAAAATTCGCAATACCTACATTGCGTCTTGGAATAAACTTTAAAGTGTAATAAAAATCAAAACACAAGTTATTTTTAAAAGTTGCTAAACAAATGTTGTTTAGTTTGTGGAGTACTTGAGTCTATAGTTTAATTTATTTTTCCTGCTACAGGCCACACCCGGTATATTTCTTTAAATATTAGGTAAAACAAATCAAGGAATTGTTAACTCAAGCGAGGCGATATGAGGGAGTTAAGTACTTATATAAAAGAGACGATTTAATACTATGCTTTTTTTTAATTGTGTTTTAACTCTGTATAATGTTTAATCTTTATACCAAACATTGGTAATAACAAACAAATAATAGAACTGGAAACGAGTCTAGGTATTACATACATTATATAGAATAGACAAACACATATTTCAAATTCATAATCTATATCGGCTATAAATTCGAGATAGGACTACAAAACACATTATAAACGCCACTAAAATACTTCACTTATTTATTATGTACCTATACATACTTTACGATTAAAATAATTTAATTCACAGGTAAGTGTGAATTAAATTAGTTTAATCTTTATACCAAACATTGGTAATAACAAACAAATAATAGAACTGGAAACGAGTCTAGGTATTACATACATTATATAGAATAGACAAACACATATTTCAAATTCATAATCTATATCGGCTATAAATTCGAGATAGGACTACAAAACACATTATAAACGCCACTAAAATACTTCACTTATTTATTATGTACCTATACATACTTTACGATTAAAATAATTTAATTCACACTTACCTACAGTGATTAATATTACTACTGCTAATTCTTTGACAGCTAGGGTTGCTATCCATTCGATACAATGTCGATTCGAAGACAGCCGTCGAGTAATAAAAGCTGCAACTTTGAATAGAGTATGCAAGTGAAATAGCTCACTAATTAGAACCCAGAGTCTACGGCAAGATTCGATTTGGCTAAATTTAGCGAGACTCCAGTGCTCTTACAAGGAACAACTCCGTTTATGAGGGTCTATTTCTGATATTCCTTTGTATCTTTGACGGTAGTTGGTATTGTAGATACAACAGCGTAATATGATTTGACATTTAACAATTGACAGAAGATATTCGACGATCGCGGATTAGTGTAGTGTGTGTGTGTGTGTGTGTGTGTTAGTGACGCGGACCCATAAGTTAAAGCCAAGAAATCTAATATAGTAAGTTTTTGCGTGACGGACTTGACAATTGACAGTAATTAATATGTGTGTTTGTGGTTTGTATGCTGCAACATCTGTTATCCGTGTCCACAACCAGTGTAACCTGCGTCGAACTGTAGGAAATAAAGGTAAGTACCAAAATAAATTCGCTACAGACGCTATACAATTATTTTTGTGAGTAATATATGTTCCTAGTTGTTGATAAATACATAATTAAGAGTAATTACTCGTGGTCTCGGCTATTTGGTCCATGTTTCAACATCTATTATAATTTGGCTATTATCTTTATTGAAATAACAACGTATCGTAGGCAAATATTAACCTTTAGTTATAGGAATCACAAAGCAAAATTATGTTTCATACAAAGAAGGATCATATAACTGTAAACAAACAAAAACCTCTTGCGCAGCAGAAACGATACATATTTCAGTTGAACTCGTCTCCCCGGAGACAGTTTGAGGATGGCACAGTCATTAGACAAGTTTTAGTAGCCATTACAGCTTGTTTTATATTTGCAACGTGTGTGCGGCGGATTTAGTACCCTAGCCTGTAGGGGATCACTTTTGTTGCCGTTTTAAGACTCCTGAAACTTTAGGACGGTATCAGCGGGTACTCGTGGACGGACTAGTTGTCATGGACAAAAGCATTGAACTTTATAAAGTGGATCCTCCATAACACGAATTTCAAGGCAACCAAAAATTTCGTGTTGCTTAGCTTTAAGGGGCCCACTGATTAACAGTCCGCCGAACGATATCGGCCTGTCAGTTAGAACAAAAAGTTGACTGTTCCGAACAACTGACAGGCCGATATCGTCCGGTGGACTGGTAATCAGTGGGCCCCTTGGCTATCGACTTCGAGAGGTGTTTATAGGTTCTCGTTCAACTTAGAGTGATTACAATTACAAAAGTTAAACCAATAAGAGAGTCATATAATAGGTCTAAAATTATATATGTATACCTACGTCAAATATCAAATGTATTATTGTCTTCGAGTTATCGAGGTTCAGCTGACATTTACTTTCTTAAAATCAATTCTAAAAGTCGAATAGGTCGAATACCGAATAGCAGTTTCTTCTTCGTGGCATCTCCAGCTTATATAATCTATTGTTTTTGCTCGGCTATCTGCGACTTGTGCCGTTCGTGCTCGACCGCGTGCGTTATGAACGCTTGATTGGACGTCTAGCTCGGTACAAGTGCAACGCGCCGCCTGATGGCACGTCCACGTTATTGCGTATGGATGCAAACTTGGACCTGAGAGAAAATTATTTATAATTTTACATGTTTATTACTATAATAGGTACACAGGTAATAACAGAATAATAAACTACACATTAAAATGAAAACTAAACAAAAGTTTACTTGACAAAATAAAAAATTCTCCCTAGGTCACCTTTGTGCGTTTTGGTGCCCAGAAGGCTGGCAGCGTTACCGTTTTGGATGGCCAGGCTTATCCTCTGCTGGCCCAGATAGCTGCCAGCCCTCCGGTCACCTAAGTGAGTGAAATACAAAAAAAAATACGTAGTTAAGCGAAGGACCTGTATTCAGTCTTAAAGTTAATTGTTTCCATTGTGTTTGTGTTACGAAAATTAACCACGTAAGTTGTATTGTATTCATTGCAATTAATTCATACACGCATGATTTTATAGCATACGCCGACACACTTTCATGCCTGTAACTTAAATAGAAACTGCTTAATTGTCGTAACTCAATAGAGTCTACTAATTTAAGACTAATTACAGCTCCTTAACTATGTACAATTGTTTTGTGCAATTCACAGAAGTATTTGGTAACGTTAACACTCAATACACTTTTTCGGAGCAGTCTTTTAATTGGGGACACTAAAAATCGAAAACTCTTAACTACTTTTGGATAAAAAAATGAAGATCCTTACTTTATATTCAGTAATCGCTGCACGAAAGCTTTAAAAAACCAAGAAAAAACTTTGAAATTAAAGTAAGAAAAAATAGAATTGCTAATAGAGTACGAAGTTCTGAAAACCAAAGTTAGGCATTACGCGTGTTATGTAAATCCGAGGAGTTCTGAACTGAAGGCACTGCTGGGGTTCTTTAAAGATTCAGAATGCTAAATCTGATACCTACCGCATTACTCGGAAAAAGGATCATGTAAAGCGTGGACTTGCTACCAAAATAAATACTTTTCGGGGAGTAATTATGTATAACTCAGTAGCATTGTGCACCTAAATTCAGTTACAAAGGTGGTGGTAGGTAACTATTATATAGATTATCACTGCGACAAGGTACGAGCAGAAATCCTCCCTGTATAAGTAAGAAGATTACATCCAATGGGATTATTATATCAAATATGCCTTTGCTGTTATAAATCACAGGCACTTGTTTATTCCAGCAACGAGTCATAAAATTAGTAGGAAAATCGTGTAAAAAGTTGTCAACTTATAAAACACAGTTAGGTATATCTATGGATTTGTTTTGAGTTATAATTTGGTATTTACAAGTTATTTCTTGCTGTTTTTGTTTTAAATCTGCGACACTTGTTTTTAGACGAAATGGCGGAAAATGTGGAAAAGTAAAAAAATATAATTATTTGATACCTACCAAAATAAAAATCCGAATTTGTAATATTTTAATATGAATTACTTAATCAGCACTCAAAGATTACTTTTCCAAACAAAAGGGTACACATTATTGATTACCTGTTTTGTTTTTCGACTCACAACTATATTGACAATATATAAATACTATAACAACTTGATAGGAAATAAATACATTTTATAATTACATATACGAGTAGGTACCTACAAGTAATGCATTTTTATATCAGTTTACATCATTTTCATAACTCGTAATACAGTAAACAAAGCTCCTAACATATTTTCATATCTCCATGTCACACCCACCCGCTACTTTATCACGTGGAAACTTTTCACTTTCCACACGCGATTGAAGCCATCCGATAAACGCAGCACGGGTTAACCGGCAGTCTCTATACCTTCCAAAAGAAAAAAGTATTTAGTACGTAAAAGCTTCATTCGGAATTACAGCATTTTTCCCTGCAATGGTGCCCACATATCTGAGTCAATTTGAGAGACTACGTGCTCCGAGAGGTTTATATGTTAACGTTTTTCAGTGAATTGGGTTTTAAAGTATATTTACACGATCAATATTTAAACCTCGTTTAATGCAAACTATTCCAGATATTTATTTACATGCTATAGTTATTTGTTAACGTAAAATAAACATGCTTAAATACCTAAATTAAATAATATAATTGACTCTTTACCTAACTTTTCAAAGTTTTACTTAGAATCCATATAAAGTAAACATCGAATTTGACCCCATAAATAAGTTAAGTTTACAAACTGGACTTGGGGAGTTTCATCAATAAGTAACATTTTTTTTGTAACTTGCCGACCTAACGAACTACTTCGGAGATTAGTTTTAAACGGAAACAAAATGGTGGTTGTGTGGGAGTTTTGAGAACATCGGTTCTCAAAACGGTTGGTGGTTTCTGTAGGTATAAAACTTTACGATATTAGTTCAGTGCCTTCAACTGATTCAAATTTACTTACTTTGTGGTATATGTATATAATATTAGCTTTTAGCAAGGAAATAGCTCATTTTATTAAAAATACTGTATCGGATTATCTGTACATAGTATTGTTAGAAATGTAACAAAACGTATATTAATTATTATTGGCAAAACATTTTCTTAGGTAGGTATACCGAATAAGTTATTTTAAGATGCTGTTTATAACTAAATATTTATTTAAAAAAAAAACGGTAATTGAATTGTTTTAATTCTGTTCTTGTATTGCCGCAATAGTACAGTGCTGGAGCTTTCAGTGCAGAATTACATATTGTTTAAATACTTAAATTAACATGTTAATTTATGTCATGTAAATTTAAAATACCTATAATGGTGATTAATTGAATAAGAATATAATAATAATCAAATATTTATGAGCGGAGATAACTGTAAATAATTGAGTTAAATAGTTGTTGTTAATTGTTGCGGCATTAATAGTTTGTTAATTCATTACATAAATATTCTACATACGAATAAGTAGTTGTTTAATTTTATAGTACCTGTGGAATAAAATCAAATGTTAGAACATCCTTGTAGTGCTAAATTTAGACTGAAGTTTAGTGGGATTTAGAACTAGTTAGGTAGGTGAGCACTCCGAATTCTGTGAGGCTGAGTCAGGCTCGCTTTTAACAGTCAGGCTTGTGAACACCAACCATGAGCCTAGAATTTATTATTATATCAAATTCTAGTATAATCTGATTTTCAGTTCAATCAGACTAGTTATTACCTGAGGCCCTATTAGCATTTGTAAACAATATACCTGTGTTAGACTAAAATGTTAATATAGGGTAAAACCATTTTCAATTTAGGTAAACTTTGCTCAAAGTTACACATTTAAGATTATGATAATTAATGATGATAATAAACGATGATTATTTTTTCTCGACCCTTCAATTCAAAGGTACGATATGCAAAAAGTCACTTGTTTGCTTGGAATTACTTAACAAAGGTTCACTCACCTGAGATTGCTATAGGCGCTTTTACTGGCCAGCTGACTATTAAATCGTTTTCGAATTCGGTTCTTTAAACTTTCATTAAGAAACAATTCAAATATATCTGGAATATAACTGTAAATTTTTTAATTATATTACTATTTCTTTACATTTTTTTTTTGTGTAGGTTTTTGTGTAGGCATATAATAAATTATTTAGCAATGCACCGGATCGGTTAGGATAATCATCTAAGCTCCTCCATTCCACGGCGCTTGTCTGAGCGCAATCTGGACAATTCTAACTTAGTGTTTTTTCTATCTTCACAGAGATAAAAGGTCACTTAATACAAATGTTGTTATTCAGCCTTAGTCGACCCCAATATTGATTATGTGAAACATTAAATAAGACGACTGGTGTGGCCTAGTGGGTAGTGACCCTGCCTGTTAAGCCGCGGTCCTGGGTTCGAATCCCAGTAAGGGCATTTATTTGTGTGATTAACACAGATATTTGTTCCTGAGCCTTGGGTGTTTTTTATGTATTTATGTATTTGTATATTATATATATCGTTGTCTGAGTACCCACAACACAAGCCTTCTTGAGCTTACTGTGGGACTTAGTCAATTTGTGTAAGAATGTCCTATAATATTTATTTATTTATTAAATAAGAGACTTGCCTATTCTATCAAGTAGGTACGTACTACGTTTTGTTATATGTAGCTTCCGGCCAAATCGTCGGTATTCATTAGATTGATGTTATCAGTAAATCAGTCTGTTATTGACCGAGGCTAAGCTATTCGATTAAGATTCGTACCGAATCTGTAATGAAATAGTTTGAGATCCTTGAATTAGAGTTAAAAGGGCCTTACTTTGACTTCGGTTGGTAGTTTTATTAAATACGTAACTAGTTCGTCAAATAACATTCCGCTTTTGAACAGACTTTAAAAAAAGGAGGACGTTATCAAATCGACAGCATTTTTTTGGAATCTCAGAACTCCATCATTTATCATCATTCTTTCCTTGCGTTATCCCGGCTTCTTGCCACGGCTTATGGGAGCCTGGGGTCCGCTTGGCAGCTAATCCCAAGAATTGGTGTAGGCACTAGTTTTTACGAAAGCGACTGCTGATCTTCTAAACCAGAGGATAAAGATAAAGATAAAGGCCTTACTGGAATTAGTCCAGTTTTCTTATGATGCTTTCCTTCACCGAAAAGCTACTGGCAAAATATCAAATGATATTTCTGTGGCTCCAGTGTAAAAGGGTTAAACTCAAAAAATGTAATTTTTCAGTATGGCCGAAAAACGTTTCAAAGCGTGTTTTCTCTGCATTCTTTCTAAAAAAATAGGCTTTTGTTTTTAGTTTAGATACTTGAAGAAATGAATTATATTTTGTCATTTAAATTAACCTGACTTATGTGAAAGTAACAGAAATATTGGCTTTAAAAAAAAAACTTATATCCCTTTTCACAAAAATAATGAATGTGTGAAAAGTTTAAACTGCACTTTCTCTGGTGTTGCTAAAATCTTTTTGAACTTTTGTATTGTGTAAAGGAATCATTTTGGGAACTAAATATTGATTTTTTTTAGAATAAGGGTAAAAAAACAAACCAAAAGAATAATATCAATGTAGGTAAATAAAGGGTTATTTAAATTCTTTCATTCTCTGCTGAAATTGCTAATGGTTCAGTACAACAGGGCAGGTCCCGTAGACAACATGCCAATCGCTAACGCTCCGTATAGCGAACAATACGCAACTTTCACTGTCGCACTAATAAGGATGAGTGATAGAGAGACAAATAAGAAAAGCGGCCAAGTGCGAGTCGGACTCGCCCATGAAGGGTTCCGTATTTAGGCGATTTATGACGTATAAAAAAAAACTACTTACTAGATCTCGTTCAAACCAATTTTCGGTGGAAGTTTACATGGTAATGTACATCATATATTTTTTTTAGTTTTATCATTCTCTTATTTTAGAAGTTACAGGGGGGGGGACACACATTTTACCACTTTGGAAGTGTCTCTCGCGCAAACTATTCAGTTTAGAAAAAAATGATATTAGAAACCTCAATATCATTTTTGAAGACCTATCCATAGATACCCCACACGTATGGGTTTGATGAAAAAAAAATTTTTGAGATTCAGTTCGAAGTATGGGGAACCCCAAAAATTTATTGTTTTTTTTCTATTTTTGTGTGAAAATCTTAATGCGGTTCACAGAATACATCTACTTACCAAGTTTCAACAGTATAGTTCTTATAGTTTCGGAGAAAAGTGGCTGTGACATACGGACGGACAGACAGACGGACAGACGGACAGACGGACAGACGGACAGACGGACAGACAGACAGACATGACGAATCTATAAGGGTTCCGTTTTTTGCCATTTGGCTACGGAACCCTAAAAAGGGTTACGTTGTCGAAGCCATAGCGATTGTCATCTTGGCTAGGCTAGATGTTGCACTCGTTGGTTTTTGTTCCCCATCTTTGTTTTTTTTTTTTCTTCTCCAATTATTTCATAATCTATCTTCCAGGTGTCTTTTCTTCTACAGGACTTTCTTTTTTTATATTTGAATTCGCTCACCTCAATAAACAACAACTTTTCCTTTTTTTCGTTTTACTTTTGTCGCAGTACTTTATTTCACATTGACCAACTAAAAAATTTAATGTGGAAAGGAATCTAAGTGAACATTAACCATAATCATTAACTCAATTTAGCGAAACTAGGTTGGTGAAAAATGGTCAAAGTAAATTATTTTATACCCCTTTACACATCATGATATCGTTTAAATTGTTTGCGAATAATAAAAAAACTTAAGTTTTACCGTTATTCACGAACTAAACCCGTTAGTTGAAATAGATCTAAGTGAATTTTGATTTCTTTACACCGAATGTTTCTTGAAATGTAGTTTATTCACTAAGATTAAACTTTACTTTAACCATCGTTCGAAACACGATTCTTAAAAACCAATTTTTTAAACGAGATAATATAAAAATTAATCGTTTTGAACATAATGGTTCAGATTTTTGACAAACTTTAACCCCTTTGCACAATCGATATCTCAGAAACTAGAAGTCGTAGGGCAGTGGGTGTCAGCACAAAAGATGTAGTTTCGTGAAATAAACCTTTTAGTGGCATAATTTGTAATTTGGACAAACTCGAGTTAAACCCTTTTACACTGGAGGCACAGATTTCGTCCATACGTCCCCGAAAACTAATTGGTACGAGCCGGGAATTTGGAGCGCTCGCTCCATCATTTTCTAAACCGATTTGGAAACATATTATATTTTTGTTTAAAATTAAGGAGGTATATAGTACACATTGGTCCCATTTTTGTCAAAATCCATTTCTGATGATGGAATCCATGAAGAATTGAGGGAACTCCTCAATTCATGTAAGCATACAGGGATTTTTGTATTTTCTTCTACAAACCAACCATTTGCATCTTGTTGAATACATTTCAAATCGTACAATTTTCCTTTTTAGGGTTCCGTAGCCAAATGGCAAAAAACGGAACCCTTATAGATTCGTCATGTCTGTCTGTCTGTCTGTCCGTCTGTCCGTCTGTCTGTCCGTCCGTATGTCACAGCCACTTTTCTCCGAAACTATAAGAACTATACTGTTGAAACTTGGTAAGTAGATGTATTCTGTGAACCGCATTAAGATTTTCACACAAAAATAGAAAAAAAACAATAAATTTTTGGGGTTCCCCATACTTCGAACTGAAACTCAAAAATTTTTTTTTCATCAAACCTATACGTGTGGGGTATCTATGGATAGGTCTTCAAAAATGATATTGAGGTTTCTAACATCATTTTTTTCTAAACTGAATAGTTTGCGCGAGAGACACTTCCAAAGTGGTAAAATGTGTGTCCCCCCCCTGTAACTTCTAAAATAAGAGAATGATAAAACTAAAAAAAATATATGATGTACATTACCATGTAAACTTCCACCAAAAATTGGTTTGAACGAGATCTAGTAAGTAGTTTTTTTTTTTATACGTCTTAAATCGCCTAAATACGGAACCCTTCATGGGCGAGTCCGACTCGCACTTGGCCGCTTTTTTCAGTTTGTTGTCTACACTACTGATACGAGTACTCATGTAGATAGATTCTGTTCGGAAAGAGAAGAGTCGTGGAATGTATTGGGCCCCATACATTCCACGACTCTTCTCTTTCCGCACAGACTCTACACACATATAATATTCAAAACAGTTGTTCGAATTGTCCTCTCTCTTGGCCGCATCCTGCACGTGTTGCTGCAGTGCTGATTGTACTTATTGAATATAACGTTAGTTTATTTTCTTACCTATATAATAATGTTTGAGACAAAAAACAAGCTATAGTTAAACTTTCACTTTCAAACCAACACCAACTGGCGTTAAAAAATGCGCCATCATCGAGTGATAGAGTAGCAGTACGACGCACGACAAACCACCGCCATTTACTGCGACACGTGAGTTACGTGCACGTCATCGTCGGGTAAATAAGTATTAGCTTTAAACATAACTTGAGATCTCGGGCACTTGCTAAGTTAGATAGTTTAGTTACAGCTCATAAAACCTACACTCTAAAACACATACCAGATTTTATTGCTCTTGAGTGTTTAAGAAATACATTATAAGTCACATTATTTCCCTGCATAATTTTTGATATTGTAGGCAAGACATTAGTATGTCCTACACGATTCAATCGATGACATTCGTCGTTTCTCGGTCAACACTCGCATGTGGTTATTAAACGTACCTACCTATGTACCTACTTAAAATATAATGTAGTATTAGGTTAGGTTATAATAGGTAGGTATTACTTGACTTACATTTTAAATTCGATAATAAGCTGATAATAAGCTCTTTGTTAAAAAATAATTATATTTCATAGGTTTCCTGTAGTTTGTTACAGTGAAATTGTAGTATAATTTTTTTTCTTTTCTTTTACCTGAATGTATTCAACAAGAGATTTGACATTGTGTTGAAGATGTTTGACAGTTTTAATAATATTTTATTGATATTCACTAAATTCTCCCCGACATCGAATTGTAGACATATATAGAGTCGTCCGTCGTTGTATCGCTTGATCTTTTAAGCGATTGGATCATATTATAGAAGCTACGGAAGGTACCTACAATTTTTTTATCTAAAATGAATAGAATATTTTTGTTTCAACCATTTTTAGATTATTAAGACTTATAGGTCTATCAGAGGTGTCGTATGGCTAATAAATAATAATAATTAGACCGCTGTCCAGATACAGGTAGGTCGTAGTAGTAGTAGGGTTGTCTCGCTTCAATAAATCCAATGCTCCAGGCCACAAAGTGATATTAGTATTCATGGGTAGGTATCTCGTGTAATTTTGCTAAGAGCTGAAACTTTTTCAGTCACATTTGTAATAAAATGTGAATCATTTTATGGCAAATGCAATAAGGAGTTTCAAAGAAAATGCTACAGAGAACGCCACGACTAACCTAAGATTTATTGAAGCAATGGGAACTAAAAGGATGTAAGGTCACTATAACTAGCAAAATATTATTTCAATTTTAAAATTCAGAAACGGCTGTCCCACCATGTAGTTAGTACGAAACAGCAGAAACGCGTAAATTTAAAAACAACAATTGTCTACCGTGTTACGCTAACGAGATATCCGTAACAATTAAAGTCCTCGCCGTCAAAAAGTTTTAATGATTGTTCCACTTTGTAGGAAAAAAACCCGAAGAAACCCGATTGAAAACAAGTCGTGAAAAAGAAATACCTGCCACTGTTTTTATAAAGATTGCCCCCATTTCGGGAAATGGCTTCCGGGAAAAGTTGTCCGTTTTATAATTAGGTACGCGATGGGTAAAGATTGTAGAATTTTCCCAAGGGTATTTATAGGATGTTATTACTACTCGTATTACTAATTACAAAAGCCGCCAAATTGGAAATTGTTGACAAAGTGTGATAATAGTTGTAGCAAAGAGGCCGTTTAGAGTGATTAGTAACACAAATCATTTGGTTTGGTGCCTGTCATTAATATTTATGATTTTGATTTCAATCAAAAATATTTTATTCCATGGTTATGTGTTTACAAACATGTATGTAAAAAATGGTCCATGTTCTCATGAGCTGAATCAATTTTCTTGCATTGTGAATGTTTGGACGTATATGCTCAAATGTTTGATTCCAAAAATGTTTCTAGTGGTAGTAGAGACCTGGAGTAAGTCGAGATAGCAGCGGTTTAATGAACAGTATATAGCGGTTTACATGACCTTGGCGGGATTGTCAATGTCATTCTTGAGAAAAAGTACTTTACTGTGGATGACAATAATAAAAAAAAGTTTTAAATTACTTATAATTAACTCAAAAACCAAAGATTAACCCGCGGATAACTACTAAACACCAAATAATAAGTTTTGGGTACATATACCATTCCTATCCTACTTATTTATTTAGACACATGAGGCAGAAAATATATAAAATATAACCTATCCTATTATGAACAAATGGGTACCTAAATTTTTGATTAGCTGTTGCCTTCGGAGAAACTCAATAATTATTAAGCAAACCCAAATTTCCAGATATTTGCTAACCTTTACGCGGTTAAGCGCTAGATTAGGTATTCTACAGACCGACATTGAAAGCATTAAACATTTAAGTGACATTTTGTACTTTAAAGAATTTTACGATTGGCATTGTAGGTAAGGTCAATGCGGGTAAATTCATCTGCGGGATTTTCCATACCGTTTTTTCTAGCATATAGGTAGTCGGTTTGCAATTAAGTAAAAGCTTGGTATCGGAAAGAGATCATTTGGCGACATATCGCTTGACCAACCGAGCGATAGAGTATTCACCAACCAAAATTCCCGACTTCCTGGAACAAAACCGCGCGAAACACACAGGAAAAAAGTCCGGAAAATTTTAAAACACACTGCCGGCTGCCTCATTGTATGACGTTCATTATGCGTCCTTTTTGGAAACGGAAACCGTTGGACGTGTAATTTTATGGCGGGAAAAATATTAATCTATTTATTAGTTCGATCAAAAATAAAGCTAGACATATTTAGAAGCAAGAATAGTAGAAACACAATGTTAATGGTTGTGTCTCACACCATGAAGCTCTTTGAACGCATAATCGATGCTCGGCTCCGACAGGAGTGTACAGTCTCGGGATGTCAGTATGGGTTTCGGCCAGGGTGCGGAACGATGGACCCTGTATTTGCTCTGAGGATCCTCATGGAGGGATACAGAGCAAAGAACACGCCTCTACATTTCCTGTTTCTGGATATGGAAAAGGCCTTTGACTGTGTCCCTCGTGAGATGATCTGGTGGACACTGCGGTCCAAGGCTGTACCTGAGACCTATATTGACACTATCCGGGACATGTACCGCGATTCCGATTCAATAGTCAGCACCGCTGTTGGTGACACCAACCCCTTTTCCGTCACCGTTGGAGTACATCAGGGCTCTGTGCTCAGCCCGTTTCTGTTTAGCGTGATATTAGACGCCCTGTCAGCCAGCATCCGAGACTACCATGAGCAGCCACCGTGGCTATTCATGTATGCTGATGATATCGCGCTGACAGACTCTGATAAGGGCCGACTTGTCCAGCGGGTGAACAGATGGAGGGGGTCGCTAGAGAACGGCGGTCTTAAACTAAATGTGGCGAAGACAGAGTACATGGCCTGCAATAGTACAGATCCTCTACCCGTCCGCATAGGCGGGGACATGGTCAAGCGCACGGATCAAGTTAAGTACCTAGGATCTGTACTTAGCACTACCGGGGACATCGACAGCGACGTCAAAGCCCGAATATCCGCTGCCTGGGTCAAATGGCGGGAGATGACTGGGGTTATTTGTGACCCCAAAATGCCGATTAAATTGAAGGGACAGGTCTATAAGACCATCATTAGACCTGCCCTTCTGTACGGCAGCGAGACTTGGCCTTTACTAGAGCGGCACAAGCAGGAACTGCGTGTCACGGAAATGAAGATGCTGCGGTGGATGTGCGGAGTTTCTCGCAAGGATCGCGTCCGAAACGCCCACATCCGGGGTAGTCTTGGCGTCCGTGACATCGCTGACAAACTGCAAGAGTGCCGCCTTCGTTGGTATGGCCACGTCTCGCGCAGACCGGCAAGTTACGTGGGTAACAAATGCCTGGCCATGCCGCCTCCTCCCGGTACGGGAAGAAAAGGCCGGCCCAGGAAGCGATGGCTTGATGTCGTTAAGGAGGACATGCGTGCCAACGGACTCACCACCAGGGACGCCGAAGATCGGGCAAAGTGGACACGAAGGAGTCGGAAGGCGGACCCCGGGTCCTCGCGCCCCGCGCGGGGGCACAGCTGGGATTGACGCCAGGATGATGATGATGATGATGATGAATGTTAATGGTCCGTTCGGTTTTAGACATAATTATGTTCGTGATTTTTTTTCTATGGAGCAAAATTCGTTTAATCAAATTTCGAATCGAAGCTAGAAACAAGTTATAAGATTACTATTCATATTCTTTGGTACCTGTACTATGGTTTATAAAAAAGTGCTACAAATTTTCAAAAACTGCTGGCTGAACCTTAAATCTAGAGGCAAGTAATATTTCGCCATCAAATTTCATGTCGGAGTTCATCTATGCAACTTAACAGAGCGAACGTTTGCACACTCAGTGACCTGAGCCGTTCCAATAACTATGCATGTTATTGGAGTTTGGGGTTCCAAGGACGACAAACCGTAAATTGAGGAACAGAGTAGGTATGAATATTCACCGAATCTATCTACAATTCTACATATGATAATAATGTATATTTACTTTATCATTTTTATATTTATACGCTTTGTTTTTATACATTACAATTTTATTACAATTAGTTCTTGGCACAAAATCTATAATTTATATATTATAGATCTTGTGCCAAGAACTACTTTATTTAAAAAATATATATGTATATTTTAGCAAAGAATCAAAGTACGTACTCTACTAGTTCTTCCATGGTCTTTAACTGACGAGATCTTGTCAGTTCTAAAGATGCAGATCAACCCGCTCCAAATAAAATATTTCTCAACATTTCCAGGAACCAACCTTGCGGGAACGTTAAAGGATTATGAAAACGCTTTGTGTGGATTTAGAGCTAGGTATTTCTTGGAGCATTGAAACGATATGTGTTGGGAAATAAATTATATTTTGAATAGTACTTTACCTGGAACTCGCGATATACATTAAAATTACTATTAGTAAAACAAGATAAAAAGACACTTTCAAAATACTAGCCTTGAAAACCGTTGGTCTTAGTCAAAAAGCTCAATATATGTTACATCAATCTTTGGCCTTATCAGGATTGAAGCAATCAATTTTGTCAATTAAAATAGATAAAGTAGTTAAAGTATGGTCAAGTTGGTCACTCGTAGGATTGGCTAGTATTACTGATTCAAATGTCAAAAAGGTAATTTTACCGAAAAAATATATATATTTAACTTGACATTGGCGGCAGTTAATGCAACCAATTGCAGTGCGACAATACTGCCGAGTACCAACTGCATAGCTTAGTTGTACTCTATCTCCCGGGCCTCTAGAAGCCGATCTTCTAGTAAACCGTTCACACTTTCAACTGGCAATTAGTAAACCTTATTTATTGCCACTATGATGTAAGTATATTGTATTATTAGGTAATCATCATAATCAGATCATCCAAAGACTTCCACTTTCACCTATCTACGTAAATATCCCAAAATTTTCTAAAACATATGTTACACTTTCCGACATACATCCGTTATGGCTACGAAACCTACTAACTGATTGACCCTTAAAAGCATCAGTGCTTTTTTATTATACCACGACTGAGTGAGTAAAGCAATCTTTATAACAATAACAAAACTACCGTGAGCCACACATCTTTATACATTTCGCTTCGCTCGAACTAACCGGCAATAATTAAATGAAAGCACCGCCATGGTGGGCAGATCAAAGACATCCTACTTTCTGTCAAAGGCAGGATACAGGATGCGTTATAATTATTCTCTGTAACAAGTTTTCATGTAAACTGATACCTACGTTTGACATTTCACTACCCAGCGGCGTCATGGAGTTTCTCTGAAATGTATTTGGTTTGTTAGCTGTACGTCCAATACGCAGTTCGTCCAAATGATATTTCAATTCGCATTTCGTCCAACACGTATTTGGTCCAACATGCATTTCGTCCAACAGCATTTTGTCCAACGCGTATTACGTCAACACGTATTTCGTCCAACACCATGTCGTCCAACATGGATTTAATCCAACACACATTTTGTCCAGTAGGCATTCCGTCCAACTCCATGTAGAAGTCAAGAAATAGTTATTTTCGATACAAGTGCGAAAAAGAGGAAATTCGAAACGAGTGGCGATAAATTAAAACACGAACGTATATCGAACAACGTTTTACAGTACCTACATATGGCACTTTAAAGTTTCGACATACGCACGAAAAGTGCTATTTTACGCACTAGTGCGGAAAAGTAGCCCCATATGTACTGTAAAATAATTTATGCGTCTCTCATTACTGCAGCCACGGTTCATGTATGAACCGTTTGTCTGAGTTACGAACGCCTTTGTACGACACACCTGTGCGTGAGCGGCGCGTTTTCGTGAACCTTGTACTTGTAGGAAGGCACGAAGGTTGACATTGGGCTTTGGGCTGTAGCCGCACGCGTCAGTTGACGTATTTGGCGGTCAAGGGGTTGATGGAATGGAAACAAAGATTCATTGATTGTCGAACGAGCGAGCGAAGCGAAGTTCTTCCAATTCCAATCAACTTGGAACATATATACAAAAACTCCATATTGTAATCCAAATACCAACTCGGAATTGCTAATTAACAACATTCAAGGTCACGCCGATTTCACGCCAATCATTTATCGGCGGCGGCGGCGTGGCAAAAAAGGCCGGCGGCGGCGGCGCGCCGGCGCGGCGCACACGTCTAGTGCATTAATTAGCACGTGAGAACTATGCAACAGCAAAACAATAACTACCGAGCGGTGCGCCGTCCGCCGCCGCCGGTGTGGCGGCACCGTGCCGCGGCACGGCGCCGTGCCGTCGCACCGTACACGGCACTGTACACGGCATCGTGCCGTCGCACCATACACGGCACCGTTCTATTGCACGACGCCGTGCCGTTACAAAGTGGCCGGCGCCGCACCGTAGACATGTGGCCGGGCCCTAACAACTCGTTAACGGCTCCGACCGTGGGTCCCAGTAGCATCATATCATCGGCGTAGCTGATATTATTGACATTTTCTCATTTCCCATATTCTCTTAATAGACGAATCACGAAATGGACGAACTCCGTAATGATGAATCGGGAAATGGACGAAATGCAGTGTGACAAATCGCGAAGTGGACGAACTGCGTATTGACGAATCACGAAATGGACGCATCACTTATGGACAAACTGCGTAGTAGACGAATGGACGAAATGCGATTTGGACGAACTGCGTATTGGACGTCCAGCTAACAAATCTTCTAGGGTTCCATAGTCAACTAGGAACTGTAAAATGAATGTTGAATGTGTAGACTAAAAATATGTAGACTTTATTTTCATAACAAACAAAAACAAAGGTTCACCATCATGAGTAAGATTGTCACATCCATGACCCTAATTGCGCCAAAACTAGCGGCTTATAACTTTGAACTATTCTCTAGACTAAGCTACAGATGCAACCTTGTTGCTCGGCTAGCAAATCTCCGTAATTGGTTTTTAATTGCCCCCATGTTCAAGTTAGTAGCGCTAATTAGAGACGTCAATTCTCTTGTCGAGTTTGCTAGTGAAATGTTTCGTGTTTATTTGAGAACTAGCGTACAATTATTATTCATTTATCTTCACATACTAAGGTATTCGATTTTTAAACTCTGAACCACAGAACAAGTTAGAATGGCGATGCGAGCAGGGTACGTGTCGCCGCCGGTTTTGAGCAAACGCTCGCATGCTACTCGCCCGCGCTGACCGAAAAACGAAGTAAACATGCCTTTGCGCCACAATAACCTTCAGATTAAGAAGCCAGACATCAAATCTGTTTAAAGGAGGCCTATCCATTCACCACGCACACAAGTTTTTACTACCGTTGCGCGAGTGTTAGTAAATGTGGAGAAAACCGAGCGGCGACACCGGTTCCGATACTAACTGCGCGCGATAGCCATTCTAACCTCTTTAATTTATGTTCTGTGCTCTGAACAAATTCTGCGCTTCACAGAGTAAACGGTGCTCAAAGCTGTCACAAAACAAAACTGTACTGTCTGTACTTATAAGTGTACAGTCTACAGTGCTGTATAAAGCACCGCATTCGTCGAGCCACTAAATTAATTCTGTATTATTTATGCGTCTACGTCAGTGGTTCCTAACCTGGGGGTAATTACCCCCATGGGGGTAAAACTGGTATTTTACGGGGGTAAATAAGCTAACCTAATATAACAATACAACAAACGTTCACGTTTTATTTTTTATTACCATCGGGAGGAGGGGTAAAATTAGGTTCTCTAGTTAGTCATAGGGGTGACCGGACTGAAAAGGTTTAGAACCACTGGTCTACGAGCAGCAGGACTGCCACTGTACTTCATGCTTCGCTTATTTAATAGTTTCTTAATTAGCACTAATCTTGTGTAGCCACCTTGTAATTTTCTCCAGTTTAGGTTGGAAAATTTAAATTTAAGGCAAGTTACAATCACGTAGCGTAGACGAGAACAGGGCGCAAGAGTCAGGATATTTAACATGATACAGTTTTCAGTTTTAACAACATATCTTTCGTACTCAAATCTGATTACAACTAATCAAACATTGAAAACAATAATTAAATTGTAAAAAATTGAAAATAACTACATTAAAAAATAACAGCGCTATGATTTCTACGCGGAATATGTAGTGGAGAGATTAAATAAAATGAATAAAAGAAAAATAACAATTGTATTTCCTTGGTGCAAATGTCACTGGCAAATATTAGACGTTGTTTTTCTTGTATGGACATTTTTTATGTATTAAAATTGCACAATTTATATAGGTCATTTATTTACACTTCACACTTTATTTACACTCTGAAAAAGCCGTAAACAAATCAAATTCTCGCGAACAATGAAATCTAGAATTAAAAATCAAAAGTACTTACGATTCTCTAAAAAAAGCTGAAGTCAGGATAGGTAATGATTTTCCTTTATACTGTATACTAGTAGAATCATAAACTCACAATTTAATTATGAGCGTTTTGTATGACTAGCACACTTTTTCTGTATATTATGATATTTATGATATTGATAATACTTAGATACTTTACTTTTACTTTTATTTTTACTTTTTTTTACTTGTCCTAAATGTCAATAAATAAATAAAAAATACTAATTAGGGTTAATTAGAGACTATTCTTGTTACGCATCCGTATTTGTTCTAATATAAAAAAGGTAAAGGTTCAGAATTAGAGTGTAATTGACAGAAGGATATAAAAATAAATGGACCGTGCTTAGAACAAATGGTTCGAGTATTATACGACTCGAGGTTGCTTTATCTCATGCTTAAGTTGGGTACAAAATTAAAAATATACATTTTTAGAGGTATACACACAACATTGCGTTTATCAAACAACTCCTTTTAAAGTTTCCCTAAAAACGTCATTTATTTCGCCGACCCTAATACATGTAGGCAAGTACCTAAAAACCTCAAACTTTTTACACGGAGTTGCTGGCATCTGCTAACTTTTTACTTTGCACTACCAATTAACTGCCTCCCCGTATCCCTTTTAGCATTAGCGTTTTATAAAATACCTTAAACTTCCACTTACCGACTTAGGTACCGTTGGCATAATAAATATTTTTATCAGACAAAATAAAGTGCTTTTTAACTTGGACGCTGTTTTTTTTTTAATCTTATCGCAAGTAGGTTGGTAAATACCATAAACGTTCACCTAAGTATCAAGGCATGAGAAGATATCTCTTGATTCGAATCTGATGTGATTCCTTGTACTTAATAAGCACTGTACAAAGGAATGTACCTACAGATTTTACTTAATGTTTGCACAATATAAATTGTTGACTGTACTTGGAGGTAAAACCATATTATTATGGTCACGCGAAATGACTTCATTTGCGTTAAATACCTACATGGAAATAGGTAGGGTTTGAGTGAAAAAAAAAATATTGCTGACATTTAATTTAAGCAAGCTGGATTTAATTTACTCCAAGCTTTTGGCAGACTTTAGTAAAAGCATTTTACATTATATATGAAGACTAAACACTGTCTCAAAGTTATCAGAGGTAGTTAATGTATTTAGTATAGTTATATTTGTTTTGATTAACCAATCCGTACTCCGTAGCTTAACGCACTTGTATTAGATCTTTGGAGAAATATACATATTAAATAACTTGTTTTCTTGAGGTTTTAACCTTGTAAAATACTTTACAGTACATATGGGGCTTTCTTTAATTTGTAATACATATAATGACTTGGCAATCGCACATAATGCTTTACTCGTACCGTACTCGTAAATATGTGTATTGCTCAAACTGCAATTAGCGCTAGCGTTATGTTCAATTAGAATTATTTTTAATATTTGACGATGATCCTTTTGTTATTATGCAGCCGTGCGATGGCCAAGTCATTATACGTATTACAAATTAAAGATATCTTATTGATACGGTTTTAACACCCCCTGGCACTGATTAAAATAACCGACTTGGTTTCATATTACATCTCAAAACTTTTTTGTAGTAAAAGCGTTGCGAGACTTGCACCTTTTTACATGTAATGTTTTTGATGGGATTGAGTTTACCAATATTCAGTAAAGTTGTTGTTATTTGAGGTGTACAATAAAAAGTGAACGTAATGATTGTATATACATATAAGAATTACTAATTACAAATTAGGAAGTACCTACCCAAAAGTAAAATTTACTAAAATAACCATTTAATTTAAATCATGTCTGATAAATAAATACTTAGGTCGCCGTTTTCTATGAGGAATAAAACGATCTGTTTTACAACCGGGCTAGCTATGAAGAATATTTTTATTGTTATAAAGCCAGTCGCCAAACTTTCAACGAAAGGGGTACGTAATTTCTATTTAATCAGAATTCCCTGTTACTGAATTAGTGTATTGTAGGACGCAGTGGTTATTTCTCGACAAAACATTTGACTTCACTGAAGTAAATAAAAAACCGTTACCTAATCCTGTAACTGTAGGTGTCATGAAGTTATTCGAAATTTTATAAAATATAAACCTTAATACCATGCAATAAAGTTCAAATTCATTGTAGGAAAAATATTCAACACATAACATGTTTATAACATCAAAATGTAGAAAATTTTAACCCGCATACCTGCTCTCCTACATTCGTGATTCAAAAGAGAACAAACCTAACCCAATCCTGCCGAACGGCATCAGCTACCCCAATGAAAGCCTACATTGAAAAAAAAGTGAAGCAACGGTTTAAACCCAGTAAAGCCGAGGGATCCCGAGCAGAGTCGACAAAATTTGTGACATGTCGATATGGAATGTCGTATTTTACGACGTAATGTGGGGTCCCACGGGAACCCATTGGTTTAAATTACAGTTTGCTGGATGGTTCAAGTTCTCAGTTTCACATACAGTATTTTTATCTATTCAAAACTTCATTTTTGCCCCTCGCCTCTGGCAGATAAAGTTTTAGTGGAGTATGTGTTGTTTTTCGCATAACCACAAAAGCGTTATTAAATTATACAGCGGGACTTAATCGCGTATCTAAGTTTTAAGATTTACCTCCGACGTTTCGAGGACGGCGTTGTCCCCGTGGTCTCGAAGAAGACTGGCTTAAGTTGACATCAGCATCGTCTAACCGCGCGAGTTTTTCGAACTACCCGCACTTAATAATGTAATAAAATGTATAATGTGTATAATGTGTAAAAATCGTGAAAGTTTAAATCAGTGTTAACCACAAAAGCGTCAATCATGTTGGGCTCACCTAAAATTTTATTATAATAATTACATTATTTGTTCCGCAATTTCTTATCTTGAGGCTATAGAGCCCCCCTTTTTTTTCAAAAATATAAGTTATTATGCGATTTGAAGGGTATCTTGGTCTTTAAAACAATTTTTCTCAAAAGTCACTTCCTGTCTAACGTAGGTCTGGCTATATGAGCGGTAAAATTAATAATATCGAAGCGTCCGGCATCAAATTAAGCTAATGCGTCTCGTTAGCAAAAGCCATAAATATCCACGGGAAAAATATGGTAATCCAATAGTTATACTCATCATGTCATTCGTTCGATAAATATTCATTAGCGTATGGAAAATTCTGGTGCGAATTTGTATTTTCGGATGAAAATCAAGTTGATTACTTATTATTCTGATACATGGTGGTCGTGATGTTTGGTTATTATTTCAGAAAAATGTCGCTTAGGTATTTATCAGTGGTATTTGCTTGCGTCATCTGCTTCATGTAAGGGAGGGACAACGTCTCACATCGTTTTTGTGACAGTGAGGATTATGTAGGTAGTTAAAGGTATTATCTATTCGGTGGTATTGTACAATAGCCTCTGCCCGCGTATTCATTCGCGTAGAAGTCGTTAAACTGTTCTCCAATCCTTTCCTCTTCATACTCTCGTAATGAACTGTGACATTGCAGTCCATTAGTAAAAAAGTAGGTATTTATGTGCTTTTCCAGATGATAAACTATACGAATCCATTCAGACGTTTTGCTTGCAGATAAATAAAACAACAAACAAAAATCTAAACATAATATGGTACACTGTCACATTTACAGTCTCAAGTAGGATATCCTGAAACAGGTTAATGATACTTGCAGTTTTGTCTTATTAAACCTAAGCCTCTTTCTCTTGTTTCCATTTATTGGCCATAATGATTCAGCAAATTAAAATTACAGGTAGGTATCTCCCCCGCCGACATTACGTTGACGTCTGAATAAAAACAAAACCCAGCAACTAACAATAAGTGAATCGTTGCCGCCATTCTTCTATCTAACGTTCGAAGACAACTGAGAAAAACGCCAATACCTAACAGATGTTAATTACACCATATAAATCTCTCAAGGTTTTATCTAAACGTAAGAGGATGTATGTAATAGAATTGAATGGGACTAGGGAAGTTTTTCGGGCTATTACGGCAGTTATGTAACACATCGCGTCGAACATATTGTTCAAGTCTTCTGTAAACGTTGCTACAGATAGGTAATTGTAGTTCTAATTTCTATAAAAAATGCGAAGAAAATTTGGTATTCGTTAAATTCTATAATGCAATGGCATAACTTTTTAATACTCGTATAAAATGGCGACGTACATTTTGCAATTTTACTTTAGCATATTAGTAAAGCCTGTTTAACATTTCCATCTATGAGATAACCGTCATACTTATACATATATAATTGTACTCGAGGTTACATTTAAACATGGGTTTATGACATTTTTACTGTCCGTCAAAAAGTTACTATTATATATCATTCACCATTGAATTATCGTATAAAATTCTTACAATTCTCATTCATATGTACTGCAACATTGTTCAATAATAATATGATTAACGTCCCATTATTTAAATTTTCTGAACGCTCGAGGGCTATAAAAGTCGCAAGAGATGTTCGTAAATGGTCCGTGAATGAAAACATTGAAAAATGCTTTTATTGCGTACAGAAATCGAATCTGAGGGCCTACCGCGAACCACGTTCGACGTGTTGCCTCCCTGTCACACTTACGTACGAATTTACAAGTGCGACAGAGAGGCAACACGTCGAACGTGGTTCGCGGTAGGCCCACTGTACCTCCTAACAAATGACAAAACAATATCGAAAACTTATCGTTATTTGTGTTCCAAAAAAAATTTGTGTGTGTAAAATTGTGTTCCAAACTGTTTAGGATGGTGTTGTGAAAGACAATTGGATTGCCACAATCAGATATTTGTTTTTTTTATCCCTCAAAACTGGCTAATTTTGCCATTTAGCCATGTCCATGTCCAACCGCATCTAATTTCAGTTACAGAAATATTAAGTTAAACGTAAATTTTCTTTTTAAACGATTTTTATAAATGGTTTTATATTTATCTTGTCCTGTTTTGGGTCAACTTCAATACTCGAAATTTTAACCCTCTTCTTTGTTGATAGATTATTCCGATATGTATAATTTTGGTAAACGAACCGCCTTTATAACAATACAATTTAAGAGGATAGTTTACGAACGCTTCTCCTTGCAAACGTAGTCTTCATATTCCGTCCTGGATATTTGTAAAACGCCTAAAATATACATATAATGTGGAAAATTGGAACTAGTTTTGTACCGAAAGGCAGTCATGTGACTTCGCCCCGTTACGTATCCAGCAACGATATAGGTATGTTTACAGTATCATTGTAATTTCAACATGGCCGTCACCAGAAAATGGTTCTACGTGCTAGTCACCACACTACTCTCAATAGTAGGCATTGAGCGATCTAAAAAATAAAATCGCGGAAAAATATTTGTATGTATGTTTGTATACTTAGCTTAGTAACACGACGGTAGAGTTACCTCTCGATTACGGTTATGTTTTATGTGTGTTTATTTATTTATTTTGTGTTTAGTTGCTTAATACTTTTAATCAAAACCACAAAGGAGAAAAACAGCACAATGTAGCCCTGGGTCTTCTTATTCAATAAAGCTTATAGAATTTATATAAATATCTGTACAAAATCTGTTACCTAAGCTAGCTTATCTTGGATAGAAACTCTCTAGATATTATTCCTTGACATATGTTAGGCACTAAACCTATAGTGCTGTTCTAAAATAGAGAACGATTTATATGGCGTAGAAAATTGTGCGAGTTACTCCCCTTTCGCATAGGGTAACAGCACCAGTGGCCAGCCAGGTACCAGTGGTCAGCCTTTTGAGTCGTTTATTGGTCATAAATATCTGGTATATTCGTTTAAACAAATCGCGAGTACTCAAATAGGAGCTTTGATTCCTTATTGGTTAATACGTCACACGACCGGTGCGTTGAGGGAACGGGAGGAAGAAATATACTCGTTCATACAGGTGCTGTTTGTTGACGAGTGCAATAGTGTCATGTTCGCCATATTTTTTACTGCACGTGGTGTTCTCTTAACAGGCAAGAAAAACTATGTTTTAATGTTAAAAGTTATTGTTTTTGTTAATGATTGGCTTATTTATTAGTTTATCTATTAAGTTGCATTATATTTGAATGAAAATATCAATATTTCACTTATAAATTGAGGGGGCTGGCCACTGGATAACACTTTTTTCCAAAGAATCCAGTGCCCAGCCCCCCACGGCTGACCTTTGGGTTATTCGTTCATTTTATTATTTTCGAGCCAATGTGACCGTTAGGACCGTTAAATTTACATTTTCAAATTTAGTTAGGAATGCCCTAGTCAATTTAAAGTAAAACCCAGTAGTCAGCCGCATTTGAAATAACGTTTTAATGCGGCTGAGCACTGGGTTTCGCAGATCCAGTACTCGGCCATTGACCTTGCTTGGTACGTCGCCGCCAAAAATATGTCCACATTTTAAAACCCTATCTCATTGAAATAAGGTTCAAAAGTGTATGCATATTTTTGACGTTAACTATACATAACTATCATTTTGCTTTTTCCTGGTCGTTATATGACTTTGTTTATGAATGATAATTATATCTGCATATACTCGATTAATTATTTTTTACCGAATACCTACTAGGAACATAATTATATATTACCTGATTTACCTCATTAATTTTTGACGGATTAATTATTAGAAAATAAATATTGCGATTCTTTTTTTGCAAGAATAGTGTTCGTTAATTATATAATAGTACCTATGGCCAACAAGTTTTGTGTCATAAGAATTTTTTTTTATTAAATAAGTAAACAAGTAGGTAAGTGATACATATATGCAAAAAAAATATAAACTAAAATTAAAAACTACAACTAACTACAATAACGATAACAAAAATTATAAAGAATAAATTAATATTATAATATCGTTGATTTTTATATAAATATTAGTGATTTTGATCTAATTATTATGAATAGTTTATATAAACTGTATAGGCTGAGTACTAGGTACACAGAGGCTGCTTACTGGATTTTGGAGGCTGACTACTGGAGAAAACTGCCACTTTTTGTTTAAAATTAATTAGAGATATTATAAAGAGGATTGTAATTTTTTAAATATTTTGTTTTAAAACTATGATAAACAATTGATCTAACCATGTCATTTGTTTAATTATCCGACTAATCCTGTAGAAATGCCGAACGTTCAAACTTAAAAAAGTCGTTATAAGGCTGACTACTGGTGCCTTTACCCTAGCAGTGCTGATATCTAAGATTTCCCGACTCCATTCGGGTTACATGTAAATCCGTAAGGGTCGGAGTTCATATATTTCAGCCCCGAGACGGGTCGAAAAGGCGTGCTTTCTGCGCAGCCATGATTCCAGAGAGCCGGTACAATTAGCTGGTTGCTTTGCATAAAACACACCCGCGTACTCGGTGGGACAAGTTTGGGGATATCGCGTGGAATTAATCTTATAATTATCTAGTTAGACTCAATTGCTGTGAAACTGAAGGATAGATACATCTTACACATTAATTTACGGAAATTACTTATGTATATTTTTTTAGTCCAATGGCTTTTCGAGATGCGGGATTCACATTCAATCCCTCGAGGCTCGTACGCGTGAATGCTCGTTGTTTTAATATTTAGTATTTCATGTACATTCAAATTATACAAGTGCGAGTCAGAGTCGCCCACCGAGGGTTCCGTACAAATATAATGCTCCACTCGTTCCCGAGATAAAGGGTCTTGACGGACGACCGGGCAGGTCAGACGGACAACAAAGTGATCCTATAAGGGTTCCGTTTTTTTTCTTTTGAGGTACGGAACCCTAAAATCATAAATCATTGCATAAGATGTCATGTTCCCGCTTGTATGAACCGACATATAAATTCCGTGTGCCTTTTTGTTGTTTTTGGTCAATGGATTTTTTGCTGACGATGAATCGATTCAATAGGTACCGTAAAATGGGGTGAGTAGGTTCAAAACTGAAATTAAAACCTCGATAACATTTTATTTTTACATATGAAAACTGAATGGTGTATATAATAAGTGTTCCGGACGTTTGTATTTTAGTTTTTATTTTATTTTGGGTAGTTCCATTTCATAACTTTGACGATAAAGAGGAAAACCCACCTCACCCCGTAGTGCCTCGTATTTGGGGTGAGAGGGGTTTTCATACAAAGGTGATTTTGGAAGATTTTTGGAGCGATTTTTTTTTATTATTCGTATTACTATACCCATCCACCATTACCATTGCTCCATTTTAAATTGGAATACATTATTTTTGTAGCAGTAGCCTTAAAATCCCTTCTCACCCCCCTCTCAAACCTTCTCTCCCCATTCATAACCCACCTCTCCCCGCGAAACCTACTCACCCCATTTTACGGTAAGGCGTTTGTTAAATGATGTTTCTTAAACATGCGCGAAAATATTGTTTATATTTTCTTCAGTAATATGGAGTAATTAATACCAAATACTTACCTCTTGCACCAAACACTTACGTGCACTGATTCACGTTGATTGTATAGCTTTTACAGTCACGCGAACCTTGCACATAGAGCTATCTCGCTCGATAGCAGTGTGATGTAACCTAGTAGCTAATGCACTTTATTATAAATACGTTATAAAGGCAAATATACTTGTGCACGCTCACGCACTTAGCACCTTTAGCATAATTGTGAGTAGGTAATAGGTTATTATACGAAAATTTCATCTTATTATCGATGCGATTTGATATAGAGAAACACCACATACTTAAATATTATAAAACTCCATTTTTATGGAAAATTATTAAAACTAAGTATGTTATGAGAGATACCTACTTAAATTATGCGAGGAATTGTTTTCCAATATGGTAGATGCATGATAATATTGTAGTATTGTTTTTTTACTTACTAACGAGCTTCCACCATAGTTCTCACAAAATCACCTGCCATTAAACTTTCAGCGTTTTTCTTGTCCTCGCATTAGCTGTTCTATACTAGTGCTGTGGTATTACGAAATTATATGGCTAAAAGTTATTTAAGCTTCAATTTTAAAAGTCAGTTAACGTTCCCTCGAGCCGATTAAGGCGGCTCAGAAAACAAAGTCGGAAAAAAGTGGCACTTGGGACTTGAAATAGGCTAGACACGAAGGGCTTTTATGAGGTGACGTACCTACAAACTAGATAAGTAACAATCATAAATAAAACTGTCTGTTCACGTTAAGTTTTGCCACAAATAATTGCAAATGAATAAAAATTAAAGGTCTACTAGACCGAATTGTAATTACTTATATGTATATTGAATATAGTTGCAAAAAACATTCATTCATTCATTTCAACTACAGCATTTGACATAAAATAGTCTTTCAAATATTTGTCCGCAAAAAGTACTTGTGCGCGTTTGCATACAAATTTCATTTACCATCACTTTCGAAAACAGGTAAATGCATACATATTTAATTAACAACGAAACTAAAATACACGAGTACATCGTTGAATCTACGTTGCGCAAATCTCTTACCGATTTAATTTTATATCTTATTCAACCAAAGCAATAAAGAAAAATACGAAAAAAAACTTGATTAACGTCTGTCTAGACTAGATCAGTTTATAAACATTTTCATCAGTCTTAAGCATCAATAACATGGACGTACGTAATTTTAATACGATAACAACTCAAGGTAAATGTTTTTCAAAATCGAAGTTGTTATCAATTAAATATATTTTTACCGTTTTATAAAACGACACAAAGCCATGCAAATCTTTTTTATCACCGATTACAGAAATACGATCACAATCGAAAATTTTATGACTCGTAAAATGAGTCAGTACAGTAGCGATAATAAAACATGACCCCAAACTGTAATTCCCGTCGATTACAAAGTAAGTGACGCGCTTTGAAAAATAGTACAATGATTGTGAGGTATTCGAATTTGAATAGTCGTTACGGATTTCGAGTTCGTACTTATATTAGTTTTTCTACTGCCGTACTTTTATTTGTCATTTAAAGGGTCGTGCACACACCTTTAAAACCCTACCTTATAGTTGTCAAGACAAGTCTTTAGTCTATTCCCCAAAAAAGAATTTGTGCATACACGCAGTATCTTTTTGGCGATTTTACGATACATCGTGTAATGACCACTTAAAAAATATTGAATGAAATACAGTGTTGCCAACCTTATTTTAAATGTCAGCTCTGACAAATAAATGAACCATAGACATGTTTTTTTTTTAATTTCATTCATTCATTCATTCTTTTCTCGCCCGTACCCTCCATTTTTGCTACTTCTTGAATTAAAAATATTTGTTAAATTTACAATTTCATTTCAAAGTAAGTGCTTGGTCGTAGAAAAAGTATTGTATGCAACGTTGTTTAACTGAGTCAATAAATACTCGTGGCGTCTTTATTAACAATTTTCGGCTTCGCCTCAAATTGTCACTCACGCAACTCGCCTTTTTTGACCTCTCTTAAACAACGGTTGCATAAAATACTATTACGTAGAACTATGAGTTCGGTAAGCGAAGGAAGAAACATTCCATGGTTTCATGGATTCTATGCGGTATCTGAATGCACGGAAGTGTATGCGACAAGTTAATAAAATTATGTGAATTGATCATTTGTCATTACTGCTTAATGCTTTGTTCAAATAAAACCTAAGTCATGATTCTACCTCTTGTAAGACTTATATTTTTAGGAAGTGTCTTGCCTGAGAACATGAATGTCGCCACCCATCAAACATATATCAAGAGAAGAGTCTAAAACATTAAATAGCAATCAACCAAGAAATCAACATCCACTATATATTTACATCTGATCTAGTGTTCTTATATGTAGGTAACTATGACTTTTTATCTGTTAGGTAGATACCCGTGTATTATTTATCCAAGATTTTTTTCTTAAATTATTCAAAAATGGGTTTCACGATAACTCAATGCGGTCATATTTTAAGAACTTGGCTAGTCCCACCAGATCCTTTCCAGCTAATTCCTCGGTGCTGGCAAGTTTTCTTCTAATATGTGAGCTTGAAATATTCGGAGGGCGCTCGTAAACCGTTTCGCGCGATTAACCGCCTTTGACCCTCGCTACCCGTGTAATGGTCGCTCTGTTCTGCTCCGCTCATAAAGACCTCTACCCCGTCAAGCGAGAACGTATATACGACCTTTTACACAGGCATTGTTATAAACTTTGTAAGGCTAGTTGGTTTTTGCGCTGGTAGATGGTGTTATGGCCAGCTATGATGCTGTAAAGGTTCATAATATAAAAAAAAAACGAATTTTGTATCCATAGAACCCCAAATAGACAGACCTATGGCGACGGACGGTGGGCAACGTAATATTACTTTACAGTACATATGGGGCTACTTTTCCGCACTAGTGCGTAAAATAGCACTTTTCGTGCGTACCTATGTCGAAACTTTAAAGTGCCATATGTACTGTAAAATGTTGTCCGATACACGTGCGAATAGGTACTCCCTTCGGTCGTGTTTTAATTTATCGCCACTCGTTTCGAATTTCCTCTTTTTCGCACTTATATCGAAAATAACTATTTCGGCGGATTAAAAATTGTGACCTTTTGGGTACGGAACCCTTAAAAATAAAAATAAACCTTTTTGTAGCAGGAAAAAATAACCAGGGCAATGGCATGGGCAACATAATCACTACTTCATATTAATGGAGACAAAAAATTTATTTCAACAAAAAATGATAACTTTTTACCCTTTGTGTAACCAATATTAAACGTGTATATAATCAATTATTTAAAAAAAAACAATATCTCAAAGTATTTTAGTTGCTACGCAAAATTATACCGTAAATACAAAGCTCTCACAAACACTCTCACCCGACTGTTTCCACTATTTTACCGCCCATATTTTCATTCCCAGCAGTAACTCTCATCAGAACCACTTAGTCTTTTTCTAGGGTTTCCACGTGTGAAAATTCAACACTTACGACAAGAATAGCCACTTATTCAGCATTTTATGCACTTTTTACTGCTTGGTTGAGTTTATGTGTATATAAAGTTCTTAATGTTTTATTTTGTTCTTTGGATGGAAATTAAGTATAAGTAGATAGCCTGCGTTGATGGTGTTTTATGGAGTATCAATTTACTTCGATTATTGTTTTTCGCTTCAGAGAAAACGCGTTTCAACTAGTTAAAACTAGTTTTCAGAAACGCTTTAGTGAAAATTAGTATTAATTTGGATTTTGATTTTACCGTGAAAACTAGTTAAAATTATTAAAAGTTTATTCAGGAAAATTGCTACACATAACTTATTATCTTAACTTACCTATATCTATGACAAATGGAAAATATATACCCACTAGATATACATTAGTATCTATCAGGGCCATATCCGCAAAAAATGAGGTTCGCAAACTACGAGTATCTTTCTCTGTCACTCTAATTACGCCTTCATTGGAGTAAAAGAGGAAGATCCTCGCAATTTGCGCATTTAGATTTTCGCGGAAGGCCCTCTCAATATACAAAACTCGCTCGTACAAATCATAAAATGGAGGGCGCTATTTGAAGGATATATTTAAGTAGGTATTCGATCTTGTCGTGGTATTTAGGTACTCGAAAATTTGAAAATAGTTGTAAGCCAATTTTAGTAATCCTTTCCTATTTTTTTACTAGATCGGATTGGACCTTTCAATGTATATTTTATAAGACAAAAACTGGATTATCTGTATAAATAATGTATATTATATTAAATGTGACTATTATCTGGTCATTCAACTCAGAAGTATTTTCGGGACTTAGACCAATGTGTATGTTTTGTTGTGTAATAATTTGAAACGTGAGTGTGACTGTATGTACCGGCTAGTCTGTGGCCATGAGTAAGCCCATTTTTAATAAAAAAAAAAAAAATGTATGTTTAACCTTTGATTTTATAGTAAGTACTACACACACCGTACACGTCACAAACTTACAAACTTACTTAACTTAATTATACTTAATAGTAAACGTTCAATTGACTAGTTCGTATTGCTAAATGAACCACGATGTGGTTCCACCCTAAGTATTATTTACAAGACCTCAAAGGCAAAGATATATTACAAAAGGTCGTTCTAAAGGCAAAAGACTAGGCACAGGTCAAATAAAAGGTGAAGATCAAATATTTTTTATGAAATTGTTCTCGTACTAACTAAGATATCAATTTCATTTAATTTATACGTACCCGGCTGTAGCTATACTTATGCTAAATGTAACAAAAGCCTACTATACGGAATGCTTGTGTTTTATAACAGAATATCGCGTTTTTTATTTATGGATGTATATTTTGATGCCTAGGGAAGGACATTATTAATCATCATCTTCATTCCACAAAGACAGAAGATAAAATTACTAATGAAATACCTCAAGACTTCTAATTAAATTTTTGGCAATCGCATTGTGATCTAAACCCGCTATGCTTTTCAAAAACTCCACTGAACCTACGGCACCTTGAGCATTCACAGAAAAGTTGTTTTGGTACGCTTCGCTTTATAAAGATCAGTTCGCGCACGATGCGACGTCTGCTAGGCAAGATGAAAATCCATAGTGCGGCGTCTAGTGAAAGCAATCTGTATGATGGCATTGTTGATGGCGCTAAACAAGACTTGGTTACTGGCGCTTTTGGCAATCTACATCGTTTCGCCGCACGCGACTGTAATTGTTTGATAATTGCTGACGTTCCCATCAAGACTGTGGGAGGGAAAGACCACTATAATGCTTAGTCTGTCAAAATTTTCTGCAATCAAGCATACTAGGTAACGAAAACACGGGGTTTCGTAGTTTTTCGTCACGGGTAACAGTACCGACACACACTACTGAGTAAAAGAGGGTTATTTTTTTATAAAATTGATTTATTTAGGTATTTTGATAATAGGCACCTAAACTAACTGACTTGCAAATTATTTCATTTAATTTATATTATATAACAGGACGCAATCGCTGTGATTATATATAGGTACCTACTATTTCTCTTATCTAACAAATATGGTTGATATTTATGTTAGAAAGAGAGGTTTTTAACTTGTTTATCTACTCTATCCAAAGGTACTTTATATTTTTGGGTATCACGACCCTGAAAATCTTAATCAAAGCTTCTACTGGCTATTAAATTAGTCTGTACGGCAAAGTTAGCAATAACTTCATAACTTCGAAGCTATTTCTCTGTCACGCCGTCGACCAAGTTTCACTTTGTTCAAAATTTTATGTATTTCGCTGTGTTTCACGGGTGTTTTGCTTTGTCTTCGGAAGACAGCAAGAGCTTTAATTATCCCTCTGGGTCTGGTTGAATAAGAAACTAATTGTTGGTTAAACTTACTGTTACAAGCTCGTTTTGTTTAGTCTGAATAAACCTTTCAAGATTTAATAAGCTCTTGTAAAGAAAATAATATAAAAATAAACGTAATACGTAACTGTTGAAAACTATTATTAAATTGTACAAGAGGACTTAATCGCGTATCTAAGTCCCGTTGTACAATTAAATAATGTGTAAAATCGTGAAAGTTTAAATCAGTGTTGAAAACTATCAGTAACTTAACATTATTTTCCAGTAGACCTTTTATAAACTAGGTCACATTGTATCACAGCATTTTAGAAGTATTAAAACAACTTTTATATTCATCGCTTCGTAGTTATTTTATAATGTACCTATTCGTATCCCATGAAAATTTATGAAACGTTTTAATATTTCTTCATTATTTTGTTTTTTTGAATAAATATTTAAATAAATATATGTTATCAGGCTAAATTGCTAAAATTCGAACTCAAATATGTATTATATTTTTCCCGGCCGTCATTTTAAACTTCATCTTTTAATTTGCACCGATTTTTTTATTTCTGTGTTTTTGTGATATTAGTGATTTATTAATAAACATTTATCGAATATTAATCTTCTTTCAATGTACACTTTAACCAGCTCCTTTAAAGATAATGGAGCCTATTTAATACCGGAGTTTCTAATGGAATTTAATATGACAAGTACCTACAGGAGTTGATTTATAGATAATGTAAGCATTAATTAACGTCGGCTGTAATGTGACATTAACTTGTAACAGACAAGCAAGAGCCTATTGCATAATAAAATACAAACAAATAGTATTAATGATTTTGTATTTTATTGTGAAACAGGGCCCAGATTGACAGTTACTGGAATATTCCAAATAATTTTGTAATAACATCAATGTAACGGTACACTAACCTCTTTTGTGGAAATGTTTCGGAAAAGGTCTCCTAGTTCCCGAGTTTAGTAAAAACTTGAAAAATGTGTCGATTCGACTACCTTAACAGCAAAATGATAATTTTAGAATTAAATTAAAATATATTTCATTATCATCATCATATATTTAAGAGTAAGATTCTTGTCGGCGGAGCAATTTCCATGTTTGGCGGTAGAATATAGTTATTTTCGATACAAGTGCGAAAAAGAGGAAATTCGAAACGAGTGGCGATAAATTAAAACACGACCGAAGGGAGTGTTTTAAATCGACACGAGTTGCGAATTACCTATTCGCACGTGTATCGAACAACGTTTTACAGTACATATGGCACTTTAAAGTTTCGACATACGCACGAAAAGTGCTATTTTACGCACTAGTGCGGAAAAGTAGCCCCATATGTACTGTAAAAGATGTTATCATTCGTATTTATTAACCGACTTCCAAATCTAAAAGGAGGAGGTTATCAATTCGGTTGTATGTTTTTTTTATTTTTATTTTTTTTATTTTTTTTTATGTTTGTTACTCCATATCTCCGTCATTGCTGGACCGATTTTGATTTTTTTTTTGATTGCATGTATATGCTTACAGATTGGTCCCGTTTTTGTCAAAACCCAGTTCTGATGATGGGATCCGTGAGGAATCGAGGGAACTCCTCAAATCTTAAAGGCATACATATAGTGATTTTTGTATTTTTATCAACAAATCAAGCATATACATTCAAAAAAGTGACATTTGATGAAGTGGAACTGCTGATGATGATCAGAACGGAACTCTTCAACGACGCATAGTACACGTTTGACGATTTGTCCTCTTCGTTATGTTTGTTAAGCAAGTTAAGTTTTTAAGCCACATTTTTGTCAAGCTCGAGTTCTGATGATGGGATCCATGAGGAATCGAGGGAACTCCTCAAATCTTAAAGACATGCATATAGAGATTTTTGTATTTTCATCAGAAAATCGAGCATTTTCATTAAAAACTGTCGCATTTGATGCAGTGGAAATGCTGATGATGATCAGAACAGAACTCTTCAACGACGCATAGTTCACGTTTGGCGATTTGTCCTCTTCGTTATGTTTGTTAAGCAAGTTAAGTTTTTAAGCCACATTTTTGTCAAGCTCGAGTTCTGATGATTCCCATCATGTGGCCACGAGGAATCGAGGGAACTCCTCCAATCTTAAAGGCATGCGTATAGAGATTTTTGTATTTTCATCAGAAAATCGAGTATTTTCATTAAAAACTGTCTCATTTGATGAAGTGGAACTGCTGATGATGATCATAACGGAACTCTTCAACGACGCATAGCTCGCATTTGGCAATTTGTCCTTTTCGTTATGTTTGTTAAGCAAGTTAGGTTTTTAGGCACATTTATGTCAATCTCAAGTCCTGAACATGGGATCCATGAGGAATAGAGGGAACTTCTAAAATCTTAAAGGCATACGTATAGAATTTTATATATTTTCATCAGAAAATCAAGCATTTACATTACAAACTGTGGCATTTGATGAAGTGGAACTGCTGATGATGATCAGAACAGAACTCTTCAACGACGCATAGTACACGTTTTGTGATTTTGAATTTCGATTTTGACTTGGACTGGGCCCCGGACTCCGGACTCGGACCCGTACTCGGACTCGGATCCGGACTCGGATCCGGACATGGACCCGGACCTTGTCTCGGAAAATCACTATGGTACCTAAACTAAATATACCACTATGATTACCATAAAATGTATACATATTACCAAATAAAGTATAAGCGCCGTTAAGTGGGTCCAGGCTAGTAGTTAGAGAAGTCGGTTTTTTTCTATTAAAGATTATTTATTCAAAATGACAGATCCTGGCCGGAATGAGAACAAGCACAACTTTTTTTAAAGTAAAAAAAAAACGTTTATTCAGATATCTTGCTTACAATAATTTTGCTTGCTTGCTTGTACCTTAATATTTAGAAAATATAACGGCCCGTATGACAATAAACGTTACGCACAGCCGGACATCCTTTGATATTTAAAAAAACGGATCGTTAAAACATTAACACGGTAGATAGCGTGGAAATATAGGGCGTCGCGGGAATAATTCGCGGTAAGTTGGACCATTAACTTTTATCTCGGAGAGGCAGGGGACCAGGACGTGAATAAAGGGGTACAGAACGGACAATCGAGAGAATTTTACAGGACAAAATATCAGATCTGATCTTCTACTTAACATTTCTTTGTTTGTCAAATATTATAGGTACATTCATAGTAGGTAGCTTACCGTATAATAAATATAAGACACTACATATATGGGGCATTATCTATGAAAAGGGACCTTATTGTCGATGGCGCTTACGCCGCACAGCGTCGCGCGGCATTGGATTTATATCGGAGCATCGTTAATAATGGCGTAAGCGCCATTGACAATAAAGTCCCTTTTCATTGATAACGTCACATATATGCCAATAATAGTAGAAATAGTAGTATAGTAATGTTATTTGATATTTAGGTACCAGTCGCTTTTCGGTGAAGGAAAACATCGTCAGGAAACCGGACTAATCCAAATAAGAGCCCACGCCAATTCCTGGCCCCCATGAGCCGTGGCAAAAATGCCGGGACAACGCCAGGACGATGATGATAAGACACTACGTATAAGACTAAAGCTCATGCTTTAGACTGCGTCATCGCAGTGTTTGATCTTCTACCTATGTACTAGAGTGGCTCTATGAGCTGTAAGCCTCGCGATAACCTTAAAAAAATTAACAATTTATACTAGCAAAAAGCAGAGCTTTGTAAGGGCTCGCGGAGTTACCTAAACGTACCGGACCGCGACTTTGATCCAATCCAAGGCTTGTTTCATGTTCGATCGAGTGGGTACCTACGTAATAAGTCCGTTAAGAACGCAGCTATAAGTGAGAACAAGAAAGAAATATACTAACCGGACCTCGGTTGCTGTCCGGTACGCCTGTCTGTTACAGCTTTTACTTTGTCCATTAAAAATGTGTCCAGACGACAAAATCATCCACACAATTAAACAATTTCATAAGCGCTTATTACGTCCTACACGGTCGCCCAGTACTTACTTTTTGTAAAGAAGCCAACTGGCTTTCCTACATAATGTTGGGTCAGTCAGCCAATGCCCTTGAATTTATTTTTGCGTCCACACCCTCTCCACACCACAAAATTGACCGAAAAACTATCCCGTCTGGACACCTACTGGCGGTAATCACGCTGCTCCGCACATAAACACACACACACAGTTCCACTAGGTACAGCCAGGGTTCAGCATCAGCTCTATCTTGGGTACTGCTCTTCTAAGTGTTCATTAAGACGTGTCAGATGACCAAAACAGCGTGTGCTATGTTGCACAAAACCTGAGTTCCACTAGGTACAGCCAGGGTTCAGCATCAGCTCTATCTTGGGTACTAATCTCCTAAGTGCTCATCAAGACGAGTCAGATGACCAAAACAGCGTTAGGCACACGCATTATATATATCCTACACGATCGCCCAGTACTTTTTGTAAGGAAGCCAACTGGCTTTTTCCTACATAATGTTGGGTCAGCGAGCCAATGTCCTTGAATTTATTTTTGCATCCACACCACACAATTGACCGAAAAACTATCCCGTCTGGACACCTACTGGCGGTAATCACGCTGCTCCGCACATAAACACACAAACACAGTTCCACTAGGTACAGCCAGGGTTCAGCATCAGCTCTATCTTGGGTACGACGAGTCGGATGTCCAAAACAGTATGTGTCTATGTTGCACCAAACCCGAGCTCCACTAGGTACTGCCAGGGTTCAGCATCAGCTCTATCTTGGGTACTATATACTCTCCTAAGGGCTCATCAAGACGAGTGAGATGACCAAAACATCGTGTGCCTATATTGCAACAAACCTGAGTTCCACTAAATACTGCCAGGGTTCAGCTACAGCTCTATTTTGGGTATCTCCCAAGTGCTCAAAAAAACGAGTCGGAGGACCAAGACGAGTCGGATGTCCAAAACAGTATGTGTCTATGTTGCACCAAACCCGAGCTCCACTAGGTACTGCCAGGGTTCAGCATCAGCTCTATCTTGGGTACTATATACTCTTCTAAGGGCTCATCAAGACGAGTGAGATGACCAAAACATCGTGTGCCTATATTGCAACAAACCTGAGTTCCACTAAATACTGCCAGGGTTCAGCTACAGCTCTATTTTGGGTATCTCCCAAGTGCTCAAAAAAACGAGTCGGAGGACCAAAACAGCGTTTGCCTATGTTCCACCAAACCTGGCTCTTCTAAGTGTTCATTAAGACATGTCAGATGACCAAAACAGCGTGTGCCTATGTTGCACCAAACCTGAGTTCCACTAGGTACAGCCAGGGTTCAGCATCAGCTCTATCTTGGGTACTGCTATCCCAAGTACTCATCATGACGAGTCGGATGTCCAAAACAGCGTGTGTCTATGTTGGATCAAACCTGAGTTCCACTAGGTACAGCCAAGGTTCAGCATTAGCTCTATCTTCTGTATTGCTCTTCCAAGTGCTCACGTGTCGATTGACTAAAACAGCGTGTGCCTGTGTTGCACCAAACCTGAGTTCCACTAGGTACAGCCAAGGTTCAGCATCAGCTCTATCTTGGGTACTACTTTCCTAAGAGTACACATCAAAACGAGTTGCATGACCAAAACAGCGTGTGCCTATGTTGTATAAAACCCGAGCTCCACTAGGTACAGCCAAGGTTCAGCATCAGCTATCTTGGGTACTGGTATACCCAGTGATCACGCATGACGAGTCGGATATCCAAAACAGCGTGTGTCTATATATGTTGCACCAAACCCGAGCTCCACTAGGTACTGTCAGGTTTCAGCATCAGCCTTATCTTGGGTACCTACTACTCTCCTAAGTGCTCATCAAGATGAGTCGGATGACTAAAACATAATGTGCCTTTGTTGCACCAAACCTGAGTTCCACTAGGAACTGCCAGGGTTCTGGGTCATTTTGTTGAACTGCACGCCGACGTTGCAATTGGCGTGCAGTCGGCGTGCAGTTTCCATACAAGTTGCAGTCGTGTATTGGCCCTAAGTCACTGAACTATGTTCAGTGACTTAGGGCTGATACATGACTTAACGACTAACTTTGTATTAATATGCTTATCTTTATTTATAATTTTAGCAGTTCCAAGCAATAGTAACACTAAAGGCGCCATTCATTAATTACGTAAGACAATTTTTGTCAGGTTTTGATTCCGTCCCTCCCCTATGTAAGAAATAATAAGAATAGGCTGACCCCTTCCCCCTCCGACCCCCTATATTAATCTAAATGAAAAAAGCGGCCAAGTGCGAGTCGGACTCGCCTATGAAGGGTTCCGTATTTAGGCGATTTATGACGTATAAAAAAAAACTACTTACTAGATCTCGTTCAAACCAATTTTCGGTGGAAGTTTACATGGTAATTTACATCATATATTTTTTTTAGTTTTATCATTCTCTTATTTTAGAAGTTACAGGGGGGGGGACACACATTTTACCACTTTGGAAGTGTCTCTCGCGCAAACTATTGAGTTTAGAAAAAAATGATATTAGAAACCTCAATATCATTTTTGAAGACCTATCCATAGATACCCCACACGTATGGGTTTAATGAAAAAAAAATTTTTGAGTTTCAGTTCGAAGTATGGGGAACCCCAAAAATTTATTGTTTTTTTTTTCTATTTTTGTGTGAAAATCTTAATGCGGTTCACAGAATACATCTACTTACCAAGTTTCAACAGTATAGTTCTTATAGTTTCGGAGAAAAGTGGCTGTGACATACGGACGGACAGACAGACGGACAGACAGACAGACAGACAGACAGACAGACAGACATGACGAATCTATAAGGGTTCCGTTTTTTGCCATTTGGCTACGGAACCCTAAAAATGAGTTCACGTTTGGTTTGTTTTAGTGTTTATTTTTCAAAAATATATTTTTATGAATGTTTATTTGTACCTGTACAAAGGTACTTGAGCTCATTTACCCTAACTCTGCACCGTGTTTGATAGCATAGAGTGTGGAAGTATTATTATTATTTTAAACGTTATAACTTCATAGAAATTTAAAAAATCGCATCTTTGTGATCTTACGTAAGAACTATAAAACCCCCTCCCGCCCTTGTAAGAAAAAATAAGACATTGTTCGATCCCCCTCCACCCCAAAATCGTCTTACGTAATAAATGAATGGCGCCAAAACTGTTTCTCGAACTGAAAATACCTGATTTAAGTTTGATAACACAACATGACTGATCAGTTCATTAGCGTCACAAAACATACGAGTAAATTGACCTCCGCAGTGAATATACAGCAAGATTGATTGTTCTAGTAGGTATTCACAGAAAATTGCTAAATTGGGAATCAAACCAAGCGAAGCGATTTTAACCCACTTTTGTATTTCATCGATGTTAATGGCGTAAACGCCATCGACATTATTGAAATTGAAAACACCACATAGGTATCGTTGTTTGAGTACCCACAACACAAGCCTTCTTGAGCTTACTGTGGGGCTTAGTCATTTCATTTCATTTCATTTCATTTATTTTATGCATAAATCATGGTTATAATAAGGTGTTACATAAACATTTGGTACATGGTCGCCCTGCAAGGGCGTAGCACTGTCTTAAAAACTAGTTTAAAACTAAAAAGTTTATTATACCTACAAAACACGATCATTTTTAAAATTGTTAGTTGTAGTAGAAATATAACAGTAATAAGTAATAAACAATTCACAATAAATATAGAACATTGATGATTTATCGTCAAGAAATAGTTATAGTAAATTGGAATTATAATAATAAAATTAGTTAAATGTCAAGTCGTTACATTTATAGTTCGTTAAATTATCATCAAAATACTCACTTATGGTATAATAACATTTTGAGACAAGTAATTGTTTTAGGCGTCTTATGAAGGTCGATTTGTATAAGAATGTTTAATATTTATTTATTTATTTACTACTAACGCCATCTGTTAGAGAAATAAATAATTAACATTAGCGCCAATGTTAATTCATTATTTTGCCAACAGATGGCGCTAGTTTTAATACAAAGTGTTATTACTTTAATTTATTTTTTTACGCTCATAAAATGATATTTTTATGTTTGATAACACATCTAGACATCAATTTAAATTACTATGTTAAATCTCAAACCTAACAGTGCAGTAGTTTTTCCGTAAAGTGTACCACAAGAATGCATAGTTTGTCGAATAGTGATAGGGCTCGCTTCGCTCGCCCTAACTACTTACTTTGTTGAGTCATAACTACAGCGAACTCACAATGGTTTTAAGTGCCATGAATCCTGCTGGCGCTGAAGTCTTTTATCGGAACAGCAGAAAACGTCTTTATAACTAAATCTAACTAATCGGTTGAAAAATGCGACCTGCAGAGGAGAACATCAGGAAATACGAAATAATTTTTGCCCAAGCTGTAACGGATACTTTCACTAACGCTCGGTCAACAAGTATAGGTATGTTTTACCACAATAACATTAAGACAATAAAATAGACTAACACAGCAGTTATTCATGTAGGTAATTTGACGACTGGTCTGTAGTGACCCTGCCTGTGAAGCCGCGGTTCTGGGTTCGAATCCCGGTAAGGGCATTTATTTGTGTGATGAGCACAGACATTATTTGTTCCTAGGTTTTGGGTGTTGTCTATGTATTTATGTATTTGTATATTATTGTATATATCGTTTTCTGAGTACCCATAACACAAGCCTTCTTGAGCTTAATGTGGGATTTACTGCCGTGTTCGAACTTCAAGATATTCACAAGAGACGACACGTACTAGATCCATTCTAGATACGTTATAGTTTAGATTTCAAGTAGTTCTCTTTTGCAGCGCAATTCGGGCAACCAATGTCACTTTTACTATAAATTGTGTTAGATATCTATTAGATGTGAATTAGATCTCTAAGTAATATCTTGTGGAAATCGTTCAAGAGTATCTCCAGAATCGCGGAAATGTCAAATTTGACAGGTTAGATCTTAAACATATCGTTATCGTATCTTGGCGATGTCTAAAAGATATCTAAAAGATGTCTATTACAAAATCCGAATCGGGCCCTTAGTATATCTGTGTAAGAATGTCCTATAGTATTTATTTATTATTATTTATTTATTTATTTAATATGAGTTGTAAGTATTGTAACGTCGAAGTAAATGGGTGCACCTAATGAAATTAAGGTGCAATGAAACCAAAGCAAATATAATAAAGGCAGCTACTCGTATTCGTATTTTACTTTTTTGCCACTAAAGTTCAACTCGTCCATAAACTAAAAAAATATATAGGTAGTGAATCTCAGCGGACCGACCACTCTGTCCAGATTAATGATGATTGCTCTTACGAGGGAGGGCATAAATGGCACCTCTGCTGGGATTTGACCTATAACGCATGATCCGCCATATTGTGCCACTTATCCGTGGGCTTCCGTCAATTATGGAGGTTAATGTGATAAATGATTATCGATATTTGCAGTATTTGCAAGGGGAGCGTCACGCGTCAGGGCAGCGGTAGTTATCTGCCGGTATTTGCTATTATTTTTGTGATAATGTATTCAATGGAAATTTTATATTAAAGGAAAAAATGGAAAAAGTTACGCTTCCGGCAGGACTTGAACCCGCATCCTCTGCAATCCGTGCGTTGCTCTTAACCAATTGAGCTACGGAAGCCTACCAGGACATCGCAAATCTTTCCATGCCTTCCTTATGCATACACGCCATAAGGGTGGCGTATAGCGACATCTACCGAAAGACGATTACATCTTTTGACGGCACCGGAGTTGCATTGAGAATTCACCAGTAACAATGTGCTAACCCATACTAAATCAATTTTTTTAAAAGCACATACGTCTGCGAGCGATATTCCAAATTTTATATTAAAGGAAAAAATGGAAAAAGTATGGTAAATGGAAGAAGTATCTGCTTGTTAAAAAATTGATTTACTTAGTATGGTAAGCACATTATTACTGGTGAATTCTCAATGCAACTTGAGACTCCGGTGCCGTCAAAAGATGTAATCGTCTTTTAGTAGATGTCGCTATACGCCACCCTTATAGCGTGTATGCATAAAGGAAGGGATGGAAAGATTTGCGATGTCCTGGTAGGCTTCCGTAGCTCAATTGGTTAAGAGCAACGCACGGATTGCGGAGGATGCGGGTTCAACTCCTGCCGGAAGCGTACCTTTTTTCCATTTTTTCCTTTAATATAAAATTTGGAATATCGCTCGCAGACGTATGTGCTTTTAAAACAATTGATTCAATAGAAATTATCTATCTTGTTTATATCTTACCTTCTTGAGGTAGGTAAACGTTTTTTTTAATCGAAAAGATTAAGTGATCATCAAATGAATACTTATAAACTTTTGGTTTCATTGCACCTAAAAACAGCATAGACCGAAAATGTCGAGTAATTTTCTTCTTAAAATGTTCGAATGTCATAATGACTTTCATTCAATACCACTTTGTCGATGAGACATCCCTGTGGGGTAATAACTAATGAGGCTCCAATTTTGTAAAATGACTTAATGTCTAACATTTTCCAATATTATATTTCTACGTTATTATTTATATACTCACATAAACGAAAACCAAAATTTTGAATTGCTACGTTGGTCATTAACTTATCTCTATTTTTTGACGAGCGCCTACGAGCAGAGTTAAATACTACAAGGGCCATTAAATGTCATAGGTATAGGTGAACCAGGATCTATTGAGGGTGCGCCATGTTGCGGAATTTCACTGGAACTAATTTTTTCATACTACACTGAATTGTCACCCTATACATGAGAATAACAGAGCCCTCTTGACAATTACCATATATTACTGGTCACTTGGTCAGGCTATACTTACGTATAACGTATAAAGTGACCAATTTTCCGGACGCAAAAAAATGGATGTTTAAACAAATTTCTTTGACATTTAGTTGTCAAATTCAAATTGACAGAAAATGGTAGTTTTTTGCTTTTTCCCACTAAACATTGATGTTATACCAAAAAAATATGTAAGCTATAATTTTGCTATAAGTTATAATACCGAGACAGACTTGTAATCTATTTGTCCCATAAGTAGGTCCCTTGGTCTCTTGGTAGTTAAGGACACTAGTTCGATTCCAGCCCTGGGCACTGGAGGGCTTAGTCCCGTTTTCTTCGTAGGTGTATGAAATTTATTTCAGTTTGTATTTTCATATACAAGTGTACTCGAAATTAACACAAATTAAAATATTTTAATTTTATTATTTAATTTTTGAACACCATAAAAGCTACATCCGCAATAAGTAAAAAAAACGCTACCGCAATAAAAAAAAAGTTTCAATTTCGTCCCACATTAATTTCACCCTACTCACACATCTAACCAAGCGTTAAGTTTCACGTTAAGGCAATCGTAATTAACGCTAGATGGATGAACGGGCCGAGTGTATCATTTATTAAACCCGCCTGATTTGTGGTCGACTGTACCTACGTTTCATCAATTACAAAAAGATCAAGTGTAAGAGTGCCATTTGATTGTTTTCTGAATATACTTGATTTTATACATACATACATAAGTTTGTTGTATATCAAAGCGTAATTATAAATGGTCTGCTAAAAGTTAAAACTTAAAATATGGTATGTACATATAGGTAAAAACCAATTTACCTATATTTATAAATTGCAAACTATGAAATTAAAAAACCGACTAAGTGCGAGTCGGACTCGCGTTCCAAGGGTTCCGTACATTAAGTCCGACTCACGCTTGACTGCACATTTCTAATAAGGTTTCCTGTCATCTATAGGTATTAAAAATAATTATTTTGTGTATATTTTTCAAAATTTTAGACCCAGTAGTTTCGGTGACAAAGGGGACGGGGGGATGGTCAGACAGACAGACAGACGCACGAGTGATCCTATAAAGGTTCCATTTTTACTTTAGGTACGGAACCCTAAAAAAGCGAAAGGGTCCTCTGTACACGTGTATTTACGATAAAAATAGAATCAAATTCGACATTATAAATTTTGAAACTAAGGCCTTGTAAATGTAAATATTTAGAATCATAATTCAAATCATTCTGAAAAGTCAGACATCAACCAGCCGATAATTAGTTCCAAAAGCCTATCATTAAATTACAATTCAGCGAACATTTTAACAACGACGCAGAGCATTCAACTTAAGGGCTGCCATTTTTCTACGTCGACGGACTTCCATTCAATCGTGCTAAGCATATCTGTAGTAACTACATTTGATAAACCATTCAACTGTATACCTTATTGTTGTATAATAAGGTGAACAATCGAACGAAGTTACCTATGTTACTTGTAGATTGACTTACATTCTGTAGAAATAAAGAGCCGATTACTGTGGTTAATGACGAAAGAGTACCGGGAGTAGCGGCATACGATGGTTATTTAGACAAGGTGTTATAGTGCCGTTGGTACATTGTGTGCGGTTTGAATCTAGGTCGCACTTATTATCCTTTTAAACTTCCATTGTGTGTTAAAAGGATTTATGTTGCCAGCCTGGTTTAATGTTACTGAATATTCGTCTCAATGTTTCTGTTTGTTTATTGTTTGTTTTGGATGATTTACGTAACAAATCTTCGCGTCAAGCATGTTGTATTTCTAAACATTTAGGTAGCTTTTAACAAGTATCGATAGATTGGTGATGTGACACGACGATTGTGCCCTTGTTGGTATCTTGTATCCTGAAAGAGTCTACAAGGAAAAGAACAATCTTACATCTTATAGTGTCAAAATATATCGTATCTATTTGATGCTGACTGCTGTGCCTTTGGGAGCAAATACTGCTCCCGTACGCATAATAATAACCTTGTAACATGATTTTACATCCAATTTTTATAATGGCATAATACTAGTACCAAGGTTGCATTAGTTATCAGTGCCTAATTAAATGTAAAGATAGGTACGAGTTATAACCTTCATTTCTTTTCAATAAATGCGACAAAACTGAAATCGTGATAAAAAGTAATTTTCCTCTAAATATGAATACTTTTTAAACTATCAGTCACTGAATATTAAAAGTAAACAATACACTTTCATAACAACTGCACCTTCTGGAAAAGAAATGTAACTTGGATTTTATTAAATTTATTTTCTTCACACTACACATAACTCAACAGTAGGTCGCCGAAGGACTCTTTTGTTAAATTTCAAACCTCAGTACCAACCTAAAAGCGTTTCTTTTTAAACAAAGCTTCAGATACCTCTAACACTTTTTAGGTGTATACCTATGATTTATTTATAGTACCTACCTTATACACTACGGAAGGTATGGACAAAATTGTGTGAAAGTCAATAGACACACGTCGTTGAGTCGGTGGTGATGAGTTGATATGCAATGAGCATTGCCCTCCCAGAGTCGCCTTCTGTGCCTTACTTTACCAGTAGGTAATCCAAGCTACGTGACCGCCCCGAGGTCGCGGGTTTCGAACCCATTAACCTTGTCCTACCATGATTTAGGGGGCGAAATACGAATTTCCCTATATTTCTGCCCTTTCACCTTTTTGTGTGGAACAGATTTTTCATGAATTAAGTGTACTGTCTGACACCCGTAATGAAGAGAGTTAAGGTGACAGTCCATTTCCAACCGCAGCTGCACTACTGTTCGCGTTCGCGTTCAGTACTAGTAGTGCAGCTGCGGTCAGAAATGGAATGTTACCCTTAGGCGGTTTCTATATATTTAAGAGCATTTTGAACTTAATCATGCTAATAAAGATAGGCAATGATTTAAGATATCTCGTGATACCGTAATTCTTTGTGACATGGTCAAGCACCCGTTATGATGGAATTTACGGCTTCTGAATGTTCAAATTTATACATATAAATTTTGTTATTTTAATTTCGTCTGTGATTCATATTGTTACTCCATTAAAAAAAGAAACTGTATCAAAAAGAATATTTAATTTTTGTTAATTACAATAAAAGTTATAGCATTTGTTGCAAACGTGTGTTTTAAATTTTACTTAAAATGTGCGACTATGACTGTACGTGTATAAAATACTTAGGTACTTAATATAAAATGTAACAGGGGTAAATAGTAACGCACAATTTTGACGGGGAATTAAAAACATTTTTTTTTACGCTGAATGGTTTTCTTATAACTCGAGGAATAACGTAAACACCGCCATTGCCCCGCCAGACATCGAAACGAGTGGATGTGCATACGAGCTCTGTTTCGACCAGGTATTGAAAAAAAAATACGGGGTAAGTTATAACAACTCCCAGTTTTTCAAAAAGTGTCTGGTGTAAAAGATGCGTAAACATTTAAAATTATTTTGTAATCGGAATTAGTGCTTAGATTATAAACCCTCATACTCAGAATCATAAAATTATACATATTTTAGACAATACAGGCCTTTTCCTAAAATTGTTACAACAAGCCCCCCGCTCCCCTACGTGCAATTTCTCACTAATGATATACTTATACGTATCTGTAGGTAAATATGTGAATAACTTAATGTTTAGTATATTAAGAAACTTTATATTAAAATAGATGCAATATCGTATACGTTGCCAAGAAACGCAATTGTGAGGTGGCAGGCATTAAACTTGCATTTGTTTGCGGCGATATAGACTTCAGTCGCGAGTTGCAGGTTTTGCTGCAGAAACACTCGATTTTCTATTGCCAACTGTACCGCTCAAACGCTGTTTCTAAAATAAGTAAAAAAAAATCCAGACTCGGAAATTAATTGCTCTTTTTTTCTATTGGTTTTGAAGATTTGACTTAAAAGTTTTTTTTAAAAAGCCTGTCAGTTTTATTATTTCGTAATAACTATCACTAAAACTGATAGTTATTACGACAAATTATTGGCATAGAAACCAGGCCGAACCCGTGACCCTGGAGCATGCAATTGGAAAGCGGTTAAATGAGGAGTAGGATACAATTTCGTGTGTTGTCAGCGCCAGCCGGCAAAAGCAGAAGTTTTGTTTGTGTCATCTACTGAGAAATATTATAAATTGAGACTCCGTTATTGCTCTAGCTTAGCCCAAGTACGACGCTTTGTTTATTTATAATATAATCATAAATTATTGGCCATACACATACACGTAACAACATATCTTCTATACATATAATAAAGCTGAAGAGAGTCGAAAGTCTGTACATGGAAGATATTCGAAAAAAAGTTGGTTGGGGATACTTAGAATCGATAACAGAACACGTTCCAACAGTTTTTAGAATTTTTGTCTGTTTGTCTGTTTATCTGTTTATTTGACCGCGCATCACGTGAAAACGGCTGAACGGATTTTGATGCAAACTTTACTAATCTGTCAAGAACCTCCCTGGCCCTATTTTAGGCTATAAAAATTCAACCCCTAAAAGGGGGGGTGGCCACTACACTCAATTAAGTTATGTTTGCACCTGAATCTTATGGCGCGAACTTAAGAAAGTGGTGCAAACTTTTTTTTTGTGTATGTACTTTGTAAAAAAAACAACATTTTTCTTAGTCAATGTCAAACGTCTTTGCAAATACATATTAAATCACATTTATAGACGGGTCTATCGCGGGTTTATTGACAATAATTAACATTATGTGAAGTGGGTGGTTTGAAAATATGATGTCTACCCCAAACTTTTTCATACACTTTTCGTCGGGTAGTTGCACAAATCTCTGTTTTGACATTTTGTTGGGACATCAGTTAGCCGCGACCATGACCAGTGAAACCTGTGTCGAAACGTCGGTAAATAAAGGTAATAAAATAAATTTCGAGATAGGCCCGTCTATAAATGTGAGTTAATATGTGTTCGAAACGCGAATGTTTTTAAATTTTAAATAGGTATTAAGTCTTTGTAAATGTCAAACCATTTGGGACTTGCATTTTAAACGCGTTACCATACCTTTCCGAAAAAAACGAATTTTTCGCGAAATTTTCGCAACATATTGAGGTTTCAAGGTAGCACGGTCTCAGGCATCTGAGGAAGAATCGGAGACGTTCACGCAGTGCGAAGAACGGTTGACCTGACCGCTCAGCGGATTCGCACGACAGACGCGCTCGACGGTAAGTACTGTGGTGCATCAGCGGGTACTGGAGAGCCCAGCACATACATTAACCTACATTAATACTATTGTTCTGTGTTTAAGCACTAACAGCCTGGACGCTTCGGGCCTTCCGCCCTACGCGGAGCTCGGCCTTCGGCCTTCGCACTTAGACAGTTATACGTACTATTGTTCTGTGATTAAGCACTGACATCCAGGACGCTTCGGGCCTTCGGCCCTACGCGGAGCTCGGCCTTCGGCTTTCGCATTAGATATCCACACCAAAATTCAACCATTGCGGCGGTGTCCCTGACATAGCCTCTCTCAATTTTTTCTATCAAAAAAATTCACGCGAGCGTAGCGAGCATTTTTTTACACTGTTAAAAGTAATTCCCGGTACATACATATATGTAGATATTTAGTTGTGCATACATAAACATAACTGTAAATAAAGTCTAAATACTCGGCAGGACAGAATTGGATGATATTTGCCATGGACATGATTTGGATAGGTACAGTCAAGAACGTAAAAATACAAAAGTAGTACTGTATTGTCCGTTATACACCTACTATATTTCTGTGTCGTTTAAATCACGTCTAATATTGGAATAAGGGCGAAAAAAACTATTGGTTTTGGAGTGTAGTTTTGTTTAGTGGTAAGTACCTACCTAATTGTAAAATATTTTATCTGGACTTCAGTCCGCTAATCGTATCCATCTGTCAACTTTACATCAAGTTCCGCCTCCAGGGGAGAGAAAGAGAAATTAGGGATGAATTAGCTTACTGACACAGACCGAATTCCACGCGGGCGGAGCCGCGGGCACAGCTAGTTCATAATAAGTAGCGTACGTACAGGTGGTGGCATTATGGATAGAGAGGACAATGAAATCGCCCGGGTTTATAAATTATGATTGAGTAAATAACGATGAAATGATTGATTTCTCTAAAACAAACACTTCTTATTAAAGTAGTGTCAACTTTTATGGAATGTAAATAATGAATTTTATTAGGTCAAAGTAGACGAACGTTTAACAACAGGCGTTCTGGGCAGGCTCGCTCAATCGTACGCCACGTCTTCGCCTCGGCTAGTCTGTGGCCATGAGTAAGCCCATTTCTAATTGAAAAAAATTAACTAAAAATATAAATAATAGACAGTTGTCTAAATTTATATCATCACATTATGTGTGTAATCGTATATGTATATATTATATGAAGTTTTTGGCCAGTAATGAAGGTTATATATTTATAGTTTATTTATTTTTACCCTCCTATTCGTTCGTCTTTTACTTTGACTTGTTTTTTGAGGGAATGTATTTTTTAACAATAAGTAGTTCTTACTACGAGTATAATATCTCAGTCTTCTTAGCAATAAATGTCACGCTTATTTCTTTTCTTTTATCCCGCTCCAGATTTAGTGGCAGAAAACCCGTATTTCCTGGACTGCCCGAGGCATCACTTCACCCGCTTTAAAAGCTTGTTCTCCATTCGACACGTTTCCTTCCTTTTTATCGGTTCAGAAACAGCTTACTGTTGTAAATCTTAGTTTTCTTATACTTGACGAGTTTGCTGAAGATTGCTTACCAGATTTACCCACCTACACGGAAAGCTAAGTGATATTTATTAAAGAAATTCTCTATTGTCGGTCATTTAATGCAATTATGTTTCATCGCTTCTAACACACAGAGATGGGACCTCTTCAGTTTCACACCTGTTTCTACAAGTATGATTTACCTATATTATGTTTAAATTGGAATCGAGCGGTATGTTTCACGAATGTACTATTAGATATTGTCTGCAGTGACAATATGGGTCGATATATTGTGTCAAAATATCTATTATTTATTCGCATTTTCAGTATACGTAAGTGAGCCTTATATTTTGATCACCTAGAATCGCGGTGAATAATAAATCCATCAATAAGAACTCATAAGGCGTGCATGACAATCAAAATATCTCATGGAAATCAGACATAATAAGAATATGATAATGATCTTCAATAAATAAAAATGCATATTGTTACAGATGTAGTGCATAATTATTTTCCTTTGTATTTTCACGGAAACGTACGGATATTTTCTTCAGCTGGCTGTGACTGTGTGTATTTTCCATTAATCTTAAAAAATAACGTTGGTTGGGACATGTGTGCATATAAGTGTAAGGCCTGAGTGGACGCTCAAGTTGGGCGTGCAGCGGGGCGGGGCGTGCGGCGTGCATGTTAAGGTGACAGTCCATTTCCAACCGCAGCTGCACTACTGTTCATTTTATTATGGAAATTGACAGTAACAGCGACGCGTTCAGTACCAGTAGTGCAGCTGCTGTCAGAAATGGAATGTTACCCTTAAACAAATGCAAGCGTATAGGAGCGGCCTTAGTGCACGCTGCTCAAATCACTTGTGACCCCGACGCCACGCTGCACGCCCCGCCGGACGCTCCGCTTCGAGCGTCCACTCAGGCCTTACACTAACTCTGGACTCATGTTTGAATGAAGAAATACGGTTTAAATCAATATTTACGTCTTGAAAATGTTTTGTGATGGCCCTTGTTGCAACTTCGCGCAGAGCCACGGGTACAGCTTAGTGTGTAATAAAAATGTTAAGCCCCGTTCGTTTCAATCTGTATTCGGTATCGAGCCCCGGGGCAGATTTACATGCATATAGAGCCGGCTTTGACTTTATTTGCTTTATTCCAATATCCCATCGCGTGCAGTTGCCCGTGCATTTGCCCTTTGAGTCTTTGTCATTGCAGTCAACGGTCAGATTTTAATCTTCTGATATGATTAAAATGATATTTAGGATTTTGAAGAATATTTCAGGAATTTTAGATGCAATAATAAAATATAAGATTATTAAAGGAGAAAGTACCTACCTGCCGCATGAAACCGGTTTCGTATTACCCAGCAATAATTAGTAGCGCAGGCCAATTCGAACGTCCACTGACATCATAATGATATCTAAATAGTGTCATTTAGTTATCGTCTATTTCGCTCGCACTTGTCCTTACCTATTGGCGCAAGCGAGACGCACGATAACCAAATGCCATCGTTTATATATCATTCTGACGTCAGTGTAGTGACGTAGTAGCAAACTGTAGGTAACGAACCTTAGTTCAGTCATGGGTTTCCGCGCCGCTTTTATTTCAGGGGCGTAGAACATGTAAAATGTAAAGGGAGTCGCGCTACAAGCTGCCTACCATGTGAGTGCTACGTATTTATTGTATAAATTTATCCATAACATTTTAGTTTATAGTCATGGTAAACCATTAATATAAACGCAATCTATTGTTTTAAAAACAATCATTATGAACGGTTTGTTAGATTTGAGAAACGTTTAAATTATTTTATAACATCTTATATATGGCATTCCATATCTATTAAAGGGTTCTTGTGCTTCATATACATAAGGACTCTTTAGACATGAACTAGGTACCTATCACATATTATCTATTCACTTTGTAACAGGTTTTGTCACTTTTGTTGAGCTGCAGACTATCGGTGGTGTTTCTCAGGGTTCGTAGGTTCGACGCTATGCTGTCACACAACCCGTCTGTGAAATTCCTTAAGAAATATACTTACTAAACGTATTTATAACTAGGTATTGGGCGCCAACACGCTGTACAGCGTACAAAAGAAGGTAAGCTAGAATGAGACAAAGTAAACTATTTCTTTGAGCTTGAGATAGTTGTATATTGGAAAATAAAAGAACTATCAGGTAATACAACGGGTAACCTTACACTATCATTTATGTATCTAAGCTTAATACTAATACAGTGGACTGGTCACGCAGTCTAAATTAAAGTTTATCAAGTTCTAGTCACTAAAATATGCACCGAGCATTCAAAGTCTATAGAGAGGCCACTGTTGTGTTTGCAAAAGTTTCTAAAATTAACTGAGAGATTAGATTGGACCACACCTGAGTCACGTGTCTGTAGCAGAAGGCAGTGGAGCCGTGGCCACGCTGTTCCAGTGGCGTGCCGAGGATGCAGCCAAAAGTCGCGGTGACACGCGTCGAAACCGTCGGCGCGCGTCCAGTTGGCTGACTCCCCCAGTCACGCCAAGGTCGCGGTGAGCAGCATGGACCACGAGCCCAAGGCTACAGCGGCATCCAGCATTGACACGTGCCCGGAGAAAGAGTAAGCGTGCCCAAGTAGTGGATGAACGGATGGATGGACGGATGGGTGGATGGATGGATGGACCGGCATCAAGGCCGGATTTTCATTGAAACTGTCGATACTAAAATCCCGACATGTATAAGAATAACTTTTAATTTGGCCCTTCAAGGAACCACGGTACACGACGCCATTATTTGCGTGTGCTTGCTACAAGAAGTGTGGGTGCATGTTTTAAGGGATGCCTCCCAGGACGAATTGACTCAAAGACCACGACGCTGTTCGCTCACATGCCGCCGGATCTCAAGTGATCTCCCGATCGCGTTCGACAATCCATTTCCTTTCATTATTTTTTAAAGCTTGCGTCTATGACGCGGAGTCGAGAAATTTTGCCATGTAGCAAACGATGTCCCAAACAATATTAGAAAACAACAAATTAAAAGACTAATTATACTGTGTGTTATTATTTTCGAACAATTAAACCTAAATATTTAAACCACTAAAGAAGATATTTAAAGTTAAAAAAAATAACCATAAACAATATAGAAATATAGTTGACTTTCACTTGATCGAGTATCTCTGGATGCCAACAGATGGTGCTAAAATTAATCCGTGACGACAGCTATTCCGCCACTAGATGTCGATAGGAGTATCATAACGAGCTCAAAATTACCACAGTATTTTGAACCGTTACAACTTATAACTATTTATTTTAACGAAATACGCTACATAAAACCCAAACAGTAAAACAAAATAAAGAATCAGATAACAAAACAAACACATAGAATATAATGGATACCTAAAATATTTCTGCCCGCAAAATTTGGCAAAACGCAGACGGGTCCAAAAGAATGCATTAGCTTTATTCGGACGATGCATTAGAGGAGCCCGCAAAATAGAACACAATTCTATTATAAGAGTTTTTGACGGAGAAATGTACGGCTCTTTGTGTTTTCTTAGAATATAATGTGCTTGAGGCACATAATGCCAGACTTTATATTTATCTGCTTTGGCCTTTGTTTGCAAAGATATTATGAAAGGAGAGTTCTGTTAGTTGGTTGTATGGTACATAAATAGCTGATAATAATACGAGGCTTCAGCAAATAAATATTTCTCTATTTTATCCCTGTAATAAAAGGAAATGTTGAGTTAAGATGGCTTTTTTAGGGTTCCGTAGTCCACTAGGAACCCTTATAGTTTCGCCATGTCCGTCTGTCTGTCCGTCCGCTGCTTTGCTCCGTAAACATATTAGTACTAGAAAGCTGCAGTTTGGCATGGATACATAAATCATGCATGGCGACAGAACGGTAAAATAAAAATTTAGTTACTTAGTAGGTACAAGAAATCCGACATGCATACTAACTATCAAGGATTATTTCACTTTGAAGATAATTTTTCATGTTGTAGAAAAAAGGAGAATCTGTTCTTTTATCGTTTTTGAATTGTAAGTATATTGTAATGGCATGCTTAGTGACCATACAAGAATTAGTAACGATCAGCATATTAGTACATATTTTTTCACGCCTACTCTCAGCTTTTTGCGGTACACACACCATTTAGGTGAGTATGTTTTCTTTTCATTTCGCTTCTACTTACTTTTCACTGTTTAACCGATAGCGTCCGACCGAGCCGATACCGAGCCGTGCTGGGTATGATAAGATCCCTCAAATTCTCAGAAATCCTATCATTTAACTCAAATTTGATATAAATAAAAAAAAATTAGAATACAAATACTCAAACTACTATATCTTTTTTTTTACAGGGTTATAAAAATTAATTTTACCTCAAGTATTAAAATTATAGTCGCTATTGTCCACACACTATAACAGCATTCCCTTCAAGTAGCAGTATGCTTCTTTATCACTATAATTGTACAAATACATGTAGATATAACTTTGCCAAAAGTTATGGTTGTTGGCAAAGTGTGGAAAGACAAACACATAAATAACTAGTAACTAATAACCTTACACAGGTGACAGCGCTGCTGACCGTACAGAAATATTTTATGCCCGTATTTTTGCAGGGATGTGTCGAAAAGTTTCCAAAAAGCACATTCATGTTTATTGATTGAGGTATTTTATTATCTTTATTGTGTAGATACGCTGATCGCAAACATGTTTCATATTTGTCGTTGCGTTTTAGTCACTGTCCGTGATGTTGATTTTGTTTGCCCAACGTTATTCACATATATAAAATATAATGTTATGGATAACTAGTACTTTGTACTAACAATAGACCTTCTAATGCTTAGATTCTAGATTCTAAGCTAACTGTACAAAACGGTACCTACAGACAGCTAGGTACAGGAACAGTCAGCATCAATTAGTAGCGGATGGAACAACAAAATTGTTAAAATTTTAAAAATTACATAATAAATAAATAAATATTATAGGACATTCTTACACAGATTGATTTAGTCCCACAGTAGGCTCAAGAAGGCTTGTGTTGTGGGTACTCAGATAACGATATATATAATATACAAATACATAGAAAACAACCAAGACTCAGGAACAAATATCTGTGCTCATCACACAAATAAATGCCCTTACTGGGATTCGAACCCAGGACCGCGGCTTCACAGGCAGGGTCACTACCCACTAGGCCAGACCAGTCGTCAAAATAAAATTACGTATAAAAATAATATTACGTATGCAAAAATATAAAATAAATACAATATTTAAACAGATATGTACCTACATATATAAACGTACCTATAATTACTAAAACCCCCGGGAATTAAACTATCTCGATACCAAATATCAACTTAATTGGTTCAGCCATTTAAGCGTTAAGCGTGATAGACAATACAGACGGAATTACTTTCGCATTTATAAAACCAGATTAAATATATTTATTTATGTCTTATCTATATTATAGTTATAGTAAATAGTACTCAATAATATATGCGTATGTAGATAAAACAATTTTTAATATCACCTATAAATAGCTGGTGAAACCACAATACACTTTACAAAAATTATCTTTAAAATCATTTTCAACATCAGGCTATAAATTTTGACAAATGTCATGATTTAAATAAATAGCCCCGAGGGACAATTATTCCGAAACTCATGAATGCTTAACAAATATGTAGTATTACAAATATAAATATATATTTTTTACACTGGCTGTCAGGCCTATTCGAACTTGCACCTGACATCAAACCGATATTTGAATAATTTTGGAATAGTTTAATGGCTAATTTTAAAATTACTTTAAGTGCTCTATTAAACCTTTTTTTTGCGTTCCTCTAAAATTGTCCATGAGTATAATTATTTTGAAACTTAAGTATGTTCGATACAAATGCCTCGTGGCAAGTTGGCGTCTTCTACGTAAATGCGTTAAATATGTAGTTTTATTATTTAACAATATCAAGGCCCGCAAATCTTGTTCTCGAATAACTCATTTAAGTCATTATCATACATGATGAAATTTTAATATTTTTTTAAAGGTAATTTCCTAAATTTCTTAATTATTACCACAATAATTATTACTATCTAACAAAGGTAGTAATAATAATAATAATAATCAAGGCACAAACATTGAACAAAACAATCCACTAAAAATAATTCAATCTAATAAACAATGTAAAGAGAAAGAGCGAAAGCTTTTTGATCTGAACACACGAAACACATTAAAAGTGTACGAAACGGGCCGATTAATGCGTATCAATTATCAACAATTCAGTTGAGCCATTAGTGGTTCACCCTCGCTATGATCCATTAAATTTCTCTGAAATATATATTGAGTTACCCAACGTAACTTTCACAGTAGCTGCAACGTCAAAAATATCATTTCAACAGGACATTAAAGACTTATCCAGCAGAAATGCAGTCTGCAGCATTACTGTTGCAGCATTGCGGTGCAGAATCAATGTTATTGCCTATTAGATTTTTGATAACATGTTCGGCAGTAATGCTGTACTGCAAAACTAGTTTTAGTTAGTCAGATATTAGTTACCATTATATGAACAAAGTTATCGCCTTCACTAAAATAGATGACCAAATTTGATGACCAGTACATATTGTTGTACGTGTTGTATTGTAACACAACACTATCTTCATTTCGTATTCACTCTACAAACACTTCTCCCACGATTTCAATATTTTGTTAATGACGTCATTGTACATTTTCACTTAGCAAGAATACTGAAAGCTTTGTTCGATATTTAAAAAAAAAACTTTATTATTAACTTGCTTAATTATTCTTTCCGAGACTTTCTACCAACTCCTTTTCAAGTACCTAACTTTTGCCAACCACTAGATAGCAAACAACTTTGTTGCATTTAATTAAATTCTATCATAAGCGCGAGTTATCATCCGTGTCCTTTTAAGTTAGGCAGTTAGTTTCCAGTGACAGAGCCGTATATCTCAATTTGTTCTGATTTAGAGGACGGCAGAACACTGAAATGCACGCTGTGAATCATACGTGTGTTTCGGTCCAGATTAACTACTCATATCGTACCTTCGGCTCTGTACAATTTTAGGCAAATTAAACATTCTTACTAAAATATCAATTTGATATCTGTGATTATTTTTTCAAAAGATAGCTAGCGTAACGACCACGACATTCGGTGATAAATAGCGTGAGCGTTATTCTATTTGTCTTGGATTTTCACACGTTGTGTAGCCTACACCTACATAAATTAAGAAAACCAATTTAGTATTAAAATACAAGGCTGTTAACAGACTGGTCATTAATTTTCCCCTTTAATTTCCCCTAGTCAATAAGGGTTGTTTTGTAACTTGGAAAGAAACTTGTGGAAATAACGCATTCCGGGCGCCAGCTGCTAGCGAAGGGTTAAATTAATTAATAGTATTTCGATTAGAGAAATACTTTGTTTTCCTGAGATAGATAGGTACCTACCTAATTTTTAGGTAGGTAAAAGTATCAATAATAAGTCTTTATTTAATAATCTTTTAATTTATAACAACACCAGCCTCCAATGTTTAATAGTTGCTGCAATTTTGAACAATACGTAAAAAAAGATATTTTATTCGCTTTGCCCAGGGTGCCAGGCAAAGTGAAACAGGCCCCCGGACAAAGCAAATATTACTCATAAAATCTTAGTGAACTTAATAAGTGAAAATTAATCAACATAAGATAATTTCAATAATATTAATTAGAAAAATCTGTCACAAGTAACTTTTGATATATTTTCACTGATTTCATAAGCATAAGTCTTCACTCTTATTTCAGTCTTATTTCTGAAGACATTTTAACACAGCGAATCCACGTTCTGATAGCCATTTCCATGACGTTTGTTAGCCAGGAGCCATTATCGATCTTTTTTTGATATTTATATACCAAAATATTATCATAAAAAAATTACCTAATAAATTCAAAGTGAACACGCTATCCGCTTTGCCCGATCCACTTTGCTCATTCAGTCAGTTAAAGAAATTAAGAATTTAAAAAAATAACCGTTGGATTGTTTTAAAAGAAATGCCTTGTAAAAGGAAGATACTTTAATAAGCAATAGAAGCATCTTGAATTAAAATTCGAGATAATTACTGTGACAAAATAACATACAATGTACTTACCTTTCAAAATCGAATATTTTGCACTAAAAACACATTTTGACTCGTCACCGACGACGCTCACAGCGACCGCTCCCTGTGACGCTTGCCGCTCATAGAGCGAATGATCCTGAACATCATATAGGCGCGTGATGCGACAAAGTCGAATAGTTTAGGATTGGGAGCCCGAATTTGCTATGCCTGGGGTGTTCGCTTTACCCGGACTTCCCCTACGTGTTAGTTGTAGAATACTTTTGAATTTATTATGTGAGTCTAAAACAATCGAAGTTGGAAGCACAAAAATATACTAAATCGCGAAGAAAATATTATATTTATAAGAACACGTTTATTTTTCCATTTTTGCGTAACTTGTCTTGATTTGCTCCAAAACCCCGAGGGTAGTTGGAAAAGATATGCCGTTTCCCAATAACTAAGTCTGGGACATCGAAGGCACATTATAACAGCTTAGGACGACGGCCACAGATAAATTTCCCACGAGACGCGTATTTTACTTCGGCGGGACAACCGGGACGCTAGATGATCCGAATTATTTTAAAAAGACGCTCTTTTCAGTTTCATGTGGCCGTGCCTATATTTCCCAATGGTAAACGGTACCTATGGTTAATAATCTCGCGCAGGTCGGTAATATTTCGAATAGGTAGTTAAATTCGAATGTTACGGTCTGCTACCGCTATCCGTTTTTAGAGCCTTGTCTGTTTTCTGTTTTTTTGGAAATACTTATTGAAATGTTTTTCTTTGATCTGACTTAAATAAATAAAAAGGTCTGGGAGACCGAACTTTGCTCAGAAAACATATAAAAACTCAAAATTGCGCGTTTTCCTCTAGGATCTAGCTAGGTCTTATCTCTAGATAAGACCTAGCTAGATCGATTTTTCACCCCCGAAAACCCCCATATAGCAAATTTCATAGATATCGTTAGAGCCGTTTCCGAGATCCTCAATATATATAAATAAATAAATATACAAGAATTGCTCGTTTAAAGGTATTAGATAGATTAGATAGATAAGATGATCAGGTACGTAAGTTTTAATAAAGTAAAAACTTGATAAAAGTGGTTTAAATAATATTTACAAAGTCGATATCAAGTTCCATATAGTTAATGAAAGTGAATTATAATGAACGGCGGTTTAAAAATTAAAATCGCCATGTTACGAATAGTTTTATACCGAGCTGCGGTAAGATGCATTTTTATAAACAGCTCATTTCCAACCGCCAGAGGGCTTCTTCCTATTATAAAAATTTAAATCTAGAACGTTTCCTCATTGGAGTCGGAAATTTCTGCTATGTCGGACGCATTCATTTGTTTTAAATGAATGTATAAGAAGAAACACCGAGTTATTTCCTGCAGGAAATGCACTTCCAGTCCCTGGTTTAACTTATTTTCTAATTTCTATTTTTGTTTTGACAGAGTTTAAGCTTGAGATCTGGTGAGCTTAATAAGCAGAGCTAGGTACTTTTGGATTAAAAACTTATAAAGTATGAGTTAAGGTTGTCCGTTTTTCTGTGGACATCACAAAATAAACTGACCTTGAAGCCTAGATCTTTTCTTCTTTGATCCTTATAGGCATGTGTAAATCTTCTACTTTTAAAAAGTTATAATATCCAAATCATTAACTTTTAATGGCCACAGAAAGACGCTGGTTTTACTAGCACGCTTTGATCCTTTTTTTTGTAAAAATAAATTATTTCAGAAAAATGTAAATGTTGAATGAACGCCATTGTTAGTACGGAAACATCGGTGCGAGTTAAATGAACTCGCTCCTGATCGTTTTTAGGGTTCCGTACCCAAAGGGTAAAAACGGGACCCTATTACTAAGACTCCGCTGTCCGTCCGTCCGTCCGTCCGTCCGTCTGTCACCAGGCTGTATCTCACGAACCGTGATAGCTAGACAGTTGAAATTTTCACAGATGATGTATTTCTGTTGCCGCTATAACAACAAATACTAAAAACAGAATAAAATAAAGATTTAAGTGGGGCTCCCATACAACAAACGTGATTTTTGACCGAAGTTAAGCAACGTCGGGCGGGGTCAGTACTTGGATGGGTGACCGTTTTTTGCTTGTTTTGCTCTACTTTTTGTTGATGGTGCGGAACCCTCCGTGCGCGAGTCCGACTCGCACTTGGCCGGTTTTTTATTGTAATACTAAACAACATTTTTTAATAAAACTAAGTAAAAAAAAAAACAATTACTATAATTTAAAAAAAATCTGCTGTTAGCATCGTTGGCTGAATGTGAACGAAAACTATTTATTAGTTCCTATACCTAACTATAATACGAAGTTTGAACCGCGATTATTTATTTATTATTATTGACGACCGGTCTGGCCTAGTGGGTAGTGACCCTGCCTGTGAAGCCGCGGTCCTGGGTTCGAATCCCAGTAAGGGCATTTATTTGTGTGAAGAGCACAGATATTTGTTCCTGAGTCATGGTTGTTTTCTATGTATTTGAGTATTTGTATATTATATCTATCGTTGTCTGAGTACCCACAACACAAGCCTTCTTGAGCTTGTACCGTGGGGCTTAGTCAATTTGTGTAAAAAAAATGTCCATTAATATTTATTTATTTATACACAATTCAGAAACTTTATGTGTTTATTGGTAACGTTTTACCATATAGACAAATTAAAAAATACCCTCAAATAAAAAGCTCCGATCTGAACGCAGGCCCGCATGAAAGCTTTTGTCCACGACGCCGATGACGGTCATTTTTTAAACTAACCTCCTGTGTTCTATCCAATCTTTTTGAGCGGCCACGGTGGATTGGTCGGTGTACCTGGATGAGTTTTGTTGCGTTTTGCTACATTTTTTAACAAGTTAAGAGTGGCTTGGTATGGTATGGAGGTAGGTTAGATGTGCAGTATGGTATGGGAACTGAAATTCTAACATATACCTATTTCCATTTCATTACTTTTTAGACCATATTGGAGGGTAAGATAATTAAATTTGAAAGCTGTGATTTAGTTTGAATTGAAAAAAGGAAAAAAACATATTACCTGTACCTATTACAATAGTATTTAATCAAATAAGAAAAATCCACCAACTGCTTACTTGAATACATTCCGTTTTGTTAATTTATTGCGAATCTTGGCTTAATTTACTGCTTTTAAAGGAATGGATGCGAAATGAAACGAATTCTTAAAGAAATAGTTTTATTCTCGATTCCGACTAGAGCGAAGTAATTAAATTTCATTCGGAATGTTCACAAATAGTTCGTAATACTGAAGTTACACTCTTTTTAATAAGTAGCTTACTTTAATGCTTTCATACCGTACAATTGGACGACAAAAAATAAAGAAGCCAGCTTGACAGGTTCGAAATGATAAAGGATCTTTAGTAGTTTAGTAGTTCGTAGTCGCTTTCCTTTACAAAGCAGAAAAACAGCTACGAGCGTAGCGCTACGAAAACATTAGGAATGAATGCGTGAATTCATTCTTGATATAGTCATCATCACATCATCATAATCAGCCTTTTATCGCCCACTGCTGAGCATAGGCCTCTCTTCGAGTAGGTACGCCACTTAATCCGGTCTTGATATAATATCATTAAGTAACTTGATTCATTCGGAAAGAATGACTTCTCAAACCAAAATAAGTGTCATGAAAGAGTCAGGTTTTAAATGAGCCAATTTCATAATTTTTGTAGTTTGCGATTGAACTTTGTACGAACTGTTATTTTTTGTGTTCGGACTACACTAATTTCCCGTCTCCCACAAAATTTGACTGATATAAATACGCTCCGGAACTACCGAAGTAATACCCTACTGTCTCTTTCAAAACCTGGCTCCTTCATGCCACCTTTCCCCTTAATGTATGCAGGGACAGATCTAATTTTAGAAAGCTTTTAAAGTGGGGTAATCTCATACGCTACCTACTATTTAAGTATGTATATCTATTGCAAATTCAAAATGTTTTAAGTAATAGTTTATGACTTTAATATTATTATCGACGGTTCGAATCACAACGTATCAGTATTACCAGTCCACGGTAAAAATAATAATTAGAATGAAACTTTTATTTTCTAAATTTATAACTGTTCCTACAAAAACTCCTCATTTTCTTCGATTGTTGCTTTATTAGGCAAAAATGTCAATGATATGAAACTCATTACTATCTGTGATTGAAAATATTTGAGAACTGTTTTACAGTATGAGTAGAATTAGGTTTAAAAGTGTGTCAAAGTGACTCTGATTTCTTTGGATAAATTATTTCTCTTTTGCCTTCTATCAAACAAGAATCTTTGGCATATGTGCAAAATATTCTCATGAAATTATCTTGAGTAAATATATTTAACTACAAATATATACATTCTTTATAAGAATTTAAAATATCGTCATTATCTTACACCTTGCTTCTTATCTATCTACAACTAGTATGTTACAGACTTATTTACTAGGCTAGGCTTTATTATTGGTAACAAATACATCATGAATTTGGTATTGTTATAAAATGCACAGATATTAGTGAGACCATGACAATCCATCGTGGAGCAACATTAATGCCTGAAACAATAAAAGATAAAGTTTTAGTAGTAATCAAGAAAACTGTAGTATTTTTTAACTGAAGGTAGTAATGTTGTAGTTACAGAAAAGCAATTGCTGGTCTCGCTTTTTCATCTAGACTCGAAGACTCTTCTGCTCCCTGATGGCTCTCACCATTTCACACTCACTATTTCATTCTCTATCTCTATATCACCACGCTAAATTCATATGCCAATAGTAGCATTGTCACAAACATAGTCCACTACTTTTACGAGTCTAGGACCTTTTGTCTTCTCCACGTGTTACCGACTCTTCGGTATTCAAATAGTTTGTCATCCTTAGTAGTTTGTGTAAGGAATTTATACAATATCCACTTATAAATGCTACAATAACTGTTTAGATATTGATGTTGAATATGTTTTATAGTAACAATTTATCTAAAATACTAAACTTACCACTATCTGGTGTAGAAGTGTGCATTGAATTTGGTGATCCAGGAGGCGTAACAGGTGGATCTATAAAAACAATAGAACGCATATTTATAGACTTTATAATAGGTATTAATGTGACTGCTACATAATGAAAGGCGTTAAAATACGAGTGTGGGTTAAAAACAGCACACGAGTGATTTAATGACTTATTATGTACAGTTGCATACACTGCCTTATCTACACACATTATTATAAGCTATCTGTGTTGTGTCCAGAAACCGCATGTTACGACCGCCGCCGGCATTTGATCACACTGTTTGCAACTGACATTTACTTTCGAATAAAACGTCATCTCGACTATGTTGTACTGGAAATGACGTCAAATCAAATTCCTTTGTTTAACAGAGAGATGTTCGAAATTTGAATTTTATTATTGAATCAATGACGACAATAATCGAATTCGGTTAACATCGGCTAAATGCATTTAAGCATAAAAATAATTAATTAAAAATTAAAAAATACGACTGCAGTTTAAAAGCGAACTGAAAAGCTAAAAATAATTTTAGTTATGTTAGTTACTCAACTTAATGAATGTACATTAGAATATAAGTGTTCAGTCAGGCTCATAAACAGCAAATGCAAAAGTTTAGGCTCATTTAGGATCGTCACTGTACCTGTACATTTTATTTCAATTGCAGTCGGGGACCTTGATGTATTAAAATTTTCCCATTTAAAAGGTCCCCGACTGCAATCAAAATAATATATACAGGTACAGTGACGATCCTAAATGAGCCTAAACTTTTGCATTTGCTGTTTATGAGCCTGACTGAACACTTATATTCTAATGTACATTCATTAAGTTGAGTAACTAACATACCTAAAATTATTTTTAGCTTTTCAGTTCGCTTTTAAACTGCAGTCGTATTTTCTAATTTTTAATTAATTATTTTTATTTTATACATTTTAGTGATCATACAAACTAACTATATTTTTATGATTTAATTTAAGGCAATGTAATTCCTTCAAGGAGATTTCATCATGCTGATTTTTGATATGTTACTATGAAACGTGCTTGAAAACCTAAATAGGTCGGACCCAAAAACCAGACGTATTGAAAAGTGCTAGAGCTCTATCTCTGCAACTACATATTTCCTATAATATCTTTAATACCGCATAATTATAATACCGATATTTAGATAATAATATATGTGTCGTAGTCAGATCGTATAATCCGCCGTATTACATTACGGCTAGCCGTTTTACAAAACAGGGGCGTTTTGAAATGCGGCGGTTCGACGATTAGCCGGATTGTCATTGCGATACGTTCTTCAATATGGCGGCCTACGTTTAGCCGCATCGTATGTACTATTTAGATTGTAGAGTGACCAGTTCTTTCGGTCGCCTACGTAACCGGAGTTTGACAATGTTTGAAATTTAATTTATTTTTACCATGGTCCCACCGCATTACATGTGTTTCTTTTCCAAAACATTTCCTTCACAACTTAAATAGATGGAGCCCCGCAAGCGGGGCTCCTATATCTGGGCGGTTTGCCCTTCGGGCATCTGAAGCTACCTAACGAACCTAACCTACTTACCTACCTACGCTTTTTTCCCCAAAGTGTAATGTTTTCACGGACGTCTCACTAAATCAATAGGTAGGTAGGTTAGGTTCGTTAGGTAGCTTCAGATGCCCGAAGGGCAAACCGGTCTAGTTAAGTTGCGAAGGAAATGTTTTTTGAAAAGAAACAGTCCGACGAACTCCAGATTTGATGGACACCCCAGCGTTTTTCATAGTTTGTTGTTGTTATGTCAGGCAGCGCCACGAGTGTTAAAAATAGGAACTAAAAACTGTCAAAGCGGCGGCTAATGACTCGCTGTATTACATTACGGCTAGCCGTGTTGAAGAACGTATGGCGCCGAATACATTCCGGCGGATTTTCATTCAGCGGCATTCAATCCGGCTAATCGTCGAACCGCCGAATTTCAAAACGCCCCTGTTTTGTAAAACGGCTAGCCGTAATGTAATACGGCGGATTATACGATCCGCCTGCGACATATGTACATGGTAGCCATTACTCAGAATTGCATTTACCTAATGCTGCTACAGATGACGCTGATTTATTCGGATCTAAAGTAACACTCGTGGAGTTTACGTGATTACCTCCTCATCAGTTAATCAACGGATTTGAGCGAAAAATGTGGCATCTGATAGATATTACTGCGATTTAGGTTAATAGTACCAGCATAAAATATCTGGGCTTATAGCGAGCTGTAAAAGTTCCTTCGACCCTTTGTGGAGCTCCGTCTTCGGCCTTTATCATTTAGATACTTGTAATATATTTTTGCGTTTGAAGAACTAGTAACTTAGTAAGCATGGACGCGAGCTTGCGTGGAAACGATCCTCTCTCGGTCGCTTCGAGCCGTCGGCTCCTAATTGGAGCTTTGGCCTTCGCCTTCGCTATTCAGAAACTTGGGGAAGTTCCAAAAAGCACGCACCTGCTTTACGCTCCGGGTCTTCGGCTCTACGCGGAACTCGGCCTTCGTAATTAAGATGCTTGGGAAAGTTGGAAGCACGCACCAATGCTGGCTCAGCCCGGCTCAGCCGCTCTGGCCTTCAGCCCGACTCGGAGCTCGGCCTTCGGCCTTTGCAATTAAGAAACTTGGGGTAGTTCCAAAGAGCACGTACCTGGCTCAAGCTCCGGGCCTTACGGCCCCATTACGCGGAGCTCGTCCTTCGAAATTAAGATGCTTGGGGAAGTTGGAAGCGCGCACCGAGCCTGGCTAAGGGCCTTCGGCCCTACGCGGAGCTCGGCCTTCGGCCTTCGCAATTAAGAAACTTGGGGAAGGTACAAAAAGCTCGCACCTGACTTGCGCTCCGGGCCTTACGGCCCTACGCGGAGCTCGACCTTCGGAATTAAGATGCTTGGGGAAGTTATAAGCGCGCACCGAGCCTGGCTCCGGGCCTTCGGCCCTACTCGGAGCTCGGCCTTCGGCCTTCGCACTTAAGAAACTTGGGGAAGATACAAAAAGCACGCACCTGGCTTACGTTCTGGGCCTTACGGCCCTACGCGGAGCCCGGCCTTCGGCCTTCGCAATTAAGAAACTTGGGGAACTTACAAAAAGCACGCACCTGGCTTACGCTCCGGGCCTTACGGCCCTACGCGGAGCTCGGCCTTCGGAATTCAGATGCTTGGGGAAGTTGGAAGTGCGCACTGAGCCTGGCTAAGGGCCTTCGGCCCTACGCGGAGCTCGGCCTTCGGCCTTCGCAATTAAGAAACTTGGGGAAGATACAAAAAGCACGCACCTGCCTTACGCTCCAGTCCTTCGGCCCTGCGAGGAGCTCGACTTTCGGCCTTTGCAATTAGAATACTTGGGGATGTTGTATAAAGCGCGCACCGGGTCTGTCTTACGCCCCGGGCCTTCGTGTAGGGTATGCAGCTCGGCCTTTGGCCTTTGAAGAAATGTAGATTTTTACAAAAAAAAATAGGTTATTAACTAACTTTCACACTCTTTTCTGTCAAAGTCGGTGCAGAGTTAGCTTAGACGGACTTTTTTTACAATCGTATCGATTAATAAATATAAGTTATATGTACACATTTCGATTCCATTAGCGCAATTTGGAACATAGGTATTTGGCTGCTTTTAAAACATGTGTTAAAAACTTTAAGTAGTATAATGTAATATGTACTATATTATGTTTTTGTTTATGATCGGCGGTGAAAACCTTCCTTTTATTATCCGATTCAATAATAATAAATGGTTTAATGGGATTTGCTTTTCTTAACATATTTTGAAAGTTCTTACTTTCTCAAAATTAGACTTAAACCAACATGTTGCATATATATTATTACTCGTCTTTCAAAGCTCTACATTTTGATACCCTACTCGATAGGTTTGCAAGATGTTTTTTTCTTAAGGTTGCGTAATATGACGTATTAAGTCCGCCATATTGATTTTGTAATGACGTCACATAGCCTATGTCACCCGGGATGACGTAAGGATTCTAATGATATATCATACATCTAAATCGGTTAAGGCATTCTGAAGTTATCGTGGAATAAAGAAACTCACATAAATACTTAAATATATACATACAAACATGAACGCTGAAAACAATACACTCTTTTTGTTTGGGCAGTCGTGTAAAAATAAATGGCATGCCTTCAGCCTAGCCCTAAGCCAAGTGTAAGTACACGTTCGTAACTCATAAGGGCTTATCAGATAAAAATAAATTAATGAATATCTTCAAAATGGAGTTAATTATAATACCGGTGTCTTTGAGGAAATGCACCCTTGAATTAAAATACGGTATATGTGTATATTCAACATAGAAATAAAATGTTTTAACTATGTTTTTTAGATTCGTATTCGCGGAGTTTGAAAATGTATGTCACCTCTATAAAATATATCCCTTTTCCTGCTGAAGTAGTTGGCCAGCGGCACTTGCATGTCGCAGAGGATCTCCACAGTCGGAGGCAAAGCGTCGACCCTCACCACGGCGCTGGTGAGCGCGGTATACCGGCCTTCCAGCAGCTTGATGGTGGTCTTTGCGTTCAAAGGCCTGCGAAGTTACATGTCCAGTAAATAACTGTTCAATATCAACTAATACAGGGGCCCATTTCTCGAACGGTATTAGTCTAATATTATTAGTATGTTTCCGTGGTAACCCATACGATTTGACAGTTCGCGGACTAATAATATTAGTCTAATACCGTTCGAGAAATGGGCCCCGGATGACTGATATTATGATGCGATATGATTGTCGAAGTTTATATTTTTTCTTAAGTTCCTGCGTTTTAATAGTTAATTATCCCGAAATTACAAATTAAGAGATAATTGATAATTGGTTTAAATAATTGTAAAGTCCACGTAGATTTTTTATATTACATCATGTGAATTATGTCTCATACTTATGATTGTGTTGAAAATACATAAGTAAACTAAAAGCATGAAACTAGTCATAATGTTCTACTTATTCCGTACCTTTACAAATAGTAGAATGGTATTTTGTAGGAAGCAATGAATGAATGATATATATTATATAAGAACACTGTTAGAGGCTGACAGTCACATACGAATGTCTCCTGAATGTTATTCCAGATCAATAGACCGTCGCTGCCTTTGTAAAATGCCAATACCTAAATACCCCACTGCGTAAGATGGCCACTAGCAAGAAAATTTAATCCCCTTATATTATGATAGCCCAAAGATATTAATTTGTATCCCTTTTGGTCCCTTTGGCCGGGTTCGGGAAAATGCCAATGGTAGGAAATCTGGCGCGCCCGGCATTCGCGGTACGAGTACGTAGGTTCGACTAACTTTCGTTGGGAATCCGAATTATTTAGCCTAAACTGAGTTTGGAATTTATGGACACTTAGTTCGACAGAAACCGCTATACCGTAAAAAGTAGAGTGTGTTATTTTTCGTGAGATTGTGTTGTCTAAAGTGATAAAATCATACAGCTGACGACGTCATAGCAGTACTTCATCGATTTCCATGAATCACTTACGACTTACGAGGCTATCGAGTCACGAGAATGAATTTAGGGTAAAATCGCTATTGGAAACTTTTATAAACTGGCAAAAATATTTTTTAGGAAATAAAAGATTCTCGTGGGCGAGTCGAGGCACAAATAAGTTTCTGCCAAAAAAGTCATTCTTAAAAAGACATTTAATGGTTGCTGACTGTACTTGGTACCGGTTTATTGTATTAGTCATCTGTATTAAGTACATACTTGCAAAGTGTATAATCGACTTTATTACAATTTATTACTTATATATAAAATTTTATTACATTGTTACAAACCTGACATTCACATTGCCGACATTGATTCTTTAAAAAACTGGTGTGTTTGAATAAATCAATCGTTAGAATTAGGTTTGTAACATTAGTATGTTGTTGTAGTCTTAGTAGACTCTGGTCAGTGAGTCGTATCACAAGTTTACTTTATTCTTTTAAGTATGTTTTCATCTTAGCTAGAAATCATATATGTATTCAGATTCTGTATTCGCTTTTTGTCATTGCTATAAACGGCTCGAATCCCTTCCCTTATGTTTCCACTATAGGGAACGTCCAAGTGAGTGTTCTACGTTATTCGACAGCGATTTGGAAGTTTGTTGCCCTCCCGTACTGTTTGAATCGATTATGTGAATCGGATTCCCATTGTACTGCATTGGAAAGTTCCATCTGTATGGAAACTATTGAATTACAGTACCTAAATTTAATAGTACCAATGCCCATATCCTAACCATAAAGACAAATGCGACAATGGGATGCGACACAGGGATATAGACAATATTACACATGGAGAGTCAACCGTTCTAGCAAATCACGTTGATCCTTTCTTACATTTTTTAGGTCGAGTAGGTGGACTACAACGACGGAAGTCGGTAAGAAATGTTTAGGTGAATAAAAGCCATCATCGTTTTAACGCGTTACAACTTAAATAAATGGACATAGATATAAATATTAAAATTGAAACTACGTCCTTTTTCATTTTCGAGGACTAAGTAGGTTTTGTATTTTTTTTATTTGTCTTTTTATTAAGTCGCCATCCACTTATACTCATCTTCTCAATATCCATTTATAAATTAACCTCTAAATGTTACGTAATAAGTAACCTTTTTAAAAATGGAGCACGGAAGAAGTAAAATTCTAACTTCTACGAACTATTTGAATTAATATAGTACAGATGGAAATCTCGGTGCTCGCATAATGAAATTGAGATCTGTGACATTCGGTGTTCACATTGCAAGGCAATGCATGTTGAGGTTACCGAGGCACTGTTAAACATGCAGCGAGTTATATAAATATTGCTTTGAAAATTCAAAACAAGGTCCTCTCCTCTAACTCTTGTACCGTACGTATAAACAATATAAAAATAATTCAAAGAAAATTATTTTAACAATTCGTCCTTAGACGATTTTATTTTTGAAGTGGCACATCGTAATAAGAATTATAAGGACATAAGTGTCGCTAAGATACGCCCTTGAACCCCTAATTTATATGTATTTATTTTTCATTTACCTTAGTATTGATTATTTTATTTTATTGAATCGGAAAACAAGTGCCATATAATAGCATTAATCGTCGGATCTAACATTAACTAGATATTAAGGAATATTCATTAGGTACATGTGTGATAGAAGGAGTATTTCTGTTGCCGCTATAACAACAAATACTAAAAACGGAATAAAATAAAGATTAATGTGGGGCTCCAATACAACAAACGTGATTTTTGACCGAAGTTAAGCAACGTCGGGCGGGGTCAGTACTTAACCCCGGTGGGTGACCGTTCTTTTGTTTGTTTTTTTTTTGCTTGTTTTGCTCTATTTTTTGTTGATTGTGCGGAACCCTCCGTGCGCGAGTCCGACTCGCACTTGGCCGGTTTTTTTTATAATCGCTCGCATGGCTCTAACCCTCTAAAATCAATACTTCACTACTGTCTCAACTGTGCATGACTCGCACACCAAATAACCACAGCCTTACTTCTGACGGGACTGGTGGGTAAAGCTACAACAACGTAACACGAGTCTTGCACGACTCACGTGTGCTATCATAAATTCCTCAAAATTAACATTGCAATCCATCTAGCAGTAAATGTATCGTGATATCTAACTACATACATATACATGATAATATATTTGTTACAATATTGAACATTGGTTTAAAATTTACGTAAATACCTATAATATTTTGACATGAATGCTCTCAAAATTTAATCTATTTCGTAAGGCGCCACATAACGAAACTGACTGAACTGTAACACCCTATAAGCTATGTTAGTTGTACAAATAAATAATATTGTATTTTATTGTTTTTTTTTTTAATGTTGTAGGAATGGAATGAGACGCCGATTGGGAACTAGTGATTTATTGGTTGTAACTTATAATAGAACAATATCAAGTTATACAAGTGAAGTACCTAGCTACAAAACATATGACGTATGAGCGGAAAGTGGTACGCTGTGGCGTTCTCACTCCTTGCTCGATCCCTCAGGGGATGTCCACTGCATAGACTAAAGGTCAACCGAGGATGAAGCTTAGGGCGGTACGTAGCGACGTTCACAACCCGTGCTCATTTATTGGTTCACCTTGAGGATAGCAGAGGCCGTCTCCCAAGCTAGACCGCTAGCTAACGAATGAATATCGGCGGCCGCGCCGCGCTTTTTATACAGTGCCGCGTGCCGCTCGGAGATCTTCGCGCGCGCTCGGCTCGGCCGGTCCGCTGAGCGCAACAAGTAGTAGTGTGCGAGCGAGAAAGTATTCGGATCCGCGCGCCTCGAGAGTACTAATGTTATTCTATCTTGCTACATTCTCCCCCTCTGGTACTCTTTGGCGTCCACGTAAGAGTACCAGGAACAGAAACTGGAACTGGAGTAGTAACGTTTTTATTGTTTCCTTGGGCGTCCTCTTCTTCTAATTGGTAGAACTGGTTCTGGGTTCAGTTCATCTTGTCTCTCAAAGCGGGTGATGGCTGACGTGTGGTATCTACCAATAGATTTCTCAGGCTCATTCAAATTGGCAATTTCATAGATGGAACTTCCGATTTTCCTTTTTATTAAATATGGGCCATCTCTGCGAGGTGCAAGTTTAGCTGAGAATCCACTTTCTTGGCGACTTAATGGATGTGTTTCCACCAAAACTAAATCTCCTGCGAGATAACCAGGATCAGGACGTCGTTTCTGGTTTGATATTTCTCTGTTGTTATCTTGCATTATCTCAATGTTTTCTTTTGCTATGGTTAGGTCTCGTGCTAAATTTTTTAAATGTGGTGTGATGTCTGTTATAAAATTTTCTGATTCCATAACTTCATTAAAATTATGCGTTATTTCAAACGGAGTTCTCATTTCTCTTCCATATGTAAGGTAAGCTGCTGTAAATCCCGTACTTTGGTTATATGCTGAGTTCATGGCAAATCGAATTGTGGGTAATGTTTCTGGCCATCTATAGTGCTTATCTTTAACCATGATGCCAATTTGTGTTTTTAAGTCCCTGTTTTTCCTTTCCACTATATTAGGCTCCGGGTGATACACTGGGCTTAATATCTGCTGTATATCCAAGCAAAATGTCAATTGTTGCATAATTGCTGATATGAACTGTGTCCCATTATCACTTGTTATTTTACGTGGCAAGCCATAACGTAGAAATACTTCATTCAATAGCGTCATTGCACATTGTTGTGCTGTTGCCTCATTTAGAGCAAATAATTCAACCCATCTAGATGCCGTATCTTCTACAATAAATATCCATTTTTCGTTCTTTGGGCCTTTTGGTAAGGGCCCAAATAAATCGATAGACAATACCTCGAACCGCTGATTATTTGCTGTTGATTGAAATAATCCAGCTGGTTTTTGGTTAGTAGGTTTATATCTTTGGCATTCTAAACAACTTTTTACGTATTTTATTACGTCCTTCCTTAGTCCTTTCCAAAAGAAATTCTTCTCTATTCGTTTAGTGGTCCTTTCTGCTCCGTAGTGACCACTTGTTTGTGAGTCATGGAATTGTTTGAGAACATTGGGTACTTCATGATGTGGTATGACCAATTTGGCATTGTCATCTTCTTGATCTGGAGTGAAACGATAAAGTACTCCATTATGCATGAGGTATCCTCTCTTTAATGACTGAATGTTGTTTTCTGAACCTTCATTTTCTTCAAGGGTTTTAATAACGGAGCGCAGATTTTCGTCCTTCATTTGTTCGTCTCGGATGTTATGTTCCTCCCTTTTTGGCAAGTCAAATTCGACACGACAAATTTCACATGGATCGATGTGTTCTTCACAAGGCGGTCTTGAAAGGCTGTCGGCCACAACATTCGTCCTTCCTGGGGTATATTTGGTTTCAAAATCGTAGGGCTGTAGTTGTAGGGCCCATCGTGCCAGACGACCTGTGGGTGACTTTAGATTCATTAGCCACTTTAACGGTTGATGATCTGTGATAGTCAGGAACTTGGTGCCTTCTATGTAGCCTCTAAATTTGGTCACTGCCCACACAATTGCAAGGGCTTCCTTCTCTGTGACCGTGTAATTGCGTTCAGCCGATGTAAGCAGCCTACTAGCATATTCAATAGGGTGTTCTTTCTCACCCTCCCCCTGCACCAGAGCTGCACCAATTGCGTAGTTACTGGCGTCAGTTTTTATAATATAAGGTGCGTCGCTGTCGAGTTGTTTCAGTACCGGTGTCGTGGTTAATGCTTCCTTTAGCATATTGAATGCAGTTTGCTGTGGTTCTTCCCATTTCCATGCTATGTTTTTCCTAGTCAGATTTGTAAGGGGTCTAGCCACTTCTGCAAAATTCCGAATGAACCGGCGATACCACGATGCTGTCTGCAGAAACGAAATCAATTGCTTTAGATTTTTCGGTTCTGGTAATTCACTGATTGCTTTTGTTTTATCAGGGTCGGTCTTTATGCCTTCAGGCGTGATTAAGTGACCTAAATATTTTATAGTTGCACAGGCAAGGTTGCATTTGTTTCTATTAGCTCTAAGCTTATAATATCTTAACCTTGTAAATATTTCTCTTAGATCGTCGAGATGTTGCTTAAAGTTTGGGGATCGACAAATCAAGTCATCCAGGTACGCGAATACTGATTCTGCTTTAAGTTCTCGACAAAACTTATCCATTAGCCTCTGGAATGTGCTAGGCGCATTGCGTAGCCCGAAAGGCATGCGTAAAAACATAAAGGTTCCGAAGACTGTTACGAAGCAACTTTTGTTCTGGTCATTTTCATCAATCTTAATCTGCCAATACCCAGATTGTAAATCAATTGTCGTCATATAAGGCATTGCCTTAGCTTGCTGAAGTAAATCATCCATACGAGGCAGGGGGTATCGATCAGGTGTCGTAATAGCATTTAATTTCCTGTAGTCTATGCATACTCTGATATCTGTGTCACCTTTAGGTACCAATACTACTGGGGCTGCCCAGGGGCTTTCGCATTCTTTTATAATGTTGTTTTTCAGCATTTCATCTAACTTATCTTTTAATTGTTTTTGTCTGATAGGCGACAGCCTATAGGGTTTTAGAGCTATTGGTTTATGATTACCTGTCTCTATTTTATGCTCGGCAAATGGCGTAGGGTCTCCTTGAGTATTAAATATATCTTGAAATTCATTTAACAAATTATTAACCTGCTCCTTTTCAGAGTTAGTTAGGTAAGTAGCTTCGTGAGGTTCTAAAGAAATATCAAGAGAGTACAATTTTATAGGATTTATTGGTAAATAAGTGATACGCGGATCTTCCGGAAGGTTGTCTTCAATCCCCCGTGGCTCGCGTGGGCGAACAGGCGGCGGCGGGGAATCCATCTTGATTAATTTCCATGTTGACAACTCAGGAGGCTTGGTTTGCTGACCCGGGGTTGATTCTTGGGCTATTTCTTTCTCCGGACTCGATTCCTGAGCTTCGATGTCTTGCTTCGGGCTTGGATCTGGTGTATTTGGTATTGGGGACAACATCTTTAGATTAGTTGCCCAGGCCATAAAATCGGAAAGCGGTTCTTCTGATTCCTCGAAGTCAATCCGCCTTGCTGACAACAAGTCTTCGTTTTGCACACGGAGAAAGTCATATTTTTTCTCTGGCTCATCATAGTAATACCACACCCGTTGACCCAGATCAAGGACAACGCCGTTGGTTTCTAGGAAATCAATTCCCAGGAGTGTGCGTGTGTCGGCATCCGGGAACACAGTAAATTGTATTGGCAGTGTCTTATGCCCCATTTTAATGTTAACTGCGACCGTCAGTAGTTCCGTCGATTTCTTTGACCCATCAGCCAGGGTTATAAGGGATTTAAATGGCGTCCCTTTTATCCCAGCGTTGATCATAAGATGATGAAGCTTTTTCCCTGCCACACTCGATAGTGCCCCTGTATCAATGTAAGCGTGACCTAGTTGCTTGTTGAATATTATCTCGATCGTAGGCACCTTTGCTATGCTTTGCAGTGTGGGACCGAACAGGTAAAACTTAACTGGTTTAGACGGGCTTTCCTTCGCCTTGCATACCTCGCAGTTGCTTCGGATCACGCCGGGTGCCCCACATCCGTAACATTTAATTGGGCTCTTGGTGATGACGCCGCTTGCTGACGCTGGTGGCGTTTGGTCGGCCTTTGGTTGCTCTTGGCGCAACCGGAGTCTACAAACTTCAATAGTATGCCCCTTGCGACGACAATACAGGCACCTCTCAATATTCTTTTTAGGAACTTCGGTTGTGTCGGCTTTCGTTGGTTGCTTCTCCGCCCTTTCGAGTGCTTCGAGGTGACGCGCTTTTTCAATTAGATCCGAAAAAGATTTAATTTCGGTTCGGGCAACCTTTCGTTTAAATTCCATTTTTAATAGCCCATATACAAAGTCTACCTGCTCCTCCTCCTTATGGCGTTTTGCAGGCAACATTCCTAGTAGTGCTCGTTTTCTGCAGAGGAACGTGTCAATCGGCTCACTTTCACCCTGGTTATCACTAAACAACTGTATGTATACTTCGTATGCTTGTAACTTTGGAGCAAATGCAGAGCGAATGGCATTTAGTGCAGCAGACCAGGTTTTAATTTCGGAATTTATACCAGTCCACCACGTACTTGCGTTATCTTTTAATAATAGCGGTAGGCCGGCTAAAGCATCTTCGTCTGATATACCCTCAATTTGCTTATATATTGTGACACCCGTAACAAATGCATCCACTTTGTTATAGTCGCGTTCACCACCATAGATTAAGTTGCAGCGAGTGAAATTTTTATTTAACTTTGATTGCGCTGGTATTCGACTCAATAATTCTTGAAATTGTTCCGTAGTTAATGTCACCGCCATTTTTAGTGACTTTGATCCCTTTTGACTTCCTTCCGTTTTCCCACCTGTCATTTAAGTTGGGCGCCAGAATGTAGGAATGGAATGAGACGCCGATTGGGAACTAGTGATTTATTGGTTGTAACTTATAATAGAACAATATCAAGTTATACAAGTGAAGTACCTAGCTACAAAACATATGACGTATGAGCGGAAAGTGGTACGCTGTGGCGTTCTCACTCCTTGCTCGATCCCTCAGGGGATGTCCACTGCATAGACTAAAGGTCAACCGAGGATGAAGCTTAGGGCGGTACGTAGCGACGTTCACAACCCGTGCTCATTTATTGGTTCACCTTGAGGATAGCAGAGGCCGTCTCCCAAGCTAGACCGCTAGCTAACGAATGAATATCGGCGGCCGCGCCGCGCTTTTTATACAGTGCCGCGTGCCGCTCGGAGATCTTCGCGCGCGCTCGGCTCGGCCGGTCCGCTGAGCGCAACAAGTAGTAGTGTGCGAGCGAGAAAGTATTCGGATCCGCGCGCCTCGAGAGTACTAATGTTATTCTATCTTGCTACAATGTGTGTTTTGATAATCAGATAATTCATAACCAGGAGTCTGATTATGTTTCAACAATTTGATATGGTTTTAATCTCATTTTTATAAGACCTTTGATCTTTCGCACACCAATAAATGCAAACGAAATACCTGATGACCTAACTCCTGAATCCTGATTGCATTTCGTAAGAACCAATCAGTGTAAGCCGCTAACAAGAATCACAGCGCATCTCAAGTGCATCATAGTGTAAGGTCTGAGTGGACGCTCGAAGCGGAGCGTTCGGCGGGGCGTGCAGCGTGGCGTCGGGCTCACAAGTAATTTGAGCAGCGTGCACTAAGGCCACTTTTATACGCTTGCATTTGTTTAACATGCACGCCGCACGCCCCGCCCCGTTGCACGCCCAAATCGAGCGTCTACTCCGGCCTTACACATAAAGAGACGACTCGACCGCGTTATCGTTAATTTTGCCCGCGAATCAGCGTGAGCGATGGTAAATATTGTATCATAACAAGAATAAAACTTCGACATTTCAATTTAGAACCAGCCTTCGAGTTGTATTACCCTGCAGTGCATTTTTGCCCAAAGGTATTGGTTAGTAATACAACTGGAGGGTTATTGCAGTAACTGGTTATGAATTTGGTCGTGGCTACTTACCTATTTCCTGCTAAGATAATGAGCTCCGGCTTTGGAAACACTCCTTCAGCTGAACAAATTATGTTGAGGTAGCCGTCGTCCAGCCTGTCTTGTATCATGTCGAAGCGTGTTTCTGGCACTAAAACAAAATGGTAGTAATATCAGTATTTTATAAATAAAAGTAAAGAAATGTATTGTGAGTGTATTGTGTTCTTTTTAGATTTCATATTTATGTTTATGTACCTACTTATTAAGACTAGCTCGCGTTTACCACAGTTAAAATTAGTAAGTATGTAGATAAAGGGCTTTCTCTACATAACTATCATAAAATGGACAGACTAAACTCGCACGCATAAAATTAACATATTAATACCAACATTATTAGTTTATTTTTGATTTGAATTTAAATTGCATGCCCTTTGATATGGATGTCATTAACATGCAGTATTGCGACCGAGGCATGCTTTAGGTACCTACACCCAACGGTCTATGATCACGCAAACTGTATTGGATAACAAATGATGGATGTATAAAGAATTAAATATCTAGAAGAGCGTAATATTTTATCGCATTTCTGATGCAGACGAATCCGTGTATGATACCTACCTATGTATATCATAAGTATTATGTTACTTTATCTACACACATATTTAGTTATCATAAAACCTCTGTGATGCATTCAAAAACCACAAATAATGGCCAGCATTAAGATAAACTGTTTTGTTACAGCAAATTTCTTATTTATGAAAATGTTATTATTGCGTAGGTGCCTAATAATAATATCTCTGAGTAAAAAAGCATTTTGTTTGTTACGAGAAGATGTCATTGGCGTCGCGACGCCGCGCCGGGGCGCGTACGAGTATGAAGGTATCGCGGCAGCTTTCGTATCTTAGCTGTATACTTTAGGATTAGTTTACCTATATGATTCTACTATAGTATAAAGTATTATTTTTGTTGACTCGTAGAAAAAGTATTGTATACAATAGTGATACATATAATCAAGCTTTTCAATCTCGTACCCAATAAGGCCACTCAGCAAGCTTCGTGACCTTAACACGATACTCGATTGAAAGCTCTCCATTATATCACGATTGTATAAAATACTATTTTACGGATTTTCTGGACCCTAACCTAACTGTACCATACCCTTTTTCTGAGTTTTCAACTATCTGCTACCAAGTAACAAGTTTTTCACCTATACTTTAACAAAAGTAGTGGTTTGTATGATGCACATATGGGAGTTTCCATTCGCTTTACCTCATTGTCGATGGCTTTAAATATTGATGGATTTTATCGTATGCAAGATGGCAATTTGTATTCCATTAGTTTAACCCGCTGCTTTAGTTTTACTTCGCCGTTTTATGATCACAGGCTAGATTAATTTGGACTTGTTTACTTAGCGTTCCAAAAAGGTTACTTGATATTTTGTTTGATGTTTGTTCCATTTTCTATTAATGGGGCAATAGTGGAGCATTAAAGCCAAAATTGGTTTAGTTTGTCGCCTGAATAGCGGTTTGGTATATTATTAGGGCGATGCGGCGATGCCCAGGCTTGTGAATAAATTTCACACTTTTAAGTTGAATAATAAGATTAGGTATCAGGCCGGGCAGGTACATTTTAATATCGCTGTTATCATTTCTGAAATGTCACTAAGTAATCAAGTTAGCCGGGCAGCAGTCACAATTCGAATGTAATCTGAATACTATGGAGGCATTAAGTACTTATAGGAATTATAGGCGACTGAAAGTAGGAATCGCGAATATCCTTATTGACAGACACATATTCCCAGACAGACACATATGACTTAATTTTGCTGCTGAAAAGCAATACAATAATAATGTAGAATAGGAGAGCAGGACCACATCTCTCTGCAAGCAGGTGCTTATGTGGTAAACGTAACACAGAATAGTGCACTCGCATAAATGGATAAAGTTACCCGGCGTAATTTCCGGACCGTCTCAGCTCACAAAGCTGCAACGATATGGTTTGAGCTATAACAGCTGCACACGAACATAACCCTTATTAGTAATGAACTAAGAGCTTCAGTAGATTACTTAGTGATTGACGTGAATTTAGACATTTTGTTTCAAACAGGATGTTGACTTTAAGTAGTACCCTCGCCTTGTTGATTTTGAAATTCATAACAACTAGGAGATCAAGCATAATCACGCATAATTATGAAGAAGGATAAGGTTATACAGGCGTTTCCTGATTTTAATAATAAGTTAAGAATTAAATTTGAACTAGATATATTGATCTGATCTGTCAGTGTCAAAAGTGACGTTTTTGGTTGTAGAAATGTCACTTTTGACACTGACATAATAAGATCCCTATCTAATCGAGATCTAATTCTTGACTTATTATTGAGTTGAGTTTAACACGCCTGATAAACTTTACTAAAAAATGAACGAAACCAGAGATACGTATTTAAACTCATAATTGGTTAAATTTGACAGACGTTCAGATAGATGTACTGTTGTAGTGATGACAGGAAACTCGTACACAATATGCGTGAGTGCTTTCTCAAAAATGGTGCAAAAATAGAGAAATATACCGGTATAATACCGGTATCGGTATATTTCCATAGTAATTAATATGATCGAATACTAGCAAGCTCTTTATGATCGATATTACCTTTTCATTTCCCTGGAGACAAAGCTGGCCTGCCAAAGTATTGCCTGTTACATACCTTTTTGCATATATGTAACAGGCATTACAACCAACCGAGACGCAGGTCCTTATTTTATTGTGTTTGTATATGTCTTAATTTAATTTAATTTAATCGTATTTTATTATGTAATTAGCTCTAGTCCCATATGGAAATATTTTTTGTAACAAATTAATTTCATTCATTAATTCATTACTACTCGAATCGAGTCATACTTGCTCCATGATTTAAAGTAAATCTATGATTAGTAATTGATTACATTGGAATCCATACCAAATATGGTCATTGGTCTGGTCCTCTCGTCTTCAGCCAAAAATGTGGAGACGACACATGTGTAGTTCCCCGTGAGATCTGTGCTAGGAGACAGGATTCGCAGCGCTCGGTGCTGCGTGTACGCATTATGGGATACCCTGTAGTTGAGGTCGAGCTGAAACACAATACAGTTGTGGTTAGTTTAATAGGTCAGATTTAATTTAAGACATGCAGCTTATGGAGGTGTTATACGCAGAGAGCATATAACAACGCGTTCCGGGTGCTGATGGGGCTGCCCCGCTTCTGTAGCGCATCTGGGATGTTTGCGGAGGCGCGTATAGATTGCTTTTACGCGACCATACGCAAGCGATGCTCATCCCTGGTGCGGCACAGAATAAATAATAGTACTAAGTACAGAAGACTCACTCTCTAACAAAACGCGTCTGTTACGATCAGCACAGATATGGCCGCTAGGTGGCGACAGCGCCACGCGCGGCTTATGGCTTTCCCCAAAATTGGGGCCGAACGGAATGTACTTTTAGCTACCTGTAGCAAAGCGACGAAATCGCGGAGTGAGACACGCCTGATTGCGGACAGGTTTGACTGTCCGTACTTGAGGCACTGCTGTGAGATGCATATTTATTGCAGCCCATATTATGTGTAATTGATGATATAGGAACTAACATTAGAGTTAAGAATTAAAATTGTATACTAACTTGAATAGGTATATGAATTTATTATACTATTCAACAAAACGCTAAACCAGGTAGAGATGATCATTTTCACCTACGAGTGCTCTGTTTTGCAATTGATAGCAATGCTGCAAGCTGCATTGCAGCAACAAAGGCAATTTAATTTTGTCATTCTAATAAGAAATACATTGTCAGGGTTGCCGGTCATCACCCATAAATATTATCAAAACCTTACTTTATCTTTTAATATCCCCAATGCTTGCGGCTTCTGCGGCGGTATCCATTGGTAGACCGGCTGCTCCCGGTGATTGAAGAACCACTTCACTACCAGTCCCGTCACGTTTGTGGTCACGAAGTCGCAGTCCAGCGTGATGGAGTCCTTGGTGCCGTACTGAATCACCTCTGGTACACGCATGTGCGTTATCCGTACGGAGTTGACACCTGGGAAAGAAATATTTATTTCAGTTTATCACTACATACATAGCAGGGATGTTGCGAATATCCGCATCCGCATCCGCAACCGCGGAACTTCCGCATTATTTTCAACATCCGCAGCCGCATAAAATCGATGCGGATTTAATGCGGATGCGGATGTGGAACAGGTCGGTACAGGAACGTCTTAGCATCGGCGTAAGTGCTAGACTGCTAGGTAATTTAGTCATTAACCAAAAAACCTATTAGAAATGAGCAGTCAAGCGTGAGTGGGACTTAATGTACGGAGCCCTTGGAACGCGAGTCCGACTCGCACTTGACCGGTTATCTGAAATAAAAATTACTAAAATGTAATATTTGACGTTTTTTATGGTACTATCTTGACATCCGCATCCGCATCCGCGGATGTGAGCCTTTAAAAATCCGCATCCGCATCCGCATCCGCGGATGTCAAAAAATCGGCATCCGCAACATCCCTGATACATAGTATAAATAAGTTTTTGGCAAAAATTTAATTTTTGGTACAAGCTTTTATCGCTGACTGTACTTTTCTTATGACACAACTAATACTCATTGAGACAATTCTAAAAACCCCCTAACACAATTAGGTTACGTTGTTTCATCACAGAGTTCCTATGGCCACCTCCTGTCTCCATCATCAGATCAGTTCGACAGTACCATATTATTGTATTGTCATCAGAACTACATACAGCTGCCAATTTTCATGACGCTACGATCCTTGGACGATGGTTAAATTAGTTACCTTAGGTTCCATTACATAGTTACATACAGGTCGACCTAATAAAAGCTTGTTAAAAAGTCGCTTCCCGCTGTTTGTCTGTCCCTATATGCTTAGATCTTTTAAACTACGCAACGGATTTTGATGCGGTTTTTTTAAATAGATAGAGTAATTCAAGAGGAAGGTTTATTATGTATAATTTGTTAACCCGTGCGAAGCGAAGCGGGTCGCCAGTATTTCATAAATAAGACTGTCACAATTAAAATGATACTAATTAAAACCATAGTCGATAGGCTCCTTAAAGGTACCGTTCGGATTCAGACTTGGTTCACCAGCATTACTGCTGCATTAGTGCGGCGCGACATTGCTACCGACTGCTTTGTTGCCGCAAATTTAATACCATAAATCCGGGAATCAACATCGAATTTGTACAAAATAGAGAAATAAGTACCTAAGCTTGAGAGTGTTCACTTCATACACCAGCTTGACAGCAGAAATTATTGTTTTGCCAAAAACATATATTGTATACCTAATTATTTAGATACCAATGTAGCGTATGTCCCTAAACTACCTAGTAGGTTTGTTTATTTTTTACCTGCAGTGTCATTTATTACGACAATTATTTACATTTGATCATAATTAAATGTGTATTGATAGTTTTTAAACTTCAATAGTATTAGAACTTCGCTTATTTATTTTTAGAAAGAACCTAAGTTAAAATAAATACTTAGTATACATCAAAAGAAAATTTTCCCGGAACCCTCATAGTTAGGTATTTCACAGAGCCGCCGTGTCGTGTCTGCAAGACATTGAAAATATTGATATTCAATCTTTTTTCGTTTCGGATGCTGACATTTTGTTGTAAGCTTAATGAGTTTACGTTGGAAGGGTTCGGTTCGTCTAGATGACGTTGTAATATTAGGGTGGATTTATTTTTTGTTATTCGTTATTGTTATGAACTCTGTGGCTGCGGGAAATTCATTCCAAGGTTTTTCAAAACGGGTATTAAAACCACTAGCTGTAATAAATACGTTGGCCATAACGTAAAACGTAAAACTTTTATTTTATTTTAGGTTTCAACTTGTTTCATAGCCGAATAAAATGCAAGACGTATTATTAGTAGTTACCCCTTTAAACCGAAAGTAACTACTTACGCGGGCATTATAAAATAATCATCGTACCATTTATCAATTATATCCAAAGGCACGATAATTTAGGCTCGACACACTTCCTGGCATGTGGCGTAAATTTTTAAACACCTCTGATAGAGTAAAGTGAGACAGACAGCTGTTTAAGTTGTGAATTATTCATGTTAAAGGAAGAAACGAGTTTTTGGGGTTCCGTGTGTAGGTACATAATTTATTGACAAAACGTAACTAAATTGCAATAATGATAATCTTCTTCTTCTTCTTCTTCCTCTCCTGGTCCCATTATTTGGGGTCGGGTCTCCTCACTGACCTGCGCCAAGTCCTACGATCTTGGGTTGTCTGTTGGGTCACCTGGGCTTTCTTGAGGTCTCTTTCTATATTAGTCCACCAGGAATATGACGGTCGGCCGCTGCCTCTTGCGGCCTCTGGTAGATTGAGGGCTACTTGTACTACGTGATCGTTTTCCCGTCGTTTAACGTGGCCATACCAACGAAGGCGGTTTTCAGTAAGTTTGTCTGCGATTGGTGCAACCTTGAAGCTACCGATTTACCATTACGGATTTTGTCTAGCCGGGTTACACCTCCCGCCCACCTGAGCATCTTCTTGCAATAATGATAATACCATTATTAAATGAATTTAAAGTAATTGTATATTATTTTATATCATTAATATAAAATAGGGAATCCATAAAAGATTGTGAACTAACCCTTACTTGTAAGTAGGTAACTAAGTAATATGTAATTACTTATTGTAGCATATTAAATAACATCTTTTCATACTTGTTTGCAGTACCTACCCGTCAAAGTTTAAAATCAATGTATTCTATGATTTCGGTACCTACAATTGACTTTCGTGTGATCAATGTTTGCGATGCAGTTGCAATGTTGTTAAGAGAACGTTGAAATTTGTTTCCAACTAATCTGAAATTTGTTCCAGAGCTGTCAGAGGAACAACACATTCCATAATATTTCATCGGTATGATGGAGGCGTGGCTCACTTCACGATTTCGTCGCGTCGCTACAAGTACATGCGGCCCACACCAGTTTTGGTGTCTAGCAGTAGTAGTTGCCACGCACCGCGACCGGAACGGACGCCTGCTCACTCTTGCGCCACCTTGCGGTCTTATCTGTCGTAATAGACGCCTTTTGTTAGAGAGTGAACTTTCTGTACCTAGTACTATTATTTATTCTGTGATGGCGGGTTGGAAATGTCGAAATCTGATGAAAGGCCAACAGCGTTGTTGTGTTGTACATTTTGTGCAAAATGTGCGCATGACGCCATCATTACCTATACTGTTTTAATCTGAGAACGTGATAAGCTGAAACACTGCTTTTAAACTTAATTATTTACACGAATCAACTATATATTTACTTTTTTGTAAACTCGACCGTTAAAGTCAATATTTAAATCTGGACACTAATTACTAACCTAAGTAGGTACCTATTTAATTTACTAAGGTAACTAAAAGAAAACTCGAACCTAATAAGTACTCAATACTTTTATAACATCGTTTGTACCTACCATATTTTTAAGCAAAATAAAGATATAAATTGTAATTGGAGGTTAAATTTATATTATTATTTAGACGGAACCCCTCCAAACCTAAACAATTAGCATGTGTATCGGAGCGTTGTAGCGGAACGACGCGTGCGCACCGTCCACGTTCTGCAGACTGCACCTACGATAAAGTGGTGCGATAGTATGGCGCTCAACAAAGCGTCTTGGGGTGAACTAAAATTACTTGAATTTTAATACAATATAGTACATTCACAATATGCTCGTAGGTATATCTAAAATTAGATTTAGATTTCATTAACAAAAATATAATAATCATACAGTTATTAAAAAAAAAAATTGCTGTTAAGTCCAATTAGTTAGGCAAAGTAAAACATGTAGGTTTTTTGAGCAACGTTAAGGTTTCATAATATGGTTAGAGAAGATTAGAAGTTAGAGCCACCTTGCTTAACATTTGTCAAACGAAGCAAGGTGACAGTAATTTTTACGGCATAAAACCAACAGGGAAACAATGGAAAACATAATCATCTTGGTCAGTCGAGTAAATAATATATAAGTACTCGTATTAAAAAAAGCATATCGAGGTTGGCACGTGTCATTATGTCATTAACAATAACTTCGGGGTAATTAACCTTAGGTATGAGTATACTTTTCTACCCGTCTTTCAAACCAGTTACATATCAAGCACGCGACTAAACGTACAATTGTACAAACTTATCAACACCTTCTCAAACTTTTTTATCACATTGACATAATGTTTATAATCGTTTGCACATATCAAATATAAACTGGTTAGCTTTACGCCCTAGTGCGCCCAAGACGTAGATACATTGGTGTTTTTTACGAGTATAACAGGCAGGAATTGCGCTCTCATACCCACGTCCACATGTCTCATGACCATGGGCCGTGGCGGTGGTATATTAATAGTTTCGCTGATATGACTTTCCCTAAAGCATAAGGTTATTGTAAAACGTCCGGATCCCCAGCCGGTTCGCATACTATTGTCACAAACATAAAAGAAAGACGCGGTTCTTTTAAAATTTGCTGCCATTTTCTAGTGTCTGATTTCATTAGCCCAAATCTGAATAACGACTTTAAAACTTCAAAAACTTGTGACTAGTCTTTTTATTCACAAATCTACAAATAAAAAACAAAATTAACGTTTATTCACGAATCGTGCTTACATCTAATTACAATAATTCTTCATCCAAACCACAATTTAATGTGTAATTTCAAAGCATATTGACTTTCCTGCCATGCTCACCGAAAGTCAACTTCATCAAATACCGATAATAATAATATATTTAATGTGAAAAAGAAATACACAGAATTGATAGGAAACCACGAAACAATGTTCCAAGGAATTCCTACGACGATAATATGATATTTCCGGGTGAGAGGGCACCTAATACGGCCGGTAGATTGCCTTCCATTTGCCTGTCTATATTCCTGACAAAAATGTACACAACTCTTTTTCATAAGGTTGGGTTTGAAGTCTTCCATTATTAGTCATATTTTGTTTTTCTTTAGCCTTGCGTAATATGAATATTAAGTTAGTAATGATCGTGAAGCTTCGTTCATGTTATCCGGCTAGTTAAAACAGTTTACTAACGAGTAAACTTTGTAAATGCAAGTTACTCTCATAATAAGGAAGGCTAAATGGTTGCCCATTGTGTACGTGGAACCACTTCTATGTTTTAGTAGATATGTAGGGTCACGACTGCCTGAGGGCAGAATGTTTTGCTAGAATAGATTGGTATTAGATGATTGAAATGCAGTATACTATGTATAAGCTACTTTGTTTTTGTCCCCTATTTACAAGTAAAATTGTATTACTTAAACAAAAACCACTACAAGCAAGTCCGGCCATGATGAAGTTCCTTAATAGCCCGTCAAAATACGTGATCTACATAATAGAGAAATGATGGCTAGACTTTGTATATTATCATACTTTTGCCTACGTCAAAGTACAGTGTTATCATATCACAACTCCACAACGCGATTATATCCCTTCCCCTGCAGTAGCGATAGCGCACCGAGCGACTCCTGCGCTGCGCACCGAAGCGTGAACCGCCCCTGCTGTTGCCGTTCAAGCGCAGGTGCGCACTATTGCCAGAGGGCCTACCGCGAACCACGTTCGACGTGTTACCTCCCTGTCACACTTACGTACGAATTTACAAGTGCGACGGAGAGGCAACACGTCTAACGTGGTTCGCGGTAGGCCTTCTGTAACGCCATTTTTTGTGTACGGTCATACTATTACATTCCTTCGCCGTTTTATTTATTTGAAATTCTCGCGAAGGCAACGTGGATGGTTTAACTGCATTCTGCATGTCTTAATTTTAATTGCATTCCAATTATCACATTATCACGTCGGGTATAATCACTGTTAAAAAGTCCAAGATAATGTGCCTCTACCTCTTTTGAATCGAGCGTACAAAAAAAATATAAGTAGGTACAACTGAATAATAAAAACCCTTAGTGAGCTTTTTTTTTTCTTCAAAAACTTATCTTATTAAAATGACGTAAGTGCCGCGAAGATATGCCATTTTACTTGTATGGCTTTTTCTATTATTTGAAAGTACGGAACCCTCAGTAATGCGTGGTCCGACACGCACTTGATTTATTTTATTTATGGTCACCGTGTATCTGCCAGAAAATAAGTACCTAAACTTAGTAGCTTTAGGTCTAGCAACGATTGATATCTTTATAAAACTTGTTAATTCTCCTTCATAAGTGTAAAAGTTGCTTAGATTAGTATTACTCTGTTCAAACTTCAATACACTTCCAAAGAGAGTTATAATAATAGTCTTTTGAATTACCTACAGAACTGTCTCGTGGGAATACTAACTACCAACTAGTTAGAAACAAGCTATCTAATGCCACGTCATGGTGGCTGCCTCAGATAAGTTTACGCACAATATGTCTTTACTAACTTTTCATGTGAAAATTTAATTTCATTCATAACGGAGGCATTGACGTTATATAAAAAGACGTAAACTTGCGTAAACCATGAAAACGTCATTCATTCTAAAACATTCATTTCGCAAACACCTGGAAGTACCTAGTCATTTCTCAAAATATTTCAAACTCTCCTATAGGCGCATAACTCTTTCCTTCCTAATGAATACCTAAAAGGAATCTCCGATGTCAAACTTGCAAAGAATAATTCAAAGTTGGGAGCGATCTCGAAAGTGACTCGACGGATGTTAATAAGTAAGTTCAGTTCAGGCGCATGTCACTTTTGCTTCTGAATTTTTAAGGCGAGTGTTAAAGTAAGTTAAAAGTTTTCTACATTAGGGTTACCCCGAACTTCTTGAAGTTTAAGAACGCGTACTTTTTTAGTCTTTGTTTGCTTTGTTGTTGTTTTAAATTATATCAGTATAAAACCTTTGTTTTAAACACTTACCATGCATGCTTCTTGTTAATGTTTTGGTATTTTGATGTATCTAACGAAACAGTTTATTTTATAGGTTAGGATTGATAGGTTAAAATAGGTAATTAAATACAAAAAAATATGATTAAATCGCAAATCTCGCTTCCTTTTGTTTTTTTTTTTGTATGGCAGTAGACAAAACGTAATACATTACGTTTTGTCTACTGCCATACAAAAAAAAACAAAAGGAAGCGAGATTTGCGATGTACCTAAATGTCAGATAAAGCCAAGAATATTCCTTAATCATTTATTGGCTTATTTATCTGATTTTGAGAGGTTATTTACGTACAGTTAAAAAAATAGAGATACCTACATGCCTATATATTTTATTTAAAACACTTTTCACCTTGGTCTGCGTTGGTTGGTACTTTTAGACCGATTTTTTTTACATGCAAAAGTTCCTAGTTATATCGAAATAGAGTTTTATGCCTGACCTCCTAGTTTGTTATCCACGTTATTGTGTTAGTAAAAATCGTACGACACAAGGTTTCCGATCATTATGCATTAGGGGCTGAGTTCACAAAACTTATCTTTACATTAACATATCACCTGGCGATTTCCTCGCGGAATTTTTCACAACTTTCACATCTTATGTATAATAGGAAGTCATGAATCCTGTCACTTTTCAGAAGATAAAACTGTGGAACGAATGAATTTCCGATAAGAGGAGTGACAATATGTATAACCAGGCAATAAAATGTCAAATGACGACGGTGGGCTTAATGAAATTGATTCATATTACACATCGATTCTTTTTAATCTGTACTTATAAATATATAAATGTAAGACATTACACAACAATATTAACCGATAATAATATTATCAGTTGCAAAAAATATATATGATACAGTTAACGATACTCATTGATCTACTAAAACTATTCGACAAATTTGTAAGTTTATATAAATACTGAACAGCATTTTAGCAGCAGCAGCAAATTTACTACCTACACATACTTCAACTTCATGAATACCTACCCTATTGTTTAAGGGGACGGTATATGACGTTTTCGATTTAGACCTCACTTTGTGCAATCAATTTGTTCAATGAATGATTAATAACTGCATTAAATTATACGCAAATCTGTTCACGAAGAAGCCGTGTACCGGCTCTTCACGCCATATTTTTTTTTATTTCCTGTAATTCTCTACAAATCGACACTAAAAGTGTCCAAAAATCAAAATATGGAGTTCCGTTTGAGCAAGACGCATTACAGTTTTGTCTTTGACAGTAATTGAGTTGTTGTGGGATTTTGAAGGCTAGATAACTAAACTACCAGATTATTATCTACTTATATTTTTACTCACAAATACAACACAGAAATTCAATCCCAAATGTAAACTTTCGTATAATTTCCATACATTGACGACATCACTCAAAACTCTTCTTCGAGTCAGATGGCCGTTGGCCTTGCATCGAAGCAGACGTGTACATCGTCATAGCTCGTTTTTGACATTAATAAAGACATTTCATCATATACGCATACGAAAATGTATACCAGTAGATAAATTGTATTTCATAAAATAGGGTAAATAAATATAATCACGTCGAGCTCCAGTCAAATTTTAAATGTGAGTTGTTGTTATTTACGGGTCGTAACGGTCGAAAACAGCAGTAAATTATCCTAAAACAATACGATTACAATCGAATTTAAGTAACTTGTTCCTTCAAAACCCGCTTAAAATGAAAAAAGTTTAAAGACTCGTTTTACTGATTGGGATTGATTTTTATTATGCTGGTATCAATTTTGAGTCATTATAAAAATGTATATGACTTCTGTACGTCAATGACTTTTGATGTCAATTAATTGTAATCTTGTATTTATGTTAGAGAATATTATATGTTCATTTAAATATTACTCATCTATTAATACGAAGCGTAATTCGTTTAATACCTAAAGACTTGCAGTGTCTACACCTACTTTGTTGACGTTCGTTCCGTCTATGTATGCGATTACGTAACGTGCTGTTCTGATAATCTTCAAGAATCAAGATAATTAATAACGGCAAGACCAGCATTTAGTACCAGCGAGTTTTGCGGATTTGGAGACCGAGATGAAGCTTACAGGCCAATATCTCTGCGGCCTGGCCTGCTTATTGTTATGTGTATAAATCGAATGTTATATTAATTTACTATAAAAAACAATGTTTTATTTCAATGACATTCTGTGCGTAGAGGTATGTATGTTTCGGTGATTATAAGAATTATGTCCACACAATAATCGTGCAAAGCAGAGACTGCATTATTTCTTTACGGTATAAGCGGTAAGGAAAAACTCATTGGTATCCTGGCTCGTACCAATGAGTTTTTCGGAACTTATGTACGAAATATCATTTGATATTTACCACTAGCTTTTCGGTGAAGGAGGAAACATCGTGAGGAAACCTGCATACTCGTAGTGCATACATTTGCGAAGAAATTCAAAGCTGTGTGTGAAGTCCCCAATCCGCATTGGGCTAGCGTTGAGATTATTGTCTATACAGGGTGGTCCAAACCGTGACGTCCAAAAATCGTGGGCTATCATAATGTACCCCATATGTATGTTAGCCGATTTTTCGTAGTTTTCAAGTTATGATTTTTTAAGCTTTTAACTTTTCCTATGTAGGTAATATTCTCCGACCGTCCTTAGTCTGGGACCGGTCTAAAAACCAGCGCCGGGCACCTAGGCCCGGCACACGCTGAGACTGGAACCCTGTGCCTAATACAAAGATCTTCTCACTTTTGTTTTGTATATGATAACAACTGTTTTATTTTATTATGTAAGTAATTCTAACTCTATTTTATGTTCATGTATGTGGCAATAAACAATTCTTATTCTTATTCTATTCTTATTCTTATTCCTATGAAATTCCGGGGTTCCCATACAGAGTGGCTGAAAAATAACTGCATTCCGTTGCCAGGGAGGTGTTGGGATTATACTGAGCAACTTTTATTATGGGACCAACCCCGAAATCGCGAAAAAAAAATTGGCTTTTTATACATTTTGGCTAGTCCATTTTCTATGGAAGGGTAATTTTTTTTCGCGGTTTCGGGGTTGGCCCCATTGTAAAAGTTGCTCAGTATAATCCCAAAACCTCCCTGGCAACGGAAATGCAGTTATTTTTTAGCCACTCTGTATGGGAACCCCGGAATTTCATATGAAAAGTTAAAAGTAAAAAAAAATCATAACTCGATAACTACGAAAAATCGGCTAACATACATGGGGTATATTCTGATAGCCCACGACGTGAGGAATCTAAAAAAAAATTTTTGGACGTCAAGGTTTGGACCACCCTGTATATAGGCTGAATTATTATTATTATTTATAGGCGGTACGGTACCGTTATTATTTATCAATACCGCTTCGTTTTGAAGGTACTATACCTGTTGAAATATAAAGTACGGTACCGGTATAAAATTGCAGCAGGTACAACAATTTTTTATAGGTGTACAGTCAGCTGCAGAGAAAAGGTACCACCCCTGCATACAATCTTCTATGCAGGGGTGACCTGCAGCTGACTGTACCTAAACCATCACTGACCGAGCGTAGGCGAAGGTCTCCGTTTCAGCTTGGGCAAAAATACTTTCGTTTGTTCGAATGTTCTCCTTTGCATATCACATTTCTCAAATATCTCGAGAAAATTTGAAAGCAGGTTCGGTAGTTGGATATAATTACTCGGTTTCTTTTTTTTTTATAAGTTCTAATAGGCAGAGATTGGCATAAAGGACTTAAGCGACAGTAGGGTCTGTGGTACTTAAGACCATTGTGATTATTCGTAGTGTCCGACCGAAGATTCGGTTTCGGTTTCGGTTTCGGCCATAAAATCATGTTTCGGCCGTAGTTTCGGTTTCGGCCAAAAAACGGCCGAATCTTTCGGCCTGGCCGAAACATACGAAATAGTACTTCGTATTATGAAACTAAACTATGTGACAAAGACCAAAAGTTGGCGAGCAAGTAGGACAACAATATTTATATATACAGAAATTTGTGTTTCGGTCGGACACTAATTATTAGGTACTTACTGATTACGCTGCGCCGCGTGGGACGTGAGGTGCGTTGGGGTAAGTACATACAAATCATTCAAGAAAAAAATCCCTTTTAAGATCACTCGTGTGTCTGCCCTTAATAGACTAATTCAATTGAAATTTGGTACACATTTTTCACATATGACAAAGAGTCGGTGATCCAAAGATGGACTAGTAACGTAAATAAATAAACTTTTAACTTTGCGGCCATTTTTTTGTATCGTGTGATATATCAGATATTAAATTGTAAGATATTTACTAATAATAAGCATTGGTCACGTAAATTATTTTTAGTCTTTTTTTGCAAGTATGAATGATATAGAACATTATTTCAATTATTTTTAAAATTAAGCCTATCCAAAGGCGACTTGGAAGATGTGTCATGGGGATCTATATTCGTTGGGTGAAAAACAAGTTTTTTTGTCTAATTATCGTTTAAAACACAATCGATCGGCAATAACGCGGGCACATAAAACAAAAAACTTCTTTTTTCACTCATAAAACTCCTTAAACCTAATAAGAGCTAAACAAAAACAAGTGCGAGTCGGACTCGCATTCTAAGGGTTCCGTATATTAAGTCCGTCTCACGCTTGACTGCACATTTCTTATAGATTTTCCTGACATATATAGGTAAAGAACTACTTTGTGTATTTTTTTCAAAATTTTAGATCCAGTTGTTTCGGAGAAAGTGGGCGGAGAATGATCATTTTTTGCCTATTTTCATGAATAACTGCTGAACTATTAATCCTAAAATTATAAAAAAAGTTATGTTTGAGATTCTTACAATGAGCTCTTTTATTTGATATGTAACACTATATAGTTTAAAAAACATATTTTTTAATTTTTTCATTTACCCCCCCCCAAAAATGGCTACCGTATTTCAAATTCTCTAAAATACATTTTATTTACGTTACACGTCCATCTTTGGGTCACAAATTTACATTTGTGTGCCAAATTTACATATGTGTGCCAAATTTCAACTGAATTGGTCCAGTAGTTTCGGAGAAAATAGACTGTGACAGACGGACGGACAGACAGACAGACGCACGAAGAATTATATGTATATGCACTTATCCCAACGCACCTCTCGTTCTACGCTGCGCGGGGTTCATTGCCGCTCCTACCGCCGTAAGTGTAAGTACAACTACATCATCAAGGCTACGATCGAAGATAATCAGTTCAGCACTGAAATAATAGCGGTGGAATGCCAGTATAATATTTAATTATTTATTTTAATTTTATAAATTTAATAGCAAAATAAATAGCGAATATAGGATACTCGTACAAGTAAATCTGTAAAGATCTTAGGGGTACATCAGCCGACATATATTATTAAATTTTATTTTGTCGGCCTTAATTAAATTTCCACCCTGCCGAAACTTTATTTATTTAAATTTTTAATTGAATTGATTTTTCGCCTTATGAACAGAGATGCGATTTATTTGAAATACTTCTATTTAAAATGCAAATACAAAATGCAAAATACCTATTTTGTATTTTGCATTTAAATGCCTTTTAGTAAAAACCATTTTGTATTTTATTTGAAATACTTTTCGAGACGTATTTTGCATTTTTAATATTCATTTCTAAATGCAAAATACTTTGTGATTAAGTTTAGCCAACATTACCAGTCAAACAAAATGAAATGAACGAATGACGCTTGTATTGCCGAATTTGACCGATAGAGGCGCCTGCTAGCGCCTGGCGCCAGCAGGCCGATTTTTGAAATTCGACCGCTCGATTTCGTGTATTTCGTTCAGTAATATCTCCACTACTAGGCATGTAAATTCTACTAATAGAATCAAAAACTAGTGGTCAATACCACTAAATTCACAATTTATATCGCTCGTATTTCAAAAATCAGCATCTCGCCGTTTTCCACCGATTTTCGAGTGACGAAATCGAGCGTTCGAAATTCAAAAATCGGCCCCCTGGTATTGTTAAAAAGCGTAATAAATAAAAACTGATGTTTTTTTCACTTTTTAACAATACCAGTCCAGTTGTTATTAATAAAAGAAAAGTGTAATAATAATAAAATAAGAACTAGATGCACAATCAACCGAAATAAATGGCCACACAAGTCACAAAATGGAGCCATGGCTCTCTTTTCGTTAGTCTAGTTTTTTACATTATTTTAAGTGAGTATTATTTCCTTTATTTATTTATCTTCTTAGGTTGGTTTTTTACAATATGTATATAAAATTAAAATATAAAAACACTTACAAAAATAATATAAAAAAATATTATAAACACATTATAAAAAACCTAACCTAGGGTGCCGCCAGCAACGGGGCAGGGCCCAAGCTGCCGGTGGTCAGGGCCGCAGAGACAGGAACCGACGGACTATTATTAATACCATAACAGAATTTATTGATACGCGTACTGATAAATATGACCAAAATGTCATGCATAAGGTGCCATGCCATGATATTAGACGTTTTTGTTCGGCTCGGCATTGTGTCTCTATTTCTCATGATCTTCTTCTTCAACCTAGCGTTTTCCCGGCCTAGCGCCAGGGTCCGCTTAGCGCAGGGTCTCTATTTCTCATGATAAATACCTAAAATAAATAAAAATATCTGAGATTTGCTCAAAAGGTATTTTATTTTGAAAAAGTATTTTGAAAATACCTATTTTGCATTTAGCATTTGAAATACAAAACGCAAAACTATTTGGTATTTTGCATTTGAAATAGTAAATCTGAAAAGTATTTTGCATTTTGTATTTAAATGCTTTTTTAAAACCATTTTGTACATCTCTGCTTATGAATAACCGTATAGAGTAGTAAATAACATTTTACATCTGACTTAATGACATCTGGGTTTATTCGGTTTAACTTTACAAAACGCGTATCTCGACAAAGCCATAATATGCAGAAAATAGTTAACAATCAAATGAATTAAATTAGAATTTAAATACGTCACGTGTGACATGAACAGACAAGGAGAGCAAGATTTAATGTATTGTTTCTCTTTCTTCTTTCAATGGAACGTTTTTACAGTTTCTGTTCCTCAAAAGAGGTCAGTGGTTAACACTAAACTCAAAACGCAATCTTAAAAAAACTTGATGGGTCAATGACCTGTCCCAGTAAAGTGAGGTAGTGTGCGTGAAGTGCGCTTGTGTGTGAAATGGGGTAAATTGACAGAATCTGAAAATTTACCCACCTCTACCGTCACCTTAAGTCGATCCAAGAAATACCGTTGTATCAAAATAACGTTGCATATATGCATTCGGGATATTAAATTTGTTCGTGCGTAAACAGCACAAGGATCCCGCGTCACGCGATGAGATCTTTGTTTCAGTGTCAGTGAATTGTTCTAAATATATTAATTTATGTATGTAAATATGTTTATATTATTAGTTTCTTTATTTCATTTGGGTCTTAGGTTAGGATTTTACATTATGAGTATAAAAGTATATTAGTATTATTAGTATTTGTATCTCCTTGGATATCACGGGCCTATAATCCCGGTTTTAGTGATAGGCTTGCGTGGGGACACAGATCCAACACGTAGAGGCCCCTTGGAGAGCTTTTATGTCATGTAGAACGCCTGCTGGAACCCGTTCACAGGTGCAACAATAGACACCCATGAACCAGTCTCAGCAGGCATTGGGACTATTGTAGAAAAAGAGAACAGTATACCGGACTATGGATTGAAGTTTGGGTGGACATGATACTGCATGAGCTATTGTAAAGTAGTCCGGACACCTGCCATAACAATGCTAACACACGTTATCAAGGCAGGTGGTGACTTGTCGCTGACTAGATGGGCCCCTGAAACTGCCGTCGCGAAGACGACCAGGAGCAACATCGGTGTGAGCGGCTCAGGGGTGTCAGAGGTTTGCGCCGCTTTCTACCCAATGGCTGTTAACAGCCATTGTGCCAACTCGCGTCTTATGCATCTTTCACTTCCACCCCTGGAGCATATAGCTCTAACGACTCCTCTCTGGACGGCCAATGAAGGCAAGCCAGAGCTGAGAGTCCTGCGGGTCCCCTTGGGGTCCACTTTGACCGACGAAGACACGCCGGAGACGGAGACCCTGACCGATTCTCTAGTATAGTATTATTACCTATATCTATTATTTAAGAGCTAATGTTAATTTATAAATGTTAGATAGCTTATTGACGCGTACAAGTGACCTTGTGGCGTATTTGCTGAATAAATGTTGATGTTTGATGTTTGAAAATAACATGTATTTACTTCGTGACTATCACAGTTATTTCAAGAAACGGCCAAATATTTGTACCTACTCGACTTAGAACTTGAGCTAAGTAGTTCATGATATTTCTAGAATTCATTTTATTGGTGTAATTATATTGAGCAGATTTATTTGCGAGACAAAGATCCGTTTACAATAGATCATGCGAGTTTCCCTCCAGCGTCAGCCAGTGAAGCACAAAATGCGTTCACTGCTCATTCGACTGTGCTAACTGACTCCATATCGTACGAAACAGTGCGTTTTGTGAGTTTTTTTAACGCTCTTAAAGTGTTTCTAAAAGACAATACTCGTAAGAACGCTTTTATAAAGCAAAAGCAGGCAACAAATGGCAGGCAATTAGTCAAATAGTTCAAATACCTACCAATTAGTAGACGTACTTCAGCTAAAATTGTAAATGAATCTTCGGGGTTTTTCGGCGCTCTGAAAACGGACACCAGTAGTATGTACAGTAGAACTGATTATCTTCAATATTAGTAAAAACCCTTAAATAATCGGTTGATATAATCCCAATGCATTCCGGCGGTTGTTGCCTGCTAGTAATTATAGTAGTAGATATATTGGAGCTTAACGCCGAGTACCACGTGCATGTGGTGATAAGTTATTTGGGAAAATGTTTTATTATCGTACCATGTTGACACTTAAGTGTAAGGCCTGAGTGAACGCTCGAAGCGGAGCGTTCGGCGGAGCGTGCAGAGTTTGAGCGTTTGTTGAGCTAGTGGATTAACTGTTTTGGCGTGCAACGGCAAATCTAGGCATCTGGCGCGACTTGTGGCGCGTTCTGCGGGAGACATTGGTATTAATGTTCGGCTGCATTAATGTTGCTTTATTGATTTATATGCTTAGATGGTTTTGTTTTGTCGTTTGTATTCTCATTTACATAGAGGTATGGTTTGCAAAAGATTGGTTGGTGCGAACAATAGACTCGGTAGCGTGGCTGCTCCTCTCATTTAAAAAATGATAATAATAATATACTTGATCATTTAATAGATGCACATAGAAAATTTATCAGTAATATCTACTACATTTATACACTATACACTATACCTAATCCCAAAAATGAAATTGCCGAAAGGACTCCTGCGTGTTGGCTTTGGCCTCACTCATGCATCGTAAATGTCCAGGACACCATGGTTTCATGTAAAGGAAAGCCATACAATTACAAATAATTAATTATAAACTAAACAGATGAAATAACAATAAACATACAACTCGCATTCTTTGAAACAAAATTGTAAAAGCTTGTACAGTCGACGTCAAAGATATGTTTACAGTTTTGCACCTTACTCCATTGTTATAAGGCGATACATGTAAACATATATTTGACGTCGACTGTACATACTTTGTTATACACTTGTACTAAAATGTAGCTTTGAAGAGTAAAAGCGGGTTGGGTGCTTTAAAATATTTCACATTTTTATTCAAAGTTGTTGAAACTGTTTCAGAATATGGAAGACAAAGTTATTTTATTTCCAGCAACTACATAATATAGACGTGTTTTATTTATACAGTGGGGTGTTTTTACAGTCCATGTTTTTACAAGTACTTATATTAAATATAAATATCTAGGAGACCGAGCTTTGCTCGGAAAACATATAAAAACTCAAAAATTCGCGATTTCCCAGAGATAAGGCCTAGCTAGTCGATTTTTCGCCCCCGATAACCCCCATATAGCAAATTTCATCGAAATCATTAGAGCCGTTTCCAAGATCCCCAAAATATACCTATATATAAATAAATAAATAAACAAGAATTGCTCTTGCTCTGAATTGTTTAAAGGTATTAGATATTAGATAAGATAGATAAGATATAAGATTAAATTAGAAAAAAATACCTTGGTAATACCTGATCACTAGTTTTCAATCTAATCACTTACTAAAAACCGTGTACCTATACGTTGAAGTAATTACTCTATCTTTTCCATTGTTCTAATCAAATTTCTATTGTAAAGTACAGATCTGGTGCAATGTATAATTACTCTAAAAGGACAAATTATATGTATGAAGTCAGAACATGATTACGTAATCGGTTTCAAAATCAACTTTTGAATTGTTTCATGTACCTGCTTACATCTTAGACAAATTTACCTTTAGTTTTACAAAGTTGTATCGTTGTTGCATGTGTTAAATGTGAATTACCTATTTGATTAAGTCAAATCTTTCGTATATTTCAATTCTGTACATTTGTTTATTGAACACAACTATTTATATAATTTATATAGCTTAGGTAATATATTTATTGAGATAATTGAATCCTACCTTAATCATTACCATTGACGGTCATTGAGTAAATGACAGACTCTTAGTTTGCTACTCAATCACCCTTAATTAGTTAGCCAAAACCAAAAGTAAATTTACTGTTATTCTGAATAGGAATAGTAGGTAGCTAATTTGTCAAGCGTTTTAAGTAATTATGTTGTTAGGTACCCAAAATCGGACTTTCCACCCAAACAGAAAACACTGCAACGAAGTCTTATTTAAAAAACAACGGGTTGCACTCCGGGAGTGCCGGCAGAAGTGAAAACTCAATGACATTGTAACAGTTTTTCGATCAGGTCACGTGTCCGTCTTACGTCTTACGAATCTTACGGTCACGTGACCTGTCGCGAGTTTAACATTTTTTCCCCATCACAAAAAGTGCACAGCGCCGCTAAAGAAGTTTTCACTTCAAAAAATAAACTAACAACTGGATTCACGAGTACACGTAAAAATAAAGTTTATATCAAAAAGCATGTCCCGCAACATGGGGAAGGCCGCGGGAACCAATTTAACTTGTGGCCTCTGAGAATTAAAATGAAAAGTTCTATCGCTTTGTATGTATTTCATTACGTTGTAAGTACTTTGAGAACTATCTTTATTGCATAAAAAGCGTCATTCAGTTCAAAACACTTAGAATATGCCACAATCGTCCTGTTTTCAATTGTGATATTGATATGAGATATGATTAAAAAAAGCGGCCAAGTGCGAGTCGGACTCGCCCATGAAGGGTTCCGTATTTAGGGGATTTATGACGTATTAAAAAAAACTACTTACTAGATCTCGTTCAAACCAATTTTCGGTGGAAGTTTGCATGGTAATGTACATCATATATTTTTTTTAGTTTTATCATTCTCTTATTTTAGAAGTTACAGGGGGGAAGACACACATTTTACCACTTTGGAAGTGTCTCTCGCGCAAACTATTCAGTTTAGAAAAAAATGATATTAGAAACCTCAGTATCATTTTTGAAGACCTATCCATAGATACCCCACACGTATGGGTTTATTGAAAAAAATGTTTTTGAGTTTTAGTTCTAAGTATGGGGAACCCCAAAAATTTATTGTTTTTTTTTTCTATTTTTGTATACAAATCTTAATGCGGTTCACAGAATACATCTACCTACCAAGTTTCAACAGTATAGTTCTTATAGTTTCGGAATAAAGTGGCTGTGACATACGGACGGACAGACAGACGGACAGACGGACAGACAGACAGACAGACATGACGAATCCATAAGGGTTCCGTTTTTTGCCATTTGGCTACGGAACCCTAAAAATGGTTTCAACATTTATTAGGCAAAATTATTTAGGCCACTTTTATAAATAAGTACATTACATTTATGTACTTAGTACAATTTCTGGATACTAATGTTTGTATGAATTTTATTTCCCGCTGATTTTTGTATGTAAGTACAGGACCTACTTGCATTATTTTCAATCAATATTTTTTTTAAAGGAATTGAGAACAAAATCTTATTTTTTGAGGTCTTGGTTTTGTATGGTTTTACAAATAGGTTTGACAATTTGCACTTTTACAAATTTTACTTTAGTTTATGATATTAGGTACATGTTTTAAAATGTGTGGGAGGCTTATTCGAAATTTAGAAACCTCGAACAACTCGACTCAAAGACATATCACTCATATCATAGTATACTATCAAAGCTCGATAGCATATGCACTGGGATTGATATTTTATAGGTACTTCATAATATGCCCCCGGGTTAATACGTATTTATAACTAGAGATGCCACGAATATTCGGCAACTATTCGGTATTCGGCCTATTAGCCAGCGACCGAATGTTGCCTACTATTCGGCCGAATACCGAATATCTGTTGCACCTACTTAAAAAGAAAAATTGCACAATAAAAATAACCAAAAACTATGTAGGTATACCTATTTAGAATGTGTCCTTGGAAAGTTGTTAAATACGAAGACCATTATTTGAGCATTTGTTGGTTAAAAAACATTTTATTTTTATCATGAGTCTGATTTGTTTGACTCTATTCATTAATTAAGTATGTTCAACAAAAATATAATTATCTTAGCTAACGTCATCTAACGTTGAGCTTTGTTGTCGATCAGTTTTCATAATAATTGTAACTCAAAATGTTCGCTTGTCATGCCGGATATTCGGTATTCGGCCGAGAGAGGGGCCGAATATTCGGTATTCGGCCAAAACCACTATTCGGGGCATCTCTATTTATAACCTTGTTAAGTCAATTAAAACATCACTAATGGACAATCGTAAGTGGAATGACTTTTACCTAGCCTAAGATAGACACCGTAATTAGTTTTTTTGGATAACATCACAATGAACTCGCATAATGTTCTTTCATCTTTTCTATAGGTAACGGTTTTATATTACCACCCTTGGGGTTTATAATATATAGTTAGAAACTTTACTTCATTGCGAGCACATAGGTAATACAAATGTTCATTATGTACATACAAAACTACAAATTTATATTTTACTTGTGATAAAATAGCGCGACGATTAAACCAACATACTAGCTTCGTAAGATTTTTACCCAGTCATGCCAAACTTAACTGCAAATTTAAGTTGGTAAACGATTCGCTGTATTCCCATAGGAATAGCCGTTGAAATAAAACTATTCCAATAACTTTTCATTTGTAGCCAACAACTGTAAGTTCACACAAGTTTCATTTAATTATACCTTTCGTCCTTACAAGGATTCCCTAGTGGTACACAAAAATATCCAAGTTTGTTTAGAAATAATTCTTCTCAGAATAGGTACGTAACGTAAGATAGTTTCAACAAAATATTTGAGTTACTCGCTTTCTCGCTAAGCCCTTAAAAAAAACAATGAAAGACTAGTAAATGAATACATCTTCTTTATAAATATTTTTTAATACTACATACATATATTAATTCGGTGTTATAATAAACATCTACGTATTAGGAAAGCAGTGGAAAATCACCTGATATTTTTTATTAAGCTTTATCAAGACCAAAGCGCATGCGCATACATAATCTGGTGATTTTGTTCCGTTCTGGTTATCTGTTTGTCTTGTATGAATTATGATAAGGACAATTGATTCAACGGAGATGATGATGGCATTATCATCAACTTATTTTATTAGGTATTGATAGGCATATTATTGATAGATGCGAGTCTCGCTCGCGCCAAAACATCAGCGCTGGCGATATGCGCAGATATCGATTTACCAATAAGATGAGATTTATAAAGACTGAATCGACCTTAAAGTCAAATAAACACACCCTAAATCAGCACAAGAAATTTTTACTCACATTGCATAACGACTGTTAACTTCAGCAACCACCACATCCTTGAAAATCAAGTCCAAACTGCGATCCAAACGTTATTACAGTCCACTATAATTATATGACAATTACACTTAAGACATAGAAATAAGTTTTATTTAAATTTTTATTATATTGTTAACTTAACTGTTTATTATTAAACTTTGAACTCGACCGTTAAATTCAAATTTCGAAATAACACTGAAAATGTATTATCAAATAATCCAAAACGGGTTACGCGAACGTTTATAAATTTCCGAACGTTTACATGCACGTTGAATTCAAGTTTTAAGTTAGTTGGACGTGTGTGGGGGTCGAACCGGGGCCAGGGACTAACCGCCAAGCAACTGGCGTCCGGAGTCCGGTAGCAAGCCAACCATATCGGAAGCAACTCGCCGCATAGTGTACTTATTGGTTAATGTATTCCAATAGTTTGAGTAATCCGACGATAATGTAACTTAAAATAAAAAGATTTTTGGTGGTTGAGATAAGTATTTTTTGCTGACTGTGGGTACTTGTTTGTACAGGTACTGTTTTACTATTCTTAGAACACAGCTCAATTTTAGGCACCATCTTCAGAACAGTTCTAAGTACATTTTCGTTGTTATATAGCTGTTTTTGAAGTGAAAACTTCTTTGACGGCGCTGGGCAATTTTTGAGGTGGGGAAAAAATGATAAACTCGAGCAGCGTAAGGCGATCATGACCGTAAGGGGCGTAAGGCGATCACGTGACCGTAAGCTCCGTAAGGTGGCCATACTCATAATTTAAATGGCATTTAAATCAATAAAGAAAAACTCAATGTTATTTGACGTTTATGTTGCGGGCTCCTTTTCAAGACTCTTTACCTATGTTCAAATAATTTGACGTCATGGCAGTATGTAAATAAACATGTCAATGAAAAAGTGTAATCTTATTTGAGAATGATAATAATATATAATAAATAAATAGAATACCTCCGCTAAACGTATGTATCGTGTTATCGGGCGTCGGTAACATAATGAGGTGAGTTTTCACTTCTATCGGCACTCCCGGGGTGCAACCGTTGTTGCTTGTTTTATTTATAAATATTACAGACGTTTTTTATTTATTAATATCAATTAGTTATAGCTTGTGGTAATATTAAACATTACACAATTAACAGTGTTAACATTTTAGATATACCTTGTAAGTTAGCTAACAATGTTCAATCACTCAAAAGCTTTATCAAATCAATTGAAATTCACGCCACAATAGTCTAAAAGCAAAATTCTGGCAGTATTACAATATCTATTACTCGGTCGATACCGGAATTCGTATCGCCATCCGGTGTTTTGTCAAATTAGCTCATCACTTTCCTTCCTCGTATCGTAATATTCGATATAATTTAATTATGAACTTTATTTAATTGACACTAAGGTTTATTTTGAAAATGTGTATTTAGTAGTATGCGAGCTTGGCAGAATAAGCAGCGGGAATAGGTATCTGGATAATTCGCGATACCGTATGCGAGCCGCATCGCAAATTTGCATATACTGTGAGTTGTGGGGACGGGGGAAGCCGTATGGATACACAAACAAAGGGATAAAAAGTAATTTATATATGTTGTTTTACTGTTATCTTGAGATTGCGATACACTACGATTCTTTTCTTGTAAATGACTAAATATGTTGTACATTAGACTAAGGACATTAATAAAGTAGTACAACACGTTATATACAGCAAAGCTTTAGAAGTATTAATAATATGCCCCTTTTAACCGACTTCAAAAAAAGAGAAGGTTCTCAATTATTTCCTTACCTACATATATTTCACTTATTTATCAACACGTACAGTGCCACACGTGACTTAAATTATCAGAATGCGCATGTGACAACCTTAACTTATGCACATTGTGAATAAAGTCAAGAGTCCTCATCTTGTTTATACATAAAGATAACCCGCCTTACCGGGGGAGCAAAACGGCGATATAGAGTATTTTGCTTTCTATTAGGTATTTTTATTTTCACACTGAGATTAAAAATTTGGTTTAATTTAAAAAAAAAACAGACCAGGCAGCGTATCATGGCCGCATTTTTATCACTTGTCATGCTATACGACACTTTCGCACTTACATATTTGTTAGAACGTGACAGCCATGGTGACAAATGATAAAGAGCCGGCCATCTTAGCCCTACTGAACAAACAATATTATTTAAAATAAAATCTAATCCCTATATGCCTTAAACTTATTTATTTTTATTTTTTTAGCGTTTTATTGATTATCAAAGCACATGTATAAAATATAGCTTTATAAATTGATACATTTCTGTATTAATCGATGGTCATATTGCTTAAAGAATGTAAAAACGCTGCCTGTGACATGCGCCTTTATGTGGAACTCTAGAGTGAATAGGCGCGTGCGAGCAAGAACAGGGGCCCGATTCGGATTTTGAACTAGATATCTATTAGACATCACCAAGATACGACAACGATATTTTTAAGATCTAGCCTGTCAAATTTGACATTTCCGCGATTCTGCAGATACTCTTGAACGATTTTCATAATGTCTAAAACGTCTCGTTACGTATTTTTACATCTCAAAACGATTTCGAAACGATCTTAAAACGATAATTTAATGTAAATGTGACACTGGTCGCCCGAATTGACCTGCGAAAGATATCTAGTTGAAATCGAAATTATCTAGTACATATCGTATCGTTCTCTTCTCTAGAACGGATTTTGTTTTCCGAATACCGCTGTAGCTCTCCATTTAATTAATATTTATGGCTGCGGCGTCCGGCACTGATTCCTTTATTAAATAAACAACATACGGGTAGATAATATATCCACTTTGTGCTACTAAGATTCATAGTAGACAATATTAGTGTTCCAGATAGTGGAAGTATTTGCTAGCGAGTTTTAAAAATGAATAAATACCACAGGCAAAAAAACGAATGCCTATGTGTAAGGCCTAAGTGTAAGGCCTGAGTGGACGCTCATGTTGGGCGTGCAGCGGGGCGGGGCGTGCGGTGTGCATGTCAAACAAATGCAAACGTATAGGAGCGGCCTTAGTGCACGCTGCTCAAATTACTTGTGAGCCCGACGCCACGCTGCACGCCCCGCCGAACGCTCCGCTCCGAGCGTCCACTCAGGCCTTACACTTAGTGAACGCTCGAAGTGGAGCGTTCGGCGGGGCGTGCAGCGTGGCGTCAGGCTCACAAGTGATTTGAGCAGCGTGCACTAAGGCCGCTCCTATACGCTTGCATTTGTTTAACATACACGCCGCACGCCCCGCCCCGCTGCACGCCCAACTCGAGCGTCCACTCAGGCCTTACACTATCGCAACTAACAAATAGTAAAACCTATAAAAAGCTGTTATTTCCTCTATTTATTTTTCTTCTATGTAAGGTTATTTTTACAACATAACTACATGTGAAATAAAACACAAACGGGCACATAAAAAAATAATAAAAAAGACTTATAAACGTTATTATAAAAAACCAAGGCGGGGCAAGGTGGTTAGGGCCGCACGCCGCCGGACTATCCACGCCATGTCATCTGACCCTTGATCGAGCCACCTAGCGAAAATCTCTCTGTGTTGGTCGAGCGAGACTCTTCGCCTTTTGTTCGCTGTAAAGAATATCGGGACAACAATCGTCTAATCAACATTCCTCATGGCGGTTATCTTGCGAGTCAAGTCCAGGTACTTACTGGATGGTCCATTGTTATTATCGGCTTTATCAAATAATAATTTGTACAAAAGCTCCGAGATTCCGGGAACCAAACACTTATAAAGGTAAAAAAAATGTACCTAATGAAAACTTTACTGTCATCTTCCTTAGCTAAACGTTTAATTTATTTTCTATCACAAAATTAATAACCTATAATGCGTATTTTTGCCATCGGCATACTAATACCTTAATGCCAGTGCAGTTCCCACACAAATTGCAGTCGGGTTGCAGTCCGTCTGTATTGGCCGTTAGCAATAATAGTGGTAGTGTAATAAAAAAAAACAATTCTTTATTGTGTTCGATATTTGTTTGAATATCGATAGTCTTGAATAAATCCTCGTGAACACTGGCCATTCAAAAACTCTACCGTCACGTTCCAGACCAGTGCGTAGGGGTGTCCCGCGACACCCGGAAACCGGACGTCCGCCGCCGGAACACCACGTATTAAACGCATTCCGATAGTGTACACGGCTCTTTAGCTTTTGTGCTTTTTAGGGGCACAATCGACCGATAAACTTATAATGATATGTGAGAAATCGTAACAGGCGCCCTTTATTGCCATAACTTTAAATAATGAAACGCATGACAACAAAAGCAAGTATATTGTTATAGGTTAAGAATAGAAAGTTCATAGAAAGGGCTTTTGTTTAAACACAAGAAATGTTATTCCACAGTTTTCAAAATTAAAGGTTACATTCGGATATTTCGGATGGCAACTGCAGCAATGTCGCTGTTATAGCGTTACTGCTACAGCGTTGAGTCGGGCTATAACACTGACATCTCCTTGATTTTGGTTGGGCAATTTGAACTTTTCGCAACGAGGCAGTGCGGGAGTATAAGTAGTTGCGCCGTTTTCCGTTTTGTAACAGAGAACGTTCTCGAGAACGGCAAGCCGGGGATAGCCTGGGGTTAAGTAAGTGGACAGCAGAGTAAAGAGTAGGTAGTCAGAGCCTGTACCATGAGTCAATGACAGTGTCAAAACTGACATAAACGCTATCGAGAACGTAATTTACTTTATATACATATCGCTTGCACGAGCGATGCGAGTACGAGCGAGATGCACAGAAAGTAAATGATCTCGATGATGTTTATGTCAGAGCCAAACTGGTGGTAGTGGTATAGGACACGAAAATAAAAGGTAAATGTATTGCTAATTAGATAGTATAATATTTAAAAGGTATTTATATATTTTGTATTGATGAGTCATATTTATATTTAGGTAGATAATTTAAACAGTTTCGTTACTAAGATATTCTTGAAATTTTAAACATAATTATATTTATTCTTCAAAGTACTGTAGAGCCGGAGGCCTATAATAGATCGTATGTTCTCTCAGCTGTCAAATATCCGTTATAAGAAACAAGAAATTACTATCTAAATAGGCCTCTTGAATGTTATTATATTTATTAAAAGGTAGGTATTTTTTATATAAACACATATTGTTGGAATTCAATTTCTAAGGATGTGATAGTAGTTCTTTCAACATTACGTGAACGAAATCCCGGCGGAGGCTAATTAAATTTTATTTAAATTATTTAAGACTTCTATTTCTTTAAAATATTTTAGATCGCAGGAGCATTGCTACAAAGACAAAACTTTAACCAGAGTTTAAGTTAAACTAAAAATCCATGTTATAACATTGCAGTGCAAGATTGCTGCCGAAAATGCATTGCTGGAGAAAATGTCAATTATCGAGGAAATTGATTGCAGCACAGTCCACTGAAATGCTGTCGCAATTAGAATGTTACCTTTATTACTGACGTTTGATATATAATCTAGAACGATTTCTTGTTTCTGTTTGAAAATACGTACTTACATGTAGCATATGTAGCAAGAACAACAAAAGTGGCGAATCAGGGCGGAACAGTCGAAGTCACGCTACTTGACATCAACCACTGCTCTTTGTAGCATCTATGTTGGTTGGGGTACACTTCGAGGTATTTAAAAATGTACAAATACATAAATTTTATGTCATATGCATTATTATGGCTTTATTAATCGTTAACGCGACGGTAAAACAAAGTTTTCATGTCTTTTATTTTTTCGAAACTTAAGAATACACCAGAAATATTGAGGCCGATTATAGGCAATATAAGTCAAACATTATCAGTCTCGAATATCCGAATATTTATTTTCCGGTACAAAGCCGAACATTTTCAGAATTAATTATTGCATATCTACGTCTGTCGATAGACAGACTCAAGAGCCAGAAATGCATGTTTATTTGACAAAACAAAGATACATTCCTAGCTTTTAAAATATAATATTTAACATATTTTAAGATACTTATTGATGTAGCAGTGTAACATAACACCATCATCATCAGTTGCCTATATCTTACTATGAGGTAGGTACCTAACGTTTTAACATGAGTTATGTAAATATGTATGTAAGACTATTTACTTGACAAAATTTGGTAAGTTACAAAGTAATTTAAAGCACTTCCCATAAACTTTAAACTCGCTACAACCAAAAACAAGAAGAATAAACACAGTGTGTTTATAAAACGTTCAACAAAACTTCCAACTGTAGTTAGTTAAACTGTCCGCAAGTGCACAAACATCTCGGTGCAACGGCCGTGTGCAGATTAAAGAAAGCGGAACAAACCCGGTTAAACGGTTTAGGGTTTTACCGCTACAAGGATGTTTGCACAGCAAGGATGTTTGCTGCCTTTAGATATCTCTGTGTCTATTTCAGATTTGTGTCATTCTGACATCGCTCCATAGCAAGACAGATATATTATCACATAATTAAATTTTGTTCTAACCCACTTATCTTATCTTATCTTATAACTTTAAACGAGCAATTCTTTCTACCTATATTTATTTATTTATATTTTATTTTAGTTATTTATTACACAAAAGTTACACCTTTTTTGTTAAGGACAAAGCTCCACAAAACTACATTGTTTGTATTTTTATGTCACAATAAAGTTTATTTTAATTATCAAACTACATTTGTTTGACTGTGGAGTCGCACTATTCTATACTTAAATAAATTTATGTTATAAGTAATCGGCTTACATTGGGAGTTCTAATACTAGGTAATGTCATGAATACTCTATAGGGCAACACGTTCCCCTATAGTGTATTCAAGAGATACATTTTAAGTATTTTAAGACTCTTTTTTAATCTACTTTTTTTGGGCTCGTTTACTATGTCCGCGGGCAAAGTATTCAGTAAATAGGGTAACCGTTTCTTAAGTGTCCTATCGCCATAATAATTATATACCCTAGGTACTTCATATTTGCCCGCCGTTAACGCTCTGGTGGTATGACTATGTTTGACTCGATCCCTGTGTTCTTGGCTGCCATGACTGTTTATAGCTAACATATATTTAAGTTTTAATCCCACTGGTAAAATTTTACATAATTTAAATAATTGTCTGTAGTCAGTTTTGCAACTGTGTTTTATCTTTGTATTAACTAGTAGTTTTAGAAAACGGATTTGTAACAATTCTAATTTATCTACGTTAGTTTTAGCTTGGTCTTATCTCTAGGAAAACGCGCATTTTCGAATTTTTATGTTTTCCGAGCTTTGCTCGATCTCCCAGATACTTACCTATTTAATTTTATACTAAATAGGAAGGTGTGTAAAATGGATGTCACAATACTAAAGAAAAACTTGAACTATAGCTAGCTAACAGGAAGCTGACCAGACAATAAACTACTAAACAGATCATGGAGATGGAGACGAAGGGAAAATTATCAAGATAACTTTAGCTTTAATAAATTTTCGACTGCAGCCTGATCTTAGCTTACGTAGGGACTCAATACTTAGCTAATATGGTCTTTTACTTTAAAATAACACCTTAATATGGTATAACACCTTATAATTGTAACACGTTTGAATTTTGAAAATGAAATGTTATCTATTGCATAATTATTACACCTATTATAATCAATATCGATTTTATAATTACGTTCAAATTCAGAAACACTCTGAAAAACAAAGAAAGTTATGTTGATTTGACCTCTGTTCTAATATCAGTCGAGATGATGTTTTATTTGAAGTCGCATGTGTGGAATCCGTTTATTATGACTCTGCTTATAGTTCAAAGTTCAAAGTTCAAAATATACTTCATTCATGTAGGCCTACCAACAAGCACTTATGAATCGTAACATATATATTATCTTAAGCTAATTATCAGAGCAATTTATTGATGTTATTATTCCATAATAATATTGGATTATTATACAAATCAAATTTAACACAAAATTAAGAATTGCACAAAAGGATCGTCAAACATGAAAAAAAAATTGTACTAAAAAATACTAGTCTAGAATGTGACTAAAATAAAATCTAAATATCAAATAAATAAAAAAAAACAAAAGAAGTACATACATCGGAATATAACTTTTTTTTCTCCTAGTAGGATAGAAAGAGCTCGTGATTCTGAGTAGAAATAACATAATAAAATCCCAAATTTGAAAAAAAAGTGTAGGGGACAACAAAACAAAACGCCCACCTAAATTAAAAACTAAGACTAAACTATAAATAAAAAATTTGGCCTAATTCGCCGCCTATTGGCATTAACATTATAAATAATTACAATAACAATTACAATATATATATTTGTATCTCCTTTTTTAGGATCACGGGGCTATAAATCCCGGTCTTTTGATAGGCTTGCGTGGGGATATAGATTCAACACGTAGAGGCCCCTTGGAGAGCTTTGATGTCATGTAGAACGCCTGCTGGAACCCGTTCACAGGTGCAACAATAGACACTCATGAACCGGTCGCAGCAGGCATTGGGACTATTGTAGAAAAAGTAAACAGTATATCGGTCTATGGATTGAAGTTTGGATGAACAATGATACTGGGCTATTGTAAAGAACCGGACACCTGCCATAACAATGCTAACACACAACACAACAAACAACACAACAAGTGCGGGTAGTTCGAAAAACTCGCACGGTTAGACGATGCTGATGTCAACTTAAGCCAGTCTTCTCCGAGACCACGGGGACAACGCCGTCCTCGAAACGTCGGAGGTAAATCTTAAAACTTAGATACGCGATTAAGTCCCGTTGTATAATTTAATAATGTGTAAAAATCGTGAAAGTTTAAATCAGTGTAATGCTAACACACGTTATCGAGGCAGGTGGTGACTCGCCGCTGACTAGATGGGCCCCTGAAACTGTCGTCGTAAAGATGACCAGGGGCAACATCGGTGTGAGCGGCTCAGGGGTGTCGAGAGGTGTACACCGCTTTCTACCCAGTGGCTCTAACGACTCCTCTCTGGACGGCCAATGAAGGCAAGCCAGAGCCGAGAGTCCTGCGGGTCCCCTTGGGGTCCACTCCGACCGACGAAGACACGCCGGAGACGGACCCTGACCGACTCTCTGGAGCACTCGGGTCCGTGGGGTCGTTACTCCCCAACAGCTCGCCACAAGCTGCCCTGCGGGCATATATATATATATATTATTATTATATTATTCACAATTATACATATCCCATAATAACGTAATAACATTAACATAATATTATATTATATTCAATACCATTGCATGTCAACCAATACTCTCAATAAATCTGTCTGTCTGTCTGTCTTGTCTGTCTGTCTGTCTGTCTGTCCGTCCGTCCGTCCGTCCGTCCGTCCGTCCGTCCGTCCGTCCGTCCGTCCGTCCGTCCGTCCGTATGTCACAGCCACTTTTCTCCGAAACTATAAGAACTATACTGTTGAAACTTGGTAAGTAGATGTATTCTGTGAACCGCATTAAGATTTTCACACAAAAATAGAAAAAAAGAACAATAAATTTTGGGGGTTCCCCATACTTAGAACTGAAACTCAAAAAATTTTTTTTCATCAAACCCATACGTGTAGGGTATCTATGGATAGGTCTTTAAAAATGATATTGAGGTTTCTAATATCATTTTTTTCTAAACTGAATAGTTTGCGCGAGTGACACTTTCAAAGTGGTAAAATGTGTCCCCCCCCCCCCTGTAACTTCTAAAATAAGAGAATGATAAAACTAAAAAAAATATATGATGTACATTATCATGCAAACTTTCATCGAAAATTGGTTTGAACGAGATCTAGTAAGTAGTTTTTTTTAATACGTCATAAATCCCCTAAATACGGAACCCTTCATGGGCGAGTCCGACTCGCACTTGGCCGCTTTTTAATAAAAGCATCAGTAGGGCGAGCAGAAACAATCGATAGGTGAATGTTCGATTGACGACATTCGCCAACTCGATGCATCGAATGCGGGCCCTATCGGTGCCGAAGCAAGTTTGCTTTTTAAATTTTTCAGTTAGCAGTTTTTCCTTGGTGGGTAATTTTGTTTGTCTATCGATTTCATGAACGTCGCTCGGTGCATGTTATTGACTACACTTCAGTTCTGTTGGCTAGTGCTGGACTAGCAACCTTTGTAAATGATACTTGAAATTTTATACTTACTAAAGTAACTTACTTATTTTAGGAAATATTATTTTTAAAGATGAAACGTGGTTGGTCTGTGGTCCAAACTGACCAGCAGTTAACCTGCAGTTTCTTTCTCGCACTTGGCCGGTTTTTTTCGGTTTATTTCTCACAGCACCCACCTTGACGCTTTTCTGTTTGGCCCCATGGTTAACTGGTAGAGAATGCCTATAGCGGCATCAAGTTCGCCTGTTGCAATCTTTTTTTATGTGCAATAAAGTTTAAAATAAATAAATAAATAAATGTTTGGTTTCCATACAATAACAGTTAACTAAATAAAAACGCAAAACATAAGTTGAAATTTTATTGATAAGTATATATAAATACATACCTATAAATATGTCTTATAGTTACTGAGAAAAATGACTGTGACATACTCAAACCTAAGAACCAATAAACGCCTTTCGTTTTAAAGGCCTCATTTTCACAATTGAAAAGTGTTCCAATAACTCAACGCCTTTACATTGCTCGCAAAACGAGCGCAGGCGCAGCACACGTGAAAACCGCAAGCCGCAGCTTTCTATATATATGCAGACTACCCGATGGACTTACCTACTTATGATAGGAAATTAAGATTACATAATAGGACTTCAATGTTTTCATGCAATATACCTATTTATGAAACGAGCAAGTCATTGTTTTTAAACCAAAGTGGTTAGTAAAGTCAGGACTTTTTTAGAGACCTGCGGTCTCAGCATGGTTCCATTTTTATCGACTATCACTATGCCCGTCACTTTTGCACTTACATACTTGTTAGAACGTGACAGGCATGGTGACAAATGATAAAAATGCGACCGTGCTACTAGGGCTGGCTTTTGCAGATCTGATAACTCTTTTACAGGTTAAAGTTAGTGAGTCATGGCCGTCAGTTTTACATGAAATGTTTTTGGTGAATTCTAATTTCTTTTTGTAAGGTCTTATAGCACTCTGGGACATCGAGATGTGTCCTTACAGATTCACTAATTCTGTATACAGAACTGCTCCCCCCTTTATAGTATAATCCGCCGGTCTTAGTAATCTTTTTAGCAAAGTCGACTTTTGAAATTGTCTAGCTGTGATTCCAAATGCTTTTCACGTGTCTCATATAGATTCAATTTTCAATAGCTAAGTAACTAATAATTCAAAAGGTCTCATAACATAGCCTGCTTAATATTCCGTCGCGCTCTGTTGACTTGCTTACATTTACAGTTCGGAACTTCGGAACCGCAAACTGCATCGAAGATTTGTCGTAGACGTACTTATAGTCCAGTTAACGAGGTAGTCGATTAAAAAAAAAAAAAGGTAATAATAAACATTTTTTAAGATTCATTAGTGTTTACAGATGGAAAATAATTATATTCTTACATTTTTCTTAATTACTTCATCTGATAATACTAAAGTAAAAGCCCTAGATGAGGGTCTAGGTGAATTTTAGCCAGCATCGATGTCTCTGTTAGTTGGAGTAGCTACCAAACTGGTCTATTTGCAGCCCACGTTGTCGGAATTGCTAATGCTTCTCGGTCAGTCATTAGGCAGTGGCCGGTCCTCTAGTCGAGGATAATTTAAGGAAGGCAGTCGCCGACGTTGATAAGGTTTATTTAGGGAAAGAGTGGCATGTAACTGTTAAATCTCTCAATCATAGATAATTAATTGGCCTGGCCGCTCTTTATAGGCTTCAGGCCGCCTAGGCAAGGTGGCAATCGCTATCGCTTCGCCATCGAATCGCTTTGTGTCTCTCTATTACTTACTTCCATATTAGTGCGACAGTGACAGTTGCGTTTCGATCGCTACGGAGCGTAAGCGATTGGCACGTTGGCAACGCGGCCAGGTTCCTCATATTTTAAACGGAATAGGTTTTAGACCTCACACAGACTGAGTTCGGGTTACCTTCACTATTAGCAACATTTCAAATTTTCAGATGGTGGTACCTAATTTAAAAACCATTTGTAGGTACCCAAATAGAACCTAGTGAAGTAAAGGCCGGCATTAGCATAAAAGGCCGAGTGGAGTGGCTACTAAACTTGATGAACGAAATTTTAAGTAGGTACGATAGTGAAAAGTAGATCCCACCAAAAACATTTTCATGTAAAATGTTGCCGAGACGAAACCATAAGGCTCGCACTGACAAAAAGTTATCAGATATCTTGTAGAGCCAAGCTTCTAACTCTACAGGCCCTACCTTCACAGACTCTACACCTTAGTCAAAATATGTGGCTTGACCGCTTCGTCACATGGGCGTAAGGTGAAATATGTATTCACTATTCATTATTTTTTATTATAAAATAGTTCTTGTAATAATGAAACGGCCAAGCCACATATTTTGACTAAGGTGTAGAGTCTGTGAAGGTAGGGCCTGTAGAGTTAGAAGCTTGGCTCTACAAGATATCTGATAACTTTTTGTCAGTGCGAGCCTTATGGTTTCGTCTTGGCAACATTTTACATGAAAATGTTTTTGGTGGGATTTCACATCTTTTTGTAAGTTGCTTATGACAATCTTCTGATTTAAAGGGTTGCGGGTGATTTACTATTAAAAATCCTGAAATACGTACTTGGAGGGCATCTTTTATATACAATCTGCTTTTTACTGATTCCCCATACAAACTTCAACCCCATTTTTTCCCTAACGCCTTTTTCCACCCCTTTTCACCCTTACGTGGTGATTTTGGGGCTGAAACTATTTTATATCCTTCCCCATAACAATAACTATCTACATACCAAATTTCAACGAAATCGGTTCCGCGGTTATCGATTTCCCATACAAAATTCCACCCCCCTTTTCACCCTCTTAGGGGCTAATAATTTCAAGTTTTTGAATTGTTTTGTTGTTTGTGGACTAATACTATCTCACATACCAAATTTCAGCTTCCTAGGACTTCAGGAAATACCCTAGAGGTTTTGATGATCAACAGTGAGTGAATGAGTCAGTGACGAAATCGGGGTTTTTTAGACATTGATAAAATCCAAAGTATAAGAGCTATGCAATTGAAATTTTTTATGCTTAATAAGTCCACTATTGAAATCATATCCCGAGAGTTTTGTTTATCTGGTATAATCCAAACCCAAGTTAAGAGGGTTCAAAAAAACGGTAGGTAGTGCCCTTGCGCTTCGCTTTGCTCGTCTTGGCGGGGGCACTACCGTGCCCCCAGATAATGTACAGTCGCCGTCAGATATATCAGAGCAGTCAATTTGTTCACAAATATCTGAATAAAACTTTTATTATCAAGACCTTAAACTACTATGTTCAGATATTTTATTATACTTATAATATACTTTGCTGCTCCATCAGATCTGATGGCGTTTGTGCGGAAATAATCGTGCGACTTTTCTTACGTATTTGTAATTTTAATTCATGATTTAATTTTATAAGTATTAACTATTGTATTAACACATATATTAGCTTCGCCCTCTTACAGGCTTAGACACGTTATAATATCTGTGAGACCGAGCTTTGCTCGGAAAACGTATAAGAACTCAAAAATGCGCGTTTTTCCAGAGATAAGACCAATTTTACCAATAAGTAGATCCATTTTTTCCAAAGATAAGACCAATAGATCAATTTTTCGCCCCAAAAAATATATTTAAAAATAAATATACATATATACAAGATTTGCTCGTTTAAATGTACAAAGACTACCTACCCCTTATTTAAATAAATAAATATGATAAGATTTATATGTAAGTACATAGGTACTTACTAATAGATCTATACAAATATAATGCTAGGCTCTATAGAGGCTAGCATTATATTTGTATAGATCTATTAGTTTTAAGTACTAAAAACATTTAGAGGTATCTAAACGTGTACATTACTGTACATTTTATATAAGTAGATCGAATAAATTCTGTGTTGATAGCTGATTGAAAATACTCAGTTTCGCAAACCAAAGCCCTGATTGCCTTCATTTCCGTTCATAAACTCGTTAAAAAAGCAATGCATCATCGAGCTTGTAATTTCGGATATTAATCAAAGATAAGGCTTCAGTGTAATCGGTGTCGATTATAGGTATGAACCCGGTATCGGAAATCTGTCGCGTATCGGTGACGCGACATCTGTTGTAGGAATCACTGTAGGGTTTTAAGTCAGGGGTGAGCGGTTTATTGGTGACGCGTCGTGATTAGGGTTGCCAGGTTTTTTTGTTTGAGATATATATAGATCGGTCAAATCTTACAAAAAAAATCTCCTAAAAAACAATGCGTGATGTAGTTCTGTATTTTTTTTAATGTTGTTTGGAGTCCTTGGAGGAAAGTGAAAATATGTTTTGCAAGCAAAAAAGTTGTGCTCCTTGCGTAATTTGCAAAAACTGCATACTACGTTTTATGTCGCGCTCTTTATCTAAAATACGCTCTTTTTGTAATGGATGTCCGTTATGCGTGGTCTGACACTTGGCCTTTTTAGGGTTCCGTAGCCAAATGGCAAAAAACGGAACCCTTATAGATTCGTCATGTCTGTCTGTCTGTCTGTCTGTCTGTCCGTCTGTCCGTCTGTCTGTCCGTCCGTATGTCACAGCCACTTTTCTCCGAAACTATAAGAACTATACTGTTGAAACTTGGTAAGTAGATGTATTCTGCGAACCGCATTAAGATTTTCACACAAAAATAGAAAAAAAACAATAAATTTTTGGGGTTCCCCATACTTCGAACTGAAACTCAAAATTTTTTTTTTCATCAAACCCATACGTGTGGGGTATCTATGGATAGGTCTTCAAAAATGATATTGAGGTTTCTAATATCATTTTTTTCTAAACTGAATAGTTTGTGCGAGAGACACTTCCAAAGTGGTAAAATGTGTGTCCCCCCCCCCCTGTAACTTCTAAAATAAGAGAATGATAAAACTAAAAAAAATATATGATGTACATTACCATGTAAACTTCCACCGAAAATTGGTTTGAACGAGATCTAGTAAGTAGTTTTTTTTTTATACGTCATAAATCGCCTAAATACGGAACCCTTCATGGGCGAGTCCGACTCGCACTTGGCCGCTTTTTTTTATTCATAACAATATTAAAATATATCTCTTAATTACATATTACTAATATAGGTACCTCTGCATATTCCCATATGAAAGGTTAAGTTAATGCTAGGTAACTTTTTAAATATGAGTATCGGCTTATAGTGCTTTTAACTTACAACAAAATTGCACGTCTAAGCGGGTATTTGACACCTGCACCTGAATGGCAGCCTTAGTTAGTGTCGAAATCCGAACTGACTTTGAAAGCTTTGATAGAGTTCGCTACTGTTTCTAGGAAAATTTCACTTGGGTCCCGATTCTGATTTTGAAATAGACATCTATTAGATATCTTTTAGACATCACCAAGATACGATAACGATATGTTTAAGATCTAACCTGTCAAATTTGACATTTGCGCGATTCTGGAGATACTCTTGAATGATTTCCACAAGATATGACTTAGAGATCCAATTCACATCTAATCGATATCTAACTCTATCTAACGTAAAAGTGACATTTGTTGCCTGAATTGTGCTGCAAAAGAGAACTAGTTGAAATCTAAACTATAACGTATCTAGAATGGATCTAGTACGTGTCGTCTCTTGTGAATATGTTGAAGTTCGAATACGGCAGTTGGACTTTAGTAACTGAATTAGTCCTTGAAGGAGACGCCCTGTTTGCTGCAGAAAACCTTATATAATATATGTAGGTAGTGAAATTCAATTACCTATTCAATGGCTATCCTTACTTAATAATAACAAGTCTTATGGGAGGTATGGTGAAACTTATTACATAATTATAATCAGTTTTATATTCGCTTAAAACTTCGTACTTATTGCGCTTAACTCTTATTATAAATAAGTTTTCATACAGCTCGCTTAAGACATAATAAACTGGGTTTTTTTCGCGCCAAAGCGCCCTGTCTTCAGCTTGCCGCATCCAGCATCTGCCTGCAGTCTTTCGCAGATCGTCATGCCACCTGGTCGGAGGGCGTCCTACACTACGTTTGCCGAGTCGCGATCTCCTCTCAAGAACACGTTTACCCCAGAGGTTGTCGGTTCTTCGTGAGATATGGCCAGCCCACTGCCACTTCAGCTTACTAATTCTTTGAGCTATGTCGGTAACTTTGGTTCTCTGTCGGATGTATAACAATAACTCATCACTACATAATTATGTAGTATAAAACAAAGTCGCTTCCTGTTGTCTGTCTGTCCCTATGTATGCTTAGATCTTTAAAACTGCGCAACGGATTTTGATGCGGTTTGTCTTTAATAGATAGAGTGATTCAAGAGGAAGGTTTATGTATAATTTGCTAACCCGTGCGAAGCCGGGGCGGGTCACTAGTTTTAGACATAAAACACGGTTGCCATTTAAGATGAAGTATTTTGAGTGAAAAAAGGAGACGTCGTTTTTACTTTTTATTTAAATATTTTTTTTTCTGATTGCCGCAGCTACCGTGGGAATTATAGTTGTTCTATCCAGCCAAATAATTTTATTAAAACTTGTGAAATATTTGGGTACATAAAATTTCATTTATATAATATTAAAGAAATATCGTGTAGTAATATTTTCTGTGGGTAATAAATGGCGAAATAAAATTATTATTAAATTGTAGAACGGGACTTAATCGCGTACGGGGCTTAACTCCGTTGTACAATTTAGTAATGTCTAAAAATCGTTAAAGCTTAAATCAGAATATACATATAAATAACGCTTTTGAACATCCAAACTCTTTGATGTAATAAATGTGTGTTGGAAATAAATTTAAAAAGAATTGAATGATAGATGAATGATATTGAATTTAGAAAAGTAAAAAGCACTTATTCACATAAAAATACTTTGCGAACGCTACAACAACAACAACTACGTAGGTATATAAAGGTAGCACTTTTTGAGCAACTGTATAAAAAAAGAAATATGGGCCCGGCCACATGTCAGCGGACCGCAGAAATCTGCGGCACCGCAAACCGCTCTGCGGCGTCGCCCGCCGCAACGCAAAATTCAGCGGTGCCGCAACGCGTGCGATGCCGCGCTACATAGTAAAAAATAAAAATTCGACTACCAGTTGCTTGATCAGACATGGATCCCTTCACATGTGTTCTGCGCTTACTGTTGTTAAGAACTTTAAGAAGGCGCAGAAATAAAAAACAATTGAAAAGAAAATTTTGGGTGAACCCATATCTTGGTATAATGAATGAAGATGGAAATCATTTCAAAAGAAAATACGAGGCGTTGAAGATAAATTTTAAAACTATTTTCGAATGTCTGTGTCGTGTTTTAAAGAACTTTTAAGCAAAATATCACCTCGATAACAGCAAGAGCAGAAGACGTGTGAAGGGATCCATGTCTGATCAAACAACTGGTAGTCGAATTTTTATTCTTTACTATGCAGCGCGGCAACACACGCGGCGCCGCACGCCGCGCGGCGGCACCGCTAAATTTTGCGTTGCGGCGGGCGACGCCGCGCGGTGGCGGCGGCGGCGTCGCACCGCTGACATGTGGCCGGGCCCTATGTCAACCAAAAGATTATGATAATCATGGGATTACGTTACGATCACTACTTGGTTTTATCCCCATAGTTATTTATAGGTACCTAGGCGTAATTTTATTCCTACAAAGGCTTAATGACAACAGTTGTTTATTCATTATAAAAACACAATATAAATTAGGTACTTATAATAAAATTAAAAACTAAACTAATCCAAATTAAAATACATCTAAATACGGCCCCCGCGCCATTGTGCCAAAGATGCTGGCAGCATTTCTTCGCTGAATGGCAACACTTATGCGCTGCGAGATAAAGCTGTCAGCTATCTGGTCACCCGTAGTATCAATGAGCTTTTTAACTAGTTCTTTAAAAAAAACATGTGCGCTTAGACCCCACGGCCCCAGTGTCTCGACACCAAATGCCACAAAGTGGTATTGGGGGCTTAATTAAATTTACTCAGATTAAACATTGAAATTGTACAAGCCTTTTTCAAATCTAATAATTAGAAACACTTATACAAGTATTTTTCGTTTGAAATTATTATAGGAAGCTCAAAACCGTGACGATTCAGAAGAACGTGGTTAAATAACCACGTAAAATGAATGAAATCTGACTGCAATCTCATTTACTTAACAATAACCTGTCAGACAGTTTGACAGGCAGTCGTACAATTGCATAAAAGCCGGACAAGTTTATTGCCAGACACCGGCAGTATATTAATTTAAAATTCAGCGATCCAGCTACTTTTGTCACTAAAGCGCCTTATTCTGAAAAGATTTGACTTGATGATTTCTTATTAATCCTTCTTATTTTATAAACCAAGTAGATAAAATGAAATATCGTAGAAATGAGAGTTACAATCGTACAAATACATGTATGTACAACAAACTCGAAGCGCTCAAGGCATAAATAACATAATTACCATACGAATGTATTGAAAAATAATTAATTAATTGATTTCTAATATGTTGAATTATTAAAAAAAAGCGGCCAAGTGCGAGTCGGACTCGCCCATGAAGGGTTCCGTATTTAGGCGATTTATGACGTATTAAAAAAAAACTACTTACTAGATCTCGTTCAAACCAATTTTCGGTGGAAGTTTACATGGTAATGTACATCATATATTTTTTTTAGTTTTATCATTCTCTTATTTTAGAAGTTAGGGGGGGGGGACACACATTTTACCACTTTGGAAGTGTCTCTCGCGCAAACTATTCAGTTTAGAAAAAAATGATATTAGAAACCTCAATATCATTTTTGAAGACCTATCCATAGATACCCCACACGTATGGGTTTGATGAAAAAAAAAATTTTGAGTTTCAGTTCGAAGTATGGGGAACCCCAAAAATTTATTGTTTTTTTTTCTATTTTTGTGTGAAAATCTTAATGCGGTTCACAGAATACATCTACTTACCAAGTTTCAACAGTATAGTTCTTATAGTTTCGGAGAAAAGTGGCTGTGACATACGGACGGACAGACAAACGGACAGACAGACGGACAGACAGACGGACAGACAGACAGACATGACGAATCTATAAGGGTTCCGTTTTTTTCCATTTGGCTACGGAACCCTAAAAACGATATCGGCGATCCCGGGCACGCACAGCGCCTCGCTCACCCTCACGCTCAGTGAAAGTGAGAGAAGAACCTGAACTTACGTCGGATTAAGATAAAGAAATAAATAATATATCTAATACCTTTAAACGAGCAATTCTTGTTTCTTTATATATATATTTCGGCGATCTCGGAAACGGCTCTAAAGATTTCGATTAAATTTGATATATGGGGGTTTTTGGGGGCGAAAAATCGATCTAGCTAGGTCTTATCTCTGGGAAAACGCGCATTTTCAAATTTTTATATGTTTTCCGAGCGAAGCTCGGTCACCCAGATATTATATTATAAGCTGGCTTTCAGAATAATTCCCAGAGCAAATAAAATTTTAAGCCGTGCGACTTCCGGTGCCCAGGAAAAGGAGTTAAATATGAAATAATTGGAGAGTTGTCTTCAGATTTAAGTTGCGAAGCTAGGTAGGTAATAAATTATTCCGCTCGAGTTGCAAATTTTCTCGAGTAATTCTGTGCCTTTAAATTTGAATATGTATATAGTCATATGAAAAGAGATTTGTGTGAATGAAGAGTCCGGAAAAAAATATACTGCACAGCGAAATTCATAATCATAAGAGTAGAAGGCTCATAACTAATAATACTAATAATAAAGAAGAATGAAGAAAAATGAAGAATTATAACTAATGATAATCTGACAATCATTTCATTATGACTTTCAATAATAGGGTATTTTTGTACTAGTCAAATCAGCTTCTTTTTAGGGTTCCGTAGCCAAATGGCAAAAAACGGAACCCTTATAGATTCGTCATGTCTGTCTGTCTGTCTGTCTGTCTGTCTGTCTGTCTGTCCGTCTGTCCGTCCGTATGTCACAGACGTCACAGTCACTTTTCTCCGAAACTATAAGAACTATACTGTTGAAACTTGGTAAGTAGATGTATTCTGTGAACCGCATTAAGATTTTCACACAAAAATAGAAAAAAAAAAACAATAAATTTTTGGAGTTCCCCATACTTAGAACTGAAACTCAATTTTTTTTTTCATCAACCCCATACGTGTGGGGTATCTATGGATAGGTCTTCAAAAATGATATTGAGGTTTCAAATATCATTTTTTTCTAAACTGAATAGTTTGCGCGAGAGACACTTCCAAAGTGGTAAAATGTGTGCCCCCCCCCCCCCTGTAACTTCTAAAATAACAGAATGATAAAACTAAAAAAATATATGATGTACATTACCATGTAAACTTCCATCGAAAATTGGTTTGAACGAGATCTAGTAAGTAGTTTTTTTTTAATACGTCATAAATCGCCTAAATACGGAACCCTTCATGGGCGAGTCCGGCTCGCACTTGGCCGCTTTTTAGAACTGTCAAAACGATTTGCTAATAAGGAATTTACGAGTATACCTATGAAAAATTACAACAGCCTGAATAAATAAAGAAAAATTCATTCATTACACAGTGACGCCACGGTCAACTCACCTACTTTTTTTCTATTTCTATCCGATTTATTAAATAGCACTTGTGCTTAAAAATAACTGCTATCTATGTTTTTCTAGTAATTATCTGAAATCATTTATTTTACATACAGTCAAATAGCCTATTATGTCAAACAAAGGGATCCGCTACTAAGAAGATACGAATTAAAAAAAAACTGGGTAGGTACCTATATACAGAAAGAATTGAAATTATTATTAAACCGGAGCACTTCGAACATTAATTCGTTATTCATTAGGCGAGTTTTTAATCCTGAAAACGTTCAAGGCAACAAGTAAATTTCATTTAGGTGAGGTTTTAAAATATGCAAAAACGATACCGCCTCGGACCTGTAGCCAAAGTTCATAAAATTCAATAGGGTTCATAGGGAAGGCGGGGTAATTTCTAAACTGGCAAATATCTACTAAACTAGAAACACTTTCTACTGTAGCAACAGTCTCTAATGATAACGTTCGGATTCAGACAGCACCAGCAGCGTTAATTTGCAGTATAGCGACGCAATATTGCTGCCGACTGCATAACTGCTGCAAATGTCAAAATATGCATTAATTGCCTATTTTCCACTCACTGTTGCATCGCCCCACTAGCAATTATACAGTAGCGTTAGTCGTAATGAAGATGTTAAGAAGAACATTTTACTATCCTCAATACTTTTTTAGCCAAAGAAAACTTAATCTAAATATTTATAAATAATTAGGTATTACTAAATATTTAAATGAAGACATACTTAAATATCAATATGAAGCTGAAATTCACTAGGTATACTGATCAATTTATGCAATTGTACGAACATTTTTTTAACCCTCTGCAACTGATGTGACTGTTTTGGAAACGCTCTACTGTCGTGAAGTTAATCTTGGTTTTAATTCGCTATTATTGTTTTGTTACAAATAGGTGAGTGCAATCTAACTTGACTAGGTAGGTACCTACTGCAAAATACCTTATTAGGTATAGGTACCTAATACCTACGCCAACAAAACTGAAAAAGAACAAGGAAGCGAAATGACTTTCATGCTTTCAATGCTGAAACCACATCGTTTCCGCGTCGACTACCTAGTTGATAAATTGCATATTAAAATAGTCACTTCAGACAAAGGAATTCGAGCTCTAAGTCTAGGACGTAAGATTAATCCAGTTACATGTTTAAATTTGTCGAGTTATTCGCTTTGTACCTCTATTTTCAAATTGCAAATACCTATTACAGATTGATTGAAGTACAGACACCTAATTATCGCGGTGATTGATTTATCGGTTAAACAGTAAGTAGATTTTCAGTAGGTATAATAAGATTTTTAGGGTTCCGTACCCAAAGGGTAAAAACGGGGCCCTACGTGGAGTCACGGGATAGGCTTAGCCTAGAGTGATCCACTAAATTGATGTTTATGTAACTGACTGATTTTAAAAATAAAATTTTACTTTACTTTATTACTAAGACTTCACTGTCCGTCTGTCTATTCGTCTGTCCATCTGTCTGTCTGTCTGATGATGTATTTTTGTTGTGTTAAATTCTAAAAGTATAAACAAAATAAAATAAATACTTACATAGGTATTTAAGAGAGGCTCCCATACAACAAATTTGCGTAGTCCAACTCGCACTTGGTCGGTTTAATTTTTATTACCATTTATAACAATGTTCGATATTTACCTAATCGATCATCAATATATATAATAAAAGAAAGTGTACAATGTGCGTGCCGCTAAAACTCAGAAATGAGTCCCGATTCGATCAAGGAAGCTATATGGGGTGGTAGCCCTCTATCTGCCGTCCATGAAGAAGTTTTCCGTTTTTACCTGAAGGGTGTGCTTTTGAAGATATAAGGGCTGAAAGTTTCGCCCTCTGAGACCAAGGTGCAGTTGTTTTTGTTTTTGAATTTTGAACCTTAACTTAATAAAACAAAGTTCAGAATAGATCGGGAAGTATATACCTACAAAAATGTGTACCTGGTGAGGTGTCTCAGGTCTCGGAGGCTAGATATTTCTAGAACAGTCCAGAACCTTCGAGAGTATTCGAGAGCATTCCACAGCATTTCAGAACATTCTGGAATGTTGTCGAATATTTGAAGAACGTCCAGATCATTGTGGAATATTCCAGAACACTTTCGAATGTTGTGGAATATTCTGAACTATTCGAAGGTTTTTTGTAGGATCATAGCTACCTATTGTGGTAACGTCGTGAGGTTCGAATGTTCAAGAACATTCCGGAATATTCTGGAATGATGTCGAATATTCAGAAACAGCCTAGAATCCAGGATACCAGATCATTGTCGAGCGTTCCAGAACACACTCAAATATTGTGTAATGTTCTAGAACATTTTGGACTATTTGAAGCCTTTTTTGTCTTTACATAAAGAAGATTCCCGTTTTTACCTGAGGGGCGTGCTTTTGAAGTTAATTACACCCTCTAGACATTTCTAGAACAGTCCAGAGCATTCGAGAGTATTCGAGATCATTCTACAATACTTCAGAACTTTTTGGAATGTTGTCGAATGTTTGAGAACATCCCAGATCATTGTGTAATATTCCAGAATACTCTCGAATGTTTTGGAATATTCTGGAACATTGTGGCCCATTCAAAGCCTTTTTTGTATGGAGCTACAGAACATTCTGGAATGTTGTTGAATATTCGAGAACATTCTAGATCATTGTGGAACATTCCGGAACACTTTCAAATGTGGAATATTCTGGACCATTCGAAGCCTTTTTATAGGGTTGGGGCTACCTATTGGTAGGGGTATATATAGGTAGGGTAGTAGGGGTAAGCAAGACAGTTGTGAGGTTCGAATGTTCGAGAACATTCCGGAATATTCTGGAATGTTATAAAATATTTGTAAATAGCCTAGAATCCAGGATCCCAGATCACTGTGGAGTGTTTTAGAACACATTCAAATGTTTTGGAATATTCTAGAACATTGTGGACTATTCGAAGCCTACATAATCTCAGGAGATTTTTGACAAACACTTCCAGTTATCCCTATTCCCTATGCTTTTCTCACGGTCAACTATATTAGGTACGGGTCGTCGGTTGTTCTCGAGTTGGAAATAAAAAAAATGTACGTAGAAGTAGGTACAGGTATTGTAGTAAAAAAAACCTAAATATATTTTAAAGTTGTTCCTTTTATTACAACCACCACACAATTCTCATGTCAGCTCCCTGAGCGAAGCCGGGTACCTCAGCTAGTACTTTTATAAGTTTCATCCTTTAAAAATATGCAACTAAAATGGAAAAGCCTGTGCCGCAATTAGAATAGAAAATAACCAATTTAATATTTAACTCCCACTTCAGTCCTTCATTCTAGAAAAAAAAAACACCCAAGAACCGTCCAAGAAAAATAACTACCTCTGGCTGCAGTATATTTTTTAATTAAGAGGACTCTTTTGACAGAGAAACTTCATTCAGACAATTCAATTTATTTTGTGTGTTTAACCCTACTGACCTACTGAATAGTTTTGAGTCCCAGAATTGTCTGCTCAAAAATGATACCATAGATACTTATAAGCATTATTATGAAAAGAGTATAAAAGGCTATTCTAGTTCCTAAATAATTCTTCAAATCTCTCATTAGGATTTAATAGGTACTTAGATATCTCAATTACCTATTAATTTGCTTTAGTACTTAATTATTTAAGCGCAAAAAATTAAACAGCTCGTTGCGATATAAGATAATATAGATCTGATTCAAGCACATAATTAAAAATCACCTAACTCTCATAATAAAAGCGATTCATGTAATCATCGCTTTAGAATAATTTTGTTAATTGAGTTGAAGAATTCGAATAAAGCAGCGCTCTTAATTACTTTGACCCGTCTACAAACGTCGGGTCTGGTACAATTACTTTATTTGTGTCTCTTTTACTCGTCCTAAAAAGAGGAGCTTAGATAGCTATAAGACCCAATGTTGAATACACCTTATCAATTTACTTGACGTATATAAAGTTGATTTATGTCTGCTTAGTGTTGTCGAAACTTTGTTTTATAATATTCTCAAAAGTTCTCTGGGTAAATAAAGTTTCAGGTATAGTTTAAAAACAGGACTGCAAGTTTGCTAAGTGAATTTGTACGTAAATATAATGAAGTAGACTCAGATTGGATACGACGACCATAATAATATCGATTAATAATTAATCAAATAATCACTTTAATTTTGTGGTTGAATTGATTTGATCCACTGCTGAATAACGGGTAGCGAGTGCTACGAGATTCGTAGCAGGAATCGTAGAAATTCGTAGTAGCTTTGAGTCCGGTGGGTCACGGGACTATTTATTTTGAAGTGTAGGTAATAAAGAATATAAAATCATTCGACACTAATGAGCCCTTCATTATTAAAAGTTAAGTAGGTACTAGCAATATTTTGCAGTATTATAACTGTTTTAACTAATTAATAAAAATAACATACCTTTGATTACGACTTCCAAGAAGACTCAACAAATAACGCACTACCCAACAATTTGCGAATAAACTGTCAACACTCTTTCACTTTAACGTGTTACTGATAACGCTTATTAGGCGCGGTCGATAAACATTATCAATAACACGTTAAAGTGAAAGACACTTTGAAAATTAAAAAAATAATGATCTATACAAATCATTGTGGGAACTAAACAAAAATATAAATATGATAATTTCAGAGGGCTTGACTATTAGTCAGTAATTTAGCATAGATATATTATTATAACGATGCCAAAGCACTAAACCGATGCTGGACATATGTATGGCCCTTTACGTAAAAACAGTGGTGAGTGCTATCAAAATGGGATCAAATTGATATTATTTTGTACATTCGCATCGGATTCCAGGCTAAAAACAAGACTATATTACGATATTAAATAAAATATAATCATTATTTAGATTGTACGGGACGCTTGGGCTTCTATAGCCTCACCCCTGCCGTGTGTCAAAAGGAAACCCAGGAAGTAACACTGGAAGAGTTTATTTCCTCTAAATGAAACACACATTAGGATGCAATTGGAACTTATTGGCGGTGCGTAGGCAAACATTCCGATCCCATTAAAAGCAAAAACAGTTTGTATATTTGCATTTGCAGCATTATTAAAGAACTCAAGTACTCCGACAGTTTACATTTACTTTTTAAATAACCAATCTGTGCGATCTAAGATCTCATTTCCGTTCTGTTACCGGTTGCCAGCTTCAAAATTGATGCTAGGAACTACTGATGTTGCTTGAGAAAATTTTCTCGCATTTCACATATTCGTGTTTAGGATTCCGTAGCCATAGGGTGACAAACCAAATCCTAACTCGTATTAAGTTTTCGTTGTTCATATGTATGTCTGTTTGTCTGTATGTATATTTGTCATATGGCTGTATCTCATGAATTATAATAAATAGACAGTTGAAAAGAGATCACCGATTTCTTTTGCGATAAGATCCCCTCCTCATGAAATCGAACATACATATATAATATGCAAATGTATCGTTATTAATTCTAGATTCTGATGGTAACAGTATCACAAAATATTACGGGAATATTGAGAAATTGAAAAATAAAAACATGAATCTGACAAGACATTAGAAATCTGCAAAGCTGACAGCTAAAATATCCTATTGATCTGAGATGTAAATTGTTTTTTTTTTCGTGGCAAATGTCATATATCATATTAAAGGAAGTTTTTTTTAGTTTTAATGTATAATTGATTGTGTTGGCACCATTAAACTGCAACTTGGTTAAAAGAGGTCAAGTGTAGTCACGCGTTGGATTTAGTGTTGCAGGGATTTATTTACGATTACTACCCAGAGGTGCGAGGAATCGTAATGGACCCTTCCAACGGGAGCGATAAAGCCTTTGTATAGAAATGTTTTTAGTTTAACAGTTTGATGTATTAAGCTGTAAAGCGATTTCGTATCTGCAAACCTTTTTAAATGACTGTGGAGTTTTTACGATGTCGTCTGAAGGACTTTGAAGGATATTTAAAGGCGTACGTGAATCTGATGTTGAACGTTGTACGCATTCCTTATTTAGCACTCTCAATTTCACATTTTCTATGTAAGACATTTGTAACTGCATAGACAACCTAAATGTAGGTTCCACTTTAAACCTTTTTTTTTCAAATATTACACACTGATTTCTACAATAATGATTCCTTACAATCCAAGGGTAATTCACAAATTACTCAGCCAACGTTTCTTACAGAAACAAAATATTATCTTTCCCAAATAGCATCATGAAGGCGAGTCACGTGCCGAGCGTTTGCCAAGCTTGATGACTTCATGCCCCTTAATGATAGACGGACAAAACAATATCATGCAACGGAACTGAGGGTTATGATTGGACGCTGAACGGCAGGCTTTTGTTTTTATAGGATTATAACTACTTAAGGGCTTGTTGTTTTTATGTTCGTTTGACGTGAGGAAATTGTTATGGATCATAATTATTATAGGAGCGATACTGAAACAGTAGCGTTTTTATTCATGTGTTTGTAAGCGTATTGTTTCGTTAAACTTAATACTTAAAGCACGTCTACTTAATTGCTGATCAAAGCTTCATTACTAAATCTTAGCAAGAGGCAATTAATAGCGATAAGTTTTCAAGTACACATCCCGTTTTAATATTCTTAGCTACATGCAAACTCTTTTCTTTCGTGAAAACCCCTTTTGCGGTTTCAAAGCTTACGATGTGGCCGGGAGCCATTTTGGAATAGTCGCTAGATTTAAATGAAACCCGTTTGAACTGCTTTTGCGGCAACTGCTACTTGTTAAGATTAAATTATGGCCAGTTTTAGTCTCATTTTGTGGTTTGTCGTGGAATTTTGGGATTTCGTATTTGAAACTGTTTAGTATAAGATGAATCACGGTGTCCGAGTGTTGACTGAGAAATGGTAAATATTGTGACGAATTTATATAAAAATCAAAATGTTATAAAAATATTATTAAATTATACAAAGGGACTTAATCGCGTATCCAAGTTTTGATTTACCTCCGACGGTCTTCCTCCTCCTCCTCCTCCTCGGTCCTCGGTCTTCTCCGAGACCACGGGGACAACGCCGTCCTCGAAACGTCGGAGGTAAATCTTAAAACTTAGATACGCGATTAAGTCCCGTTGTATAATTTAATAATGTGTAAAAATCGTGAAAGTTTAAATCAGTGTTATAAAAATATGTTATAGGAAATACAAAATGTTATTCTAATAAACTCCGTTATTTAAAACTCGACTAAGAACACAAATAACACGAAGCTTTATCACGAAGTCTACCTAAATTAGCATAGAGAGAATAATTAAGTGCCCTGAGTAAACGAGCAAAAATGCCTAAGCACATAAATAAGGCTTACCTCAAAAACCGAGCGGGGCAGAGGCCACGCGTTATCTCAGCGCCCGCCACCTGCTAAAACACGCTAAATTTACTTTAGCGTAGTTCTTCTAGATGAGACAGTGATTGAAGTTGTTCTATCCCTTTTAGAGTAGATTATACATGTTTCTTGTCTATAGGCCCGTTTGGTGACACATTGGTCACAAAGATAGATAATTATGGACAAATTACCTTCATTGTGATAAAAAAACTCACTAGGTAAATATATCATATAAAACACAAGATCTTACCCTCTCTACCCTATGTGACCTATGTACTAAGTACCTTTATAAATCTAAGTAACAAAAAGCTTACTTAAATTAATTCTTTCCCCTAAAACTAGTATGGAAAGATTAAGTATATTAACGCTCACCACCTGCTACTAGCTCACACATAATTAACTCTCGCGTAACTTTGCTGGATGTGACACAGTTGTCGCGTTTTTGGTATATAACGTTTGTAACCGTTTCAACGAGAGTCAGAGAAATAAATCCATATTTTTATTATTTATTTATTTATTTATTATTTATTATTATTATTATGCGTAATTTATCTCTCTGCTAATCACCTGGCGTTAGTTAATTATCCAAAACGCGATTTTACTGAGTTTTCCATAAATCCTTGGTGAAAACTAGATTCAACTGCAATTTGTATTAAACAATTAGTGAAAAATTGTTTTCTTCTACGAGTTTTCACTGAGGCGATACGGAAAACTAGTTTTAACTAAGGAAAACGCGCATTCACTAAAATCGGGGCTTTACGGTAACATATACCTAACATAATATACAAGATATTTGTTATAAAGACACAAATGAATGCCCTTGCCGAAATTCGTAACTACATAATTATAAATCTTGACAATCCATCAAGAATTCGCTCGTAATACCACTTAGTAGGTATTAATATTTCTGTTTACTATACTAAATACTATGACCAAGCTGTTCTAGATTCTCTAATTTCTGGCAAGCAAGCTCTACGAAGGCACTCACACAATCTTAGGCCCTCCCTTAATTGTATTTAGTCAATTAGCATACGAAATTTCATTAACGGCTTCCAGTAATTACTTACCTACCTACTTCATAACACACAGTTGTTATTAAGGCAGAATATTGAATTAAAATTCATTTTTATTGCGACACCTGGGGTTTTAAACTTAATTAACAATAATCTTCGGTGTATTAGAGAAAAAAATTGTTTGTTTAGTAGAAAGAGAGAATAAATATCCCTTTTTTGGGTTCCGTAGTCAACTAAATAGTATCCCCTTAACTTAAGTAAGTAGTAGTCCCTTTAAATAGTATCGACATGTCCGTTTGTCCGTCCGCGGCTTTGCTCCGTGATCGATAGAGAGAGAGCTGAAATTGCATGGCGACAGAACGGTACAAACATAAACAACAAAAAAAATTTTTAGGGTACCTCCCATGCAAAATTATCCCATATTTTTTTCGCTTTAACACAATGGTGTGAGGTATAAACAATAGTTATTTTCGATACAAGTGCGAAAAAGAGGAAATTCGAAACGAGTGGCGATAAATTAAAACACGACCGAAGGGAGTGTTTTAAATCGACACGAGTTGCGAATTACCTATTCGCACGTGTATCGAACAACGTTTTACAATACATATGGCACTTTAAAGTTTCGACATACGCACGAAAAGTGCTATTTTACGCACTAGTGCGGAAAAGTAGCCCCATAGGTATGTACTGTAAAAGCCATTTTTGATACACTGAATCTTTTCGGAAATAATCGCCCGAAAGAAAAAATTATGAAACCCCTCTTTATTTTGAACCACGGATCCAAAAAATTAGAAAACAATCGAAAAACTAACAAATCCTTTTAATGAAAACTACAGCGAACATGATCGGGCCAGCCGTTATTGAGTTATTGCAAAAAGTTTTCTCTTAGTAAAAAGACGTACTAATAAGCGCTGCAGCAATTTAAATAGGTTGTTTACATATAAAACCCACGGTGCGCGAGTCCGACTCGCACTTGACCGTCTTTTTTAATTAATGTTAGTTAATTGATTATCGATAACAGCTATGTCGATGTTTAATTTTGCCAATCCCTTGTTTATGCCAGAAAAAGTCTAGGAATATTAATAATAAATCAATGTATTGTATTAAAGCCTCCATAATATTACCTTTCACGAATTTCGAAATTAATATTAACGAGCGCCGCTTACAATAGTAAATGCAATTTTAAATTCAATTGTCCGATATCGAACTCGAAGCTGCGGGCTCAGCACGGTTCCATTTTTATCGACTATCACTATGCCCGTCACTTTCGCACTTACATACTTGTTAGAACGTGACAGTCATGGTGATAAACGATAAAAATGCGACCGTGCTACTAGGGCTGGATTGCCAGTGTAAAAAATAAAATTGTCCGACTATTTGTATTTTCGTTAAAACTGATGAAAGCGCCTGAAGCAACACACGAATTGAATTTTGAACAAAACTACAGCCGCCAACACGTGATGAAATCATAATTCAGTGCCTATTAGCTTTTAACAATGTGGGCGAACAAACTTGGTTGCATATTAAGCATAGTTTACCGACCATTGAACCTTTAATCCAGAATGAGTGTGATGTACAATGACATAGTTTTCACTAATCTTATACCTTTAAACGAGCAATTCTTATATATTTATTTATTTATAGTTATGTATATATACGTATTTCGGGGATCTCGGAAACGGCTCTAACGATTTCGATTAAATTTGCTATATGGGGCTTTTCGGGGGCAAAAAATCGATCTAGCTTGGTCTTATCTCTAGGAAAACGCGCATTTTCGAGTTTTTATATGTTATCCGAGCTTTGCTCGGTCTCCCAGATATTTCGAAATATAAATTAGAAATATTGTTATAATGGTAACACAATTAAGTACGTTTCATTCAGTCGATACGAAAAAACACTCTAAATCGGTCTCAGCCTCTTCAACCTGTCCCAATATTATACAAAACACGTCAACAACGTTTCAAATTAGTTTACGAAAACCGAGTTCAAACGATTGGTCACATCTGCTTTCGAAAGCGTATGGAATACAGAGCCGAGGGTTATAAAGAACCTTACACACGAGTTGCGGCGTTTGGTTCGATGCATTTGTGATTGGTTCGACTACCTTACCTACCCCCTGGAGTCTATTGCGAATAGTGTAATTGGGTTAGGGCTTGGTTAGGGCACTGAGGGCGTCAAGTTATAATAGGGTATTTGACTGTATTTAAAATAAATTATTCTACACCACGCATGAAATAAAAGACCAGAAGATTAATAGTGAAACGTAGACAACAGTTATTTTTAGACACAATTTCTATTTTAAAACCCGTATAAAACTATAAAGAGTAGGTAATTTGATTGTGACTTCACATGCTAGTGTTTCATATAAATTCCATAGTAGCCAAATCGTTTTGACAGTTCGAAAAAAGAAACTGATTTGACTAGTAGTCAAATACCCTATTAGCTCTCACTTTTTTATGATTGTGTAAAAGAATGCAGACGAAAATAGAACCGGTCTGTACGCTTATAAAAAGCGCTATTTAATATTTTCTTTTATTTAAATAATTGCACATCATGATAATATATTTAAACCTAAAACAACTGTGTAATTATAAAATAAATTGAGCCGGCGAATTTGTTAAATGTGAAAGCGTATCTAAACAAACACTAAGATGCGGTTAAGAAATATTCTACCCCTAAAATGCGTTAAAGGGGGATAAAATGGTTATTTCTATTTAAACAAGAAAAATAATTTAACGTTTTTGGGGTTCCGTACCCAAAGGGTAAAAACGGGACCCTATTACTAAGACTCCGCTGTCCGTCCGTCCGTCCGTCCGTCTGTCACCAGGCTGTATCTCACGAATCGTGATAGCCAGACAGTTGAAATTTTCACAAATGATGTAATTCTGTTGCCGCTATAACAACAAATACTAAAAACATAATAAAATAAAGATTAAAGTGGGGCTCCCATACAACAAACGTGATTTTTGACCGAAGTTAAGCAACGTCGGGCGGGGTCAGTACTTGGATGGGTGACCGTTTTTTTGCTTGTTTTGTTCTATTTTTTGTTGATGGTGCGGAACCCTCCGTGCGCGAGTCCGACTCGCACTTGGCCGGTTTTTAAATATTTATTAACCGTTATAAAAATTAAGGTCTAAAATCGAAGCAACCATGGACTGGGCCAAGTTTTAAATAAGGCAACTTTTTACTATTATACATATTAAGAATAAAATTAGCTTTCACTTGATATAACATACGATTAAATAAAAGATGAGGGTAATTAACACCGGAAGTAAATTAATTATTTAGTATTGAATGCACGCAATTTAACTAGGTAACCTATACCTAACAATATTATTTCTTCCTTATCATTAATAACTTATTAATTATAAGTAACAGCCTTCTTCTTATAACGTATCTCCGACTAAAATAATTATGTGATAATATGTACAGAACCGTCAGGGCCCTTGTTAGACTTGCACTTGGCCGGTATTTATTGTAAAAAGTATTTTATCCGTGAAAAACAACTGCTGTCAAAATTAAAACTTTATCCTCAATCGAGTTATTAAAATTTTCAAAGAATTTTTAATATACTCTTAATTTGAGCAGTCTAAAATATTTCATTGCAAAATATATCGCATTTCGAGTAGGTAACAAACAAGTTCATAAACTTACTTTATTTTGGAATTTAAAATATTTTCCTTAAACATACGCCCGCTTTTTAAAACTTTTTCACTAGTGACATAAAATGTAGTAGGTAAGGTGGAATCTAACATGGTTGTAATGTGCGTTACCGTTAAAACCAGTTTTTAGTCAAAATTGGTTTTTCCTAGTTAAAACGAGTTCAGAATGAAACTTCAAAGCTACCGGTGCGAATCGGACTGCCATCGGAATTTGGGATCACCGTGATAGATTATTGATGGACATTTCGACTCAACCTAGCGTTATCAAATTTAGTGCTATCGTTTGATGTTCAAAAAGAATTTGTATTTTTACCAGATTTCAGCAAAGTTTATGATTTTGACCAGTATGGATGTTGGCGTGTTCATCTTCGAAAGTACTTAAATATTATAATGTAACAAGAGGTGTCGTTATTAGGGTTCCGTACCCAAAGGGTAAAACCGGGACCCTATCACTAAGACTCCGCTGTGCGTCCGTCCGTCCGTCCGTCCGTCCGTCCGTCCGTTCGTCCGTCTGTCATCAGGCTGTATCTCACGAACCGTGATAGCTAGACAGTTGAAATTTTCACAGATGATGTATTTCTGTTGCCACTATAACAAAAAATACTAAAAACAGAATAAAATAAAGATTTAAGTGGGGCTCCCATACAACAAACGTGATTTTTGACCGAAGTTAAGCAACGTCGGGCGGAGTCAGTACTTGGATGGGTGACCGTTTTTTTGCTTGTTTTGCTCTATTTTTTGTTGATGGTGCGGAACCCTCCGTGCGCGAGTCCGACTCGCACTTGGCCGGTTTTTTGAATACCCATAACTGTCTGCTGGTTATAGGGTACACCTATGTATATAACGACATAGGCTATAAAAGAAGACAGTTGTAACTAAACAATCATAAGTTTTAGGGCAAGGTGGCATATGACCATGGTTATCCTCTGAATATTCCTATGACTATGTATCAAAATCAAAATAATTATGTTAGTTTTTTTGAAGTGAATACTTATTTAGCGGCGCTGGGCACTTTTTGAGGAGGGGAAAAAATTATAAACTCGAGACAGCGTAAGGCGATCACGTGACCGTAAGGTTTAGATGGCCACTCATTTAGATGGCATTTGAATCAATAAAGAAAAACTCAGTGACATAATTCAATAAAGCTACATCTTGATGAAATCGCTAATATAAAAGTGAACTCTAGTACTGGTGAATAAAACTCAAAATATCATGACCAAATATATTTAGATGCGAGGTCTGCAAGGTAACTTTAAAATTTCTATTCGAATTTTAAACAATTAACGCTACAAATTTGAATTTCGAATTTTAAACAAGCTCACCAGCAACCAGCGACCAGCAATTTCGGAACTAAAGTTTTTCAATAGAAAGGAGGATGGATCAATTATAGATAGTGCTGCAGACATTTTGGACTAGTCATTGAGTTTTCACTTCTGTCGGCACTCCCGGAGTGCAACCCGTTGTTTTTTTTATCTAATCGAGTAATGAGTGCAGGTAACTTTAAGCACACCACTAGATCTTTCCTGAAGCTTAGAACAAACGCTCTGTTTGCTGACGCAGTAAAAACACAGAACAGCCCTCTCCTTGTGGATTTTAAAAGTGAACATTTGTAAATTTCCCATTTGAACCAGTTTCCTGAGCCTATGTAGATTAGAATAAAATTACAATCCGTGTAAAGTAAACAACCCGTGAAATAATTAAGGCGACCCAACACTTTGTCTTGTTTCAAATTATATGTAGTATAAAAATGAATATAGGTAATGTTATATTCATCTTGACTGCCGGCTGCCAATAAAATTAAGGTATACGTCTCGTTTCAAATAATGTTTATAAGAAGTCACAGCGATATGATACCGATCTGTCAGTGTCAAATGTGATATTTCTTCAACCAAAAAACGTCGAAGCATTGTTCGAATCGAGCCGATACTCATATTTTAGTTACAGTCGAGTTCCTAGCCTAGCTTTATAAATAAGTTTACCTACGCTTTACATAATTCTTAAATTTATTCAATGTTGGCTGTCCACAGCGACGCTTTATTTATTAAGGAAGTGAACAAGATACCTATTGTAGAATTCGGTAGGTTGACAGAGAGCTGGTGGTTCAGTCAGTTCTTTTTCAGACGTTTCTTTCATAATTTTAAATGACAATGTTCCCTTGTACTTGGAATTAACGACATATCCTTAGATTTTTTCAAATGATCATAATTATTCTGATTTCCCCAACAAATCCATTTGCCTTGGCTTACTCCATTACCTATTCAGGTATTTGTATATACCTAATAACTTCCGAGAGGTACCTATTGTTTAACAATTTTCATAGGTAGTTACACATGCCACGGTTATCACCTGAAACACATGGAACCATTGAAACTTTGAACAAACATTGGCACTCGATTGTTTCACGTCATACATATTAATTTCAGGGTTCATTTCAATATCAACAAACGGAGTCAAACAGCTGAACACAGCGGGTCGCGGTTGGGCGCCCCTTACTAACGGTATCGGTGGCGGTGAAAGTTATAAGTTTCGAGCGGTTAATCTGTTTAATATCCTAAGTAGTTTGGCAATACACACGAATAACGTAACGTTTGGCGTTTTATACACGAATGTAATTTATTCATCGGTCTGAATTATGATTCAGTAATCATATAGTATTTTATGCAACCGTTGTTTAAGAGAGGTCAAAAAAGGCGAGTGGCGTGCATGAACCTATAGGTCCATGGTGGCGTGAGTAACAATTTGAGGCGAAACCGAAAATTGTTAATAAAGACGCTACGAGTATTTTTTGACTCAGTTAAACAACGTTGCATACAATACTTTTTCTACGACCAAGCACTTACTTTGAAATAAAATTGTAAATTTAACAAATATTTTGAATTCAAGAAGTAGCAAAATTGGAGGGTACGGGCGGAAAAAGAATGAATGAATGAATGAAATTAAAAAAAACATGTCTATGGTTCACTTATTTGTCAGAGATTACATTTAAAATAAGGTTGGCAACACTGTATTTCATTCAATATTTTTTAAGTGGTCATTACACGAAGTATCGTAAAATCGCCAAAAAGATACTGCGTGTAGCACAAATTCTTTTTTGGGGAATAGACTAAAGACTTGTCTTGACAACTATAAGGTAGAGTTTTAAAGGTGTGTGCACGACCCTTTAAATGACAAATAAAAGTACGGGAGTAGAAAAAATAAATTATTAGTTACTTACTGAATAGATACATGACGTGAAACGAAATTGAAATAATATACATGGTCAATGAAGGTAAATTAGTTTAAAATATAATTTGATTCTTTTATTGAACTCCACTTTATATTAATCTCGCAACTTAAATTTTTCTAAATTACCTTTTTAAGGTTGGTAGAGCGGTAGACTATCGGTGCTCGCCGGGACAACCTGGATTGCAAGCAGTTTTATACCCTCTACAACGTTATTCTTCTTCTTCCTCGCGTTGTCCCGGCATTTTGCCACGGCTCATGGGAGCCTGGGGTCCGCTTGGCAACTAATCCCAGTAATTGGCGTGGGCACTAGTTTTTACGAAAGCGACTGCCATCTGACCTTCCAACCCAGAGCGTATATAAACTAGGCCCGTATTGGGATTAGTCCGGTTTCCTCACGATGTTTTCCTTCACCGAAAAGCAACTGGTAAATATCAAATGATATATATCGTACATAAGTTCCGAAACACTCATTGGTACGAGCCGGGGTTCGAACCCGCGACCTCCGGATTACAAGTCGCACGCTCTTACCGCTAGGCCACCAGCTGTGCTTGTTGTAGGCAGCGTTGTAGGCCTCTACAACGTTGTTAATATTATAATATTTATAATCACCGCTACTGCTCACAATTGTGGCAAACAAAATTGACAGGTAGACGCGTGTCGCGTACAGGCATCTCCAATAATTTTATGCATGAATTTTGCCCTCAAGAGTAATATCATATTTAGTATAAAGAGGCATCGGGGATGCCTTGTAATCCGTGTGACTCCGGAAGTGATTTTAGTTTACCTACTTAAGTTCAAAGACACTAGCGATGAAAAAGCTTGTATTGAAGGATAGATTCCGTACGTACGTACAACTACACCTACCATACAACAAAAAATATCACGTCACCTGCACTTTGCCTGTACAAATGGTACAAGTTTGAAGATTGGGCAATGACCTGCCGGACCTTCAAAGCGGAGCCTTAAATTTTTTTATTAAAAAGTAGATTTTGGCTTTTTTGATTCTTACTGTTTTAATGGCACTCGCTTTTTTCTCATAAGGGGAGAAACGTTTACAGCCCCTCGCACAAACACTGTTTGTTGCAAATATCAATATTTAACACAATAATACAGGTTACAAGACTACAAGTATATTATGAGTACTTAGATACTCGTGTACCGTTGACTATTAGCAACGATAAAACAGAAGAGTAAACAATAATAATTCCCTTAGCCATTCATCTCTTGATAACTTAATTTTGCAGATATTTGTCACGGACAATCTTACAATGTCCGGATAAGATGGTCATAAAATGAACATCCACGCTCAACTTGTCTCAAAGTGTCTTTCCTCTTATCTTCATGACTTTAAGTTTTAAATGCATTATTTAATTTGAAATTTGATAAGAGTCCAGTCCCCAGTTCAAACGTCAAATATCAAGATAAAGATTAAGAGGGCCGATAAGCTGCCGCTTCACTGACATTTCCATCGCTGATTTAGGACATCGCTTTCCTCCTCCTATCCTCCTACTCCATCCTAACTGTGACCTCTAGATCGATAACTATTAATCTATTATTGTATAATTGAAAATCTCATTCCGAATTTAAAACTAAATTGATCGCAATCAAAAGAAAATAGGGGCCTTGGGAAATCAAAATTTAGAATCTGTGAAAATAGCCTTCTTAAGCCAACAGGAGGGGTCATTTCTCCATACAAAGTCTTAATTCTCACTGCAATTATTAATTGTAATCTAAGGGAAGGGTCGGAAGAAAATATAATATTATTAGTACGAATTAGTTACATTATAAAATTATTAGTAATCGTAGAAGTCAACTAGCACTGTGGTTTCAGCTCCCGAAGTGCGCTGGGAGATTTCCGATTCAGGTCCAATTAGGGTTTGCACGACGGATCCGAAATGTATGGGAAGATCCGCGGATCCGGATCCAGATCCGGATAATTTCATACATTTCGGATCCGAATTGCAAACCCTAGGTCCAATCGATTAACGAGATTAGGAGAATGTTACAACGACATCGAATTAAGAAGGACTAAGGTGAGAAAAAATGGGAATCGGAAAAGAAACAATAATATGGCGGATGTAAAAACCACTATTAGGTAAGGCAACTTCATCAGGATTGTTAGAGCTGTACTTGTACAATTTTAAGATTCCCTTGAGGTGGGCTATATTGCTGGAATTTTTATTTAAAACATAAGTTTTTTTCTGGCAATGACAATAAAAATGAAGTGCTAGTGATTAATATTTTGCATAGGTACTATCCGACGAGAATCGTCTCTCGCCACAGGCGTTGTTGCTAGACATGTTTTAATAATCATGTTTCTTATTACCCTCTGCGCTGTTCTTGTCTTACGAATTGGCAGGTCATATCCTCCTAAGGCCCAAGGTCCTCCCCATAGTACTTTCTTATTCAGACCCAGCTCCTACAACAAATGTGTAATCATAGCGTACCACGGTCCTACCAGTAGGACTTAATAGAAAACCCATTTCAAATTTTGCGCTTATCTAAATTGGCGTGTACGTACTTCTAAAGGACTGTTTTGTTTTGTCTGTGAGCCCTTTAACAAGTTCGTAAAAAAATAATCAAAGTGTTGTACAAGGTGCTGTATAAGTACAATAACATTTAAAAAAGTCTTTTAAGTACCTTGGGTCTGAATGAGTATAAAACAATAGTACTACTGGTAGGACTACGGGCGGTACTGACTACATACTCAATTTTTCGTTGGGCCTTAGGAGGATATTTTACAGTCACATAGGTGTAAATTTTTATTGAGTATGGAAAAAACATAAAATGCAGTCTTTGGACTCAATAATTACATTACAGTGTTGTAGTAAGTAGATGATTACTACATGTAACGCGCAACCCTATCTTTGAAAACTCTTCCTACCATTAATGATATGCTGTTAGTACTATTTAGACTTGACGCAACGTGGACTCAAAACAGACTTGATAATTACCAAAGTCCATACGCAATCGGAAACAGTAATGGTGGCATTACCAAACCGCTGTCTAAGCCGGCACCTGCGAATTAATGACGTGCTGAGTCAACCCGGGTTAATTGCTCAGTCCCCGGGCACTCATCAAAGTGGTCAAATAGACTGTTTGTGCACTGTGTCTGCGGAATTGTGTGCTGCATCTATGATTATTAAATTTAGTGGGTGGATGCGGTCAAAGTTCGAGCCAAATGACGGTTGCACATGGAAAATGGGAAATAGGAGGAGGAACCAGAAACCGCGAATTAAACGTTTTGTCTAGGTCTTTATAAGTAGGCATAGTGGCACAGGAACGGCAGCAAAATGCAATAGGTACATGTTTAATATGTCATGAAATCTTTTTACGATAATGATTATGTGGCACATGTTTCTGATTTGTGTAAAATTAAATATCAGGGTTGACTCGCTGTCTTCATCAGTATAAGACAATATATTAATCATCAGTAGCAAAAAAAAAGTAATTTGACCATAAAATATTATAATAAAAAAATATTTTACATTAAACTTAATAAAACTAAGCCAAAACTCAACCCAAATATGTAACTAAAAAAGTAGGGATAGCTGGGCTCCGGAATCACTCCAGGTGCCATAATCAAAGGATCTGACCTCCCAAGACGGCACTGGTGCAACCTCAACAGACTTCGCACTGGCCATGGTCGCTGTGCTTACTACAAACACCGCTGTGGATGGGTGGAATCCCCGGCTTGCATTTGTGGCGAGACTGCACAAACAATTATAGAGGATTGCCCCATAACGCGCTATGCCAACGGACCTCCTGAGGGTCTACCGCGAACCACGTTCGACGTATTGCCTCTCTGTCGCTCTTGTAAATTCCCACGTAAGTGGGACAGGGATGCAACACGTCGAACGTGGTTCGCGGTAGGCCCTCTGAAGACCTGATCGTCCTTAGCGACGTGGCCACCAAGTGGCTGATTGGACTTAATTTGAATTTATAACTGTTTGTTATTTTGTTTATTATACTACGCGATACGATTAAAAAAAAAAACAAAGTAGGTATTTACAAATATAAACTGAAATCAGTTTCATTGGTAGTGTGCCCAAGCAGGCTGGTGTTCTTGCCACGCTGTACGGCAATTTCTATGCGCAGACACGTGCACGCGCGCACGCACTCGGCGTACGAGTAACATGCCAGGGGCCGACCTAGCTTTCAGGGAACCCGAGTGCCTAAAGGCTGGCGTCCACTAGACTCGCCGAGTCGAGTCGAAACGCGTAGCCGCAGAAATTCGCCTGACGAGCAAACGCGCGGAGATTCGAATCGGCGCGCCGCCGCGGCAATTCGTCAATGGACGCAGTTGCATAGAAAATATGGGTAGGAGGCGAATTATTGCGATTCGATTCGATTCGCCTCGGCGAGACTAGTGGACGCCAGCCTTTACATCTTTTAACAATATTTATCAAAAACTCAAATAAAATAAAAACCTTAAAACTAAAACTAAAACTTAGATACGCGATTAAGTCCCGTTGTATAATTAAATAATGTGTAAAAATCGTGAAAGTTTAAATCAGTGTTAAATCAGTGTAATATTTATCAAAATAAAATTTGACGTTTTTCTCTATGTTGTAATCAATATCGATGTCCTGGATAATTGACATATCTGTTACAGTCTGGAGGGATGTTTTATTATAGGTTATCAGATAATTTCATACGATATATAACCGGAATTTAAAAATAGGAATAATTCAATGAATTACACATGCGCAACTATGATAAATACGTTCATAAATCTAAAGTTAATTTTAATAACGCGTCACGGAGAACTTAAATGGAAGATACATTTACTCAGCATTGGGTAGATCAAGGTTGAACAAGACGAAGAAGATAATTATGTACGGATGCGTCCATCAGATCTGTATGGCAGATGTGTCTGGCGAATGAATCTGTCAAACGTACGGTGCGAAGCAGCTAGCTTAATCTTCTTGCGTCAGTCAATAGGTATTATGGTCATTACATTTCGTAAAACTATTTGCAACCCTAAAGGCGATGAGGTCGGCATGAATACTAATTTGGGCCCACGTGCTTAGGACGCTGTTTGGATGCCAACATTTGTGTTCAAACTATGAACATATAGCAGGTACAGATCTTGAATCTTTCTAGTTACCGTAAAATTGGGTGAGTAGGGTCAAAACTGAAATTCAAACCTCGATAACATTTTATTTTTACATATGAAAACTGAATGGTGTATATAATAAGTGTTCCAGACGTTTGTATTTTAGTTTTTATTTTATTTTGGGTAGTTCCATTTCATAACTTTGACGATAAAGAGGAAAACCCACCTCACCCCGTAGTGCCTCGTATTTGGGGTGAGAGGGGTTTTCATACAAAGGTGATTTTGGAAGATTGTTGGATCGATTTTTTTGTATTATGCGTATTACTATAGCTCCATTTTAAATTGGAATACATTATTTTTGTAGCAGTAGCCTTAAAATCCCTTCTCACCCCCCTCTCAAACCTTCTCTCCCCATTCATAACCCACCTCTCCGGCGAAACCTACTCACCCCGTTTTACTGTACTGAAATCTACTTATATCTTATTTAAATGTCAAGTTTGTGCATAGGCATTTGAAAATGACGTAGGTAGGATTTCTCATGACTTTAATAGCACACTAGCGGTAGCTAAATAAAAATCGCAATACAGAAAGCTTGAGAAAATTGCATTACAGGATCCGACATAATATAACAGACTTGATTTAAAATTATACGGTAAACCACTTGGTCAGCTGCAGCACAATTAAGTTTTCACGAGTTTGAGCCACGCTGTGCTCATGGTTTGTGCCAAATCTTAATAACCATATGTTATTAGCATGATTGGCTTCAGTGGCGTAACTAGGGGGGTGCTGGGGGGGGCACGTGCCCCGGGCGCCGTCCAAGGGGGGGCGCCAAAATGGGCCAAATACCTCCCATAGAAAATGGACCAGCCAAAATGTAGGAAACAGTCATATTTTTTTTTTGCGTCTTAGGGGTTGGTCTCAAAGTAAAAATTGGTCAGTATAATCCCAAAACCTCCCTGGCAACGGAAATGCAGTTATTTTTTAGCCACCCTGTATACAGGGTGGTCCAAACCTTGACGTGAAAAAAATTTTTTTGGAATCCTAGCTCGTCGTTGGTTATCAGAATATACCCCATGTATGTTAGCCGATTTTTAGTAGTTTTCGAGTTTAACTTTTGTTAAGAAATTCCGGGGTGAAGCTTTGCGTTGCTTTTATGCCTTCTAATAATTGTTCGTGGTATTTGCACTGATAACATAAATAGCGATGGGGAAGTGACCCCATAAAATAATAGTAGAAATAACAAAAGAGGATTTTTGTAATGATAGTAATCCTCTTTTGTTATTTCTACTATTATTTTATGGGGTCACTTCCCCATCGCTATTTATGTTATCAGTGCAAATACCACGAACAAATATTAGAAGGCATAAAAGCAACGCAAAGCTTCACCCCGGAATTTCTTAACAAAAGTTAAACTCGAAAACTACTAAAAATCGGCGGCATTTGGAAGCTTTCCACCTCAGTTCCTTTGGCCGGCGACTCTGACAAATTATGACTATTAAGTATCAGTTTTTTGACCTTTTAAAAAAACGTAGGGTCTAGCAGTTTCTAAAATAACCAAAAGTCTTTGAAATCGCTTGTATTTTTTATTTATTTAGGTAAGGGCAACATCTAAGCTTGACATGCTTGAACGTAAAAGTTTGTCTTTTTTTCCCAACTCAGCCAAGTGAGGATGCTGATTTTTATTTAGCAAATGCGCCGTTTGTGAAGGATTATGTTACAAAAAAAAATATTCAAAAAAGTTCAATAGTTTTTTTAATAAATAATTGCTTCACCCCGGAATTTCTCAACAAAAGTTAAAAGTAATAACAATAAAAATCATAATTCGAAAACTACGAAAAGTCGGCTAACATACATATTCTGATAGCCCACAGCATGAGGAATCTAAAAAAAATTTTGGACGGCAAGGTTTGGACCAACCTGTATAACACATGCCGTGCCAACATCTCGTTCTGTGATACTAGAATGCCGTGAAAAACCTGTGTCAGGTATTGAGGTATCCAGAGTTTTGGTGTGGGATCGGGAGAATTTAGTCCAATTCAATCCCACCAAGGCTCAATTTTGCGCGTTTACCGCTAAGAAAACCTTATTTTTCAAGGCACAACCCATCTCATGTCAGGGAGTATTGGGAGCCTCGGTGTTGACATCTCCATCAGTGACGTCCAATAATTTCGTAGCCATCTTGCTGGGTAGGCTGCGCTCGTATCCAAAAAACTCGGTGTGCTCAATAAAGGGAGGCGATACTTTACTCTGGGGCAGACAGATCCATAGGCGTACCCACGGTGGGGCAAGGTGGGGCAGTTGTCCCACCCTGGTCTCTGACCATAAGCTAAGAATCTGTTTCAACCGTACTCTGTTAACGTCCCCAGCCTCCCCTACTTCTGCCCCACCCCTTAAAAAATGCTGCGTACGACCATGGATAGATCCCATATAAAGAGTACTGCTGTCACCTTTGGGCAGGAGCACCTAGATGCCACCTTGGTCCCTTCAAATCAGTCCAAAGGCGCGCTATGAATAGTCTACGATCCCAAACTTACAAGCGATATTGAATCTTCAAGTCTAAGGAGATCTCCAAAAAGAAGTGTATAAGTTTTAAAATGGTCGGCAACGCGCATTACCCGCCCCTGGAGTGTAGACGTCCATAGGATGCGGTGACCGCTTACCATCAGGTGAGTCGTAAGCTTGTTAGCCACCGATGGACTAAAAAACACTTATTTGTCTAAATCAAAAGTAAACTTTAATAAGTAAAAAGTAACCCTTTCGTTAGTTCATTACGTTTGGGGGGGGGGGGGGCGCAAATTTGGTGCCTGCCCCGGGCGCCATATCCTCTAGCTACGCCACTGATTGGCTTAGCTATTAGCATTTATTTGGGCCGCTAGTTACGTCACACAACCCTAGATGAATATTATATTACCTAATATTTATACTGATGATTATTAATACTGACAAAACAAGAACATGAAATTTACCTAATATTCCTTCGATTACCTACCACAATTATGAGTTTTCTTCTGAAGTAATTTAAATAATATATTTGTAGGCGAGATGAAATGCAGAGATGTCCCATGTATGTGAATGCGTGTCCTTCAAAGTTGTGTGCTATCGCTCACGCTAATCCATCTGCATATCAATGACATGCTGCAAATCAGCGGCATTCACTGTTATGCTTATGATTACGGATGATGCTTCCTACACGGTCCCTTATTAGGTTCATTTCAACCCTACAAAACACAGGATGGCGCGTTTACCGCTAAATAGATTGCGTTCGCCGTGCCACCTCGCTTTGAGAGCACTTCCCTAACTGCCGCAGCCAACATCGAAGTCTTTGGTGTCGACATCACGAGTGAAGTCCAGTTCTGCGGCTATTTAGAAGGTAAGGACAAGTTAGCTTCGAAAAAGCTAGGTATAGGCACCTATGCTCTACATTCAGTTTTTCTCCTGTTATTGGCTACGCTCGTAGCACGTAGCTCTCGCTGGCACTGAATGTGTTAAATGGCACTAAATGTGTGTTATTAAGATGAGACGCAACTGCAGGAATATTCTTAGAGAATGACCCTTAAACAATTTCAAACCCAAATCTCAATAATCATAAAAATTCAGTCAATTATAATCTGGAAATATCCTCATAGTCATAATTATTTCCACGAATTAGCCTACGTTTGTATCAATCTGCCACATCGATCGCCATCTCCAAAACGAAAAAAAACTTTTCCCATTTAAACTTAACAGTTTTTATCTGCGCCAGTCACGAGTTAAAACAAAATTATTTAAAAGATAATAATGCGAGAGCGATAATGGACTTTCCGTGTAAAGGTTACGGTCTTAATCGCTCGGATCGCAATTTGTGGGTTCCGTAATATTAAAATAGCGGGAACACCTTTGAAAGAGGGAAAACGTGTCCTAAAAAAAATAGGCACGTATTTAACCGGTCAACTAATTAATCGAATTTGGGTAGTTTAAAAAATAGAAATGGCTACTAAAATTAATAGTTTGGCAACAAAAACGGAGCCTTAAAATATATCAATATGAATTGTATTTTAATGTCGTTACAGCTTTTGATTATTTTTAGGCAGGTACCAAGTATTTATTTGGCAACGGAATTAATATATTGAAGACCATTTATGAAACACATTTTAAAAAGAAAACGGCTATCTATTAATTAAAAAATGAAGTTCTTTTAAAATATTTTGTTTGGTCATTATACGGTCAACCTAACACGCTCCTCCTCGCTTCGCTCGTCGTCGCACCTATCTGTTGACTCTAGCAGAACACAGTGGTAAATTGATATTAGTAATTCAAAATTTAAAGATCTAATGGTATAATGGCCATTAGGCGTTTCATGATTAGAAATTTCGACTATAAGTATACTGACCATTGCGTATTGGTAAATTAATTTGAGGTGTTTTGTGTAAAAAGTGACCATTATTCATTAAATTTAACTGTTTTCGTGTGTAAAATACTACCTAGCTGAAACGATATGCTCAGTTATGATCAGTTGATTACTTAGGTGTGAACAACTAGATGACAACTAAATTTTATGACCGCTTTACAATATTAGTGGCCAATTTATTAGTTTAGACGCCAACCTATCACTTTAAGTTCCCTATAATTTTTTTGGGTGGCTTGATTTTGCTGCAAGTTTTTTTAATAAAATGATGCTTATATTTGAGGCTAACATATTTTTTTGGCGCTAATATATTAATACACAGCCAAATTCTAATACCTTTAAACGAGCAATTCTTGTTTATATACATATATATATATATATATATATATATATATACAAGGTGTCCCAAGAAGTAGTGATATACTGAAGCTGGGAGGTAGAGGACCTAGAGGGCTATCTGAATCACCCCCATGTATGTTCCGCGATTTTTCGTATTTTCGGAGTTATGATTTTTTTTAATTTTTCACCTATCGCTGAGTACGATGAGATTTTTATTTATGGTGACGTGAATTATTATGTTCACAACTTCAAGGGCGCTTAAAAAAATAAAACATACTGGGTAATTTTATCTTTCTTGGCATTTTTTTTTTTTAATTCCATTCAAAGATCTAACGATAAGTAGTAAATGTTACCATACTGAATTGGCCTATCTATCAGCTTAGCACACAAAAAAATCAAGCATCTACCGCAATAATTCACGTCACCATAAATAAAAATCTCATCGTACTCGGCGATAGGTGAAAAATTAAAAAAAATCATAACTCCGAAAATACGAAAAATCGCGGAACATACATGGGGGTGATTCAGATAGCCCTCTAGGTCCTCTACCTCCCAGCTTCAGTATATCACTACTTCTTGGGACACCTTGTATATATATGTATATATATATATATATATATATATATATTTCGGGGATCTCGGAAACGGCTCTAACGATTGTTCCTGTAACTGCATAAACAGAACCACCTCACTCAAATATTTAGGCGTAATTATTGATGAAAACCTTAATTTTAAAAACCATATCTCGACGACCACTGGTAGGGTTCGTAAACTCATCTACACTTTTAAACTTTTACGTGAATCTGCTTCTGGTCAGATACTTAAAGCTGTGTACTTAGCCCTCTGTCAATCAATTTTAAACTATTGTATACTAGCCTGGGGAGGCTCTGGTAAATCGTTTATGATAATTTTGGAGCGCGCACAAAGAGCGGTTCTGAAGGTCTGTTTGGGGCGACCCCGTCGATATCCAACAGTTGACCTCTATAAAGAAGCCCAAGTCCTGAGTGTTCGCAAATTGTATTTGCTACGTGTTACTTTATATACTCATATTATGGCCAGTCGTCTGCCGGAACATCAATCGCTCACTTCAAGTAGAGTTTACAGTATCCCTAAACCTCGTGTTCTCACTTCTTTTGCGCAGCGCTTCTCAGCATTTCTCTTCCCGCACATCTACAATAAAGTAGTTAAAATTTGTGACATTAGGCACTGTAACGTAAATGAGGCAAAAATTCGTATACTAAACCTGCTAAAGTCTTGGAACTTCGACGAATCAGAAGAAATTCTGAATCCTTCCCAAGTAACTCCTAACTCCACGGTTCTCATGGGATTACTTCTTCATTCCTCTTCGAGTTCAGTTTCAGTTTTTAATCATTAACGCTCGAACACACTTAAATCTAACAAACTTTTACACTCACACATTCTTAGATTTGATTCACACACTTTTCACTACCTCCTCACAACAACCTTACACATACAAGTACACACTCCTCTCTTTTTCCTATTCCTATTCTTATGTTTAATATAATTATAAATTTTATTTCTGGTAACTCGTGATGATCATGACCCCCGCGATACAGGCCATGCCTAGTGCGGGGTTCAATGTAACCTTCCTGCTAAACTTCAATTATGAATAAAAATATTGTTATTGTTATTGTTATTGATTTCGATGAAATTTGCTATATGGGGGTTTTTGGGGGCGAAAACTCGATCTAGCTAGGTCTTATCTCTGGGAAAACGCGCATTTTCGAGTTTTTTTATGTTTTCCGAGCGAAGCTCGGTCACCCAGATATTATATTATTATATGCCCAATGAAAGTTCCTGTTTAATATTTTAGTTGCTCGGTTAATAATAAGCCAAAAAAATACTATAGGTGTACATAGATTCGAAATTTTAAAAACATTTTCAAGTTCCTTGACAAAATGTGTGACGTTCGCTGCGCATTACTTCCGCGAGTATGATTTTCAATCCGTCATTTATTTTAACCTTTTCGACGCCGTGTCAAACACAAAAACTGTCACGCTGACGCAACGTCACCGAAGTGTCAAAACTTAAATTGAACTTTATGCATATGCACGTAGGTCTATGTTGCTCTTTGGTCTGTGACCGATTAATCGGTCTTTGGCATTGAACCTACGATGCGGATATATCGGTCATTGGCGTCCAAAAGGTTATTAAGGAAATTTACAGATACAGCGCCCAGGTCAAGACCGCAGCAGTGATGTCGCAACAGTAATGCAGCTGCAGTTGCCATCCAATCTCACATTTAAGTAAACGGTCAATTCTGGCAGTGTCGGGTATCGGATATGGTAGTGTCGGGTCATAGAACTCCACAGGAGAACTCAGGTAGTCTACATGGAGTCACTAATCTCCAACTGCTCGCTATGAGCTTTCCTCCGTTGACTGATTACACGTGTTATTCCCGTACAAACAGCAACACTTAACTGTCCATCGGTGGACCTTATGCCTTTTGTAATAAGGTTTACGAACTGTCAGTTAACGCATTCACTGCCAAGGGGCGTGGCCTAGAACAAACTTTATGACGGCCGACGCACATGTGCGTCGGTGGCAGTGAATGTGTTAACAGTGTGGGCGATGGTACAAAAACTGCTACGGAACACCGTGGCGCAAAGTCGGCTACCTTGGCGGATTTTTTATTTAATATCTATTCGTGGGTTATTGTGGAATTTCGGTAATTGGAAAACTTCGTTCAGATGACTGACGCCGACGAAAGATTTGTGGAAGACTTGAGTCCGAGGCGATTGGATAGGTAATCGACGAAGTTTAATGAGTGCGTCTTCGTCTTATAATTGTTTGCGATCTTAATTACACAGGTTTTGGTTAATATTAGAAAACTTTGCTAAATATATCATGTTTAATATTTTTTATTTTATGATGTAGATAGGTTCATCCATCTATTATAAGACGGGAATCTTGTAATACACAGGGTCCTGTTGTATGTACATTCTTGTTTTTTCTCAGTCTCGCTGAGTTTCTTGCGCCGGTATGTTCTAGGGGCTGTTGTGTAGGGTTATATTTTGTTTTTCTTTACATTTTGTATTCGGTATTTGTTTTTGATATTAATGAGTGAATTATAATTATGCTTTTTAAATTGAAGAATAACTAGTAGTTCGCCCCGAACTCAGAACTGGCGGTTTGCCAAAAAATATATGTACTTATATAAACTGATTGAATTGGTTGCATCTACTTAGTCGGCAATGGATCGTGCGATTTTTTTACAGAGATATCAGAATACTGTAAAAAACTACTTTTATAAAAAATAAAACAGGAACGAGAAAGATTATCTTACAAGCTTATAAATTTTCTGTTTCTTCATCTAAAGAAAAATATATATAATTACTTGTCACTATTTTGAAATATTATTCACAGAGTAGATTTTACCTCACAATTATAAGCGAGCTTGCTGTTAAATATGCTAAAGATGGTTTAATTGAGGTACTTACAATAAGTAAGCCAAAATTAACCAATGACTCTTCATCGTTTACGCCATAACTCATTCACATACCACATATTTGTAGATAAAAACAGATATTTATCCGTGTAACGCCGCCCGTCACACTGAATGGGCGGATTCCTCGAAATCAATGGGGTCCATTAGTGTGGAGCGGAGAATAAAAACGGTTCCCTTTGAGACCGGTCATAGGGCTAATACGCTGCCCTTTGCAGATTGACCTTAAGGACCTCTACTCAGTTTAAATTTTACTTTGATATTACTAGCTTATTCCTTTCGTCCTTTTTTCTAGCGTCAGAAAAAAATACATGTAACTTAAAAAAACTAAAACTCATCACTATAGGAACTACCTATTAAATTTTCAGTACCTCGTTTTTCCACTCAATTATTTTTACCGAATGAAAACCTTAGGTAGTATTTAAAGTTTAACTTTGGTAAAATACAAAGCGGACAAACGATTATTATTAGATTTATAGCCGATTCAGCTTACTACAGAATTAGAATATAAAATGAAGCCACGAACGCTAATACATACAGAACGATAAAATCTCAAATCGCTGAACATTTAAAAAGCAAACAGGTTTTTTCTTTAAATAAGAATTCTTAAGAATGAAAAACTGGGTTTTATCATTCTTAAAATCGGAAACTGCTGTAAAGGGTTCCGACGCATTTAAATATTTTGTTATGGTTTTCATACTCGTGCCATAAACACGTCTAACACCTTATTTCTTACGAGAGCTATTTGAGATCAAATTAAATTATACTGCTGACGAATTGGCATCATGGCCTAGAGGGCCTAGCCAAGATGCCAATCGTTTGCGCCGTAGCTAACGAAACGGTACCGAATTTCTCTCCATCACTCTTCCATATTAGTGCGACGATTGGCATCTTGGCTAGGCACCCTGAGTCAGTGATGTGTGCCCCTTCAGTGAACAGTTTTAAAAACAGACTTGACCAAAGCAACATGAAATAAATGCCGTGATATATGTACATGCATCAGCTTTCAGTTGCTAGCGTTTTAAACAATTTAATATAGGTAAGAATATACCTAATGTAAGTTCTGAAGAAGTTATTACGAGCCGGAAGCCAAATCCGTGATCTTCACTTACCAAATCTCTCTGGCTATCCTTCATCCGTCCGGACTCGCGCACGGAGGGTTCCGCACCATCAACAAAGAATAGAGCAAAAAAAATTGTGTTTGTTGTATGGGAGTCCCCCTTAAATATTTATTTTATTTTATTTTTAGTATTTGTTGTTATAGCGGCAACAGAGATACATCATTTGTGAAAATTTCAACTGTCTAGCTATCGCGGTTCATGAGATACAGCCTGGTGACAGACGGACGGACAGCGAAGTCTTAGTAATAGGTTCCCGTTTTTTACCCTTTGGGTACGGAACCCTAAAAAATGCTGTGGTCAAAAAAACTTACTCTCACCATTCAAATAAATAATTTCAAGCATTAGTAACATGAAAATTTGTCAGGTGTCAGGTAATACACTAAAAAGATTTATTTCCAACAGTGATTCCCGATTATTACAAATGATGTCATTTCTCATCAAAATCCCGACATGCCGTAGGTAATAAAGTGCGTTATCCATCACAGTACATCAAGCACACGACAAAACCGTCTCATGTCGAAATCAATAATGTGCAACTGAAACTGTTTGATACATTTTCAAGAGCCAAGCCAAAATAAACTCTGGAACCCGAAAAATTAAGACTATAATTCTAGTTTCGGTGAAAATTTACCGCGCGGTAATTGAGCCATCCATCATAGCGGGGATGATAACTGGAAGATGTATTTGCACGATTGCTTTGAAATTAACCCAAGTAGATTGATAGAATTACGGATTCACCTGTGGCAGGAGATAGCGGGAAAGCTTAAATGTTTGATGAATTTTGAAATCTAAGTATTTTAAGTAAGTACGATTTGTCGTACCTACATGCGACCGCCATAAGAATAAGATTCCAAAGTATCGTTAGCAGAATTAAATACTTAACCATGACGTTTAGGGTAACATTCCATTTCTGACCGCAGCTGCACTACTGGTACTGAACGCGTCGCTGTTACTGTCAATTTCCATAGTAAAATTGACAGTAGTGCAGCTGTCTTTGGAAATGGACTGTCACCTTAGTAGATTAAAACCAACGAGATGAGATTATGTGGTACCCCACCCTGACCTAATTTTGGTAACTCAAAAGTAAATACAATTTGTTTACATGTATTTATATAACTCCGCTTATCAACAGGCAAATAAATAGCACAACCGACATATGAACATCAGTGTTCGCTACGTTTTCCTGCCAATCGTGCGCTGGAACAAATAATGTCTCTAAGAAGAGCGTGAGGGTCGCCCCACGTACGCAATATGTGTCGCGCTTATCGCCCCTCAGGCCGTGTGTTCCAATCGTTTACTAAGCGGACGCGAGTCAGACTAGCGCAATTCGAGAAAAGCCTTAATGTGACAACCTGAAGGGACGTACATAATTACCATAGAGAAAAAAATACATAGATTGCTCACTCCATACATCAGTTTTGGTACCAAAAAGACAATTAATTTCAGTGTCTACATCTAGCATCGAGTAGCAGTACTAATAGTTCCGGTACTCGATGCTAGATGTAGACACTGAAATTAATTGTCTTTTTGGTACCAAAACTGATGTATGGAGTGAGCACTCTTGTCTTACTATATTTCTCTATGATAATTACAGCGCTGTCAACGTGTAACACGTTAACCCGTTTTGGCTTTTGCGCAGTAAAATTCAAGGTGTTTAATACTTAGGCATAGTCCCGTGGTGATTACGGATGGCTTCATGAACCATACCCCTAAAATCGTGGAAAAATTACACAATAATAGTCTTTTACCACATAAATAGATATCCAAGTTTTCGATGAGTAAGGCAATCGAAGTACATAGCTCTAACGTTTTATTTGTTTTAACACTACCTATTTTAAAAGAATCATCCTGCAGACAGATCATGTCAAATTAATGTGGTACCTATCACTGAAAAGCAAATATTTTAACAAATGACTTAGGTATAGTCCTTGCGTATGAGCGTTAAGTGGGTAGGTACTTTAGATCTTTAAATTATTCAACACTCAAATTAAAGTGTTGTAATTAGGCAAGTACTTGCGTAGGTTATCTTATCAAACAGGCGTTTTTCAAAATTGCATAGATTTGTCTGCCCTCTGTAAGCTGTTGGAACAGCATTCCAGGTGTCTGCATTATTACTTTTTGGTGATAGACCGTCTCTAAAGCGGTGGTATGAATTTTTATTATACTGGTGCTCTTTTAAAAGAATGCTAATGTATGACCTGATGGTATAGATTTTGAGGAATAAGTACCACTCTCAATCACCCTCTTTGGGGTCATCCATTAATTACATCACACGTTTTTGGGGGTAAAGAAAATGTGACACAAACTTTGTGACGTCACTTTAACTTCATCAGTAAGAAAAAAATATTTAAATTATTTTATTTTTTATCATTGATAAATACGGTATAAAACAAGTTTTTGGAACGATAATTGTTTTTATTCGTTTAAATTTCTGTCACAATCAGTTTTGGGTTGTAAAATTACTAATATTTCTTTTGTGAAAAATATTTTGATAAAATATTACATAAATATTTGACGATTTCGTTGAAAAAATGTGACGTCACACCGGGGGGGAGGGGTCTGCCAAATGTGACCAAGTGTGACACGGAGGAGGGAGGGGTCAAAAAACCTAGAAGTTCGTGTGATGTAATTAATGGATGACCCCTTTTTAGGGTTCCGTAGCCAAATGGCAAAAAACGGAACCCTTATAGATTCGTCATGTCTGTCTGTCTGTCTGTCTGTCTGTCTGTCTGTCTGTCTGTCCGTCTGTCCGTCTGTCCGTCTGTCCGTCTGTCTGTCCGTCCGTATGTCACAGCCACTTTTCTCCGAAACTATAAGAACTATACTGTTGAAACTTGGTAAGTAGATGTATTCTGTAAACCGCATTAAGATTTTCACACAAAAATAGAAAAAAAACAATAAATTTTTGGGGTTCCCCATACTTCGAACTGAAACTCAAAAATTTTTTTTTCATCAAACCCATATGTGTGGGGTATCTATGGATAGGTCTTCAAAAATGATATTGAGGTTTCTAATATCATTTTTTTCTAAACTGAATAGTTTGCGCGAGAGACACTTCCAAAGTGGTAAAATGTGTGTCCCCCCCCCCCCCCCCCCCGTAACTTCTAAAATAACAGAATGATAAAACTAAAAAAAATATATGATGTACATTACCAAATGTTTATGTAACACCTTATTATAACCATGGTTTATGCATAAAATAAATGAAATAAATGAATGAAATGAAATGTAAACTTCCACCGAAAATTGGTTTGAACGAGATCTAGTAAGTAGTTTTTTTTTTATACGTTGTGACATAGCCATGTCACCAGCGCGCCATGTCACCGCAGCGACGCGCCCAGAGCGGAATCCGGCCACACCGACACGACGGCCCCGCGCGAGGCGCGATGGAGGGGAACACCGACCGGAGCTATATAAGCACGCGCAGCGCACAGTCCCATCAGTCGCGGCCGGGGTGACATACGTGCGCCTAGGCCAGGCTCTTCCCTTCCCCCACGGGCTGGAGCGGTCACCGCCTGCCAGTGGTATCCTGACCCGGGCTGGAGCGGCTATCCGCCTGCCAGGGTATTCCCGTCACGGGCCGGAGCGGTCACCGCCCGCCAGTGAATCCCCTACACCCCCCATACGCAAGGCCTGTAGCGGACACCGCCGGCCGGCGTAACTCCTGTCCCCGATCTTCCCTATCATTCCCTTACGTCCGTGTTACCTAGGGAACCCGCGTATCGACCCGCTACCGTAGAGTCCCCGACCGATCGGGATTAGTTAGTGATAAGAGTAGTTAATAAGTGTTTACAATAAACGGCATAAAGCCCCGTCTATACTAGTGTACTATCCGTGTTTGTATTCATGACCCGTAAGTCCCCTTTCTCCCAAATCTGAGACTAGCTCGGTAAACCTCTCCAGCCCTTCAGGCCGAGAGGATATGTGACTCCTGCTCAGGCAGCACATCACAACGTCATAAATTGCCTAAATACGGAACCCTTCATGGGCGAGTCCGACTCGCACTTGGCCGCTTTTCCTAGATACTGAAATATTAATGAGACGCAAGGATCAATATGCATAGTACTCGTATTCATGAGTCTTCTCGTTATTGCTGCTATCGTAGCTCGCCGTATAGGTAATGAACACGCGTGGCTACAAAATCCGGTCCCTGCTATGCAAATTATATTAATTTGAATATCGAGCATAATTTGTATGCACATAAAAAATTATATCGTGAAGTCGGATTGAATTCGTCACACTGCTGAATGGCGTCTGATTGTGAGTTGCAATTTGTAAGCACAGGAATTTGCTCGATTCAGACACGTCGCTTACGCCGGCGTTTCACGGGGTCGAATGCAAGTTAGGTGTCACCACAGTATCAAGGTTTCAGCGGATCATGCGTGGTTAGTTGTTATTTTTCCACATTCTTATCTTATCGAACCAATTAAGGAAGCATGGTATCTATACCTACCTCTTACTTTAAGTGGTAACAGACTATCGCACCTAGCGACCTTGGAGCGTCGCACCCATAAGTGAGAGCGAGAAAGAGATATCTGTTTCTCGCTCTCACTTATGGGTGCGACGCACCAAGGTCGCGGTGCGGTGCGATAGTCTGTTAGCAACTTAGCACACTTACTGTTGGCTCCATTGACATCAGCGGACGCATTATGGATGGTTTTATCCACGTGATTAATAAGCGTCACTTTTTAACACCACGCGATTGAAAGAGACGGCTGTCTTATTCACGCCATCACGTAGACAATTACGATCATGTACTATTGTACAGGCCAGATCTGATGATGGTATCTTGAAAAAATTTACGGAACTCAAATAAAAAAAAAAATAGGACCTTTTAGAAGTGTAGGTGATTATTTTATTAGATCTTTGTTTTTTTTTTTAATTGACAACTTTGGCAGTTGGCATAGTTAAAAATTGAATCTTTCTTGCGTTAGACGGCTCTAACTTATTGATGTCTGCCAAAATATCATAAGTTCTTTCTAGTTTCAACTTTGTCTTTCACAGTGCACGTTGATATCCTATGATTCATAATGTGCTAATGCAGTTTACATCTCGAATTAACAGGTACCTCGATTACCAAATACATAGTATGTGAGGAGGTAAATAAATATTCTTAGTCGATAACTTTCAATCAGAGAGCTGAGTAAAGTTATTAATACAACCTTGTTTACAAAGTTACCAATGACAACATGGTAACACTCACCGTGTCCGCAGTCTTACCGAGATGGAGTCACGCTCCGCGGACGTGGTTTTAGAATTTTGCGCCACCAAGATACCGCACAGTGGAGTTAAAAATTCAATGTTTCAGGACGTACAGCACTCGTCATTTAGCTACGTTGTAAAACGAATAAACATATTTTGTGAGACGCTCGAGTATTCCTTGAACATCTAGAGACGCTGTTTTTTGCTATTGGATGGTCATCATTAGCCACAGCATCTCTGCAGATGATAGTTGCAGCTAATACTAAATAGGTATTTTGAGGAGGTAGTCTAGAGCCTGTGCATCGACTGTGATGACTATATAGACCAATAGCCGATCGGCATTTCTTGCTTATTGGATGGTAGAATGTAGATATTATTGATATCTTTGAATTTTTTTTTTTCAGCCTATTTGTGTGTCCCACTGCTGGGCAAAGGCCTCTCCCCTGGTTCTCCACGACTCCCGATTCAGCGCTTCTTCCGGCCAGTTGTTAAGGAAGGCGTCAAAGTCGTCCCGCCATCTCTGCCTTGGCCTGCCCCGCCCACGCTTCGCTTCTTCGTCTCTTCGTATCTTTGAAATATATTAATTTATTTATTGATATTAGCATAAACAAGTAAGTATATTTACTAAAGACACCTCAACGATTTGTTTCGTTACCTTTTAATTATAATAGATATGCTAGTGTTAATAATAATAAAACATACATACTCTCTTATCAATGTCACAGTAAGAAATACCGCGAACCGTGTAGAAATAAAGAGAAACAGCACTCACTTACGCTCATTTCCTTTTCATGATAACGCCGTAAAGCAACAGTAATCTCAGACAGGAAAATGCGTCTTTCAAAGTTTACTTGGGTTCCCTTGGCTTACATTTACGCTAAATACAAATAATTCCGTTGCGAATCTAGTACATTATATAAAGTACGTCACACTCTTACTCATTAGATTCGATTAGTCGTCCTAAACAGCGTTATGTCGCATCAAAATGTTTAAAATATGAAGACGTCTTGCAATAAAGCCATAATTACGTTATGGGCTTATTAAAAATATTTAACATCGGGCATACTAATACTGTTACCTACAAAAAAACAGTTATGGAATTTTGCTGGGCTACTTTGAACCTTATAATATTTAGTAAACAATCATGCTTAGCGGCGTCGCCTAAGAAAATAGAATGTATGAAACATTTCAGCACTTAAGTACTTCCCCCACTAACATCTTTTGGCCCTAAAACTTCAATTCCAATGTAGTTGATCAAACAATTTGCACTCAAGAAAACACGGAGAACTCGTTAAATGAAGCTGTTATTAAATAAATCACAGAACCCTCAATGAATAATGCTTTTATTCCTCCTCGACGAGTCACGCCACAAATCTTGACCCTCGTTAGAGCACAAAGAAAGGGTTTTTTCTTTCTCAGATCCACCACCCACTAATTCTGAGACCTTTGTGGGCCTGATTACAGATCGGATGTCAAATTCGTTCGAATCAGCTGCTATCAAACGAATATCGACCAAATTTTTACGGATTTCATTTGGGTTGCTGTTTTTGTGAGCTTAAAATTTAGATGAGTGAATGTCGTGGCTCACTTGATTGAATTAGTATTTGTTAGATTTATTTAGTATGAATAAATATAATGCTTGCTGATTTATTCTTGTTATTATATGCATAATATATCTCATTATGATACGTTACAAGAACGTATTAGGTCATTTGTTTTTATACGACAAATCAATTAGGTACCAACTTATAACAATGAGTTACGTCAAACAAGATTATGTTAGAAAGCAAGAGGACATTTAATTTAGATTATAAGATAATTTATCTTAGCAAATTATTTCTAAAACGCAGAAAGTTTCTTAAATCACGATGAAAATAAAAAAATCTAATAAAGCCTTTCAAAAACGCAATTAAAAACAACGTTGCCACTTAACGCCAGTTACAAAGGGCAGAGAAAATATAATTAAGCAGTGGATTTTGGAGTTTGCAAATTGTGGAAGATCTTATTTATACGTAACTCGGCGTTCGCTCAGCGAATTTTAATTTTATAATGCGGCAGAAGGCATTGTAATTCCACGGGTCTCGGCCCTCGAACATAATTCAAAAGTAGTATGGTCTGAGAAGATAACCGTGCCTCCATTTTCGCAATCGAAACTTTTCTCGTCTCAGTTTTTTAATCTTAAATGTGTTCACGGTTCGGTGGCCGAGTGTAGATTCACGTGGATGTCGTTGATGTTCCTTTGGATTAATTTCGTTACAAATGTATTTTTTTTTTAACTCAAAAGGTCACCAGTACGGCCACCATCAGTTTGGCACTGACATAAACGCCATCAAGAACGTAATTTACTTTCTATACTTACATCACATTCGCACTAATATGCGAGTACGAGCGAGATGTATAGAAAGTAAATTACGTTCTCGATAGCGTATGTGTCAGTTTTGACACTGTCAGTGACTCATGGTACGGGCTCAGGCCGAGGTTACTTTTGCCGCACATTGTTATTATGCGCTGGAAAAAGAAAGATGTAAGTTTTCTTTTTTTCAACGCTGTTCAAAGAAGATAAAATAATCAATCACAAATTTGAAATTCAGCATAATCTTATTACCTGTGCGATGTAATATGGCTTGCAAGTTCATAAAAACACTTTAATCTTGAAGATATTAGTTTAAGCTTCAAGATTTAAGAAGGTTCTTTCAAAGTTGTCTTGGATCGTCCAACCACTTTCAAGATCAAGTAAGTATTTTATGTGTCCTTTTGTAACTTATGAAGTATGGTAATCCAAAAGTAATGAATCTTTTTTGTAATATTTTATATCAATTATATTTTTAAGTAAACAATGTTTAATTGTTAGCCTCTCATCGGTATATTTTGTGGAAAATACATCAAAATATTCATTAAAAATAAAAACATAAACGTATTAGCGTGCATTCAGATAAAACTAAAATAAAATTACCAATCAAATACTTGTTCTTTATAGTGAGGTCTTAAAAGAGTTGAAGATATTGTGTCGTTCAATATTATCGGAGCGTTAAGACAAAGGGGACGACTGCCCCAAAATCGCCTTTCCATACGAATGTAGTCCCCATTTTCCTCTCTGGATAGGTATTCACATTATTGAAAATAGGTTTACACAATGTGATGTATTTTAATCGTAGCTATGATTAAAATTGATGCAGTTTGATTTTTTTCATTATTGTAAGAGTTAGGAACATTTAAAAAGTATGAAACCTGTTTTTCGCTCGTAATTTTTATAATAATTTAAAAAAACTAAAAAAAAATAACGGTCGGGCATAGCCATGACCAGAATAGGTTAAATCCTGTAAGTAAAAATATTTTCCATAATGTCAATACATATCCAGAGAGGAAAATGAGGACTACATTTGTATGGAGAATAGGAGGTCCCCATTCCTCTTAAAATTATCTGGGAAATGTATTGTAAATTTGTAATAACTGTACTAAAGCCAATCCTCCCTTCTTATCGTTCGCGCTTCAGCTCATACTTAGTTTCTTCGCCACTTATTTTCTTCCTTTGACATACGTATCGTGTACGTGTGACGTACGTACGTTCACAAAATTATTGTTTCGCTTATATCCTTCAGAGCAAATCCCGCTAGCAGTATCGTGTATTTCCTCGAAGGTAATCCACTTGGTGCCTTTGTCTGTACCCCAACGTTGAGGTACTTAACAGGCTTACTCGGAGCTGAAATACCGTTATACTAATCGGTATCGCCTATACCTATACCGAGTTGGTATATAAACTAATATGACGGAACATTGTTTTCCTAATTTTCAAAGTGAATGTGACTAGGACCTAGGTACAGCAAGTTACGTACATAACTTTTTATAAATTTAAGTACCGAATATTAAAATTATTTAAAATACATTTGTTTAAAAATGATGTGTACAATGTACATTATATAGATGTTTAGAGTGTACAACATTAGTTTTTGCGAACAACTTATTTTTTATTACAATTATTTTTATTTATTGTTGTTTATTTTCTGACTTTAATCCATACATCCAAAGTAAAGATTTAAGATGTTCAAAATCTTATCATACTTTTTTTCATAAGAAAATTGGCATCTCATAGGTCATTTTTAAACAAATCCATAATAGTTGTATAAATATAACATTACAGTACACGAGCAATACGAACATTTATTTACCTACCTACTAATTTCTGCTCGCGCCCTCGAATGATGATGATGATTGATAAAAACTATCCCATAACCATTTCCGAGCCTCAAACTATCTCCATACAAAATAACTATAAAACTGTATGGCAGAATCCGTCGTTTAACCTCGATTTTACCGATTACTGCCAAAAGACAAACACGACACAACGGCTGAGAACAAAAAATTTAAGATAGACGTTAATCGTGGCTCGTATATGTATATTAAACACACAAGTTCTGTTTCCGATGTACACCAGTAATTACCGCAGCTCATCCACTTAGCGCCATCCTGTGGAATTAATACTCGCTATAAGACGTCAGTTACGTGCGACAGCGGAATATTCAAGAACCCATGCGTCTTTTACAGCATCTTTAGCGTTTTACAAAACTTTCTATCGGAAGTTCTAATTTGCAATACCTACATGTATTCATATGTTTTAATTAATATTTACAACATAGATTTTTTCATAGAATTCAGCAAGCAATGTAGGTATCACGTCACCAGTTTGTTTTCTTAAAAACTTTAACACCAACTGACGTGATGTCATAGTTAACTAACTGTCACATATGTGTCCTTACCATAAAATATCGCACATGCATGGTTTATTAGAATTTGGGGGGCAAACATTTCTGACAGGTAGGGAGTTCCGACCGATTTGATCGTTCTAATTTTTACTTATAATTTAAATACATATATTAAGTACGGTTTTTTACATACCTACTATGACTTCATAATGAATGGACATCTCGTGTCTAAACTTTTTATGATCTTAAGACATCGTAGAAATCGTAATGTCGTGACTTGGACCAATCCCTAATACGTCGAAATTAGGCATCTCTATTAATATAATCGCATATTGTGCCAGGAAGGACTCTTCAACGCAGAGCGCGTCTCACTTAGCGGCGCAAACGATTAGGTCATACGAGTAATTAATTAGTAAGCGTCATGTTAGACAGCTTTTAAATTAAAAACAAACTGTTACCAGCAGGTAAAGTAGGTGAGGTTAGGTTAGAATTGTGCCGAGGCCGAACTGCACCGACATTAGGTTAGAACTGGCGTGTGAACTGCCATCACAGATCATCATGAACTGGTACCTGAAGTGGGTTAGGCAGGTTAGATTGGACCTGCATATCTTATAGAAACTTTCTTAAAAGAATATTATGAATTTAGGTAATCAGACTATGCGTAAATAAACGGCAGAATTATTCTTATGAGCAGTGTTGATAATCGAAACTTACATCAAATTCAAAATCTTCAGTCAAATTTCGTACACTTCAAAGAATTTCATTTTCAATACGTTTTTATTTAGATACCTAGTTATTTGAATGAACATTTGAAACGTTTACAAATTAAAAATGCGGTTTTTTGCGAATTTTGTTTTTGACCAATGTTTATTCATTTATTTTCAAAAATTCTTTTTGTAAAATGACTAGGTACAACATGTGAATCGTTTTCTTGTGAAACAAAAGTCAACCGTATAAATACCTATAGCTATAGGTATAGATTATTTTTCTTGTCTAAAATAATAATATTAATGTAGCACTCAAACTCGTCAGCCGCTGTAAAGCCGGATTAAGTTTCGTTCACGACTGTAATAACAGAATGATGGAAACTTGCCTTTTTAACTAAGTACCTATAGTGTCTGTCCCTTTATTGGTGTGTGATTTCCGTCTTGCCCGTCTTTTAAGAGTTTTAAGTCACGCTACTAGCTCGATTATTATAAATATTCTATTTAGGTACATATGGTAAATCTAGGTAGCAATTAGTTTTACTTATTAGGGACTACAAATTCGTGTAAGCACTGAATCTGAAATGTGTGTGGAGTTTGGTTCGTACAAACCAATAATCTCTTTTAACGGTGGATTATGCTCGACCTAATTGAATGTTTCCCACCAGCGAAAAACAATCCACTATTTTTATCACAAATTCGCCCCGACACCTTTATCTTCCAAATACCCATAAAAATAGGGGATGAACCAAACAACTCCATAACGTCTTGCGGAATGACTTAGTCAGTGGAGGGTTATAAATAAGGCCCGAGCGCACACGATAAGCGAGGATCTATTGGGCTTATAAACCACTTGGTGAACGTGTATGGACCGGTGCCCTTATTTCATAGACTAGGAATCCTCTAGACGGAGTTTAGAGCAATTATTTCATGAAACCGATGCTGCCAAAAATAAGGGGGTGCGGGGGAACAGGGTAAGCGAATCCCGTGCCGTGATTGGTCCGTTCAAAGACACGGACCAATCACGGCACTAAAACTACCGTATAAGTGGCAGAGGGGGTAGCGTTACTATGCTCAGTCTAGAGGATGTCTTATCTGTGCCTTATGTCTACGATTTATGATACACCTGCGGTGTTTTTTAAGACCAGTGTTTACCTCCACGGTGGTATTATATACTGGCAATTCAAAGACATACCTTGACCTATGGCGTCGTGACATAAAATTCGTAAAACTCAGTCTCAAACCAATTTACATCTTTTAATTACGGGCACTAAAATATGTAAGTAAAATGAGGTAAATATGGTACCAGGCGCACGATCGTGAGCCATTAAGTATAGGTTACGGAACCTATATTTAGTATGTCGTTTGGGTGACGCCAACTTGTCAAGTTGTCAAAATCATTGGATAATATTTTAGTTTTGTCAACTATGAACGTCACACATCTACATAAATAAAAGGTAATTGAAAATATAAAGCATTTGGGAGTGAGTTCATTTATATTTATTTTTTATTTATTCAACTGTCTGCGATCCGAACGATACATTCAATTATCTATTATCTGAATCGTAAGGTATTTCGGATTAACACATTTCAATTTATCGCTCCGTCGCGTATGAAGAACTGTAGGGCTAAGATGGCCGGCTCTTTATCATTTGTCACCATGGCTGTCACGTTCTAAAAAATAGGTAAGTGCGAAAGTGACGCATAGCATGACAAGTGATAAAAATGCGACCATGATACGCCTCCTGATCAAACCATTTTCAGAAACCAGCACTGAGGTGATTAAAAAAATACCTATCGCCCTTCGAAGCGTCCAAATTAATTTCTGAAAGCCGATGCGTCGAACATTTAATTTGTTTAATTGAAACACTTGAGCGAGCTTCGTTGAAAAAGGTCACAGTTTTTATTTTTTGTACTAAATTAATATTGCTGGGATAATTTTGAAGTTTCGCGCAAAATTGCGAAGGCACTTGGTATTTTAATTCCAGTTGGGCCGGCCCCGCATATTTGACGGGACTGTAGGTAACATTTTGAATTTCCCTGCTGCCTTGCTAAATATTTCCAGGCAATTAAGTTACAAAAAAATCTGTTCTACATATTAATGGACGGAGGTGTATAAGAAGTGTTTTTGTCATTATTAAAACATGCAGGGTTAGGAGATACATAATTGTAGGTAATTAATGTTTAAATAATCACTGCAAATATTTACTCGTATTGTTTGTATATTTATATGTATTATATTATACAAAAGGTTAATGGTATATAAAAAATCATACAAAAATAACTTAAATAAATCTAAATATTAAAATATTTTAATCAAAAAGACCTCCGCGAGTTGTACCGGGTGCAAAGGTGCCCATGACACTTGCCGCGTTGCCACGTTGGATAGCGATGGCCAGCCTTTGCACCAGGTACGAACCCGCGCGAGCATCAGAGGTCCTCTCCCTAATTCTACGTCCCACCTCCCTTATAAAAGTTATGGCGTCAGACCCCCAACACCCCGTTACCTCGAAGGCGAGTGGTACAAATAAATGACTTCTTGTTTATTAGACTACTATCGCCCGTTTGGAAAATAATTTTGACCCCATTGTCATCTTGGGTAGGGTCTAATGAGGATCTTGGTAAATTTTGGGAATTGTGGGTATTTTTATAGTTACTGTATGTGTTCTCGGAAAGTTTTTGTTGCAGTCATAGAGAAATATAGTAAGACAAGAGTGCTCACTCCATACATCAGTTAATTTCAGTGTCTACATCTAGCATCGAGTAGCGGAACTATCAGTACTGCTACTTGACAATAGATGTAGCACCAAACGGAAAGTCTTATCTCAACAGCATAAGATTTTCCGGTCGATGCTACATCTATTATCAAGTAGCAGTACTGATAGTTCAGCTACTCGATGCTAGATGCTAATAGTCTTTTTGGTACTAAAACTGATGTATAGAGTGAGTAATCTATGTATTTTTCTCTGGTTGGTTGCAGTGGAACTCCTAATGAAGACGAGAAAATTATTGCATTGTTTCTGAAGTCAGTTTCTTTTTAACCGGCTTTTAGCACTAGCATTTTAAAACATAAAAAGAGTCACAACGGTCCAATAGCTTATACTTAGGTACCTAATTTAATTTGAGCCAAATTTAAAAAATGAGTAGGCAGTATATTTTACGAATACATTTTTGTATGGTTAATGCTGGGTTAATGTACCTAGGGTTTTATTGGATGCTATGGACATTTAAACAGCAAAAGGGCAATCTTCGCAGCACTCCATCATTCATTATTTACCTAGTAAGGGGTGATTTTATGCGAAGACTCAGAAACGGCTGAACCGATCCATCATCATTGTATGTATGTACAAGTTTTTATTTTATTTTTTGAACCTACTATTTCCTAAGATAGGCAGTACTTCATATTTGAAAAAAAAAACACACTATAGTTGACCACGGAACCCTAAAAAAGCTCTTCTGGATGCAAGATCGTTACAACTAGAGATGCCACGAATATTCGGCAACTATTCGGTATTCGGCCTATTCGGCCACTTTGCCGAATATTCGGTATTCGGCCGAATGTTGCCTACCATTCGGCCGAATACCGAATATCTGTTGCACCTACTTAAAAAGAAAAATTTCAGAATAAAAATGACCAAAAACTATGTAGGTATAGGTACTTAGAATGTGTTCTCGGAAAGTTGTTAAATACGAAGACCCTTTTTTGAGCACTTTTTTATTAAAAAACTTTTTATTTTTATAATGAGTCTATTTTGTTTGTTCATTAATGCTGTTCAACAAAAATATATCTTAGATAACGTCATCTAACGTTGAGCTTTGTTAGCGATCAGTTTTCATAATAATTGTGATTCAAAATGTTCGCATGTCATGCCGAATATTCGGTATTCGGCCGAGGGAGGGGCCGAATATTCGGTAATCGGCCAAAACCACTATTCGGGGCATCTCTAGTTCCAACATGACTTTTCGACAATATTCGTTGAGTGCCTGTCGAAATAGAGCCTTAAATGTTTTTAATATTCAAGTAAACGATCTCTAAAGAGTCTGAAGGCACTGCTGAGCCACCGTTAAACGCCGGGAAACTATATCACCAAAGTTAACCGTAAAACACTTACTAAACGACATAAACCGAACGTGGTGATAAATTCGTTAACGTGAGAAAATCGAATTCCAAATTCAATTGCGCATTACATAATAATCAATCCTTAATGCCCCATAACCACAAATTAGATATAAATGGAACACTGTATTACAGAGTCCGGCCCAAACGACTCTGCTGGGTGTTGTAAAACGGGCGAAACGGCCGGCTCAAATCCGGCCCTGGAATCATAATGCCGGTGTAAATTAAATATGAAGCCTGTGTCAGATTCGTGGAATTAGCCCCGAACTGACAAAAAGCCCTTTTAATGAAAGATTCCCTTTATTATGCAATGTTGTTCTGTTAAGGCGGGAATACGGAGGAGCGTTTGCGATCGTAAAGAAAAGATACGTTTTTTAAGAGGCATGCGCGCTGGTATTTTTTATACAATGGTTTTTGCAACTTTATGGTGTGTTTTTTAGATATTTTTATGTTATTATTGTTTCATATAGTCAACGGCATTAACTAGTCGCGAATTTAATAAATAACTTAAGGGCGCTAAGAAGGAAGAACTCCTACGAGGCTGAAGTATTCGCGTCCTAAGCCAGAAAAAAAAATTAAAAAAAAACAATGCTACTTTTTGTCCCGCCTCTTTGGCAGTTTAAATATTAGCGATTAATAATTAACATTTACTTTAATACTCTCTTTCATTTTTTTTCTAAGGCTGCGAACTTTTCAATTTTCAGTCGCTCCTCGTCTCTCTATCGCACGCGCGTGATTAGGTATTTTCTGTCCCGCGCATGACTGATGATATATTGATATTATGCGCGTGCGATTGAGATAGGAAGAGGCGGGTCAATGTACGCGATTCTTCATGTTTCGCGTCCTTGCTTTAGAATGAACGTAATAATAATTTAAGATTTTCATACACAACGAAAAACGCGGAAATAACAAAAAAAAGTAAGTAACGGACTCGCGCACCGAGGGTTCCGTTCAAACTAGTATAGTATATGTACATAAATAGTTCGATACCCGATCCTCTAACAAAAAACTAAGGTCCGGCCGAGAACACTTTTTTTTCTCGGCCGAGATACACTAGGGAGCAAAGTTTGAATGTTTTGCTTGCGCGGGTATTAATATTAGCTAGTGTAAAACAAATAACCTTTTGAGGTCAGATACTTTATTTAGGCAGTAACAAATAGTGATTAAAATACGTGACGTTATCTATGAAAAGGGACCTTATTGTCGATGGCGCTTACGCCATTATTAACGATGCTCCGATATTAAATACAATGCCGCGCGATGCTGTGCGGCGTAAGCGCCATCGACAATAAGGTCCCTTTTCATAGATAATGCCCCATATTAGATGTGTTTGGAATACACATAATTCCATTCAATATAATTCACATTCGGAGACCGTCTTGATTGATTGATACAATACAGTGACAAATATATTTGTTGTGGACAGATACCTATTATATACCTTCCTATAAATTACAGGAGACTAAGATTTGTTACATAAGAAGTAGTTTTTTTATCCTCTCCTTGTGATAATTACTTATTTAGTTTCCACTCGACATAAATCCTCGTGTCCCTACAGGATCGACGCGACAGATGTTTCCAATTGAAAGAGGGTCCTGTCTTGTCACGTGTGGGTGTGCCAAAATTTTCTGTGTAGTTCCCCACAACTGTAACTCAAGGACACAAGGCTCATTTCGCTTTATTTTTAGTTAATTTCTATTTTGTTAGATAAGTGTTTACGTAAAGTGAGAGACACCGGACACAGCGGGACGCCCATTTCCGAACGATAGGATTTTGCATTCTAAACGCCAGTCTAGAGTTTTCTTATGTTGAAAACGAATTTTCTTGGAAGCGAATGCGACTGACACCGCTAAAATTGGAAAGCTAACATGGTTTAATATAAGCAGCGTGTGTTGAGAAATAACTAGGTGCACGTGAGGATACCTATATTTCTTTAATAAGTACGCCATAGGCAGCGGGTTAAAACATTTTGATAGAAATAGTTTAGTAGGTAGTTGGCTATGTGTAAGCCCCAGGATTGTTTTGAGCTGACTCATATGTCAAAACTTTCTTACAGTTTAGTGAATCTAGATTTTTTGTTAAACTGGTTATTTTAATGATTTTGTAACCCCGATTTAAAAATTGAATTTGGGGAGAGAGGGGAGGTTCAACTGATTACGAGTTCCGTTTTTGCCGTTTATACGTATGTGCATCCTAAGTACATATAATGTAATTTTTTTCAGATGATTTTTTTTTAATGTACCTACTAAAAGTATTTTGCCGCGTTATCATTTCTACCCTTTACCTAAAATCACTTTACACTTGCATACACTGCACCCAAATTCTTTCACCCGTAATCGGTCGTCAACCAAATGTTCGAAACGCGAAACTTTCATTTTATTTGCTGACGTTATCAGAAGCTGTATTTCAATCGCTTTCCGAACGCAAGTCCTATTTCAGGAGAACTAGTGGTCCCTCTGATACGAATCTCGAGACCATGTACACTGGTTCACCAGACCGACTCACCTATGCTCGATATGGAATAGGAATAGATGGCCATGGATGGCCATTGCATTGTTTCATTGACTATTACAGAAAACGTGTGCCGTCAAACAATGTTACGCTCACTGCTACCAAATCAACGATCTACAACAATCAAACTATTGCAGACCCTAATGCTGTCTTAATAAGGATTGCAATTGCGTACGCTTATAAAAAATATTTACCTGTAAAGGGAGAAATAGGGAAAATTGACACAGGTGTTGTTTTGTTCGGTTCGACGACTGTTGTTTTAATTTGCATTGTTTTATAATATCGGTTTTTCGTTAGGGCAAAATGTTGATATATTCAGAGTTACTTTTAGTAGGTAAGTATCGCACAGAACATGGTAGAATAATCGGCCAGAATGTCGCGAAATAGACTATAACTATTAGGTACATATATGATACCACCATTCCTTATATATTATGTAATATTATACTAGAATGTTTGCTTAAAATATTAAATTAATACAAGCAAATCTCGTCTTTATGGTAAGCGACAAGGTACTTACTATATACCTAGGTACTAGGTGTAAGGTAAGTTGGGATTAGAGAAACTATGGGGCAAGAAATACTAAAATAAACAATTAGAGATACTGAAAAAAACAAATACATACCTAAATAAAATTACTTAACTTAAGAGTATGTACTTCAGTAGAAGGACTTTCCTTATACGGTTTATCTTGCTCCGAATCAGAGTACAATTATTAAGAAGAGATTTAAAATTACGTTACCGTTATTTATTATAAATAAATACAAAAAATACCTACTATTTTATTAGGGCGAGCGAAGCGAGCCCTATCACTATTCGACAAACTATGCATTATTGTGGTACACTTTACGGAAAAACTATCGCACTGATAGGTTTGAAATTTAACATAGTAATTTAAATTAATGTCTAAATGTGTTATCAAACATAAAAATATCATTTTATAAACCTAAAAAAATAAAATAAAGGAATAACACTTTGTATTACTACTAGCGCCATCTGTTAGAAAAATATGAATTAAAATTCGTGCTAATGTACTATGTGCTAACAACGATGAATACAAAAAACCGGCCAAGTGCGAGTCGGACTCGCGCACGGAGGGTTCCGCACCATTAACAAAAAATAAAGCAAAAAATCGTGTTTGTTGTATGGGAGCCCCCCTTAAATATTTATTTCATTTTATTTTTAGTATTTGTTGTTATAGCGACAACAGAGATACATCATTTGTGAAAATTTCACCTGTCTAGCTATCGCGGTTCATGAGATACAGCCGGTGACAGACGGACGGACGGACGGACGGACGGACAGCGAAGTCTTAGTAATAGGGTCCCGTTTTTTACCCTTTGGGTACGGAACCCTAAAAAGGGTTAAAATTTTGGATTCTGACCCATCTCGCTTCGCTCGGTTTGATTCCCAATTTAGCAATTAAGTTTCGGTGAATACTGGAAACATTCAATCTTGCTGTATATATTCACTGCGGAGGTCAATTTACTCGTATGTATGTATCGTATGTTCTGTGACGCCGGTGAACTGATCAGTCATGTTGTGTTAGCAAACTTAAATCGGGTAGGTATTTTCAGTTCGAGAAACAGTTTTAGTGTTACTACTATTGCTTGGAACTGCTAAAATTATAAATAAAAATAAGCATATTAATACAAACTTCAGTGATTTAGGGCCGGTACAGACGGACTACAACCCGACTACAACTTGTATGGGAACTGCACACCGACTGCACGCCAATTGCAACGTCGGCGTGCAGTTCAACAAAATGACCCAGACCCCTGGCAGTACCTAGGGGAACTCAGGTTTGGTGCAACATAGGCACACGCTGTTTTAGTAATTCGACACGTCTTGATGAGCACTTGGGAAAGCAGTACGATAGAGCTGATGCTGAACCCTGGCTGTACCTAGCGGAACTCAGGTTTGGTGCAACATAGACACACACTGGGTTGGACATCCGACTCGTCATGATGATCACTTGGTAGAGCAGTACCCAAGATAGCTGATGCTGAACCCTGGCAGTACCTAGTGGAGCTCGGGTTTAATACAACATATGCACACGCTGTTTTGGTCATCTGACTCGTCTTGATGAGCATTTGGGAGAGCAGTACCCAAGACAGAGCTGATGCTAAACCCTGGCTGTACCTAGTAGAACTCAGGTTTGGTGCAACATAGATACACGCTGTTTTGGACATCCGACTCATCAGAATGAGCACTTGGGAGAGCAGTACCCAAGATAGAGCTGATGCTGAACCCTAGCAGTTTGGAACTCAGGTTTGGTGCAACATAGGCAAACGCTGTTTTGGTCATCCGACTCGTTTTTTTGAGCACTTGGGAAAGCAGTACCCAAGATAGAGCGGATTCTGAACCCTGGCTGTACCTAGTGGAACTCAGGTTTGATGCAACATAGATACACGCTGTTTTGGACATCCGACTCGTCAGAATGAGCACTTGGGAGAAAGCATTACCCAAGATAGAGCTGATGCTGAACCCTGGCAGTACCTATTGGAACTCAGGTTTGGTGCAATATAGGCACACGCTGTTTTAGTCATTAACACGTCTTGATGAGCACTTGGGAGAGCAGTACCCAAGATAGAGCGGATTCTGAACCCTGGCTGTACCTAGTGGAACTCAGGTTTGGTGCACCATAGGCACACGCTGTTTTAGTCATTCGACTCGGCTTGATGGGCATTTGGGAGGGCAGTACCCAAGATAGAGCTGACGAGCTGATGCTAAACCCTGGCTGTACTTAGTAGAACTCAGGTTCGGTGCAACATAGATACACGCTGTTTTGGACATCCGACTCATCAGAATGAGCACTTGGGAGAGCAGTACCCAAGATAGAGCTGATGCTGAACCCTGGCAGTTTGGAACTCAGGTTTGGGGCAACATAGGCAAACGCTGTTTTGGTCATCCGACTCGTTTTTTTGAGCACTTGGGAGAGCAGTATCCAAGATAGAGCGGATTCTGAACCCTGGCTGTACCTAGTGGAACTCAGGTTTGATGCAACATAGATACACGCTCTTTTGGACATCCGACTCGTCAGAATGAGCACTTGGGAAAGCATTACCCAAGATAGAGCTGATGCTGAACCCTGGCAGTACCTATTGGAACTCAGGTTTGGTGCAATATAGGCACACGCTGTTTTAGTCACTAACACGTCTTGATGAGCACTTGGGAGAGCAGTACCCAAGATAGAGCGGATTCTGAACCGTGGCTGTACCTAGTGGAACTCAGGTTTGGTGCACCATAGGCACACGCTGTTTTAGTCATTCGACTCGGCTTGATGGGCATTTGGGAGGGCAGTACCCAAGATAGAGCTGACGAGCTGATGCTAAACCCTGGCTGTACTTAGTAGAACTCAGGTTTGGTGCAACATAGATACACGCTGTTTTGGACATCCGACTCATCAGAATGAGCACTTGGGAGAGCAGTACCCAAGATAGAGCTGATGCTGAACCCTGGCAGTTTGGAACTCAGGTTTGGGGCAACATAGGCAAACGCTGTTTTGGTCATCCGACTCGTTTTTTTTAGCACTTGGGAGAGCAGTACCCAAGATAGAGCTGTAGCTGAACCCTGGCAGTATTTAGTGGAACTCAGGTTTGTTGCAATATAGACACACGATGGTGTAGGTGTCCAGACGGGATAGTTTTACGCTCAATTGTGTGGTGTGGACGCATTAATAAATTCAAGGATATTGGCTCGCTGACCCAACATTATGTAGGAAAGCCAGTTGGCTTCCTTACAAAAAGTACTGGGCGACCGTGTAGGATGTAACTAATAAAGCGCTTATGAAATTGTATATTACGTGTGGATGATATTGGCAATTTGATTTTGTCATCCGGACACGTTTTTAATGGACAAAGTAAAAGCGGTAACAGACAGACGTACCGGACAGCGACCGGAGTCCAATTAGTAGGTATATTTCTTTCTTGCTCTCACTTATAGCTGCGTCTTTAACGGACTTATTACATACCTACTCGATCGAACATGGAACAAGCCTCGGACTGGATCAAAGTCCGGTACGTTTAGGTAAAGTCTATTTTTTTATTCGGTAGACTGAAACGACAGTTAATAGTATGAACATGAAATGTCATTTCATACTATTAACTGTCATTTCAGTCTACCGAATAAAAAAATAGACTTTAGAAAAACTCCGCGAGCCCTTATTCTACAAAGCTCTGCTTTTTGCTAGTATGATAAAGTTTCGTTTAATAAAAAGTGTGATAACACGAATTAGATGGGTTTTTTCCTAACAAGCTTTTTTTTATTTGTTAGGTACCATGTGTGACCGGCGACACGTGTGCAGTTCACGCCTGGGAATTGTTTCGCTCGCAATCAAGCGGAGCTCGTTGCTTTTGCTATGTGAATTTGTGTAGGCGCTGACCTGAGTTTCAATTTGAGCCCACGCGCAAACACACAATGGTTGTTTGAAGGATTATATAATACGTAAGATTACATAACGGTATAATATAATTGTCCCTGATACATATTGTCTATCTAATTACTATAAACACGTAATATATGTACCTACTGAAGCTTCTTCTCTTTAAATACCTATGTAACAAATAGTCACCGCCGTCACGATCGTCACGAACATTGCGCGAAGTTTGTTCAATATTCCAAGATGTCAATTAAGATTTCAATTTGTCTAACAAAAAATAAAAAAGTAATTAGAGAGCTATCCTCGAGAAAAAATTAAGAGACAAGGATTTATTTCAAATTAACGCCTGCGGTTGTAAAGATAATAGGTCCCTGGTCCAGCCCGCGTTTATTCTACATCTGGAAAAAATACAATTGCGAAACCACGAAGGCGAGGCGAGACGAATAGTCTGTTTGTTTATCTAATTTTACTTATTTAATGATTGGGCCCTTTATAGGTTTTTTTTTATACAGTATTTATAGGTAGGTACTAATTTATTTAATTTTTAATTCTAATGTTCTTTAATGTAATTTAGTATTAGTTTTTAGTTTTAATTTAGTTTTATTTTATAGATAAGTTAGTTTATTTTTTAAAGGTTTTTTATCATACTTACAGCCAATTTTGGGTATCGCGATCTGTCAAATTTAACAATGTAAAATAAATTTGAAAGCAATATGACAGAGATAGCTAAAATCATAACTCAGCTTCGGGTAAAAAGTAGGATTTAAAAAAAATACGCACACTAAACTAGAAACGCATTTTATTTCCATTGGTAAAAAACGATACAATAATAAAAGTTTTCCGAAATCAGCAACCAGCAACCAATTAACAGTGAGTATATTAAAAGATAAGGCATATAGGTACCTATATATTTATTAACAAAAATGATTTATATTTCCTGTTTAGACATATAATCACAATTTAAAAGGCAAAGCAAATAAATAATCGAATGCATGAGAATGGTAATCATAAAATTCTAAACTTACTACTTAACTAAGTACTAATCTTATGATGAAACATTTTTGATACAGTAGTAATAGTAATAGTAGCTAGGTAGTATTAATTTTGGAGGCAGATAGCAATCTTTTTGTTTAAAACTAGTGCCTGAGCCAATTCGTCAAAGAACTCCAACAATGAACTCCTTTATGAGCACATTTATTACCTAAGAGGGATAAGGCTAGGATGATAACATGAAAATGATTACAGATACAAAAACCTTTTGCACAAGATATACCAGGGGTCACCAAATGTATTTTTCAAAGTAGAAACAGACCGCGATAGTCATTTTATTTTAAGAACCGGACCCCTAAAGAAAATTTAGTGACCCCTGAGATATACTATCATTAAGGAGTTGAATACATCCATTACATTTTTTTGAGGATCCAATATGTAGAACGATGCAAGCAATAGAAATGTTTATGACAGTATAAATTTAATGGTAAATCCTTTTATAGGGAATGCCGAGAGGTGCTTCGTGTTCTAATTCTTCTTCGTGTTTTGGTTTTGGGACGTAGGGGTTTTTACGGGGATCTGCATTTAATCTGGAAAAAAAAGAATTGAATACAATGCTGGCGTTGGAGCCGACTTTAATGTAGGTGTAGTGAGATATTTATTAAATTTTCTTGCTTATTTGATATGTTAATATTGTGAGGTCCATATCTCAAACTGCATTAAAGCTATTGTATTTAGAGATAAGCGTGTTGCATGGAAATCCATAAATTTTGACATTAAATCGAATATTTAAATAAAATGACCGGGCTAGGGGCGAAAACTGAAATTCCCAAATTGCGGGATCTTTCTCTTTTACTCCAATAAAGACATAATTAGAGTGACAGAGAAAAATGCCCGCAATTTGCGAAATTCGATTTTCACCTCAGCAGCTCGAACAAGGGTACTTTGCTACTTAAAAACAGTGAGCAAAATCGCATTTTGCTCACTGAGTGAGACAAAATGAGCAAAATGCGATTTTGCTCACTGTTTTTAAGTAGCAAAGTACCCTTATTCGATCTGCTGAGTTGAAAACTTAATTGTTGGTATATCTTAAGAAAACATGGGTGAATAGGTAAGTGATGAATAAGGAATACATTTTTCGGGTTCTCTAATATGTTCTCACTGCTGAGGTGAAAAGTTTTGTGAACTACACGAGATCAAAGTTATTTGCATCACGTGCGCTTTTGAGTCCCTTACTACGCTCAAGATTCTAAAGTAGTATAGAATCTTTCGCTTGCACGGGACTCAAAATAAGCACTCGAAGAAATATCAAACTTTGATCTCTTGTTGTACAAATAACTATTTCGCGGTTATAGCCCTGATGAACACTTTATATCAAGGCGTCAAATGAGAAAAAACAATTCCAAAAAGCCCCGAGGCCCCGAGTTATCTTATGTAGAGTCTGTGCCTAAAGAGAGGAGTCATGGAATGTATGGGGCCCATTACATACCACGACTCTTCTCTTTCCGAACACTCTACCTACACATACAGGGTCATTTTTGGATCGTTAGCCATATTGTGCGAGGTGATTAGGTAGGTCATACTGAACAACTTTTTCTATGGGCCCAACCCCGAAATCCCAAAAGAAAAATTTGGCCTTCCCATAGAAAACATCGACATCCACTCGACCAAAATCTATGAAACGGCCAAAAAAATTTTTTGTGATTTCGGAGTTGGTCCCATAGAAAAAGTTGTTCAGTATGGCCTACCTAATCACCTCGCACAACCTGGCTAACGGTCCAAAAATAACCCTGTATAATAAGTTTAAATATCCGTAAAAAAAGTATTCCATTTATCTGCAAATCTTATTGAATCAAAAATGCGTGTACGCTCACTTGTAATGTGCTATAGCCTGGCCACAGTCGACGTTGTACCACCAGTCGCAGGCAAACTTCTCTTGGTCGAAGAGTGTGCCGTTAGTGCAAAGGAAAGATGCCCCTTGGTGGCCTTCTCGCCCGTCGTGGCACACGTGGTAGGCCTGGGAAATTAGGAAACAATCATTATTATTAACTGTTAACCGATGTTGCAATGTTTGGCTTGGGCTTCAAACTTATCTGTGGTAACGCATATACTTAATAGGATAACATTTTCTTTTTCTTTTTCGATTTCAGTTTTCATTAAAGTAAACCTTCTTAGACTACCTACATCACAAATATCACAATTTCTCAATTTCTTATTCGTTAAGTAGGTACCTAAATAAACAAAATTATAAGTTCAACTTATTAAGGGGCAACAAGTCTGGGTCCAACCCTCCAATGTTCAATGTTGTTTTAAACCGTTAACTGTGCCCGGGGGCTAGGCACTTGCTGGACCTTTTGTGTCTGGGTTGTGTCCGAATGGATAATTAATCTGTGGCCCGGGGCCAGTTGCATAGGGGCATTGCAAATTGCAATACGATGCTTTGTTTGTATAAACAGGCCTAGAATTTTTAGGCGTGGTTCCAATTTAATTTGGCGCCTATGGCGAAGGAATAAAATTTAAAATTCGTCACGGAATATTATATGCCTGCGTTGGGTTTTTGAGTTTGTCTCAACCAGCGATATAAATAAATACTGGAGTCTTATGGTGGTCCCATATTGGCTGTTATATAACGTTATATACTGTAACATATACGTAATTACATATTAACGTTACTATTTTAGATGTTTCCACATCGTATATTTTAGCTTACAGTTAACCGCCAACGATCTGAGGGCGGTATGTTTGTTTGCTACAGTGATGTAACTAAATACCTAAAATTCGAAATCTATACAATTTGGTCAGTACACTTGATCGTAATTTAAAACAAATGCATCTGGCTCGATATTTACCTGACATCCAGTTTCTACATTAGCGTACATTCCAGGGTGTACAGGCACGTGTGCACAAGAGAAGCCAGTCTCGGGAACTTCATGGTAGACGGGGTAGTCTACGCCGGGGACCCCCGGCACGTTGCGCAAGTCTTGCGGCTTCTCGTGTTCGCGGAGGGGCTTGCGGTATACAGCTTGCTCATAACGGATAGGATACTGCTCGTAACTCTGGAACAAAATGTAATATTTTTAAACGTAAATTTAAGAATTGGTAGACAATCGATACTTGCAAAACATTGAATATTAGCTGATGAGTTGATGACAAGCCAAATACATTTTTGAACAACTTTGTCAGTCCTAACATAAATTTCGTTTTATTGAAGTGAAAACTTCTTTAGCGGCGCTGGGCACTTTTTGAGGTAAGTAGGGAAAAAATTATAAACTCGAGACAGCGAAGGCGATCACGTGACCGTAAGGTTTAGATGGCCACTCATTTAGATGGCATTTAAATCAATAAAGAAAAACTCAATGACATAATTCAATAAAGCTACATCTTGATGAAATCGCTAATAAAAGTGAACTCTAGTACTGGTGAATAAATCTTAAAATATCATGACCAATATATTCAGATACGAGGTCTGCAAGGTAACTTTACAATTTCTATTCGAATTTTAAACAATTAACGCTACAAATTTGAATTTCGAATTTTAAACAAGCTCACTGACCAGCAATTTCAGAACTAAAGTTTTTCAATAGAAAGGAGGGTTAATTATACATAAGTAGTGCTGCAGACATTTTGGACTAGTCATTGAGTTTTTACTTCTGTTGGCACTCCCGGAGTGCAACCCGTTGTTTTTTTTATATTTTTGCTTTTGTACACCCCACAGCAAAATTGCAGGGCCACTTTATAAATGTAGTCATACATAATATATCCATACAATTTTGCAGCTCGCTGGACATGTCACTACCAGACATCATAAATTAAATAATCGTAAATTTTGTAGGAAAGAGTCTCCTCTTTCCTAATTATGAATTCAGGTTGAACACTTTATTGTAACACAGAAGCAGACAATACGTCCAAATTAATTATTTCATCTTAAATTTTATATGTAGTTACCAGTTTAATGCAACAAGGCTGCACTAAATTGCTACAGAATTGACAATATCTGATCATTAGACACACGTGATTAAATAACTAATGTGTTAGGTACCTATGTGTATTACCTATGTCAATTGCTAAAAAGTCAGTACGAGTATGTACAAAAACTGAAGATAAATTAGGTACTTTAAGTCACTATGTATATAGATAGGTAGGTAAAAGTACTTCGAGTATGATATATTATGTATTTCGTTTTGTTCATTTTACCTTTAGGTTACCTTTAGGTAAGTACCTTTATTGTAATTGTAACAATATTATTTAATATAATAAACGAATAAAATATGAAACTTTATTTTAGATCGGTAAACATGTGGCATATGTACCTAGGTATCAAAAATTAAGAAATAACAACATTTAACCTGGCAAGATATAAATCACAAGGCGACATTGACTTACTTATATAATGGTTACGTATCACAATTAACTTTCTAGCTCATACGAACAGAACTAGTTCCATAAGAGACGTAATGAGGGTCTATCTGTAACAGCTTTATGCAACTTCGCATCGTACACGACTGTGTTGTTCTATTATTGGTGAACGTCTTTTTAACAGCCTTCAAAAAAAAAGGTTGTCAGTTTGACCCGTATGTATGTAAGGTGTATTCGGGTAATTCCGGAAATCGGGTAATCCCGAAAATCATTGTAAAATCACTCATATTCCGTTGTAGTAAGAGTCTGCTTTCGGAATTATATCCGCCACTATTCGTCATTCGGAAATACCCGAATACACCTTATGTATGTTTGTTCGCGATTATCTCGCGTTTGGCTGAACCGATTTTGATGCGGTTTTCAGAAAAGTGTTTGTTTGTGTTGTAAGTTGTAAAGTGGTTGTTTAATTAGTTTTTATTGTAATTGGATATAGGTACATAAGTGCTATGTTAATTTATAAAGTAAAATATGTAGGTATGTATTTAACAAAATTAACACATTAAAATGTCATCTGCAACAAGTACAAGTCTTAAAAAGCACATTTAATCATATGGAAAATTAGTCTTAATCTCGTACCCAATTGAAAATACGTGTAAACATTATCAGAATTTAAATAACAATTTTTTGTATAGAAATTAAATTCTGTTTAAAATAACATATGGTTTTGTATGCTTTTTTGTATTTCATTTTTATATCCATATTGTAAATTCCGAACCTAAGATGAAAAATAATTAGAAAATTAGTGCACAGTTGACAAAGTAATTTTCAAGTGGTAGTATACACATATAGGTAGCTACTAAAATACTGACTAATCATAAAAAAAATTAAGCATAAACGCGCATTTTTAATTTTCGTTAAATTTTAAATTGCGAAATTGATCCCTCTAAATAACTAGTCCTACATCCAGACAATTGCAAAACAGACCTTTCGAAAAGCCCTGCGCGCGCGCCTCACGGCCGCCCGGCGTTGCGCAAACGGCCCAGGCCCGTTTTGGAGTACTTTTCGATATATATCACAGAGGTAAAATTTATTGAAAAGATCTTGGGATATATCCATGTAAAATTCATAATACTTGCCGGAGTCTACTTTAGAACTAAGAAATGGAACGAATAATATTGTCTTTGGTTACCGCGATAGTTATTCATGAAGTAAAACTATTAAAGGGTCAATTTTCAAATAGGCATTTTTTGCTGTCCCACGGCTAAAACTCGAAGTCCATAGGACTTAAAGACTAGATATGTATATATGTATTTTCATTCAGTGTATTATAAACTATAAAAATAATGTACAACTGTACCTTCAAAATTATTTGTTTCTGACAAAATCGCATTGAAGGTCCAAAAACGGCGAAATTTGCCGTTTTTCGCGTGTCCCAGTGGCGGCATTGCCCAATTTAAAAAATCATAACTTTGGATGTAGGCAACGTATTATGAATAGCTTTATATTTTTATAAAGAGCATTTTCTAGAGAATTTATTTAGTCATTTCGATAATTTAATGCGTTATTTAAGAGAAGCCTTTTTATCGTTGTCCCGCGCGGCACTTGTTTTGTTATGACTTAAAGATACCCCCCAAAATCTTCTTTGTCTATTGAATAACGATTAAATTAACTTTACGACGCAATAGTGCGGTTCGTTGGGCGTCTATCACCATTAAGTATGCACGCGGAAACAGTTTTATTTATGTACTTAATAATCTCTTTTGATATATTTTGATACATTTGTATGGACGCTTCATATGTTGGTACACAGTCGAAATAAAAATGTGTATGTCGATCTTCAGACATCCATATCTAGCTAACTATAAAAAGTAGAGTGGTGCCTCGTACAGTATATTTTTTGTTGTTAAAAATCCTTCCTAAATCGATGATTATAAATCAAATTTTCCAAAAATAAAAAAATGCCATACAAATGTCGAAAAAATACCCTCTTCAAAAATTGACCCTAAAACGGATTATATCGTGTATATTGAATTTATTCTACATCCCGACGTGTCGAACCCTTTACAGCGTTCGTGGTCAACGGGTGACTGAGGAAAAATTATGCTGTGCAAATCTACCCACTTACAAAATAATGAACCATCAAACTATAAATTTTATTTTGTTGAGGCTTAATGTTACTGATTCGTTACGAAATTAGTAGGTATTTAATTGCATTGATACTTTATACCGCCAACACTGTCAGCACACTAAATATTTAGTACGAATGACTGTCATTAATAAAAATTAGTTGTCACAGTTAGGTATAGTTTGTAGCTTTCTAGTAGAGCCCGAAGGCTTATCCTATTGTCTATTGTTCAGTAAAACCGCACGTGCTACTTACCTGCAAAAAAGGGTCCTAATTATTCTATTTGGCACCTGAGCGCAGGCTAGTCCAACGCTCAAAAAACCAGTGTAGGTGCGCTCTCCGATAACGCGCCTTTGTTACGCATCTCGATGACACATTTTAGACTGGTTCTGTAGCGTTCGACTCGCCGGCACTCAGTAACCGAAGTACCGATTTTTTATGCAGGTGGTTGTGGCACGTGGCACGAGCGGTTTTACTTAACAATAGACAATAGGATTAGCCTTCGGGCTCTATTAGAAAGCTACAAACTATACATACTTATATTGCATTACTTTGAAGTTCAGTACCCCTAGTGTAAATTTCATTCGATAGCGTGTCGTGATGTGACGTACGCGTTTGCGTTAAGTGTCATTTTGAATGGGATTTTGAGTTTCCAAAACGTCCTGCTTGGCGCGCTGTTCAAAATCCCATACAAAATGAGACTTAATGCAAACGCGTACCACGTCACGCCAGCTTTCTTGTTAACGTCAGGTATGAAAAACGTAAATTAATATCCAGCAACGCTTAATATTAAACTTGCCCTGAGTGAGAACTCAGAAAAACTTCATGGCGGGTAAGTATTTTATTACACGCTAACAAACTTTTAATTTTCTTACTTATTACTTCAAACTTCAGAGTCTTAAATAATTAAACTAATGATTCCCGCCGTATTTGTTGATGTTTCTTTATTCGAAACTTTTAAATCCGGGTAAAAGGAATTAAAGATTATCTTAACAAGTTTTTATATAAAGGTAAAATACTTTGGCGTCCCGACGAAGCCACGTTAGTGCCGTGGAAATTAGGAAGAGCCCTGGTGTGGGACGCGACGTGCGGTGACACCCTTGCACAGTCCCACATATGACACTAAAGTATCGGTATAACAATTTTTTTTTATATTTTGTAATATAACTAGCAACATATGATACTAAAATAAAATTATTAAATGTAACTAATTATTACACAAAACAACACTAATATTTTATGCCATTGCATTGCACTCAATGAACCACTGTTTGAAAAGTAGAATCTTGGGCATTGATTTTTAAATCGTTCAAAATACGAGTAAGCATTCAAAATCAACATTTAATAGTTCACCCTACAAGCCAACAATCTCAAATTTCGCATTAACTTACTTTGCCACTCTTGTGGATAAAATGCAACTTTTTCATCCAGCTGGCGCAGTAAAAAATAGTCAAAACCTTGTTTTGTATTAGGGCTTATAAGCACTACACATTGTAAGCACTTTAATAAACAGGAGGAAATCTACAAATGATTTGTTCTAGGAAAATACCACGACAGAGTTTAAAAAGATTAAAGCAAGCTATAAGAGATCAAAATTCCAAACCACTTATAATTTATAATCATCTCTTCCGACATAAATATAAATAATGCATTCTCAAGATTCATACACTTCTAAAAACACTTCCGGTAAAATGAAAATGACTTCGGAGATCAAACAGACACTCGCTCATAATTCAATGAAAGCCTGAAAAAACCTCGTTCGAGGTGAGAATTTGTAAAATTACCCCTGAATACCAATTCTGTAGCGACTCCAAGTTTGAAACAATTTCCACTTTGAACAGCTTGATCAAAGAAATGGAACTAAAAAACAGGCCTTCTGGTACGAAATTCAGAGTAAATTCAACCAACAGTAATTTGCCTTTGAGGGCTCTGCGAGGAGAGAAAATTGCAAAAGTTAGTGCTCCCTTATGAGAAGGGAGTTATTGCTACTAGATATTTAAAGGTCGCCTGCGCATAGGGGACATATTAATGATGGGTTATGTCGGCTTAATTTTCTGGATACTCTACACACGCATACCGTGCGTATAAGGTAATAATACCCTGACTCCATTTTGCCATAGGTAGACACAGTTTGTTTTTTATTCCACTCAATAACGCTAAAGTTTACGTAAATAGAGTTAGACCAAGACAAGTCTGCGACGATTTTGATAGCACACGCAGTGCATTGGTCCAACTCTAGCTGTGCTTTTTGCCTGCATGTTACAATTTATTTTCTTGCTGTTTCACTAAATAACATGTTTGTTTTCAACTAAGTATCTATAGGAAATAGAAGCATGCCTATTATTTGTAGGTAGAGAGTTATCAATATCACCATTAAGTATATAATGAAAGCATCCTTAGAAAACCGAAACACGTGTCGTGATTAGTCTGGTGTATATAGAGGTTCATTTATCATTATTCCAAGGGTATTTACGCAATCGCAATTGGCAATACTGGCAAAAAATAAGCAGTATTGTCCCCATTGCTACCAATCAATCAAAACGTAAATAATATAGCGCAACGGGAATTCAAAGAATAAAATCTCGACAATAATGACAGTCCTATGACAATCCTGAAATCATTTTATATGCCTAAAGTTCGTAATTTTACTTTCAAATAAGTACCTACTTACTCGGTGTATCCCGACCTTAATTGCCATAACTCTGATTTAAACGGCAATTACCAAAAGTTTACTGTATGCGAATTATGAATCGCTTTTGTGAAAGTTTTTAAAATATTAGGGCCCACGTCCCTTTGTACAATAGTGGGTTTTAATTTGAAATTACCATTTAATACTTGTATAGTCGTTCGTCAGATTCTCATTATAATTCAATGTTTTTCAAACTTTTGACGGGACCCGTGACATGAGAAAAAATTTCACAACGCCCATTGGGGTGCTACCCACAGATTTAAAAACATTACTGAATTAATAAGTAGGTCAAACACATAAATACTTCAAACTCAATCCTGCACCAATTCCCTTACCAATCCGAATCCACTTACAAGTTACTTAGGCATGTGTGGACAGCCGCTTTGTGACATTACTTTTTCCAAAGTCATGCTATTGAAATTACCTATTCATTTAGTATGAAACTTCTAATTTTATTTTCGCTCGGTGGCAAAGTTTGTTTAGTTTCACCACCTTGAAACCCTCGCAGCTCCCAAAATTTATTTTTTCGAACGCAATTCTCAACACTCGTAGTAGTCGTTGTTCAATTTTGGAATCAATCGCTTGCTCGGTTATCAATATTATCAAGAGTTAAAACAACTTTGTCCACATAGGTATAAAACAAATAAGGTTTATTATATGTACCTGCAAATATGCAGCGTCCGATACGAGCCCACAGAGCAGCGCGCCGGTCAGCGCCCGCAGAACCGCCTTTCCCATTTCCCCGCACATTTTGCCTACGAGTAAGTCCTAACACTTTGCACAGCGGCCGCAGAGAGACTGGTTGACGCGCGCGCATGTAGCGACCGGCATATTTGTGGTAGGAGTGTTTGGGGGGTAATGTTAAATAAAACATGTCAAACGCCAGACACGCCCTGGAGCGGTTTTCTTTTTATAGAGATTTATATAAAAAACCGATTGATACGTGCCATGGTCTTTTCTTTACTTTTAAGATCCTATTTGTATCAGGTGCGTCTTTATTTAAATAAGTAGGTACCTAACACGGTTTATTTTAACATTTATTTGGGTTTAAATATTTTTTATTACTCATAAAGAACAAAAGTTCACTTACAATGAGCTTAAAATATAACAATTTCATGCGTGTGTTACAATTTCATCCAGCTACAGAATTTCATACTTTTAACCAAAAATATTTCAAGTCACCTTGAAAATACAACTCGATACCTTATAGGTGATAGTAACAACGCCTGCCCCATAATATGGAAATCTATTTAATACTTATTCATTATTTATTCGTTAATACTCGTACTTACACATATTCCCAATTAAAATAAACCTGTTTCAACCATTTATTTACCATTTTCTGACTTAAGTACCTTATTACATCAAAAGTGCGTGTAGGACATTTGCCAAGCCGAATCCCCCTATAATTTCATCGTAATGCCATCAACCTCGTGAGGTCAGTCGATGAGGCGGTGTGGCCGGAGGCTTCATTATCCACTCTTGCGCAAGTCACCGACCGGCGCGGCGCGGAGTTGGCTAACATCCCGACGAACGGTGGCGAAGATTCGCGAACTTAAGCGATTAAAGGATACTTAGTTTCAATTTAAAATTTAGTTCACTTGCTACAAGGCTTATTCTGATGTAACATCAGGTTAGGAATTTCTGGTTGACGATATGTAACTTTGGACACTGATAAATCATATTCATATCCGTAACAAATCCAGATCAAATTCATAACCTTTACGTACATAGTCCATCGCACGTATCTACTGTCAGCGAAAATATTAAACGCCAATCTGCCCTAGTGCGCCTAAGGGCCATAATTATATATGAAACATGACATGATTCCAATTAGACAGAGCGTTAGAAATCACAAAATTAAAATTTGGAGCTATTTTTGACATTTCGAGTGATCCAATTATAATTAATTAGGTACTCCACGGTCTTCGACCCAAAGTTCAAAGTTCAAATATACTTCTTTTTGTAAAAATAAAATTTGTTTCGCTAACTAGAAGATTTTATTGTCGTTCTTGGAAAAAAAACAATGATATGAATTCCATGTCTTTGAGATATTCCTTGATTTTAGGTACCTTGTAAATATGAGTACATAGACATAGACATACCTAGACATTTATTCATAATATTTTAAATATTACATGTCAAGCATTATTCAGTTCTTATACAATATTATAAAGTTTATTAAAATATAAGTATAATCTTTTAGATAACATACATGTATATAATACATGTACCTACATGTACTACAAGAACTATTTCAGTACAAATCAATCACTAAGTACCTACCTACAGCAAGGATGCCCTAATAAAGCCACTTGGTACCGAGTCCAAGATAAAATCATTGAAGTAGGTACCTATGTACATTAGGTATAGGTACATATTAGGTTTCTGTATACATGTAATTTGCATGTCTTTTTAGGGTTCCGTACCCAAAGGGTAAAAACGGGACCCTATTACTAAGACTCCGCTGTCCGTCCGTCCGTCCGTCTGTCACCAGGCTGTATCTCACGAACCGTGATAGCTAGACAGTTGAAATTTTCACAGATGATGTATTTCTGTTGCCGCTATAACAACAAATACTAAAAACAGAATAAAATAAAGATTTACGTGGGGCTCCCATACAACAAACGTGACTTTTGACCGAAGTTAAGCAACGTCGGGCATACAATACTTTTTCTACGACCAAGCACTTAAGTTTGAAATAAAATTGTAAAGTTAACAAATATTTTTCATTCAAGAAGTAGCAAAGTATGGAGGGTACGGGCGGGAAAAGAATGAATGAAATAAAAAAACCATGTCTATGGTTCACTCATATCTGTCAGAGATGACAAATAAAATTAGGTTGGCAACAATGTATTTCATACATTATTTTTTTAAGTGGTGATTACACGAAGTATCGTAAAAGTGCCAAAAAGATACTGCGTGTATGCACAAATACTTTTTTGGGGAATAGACTAAAGACTTGTCTTGACAACTATAAGATAGGGGTTTAAAGGTGTGTGCACGACCCTTTAAATGACAAATAAAAGTACGGGAGTAGAAAGAATAACATAATCACGTCGACGACGAAGTAAATAGTTAAATAAACGCGGCATTGTTAATGACTGTACGAACAGAACAAGCACTAAATGCGAAATTACGAGTGTTGATTAAAAAACGGAATTCATAACTTGGTATATAATGGTTTCCTCCAACTATAATAGGGAAAAACAAGCGAAACGGTTTCATTATTGCATCACAATAAGCAGTAAGTACCTAGTTCATCTTTTTCGTATGTTGCTAACTGCTAGGTAACTTTTTTAAAGAAAGATTTTTTTAGATAATACATTACTAGGGAACGCAATAAGTAACTATTTACTTAGGAGTATAACAGTGAAAAGGTTAGAAGTCTTTTTTTGGACATATACTAGACGCCTGTGATTTCCCCTTTGCCTTCGTCGTCCCCAATTTATTAAAATTAACCTTTTTTTAAAATTATAATCAGTTATAAATTTAATTTGGATTTTTTGAATGTTTTAAGTATTTTCCTCCCGTTAATGTGGTGAAAATTTTGTATTTCACTCGGTAGCAAATTTTGTTTAAGGCGAAAGTGGACGTCCGCGCGACATCGCCTTTTCATACAAACATAGTCCTCGAACGGGCCTAGCTAAGGTTAATATTCATCAAATTATGTTTAAAAATATATATAATGTTACTCCAGAGAGGAAAACGGGGACTACGTTTGTGTGGAAAAGCGGTTGTCACCTTTCCTCTTAACCCTGGTGCCTTGAAACCCTCACAACGCTCGAGCTTCCACTTTTCGGCCCACTTGTGATTCAGCTTTGGAATCTTTTGCTTGCTCAGATATTAATATTAGCACTTTTTACGGGAGTTATAATGAAGAATATTTGTATTGAATGAGAGGTCAGGAACTTTAGTGTACTCAACTGACTGGCTCCTCTAATTTGCCTATTGCGCAAAATGGCGGAGTCTAGTAGAACTCTCGCTTTCAGTTTTTACGGCTAGTTGAACTCGCTCGTTACACTAATCTCTAAAAGTTAAGCGTTATAGGATAATACTTTGTTAGTTTTATCCACAATAATAAGTACTACGTACTACATTAATTAATTACCATATCTAATTTAATAATAATAAATTTACAATACACATTAAAACAAACAACTGATCATAAGTCTAAATCTATATAAATACATATCTACTTATATATACATAGAAAACACCCATAACTCTTACGTTAATTTAACTTTTTAAAAATGAGAAGCAATTGTTGTTTTTTTTATCTGGGCTCTTTAAAAGTTTAATTTTTTTTATTACGTAGTGAGAAAGTGAATATGACAGAGCTATTTGCGTTGTTTTCATGTTGCCATTTTTAGTTTCAGAATTTTGTAAGCGTTAAATGTTTGCAGGTAACGGAAAGTTCGTACAGAATAAGTTCCGAAAAAAATACTGTAATAGTGCAAGTGGCTCATTCAAACCTGGCTTCTTCATGCCACTGTCCCCCGACCTGTAGATTATTGAACACGGAGAGAGGTTACCATCAGCTCGTATTTTTATCAACCTGGTAATTAAATTAAATACAGTTTTTTTTCTCTCTTAAATGATAATTTTGTATTTTTGCAAACCAAACAAACCTTGCTTGCGTTACTCTTGAATTTTTAGTGCCTGAGTTTAAAAACTTTTGTTTTAAGTTATAATGTGATTAACACAATTTCAATGTATTTATCATAAAGTAGGTGCATAACAACTGTGCTACCACTAAATTTCTCATACTAAGATTAGATACTATCCGAAAAGCGGACATGCATGGCGATCGTGCCAGCAAAGCGAAATTTACCTAGCTGCCATTTCCTTCCGGTAACTAGGTATACCTATACTAGCTAGTTCAGTTGAGACCAAATGTCAGTTGCGTAATACACCGGTTTCCCTGTCGCCGACTGCAACTAGCTAGACTGGCCAATTGGCCATGTGCGATATGCGTGCTCAGAAAAAATAAGGTTAACAAATGTGAACTTTCATAGGACGACATTTTAATAATATTTATGTTGTAGTCAGATCGTATAATCCGCCGTATTACATTACGGCTAGCCGTTTTACAAAACAGGGGCATTTTGAAATGCGGCGGTTCGACGATTAGCCGGATTGTCATTGCGATACGTTCTTCAATAAGGACGGCCTACGTTTAGCCGCATCGCATCTACTATTTAGATTGTAGAGTGACCAGTTCTTTCGGTCGCCTACGTAACCGGAGTTTGACAATGTTTGCAATTTAACTTATTTTTACCATGGTCCCACCGCACTACATGTGTTTCTTTTCCAACAAACATTTCCTTCTGGGCGGTTTGCCCTTCGGGCATCTGAAGCTACCTAACGAACCTAACCTACTTACCTACCTACGCTTTTTTCCCCAAAGTGTAATGTTTTCACAAACATCTCACTAAATCAATAGGTAGGTATTAGGTTAGGTTTGTTAGGTAGCTTCAGATGCCCGAAGGGCAAACCGCTCAGAAATAGTTAAGTTGCGAAGAAAAAGTTTTTTGAAAAGAAACAGTCCGACGAACTCCAGATTTGATGGACACCCTAGCGTTTTTCATAGTTTGTTGTTGATTATGTCAGGCAGCGCCACGAGTGTTAAAAATGGGAACTAAAAACTGTCAAAGCGGCGGCTAATGACTCGCTGTATTACATTACGGCTAGCCGTGTTGAAGAACGTATGGCGCCGAATACATTCCGGCGGATTTTCATTCAGCCGCATTCAATCCGGCTAATCGTCGAACCGCCGCATTTCAAAACGCCCCTGTTTTGTAAAACGGCTAGCCGTAATGTAATACGGCGGATTATACGATCCGACTGCGACATTTACATTAAGTAGCTATTAACCGCCAGATTACGAATGTAGGTAGATATATCCCATGGAGTGGTGACACGCACTAATTTCTATGTGAAAAATTCTGCCGTTTTCGGCGCGGGGGGCGAGGAACGCACACAAATAATGTAAACACTAATGCATTTTTTGCATGCGTCGCTACACACGCACACGACAAAATTAACAAACACTAGCATAAACTATATTCACACAAATACAAGAACAAACACAGACAACCCTGTCCGTGAACGAGATGATGTCAGTTCTAAGTAAACGTAGAAGTGCGAGGGACTTGTCGATAATATTGTCGATATTTTATTGACTGAATTTTAACTGTCTGCTTTAGTCAATTATAACCATCAAAAACATTACATGTAAAAAGGTGCAAGTCTCGCAACGCTTCTACTACAAAAAAGTTTTGAGATGTAATGCTAATTTGAAACCAAGTCGGTTATTTTAATCAGTGCCAGGGGGTGTTAAAACCGTATCAATAAGATATCTTTAATTTGTAATACATAAAACGACTTGGCCATCGCACGGCTGCATATTGACAAAAGGATCATCGTCACCTATTAAAATAATTCTAATTGAACATAACGCTAGCGCTAATTGCAGTTTGAGCATTACACATATTTACGAGTACGGTACGAGTAAAGCATTATGTGCGATTGCCAAGTCATTATATGTATTACAAATTAAAGATATCTTATTGATACGGTTTTAACACCCCCTGGCACTGATTAAAATAACCGACTTGGTTTCACATTACATCTCAAAACTTTTTTGTAGTAAAAGCGTTGCGAAACTTGCGCCTTTTTACATGTACCTAATGTTTTTGATGGGATCTCATCTCTTTTTGTAGACAGTCCTTCTTTCGGGTACTCATACCCATACTATGTATACACATATCATAGCTAAACACATCTTTATTCATACTCACATCGTACATACATCGTAGTGTACCTTTACCTACTATTTGTAGGAACTGCAACAGTAACTTTGTAATAGCATATATTTATATGGAATTACAAACTTACTTATGCAGTTCTTAGATATTTAAAACGTGACTGATATTGCAATATTTTTAGGTTTTCGATGGCTTGGTAAGCTGAAAACTACTTATGTTTAAAATGTATTGCATCTTTTGGAAATCTAAAAAAATAAATCAAAAAAACAATATATTTATAATGTTCATATAGATTTTATCGATATTGGTTTTTATGGTGCCCCATCACTAACTATGGTAGAGTGATACCAGAGTAATAAATTAAAAGTGCCTATTTATGGAAAATGACGGCAGTAAATACCTTAAAATAAATAAATTACAATACAAACATTGGACATGTCAAATAAAAAATATACGATAGAAACTAAGACAAAAATGAATTTTCAAACAGTAGTAGGGTAGGTGCGTTAGTTTTCGTCCAGCTCTAGTTTTCGTCCACTTGACGAAATTGAATATAAATCTACATTGCTGCACAAATTTGGACTTAATGCAATCCTTAGTGTCGAGACGATAAATCTATCTACATAAAAAATGTATTTGGCAAGTAGCAAATTAAATATCAAATATGTTATTTGCTAATCTGTCATGTCGACGAAAACTAGAGACTAGAGCATGGACGGAAACTAGCACAATGACCCTATATCGGTAATATCACGTTATTTATGATTTATACTATTTATTTCATTGAATGGATTATGTTGATATAAAAATAAGGTGTTATATAAATTAAATTATACAACAATAACCAACGCAAATTAGAAGTTAGGTATACCTAATGAATATTTAGAAAGTCTTCTTTAAATTTTACCCTAAATTAGATCTAGTACCATGAAGTGGTATCACTTTCAGATTGACAATGTTTTTTAGTTTTTTGCTAAATTAGTGCACTATTTCATAATATTTAGATGTAATAGGACTTACATATGAAAAGAAACGTGTTTTTTAAGTACGCTAGATGTTTCCGATCGGTTTTTACAGGAGAAAACGCTACAATTCGGCATTTTCTGCTCCTAATATTCCGCTTAGACTGACGTTTGCTGAATGGCGTATGACGTATGGCAACTAGTTTTATACTAGCAAAAAGCAGAGCTTTGTAAGGGCTCGCGGAGTTTTTCTACCTAAACGTACCGGACCGCCACTTTGGTCCAATCCGAGGCTTGTTTCATGTTCGATCGAGCGGGTAAGAAATATACTAACCGGACCCCGGTACGCTTGTCTGTCACAGCTTTACTTTCTCCATTAAAAACGTGTCCAGACGACAAAATCAAATTGCCAATATCATCCACACGTAATATACAATTTCATAAGCGCTTATTACATCCTACACGGTCGTCCAGTACTTTTTGTAAGGAAGCTAACTGGCTAACATAACGTTGGGTCAGCGAGCCAATGTCCTTGAATTTAATTTTTGCGTCCACACCACACAATTGAGCGAAAAACTATCCCGTCTGGATACCTACTGGCGATAATCACGCTGCTCCGCACATAAACACACACACACACACACACACACAGTTCCACTAGGTACAGCCAGGGTTATCCATCAGCTCTATCTTGGGTACTGTTCTTCTAAGTGCTCATCAAGACGTGTCAGATGACCAAAACAGCGTGTGCCTACGTTGCACCAAACCTGAGTTCCACTAGGTACAGCCAGGGTTCAGCATCAGCTCTATATTGGGTACTAATTTCCTAAGTGCTCATCAAGACGAGTCGGATGACCAAAACAGCGTGTGCCTACGTTGCACGAAACCTGAGTTCCAATAAGCACAGCCAGGGTTCAGCATCAGCTCTATCTTGGGTACTGCTCTCCCAAGTGCTCATCATGACGAGTCGGATGTCCAAAACAGCGTGTGTCTATGTTGCATTAAACCTGAATTCCACTAGGTACAGCCAAGGTTCAGCATCAGCTCTATCTTGGGTACTACTTTCCTAAGTACTCATCAAGACGAGTTGCATGACCAAAACAGCGTGTGCTGTGGTATAAAACCCGAGCTCCACTAGGTACTGTCAGGGTTCAGCATCAGCTATCTTGGGTACTTAACTGGTCTACCCAGTGATTACATGACGAGTCGGATTTCCAAAACAGCGTGTGTCTATATATGTTGCAGTTACATACAAGTTGCAGTCGTGTATCGGCCCTAAGTCACTGAAGTTTGTATCATCTAAACTTTATTTATAATTTTAGCAGTTCAAAGCAATAGTAACAGGACAAAGGTACTTGAGCTCGTTTAAGCTAACTCTGTACCGTGTTTGATAGCACAGACTTATTGTAGAAGTATTATTATTATTTTAAACGTAATAATTTCATAGAAATTTAAAAAAAAACGCATCTTTGTGATCTTGCTTACGTAAGAACTATGAAAACCCCCACCCTCCCCCAAGTAAGAAGAAAACTGAAAAAAAAAACGGGTTGCACTCTGGGAGTGCCTGCGGAAGTGAAAACTACAAATATTACATCTACAGCCTTTTTCTATGCTGACACCGGATGTTATCTTGACTTTTGCAGTTTTAATTTCCTATATTTATTAAACACAATGAAGGATGCTATACAAATCTATGCCTTGCTTTGCCTTTAATATTCCTTGAGAACCGATAACTCCAGAAATATCTAGGTACCTACATTTTGTACCTACATGTGTATTATGAGTCACATTTCACCCAAGCGAAGCCGGGTTTTCATCTAGTATATTTATAAAGTACTCACTCATTTTCTTTCGCTATTTCTTCGTCACTTTTTTCATTAATAGATGCACTTTGTTCAATTTCCATATTTTAAACACTTTATATATGTCGCAGTCAGATCGTATAATGCGCCGATTTACATTACGGCTAGCCGTTTTCAAAAACAGGGGCGTTTTGAAATGCGGCGGTTCGACGATTAGCCGGATTGTCATTGCGATACGTTCTTCAATAAGGCGGCCCACGTTTAGCCGCATCGTATCTACTATTTAGATTGTAGAGTGACCAGTTCTTTCGGTCGCCTACGTAACTGGTTCATATATTACTTCCTCATCTTTCTTGACGCTGAACACTGAGGATAACTCAGTTACTTTAATCTGTGTGTCATACCATAAAGTTTGTGCCACGGGCTTAAATCCGTTTCATTTAAAAATAAATGGTAACAATTATACAACAGTAACATATATAATACAAATAAATTCAAATTTTAATCCAAATACCAAGTTATAATGGTAATAGCTGATTAACAACACTCAAGGTCACGCCGATTTCACGCCGATTATTTATCGGCGGCGGCGGCGTGGCAAAAAAACCCGGCGGCGGCGGCGCGCCGGCGCGGCGCACACGTCTAAACTGGAGTTTGACAATGTTTGCAATTTAATTTATTTTTACCATGGTATGTACATGTGTTTCTTTTCCAAAACATTTCCCTCACAACTTAAATAGACGGGCTATTTCTGGGCGGTTTGTCCTTTGGGCATCTGAGGGCCTACCGCGAACCACGTTCGACGTGTTGCCTCCCTGTCACACTTAAGTACAAATTTACAAGTGCGACAGAGAGACAACACGTCGAACGTGGTTCGCGGTAGACCCTCTGAAGCTACCTAACGAACCTAACCTACTTACCGACCTACGCTTTTTTCCCCAAAGTGTAATGTTTTCACGGACGTCTCACTAAATCAATAGATAGGTAGGTTAGGTTCGTTAGGTAGCTTCAGATGCCCGAAGAACAAACCGCTCAGAAATAGGAGCCCCGCGAAGCGGGGCTCCGTCTAGTTAAGTTGCGAAGGAAATGTTTTTTGAAAAGAAACAGTCCGACGAACTTCAGGATTGATGGACACCCCAGCGTTTGTCATAGTCTGTTGTTGTTATGTCAGGCAGCGCCACGATTGTTAAAAATGGGAACTAAAAACTGTCAAAGCGGCGGCTATTGACTCGCTGTATTACATTACGGCTAGCCGTGTTGAAGAACCTATGGCGCCGAATACATTCCGGCGGATTCTCATTCAGCCGCACTCAATCCGGCTAATCGTTAAACCGCCGCATTTCAAAACGCCCCTGTTTTTGAAAACGGCTAGCCGTAATGTAATACGTCGGATTATACGATCCGACTGCGACATACTTATACACGAATTTTACGAGTACACAGACGGTCGAGCCATCAGCAGTCACCATCCATGGGTGTGCGTAGCACGCTGTAACACACACGCACATTCGCGCAAGCGCCCTGCGCTGCCTAAACGAAACAGCAGGCTCAGGCATACATTTTCGCCGCGCGGTAGAAAGAGAGGGTTACGTCTTACGCTCTCGCGAGTAAAAATTTTTCCCCATCACAAAAAGTGCACAGCGCCGCTAAAGAAGTTTTCACTTTAATAAGATATGTTCGACCCCCTTCACCTCAAAATCGTCTTACGTAATAAATGAATGGCGCCAAAACTGTTTACCGAACTGAAAATACCCGATTTAAGTTTGCTAACACAACATGACTGATCAGTTCATCAGCGCAGTGGCGTAGCGTGGGTCTCGGCCGCTCGGGGCGGATGAAAATTTTTCCGCCCCCTAGCTTACGTATTTCAATATAATAAGTGCGACTAAAATAGTTCAAATATTTATACGATATTATTGGTATTTTATCAGAAATTTTGCCGCCCCCTAAAAGTGCCGCTCGGGGCGGGCCGCTACGCTACTGCATCAGCGTCACAAAACATACGAGTGAATTGACCTCCGCAGTGAATATACAGCAAGATTGATTATTCTAGTAGGTATTCACAGAAACTTAATTGCTAAATTGGGAATCAAACCAAGCGAAGCGAGGTGGGTCTGAATCCAAAATGTTAACCCACTTTTGTATTCATCGTTGTTAATAGCGTAAGCACCATCGACATTATTGAAATTGAAAACACCAAATAAGTACCTATTGTTGTCTGAGTACCCACAACACAAATCTTCTTGAGCTTTTCTGGGGCTTAGTCAATTTGTAAGTATAAGAATGTCCAATATTTATTTATTTACTACAAACGCCATCTGTTAGAGAAATAAATAGTTAACATTAGCACGAATGTCAATTCATAATTTTGCCAACAGATGGCGCTAGTAGTAATACAAAGTGTTATTACATTATTTTTTAATTTAGGTTTATAAAATGATATTTTTATGTTTGATAACACATCTAGACATGAATTTTACTTACTATGTTAAATCTCAAACGTAACAGCAGGGGGGTGTCACTCCGCAGTTTAGGTACATTTGGCCGGCGCGCCCATCGTACAGGCGTATAGCAGTGGGCTGCCGCTCGGTGTGCACGATAGTTGTGTCACGTGGCGCTCGCGCAAAATTGAAAATACACAATGGCTTCGAAACTTACTTCCGCGAGAGTCAGACATGCTATCTTCGGATAAAAAATGTATGTTTACATAATCAACGTTTGTAATTCCTACATATTTATCTTAAAAACAATAAATCAGTGGGTATAGGTATAAAAACTTGTCAAGTGATAACCCCGTGCCGACACTCACAACTCGGTCATAAAACTGCGGCGCGCAAAGGAGTATCACGGTTCGTGCGCGGTTATAAGTTTCAATTTTGCTTGCAGGCGGCGATATAGGTGTAATTTTATACCTAAACCTGACTTTTGTGAAGGAGTGAATTTTCTGTACGGTAGTACTATTAGTTATTCTGTGGTAACAGTGCAGTAGTTTTTCCGTAAAGTGTACCACAAGAATGCATAGTTTGTCGAATAGTGATAGGGCTCGCTTCGCTCGCCCTAATAACCTCCTTGACCGGTGGCCGCCGACTATTGGCAGAGGGGAACGCCTGTTAATGGCGGTTCCTGTTGGTTTACTAGCAAAAAGCAGAGCTTTGTAAGGGCTCGCGGAGTTTTCCTACCTAAACGTACCAGACCGCGACTTTGATCCAGTCCGAGGCTTGTTCCATGATCGATCGAGTGGGTCCGTTAAGAACGCAGCTATAAGTGAGAGCAAGAAAGAAATATACTAACCGGACCCCGGTTGCTGTCTGGTACGCCTGTCTGTTACAGGTTTTAATTTGTCCATTAAAAACGTGTCTAGACGACAAAATCAAATTGCCAATATCATCCACATATAATATACAATTTCATAAGCGCTTATTATTACATCCTACACGGTCGCCCAGTACTTTTTGTAAGGAAGTCAACTGGCTTTCCTACATAATGTTGGGTCAGCGAGCCAATGTCCTTGAATTTAATTTTTGCGTCCACACCACACAGTTGAGCGAAAAACTATCCCTTCTGGACACCTACTGGCGGTAATCACGCTGCTCCGCACATAAACACACACACACAGTTTCACTAGGTACGAGGGGTGTTCAAAATATTCTCGATATGAGAATGAAAACAAACAAGTACGAAAAGTTTGATATTTTTATTTTTCAATATACTCCCCCCCTATGTTCATACACTTAAAAGATCGATCAATTATTTTTTTTAATCCCTCGTAAAAATATTTTTTATCTTTCGTGTAAAAATGCTCCTCCACTGCCGCCTTCAATGCTTCATCGTCAGAAAATTTATTTCCACGCAGATCCTTTTTAAGATTGGGGAGCAAAAAGAAGTCGCTGGGGGCTAAGTCCGGACTATACGGTGGGTGAGTAACAGTTTTAAACCCACGTTCAACAATAGCTGCCTTGGCAATATGAGCAGTATGGACGGGGGCGTTGTCATGCAGAAGCAGAATACCTTTGGTTAACTTTCCTCGCCTCTTTTCTTTAATTACATCCTTTAATTGACGTAGAATGTTAGCGTAGTACTGTCCTGTGATATTTACACCTTTTTCTTTATAATCGATTAGTAATACTCCTTCACAATCCCAAAATATCGTGGCCATGACCTTGCCAGCTGAAGGGATGACCTTCAACTTCTTGGGATGAGCTGAACCCTTAATGTGCCACTGCATGGACTCTTGTTTACTCTCTGGGTCATAATGATGAACCCAGGTTTCATCTCCAGTAACTATTCTTTGCAGCACCTCATCAGGATTTTCACCGCACAGGTCAATAAAATCGGAACAACAAGCTACACGCATGTCTTTTTGAAGCCGAGTCAGCATTCGCGGAACCCATCTTGCACTTACTTTTGACATATTAAGATGGTCATGTATAATATCATGTACGGTACCAATAGAGAGATTGGTTACTTGTGCTACAGATTTTACCTTCACTCGACCATCTTCCAATATAAGTTTTTCCACTTTATCAATATTTTCTTGTGAAGTAGCTACTACAGGCCGGCCAGGTCTAGGGTCATCTTCAATACTCTCCCTTCCGCGTTTAAACTCGCTTGACCACTTTTGAATGGTAGATAAAGAAGGAGCAGACTCACGGTAAACACAATCCATTTCCTCTTTTATGGTTTTTTGATTTTTACCCTGTTTTGTCAAGAATTTTATCACGCATCGATGTTCTAATTTAGTTAACATTGTCAATTCGCACAGGATGTTCATGTTTGTTCAGCAATTGCAGAAAAACAAAAGACTATCTCGGTTCGAGTTATACTTTTTTTTAATGTCAATGAATAAACCTTAGCGGCCAGTAACGAAAGAAATTTTAGAAGAGGTCGTAAGATATCAATACCGAGAATATTTTGAACGCCCCTCGTACATCCAGGGTTCAGCATCAGCTCTATCTTGGGTACTGCTCTTCTAAGTGCTCATTAAGACGTGTCAGATGACCAAAACAGCGTGTGCCTATGTTGCACCAAACCTATCTTGGGTACTTAATCTCCTAAGTGCAACAAACCTGAGTTCCACTCTAGGTACTGCCAGGGTTCAGCATCAGCTCTATCTTGGGTAGGTACTGCTCTCCGAAGTGCTCATCATGATGAGTTGGATGTCCAAAACAGCGTGTGCCTATGTTGCAACAAACCTGAGTTCCACTAGGTAGTGCCAGGGTTCAGCATCAGCTCTATCTTGGGTACTGCTCTCCCAAGTGCTCATCATGACGAGTCGGATGTCCAAAACATCGTGTGTCTCTATGTTGCATCAAACCTGAGTTCCACTCGGTACAGCTAAGGTTCGGAATCAGCTCTATAAGTGCTCATCAAGACGTGTCGATTGATTAAGACAGCGTGTGCCTGTGTTGCACCAAATCTGAGTTCCACTAGGAACTGCCAGGGTTCTGGGTCATTTTGTTGAACTGCACGCCGACGTTGCAATTGGCGTGCAGTTGGCGTGTAGTTCCCATACAAGTTGCAGTGGTGTATATCGGCCCTAAGTCGCTGAAGTTTGTATTATAATATGATCTTTATTTATAATTTATAATTTTAGCTGTTCCAAGCAATAGTAACACTAAAGGCGCCATTCATTGATTACGTAAGACCATTTTTGCCAGTTTTTGACCCCCTTCGGCCTTCCCTATATGTAAGAAATAATAAAAATAGGCTGACCCCCTCTCACCCCTATATTAGCATATATTACGTTAGAATGTTAAGGAAAAAATGAGTACACGTTTGGTTTGTTTTAGTGTTTATTATTAAAAAAAATATTTTTATGAATATTTATTTGTACGTACGTTTGTACAGGACAAAGGTACTTGAGCTCGTTTAAGCTAACTCTGCACCGTGTTTTATAGCATAGAGTGTGGAAGTATTATTATTATTTTAAACGTCATAATTTCGTAGAAATTAAAAAAAAAACGCAATTTTGTGATCTTACTTACGTAAGAACTATAAAAACCCTCTCCCTCCCCCTAGTAAGAAAAAAATGCGACCCCGGGGCTCCGCCCCAAAATCATCTTACGTAATAAATGAATGGCGCCAAAACTGTTTCTCGAACTGAAAATACCCGATTTACGTTTGCTAACACAACATGACTGATCAGTTCATCAGCGTCACAAAACATATGAATAAATTGACCTCCGCAGTGAATATACAGCAAGATTGATTGTTCTAGTAGGTATTCACAAAAACTTATAGAGTCTGTGCGGAAAGAGAAGAGTCGTGGAATGTATGGGGCCCAATACAATCCACGACTCTTCTCTTTCCGCACAAACTCTATGCTAAATTGGGAATCAAACCAAGCGAAGCGAGGTGGGTCTGAATCCAAAATTTTAACCCACTTTTGTATTCATCGTTGTTAATGGCGTATAAGCGCCATCGACATTATTGAAATTGAAAACATCACATAGGTATCGTTCTCTGAGTACCCACAACATAACAACACAAACCTTCTTGAGCTTTTCTGGGGCTTAGTCAATTTGTATAACGACGTCCAATATTTATTTATTATTTACTACTAACGCCATCTGTTAGAGAAATAAATAATTAACATTAGCATGTTAATTCATTATTTTGCCAACAGATGGCGCTAGTAGTAATACAAAGTGTTATTACATTATTTAATTTTTTTATGTATATAAAATGATATTTTTAAGTTTGATAACACATCTAGACATGAATTTAAATTACTATGTTAAATCTCAAACCTAACAGTGCAGTAGTTTTTCCGTAAAGTGTACCACAAGAATGCATAGTTTGTCGAATAGTGATAGGGCTCGCTTCGCTCGCCCTAATTATTCCGAGCCCGTCAGGGCGACGCCATGATTCAAAGAGCGAATAATAATATAATGTTTTTTGCTTGACAGAGAGGCTAATATGCTATACATATTATGTTATCTAATATAAGGCCGCTTACGCACGGTGATTAACTGCGGTGTCTGCGGTGTGCAAAGCTTTTGCCTTATAAGCCGAATCCAAAAAGGAAGAGGTACTCAACTAGGTTTTCGTTATTTTTACCCGACTATGGGGAGCGTAATGATTTTAGCAGTCTATATATACGTATGTAATGTATTATGTGACCTATTTATGTATGGGTATGGATTGAAGTTTTAGAAATTTGTACTTTTATTTTAACACAGATATTTATATTACTTCAAAATGGACATTCATTAAATAACATATGTTGTACCAAAATGCTGAGCAACTTCGACGAATGTCGATTTTTGAAATTTCTTACTTTTATCCGAGACATCATTTTATAACATAACAGCAACGACAAAATAAGGACCAACTTTATATGTCAAAGGGTGACTTTTGGATGGCACCTGCTGCTGCCTTATTGTTGCAGAATTATTAATTACGCTGTCAATGTCAAAATCCTTGATAAAATTAGATTCAATCACGGATTGAACGGTACATTAGATTAGCAGCATCGAACGCCACTTATTTTATCAAGGAAATTGACAGTGACACCGCGGCGCTCGCGTAGACGCCGCTGCAGTAAAGCCGCATCAGTAATGCAGCAGACTGTTTTCGAATGTCACCTAAGTACACGAGTGCACCTATAGGCACAAGGAAAACTAATCTCAGTTACCATTTCCAGGAGTTCTAAGAAGCCCCGATGATAATATAGTAATACGTCAAGATGGTAATAATATATACTAAAATGTTGCCCGACGGCTAGTTAAAATCTGATAGGTTAAACTTTTGTTACCTATAGATACTCTACGGATACACAAACTCCATTGGCTTTGCTAGTCGATAGGGCAAGTATACTCGTGCGAGTAGCAGGTCTCCCAGTGGCGTCCACAAACTAGTAACTAAAGCAACACTGACCGAAACGAGTATAGGTTACATGTTACCATGGATCTAATATTGCCATGGAAATGCCTTTATTTTTTCTGTTATACGATTATTATACGGCCAATATAGACCTAATACGTACGTGCCTAAATGATATTTTGGCAATGTAACTTTTTTACATTACCGTCAAAACTATAAAACTTAAATACTCTTTGTTTTGGACAGGTATGAACAAAAACTTAGAAAATGTTTAAACTACGACCTTCAACCCTTACGGAGGTTTTATGTCACCCTATAATCCTGAACCGCTCCCAGTAAAGTAGGTTAGGTTCAGCTAGAACTGCCACCAGTGCCACCTCCCACCGTTCCAACTTCAGCCACTACTGAAAAGGTTAAGTTAGATAGGACTGTGACCGATTAGTCGGGTTAGGTAGTAAATATTTGTTGGAAGGTCTGTCTTCAGAGTGAAATACTTTCTAGCGCTCAAAACAGCCAAGGTAGTTCAAGCCTCCACCTTGTATTAATCAATAGCAATGTAAAAATCAATACCTAATATTTGCAACATCGTAGATACCCTAAAAAACCGTACTAAGTTAAAGTTGGCTCGAAATAAAAAAAACTAGCAGCTGTTAAGACAGTATCACCAAGATTTTTTTTAAATGCAGCTCTTCCATGGAGTGTGTGTCTATGTTCAGTATATGTAACATCGGCCGGAGTGAGTTAGTTCGGAAGCTAATTCTCGCAGTTTAATAGTTGTTCACGTTATAGAGCCGGATGTTGGGGTACCAACTTGTAAAGATAAAACATGGCAACACTATTACATTAAGATTTGGTACCTAATGTCCTACATATTATATTAACGAAAAAGCTTAAGTATTTGAACCACTCGATGTTACAATATAAACAAAGTAAATAAGTTAAAAAAAACCGGTCAAGTGCGAGTCGAACTCGCGTTCCAAGGATTCCGCCCATTACCCAATTTTTAACAATGTATTTTTTTATGTTGGAACGTGAATGAAGTGTTTTTTCAAAACCCGTATCAAAAACTACGTTAGTAAGTCCGACTCACGCTTGACTGCACATTTCTAATAGGTTTTTCTGTCATCTATAAGTAAAGAACTACGTAGTATATTTTTTCAAAATTTTAGACCCCGATAGTTTCGGAGATAAAGAGGGGAGTGATTCAATAAGGGTTCCGTTTTTTCCTTTTGAGGTACGGAACCCTAAAAACATGAAGATCATAATCGTTCCTTGAGAAACATAGTGTCACTATACGTAACGTATCATAATGGTACTTAACTCTACTCGTAAATAGTTCGCAATTTTGTTTGTGTAATCGTAACTGTCATCAGTAATGTAATGAAGTGCTCCGATTATAATTACCGTGGTATTCATGTATACAGTCATTAAGGAAACACTTTCTCGACACGACAATTAGTTTACTACACACCGATAGGCGATAAGCGACTTTGTATTTTTATGCTTTAGAAATGATCCACAGTAAGGCTGGGAGTTCGATGGCCTGACCGACGGGCGTGTGGGGATAAGTCATCCGCTCCGTCGCCCGCCGTCGGTCGCGGGCGTATGGGATCTTTGAACTACCCGCCATAGTAAACATTGTCGAACAACAAAATCTCGACACCGCCTGAACCCCACCCGCTCATCATCTGCTAGCCTCTCCATACTGTGGGCCCGATTCGGACTTTGTAATAGACATCTATTAGACATCGCCAAGATACGATAACGATATGTTTAAGATCTAACCTGTCAAATTTGACATTTCCGCGATTCTGAAGACACTCTTGAACGATTTCCACAAGATATTACTTAGAAATCTAATTCACATCTAATAGATATCTAACACGATCTATCGTAAAAGTGACATTGGTTGCCCGAATTGCGCTGCAAAAGAGAACTAGTTGAAATCTAAACTGTAACGTATCTAGAATGGATCTAGTACGTGTCGTCTCTTGTGAATATCTTGAAGTTCGAATACGGCAGTGTAACGCACACTAATTTTATTATCGGCATCGGAACGATATCGCCTCGCCTCGGCACAAGCTAAGCTATAGAAAGGATAGTGGGTAATCGCTTTTCCATACAAACATAGTCCCCATTTTCCTCTCTTGATATTGACGTTGTGGAAAATATTTTTGCTCAATTTGATGTATAGAGTCTGTGCGGAAAGAGAAGAGTCGTAGAATGTATTGGTTCCCATACATTCCACGACTCTTATCTTTCCGCACATACTCTAGCTGTGGTTAAAGTAGGTAGGTCAGCGCTGGAAGTCGCCAGCAACATGCTGAGGTGAGACCATTTCGTGGCACTTTATCCTTTTATTCTCTGTTATGTATAATTTTCTATTTTGTGTTTGTGCTCACGAATATAGTTATTTGTACAACAAGTGATCAAAGTTTGATATTTCTTCGAGTGCTTATTTTGAGTCCCGTGCAAGCGAAAGATTCTATAATAGATTCACGAGCGTAGCGAGTGAATCTAATTTAGAATCTTGAGCGTAGTAAGGGACTCAAAAGCGCACGAGATGTAAATAACTTTGATCTCGTGTAGTACACAACATTTTTCACCTCAGCGCAGTGAGAACATACCTATTAGACAACTTGAAAAATGTAATCCATCTTCATCACTTAATACCTGCACTCATGTTTTCTTAAGATATACAAACAATTAAGTTTAATTACCGCAATGGAACACAAAAACAAAACGGAATAATAAATTCCAGTAAAATAATATAGAAATAACAAACATTAACTGACACTTCAATCGACAACTTTTTTTTGTAAAAAAAATCTTTGTAAGATACGGTCCGAATTGCGGATACGTACTATTTGTAGAAATATGGTAGAAATTCTAAAAAGTAAAATAATTAATTTTGCGTGATGATCTGTGTATTTTTTGAGTTTGTTATTTTAATTGTACAATAAAATACCTAAAATATAGTATTTTATCAGTTTTTAACAAATCTTAAACTTTATTTTTATTTATTAATTATTAAGAATTCATACTCGTACGTGGTTTGGAACGATGCGGTCTGAAGTTTTTCAGGGGTCTATTATAAACCGTGAATATACTGTTGAATGTCGTTTTAACTTTTTTTTGTCTGTTTCTTTTTGCTAACAGTGTGAAAGGGTCAGAGATAATAGAACCCAAGTATTTCGAACTTTTATTAGACCCCGCATGTTGAAATGACATTTGACAATAAAGGTCACTTGAATGTCACCTTGTCTCACTCAGTGAGCAAAATCGCATTTTGCTCACTGTTTTTAAGAATCAAAGTACCCTTGTTCGAGCTGCTGAGGTGAAAAAATTATTTCTATTCTATTCTAGGTACCTAAGTACTTATCAAGTTGCAGAAAAAAAAACTGTTAATATCCATATAGGTATTAAGAACATGGGGACTACGTTTGTATGGAGAAGCGATCGCCCACTTTCCTCTTAAGTAGGTACAGAATTTCAAGATGTGTTTTATATCATTAATATGTATGACAATTTTGTTTCGAGTTCATGCCTGTAGAAGTGCCGTACGAGAGGACAATTATGATTTAGACAACGTTTTTTAAAAGTCCATATTTCAACAATAAAAGTCTCATGGAATTTTATTATAAGTACCTACGATCAAATTATGTAAACAAGATTAAACGTTACTATGTATTATGAGCCCCCCTTACTGAGAAATTTATTAAAATAAATACTAAGTCCGTACTTATATGACAGGCCATATCGTGTGCTTCTTATCGTAAGATTGGTAAGCGGATGCCGTGGCCTGTAGTTGCTGGTATATTGAATTAGCATTACATACTTAGGTCATACCTATTAAAAGTTCCTATAATCTAAAAAAAAACGTTGTACAACATTTAGTTTTATTCATTACTTACAAATCTTTATTCTGTCCGATAAGTTGAGCCATCATTGCTAAAATACAAATCACATCCAAATAAATGACATCTCAGAAAATAGACAAAGGGTTATATTTTTAAACATGATAAAAACATTCAGAATTGTCCTCGTATTAAAGACCGTATCGTTAAGCGATATAAATTTTCGTGAGACATTTTAAATTGTGTAGATGACAACGGTTATCTCACTTGAATTTTTAGTCGCTATTGGCGACATGTTTCGGGCCTTTCGGGGTTCCTTCCTTGCTCGAATGCTCGCGGTGGCTGCAATTCGTATCGAGCGTATCGTTAATTATTGGGTATACCTACAAGTCCTACAACTTTACTTAGCCGTGATTTCTGGTATTATATTGATATTTAAAAATTACACATAGTTTAATTAGTGCTTTAATAATAAGGTACACATTTTGTCCTGGGAGATCGATGTAAAGCATATTATGGTTTGGACAATATTTACCCAATCCTCCCGATTAGCAATAACGATTGTGGACAAATACTACAAGAAAATTAGCGGTTTGCGAACAAGACGATTTTACACAAAAAAAACGTACAATGTAAAGAGCAATTACACATGATTCATAAAGTGAAACATCTGGACATAGTCTAATCATTTCTTTTAGTTGGAAAAAAGTTTTCGATGTGTGCATGGTGGCCTTTTTGAGAATTATGGCATGTTACTTACGACAACTCTGAATTTGGTATACAATATAACCATCATGGAACGTTTATATCGACCTGTTCTAGCCATGGTTGAACGCCATGAATATCCCTTAGGCTTGGATTCCGGTAGATTATTTTAGCTGTCTCCCTCATTCCGCTTGCCTCAGAAATTGACGGGAATCCAAAATGATGCGTAAAAATTCGTTTATATGTAAAAAATCACCACATTTATTTTGTGGATGTTCAATTGAGCAATCATGAAACCACACTCAGATAACCAACATGTTCTGGCAGCATTTAACTTTTTGTTTCTTGAAATCTTACCTGGGAGTCGGTGAAATAGTCTCAAGTTAAGCTCGCTCGATAGCCTTCTCCAAATTATATTTGCTAGACTGTATTGAAAGCATCATAAAGTCCCTAAAATAAAATAAAATGTAAAACCTTATATCAGATATGGCTTAAAAATACCCCCAGATCAAACCCTAAGAACATAATACAAAATAATACATATGTCAACAGTTAGACCAGGTTTTATCTGTACCCTGTCATTACTTTCAAATAAAACTAAGTGTATTTGTAGGTATATATTGTATTTTCTTGTTGCTAATTCACTGCTTCATTGTTCAGTTGTTCAGTCCTTGCTCATCCACCTTTGATAATGTCCAATGTCCTTGTATAGAAGGTCTAGAAAGCTCATCCGCTCGTGCATCGGTCTGGAACGTAGGCGTAGTTCAGTGTTTATCTCCAAATATGGCAGCTTGTCCTGGGATACGCGCGGCCATTGAAGAGGAACCAACTTTGAAGCTTTCGGTGTTGGATTTCTGAAATAAAGATATAATTTTTTATGATTATATTATAATTTGAGTTTTTATGAAGTACTTAAATAGGTTATAAATTTACATTACACATCCTAACATAATTAAACAATCAAATACACACATTAAAATTAGCATAGGTACTTATAATTACGTCTGGGACGCCACGTGCGTCAGCACTTTCGCCGCCTCACATCTCAGCCGGACGGTGCAGACAGCCGTAGAGCTCCTTGAGGCGAATTATTGTTTTGTACCCCTCACCTTCGAGACAACGGGGTATTGGGGGTCTGACGCCATAGCGTTTATAAGGGAGGTGGGACGTAGGATTAGGAAGAAGACCTCTAACGCTCGCGCGAGTTCGTACCTGGTGCAAAGGTTGGCCATCGCTATCCAGCGTGGTAACGCGGCAAGTGATGAGCACCTTTGCACCCGGTACAGCTCGCGGAGGTTTGTTAGAATAAGGTGTTTTATTTATTTAGATACATTTAAGTTATTATTGTGTGAGTTTTACTAGTCTTGTAAATGCATTATGAACACGGACAGCCTTTTGCCTATACAAGCACAGATTCTGTGTCCACCCATTTTCGCCATTTTTAGATAATCGCGTTTAAATATTTGTGTATAATACACAAATATTTAGCAGTTGGTTGACATAGACATATGCAAAATGTATTGGTCAAGAAATATTACAGTCATCATTCAAAAATTCATTAAAACTTTTAAAACGTTTCTCCTATTACCTATTTTTAAATTTATATTTATAGCTTAGAAGGCTTGAAACCTCTATTATAAACTTCCGCAACTTATTACTTATAAACTACCGGCGGTGGATCTTTGTACCTCAGTTGGTTGTTTACCTAAACATGTTCACATTAACTTTGCAGTGTTATAGTATACAAACAAAAACCTTATATTAAAACATTTGTTTACAATTCCTAATATCGAAAAAATCCGAAAGTTATCCTTTTACTTGCTTTCTAAACAACTATTCAAAGAAGCATTATAGGTATCCTAGAAAAAATTACTTGAGATGTTTTCATAAATTAAAAAATAAAATAAAACACGTACCCATATTTTACAAAATTAGTCCAAAGTTCGGTCATCCTGTCTACAATTAGCATATCTTCATCACGATCCCGTTCTTTTATAACAGAGATGTCAAATAAATATCCCAGCTCATCTGCGTGAAAAGCACCATCAGTAGTCAATGGTGCATTTATGTAAACCTTGAAATAATTCCTTTCACCAGCAAATGAAAACATATAAAAATATATATTGTCCACGCCACTCTCCAAATATTTTCTAACAGTTCTTAGTATCGGATTGTGTAAAAAAAAATCGGCATGGATATTTATTTCCGGTCTCTTGCTTTCTGCACATTGAACATCGTCACCATAATAAAATAACTTGACAATCTTTTTCATTTCGTTTGAAAGCTTACTTTCATTTTTGAATTCAAAATGAGTCTCTAAAATCAAAGACACGAAGTCTTCACATTCATATTTACCATTTTCTATGTCCAGAGTAACTATCAGATAGCTTTCGTCGTTAGTAATACCAATCAAGACATCGACATCTTTACGTGAAACTGTGTTCAAATCAGCTGGATATTTCGTTATATAGTTATTAGCATTCTCGAATTGCTTTTCAACACACGGTCTAAAAATTAAACCAGAATCCCTTGTTGCAGCAATAAGTTCAAGTGGCTCCACTTTGTTAAGAAACAATAAAGCATCGTTAATATCATTTGTTGAATAATTCAATTGTTTTGCTAATTTTATAGGAGCATCTCGATCAGAATATTCATTAAGATCATGAGATAATGCAACGCCACTTTGCAAAATCACTCTATTATAAAGCTGTTCCTGTAGAAAGTACTGATGATAATCCAGAGACATGGAGCCAGCACTGTGTCCCGCTACAGTGATTTTGGAGTCGTCTCCGCTAAAATATCGTATATTTTCTTTAATCCACCGCAGTGCTTGTACTTGATCTTTCAAACCCTGATTTCCTGGTACTTTGGGAGTATTTAGACAAAAAAATCCGTATGGGCCAAGGCGATAGTTGAACGTAATGAGAATGATGTCATGCCTGACTAAGAAGCGTGGTCCATATACGTATCTGTCTGGCGATCCGAATTCGAATTTTCCCCCAAATATGTGGATCATAACAGGCAAGGGATTATCGATAGTAGCGCTATTCGGTACGTAAATGTTGACGTGAAGACAGTTCAGGCTCCCAGTAATTATCTTTTTATTTTCTTCATTTTGAGGACAGCTTGACGTATCGTCGACTGCTTCAAATATCCCTTCAAATTTGTGTAGAATAGGAGGCTGAAATTTTAACATATCCTTTTGGTAATCGTTCTTAATATTATATTTTATACTGTTGGTAGAGGTTATTGTTATGTATAGCCTGACCAGTAATATATGATAATTGTCAAGAGGGCGCTGTTATTCTCATGTATAGGGTGACAATTCAGTGTAGTATGAAAAAATTAGTTCCAGTGAAATTCCGCAATATGGCGCACCCTCAATAGATCCTGGTTCACCTATACCTACATAAAACTTGGTACGTGAAATTACGATAAATTTATTTCTCTACATAGTTACATATACCAAAATAGTCATTTGAAGTTACGTTCAAAGGAAAATATTGATAAGAATATAGGATACAATTGAGACGTCAATGAAAGGCGTGGGCTAGCAACCGACTGATTTATTATAAAAAGGTATTCTACCCGCCACCATACACAATATGTTAAGATCGTCACACTTTCTCCCCTCTAAGTCTAGAAACCACAATGTTATATACTAGCAAAAAGCAGAGCTTTGTAAGGGCTCGCGGAGTTACCTAAACGTACCGGACCGCAACTTTGATCCAATCCAAGGCTTGTTTCATGTTCGATCGAGTGGGTACCTACGTAATAAGTCCGTTAAGAACGCAGCTATAAGTGAGAACAAGAAAGAAATATACTAACCGGACCTCGGTTGCTGTCCGGTACGCCTGTCTGTTACAGCTTTTACTTTGTCCATTAAAAATGTGTCCAGACGACAAAATCATCCACACAATTAAACAATTTCATAAGCGCTTATTACGTCCTACACGGTCGCCCAGTACTTACTTTTTGTAAAGAAGCCAACTGGCTTTCCTACATAATGTTGGGTCAGTCAGCCAATGCCCTTGAATTTATTTTTGCGTCCACACCCTCTCCACACCACAAAATTGACCGAAAAACTATCCCGTCTGGACACCTACTGGCGGTAATCACGCTGCTCCGCACATAAACACACACACACAGTTCCACTAGGTACAGCCAGGGTTCAGCATCAGCTCTATCTTGGGTACTGCTCTTCTAAGTGTTCATTAAGACGTGTCAGATGACCAAAACAGCGTGTGCTATGTTGCACAAAACCTGAGTTCCACTAGGTACAGCCAGGGTTCAGCATCAGCTCTATCTTGGGTACTAATCTCCTAAGTGCTCATCAAGACGAGTCAGATGACCAAAACAGCGTTAGGCACACGCATTATATATATCCTACACGATCGCCCAGTACTTTTTGTAAGGAAGCCAACTGGCTTTTTCCTACATAATGTTGGGTCAGCGAGCCAATGTCCTTGAATTTATTTTTGCATCCACACCACACAATTGACCGAAAAACTATCCCGTCTGGACACCTACTGGCGGTAATCACGCTGCTCCGCACATAAACACACAAACACAGTTCCACTAGGTACAGCCAGGGTTCAGCATCAGCTCTATCTTGGGTACGACGAGTCGGATGTCCAAAACAGTATGTGTCTATGTTGCACCAAACCCGAGCTCCACTAGGTACTGCCAGGGTTCAGCATCAGCTCTATCTTGGGTACTATATACTCTCCTAAGGGCTCATCAAGACGAGTGAGATGACCAAAACATCGTGTGCCTATATTGCAACAAACCTGAGTTCCACTAAATACTGCCAGGGTTCAGCTACAGCTTGTGACAATGTGTAGGGGTGAGAGATAGGTAAGGGATGGTACTCACAGCTAGTCCTTTGAATTGTCCAAATTACAGTGCACTGTTCACTCCTTTCACTCGCGTTTCGGGGCCCTTTGGTTTCGGAAGGCACACGCGACACTGAGGGTGCAGAACTTCACCCTTTCGAATTATTTTTGAAGAGTCCGGGACGCACACGCGCGATGTGTGTCAAGCTCGGAGCCAGATCGCATTCTGCCGAGCGTTCCCGAAAGATCGCCGTGAGTTATGATTTTGGGACGGGGAGGGTAGTTGGAAACTGCACATTGTCACATCCCCCCCCACTTAATCTCGAACAGTATGGCTTCAATTGGGATATATTTACTCTTTTTACAACATTATTTGAATTCGGCTTAATTAGCGCGGCTTGACCGTTTGTAATATTTTTAATTGTATATGGCCCTGACCACCGCGGACAAAACGCGGCGCATACTCCTCGATCGGCGTTTGTAAGCGGAAAACATTTCGCGAGTACTTGTTGCCCTACATTAAAAATATTGGCTCTCCTACGATTATTATAATAATGCTCTTGTCTCTCATGTGCAGCGTTTAACTTCCGAACTACTGTAGTTTGTTCGTGGTTATGGGTCGAGTTACCTTCAGAAATTATTTTATCTAATTCCCACCTATTTTCTAAAGGACTTCTAATTTCCCGCCCGAGAAAAATAGATGATGGTGTACGATTTGAACTCTCATGGACTGCGGTGTTGAGAGCAAGCTGGAAATTAGGTAGCGACTCGTCCCATATAGATTTCGTTTTCCTACAATAAATATTTAACATTATACTCAAATTTCGATTTACGCGTTCCACTGCATTTGCCTGTGGGTAATACGGAGATATTTTAACATCATTAATTCCCCAAACATGGCACATTTGTTTAAATACGTCGGCTGTGAAATGTGTTGCGTTATCAGATACGATAGTTCGCGGCGGTCCGTAATTCGCCCACACGAGCCTCGACAGCGCGCGCACGGTGTTAGCAGCGGTCGCCGCCCGTACTGCAATCAACTGAACCCACTTTGAGTAGCCGTCCAAAATAACCAAAATATATTTGTTTCCGTTCTTTGATATCGGAAATGGTCCTTTGTAATCTATATAAACTCTTTCCCAAGTTTCGGTAGGTACAGTTGATGACATCAAACCAACCGGTTTCTTATTTAATGGTTTTGTCGTTTGACAAAGCAAACACGACCTTACGTACTCTTTAATATCCGTATACAAGTTCTTCCACCAAAAAATACTGGCTATTCTATTTAAGGTTTTTGTTATCCCTAGATGACCAGCTATATCTTGATCATGATAATAATTTAAAATTACATTTTTTAAATGAATAGGTAATACTATTCGCCATTTGTTTGTTTTCCCTAATTGCCGGCACAATAACTCGTTTTTAATTTTATATTTTGGAACCCTAGTCCCACCATTAATTTGAATAATTAAATCATTGCAAAATTTGTCGTTTACCTGGTGTCTTATAAGCGAATCATTAGTAACGGGGTATTCCTGAAGCGCGGAACAATTGACTTCATCCGTTCCTTCGTACATACGGCTCAAACAATCGGCTACGTTATTACTACTGCCCTTAATATGTTTAATATCAAATTTAAATCTGGACAGAAGAAGTATCCACCTCCCTAACTTTCCAATCTGTTTAGGATGTTCAAAAAGCCAAGATAATGCAGCATTATCGGTTTGAAGTTCAAACGGCGCGACTTCTAAATATTGTTTAAATTTAGTGACTCCGAATACGGCGGCGGCACACTCTAGTTCGTAGACCGTCTGGCGACGTTCGGCGCTCGACAGCGTGCGGCTCGCGTAACACACCGGCGCCAGGGCCCCGTCCACTTCCTGCTGAAGCACAGCTCCAAGAGCTGTTCCAGATGCATCACTTTGTAAAATAAATTTTTTTGAGAAGTCAGGAAACCTCAAAACGTTAGGTGAAACCAATTGCTGTTTTAATCGTGCGAATGCGTCAACCTGTTTAGGCCCCCAGATGTACTTGGCATCTTTTTTTTTTAACAAATTTAACGGTTCGGCAAGTTCCGAATATCGAGGAATAAATTTTGCATAGAAGCTAGTCATCCCCAAAAATGTTTTTAGCTGTTTTAAATTTTTCGGTTCCGGATAGTTTACAACGACACTTATTTTATCGGGGTCGACGGCTAAACCGGAATAACTAATATTATACCCTAAAAACTGTACCGACTCTTTACATAGTTTTAATTTTTTTGGGTTGACTGTTAACCCTGCTTTACCAAGTCTACTCAACACCTCGTCTAGGTGTTGCACGTGCGATTCCTTGTCTTTGGAAAAAACACAAATGTCGTCCACAAATGGGATTATATACTTGTATTTTATATCACCAAATATCATATCGACCACCCTGTTTAATGACTGCGGACTTACACAGAGCCCGAAAGGAACATATTTGTACTGAAATAACCCAAAGGGGCATATAAACGCTGTAACCGGCTTAGATTCGTCGCTTAACGGTATCTGATGAAATGAGCTGTTAAGATCAATTATTGAAAAATACCTAGCCCCGCCTAAATACTGGAAAACTGATTCAATCGACGGCATTGGATAACTGTCGTATACAATCTTCTTATTTACCGCCCTGTAATCGCAGCAAAGTCGCTTGCCACCACTGGCTTTGTCGATTAAAAATGCTGGTGACGCATATGGTGAACTCGATTTTTCAATGATACCTTTATCAAGAAGTTGTTTAATATGTGCCTCCATTTCCGCGGCTTTCGGCGGCGACAGCGGATAAAATCGTGAGCGAACCGGAACATTATCAATGAGTTTTATCTCATAGTTCAGGATGTTAGTTTTACCTAATTTTTCCGTTACGACTTCTTTGTGTTTTCCTAATAAATTTTCTATTTTACCTCCAATTTCCTCATCGTTTTGAATGCTGTTAAACTGTACTATATCTTGCTGCTCTTCATTTTTCAACAATGGTATTTTATAATGCGGCATAAAGTCAAATATCACGTATCCATAAAATGGATATGGGACTAGTTTTGTTTTGTTAATAAAATCGCATCCTAATATAACAGGTGCAATTAAACTCGGTGCTACTGTAAATTCAAATTTCCAAGTAAACTTATCAATTGAAATCAATACGGTTATAACTTCGGTAGCTGTAAAAACTTGTCGCCTAGCGGTAGTACATTGAATATTGCACCGCGACGTAACCACCTTACGACGACCTTTGAGTTTATCTGCTAAGTCCTGAGTAATAAATGACCGAAACGCGCCCGAGTCCACTAACGCGGTAAGAATATTATTACAAATAACTACTTGTAAGCATGGTTTATTGGTTTCCCTATAACTAATTATTTTGCCACCTTCTTGGACTACTGCGAGAGGAAGCTGACGGTGGATATCGTTGCTTACTCCCTGTTCGCGTTTCCCGCGTAATTTGACTGTGTCTGTAAACGTCTACGACGCTGTTCACAATCACGCCCGAAATGACCATAAGAATTGCATTCATAACAACGTGGGCCGCGCTGCGTTGTTTGAACCTGATTAGCAACCGATGTATTTGCGTTAGGCAAGCCCGACCCGCCGGCGGTGACCTCTCGCTCGCCCCCATGCGCTAACCGGTTCCCGCGCGAAAACGATGCACTCGACTCCCGTGCCGGTTGACCATATTGCCGATACGTATTACTACCAACATTTAACTGGTTCCGGTGATAAAAGTTATGCGAGTTTTGTGAATGCAATTTGTCTCGTAAAAGAGCGCCCTCGACCTCACTACTTATTTGCGCTAATTGCGACATGTCCTTTATGTCCATAGGGTTGCATTTAATGTAATAATATATCCTTGGAGAAATTCTACTTAATATAGTTTGCATTAACATTTCCTCTGACCAGCCCAGATTGAGCGCCTTCGCCACCGCAACTACAGAATGCGCAAACTCTAATAATGTTTCGGACTCATATTGATAACGCAAGCACATTTCATTTTTTAACGTTTCAATATGTATCGGAGATAAAACCTCGCTTAAAATCAGTATTTTAATATCTTGCCAATTATGTAACGCGGCTGCCCGACGGAACCACCAATCCGCCAGAAACCCAGTTGTCCTGGTCATTATCCAGGTCACATACTCTGACTGGGGAACTAGCTGGAGTTGAGTAATTTTATCGACGCTGATAATAAATTTAATAAGTTGTTTAGCCACCTTGCCATCACAAGTTGGTAACTCCGCGAGCATTTTTTGCAACACTTTTAACTTATTTTTATCGACTCGATTATGTTCACCTACCGCGTTCGCGGGTGACTCGACCTTTTGACCGTTAAGGCACGTCGATGGAGTATGCGACATTTTTTCTGTTTCAATCGTATTAATTCGTTTCTTTAACTCTGATATTTGATTATTTTGCGACTCAATCTTTTCCTGTAATTGTCTAATAGCCGGATTCAAATTTTCCAAATTTAACGACTTAAAATATTTAAACATGTCCGACACTCGAGTAACGGTTTTTTCTTCTGTGTCGGACATTTTGTTACCGATACGTACTAATTAATGCCAAACAAGAAAATATTAGACCTAATTCGGGGTTTCGCAACCTCCACCAATTGTGACAATGTGTAGGGGTGAGAGATAGGTAAGGGATGGTACTCACAGCTAGTCCTTTGAATTGTCCAAATTACAGTGCACTGTTCACTCCTTTCACTCGCGTTTCGGGGCCCTTTGGTTTCGGAAGGCACACGCGACACTGAGGGTGCAGAACTTCACCCTTTCGAATTATTTTTGAAGAGTCCGGGACGCACACGCGCGATGTGTGTCAAGCTCGGAGCCAGATCGCATTCTGCCGAGCGTTCCCGAAAGATCGCCGTGAGTTATGATTTTGGGACGGGGAGGGTAGTTGGAAACTGCACATTGTCACAAGCTCTATTTTGGGTATCTCCCAAGTGCTCAAAAAAACGAGTCGGAGGACCAAGACGAGTCGGATGTCCAAAACAGTATGTGTCTATGTTGCACCAAACCCGAGCTCCACTAGGTACTGCCAGGGTTCAGCATCAGCTCTATCTTGGGTACTATATACTCTTCTAAGGGCTCATCAAGACGAGTGAGATGACCAAAACATCGTGTGCCTATATTGCAACAAACCTGAGTTCCACTAAATACTGCCAGGGTTCAGCTACAGCTCTATTTTGGGTATCTCCCAAGTGCTCAAAAAAACGAGTCGGAGGACCAAAACAGCGTTTGCCTATGTTCCACCAAACCTGGCTCTTCTAAGTGTTCATTAAGACATGTCAGATGACCAAAACAGCGTGTGCCTATGTTGCACCAAACCTGAGTTCCACTAGGTACAGCCAGGGTTCAGCATCAGCTCTATCTTGGGTACTGCTATCCCAAGTACTCATCATGACGAGTCGGATGTCCAAAACAGCGTGTGTCTATGTTGCATCAAACCTGAGTTCCACTAGGTACAGCCAAGGTTCAGCATTAGCTCTATCTTCTGTATTGCTCTTCCAAGTGCTCACGTGTCGATTGACTAAAACAGCGTGTGCCTGTGTTGCACCAAACCTGAGTTCCACTAGGTACAGCCAAGGTTCAGCATCAGCTCTATCTTGGGTACTACTTTCCTAAGAGTACACATCAAAACGAGTTGCATGACCAAAACAGCGTGTGCCTATGTTGTATAAAACCCGAGCTCCACTAGGTACAGCCAAGGTTCAGCATCAGCTATCTTGGGTACTGGTATACCCAGTGATCACGCATGACGAGTCGGATATCCAAAACAGCGTGTGTCTATATATGTTGCACCAAACCCGAGCTCCACTAGGTACTGTCAGGTTTCAGCATCAGCCTTATCTTGGGTACCTACTACTCTCCTAAGTGCTCATCAAGATGAGTCGGATGACTAAAACATAATGTGCCTTTGTTGCACCAAACCTGAGTTCCACTAGGAACTGCCAGGGTTCTGGGTCATTTTGTTGAACTGCACGCCGACGTTGCAATTGGCGTGCAGTCGGCGTGCAGTTTCCATACAAGTTGCAGTCGTGTATTGGCCCTAAGTCACTGAACTATGTTCAGTGACTTAGGGCTGATACATGACTTAACGACTAACTTTGTATTAATATGCTTATCTTTATTTATAATTTTAGCAGTTCCAAGCAATAGTAACACTAAAGGCGCCATTCATTAATTACGTAAGACAATTTTTGTCAGGTTTTGACCCCGTCCCTCCCCTATGTAAGAAATAATAAGAATAGGCTGACCCCCTCCCCCTCCGACCCCCTATATTAATCTAAATGAAAAAAGCGGCCAAGTGCGAGTCGGACTCGCCTATGAAGGGTTCCGTATTTAGGCGATTTATGACGTATAAAAAAAAACTACTTACTAGATCTCGTTCAAACCAATTTTCGGTGGAAGTTTACATGGTAGTTTACATCATATATTTTTTTTAGTTTTATCATTCTCTTATTTTAGAAGTTACAGGGGGGGGGGGGGGACACACATTTTACCACTTTGGAAGTGTCTCTCGCGCAAACTATTCAGTTTAGAAAAAAATGATATTAGAAACCTCAATATCATTTTTGAAGACCTATCCATAGATACCCCACACGTATGGGTTTAATGAAAAAAAAATTTTTGAGTTTCAGTTCGAAGTATGGGGAACCCCAAAAATTTATTGTTTTTTTTTTCTATTTTTGTGTGAAAATCTTAATGCGGTTCACAGAATACATCTACTTACCAAGTTTCAACAGTATAGTTCTTATAGTTTCGGAGAAAAGTGGCTGTGACATACGGACGGACAGACAGACGGACAGACAGACAGACAGACAGACAGACAGACAGACATGACGAATCTATAAGGGTTCCGTTTTTTGCCATTTGGCTACGGAACCCTAAAAATGAGTTCACGTTTGGTTTGTTTTAGTGTTTATTTTTCAAAAATATATTTTTATGAATGTTTATTTGTACCTGTACAAAGGTACTTGAGCTCATTTACCCTAACTCTGCACCGTGTTTGATAGCATAGAGTGTGGAAGTATTATTATTATTTTAAACGTTATAACTTCATAGAAATTTAAAAAATCGCATCTTTGTGATCTTACGTAAGAACTATAAAACCCCCTCCCGCCCTTGTAAGAAAAAATAAGACATTGTTCGATCCCCCTCCACCCCAAAATCGTCTTACGTAATAAATGAATGGCGCCAAAACTGTTTCTCGAACTGAAAATACCTGATTTAAGTTTGATAACACAACATGACTGATCAGTTCATTAGCGTCACAAAACATACGAGTAAATTGACCTCCGCAGTGAATATACAGCAAGATTGATTGTTCTAGTAGGTATTCACAGAAAATTGCTAAATTGGGAATCAAACCAAGCGAAGCGATTTTAACCCACTTTTGTATTTCATCGATGTTAATGGCGTAAACGCCATCGACATTATTGAAATTGAAAACACCACATAGGTATCGTTGTTTGAGTACCCACAACACAAGCCTTCTTGAGCTTACTGTGGGGCTTAGTCATTTCATTTCATTTCATTTATTTTATGCATAAATCATGGTTATAATAAGGTGTTACATAAACATTTGGTACATGGTCGCCCTGCAAGGGCGTAGCACTGTCTTAAAAACTAGTTTAAAACTAAAAAGTTTATTATACCTACAAAACACGATCATTTTTAAAATTGTTAGTTGTAGTAGAAATATAACAGTAATAAGTAATAAACAATTCACAATAAATATAGAACATTGATGATTTATCGTCAAGAAATAATTATAGTAAATTGGAATTATAATAATAAAATTAGTTAAATGTCAAGTCGTTACATTTATAGTTCGTTAAATTATCATCAAAATACTCACTTATGGTATAATAACATTTTGAGACAAGTAATTGTTTTAGGCGTCTTATGAAGGTCGATTTGTATAAGAATGTTTAATATTTATTTATTTATTTACTACTAACGCCATCTGTTAGAGAAATAAATAATTAACATTAGCGCCAATGTTAATTCATTATTTTGCCAACAGATGGCGCTAGTTTTAATACAAAGTGTTATTACTTTAATTTATTTTTTTACGCTCATAAAATGATATTTTTATGTTTGATAACACATCTAGACATCAATTTAAATTACTATGTTAAATCTCAAACCTAACAGTGCAGTAGTTTTTCCGTAAAGTGTACCACAAGAATGCATAGTTTGTCGAATAGTGATAGGGCTCGCTTCGCTCGCCCTAATAAGTAGATATCCTTATTCTAGGAAATGTACCAAAGTACGCTTGGCACGCAGTGCCCGAGCGGACGCATTCGATGGCGCGGTCGGCGAGGTTGGTGAGACCGGCGAGGTCGGGGTAGTCGTTGCCGGGGAGTTCTCCGCCGACCCGCGCGCATTCTATACTTGTAAATTAAACAACCGCGGTCTGTCATTAATTCACTTTTCCTAGCAAAATAGGCTTTCATCTCATCGCAACTCGCTCCCGAAAGCGGCCAACCAAAAAGTGCCTTTAATTTTACATAATATTGCGTCCCTCTCAGTCTCCATTGCTACCTCTTTAAATGAAATAGGCAAGCAGTCTTCCACTAAATTTAGGTAATCTAACGCGTCCGAATGGGAACCCTCCTGAGGTAGGGGGAGCCGGGAAAGCGCGTCGGCCGGTCCGTCGTCGGCCGAGCGTACGAACTCGATCGTGACTGTAGTTTCGTTCGGCCGCGCTGAGCGTGCGCGACACACAGCTGACGGGACGCTCAGTGCCGCCCGCGTACCGATGCGCCAAAATTGCGCCAAGACGGTACGCGCTGCTGTCTACCGATAGCACCAGATCGCGCCCCTTCTCATTATGCGCCAGCACCCGCTCGCTCAGGAGAGCTCTCTTCGCTTCAGTGAACACACGCTCACACTCCGGGTCCCATTTCCAGTCGCTTTCTTTTTTTAAAAGGTTATGCAAGGGAGCTAACAAGCTGCTAAGATTTGGAATAAAGCGTCCATAATAGTTTAATAAACCCAAAAAACTTTTTAATTGTGACACGTTTTCCGGTCGTGGCGCACTGGAAATGGCCTCCAGTTTACTTGAGTCCGGACGCAACCCCTCTTTATTAATAATAAATCCCAGGTATTTCACACTGTCTTGTAGAAAACTACATTTACTTAATTTAACTGTCAAGCCCATATCTCGTAGCCTCTCGAGTACTGTTTTGTTATGTTCAACATTATTTGAACCCGTGACACAAATGTCATCCAAAAACACCACGCACCCGGGCACCCCGCGTAATATTTCTTCCATGAGTTATTGAAACTTTTCGGGTACGCAAGACAAACCATAAGGCGTACGCCGATAAACATAAGTACCCATGTGCGTAGTTATAGCCGTGTAAGGTTGCGAGTCTTCCGCCACTAAGCACTGCTCGTACACGTGCCGAAGGTCTATTTTTGTAAATCTCTCACCTCCGCTAAGGTTGGCAAATAATTCGTCTATGCGCGGCAAAGGATAGTAATTGCGTTTTAATTTAGGATTTATCGTAATTTTATAATCGCCGCATATACGTATTTCTCCATTAGCCTTGACCACTGGGACTATGGGGGTGCCATAGTCCGAGTGGTCCACGCGGTAAATAGACCCATCGGCTTCAAGCCGCATTAACTCCTGCTCCACGCGAGGGCGCAGTGCCAGTGGGACTGGCCGAGCTCGCACATAAACCAGTTCCTTATCCGTCAGTTGTAGTTGAATAGATTGCTTACAAGTACCTAGCTTATCACTAAATACCTCGGGATATTCGTTACAAAGTTGAATCACGAATTGGTCATCTGTGATTGCATGGAGGTTTATCTGTTTTATGTTAAGCGTATCCACTCACGGCCTAACAGAGGCCGCGCGCCTCGCTTAATCACATACAAATGTAATGCTTTTAGTTGAACATCATTTAACTTTACATCCACCTCAATGTAACCAAGTGAATCCAAAGGTGAACCCGAATAACCGTGAAACATTGCATTATCAGTAATTATTTTTTTATCGCTAAACAACTGCCGGTACGTGATTTCATTTATTGCCGAGATCCGACTACCGGTGTCTATCTCGTAAACAATCTTATGCCGATCAACCGTCAACGTAACAAAATACGGTTTACTGCCTTCAACTGCCACATCAATATTAAATATACCGCCGTCGTCCGAATCATCACCGGCGAAATGGTGCCGACCGCCACCTCCGCGCACTTGTTTACACATACCTTTGAGATGGCCCCGCTGGCCGCACTCGTCACAATTATAGTTTCTGAAACGGCACCTGTCCGCCGTGTGCGCCCTGCCGCAGCGCCAGCAAGCCCTCCCCCCGGGCTCGACTGCGGCCGCGGCTGCCGGCGCGCCGCCTGCACCCGGCCCGCGCGCGCCGCCCGCGCCGGCTCCGCGCCCCGCCCGCGGCGCCCGAGCGGCGCCCCGCGTGAAATGCAGAGGGCTTACCGGGAACATAGAGAAATAAAGACAAGAGTGCTCACTCCATACATCAGTTCAGACTATTAATTTCAGTGTCTACATCTAGCATCGAGTAGCGGAACTATCAGTACTGCTACTTGACAATAGATGTAGCAACGACCGGAAAGTCTTATCTCAACAGCATAAGACTTTCCGGTCGGTGCTACCATCTATTGTCAAGTAGCAGTACTGATAGTTCCGCTACTCGATGCTAGATGCTAATAGTCTTTTTGTTACTAAAACTGATGTATGGAGTGAACACTATGTATTTTTTTCTCTATGCCGCGAACCACGTTCGACGTGTTGCCTCTCTGCCGCACTTGTAAATTCGTACGTAAGTGTGACAGGGAGGTAACACGTCGAACGTGGTTCGCGGTAGGCCCTCAGGCCCTCGCCCGCCTCGTTGCCTGTCGCCGTTAGCCCCGCTCTCGTAGTGCCGCTTACTTCTGCATGTTTTTCAGCGGCCTCCAGAGCCAACGCCAGTTCCACCGCCTCTTTGTACTTGATATCTTTCTCCGCGAAGATTCTCGATCGCATCACATCGCTGGCTAGACCGGAAACGAACTGATTGCGGAGATTGTCTTCGAGGGTTGTACTTCCGAAATTGCACGTCGACGCCAGATGCTTTAGATCCTGTAGGTAGCCTCGCCCGGCCCGCGCGCTGCCTTCGTTGCCGAAATATGTGTCGCTCGGCGATCTCCGACCTTTGCGGTTCCAGATGATCCGTTAACAGTTTCACAAGTTGATCGTACGTTTTATCCTCCGGGAAATTGGGCGAGCACAGATCACACATGAGCGAATAAGTCGCTTCTCTGACCACCGTTATTAACATCGGCACTTTAAGTTCGTCGGAAATTTCATTTAACAAAATATACTGATTTACGCGACGTATATACGCGGGCCACTGCTTCGATGCTAAATTAAAAGGTTCAATCTTGCCGATAGGCATTTTAGCACTTTTTGCACTATCAGCGCCAGTGAGACGTCAATGAAAGGCGTGGGCAACCGACTGATTTATTATAAAAAGGTATTCTACCCGCCACCATACACATTATGTTAAGATCGTCACAACAATAAAGGCAAAGGTTCGTACCAGAAGGATAAAAATATATGCACTCAGTGAGCAAAATGCGATTTTGCTCACTGTTTTTAAGTAGCAAAGTGTTGTCGCTCAAGCGTTTCCGGTATATTTTTGGGACGACAGCGCTATCTATGGAGTATAACACGAAGCCTCGGCAGAAGCTACTAGACGTGGTGACTCATCAGATCGGCAAGTGGTTTACAAATTCCATCACCACGCGACGCCACTGTAGAGGGACGGAGGTGGGGACGTGATGATGAAGACACGGCCCAGCACTTTGCCATCGAGCAGCGTCGTGAGCGGACACAATTTATTGTATCTCCCAATTGGTGAACTTGGTTATACATACTTATTGATTTGTGGTAAAATAACGTTGAGTAATCTAGTCGTAGTTAAATTATTGTTCCAATCTAAATGTTAACTGTTATTATTTGATTGCATTAGCATATTACATGTAACTGAAGATACGTAGATCTATCGTGATTAAAATATCCGTTAATTTAAATAGTGCTTACCTCTGAACTCATTTGGTCTTGTACTTATGTTTCTCAAATAAAAGGTGTTAATATATACTCTGTGTATTTTTCTTTTATCAGAAGTTGGAGTGCGTGCCTTGTACGCCCACAACAATGCCACGTGGTCGGAAGAGAAAAGCGGCAAAAAGAAGATCGCACCATCGGTCTACTAGCTCCGAGTCATCATCTACGAGCTACAGCAGTTCAAGCAGCGACAACAGCCGCGCTAGGAAGCGGCGCAGACGGCAAAAGAACAAGCGAAGCCGAGATGCACTGCCAACCGTGAGTCAAAACATTGTTTTATCGTCAGTGATACCCGAATTCGATCCGTTAATCGATGACGTTGATAGTTGGTTAGATGTAGTTGAGGCTAATGCGCGTACGTTTGGGTGGTCAAACAGTATGATAACATACCAAGCACTGCAAAAATTGAAAAATACGGGTAAAATTTGGTTAGATTCTTTTCAAAAGAATGAGTGTAAATGGACAAATTGGACATGGAAACAGTGGAGCGGTATGTTATCAGACACGTTTCAAGTTAAACGGAATACTTATGTGCTTCTCAAGGAATTGATAGAATTGTAACCGCTGCCTAAGCAGTCATTATATGAATTTTACTTTCAACAAAAAGCAAAAATTGACCGGTTACATTTAGGGTTTCGAGAACGCGACGTGATATCAATTATTGTTGGTTCGATAGGTGATGTAAACATTATAAGCGCTGCGGAAGCGGGTAGTTTTAAATACTGTGACGAGCTCGCTTCATTCCTGCACGGTAAAACCTACACAGAACTCGAGAAACCCGGATCTAGCAAAAATAGTACGACTACCAAACATCCTTTTCGATCAAATAACACGATTCAAAGTCAAACCGTCACAGAAAACAAAGTAACCAGTAGCGCAACTGAGACTTCTACGCCAAGTAGTAACAGGAATGCAACCAACGGTATTATATGTTATCGTTGCGGTGAACCGGGGCATAGAAGAATCAATTGCACTGTTAAAGATAATGTCAAATGCACTTCATGTAATAAATTGGGGCATTTAGAAAAAGCTTGCAAATCAAAAACCAGTATGAAAGTCGAAAAGGATGCGGAAGTCAAAATGATTAATGATTCTAAGCAAAAATTTTTCAAAAAAATATTTTTGGATGAACTGGAATGTGAAGGTTTCTTTGATATGGGGGCTGCTTGTTCTCTTGTAACGGAAGATTTTGCCAGACGGAATAACTTGCATATATTTCCGTTAAACGCTCCTGTCAATCTTTTCGGATTTAGGAATGACTTCTCGGTTCAGGTGACTCACGCGGTGGCGGTTAATTTAAAAGTCGATTCGGTTGCGATGATTACGACGTTTTATGTAATTGACACGTTGTCGGGTGGCGATATTATAATAGGTCGCAATTTTACAGAAGATAAGAGGATTATGTACGTTCGAGTTGGCGATAATTTAACATTTAAATCGGTCCAGTCATTGGAGGTGTTCAATATTGACACTAATACACAGAATAGTGGTGACAGTAAGGAGCACGAATCAATCCTGAAGGGCATTTTTTCGAAATACCCTAAATGTATATCCAATGACTTGACAGATTTGGGTAAAACAAGCTGTGTTGAACTTGATGTAGAGTTGACAACTAATAAACCAGTATGTCAACGACCGTATAGAATGTCCGAATCTGAAAGAACTGCCACTCGCGAGATATGTAATGACTTATTAAAAAGTGGTATTATTCGTAACAGTAATTCACCTTACGCAAGTCCCGCACTGCTTGTTAATAAGGCGTCAGGAGCCAAACGCTTATGTGTAGATTACCGACAACTTAACAAGATCACGGTCAAGGAAAAATACCCAATGCCGTTAATCGAAGATCTCATTGATAGGCTTAGGGGTTGTAAATATTATACCTCGCTAGATTTAAAAAGTGGGTATCATCAAATCTCAGTTAAACCCGAATCGGTTCATAAATTAGCCTTCGTCACGAGTGATGGGCATTTCGAGTATGTTCGTATGCCTTTCGGGGTCTGCAATGGTCCTGCAGTCTTCCAACGACTAATGGACACAATCTTAGGTAATTTGCGTTTTGGGCGTGTCATTTGCTATATGGACGATTTGCTCATTGCCACAGAGACTCTAGAAGAAAATGTCGCGTGTTTAGATAATGTGCTGCAACTCCTTGAAAACAATGGTCTAACTATCAATATGGAGAAGTGTAAATTTTTTCAAACGGAGGTCACTTTTCTAGGCTATCTAGTCTCACAAGAGGGGGTGCGGCCTAGTGATCGTAAATTGAAAGCAATAAATGAGTTCCCCACCCCAAAAACTGTTCACCAGTTAAGACAATTTCTGGGCCTTATAAACTATTTTCGAAAGTTTATTAAGGATTGCGCTTTACTTTGTAAGCCTTTAAGCAATTTACTAAAGAAAGACTCTGTGTGGCAATGGAGCGACGAGCAAGACATGGCGGTAGCAAAATTAAAGGGTGCTTTAGTAGATAACGTCACATTAAGCATTTTTGATCCCAAGCTCCCAATCAATCTATATACTGATGCGAGTCGCGACGGTCTTGGTTGTATTTTAATGCAAACCACGCAAAATGGCGAAAGACCAGTGCATTTTTACAGCCGACAGACAACTAATGACGAAAAGAAATACCATTCTTTTGAGCTTGAGCTATTAGCCATAGTTACGGGTTTACAAAAATTTCGTCATTACTTGTTGGGGACACAGTTTAAAATAATTACCGACTGTAACGCTGTGAGGTATGCATTAACTAAGCAGGAAATAGTGCCACGCATCAGTAGATGGGTCTTGTATACTCAAGAATTTACGTTCGAAGTACAACACAGAGCTGGATCACAAATGCAGCATGTCGACGCCTTGAGTCGCAATCCAGTTAAAAATGATGATTTACCTACTGAAAGGGATGAAGTTATGTTAATAACTGAGGGCGATTGGCTTTTATCCGTGCAATTATTAGATCCAAATATCAGTCAAATTCGAGAAATCTTACAGTCAGGCGAGGCCGAAACGAATAAACAATTATTTAATGAATACGAATTAGTTGGTAATAAGGTATATCGCAGAACAGAATTTGGTAGACGCTGGGTAGTTCCAAAGAACTGTATATGGCAGGTTATCCGATTAAATCACGATGATGTCGGACATTTTGCGGTGGACAAGACAGTCGAAAGAATAAGAGCTAAATATTGGTTCCCACGAATAAAGAAAATTGTCGCAAAATACATAAAAAACTGTCTCAATTGTATTTATAACAAACATGTCCACGGCAAAAAGCCCGGCGAGCTTTATCCTATACCTAAACATTGCAGACCGTTTCACACGCTGCATTTAGACCACTTAGGCCCCTTTGTCAAAACTACGCAACAAAACAGCCACTTATTAGTAATGGTTGACGCATTCACCAAATTTGTGTTCATATCTGCTGTCAAGAGCACAAAAAGTCAAATCGTCATAAATGAATTAAATAAGTTGTTCAAATTGTTTGGGCCACCAAAACGGGTTATTTGTGATGCAGGTAGTGCTTTCACGTCAAAATTGTTTACTGAATTTTGTAAAAACTCGGGAATTAGGGCTCATATTATTGCCACGGGTGTGCCTCGCTCTAACGGACAGGTAGAGCGTTATAACCGGACCATTTTAGACGCTTTACGTAGTTTGGGCGCAGACACGGATGACAATAAATGGGACCAACACATTACGAAAATTCAGCAAGGAATTAATAGTACAATTAATAAAACAATAGCTGCGGTGCCAAGTGAGGTATTTTTCGGGTATCGAATTCGGACTAGTAATGACGGAATCACTGATGATGACAATGTTGAGAACTCGGTCGACGTGACGGCACTTAGGAATCAAGTCGATTCCAACATCAAAAAGAACGCCGTGATTCAAAAACAAGCGTTCGATGCTAAACGTAAGAAAGCGCCTAATTATATGGTAGGTGATTTGGTGGTACTGAAAATTCCGAGCCAGTCAAATGACGGACAAAGTACAAAGTTATTGCCGCTTTACAAAGGGCCATTTCAAGTAACCGAGGTTCTAGGTAAGGATCGCTACAAGGTTGCCGACATGAGAGGAGCAGAGAGAACTTCAAAACGTTACGATGGTACTGCATGTGTTGAGAACATGAAGCCATGGATCAACTTTGGAGCAGATTCTGACTCCGAACGGGACCCGGATGTTGTCAACAGGATCGAAGGTAATATTTAACCATATTTATCAATATTTGCATAAACAGTTCATTTACTATTTGGAAATGTTTGTTATTGTTGATCTGAACATATTTACTCGAACAGGTTAAACCTCGAACTAAAAGGTTTATTTTCTTTTGATCTAATGCAGTAGCCTCGTACAGATAACGAAGTGTGAGTACTTAAATTGTAGAAAATAGGAAGTGAACGTCACTTACTATTTTATCGGGTATGTGGTGATACACGACTTGTAATCTGAACATTACAAGTTCAAACCACAATGTGGAGTGAGTTGGCCGGCGATGGGATAACAAACTCTACCCGAATAAAACAATTTATTTACTTGCACTAGTCGTTTAAGGCCGCTTTATTTATACCTACCTATAGTTGTCGAATAAACTAACTTAGACGTTTCTGTTCTGTCCTCAGCTCCTGCATAAGATCCGGACGTGGCTCGGGACGAGCACGTACTCCAGGCTGGCCGGATGTTGTCGCTCAAGCGTTTCCGGTATATTTTTGGGACGACAGCGCTATCTATGGAGTATAACACGAAGCCTCGGCAGAAGCTACTAGACGTGGTGACTCATCAGATCGGCAAGTGGTTTACAAATTCCATCACCACGCGACGCCACTGTAGAGGGACGGAGGTGGGGACGTGATGATGAAGACACGGCCCAGCACTTTGCCATCGAGCAGCGTCGTGAGCGGACACAATTTATTGTATCTCCCAATTGGTGAACTTGGTTATACATACTTATTGATTTGTGGTAAAATAACGTTGAGTAATCTAGTCGTAGTTAAATTATTGTTCCAATCTAAATGTTAACTGTTATTATTTGATTGCATTAGCATATTACATGTAACTGAAGATACGTAGATCTATCGTGATTAAAATATCCGTTAATTTAAATAGTGCTTACCTCTGAACTCATTTGGTCTTGTACTTATGTTTCTCAAATAAAAGGTGTTAATATATACTCTGTGTATTTTTCTTTTAAAAGTACCCTTTTTCGAGCTGCTGAGGTGAAAACTTAATTGTTGGTATATCTTAAGAAAACATGAGTGAATAGAGGTAAGTGATAAAGAAGGAATACATTTTTCGGGTTCTCTAATATGTTCTCACTGCTGAGGTGAAAAGTTTTGTGAACTACACGAGATCAAAGTTATTTACATCTCGTGCGCTTTTGAGTCCCTTACTACCCTCAAGATTCTAAATTAGGTTTAGGTCTAGTATAAAATCTTTCGCTTGCACGGGATTCAAAATAAGCATTCGAAGAAATATCCAACTTTGATCTCTTGTTGTACAAATAACTATCTCTACATAGTTACATATACCAAAATAGTCATTTGAAGTTACGTTCAAAGGAAAATATTGATAAGAATGTAGGATACAATAAAGGCAAAGGTTCATACCAGAAGGATAAAAATATGCACTAGAAGAAAACATCGGAGACAAAATGCATCCATAAATTTCATGAACATTCATAAATTTAAAAATATTAGTACTCACACCAAAAACGTTGTCCGGGTCAACTCTCGCATACGGGATACCCAGGAACATGGAGTAATTCCCGTCTTGGGCCCGAAGCCCCCGATAGCTCCCTACTGGAGTATGAACTATGGGTCTAGAAAACTCAGGGTACATTGTAAGTTCTGTAAAAAACACAATGTTTAGTCATAGCACGGACATGCTATTAAATTAATCAACTCATTGACCGTACGAGCGTGATGCCTCATATCAGTTTGATCAAAAATGCTTTCGTATGTCTGTCCGGCTATTCTCTCCTCTATAAGTCTTCTTTCTCAACCGATTCTCGTAAAGTATTGTGATAAGGTTGAATATATATCCGTATCCATACTAATATCATAAATGCGAAATTGTGTCCGCCTGGCTGTTACCTCTTCACGCTTAAACAGCTGAACCGATTTAGTTGAAATTTGAATGTATGTAGTAGGATACTTTTTATCCCAGAACTCAACCCTCAAGGGGGTGAAAAGGTGGGTGGGAATTTGTATGGGGAATCAATAACTGCTGAACCGATGAAACTTGGTATGCGGATAGTTTGAGCTGTTGCGACGGATATAGAATAGTTTTTATTCCCGAAATCATCCCTTAAGGGTGTAAAAAATGGGGTGGAAATTTATATAGTGGACCAATTTGGGGATGAAAAAAAGGATGAATAAAAAACAGATTTATTTGAAAATTAAGGTAACCAAATTACTTATTCCACGCAGACGAAGTCGCGGGCAAAAGCTAGTACAATATATACGCCTGTAACTGTCGTATGTGAAATAAATATGAATTTAAAATTAGTTTCATGATACGGCAAACAGTTGAATGAATTTTCCAATGTCTCTTTCTGCAGTTACATTACATGTGGTTGGACAGAAAAAAATATTTTACCTGGTAGTGTAGCCGTGGATAATTGTTGTGCAATTATTAGTAGATAGTATAAAAATACGGGATTAATAACCATAAGTTCAATAAACATTAACATTTGATTTCTGAAAAAAAGAGTATAAAGTCACTGTGGGCAAAACCGGCATACTTTTTTTTTTACTTTGGAGTGATCTAGTTGCGTAATTATTCACCTAAAGTCATTTTTTTTATTCGGTAGACTAAAATGACATTATGAAAGATCATTTTAGTCTACCGAATAAAAAATAGACTTTACGTTGCCGTTTGTGATCGCATACGATGAAGAATTTAATAATTAATAGTTTAGCCATAGTGACAGATAATTTTAATCACAAATTAAATTAACAATAGTATTTTTTTTTAAATCGGCGAGTAGACGGCAGGGATCGGATACCGGTATTTTTTGTATGGGAACGGAAACGGTATTTTTTTGTTCTTTGCTAATTACTTCATTTCTAATTGGGCAATCTAATAATACGAAGTCGTAACCTAAAAACACAACTGAGTCCTACATTTCGAGTATAAAATAATTCGAAAAATATGGTTATTTCTAAGTTTTTGCAAAAAACCGGTTCCGATCCCTGGTAGACGGACTTCCCTTGTAGTTTAAGGGAAGTCCGTCTAGTAATGATATCAGCCAATCTATGGGTGCGTATATGTTCGTAGTCGAATTCCTAAAAAGAATGAATCAACAATGAAAAGTGTACTTTCAACTTGTTAATATAGGGTTCAGATTCGAAATAAACGCCATTTTTCTAATATAAAGGCAAGTCCGATACCACAGCCGATACAACGAAAATGGGGTGGTAAACCTTTTTTTGGCAAATAATTACACGTATTTATTTTTTGGATTTCCGAAATAAAAGACCAATAGAAATTTTAAAATGTATGTTATTCGTTTCTTTTAATTTACTGAGATGAAAATTTAGGAAAGTAACATCATGCGCAATGTCAGGAGGATTTGTCGATACCTTATCAAATCGTTATAATATTAAAGTCGCAAAAACAGTTGGTAATCTCTGATTTAACGAAAGTCCGGCATAATCCGGATATATATTCTGGCATAGTCCGGCGTACTTTCCAACTTAGACAAAGGGTGTAGCAGGATAGCCTTTGAAAAATTGCCCCCAGCGCTTTTGGTTCGAAACTATAACCAAACGAAGCCTTTTAAGAAGATAATACTTTTCACAAAGTTTCAACCCCCTCCGACCCCCTGGGGGTCCACAATACCCGATAAACCCCAAAACTATTTTATTTTTTTCCTCCAAATCTATGAGACGGACGGATCCCCAATTTTGCTCAAATATTATTGGAACTAAAGGCCATTGTTGGAAAAAATTACAGCTCACTAACTCATTCCGTTATTAAAAAAAAAATTGTTATACTCTGTATAATGACTTCCAGTCTTGGCACAATAACCATATTTTTTTTAGTATATACTAATGTCTTATAAAGATAAAGATAAAGATAGAGATAGAGATAGAGATAGAGATAGAGATAGAGATAGAGATAGAGATAGAGATAGAGATAGAGATAGAGATAGAGATAGAGATAGAGATAGAGATAGAGATAGAGATAGAGATAGAGATAGAGATAGAGATAGAGATAGAGATAGAGATAGAGATAGAGATAGAGATAGAGATAGAGATAGAGATAGAGATAGAGATAGAGATAGAGATAGAGATAGAGATAGAGATAGAGATAGAGATAGAGATAGAGATAGAGATAGAGATAGAGATAGAGATAGAGATAGAGATAGAGATAGAGATAGAGATAGAGATAGAGATAGAGATAGAGATAGAGATAGAGATAGAGATAGAGATAGAGATAGAGATAGAGATAGAGATAGAGATAGAGATAGAGATAGAGATAGAGATAGAGATAGAGATAGAGATAGAGATAGAGATAGAGATAGAGATAGAGATAGAGATAGAGATAGAGATAGAGATAGAGATAGAGATAGAGATAGAGATAGAGATAGAGATAGAGATAGAGATAGAGATAAAGATAAAGATAAAGATAAAGATAAAGTGCCTATGTTCAGTCATGTTTGATAGGGTAAGCGAAATTAGGCAAAAAGATGAAACTTCGCCTATTGTCTTTGAGCTCCTTTTTTAGGTATAATTATACATACAATTGGGTTATTTTTAAATTAAATTTAGGTGTTATCATTATATATACCATTTAGATACTAGTGATGACACAATAAACATGTACCCTAAGAGGAAACTTCAAAAATATGTCAAAAAGTAGGCGAAAATAAGGTGTTTTACGGTATTGTGCCAAGACTGGAAGTCATTATACAGGGTGTTACAATTTTTTTTTTATTTGTTTTTTATAACGGAATGAGATAGAGAGCTGTAATTTTTTTCCAACAATGGCCTTTAGTTCCAATAATATTTGAGCAAAATTGGGGATTCGTCCGTCTCATAGATTTGGAGGAAAAAAATAAAATAGTTTTGGGGTTTATCGGGTATTGTGGACCCCCAGGGGGTCGGAGGGGGTTGAAACTTTGTGCAGAGTATTATCGTCTTAAAAGGCATCGTTTGGTTATAGTTTCGAACCAAAAGCGCTGGGGGCAATTTTTCAAAGGCTATCCTGCTACACCCAATGTGATAAATGGTGGAACGTATAATTACAAAACTAAGCCAATTTCTGATATTTTAAATACAGAATGAAGATAACTGGTTCTTATGCTACTTACGTAGGTACTTTCTGATGCACAATCTTTTCAAAAACTATTTTTAACAATTTTTTTTCGAACGGCTGTTGAACTATGACTTCGAGTTCAAAACACGAAATGACTTAACACTGATTTAAACTTTCACGATTTTTACACATTATTATTTAAATTGTACAACGGGACTTAATCGTGTATCTAAGTTTTAAGACAGAGTGTCTTCCCTAGTGCGCAAAACGTTCAAGCGGATAAACAAGACCAAGTGCGGGTAGTTCGAAAAACTCGCGCGGTTAGAAGATGCTGATGTCAACTTAAGCCAGTCTTCTCCGAGACCACGGGGACAACGACGTCCTCGAAACGTTGGAGGTAAATCTTAAAACTTAGATACGCAATTAAGTAATTTGTGTAATTTATTTAAGTATTTTTAGTTTTTATTTTTTTCAACCTGAGATACAGGATTTTCCTAGTTCAGGTAGAAGTCAATAAAAAGCCTTACTTTAAAAGATGTTATTAACCTAATGTTAAATTTATGACTATGTTTTTCTGAATAAAGTTTTATTATTATTCACTCTATTTATTTTTCATCACAAGTTAGGTTATTTACAATATGGATATAAAAATAAAATACAAAAACATTTACAAAAACAATACAAAATACTTATAAACATATTATAAAAAACCTAACCTAGGGCGCCGCCAGCAGCGGGGCTTATTATTATTATTATTATTTTAAGTCCCGTTGTACAATTTAATAACGAAATGACTTATTTAGGCGGATTGCTCTGAAATTGGTTGTCACAGCGCCATCTGTTTTAGAGTGAGGCAACTAACGCGCAAAACTGATTAATCGACTAGACTCCAAAGCGGCATACGCCTTCAAATTCAAAAGTTATAACGTGTTGACGGACTTGCCTTGTAGATGTAGACGGTCTTGCCCACAGTGACCTTATAATATTGCTTGTCATGATCGACTGGATTTCTGTTGAAGGATTACTTCTGCGATGTTGACACGGGTGCCGCCACTGTCTATTTCCTTCTTTGGTGAAATGACTTCGTTGCTGGCTCTTAGCCAGTTTTTATCGTCAACTTGACCGTCACGATGTCGCTAGTACCTACTTATAGCCTGCGAGCCATGAACAAATTCCGTCCCCAATGGCATCCCGGGAGATAACTCGTAAAGTGTTTAATGGAGACGTGTAATGAACACTCCCAAGTAACACACAAGCAGGATAATAGAGTAAAATTATCATCTTATTCAAATTAAGATTGCATACATTTTGTGTATAAGCGGTGGAAATGACTAAATTCGGAATAAAAAAATATGTGGGCCTATATACCAATTTATGCTGAATACATTTTGTATAGTATCGGTTTTGCGTATTAAAGCTGAATAATACTTATTTCTTACACGGTTAGTCAGACATTATTCAGCTTAAAGCATTTGTGGTTACTAATAGCTGCATAATAGCAGCATTAGCAGCAATAAGCTGTGTATATTCTGTGTTGTGATATATTAAGCAGACAATATTAAGAAAAATGTGATAGTGGCTACTAAATGCTGAAAAGAAGCGTCGGTGGAGACTTTTAACTGTACAAAAGCGGTTGTAGTTTCTGTTTTAAAGCTAGTTTTTGAATAAAGGTTGACGCTATTACTGGAAGCTGTAATGAAATCCACTTCTTATTTGTTATTTAGTAGCTGCATATATGGTTTAAATGTGGCACTTATAGACATAACGACAGAATAATAAATACTAGAACAACACTTATACTTAAGTTATAGCGATTTTAGTACACATGTACTATCTTTTCTCGCTAAAAGCTGCAAAATGAATGCAATGAGAAGCGCTATTCAAACTACTGCTTAGTATCAACAAGTGCGCGGTGGAGAGGGTTCCGTAGCTTTATACACGGTGCTACTTGAGCCAGATTGCCTTGAGCTTGAGCTTGTTTTTTTTTTAATTTTGAACGCATCTTGCGTATTTATTCTTAAATCCGATAATTATTAAAAAAAATCGAGGTTTAATTTTCTTAACAGTTCTCTTCGATTAGTAATTTTACACAAGATACTTTGTCGTTTTAGTGACGTAGAATAATTGCTAGCTACCATAGTAAAAACTGTTAACTGACCAATGTTTCTCATCAAACTAGTGAGGATCGATGTGGTTTTTACTATTTGTGTATAGAACCCTAATAGGCTTTACGATTGAGAAAACAATTACTATTATACTGATGTTATTCAAAACTTGTTGTTCTAAAACCATTATTATCTAAAATGTAGCTTAGTAACGCGACTAATGTGAATGCTTATTCAGAAATTTAGTACAATAATAGCTGTGGCAGCAGCTTATATTCAGCACAGTCGGACGCCATTACGGTTGCTCATATTCTAACCTCTACAATTAAATAGGAATTCAAAATGAACTGAAAAACCCATTTATATTCATTTATAAAACTAGTTTTATCGTAGCATAACTTGTTAAAGTCCATTTTCTATCACTAAAACATCTACACACCGCAAAAAAATTACAAATTTAAAAGTGGACTAGTAAAATTTCTATATTTACTTTTTAAACAGTGCATCATTTACGCGGCGCTTTAAATTTTTAAATAAAATGTATATATATATTTACAGTAAAGTCGCATGCGCAATGAAATTGAAGTTATGTAAACATCAAATCAATATCAAATCAATGTCCTCTTTAGTTTGTATTCACTTCAGAAACTACACTTTGACACGAGTTCACAAATTAAAATGGAAGACAAATCATTGATTAAACACACATTTTCTGTATTTTAGTGCTTATATCTGAATATATTTTCTGTAAAAATGCACTTTTGAACCAAAAGTTGAATAACGTGTGAATAACTGATTCATTGTGTACAAAGCTGGATAACTTTGGTTTAAAAGCGGAATAGAAGCTTTCTACAGCCTCTATACAAGTGTTATTCAGCTGATTCACCACTATGCACACATTATACAGCTATTACATTGCTGTTATTCAGTTGTAAGCGGTTTAATGTGTGCCCAAATCTTCTGTATAACGTCTGTAACAGCGCTGTTGCAGACATTATGCAGCTACCTTATTCAGCTTACAGTACGGCATGCTCTATTATTCAAACAATATTCAGCTGCCTTGTGTTACTTGGGTTGTGGCTCTCAATTGCCGCTCCGTTTGTCGATTGAGGAACGCTAGCTACCTACATAAATAGTTGTCATTTACGTATTACAGGCCGGGATGCGGTGACTGACGAAATTTGCAACTGACCCGCGTTCTATTATGCATAGATGACGCACACCACGGTAGACGATTAGTATTCTAAGTCTGGCATAGGAGACCGAGATATCAGATCTACTGAGCTACCGAGACATCGGTGCCTGCATCGTTGCCCGGTGACATCGAATATTTCCACCAAGCATTATTTTCCCTTTAATTCTACATTTTCTGGCTCTTGGTCTAGTTCGTGGTCTCAAGTAGTCTCAACTGCTTGCATCATTCAGATATTGATAAATAATTAACTACATGTTAAACCACGAAACAAACTCACGACTCGATGATTCTTTATGATTTAATAGTTCGCAGCAAGCTCGTCCGAATTTCACCTGGAGTTTCGTTCTCATTTTAAAACTACGTGTTGGATTTTAATGAAACATTGCACATACAATTACATGATGTATATCTATGCCGGTAATTAGTTTATAATTATAGCTCCAGCTTATAAAACAATCGATTTAAATTAACCGAATTTAAAAAAAGAAGGATGTTCGACCGTTACTTTTTAGGGTTCCGTACCCAAAGGGTAAAAACGGGACCCTATTACTAAGACTCCGCTGTCCGTCCGTCCGTCCGTCCGTCTATCACCAGGCTGTATCTCACGAACCGTGATAGCTAGACAGTTGAAATTTTCACAGATGATGTACTTCTATTGCCGCTATAACAACAAATACTAAAAACAGAATAAAATAAAGATTAAAGTGTGGGCTCCCATACAACAAACGTGATTTTTGACCGAAGTTAAGCAACGTCGGGCGGGGTCAGTACTTGGATGGGTGACCGTTTTTTTGCTTGTTTTGGTCTATTTTTTGTTGATGGTGCGGAACCCTCCGTGCGCGAGTCCGACTCGCACTTGGCCGGTTTTTTTTGTATGGTGCTATGTTACCTCAGAACTCGGTCATTTCTAAGCCGATTTGGAAAATTATTTATTTGTTTGAATCTTCTTCTTCCTGTCCTTATCCCACGTTAAGTGGGGTCGGCACAACATGTTTTTTCTCTTCCATTCTCCTCTGTCTTGCGTCACCTCAGCACTCACTCCTTTCTTTCTCAAATCCTCTTTCAAACAATTCATCCATCGTTTTTTAGGTCTTCCATTCGCTTTCTGTCCATCAAAGTTCATCCCTAACATTATTTTGCCTATATGACATTTATCCCTCCTTATTACATGCCCATACCATGCTAACCAACTACTCCTCATCTTTTCCGTTACTGGTGCTACTTTCAAACTTCCTCTTATATACTCATTCTTAATCCGATCCTTTCTCGTCACTCCACACATCCATCTCAACATTCTCATTTCCGCTGCGTGCACTCTTCTTTCATCCGCCACTTTCGTCGCCCAGCATTCTGATCCATACATTACAATAGGCTTCACGATCGTCCTGTAGATTTTCCCCTTAAGTTTAAGGGGCATTCGTGGATCGCAACTTGTTCCTGAGACCTGTCGCCATTTCATCCATACCGCATTTATTCTATTTTTCACGACACGGTCGACGTTTCCGTCACCTTGAATCAATGACCCAAGGTACCGGAAGTCAAAGCAGACTGGTAGGGATACACCATCTAAGGCAATATGGGAAAAACCGGAAAGACCACCGAAATCGCAGAACATGTGCTCCGTTTTGGTTCTGCTTATTTTCAGTCCCACACTTTCCAGCTTTTCTTGCCATTTTCCCAGCCTGCTCTGGACCTCAAGTGCATTTTCTCCGACAAGAACAATGTCGTCGGCAAACAGCATACACCAGGGTGCTTCCTCCTGTATGTTCGATGTCAGAGCATCCATAATCAAGAGGAACAAATATGGGCTTAAAGCCGACCCCTGGTGTAAACCTACCGCCACATTGAAATTGTCGATTACTCCTGCTTCCGACCTGACGTGAGTACTGGCTCTGTCATACATCGTCTGAATAAACCGCACAACTTCTCTGGCATTCCTTTCTCTCTCATAGACCACCACAGAACCTTACGGGGGACTTTATCGTATGCCTTTTCCAAGTCCACGAACACCATGTGCAAGTTCTTTTGCGCAAGCCTACTTATATTTTTCGCACAGTTGGCGAAGTGCAAATAATTAAGGCGTCCGTAGTTCCGGGCCCGGCATAAACCCAAATTGGTTCTGTGTTACCTCACTTTCTTCTCTCATTCTTCTCTCTACCACTTTTTCCCATATCTTCATACTATGTGACATGAGCTTTATTCCCCGATAGTTGTTGCAATCCTGTACATCACTCTTATTCTTAAAAACGGGCACCACTCAGTGAACTGTTGCACTATTCATCAGGGATCGCCTCTTCTTGCAACAACTTATTAAAGAATAAAGTCAGCCACTTCCATCCATCCGCATAGGTATTTATTTGTTTGAATGTATACCCTAAAAGGGCCCACTGATTAACACACGATATCGGCCTGTCAGTTAGAACAAAAAGTTGACAGCTACGAACAACTGACAGTCCGATACCGTCCGGTGGACTGGTAATCAGTGGGTCTCGTTTTTAACAAAACCTAGTTCTGATGATAGGTTTTGTAAGCAGTACTGATTAATAATAAAATCCAATGTCAGTTAATTTCCGTGAGTGTTTACTGCAGTTATCAACAATTTGATAAAATTAAAATAGTTTTCATGGCATGCTAGTTACAAAATGCAGATATAATGAATACTATTATATAATATACCTCCTAAAAATTGTAAAAGATCTAAATCTAATATAACCATCTCCACCAATTCCATCTACTTAATACTATTACTAGCAATTAACACTTCTTTATGTTTTATTTTGAATTAGAACTAGGCATTTCAAGTAGTAGATTATTATTTAATTGTGTGATTATGTTTCCTTACGGTGGCCATGTCTCTGTATATTAAAAATTTACTAAATACATATTAAATAAAAGAAGACGTCTAGTTCTGATATTTATACCGGCACTGTAAAATATTGTAGTTCTTTAACTGATTAGATAACAATTAATGACAACGCTCACATACATTTTGCATGCACGATTTAGTGAGCATACTTTGAGGTCGTATCTAGACAAGATCAATACCATAACAAATTGCTAAAGTAGAAAGCCTCATTAGGGAAATACGAAAACTTAATTTTTATGTTTTTTCTTGTAAATGTAAAACGTATAGAAAGCCAATTCCCAACTAGTGTCATGGTAAAATACTTGCATTCGATTCTATCGTGTGATACAACAATGTGATACATTCCACACTTGTATCACTTTTATCTTGTTAAAGGTGGCTCCTGATATGATAGGTAGCAAAATACTTAAATAAAGTGCAAATTATGACAAGTACATTATTGGAGAACGGGGTGCATTAGGCGCGCAACAGAACTGACGTAGCACGGGAGCCGGTGCTTATATAATAATATTAAGTAGGTACTTACCTACTTTATATCTATTTATTTATATACTTTTAAGAGATGCACCATATCATTAAACAAGTACCCACTCTTTAGGATTCCGTAGGAAGGGCAAAAACTACTCGTAGATCTGTCTATTGTGTCAGAAACAAAATGAAAGCAATGCCGCCCTTTGGTTGCTAATATGAAACATTTCTAAGTCTGTCAAATTTAAAACACGGCTGGTGGATCTTGTGATACGCATTGGCATTTGAGATTTACAAGTAGGTACATACTACAGATTCCAAAAGCCTGTTTTAAATCTGTGATTGTCTGATAAACTAAAAATCTGTAACTTTTTCCATTACTGTGGAAGGTAGTAATTTTCCTATTATTACGAAAATATTCATGCATATTTTAAATTATTAATTGTCAATTAGGCAGTGGCGGTACTTCCATACAAGCCCAAAAGCCGGGCTTGCCTTAGTTGCCTTACCGAAATTATGTAGTGATAAGATCAATATAGATTATTTAAAAACCGCGCGTCAAAAGAACCCGTATTATCATAGCGTTTTATTAAATTCAAGCCACAGCTCTCCGACGACCGCGGCGAGTGTTGCAGCAAATTTTTGCCGTGGCGCCACTTCCGCGCGAAAGAAATAAGTCGCAGGTTATGCTCGCTATCCTGCTCGCACTCGTCGGCTTGCAACCGGGCTTGCTTTTTCGTCCCGCTCTTAGGCGCTCCAGCCTACAAACCGCCATATAAAGAATGTAACTATTTGTTGGTATATATAGCACTTTTGTACGGCGATTTAAGCCTGGCTTGGAGTTTGGTTGGAAGTTAGCTGCATAAGTTTGCACGAGCGCGAGTTGATGCGCGTTGACTTCAAATGTATTATTATTTAGTCAAAACAAAAGTTGAATTAGTGAATGTGGATTTGTTCGTTTGTTGTGGCGTTTATAAGTGTCTAATTCCTTCTAGTGTCTAACAATGGATGAAGATGTTGCTTGTGACGGTTATGAAATGCGTCCACGTATTAGAGCTCGTTCCCACTATGTCGGATGTCGTGGCGATTTTTAATCGTACGTTCCACTGGCAGAACATTTTATATGAAGCTGTTCACACTCGTCCGACAACGATTTTGTGTCGGATACGACATAAAATGTCGTGCGTTTTGCCAGCCCTCCCAGCCCGGAAAAAAATCGTGTCGTGTCTCGCTCGCGTACGAGTGAATATAGCGCTGTTCACATTTTGTCGGATGTCGGAACGATTTCGCCCGCGTTTTGTGTAGTTTATGCATCCTGATATCCGAGATAGTAGATCGTTGAATGTACTTATAGACATTCTAAAATAATTGAAATATTTCACTTCATCACTTCTTAATTCAGCTATCAAATTCTGATATATTCCTAAGGTAAATCTTTCCCTAAGAATTGGGTGTACCCAATATCTCCTTTTTTTAACTGCCTCTAATCGTTTCTTTCGCAAATAATACAAAACCACAAACATTTCGTCGACGTTCATCTTGTACTAAGCCTCGCTACCCACTCGAAAAATACATGCCAGCTGCGATCGTGCACGACAGACGACTAGTGGGAACAGTACCGCCGACACCCGATTGAAATCCGGATCCGACATCCGACATTGTGAGAACAGCGGCAACGACACACGATTAAAAATCGCCACGACATCCGACATAGTGGGAACGAGCTCTTACTCAACGAAGGCAAGGTAAAGTCGTTCAATTAATTTCGTGGATAAATTCTATCTAGTAATAGTATGCCGTATGCCCTTAGTGCGTTATGATTGGCTCGCCTCGATACGCTAGCAGAATGCATTTGAGTCCGAAGAGTGAAGATTGGACAGTTATTACGAAAACATATCTTTCGGCTTGCCTTACTCCAAAACCCTAGGCACGCCACTGCAATTTCAATTAGGGTACTAATTTTATGAAAAAAAACACGATATAATTTATACGTCAATATAAAATAAAATAACTGATCAGAAGTAGGTACCTATTCTTAATCTTTTAGATTACTAAATGCTACGAATCGCGACAACATATTCACTAATGTAGGTAAACAATTGTATGTAATTAAGGAGTTCAATTTATGTTATGTTTTATAATATTTATCAATTTCCCCTTACTTATATTAGATGTCATGTACTTAAGGGTTACTAAGGGTTTTTTTTCAGCCAGCTCTCTCGGTACAATAATAAGATGGCACCTAATGCGAACATAACAGTAACGGCTCTATAGTGCCGCAGTGTGTCTTAATGGGCTATTATATTTTATGTTGTGTTCACACTGCATACTCCCTGATACTCGTGCTTAAATACCTAGGCATCTTCGTCTGCATATAATATTTAATCGCTGAATTTAAAATAGATATACGAGTGTATACACGGTATTTTTTAACTCCGTTGACTTCGAGGTATGGGTGAGTGGGTACATTTATGGAAACGGAATGGCATAGTAATTTTTGTTTTCATAAAATGTAATGAATAGCGTTGTTGTAACACGGACTTTATTTTAAAATCCACCAAACAATCAAAACTATGACATATCAATGAAATTTCGAATATCGAACTTCCGAGACTGTACAGTATTTAGGATTAAATGTATAAACTCATACTATACATTATCGGACGATTTTCCATACATTGACCTAGTCCCACAAGGCATAAAATGGATTTCTGCGAATTTACACAGAAACAAATAAGTAAAGTTTACATTTTATCTAAGTAAATAACGAATCCAGAATCAATTTTCATGTAGAAGACGCGTTTATTAAGTGATCCTGCAGTAAAAAAGAAATTAAATTAAGTATTAATATACAGTTCTCTCGAGAAGCTGACGTAACGACGTTATCACTAATCTCCGGCATTTGATCAGATTTTATGCTCGCTACTAATTGGTTACTAAGTAATAGACTCGTGGCTAGATTTAACACGGATGGAATGAATTATTCGATCAATAAGGGAAAGACTTTTCAGAAAACAGAGAGTCTACCGCCAATATCGAAAAGCCGAAAAGCGTTATATGCCTTTCTATCGCTTGAATATGCAAGAGGGATAGAGAGGTCTGGATCTCGTCTGTCTCTCATTATTTGAATTGATATTCGAGTTTTAGATGTTGGCGGTATATAAGCCCTCATAATAAATGTAAGCTATTATAGTTGGGGTTATAGGGGCCTTGTCGTCGGAAGTAGAAGACTAACTAATCTTCGATTTGCCGACGACATCGTTCTGTTCTCCTCGACTGCTTCCGAGCCTCGACCTCAGCAATGCAAGCCTCGTAGTTGGACTTCGGATGAACATGTCGAAGACCAAGCTAATGACAAATATCAGTCTTTGACGGAGTGTTTGAGGTCTAAACTAGGGGTTTATCGGCGAGCTATGGAGCGCAGCATATTAGGTGTGAAATTAATGGATCGTATCCGGAACACCACACTGCACTCTAGAACAAAAGTAGTCGACGTAGCTCGGAAAGTGGCCAAGCTAAAGTGGGACTGGCTGGTCCCACTGCTGGTCATATCTGCCGAATGCTGAGTGATATGTGGGCCAAGATCGCCACAGAGTGGCAGCACAGCTCAAAACGAGGAATTGGCAAACCACGTCGGCGATGGCGAAACGACTTCTAGACTCCTTTTTAAAGGAATGGACAGAGACTGCACAGGATCGGGAAGACTGGAAAAAGTGGGGGGAGGCCTTTGCCCAGCGGTGGGACATAATAGGCCCAATAATATTAATAAACATTTTGAAACATATCATTAGAAAGTCTGTCATAAATTTTGACGTTCAGCTTTTAGTTTGCTCTAGGCGCGCAGGAGCAACTTTTGCCTCCGCAACTTTTTTTAACTTTAACGACACAACTCGATATTTTCCGCATTCATCAACATGGATTTTGAAGAGACGGTTGTGGTCTGTGCACTGTCTTTAAAAACCGAAGGCGAAAGCGAAAAAAGCAATATTGGGTGCATCCATTATGGAGTGATAGACTGACAATATCTTCATCATTGTACAATGTTATCGTCAGCATCCTCATAATATATTCATTCTCAGTCCCAAAATCATCATTTGCTCATCCTTATCAGGATTAGCCTCGTTTTAATTACTCCCGATAGCTGCGCCTTTATTGCATTTTACTTTAATTGAATTGGAGAGAACTTGTCTGCCATTAATTTAATACAATGCTTTTTATCACCCATTCTTTGACTAGCTGCGATGACAGAAAGAGTGGATATTACTAGTATAGATATCAAATAAATTAAAAATACTCATCCATCATATTTAGGTAAGTAAAAAATAGTGTAGACGAATGAACACGATAGGTATTATTGCAATATCGTCAGATTAGTGCGCGTTTAACCTAATCAATTACATCTAATATCAAATATCGATCCTGTTTAAATTCGACTGCATAGTCTGCATACCATCACGCTCACCCTCCCTTTCACCCCGCCCTAAACGGCCAAAATTCCACTTAACCCCCAGAATCCCACACTTAAAGACGAACTGACAGGGAAATATCGAATTCGATTTTTCACGAACCCCTCCTTGATTATGCACAGCACTAAACACCCCTATCGCGATCTGAGAACCTTGTACGTGTAATTTCTCCCCATTTTCTATGTTTTACATTCTTATCCCGTCTCTCGGGACCGCGCCGATGGAAGGCCTGTTATTTCTACACTCTGTACTAAATTCACAGTTCGGAAATTTAATTTTTCGAATTCCTCTTTATTTGTCTATCGCCAGAATAACAAGACCTCCCAAGAGTAGTCGATATTTCTAACATGGAATTTCCAATGAAATTGGTGGTGTTTCGTTTTGTTCAAGTCTGTGAGAGGTGAGTAAGAGTAACCTTATGTGCTACCTATATTTCTATTCTACGTCAAATTTAGCCAAGGTATTATATAGGTACCGTAACTTACCAAAATAAGTTTCGAAAATAACTAACTGTAAAATACATACATGTGTTTTCAATACGTTTCTCAGTAAATATTTCCGCAGGAAATAAGCGTGGGTAAGAAGCGACAAAGGCGTCACTGCGACTGGCAGTGCGTTACTCTTTGAAACACTACGGGCATCTCAGGTTGCTGGTTGTATATTCTTAGAGGAACAAAATGTATTTGATGTTTTTGAATTATATAGTTATGCGTTATACGTTATGCAACAAGCTTAGCTTAACCTTGCTTGTTGGTCAAAATTCAAAGAATCAATGCTGAATCAAAGAATTTTTTGGTGTTTGTCAATTTCTTTTGCATCGCATAATTATAATTATTGTAAAAAATACTAACCAAAAAACCATTTAATTGTTTTATTAAATCCAGTGGCAGAATGCCAAAGGTTAAATATTTAACGGAATTGAGAACCTCCTGCTAAATTTGGAAGTTAGTTGTATTCGGGTAATTATGAAAGGAAAAAACACTAAAAAAGCATCTGATATTTCCGAAATGGGACTATTATTACAACCGAGTAGGTATGAGTGATTTAGTCATGATTTTCGGAATTGCTCGATTTCCGAAATTTCCCGAATTCAACCTCCACCTCACCTCATTCGACCTTTCATTAAAAATTTACAATATATGCGTTAATTATTCATTAAACTGTTTTCACCTTTGAGCAGGAATACCTGGATACCATACCCTTCGACTCAGTCCAAAGGCGCGCTGTACGAATTTTCGACAACCGTCGGCAACGCGCATGTATAATATACTTAAGTCCTGTAGTTGCAGGCGTCCGTCTATGACTGTGACGGTGACTGCTTACCACCAGGCAGTCCGTATGCTTGTTTGCCATCGACGTGGCATAAAAAAACAGGAGCAGCAATATTATTTTAAACACTCATTTGTAGGTACCTATATTATATTAAAAACACAAATCTAAGAATAACAAACGAACGGCATTGCTTCGGGCTCGAGTATGAAATATAAAATTCCACACGAATATTATAAACAAAACAAGCATGATGTTTATTCACAACGCAAATAATAGCAATTGAAAACTTTAATTTAGGCACTGCAATTAGGGCTTGCAATTCGAATATTCGAATATTCGAATTTGTCGAATATTCGACCTGTTTTGATATTCGAATATTCGGCCGCTCAGGTTTCGAATATTCGAATATTTTTTATTACTATAAAAAAATCTATGTCATCCGCTGTAGTTACAGTTTCTGTGTGTTTTACGGGTATTTACAGTGAATGAGGAACGGTAGGTACCCAAATACGAAGGAAATAATATTTTTACTGTATTCCTCTCGATAGACTTCGTGAATACAGTGAAACCTAACTCAATTTAAAAGAAAACGAAATCAAAAAGTATGTTATTTTTACGGTGCGTAAGTTTTAAGTTAAAGGGTCATTCTGTATATTCAGTACAAGCGTACGTTAAGCGAATTTTTGAAGTCTAAACCTTGCCACTTATCGCAATTCTCAAATTTAATCATACCAAACCTGCCCAACTTGGTAATCTAACCATGCACCTTTAGCTGTCGATAATCCACCCAGTACTCACTCAACTAACTTTTCCCCTTAAATATTCCAATATTATTATAATAACTTAATTAGAAATAATAACTTGACAAAACAAATAAAGTCAATAAAGATTCAAAATACAATGAAATTAAAGGCCTTTTTACAGGCCTCGGAGTGACAATTTAATTTAAATCGGAAAATAATTACCTACTAAAAAAATATCTTACATACCTAGGTGTTTGGATGGTTAAAGTTATATTATTTCACGTAACGACGCATTTATAATAAATATTAAATACTTACGTCTAATTTTGGCGTTTTACTTGTTTTTATAAATGTGGGCATCTTATAAATAGTAGGATGATAAAATCTAGTCAATTAAGTGGATTTCTGCCAAATATCCTTAGTTTTAGCAATATGTGAAAAAAGCTTTTGAATAAAACGATAATAAACCGATTTCTCGTTCCTTTTCTTATTTTTTATAATATTCGAATAATTATTCGAATATTCGAATACGTCGTCAGAAAAAGTCGAATATTCGAATATCTGAAAGTTTCGAATATTTGCAAGCCCTAACTGCAATAGCAATTTCATTGTGAAAATGGTAAGTCTTTGTAATTATGCTACCGCATTATAGTTTGAGCCGTATATCAAACTGGTTTGGGTTGAAAATAGCTTGTCACATTTAGAATAATGTTAATGAAAAGCTATGCTATCACAAAATACTGCACTAATGACAGTCGGTATTAAAATTGAAACACAAGTAGGTAAATATTACGCGTTCTGGAGAGTAGGTACTACAGGAACTAGTTTCGTTTTATTATTTATTACCTTATATATATAACCGTACGAGTAAACCGAGGTTACTTTGCTTAATTTTAGAGTTTGTCACCATTCTTTAACGACAATCGGTATTTTCTCCTATTTTTCAGCCTGCGTAATGTGGTCATAGTTAAATTGAGAGAGTTTTAATTATAATCCATGTATTTTTTATGAAATATATATGTAGGTACTTCAAAGTTTTAAAGGAGGTTATCAATTCCGTTAAATATATAAAATTTGGCATTCTGCCGCTTGGATGATTTCTTCTTTCTACTTTTTAGTAAAAATTTAAAGTAAACCCGCTAAAAACTCCGTAAAAATAAAATAATAAAAATCGGTAGAGTACGTCTTTACATTTTACCGTCCATTTTTAGACAACTTGTTGGTACTGGTATCCGATTGAGCTGAGATTTTACGTAGGTATGATTACGTACGTAGATATTATTTTATAATAATATAATGAGTAGTTTTATTGAAAGAAAAATAAAGTCAGCGATAAAAGCTAGTTTCAAAATAGTTATTTACGATACAAGTGCGGAAAAGAGGAAATTCGAAACGAGTGGCGATAAATTAAAACACGATACGATTAATACGACACGATAAATTAAAAGGAGTGTTGTAACGCGAACTTTCCCAAATACATTAATACGCTATGTTTAGCTCATATGATCTCTTACTAGATGGCGCTAGTAGTCCTCGATTTCGATGTAAACATTAGCGATATTTTATCTTTCCCGTAGTTTTAAAAATCCAAAACCTTGCGTACCCTGTGTTAAGTGTTCCTTAGATTTTTTGAGTACACATAACGAATGTGCAAAGTAAGATTAATGTAAATTAGTTAGCCTTCAGTTCCTATGCAAACCATAGTTCACGGTGCCTACAAAAGATGGCGTTACTAATACCCAATGTTTGATCTTAATCCTAGTTTTCCTGGAGCCTTAAAATTATGACTTCACGCATTTCGTAACACTTGTATTTTTACCAAAACGTAGCAAATGTATAGATATAGATTAATGTAATCTTGGCAACTCATACATATATAGTTCACCTATACACACAGAGATGGTGTTAGTAGGCCTATGATATTTCGTTTCTGAAACCTGTAAAAAACAGAACATCATGTAACATGTTCCTAAAAATATAGCGAATGTATCCAAATAGTTTAACATATAAAAACAACGCGCATGTTTGTACAACTTAACTGGTTGCCAAATCACTCACTAGATGTCACTGTACAGTGCGCATAGCCATCCTACATGGCGGTGTTAAGATTTTTCCTAGAATAAGGACCCGATGCACCTAATTTTGTAATTGTGGAGAATTAGCTAGGCGATAGATTTGTACGTTCTGTGTACCCCCTAGGACCTTGACGGACTATCTCATCGATTGTTAGGAGTTTTCCCGGTTCCCCTTGCGTACGACAGCTGTACTTCTTGGACGCTGCTCGGCCATAGGAGATTCGTTAATTTTAGTTAGTTGTATATAGTATTAGCGCCGACTGTTGTCAATATACGGCTATCTGCCTTCGACTCCGTGTTTCTCTTCGCTCCTCATCGCACGCCCCACCACTTCCGAAGTCAACTACTTTACAGTGTTTTAAATCGACACGAGTTGCGAATTACCTATTCGCACGCGTATCGTACAATTCGTACAACGTTTTACAGTACATATGCCCCTTTAAATATTTGACATAGCAACGAAAAGTGCTTATTTACGCACTAGTGCGGGAAAGTAGCACCATATGTACTGTAAATGATTTTTTTGACAAAAATATAAAAATATTTAGAGATTTTTCTTTTTCTTGACAGAGTGGGTGGCGCTTGCGAGCAAAAAATGTTAATTAAGCCTTACTCCAAAATTTAGGCTTGAATCTTTATAGGCCTTCTTTACAGAGGCCTAAAAGATTTTGAGGTGAAAATAAACGTAAGTAACGATATTAAACGTCCGATATGACTGTCAACCTACTAGCAAGGCCAATAAACTATCGCGTGCCATTTTCATGCTCGTGCGACACCACGGTGCATGGAGGCATCAAATGAATAATGTTGCACGCACATTGTTTACTCGACGTTTATTAGCGTATTATGCAATAAGGAAGACGTGGCTAAAAGTCTTAAGAGGAAAGAGGACGACCGGTTCGTCATACAAATGTAGACCCCATTTTCCTCTCTGGAGATATTAGAAATGTGTAAACCTGTCATTGCATTTTGAGATTTACGGATTAAATTATTAGGGCGAGCGAAGCGAGCCCTATCACTATTCGACAAACTATGCATTCTTGTGGTACACTTTACGGAAAAACTACTGCACTGTTAGGTTTGAGATTTAACATAGTAATCTAAATTCATGTCTAGATGTGTTATCAAACTTAAAAATATCATTTTATATACATAAAAAAATTAAATAATGTAATAACACTTTGTATTACTACTAGCGCCATCTGTTGGCAAAATAATGAATTAACATGCTAATGTTAATTATTTATTTCTCTAACAGATGGCGTTAGTAGTAAATAATAAATAAATATTGGACGTCGTTATACAAATTGACTAAGCCCCAGAAAAGCTCAAGAAGGTTTGTGTTGTTATGTTGTGGGTACTCAGAGAACGATACCTATGTGATGTTTTCAATTTCAATAATGTCGATGGCGCTTATACGCCATTAACAACGATGAATACAAAAGTGGGTTAAAATTTTGGATTCAGACCCACCTCGCTTCGCTTGGTTTGATTCCCAATTTAGCATAGAGTTTGTGCGGAAAGAGAAGAGTCGTGGATTGTATTGGGCCCCATACATTCCACGACTCTTCTCTTTCCGCACAGACTCTATAAGTTTTTGTGAATACCTACTAGAACAATCAATCTTGCTGTATATTCACTGCGGAGGTCAATTTATTCATATGTTTTGTGACGCTGATGAACTGATCAGTCATGTTGTGTTAGCAAACGTAAATCGGGTATTTTCAGTTCGAGAAACAGTTTTGGCGCCATTCATTTATTACGTAAGATGATTTTGGGGCGGAGCCCCGGGGTCGCATTTTTTTCTTACTAGGGGGAGGGAGAGGGTTTTTATAGTTCTTACGTAAGTAAGATCACAAAATTGCGTTTTTTTTTAATTTCTACGAAATTATGACGTTTAAAATAATAATAATACTTCCACACTCTATGCTATAAAACACGGTGCAGAGTTAGCTTAAACGAGCTCAAGTACCTTTGTCCTGTACAAACGTACGTACAAATAAATATTCATAAAAATATTTTTTTTAATAATAAACACTAAAACAAACCAAACGTGTACTCATTTTTTCCTTAACATTCTAACGTAATATATGCTAATATAGAGGTGAGAGGGGGTCAGCCTATTTTTATTATTTCTTACATATAGGGAAGGCCGAAGGGGGTCAAAAACTGGCAAAAATGGTCTTACGTAATCAATGAATGGCGCCTTTAGTGTTACTATTGCTTGGAACAGCTAAAATTATAAATTATAAATAAAGATCATATTATAATACAAACTTCAGCGACTTAGGGCCGATATACACCACTGCAACTTGTATGGGAACTACACGCTAACTGCACGCCAATTGCAACGTCGGCGTGCAGTTCAACAAAATGACCCAGAACCCTGGCAGTTCCTAGTGGAACTCAGATTTGGTGCAACACAGGCACACGCTGTCTTAATCAATCGACACGTCTTGATGAGCACTTATAGAGCTGATTCCGAACCTTAGCTGTACCGAGTGGAACTCAGGTTTGATGCAACATAGAGACACACGATGTTTTGGACATCCGACTCGTCATGATGAGCACTTGGGAGAGCAGTACCCAAGATAGAGCTGATGCTGAACCCTGGCACTACCTAGTGGAACTCAGGTTTGTTGCAACATAGGCACACGCTGTTTTGGACATCCAACTCATCATGATGAGCACTTCGGAGAGCAGTACCTACCCAAGATAGAGCTGATGCTGAACCCTGGCAGTACCTAGAGTGGAACTCAGGTTTGTTGCACTTAGGAGATTAAGTACCCAAGATAGGTTTGGTGCAACATAGGCACACGCTGTTTTGGTCATCTGACACGTCTTAATGAGCACTTAGAAGAGCAGTACCCAAGATAGAGCTGATGCTGAACCCTGGATGTACCTAGTGAAACTGTGTGTGTGTGTTTATGTGCGGAGCAGCGTGATTACCGCCAGTAGGTGTCCAGAAGGGATAGTTTTTCGCTCAACTGTGTGGTGTGGACGCAAAAATTAAATTCAAGGACATTGGCTCGCTGACCCAACATTATGTAGGAAAGCCAGTTGACTTCCTTACAAAAAGTACTGGGCGACCGTGTAGGATGTAATAATAAGCGCTTATGAAATTGTATATTATATGTGGATGATATTGGCAATTTGATTTTGTCGTCTAGACACGTTTTTAATGGACAAATTAAAACCTGTAACAGACAGGCGTACCAGACAGCAACCGGGGTCCGGTTAGTATATTTCTTTCTTGCTCTCACTTATAGCTGCGTTCTTAACGGACCCACTCGATCGATCATGGAACAAGCCTCGGACTGGATCAAAGTCGCGGTCCGGTACGTTTAGGTAGGAAAACTCCGCGAGCCCTTACAAAGCTCTGCTTTTTGCTAGTAAGTACCTAATTTTAATCGCCCCTCACACAAACATACGTCATTTAAATAAGTTTAATGTTTGTCTTCAAGATGTTATTTGTACATAAGACTAACTGAACATAAGACGACTATGTTTTTATAACAATACATATAAATCTTTGTACGTATAATGCGACATCACCGTCATACCCAGTTCCGTGTCCCAGTCCCAAGTTTCGAGCCAGATGTTTTGAAATTGTCGCTCAAGATTTAATTAAAGCAACTTTCGGAGCCTACGAGTAAAGTTCTCGCTTAAATATTTTGTTTGTGACGCAGTCTCTAGCCTACTCCGCTGTATTTGTGCGGCCGAATTAAAAATAACCTGATTCTGAAATCTTTACAAGATACTAATTAATGTCTAGATTAATGGCGTGTCGATCCCAAATACTACTACAACTGAAAATAAAATATGTAAGTAGATATATTAAATAAAAATCGCAAATAACAAACCTTCGCCGAAGTTTAAATTACATATTTTATTTTAAAATTTTGTGTTTGGTTTTCAGCAAGAGATAATTTGCTTCTGCTTTGCTTCTGAATTACACAGCTAAACAAATTTCATGGGTTAACAGAGTCGAGCAATAGTTCAGAAACAAAGTAAGTACCTAAGATAACATATCGATAATATAAGACGCCCAGTGCATTGTTTATCAGAAGCTTGTAACTTGTAATACAAGTGGAAGTCCCTTTTTGATAGCTTTTGTTATAAAAGGTACTTCCACATGTATTACAAGTTATAAGCTTTTGATAAACAGAGCACAGTTCTTACATACCAGATTATACAAAGTAGGTATGTAAACTGAAACTCAAGTAAACATTCAACACCGTCCAATGTCACATTCGGTCGTTATGCGTGATGGGGCAACAATTTTGAGTGTGGATAATTGAGATCCATGCAGTTAAATCCTCTAATCGGATAGCATGCAGCACCCAAACACCGAAATCGTATGCAAATTCATTAGTTAGCGTGCCTCAGCGTAGCCTCTTGATACCTATTCCTGGGCTAATTCCAACCGCTTATCGGACACTTGCTTCAGCAATGGAGCCACGGTTAGATTTAATCTCGCTATTTTTGAACCGTTTTGTTTGGTTGTTTGAGAATATACCTCGAAGAATACAAAAACCTAAAGTCCTTGATAACTAATAGAAAACAAAATTCAAAGCATTCCAGGTTAATTGATGTAAGGTTCCTTAGAACATTTTATTTCTATATCTTATAATTTCGATCCATGTTGACGCATGTTTCGTCACAACCTCGATGATTATAAGTATAGGTTAGGGTTGTTAAAAAATGTAAACTTAAGAATATTCCTTTTCTACAAGGTTATTTTTTATTTACCAAGATACACTACAAGATACATATAAATCATCCATACCAAAATTTAGAGCAAAGTCCCTTTTAGAGGTCGCTATAAATAAAACAATTATGCCGTAAAAAAGTGTATGAAAAAATTAGAGCTCAGTCATTTTACTTTGGCGATGTTTTAATGGCTCTTTATTAGGGCGAGCGAAGCGAGCCCTATCACTATTCGACAAACTATGCATTCTCGTGGTACACTTTACGAAAAAACTATCGCACTTATAGGTTTGAAATTTAACATAGTAATTTAAATTTATGTCTAAATGTGTTATCAAACATAAAAATATCATTTTATAAACCTAAAAAAATAAAATAAAGGAAAAACACTTTGTATTACTACTAGCGCCATCTATTAGAAAAATTACAAATTAAAATTCGTGCTAATGTACTATGTGCTAACAACGACGAATACAAAAAAAACCGGCCAAGCGCGAGTCGGACTCGCGCACGGAGGGTTCCGCACCATCAACAAAAATAGAGCAAAAAAATCGTGTTTGTTGTATGGGAGCCCCCCTTAAATATTTATTTTATTTTTAGTATTTGTTGTTATAGCGGCAGCAGAGATACTTACATCATTTGTGAAAATTTCAACTGTCTAGCTATCGCGGTTCATGAGATACAGCCTGGTGACAGACGGACGGACGGACGGACAGCGAAGTCTTAGTAATAGCGTCCCGTTTTTTGCCCTTTGGGTATGGAATCCTAAAAAGGGTTAAAATTTTGGATTCTGACCCATCTCGCTTCGCTCGGTTTGATTCCCAATTTAGCAATTAAGTTTCTCTGAATACTGGAACATTCAATCTTGCTGTACTTATATTCACTGCGGAGGTCAATTTACTCGTATGTTCTGTTCTGTGACGCCGATGAACTGATCAGTCATGTTGTGTTAGCAAACTCGAGAAACAGTTTTAGCGTTACTATTACTTGGAACTGCCAAAATTATAAATAAAGATAAGCATATTAGGCCGTCTGTATCGGCCCTAAATCACTGAAGTTTGTATTAACAAACTACACCCTGACTGCAACTTGTATAGAAACTGCACGCCGACTGCACGCCAATTGCAACGTAGGCGTGCAGTTCAACAAAATGACCCAGAACCCTGGCAGTACCTAGTGGAACTCAGGTTTGGTGCAACATAGGCACACGCTGTTTTAGTAATTCGACACGTCTTGACTCTTGATGAGCACTTGGGAGAGCAGTACGATAGAGCTGATGCTGAGTCCTGGCTGTACCTAGCGGAACTCAAGTTTGGTGCAACATAGACACACACTGGGTTGGACATCCGACTCATCATGATGATCACTTGGTAGAGCAGTACCCAAGATAGCTGATGCTGAACCCTGGCAGTACCTAGTGGAGCTCGGGTTTAATACAACATATGCACACGCTGTTTTGGTCGTCCGACTCGTCTTGATGAGCACTTAGGAGAGTAGTACCCAAGATAGAGCTGATGCTGAACCCTGGCTGTACCTAGTGGAACTCAGGTTTGGTGCAACATAGGCACACGCTGTTTTAGTCATTCGACACGTCTTGACGGGCATTTGGGAGAGCAGTACCCAAGATAGAGCTGATGAGCTGATGCTAAACCCTGGCAGTACCTAGTCGAGCTCGGGTTTGGTGCAACATAGACACGTTACACGTTGTTTTGGACATCCGACTCGTCATGATGATCACTTGGTAGAGTAGTACCCAAGGTAGCTGATGCTGAACTCTGGCAGTACCTATTGGAACTCGGGTTTGGTGCAACATGGGCAAACGCTGTTTTGGTCATCCGACTCGTTTTTTTGAGCACTTGGGAGATACCCAAAATAGAGCTGTAGCTGAATCCTAGCAGTATTTAGTGGAACTCAGGTTTGTTGCAATATAGGCACACGATGTTTTGGTCATCTCACTCGACTTGATGAGTACTTAGGAGAGTAGTACCCAAGATAGAGCTTGATGAGCACTTAAGAGAGCAAATTATACGTAAGATTATGTGCGGAACAGCATGATTACCGCCATTAGGTGTCCAGACGGGATAGTTTTACGCTCAATTGTGTGGTGTGGACGCATAAATAAATTCAAGGACATTGGCTCGCTGACCCAACATTATGTAGGAAAGCCAGTTGACTTCCTTACAAAAAGTACTGGGCGACCGTGTAGGATGTAATAAGCGCTTATGAAATTGTATATGTAGTACATGTGGATGATTTTGTCGTCTGGACACATTTTTAATGGACAAAGTAAAAGCTGTAACAGACAGGCGTACCGGACAGCGACCGGGGTCCAATTAGTAGGTATATTTCTTTCTTGCTCTCACTTACAGCTGCGTCCTTAACGGACTTATTACGTACCCACTCGATTGAACATGGAACAAGCCTCAGACTGGATCAAAGTCGCGGTCTGGTACGATTAGGTAGAAAAACTCCGCGAGCCCTTACAAAGCTCTGCTTTTTGCTAGTATTATAAACATATCGTCGGTCAAAATTTAAAGTAATATAAAACGAATATGATTTGGAAAGACATTTATGTTTCCTGTGACAACGCTTGAATTTGAACTTTGTGTCCAAGTTATTGCCATAAGCGTGGCATATGTGAATAAAAATATGCTGCATATATTTCGGTTCTATTACGAATAACGTTTCATTTTACGGATTGCAATTATTGGCCTTCGCTGAACTCTTGAGGAATATCAAAAAAACCACACCAAACCAATCTATATTATCTGTCAGCTTTTATAGTATGTAGGAACTCACTTATGATGGTTCGTCTAATGCAAGTGCCCGGCAAGTGATGGTAATGTTAACCATGTTGTGGATTGTGATCGTCGTGCGCCCCGGGAATATTAATCCCGCGATTCCCGAAAATCGTGTCTCGAATCCCGCTAATCCCGCAATATATCCGCAAAAGAACTGCTGGCGCGTACCATTTGCTGAATGCTTCAAGGATATGAAGATTCCAAATTGGTTTCTATGCTAGGCGTTGTCATAGTAAAATGAAAGAGACGAGGGAGATTATTTATCCTTATTTGGTGAGAGCGATGAGTAAAACTTATTCCTAACATATTCCCGTCATTTATAAGAAATATAATATAATTGTAAGGTGCCAAATTTTAAATATTTAGTAAGTAACCGATATTATTAACATTTTATATATACATACAGACGCAACCCTAATACATCGTGTGCTTTGATCTTCCAAAAATGGAAAAAAAAGTACAATACCAAGTAACCAAGGGGATCGAGCCTTGTAATATGTATATCAAAGCGCGCACTCTGATTGCTACTTGCCATTATGAAGAAAAAGGTTTGGGGTTTAATCAGCTCACCGGGCTTATTGACCTCTGACCGTAATGAAGGATTCGCTTCCGTGGACAGAGGTGTCTCTGACGCTGTGCCCGCTCTGGCGTATGGGGCTTGCTTCAGGCGTCAAGCGAATATGTAATACCAAAGAACTTTTTCTAGCTTTTGAAAAAGTAACTAGCAGCCATATTAGAACTTTAAGATACGTCTAATGTTAGATATCGAAACGATATGGATTGGATATGTCAGTGTCAAACAAGTGTCAAAAGTGACGTTTCTTCAAACAAAAACGTCACCTTTGTTGACACTGACATATCTTGGTGACGTCTAATAGATATATTATAGTTCAAAATCCGAATCTGGCCCTAACTAGAGATTAAATTGAATTATTTTATGAAATGGATTTCGTCACATTTTCTTTAGTGTATGCTCAGCTTATAAAATAGAAGTATAGACAGAGGGAAGTGAGCAACTAGGAATAAATCACAATATTCATTCTTACTGGTCATGGCTGTGTTGGAGAAGAAGATGAAAATTATGAATGGCGAAGAAAGAAGAGATGAAGCCAGTTTATATTTGTGAAATATGTATCCCACCAAAAACATTTTCATGTAAAATGTTGCCAAGACGAAACCATAAGGCCCGCACTGACAAAAAGTTATCAGATCTCTTGTAGAGCCAAGCTTCTAACTCTACAAGCCCTAACTTCACAAACTCTACACCTTAGTCAAAATATGTGGCTTGATCGTTTCGCTACTGTCACATGGACGTAAGGTGAAAAATGTATTCACTATTCATTATTTTTTATAATACAATAGTTCTTCGAGTAACGAAACGGCCAAGCCACATATTTTGACTAAGGTGTAGAGTTTGTGAAGTTAGGGCTTGTAGAGTTAGAAGCTTGGCTCTACAAGAGATCTGATAACTTTTTGTCAGTGCGGGCCTTATGGTTTCGTCTTGGCAACATTTTACATGAAAATGTTTTTGGTGGGATTTCACTTCTTTTTGTAAGTTGCTTCCATCCCCTAATTTAAAGGGTTGCGCGTGTGATTTAAGGACCTACTATTAAAAATCCTGAAATACGTACCTCGGGGCATCTTTTATACAATCTGTTTTTTACTGATTCCCCATACAAACTTCAACCCTCTTTTTCCCCTAACTCTCTTTTCCACCCCCTTTTCACCCTTACGGGATGATTTTGGGATTGAAACCTATTCTATGCCATTCCCCATTACAAAAACTATCTACATACCAAATTTCAACTAAATCGGTTCAGCGGTTATTGATTTCCCATACAAAATTCCACCCCCCTTTTCCCCCCCTTAGGGGCAAAAAATTTCAAGTTTTTGAATTTTTTTGTTGTTTGTGTACTAATACTATCTTACATACCAAATTTCAGCTTCCTAGGACTTCAGGAAGTACCCTAGAGGTTTTGATGATCAACAGTGAGTGAGTGAGTCAGTGACGAAATCGGGGTTTTTTAAATATGAATAAAATCTTAAGTATAAGAGCTATGCAATTGAAATTGTTTATGCTTAATAAGTCCACTATTGACATCATATCCCGAGAATTTTGTTTATCTGGTATAATGCAAAACCAAGTTATGAGGGTTCAAAAAAACGACGAAGCGCTTCGAGAAAAGGTAGGTAGTGCCCTTGCGCTTCGCTTTGCTCGTCTTGGCGGGGGCACTACCGTGCCCCCAGATTGAAGCTAGGCGTGATTGAGGCTAGGCTAAGTTATACTGTTAATCTTCTCGATAATTAAAATCAAATTTTTAAATTAAATAGATAATAATAATTAAAAATAGATTATTATTTGCATTAAAAGTATTAAGTATTTATATTATGATATGTAAGTAGAAATAATTTGACCTAAGATAATAATGATATTCTGTGTAAGTAATGTTTTCATGTATAAAATTATAATGTGTGTTGTAATAGAAAAAATGTGTTGACATGTAAATACTTCTATTTGATCAATAAAAGTTTGATTGATTGATGATTATTTGAGATTCTTACTTAAGTTTCACCTATGTGCTTATCCTACAGGCAGGGCCGGATTAACCCTAAGGCAGAGTAGGCAACTGCCTATGGGCCCCGCCTCGGCTAGGGGGCCCCGCCTCGGCTAGGGGGCCCCGGCGGCCCCGCGCGCGCCAAAAAAAAATGTGTTTGCCAAGTTTGGCATATGGCCAAAATTCATAAATATTTTTTTATGTTACCAACTTATACCTAATGTCCAATATCAGTTTCTCAGACACACAGTCATCAAATGATTATGTAAATTATGTTATTTTATAGCTTTTAAAGTCTGTAAATCGAGCTCGAATTTCAGGCTCCCGAGGGCCTAAAACCTCCTTAATGAAACTTCGGCCCTCCGAGTAACTCTTGTATGACACATATATTATTGTTGAGTAACATTTGACGATTGGTTCGTATCAGAGCGCTGCTTTGATTCATTGATTTCAGAAGCTTAGCCTTTTGCCTCGCATGAAAGCTTACCTCGCTGGTTAAGTACGCTTCGGGCTTGTTAAGTATGTGGAGATTGCTGAGCTCGACCTTCAGCCTCACTTTTTCCCTTAATTTTTGGTTCGCGTACCAAATCTCTTCTTCAGCTTAGCCTTTGGCCTCGGTGCGCCAAGCTCGGCCTGCGGTCTCGCTTATTAATACAATGGACATTGGTTGTCGTCTGTGATCTAGCTTAGCTTATCCTGAAGCACGGCTTTGACCTCGCATGAAAGCTCACCTCACTGGGTAACTTCGGATTTTTAGGCCTTTTTAACACGTTTTCACAATTTTTTCACAAAAAATTTCGCGCTCGCTGCGCTCGCGATTTTTATTGCTTTTCCAGTTTACCCTGTACTTACATGCTAGTTTGACTGGTTAATGAATAATCATTTAAACACATGTAAAATCTTTATTATTAGGTTAATTTTAATCATGTGGCTCATATGGTCGGACAATCGCTGTTCAGCCTCGCAAAATATTTAACTACTTATTGAGAAAAAGAGCTCCCCCACACGCAAGGAGGAATCGGCAAGAACTAATATAAAAAACCTTTATGTCCACGCAAGAGCGAAAAAAACATTCGGCATGTTCGGATAGGCTCAACCGACACCTGAAGGTTGAAATTAAAACCGCAAACTTACTTGCCTGTACTGAACAACTGAGCTTATGTATGCAGAATTAACTGTACGGGGGCCCCGAGCATTGCACTGCCTAGGGGCCCCGACATGCTTAATCCGGCCCTGCCTACAGGCAATAGTATATTTAACTACCTCTGTAGGTATAGAGGTCTAGAGGTTGGTAGAGAGTTTCTGTATTGTATTGAGGCGTGCAATAAAGAGTATTTGTATTTTATATTGTATTGTTTCGGTAAAGTAGTAGAGAATAACAGAGCCTGGATGCTTATTCATGTGTTGTAAGTATGCTGCCAACGTCACACATAATTAATCGTAATTATTGTCAAATGCCTACTTCATTTCAGGCCGTGCCACTGCATAAATCGAGATCATATTAGGTTAATCTAAATATACTGCCTAATGATAATCAATAATTTAAATTCAGCTCGAGCATATTGCTTGGAAAACCCTGTCAGGAGTAAACTTAGGTTGGTACAATGTTTCCATTATACATTGACTCAAATCAGATAATGGAACGATAGCTGACTTAACATACAAATATCTGGGAGACCGAGCTTTGTTCGGAAAACATATATAAACTCAAAAATGCGCGTTTTCCCAGAGATAAAACCTAGCTAGATCGATTTTACGCCCCCGAAAACCCCCATATAGCAAATTTCATCGAAATAGAGCCGTTCACGAGATCCCCGAAATATATATACATATAAATAAATAAATAAATATGCAAGAATTGCTCGTTTAAAGGTATTAGATAGGTACCTACATAATTAGAATAACTGCATAACAACACGTTAACTGAGATCTTAATTTAGTTTAGTACACTGTGCATATTATAAATATTTAGTCTTAGTTTATTAACAAAAGGGACAGATACCTACTACTAAGGCTTCATAGATCTATCTGAATTAATAATAAATTAGATTTCTACCTCTACAGGTCCATTTTGCCGACGTCAGGTGAACGGAGTTTCTCATGAAGAGACATTACTTTAAAGGTGCTTTTGTGAATTTATTATTAATATGAAATTAAATTACTTAAGAAAATACTATTATTCCGTATACCACGGTTTAGTAAACCACGATGCAGCAGTGTTCGTCTACTGAAAAACAAATATTTAATTTAATAATTCATGACTCAGCAATGTGACATATTAATAGTAACATTTAATGAAAAAAAAAAAAATTTAAAACGTTGTCCAAAATATCCAAATCATATTTTCCTGTACTAGGTACTGCAGTTCACATAATTAGGTACCTATACATAATTAGGCTCGAAGCAAATTTGTCAGTAGGTGGGCGTTTTTTTTTGTTGTCCCCTTTTTTCAAATTTGGGGTTTTTTATGTTATTTCTACTCAGAATCACGAGCTCTTTCTATCCTAATAGGAGAAAAAAAGTGTCCTAAGGTTTTTATTTCCATTACGTCACCATTTTTCGTAGAGTTTGTATGGCGGTCGCGGAATGGAAAGATCGAAAAATGTATGGAAATTTTGGGACACTTTTTTTCTCCTATTAGGCTAGAAAAAGCTCGTGATTCTGAGTAGACATAACATAAAAAAATCCCAAATTTGAAAAAAAGTGTACGGGACAACAAAAAAAAACGCCCAGGTACATTGTACATTTAGCAGAGCCGGGACGGAAAGAGTTGATAGGTACCCTTAAAACGCCACCAATTTAAAAAAAACACTTTATATTAACAACCCAATATCCGGAGATTTGGACCACAAGCGCACACAAGGGCCCTTATTTGGCACTAATTAAGGCTTATTGTACCGACGGATCGGGAGCGTTTGATTGCACGCTGAAGCGATTAGCACCGAACCACCCGCTGCTACACATTGTTATGGAAGTGTGTGTTGACAGTTCACACACACGACACCAAAAATATTTCATTTCATTTATTTATTTCAATCAATCAGCACTAACAGCTAAGCCTTACGTGCTAATCGGCATTATACAGAGCGTTTTTTGAACAACTAGCTATATTGTGCAAGGTGATTAGGTAGGTGATACTGAACAACTTTTTCTATGGGACCAACACCAAAATCCCGAATTTTTTTTTTACAGTAGATATGGGGCTACTTTTCCGCACTAGTGCGTAAAATAGCACTTTTCGTGCGTATGTCGAAACTTTAAAGTGCCATATGTACTGTAAAACGTTGTTCGATACACGTGCGAATAATTCGCAACTCGTGTCGATTTAAAACACTCCCTTCGGTCGTGTTTTAATTTATCGCCACTCGTTACGAATTTCCTCTTTTTCGCACTTGTATCGAAAATAACTATTTTGTGTCTACCATGCATTATGCATTAATCACTTTTTAGTAGAAAAGAAAAATACAATAAATACATAATCGGAAAGACGAATGAAGCCATTAATTGCAATAAATACAATATCCTGTCCGCCTGTCTGTCTATCTATCTATAGGTACCTCTTCACCCTTAAACCGCTGAACCGATTTACATGTATATGGAGATAGTTTGAACCCTGGGGAAAGACATAAGATAGTTTTTATCAATATTCATCATTCCACGCAGACGAAGTAGCGGGCAGAAGTTAGTTATCAATATGTAAAGTAAGTACCTATACGCCTATACTATCGGTTGAGTACATAATTATATATAAGTACGTCTAAACGTTAACAGGCTTGTTACAGGTGTGTATACATGGCTATGTATGTAGGTCATCGTGGTTAAAGTTATGTACTTACTTTGATTTTAGACTGGTCTTACGTTATTGCTGCTTCTCCAGAATCCAAATACCTTTAAATTTATAAATGTAGTCTCGCTCCTGCCCGCATAAAAAAACAATGCTCGGTTGATGTCGCAGTCGACATACAATATGCGAGAGACAACAGTACACATCTTCTTCTTCTTCTTCCTAGCCTTATCCCATTTACTTGGGGTCGGCTCTCCTTATATGGCGTCGCCAGGAGCGTCTGTCCTGGGTCGTCTCTGGTGGTATTCTTTTTTCTTTAAGGTTCTTTTTTACAAGACCTATCCATGTTGTCTTGGGCCTCCCGCGACCCCTAGGCTTCTCACTCATCTCTAGCACCTTTCTCGTCATGTGGTCTGGTGGGCGCCTCATGACGTGGCCATACCATCGGAGTCGATTTTCGGTGAGTTTTTCTTCGATTGGCCTTACTCTGAAACTGCCTCTAACGTGGATATTCTTAACATGATCTAACAGCGTTACTCCGCCAGCCCATCTCAGCATCCTCATCTCCGCTGCATGCAGTTTAGCGACTTGGTCTTTTTTGACTGGCCAACACTCAGAGCCGTATGTCATTGCTGGGCGCACAGCTGCCTTATAAACTTTGCCCTTAATACGAACTGGCATTCGTTTATCGCAAAGAACGCCCGTGAGCTCACGCCACTTCACCCATCCAGTGTTGATACGGTTAACGATATCTGCATCTATAGATCCGTCGTTTTGCATGTTCGAACCAAGATATTTGAAGCTCGTTACTTCGTTCAGAGGGTTGCCGTCCAAGTTAATTGTGCTACGGACGTTGGCACCACTGAGGTTGCAGTGCATCACTTCAGTCTTCTGTCGGCTTACTCGCAGTCCGCCGTCCTCCAGGGCTACTCTCCAGGTTTCTAGAATGTTTTGCAGCTCTTTTACGTCTTCGCTTATCAAAACTATATCATCTGCGTAGAGCAAATCCCACGGGGGTGGACGTTGTATGTGCGACGTGAGATGGTCCATCACCAAATTGAATAATAACGGGCTGAGAGCTGATCCCTGGTGGACCACAGTACACATCGTGAATAAATAATTCCGACTCTGCGTGTGGATTGAGTGTGACGTGTAGACAGTTACATTCTGTACCTAGACCACTTGTTTCTGATTACATTTTATTAATGATAGACGATATTTGTTTTAAAACATACTTATTTACGAGTATGTAATGTATAATGTTAGGGGTAATGTTAGAAGGTTCATTAAAATTAAATCGAGTTTATACGAGTACCTACTTACCGTCACATACGAGGGGCGTTCAAAATATTCTCGGTATTGATATCTTACAACCTCTTCTAAAATTTCTTTCGTTACTGGCCGCTAAGGTTTATTCATTGACATTAAAAAAAAGTATAATTCGAACCGAGATGTTCTTTTGTTTTTCTGCAATTGCTGAACAAACATGAACATCATGTGGGAATTGACAATGTTAACTAAATTAGAACATCGATGCGTGATAAAATTCTTGACAAAACAGGGTAAAAATCAAAAAACCATAAAAGAGGAAATGGATTGTGTTTACCGTGAGTCTGCTCCTTCTTTATCTACCATTCAAAAGTGGTCAAGCGAGTTTAAACGTGGAAGGGAGAGTGTTGAAGACGACCCTAGACCTGGCCGGCCTGTAGTAGCTACTTCACAAGAAAATATTGATAAAGTGGAAAAACTTATATTGGAAGATGGTCGAGTGAAGGTAAAATCTATAGCACAAGTAACCAATCTCTCTATTGGTACCGTACATGATATTATCCATGACCATCTTAATATGTCAAAAGTAAGTGCAAGATGGGTTCCGCGAATGCTGACTCGGCTTCAAAAAGACATGCGTGTAGCTTGTTATTCCGATTTTATTGACCTGTGCGGTGAAAATCCTGATGAGGTGCTGCAAAGAATAGTTACTGGAGATGAAACCTGGGTTCATCATTATGACCCAGAGAGTAAACAAGAGTCCATGCAGTGGCACATTAAGGGTTCAGCTCATCCCAAGAAGTTCAAGGTCATCCCTTCAGCTGGCAAGGTCATGGCCACGATATTTTGGGATTGTGAAGGAGTATTACTGATCGATTATAAAGAAAAAGGTGTAAATATCATAGGACAGTACTACGCTAACATTCTACGTCAATTAAAGGATGCAATCAAAGAAAAGAGGCGAGGAAAGTTAACCAAAGGTGTTATGCTTCTGCATGACAACGCCCCCGTCCATACTGCTCATATTGCCAAGGCAGCTATTGTTGAATGTGGGTTTGAAACTGTTACTCACCCACCGTATAGTCCGGACTTAGCCCCCAGCGACTTCTTTTTGTTCCCCAATCTTAAAAAGGATCTGCGTGGAAATAAATTTTCCGATGATGAAGCATTGAAGGCGGCAGTGGAGGAGCATTTTTACACCAAAGATAAAAAATATTTTTATGCAGGATTAAAAAAAATTATTGATCGATCTTTTAAGTGTATGAACATAGGGGGGGAGTATATTGAAAAATAAAAATATCAAACTTTTCGTACTTGTTTGTTTTCATTCTCATACCGAGAATATTTTGAACACCCCTCGTATGATAGGCGTAAGGTGAAAAATGTTTTCACTATTCATTATTTTTTATTATACGATAGTTCTTATAGTAACGAAACGGCCAAGTCCCATATTTTGACTAAGGTGTAGAGTTTGTTAAGTTAAGGCTTGTAGAGTTAGAAGTTTGGCTCTACAAGAGATCTGAATGATCTGATAACTATTTGACAGTGCGAGCCTTAAGGTTTCGTCTTGGCAACATTTTACATGAAAATGTTTTTGTTGGGATTTCACTTCTTTTTATAAGTTGCTTATGACAATCTTCCATCTCCTAATTTAAAGGACTGTACCACCATATGTTTGATTTTTTCAGCTTGAAGATACAATAATACCTAAGTATGAGCAGAAAGATGGGAAAAGAAGTGACCTTATAAGGGTTCTCTATTCCCTAAGGCACGCAAGCCTAAAATATATTGTCATACAAGTTTCATTAATTACTACTGCATTGCTAAGTGCTAAGTGATTCCTTATTAAGTTACTATATAAAAATTAAATGAGATTAATTATTATATTTGGCAACATATTAATTATACCATTATACCATTTCGTCTGTACAATTCCAACACCCCTGAGAGTTAATTATGAATTCATGAGCGGTAATTGGTAAGAGAGTTTATTTGAGAAATAAAACGACGCTAATTACCATGGGAACCAGTAATTGGGTTGCTGCGTAATTTGGGATTGGTTGAGAGGCGATTACCGCGGGTATGTTTGTGTTATTTGATAACGGTACCCTTTACCATGAGCTTTTTTCGTCAATTTCCGTAGCGACTGTCGCAGTTCGCAGTACATCGCGTACCTACACATCAATATAGCAGTACTATGAACGAGATCTGCGAGTTACCCAACTAAGTACATTGAGACTATTGAGAATGTATTCTTTCTAAAAGCTAGAAAATGCTTTATTTATTCTTTATATCCACTTCTATGACTATAACTGCGGTCAGTCATGTAAAATTTTAGTTTTCACACGCAAATAACTAAAATGTAAAACCAATAGATAATTCTACAATATTGACGACGATTTCAATATACTTGCTCATAAATTGTGGTATATGCTGACGGGAGTTACTAGGAATGGAAAGATTCGCGCGCTTCTGGTAGACTTCCGTAGCTCAGTTGGTTAAGACGATTGGAAGGCCCAATGCCCTTGAGCGTCAGGGCGGAGCTAAGCGCTCTGCACCCGCACCACCCGCTTACCCCGCTCGCTGCGATCGTACGTGAATTTTGTATCGCTGCACCGCCACGAGGTTCAAAGAATAAGATACAGCCCAGAGGCGTGCAGTTGGCGCTATACCTTTTGTTTGCAGATATCTTGTTGTTTGAGTATGAGTAGATAATGCATTTAGTGGAGGTCGTAAATTACATTTCACGGTTAATACGACTCGCGTCCTGTTTAAAACGCCGTATAAAATTATATTATTATTATATATTACTTACCCATCCCGTTACGCACCATGCTGCACGTTTGTGTAATTGACATAACCGTCGTATTGAATTGGTAGAGTGTCATTCGATGGAACTTGCTAACTATGTAAGTAATCAAACTTGATGAATGAATTTACTAATGACTTTTGTTGACATAGTTAGTTCCATAGAATGATACTTTATGCAATACGCCGTCAGCCAACATTTTTTAATGTGTTTATTACCTACCTTAGGTTTTTTGTTTTGTCTAATATATACACATATCATAAAGAAACACATCTTCATTCATACTCACATCGTACATCGTAGTGTACCTTTACTTTACTACCTACTATTTGTAGGAACTGCAACAGTAACTTTGTAATAGCAAATATTTATATGGGATTACAAACTTACTTATGCAGTTCTTAGATCTTTAAAACGTGACTGATATTGCAATATTTTTAGGTTTTCTATGGCTTGATAAGCTGAAAACTACTTAAGTTTAAAATTTGAAGCTTGTGGATATACTAGAAGTACCTTAGAATTATGATGATCGTAGGTGAGTGAGTGAGTGAGTGTGTCAGTGTCGAAAATAAGGAACTTTGACGTACAATCATTCTTAAACTACTAGTTCAAATTGAATGTTTTTGAGAATATATCTTAAGCATGTTTAGCCCTATATATTACTGAAAATTCAGGGTTTTAGCTTCAGCCTGCACAAAATTACAGGACGTCGAAAATGGCCTGAATCGCTTCGAGAAAAGGATGGTACGGCCGTGCCTCTTTTTTTGCTCGACTTGGCGGGGGCACTGCCGTGCCCTCAGATTTACTTAATAAACTAACATCATTTTAATGGGTAACAATCCTAAAAATGTAATGGTTTCTGAATCAAACTATATAGTATATACCTACAACATAAATTGCCAATGTTGATCAATTTTTTTTAGAAATTGAACTTTATTAAAAACGTTAAATTTTAATGGCAATATGTCGGCGCATGTTCGAAAACATTTTTTATATATTTCAAATGAAGCTTTCTCAAACATAAGTGGAAATATTGTCATTACGTTCGTAATAATAGGCTGCGAAACACCGTGTTGTGCGCGTCACAACCAAATCAACATTCTGCAGTTATTTAATCTTTGGCCACAATAACTCCAATTTTATTGCACCTCGGCTCAGAACAAGCATGCAGAATACAAGGAAGGCACGGAGCGACGAGCGACACAGCCTCCTCGTCTCAAAGCTAGCACACGACTGCCGGCCACGCCTTTTTCGAGCTACATACGCACAAAATGTTGAAAAATATTCGATTTCTTAAAAAAAAAATTATTTATTAACATTATTCTACGTTGCATTTGTAGTATCTGTTAAAACAATTATTCTAATTTAAAAATAACTTTAATCGAATAAACCGTTCACTAGAAATAGGCAAAGTTAGTCGCAAAACGGCCTGTCGTAATGTTCCTTTTTTGGAAAAACTATAAGTCATAGGGAACAAGTCAAACGTTAGAAATGTTGTACATAAAACGTAAAATCATATATATTTTTTTCATATTTTTTTGTTGAACCGTTAAGAAGATATAGACTCTAGAATGTTAGAGTTTTCGGCCAAAAACGGCATCTAGCGCCTTAAGAGCGATGCACGGATTGCAGAGTTCGCGGGTTTTAGTCCTGCCAGAAGCGGTGAATTTTTCCTTTAATATAAAATTTGAAGTATCGCTCGCAGACGTATCTGCTTAATAATAAATTAAACTATAGGTATAGAGTTTTACGTTAAAATCATACTTAATCTCTTCGTGATTTACAAAGTGATTTAATGGGTAATAAAAATAGTTATACATAGGTATTATATACTCGAAAGTAATATTCTCTTCAATTATCGTGATAGTTACTCATGAAATAAAACTAAATTCAATAATACGTGATACCTAATATAATCCGTTCACATAGGTAGGTAAGTAGTTTTATTATGTAGGTATAGTATTTTATACAATCGTGATATAATAATAATAATAAGAAATGTTTATTTATTTACACAACAAGATCCATTTTGTTAGTATTATATACAAACTAAAACCTAAAAACTATGTTAGTATTCGTAACTCACTAATGACAACGTATTTTTAATTAAGTGTTGCATCACTGAGCACTCATTCCTTACAGCTATTGTCTTCAGGAGGCTGTTCGGGCTGTCACGTATTCTGTTCAGAAGCGATGCCATCTTTTTCCGCAGCACAGCATTGAAACTGTCTACGCGTGCCTCCGCGAACATGGTGGATGCACTGCAGAACCGTGACAACCCCAGCAGCGCCCTGAAAGCATTATTATACTGGACGCGCAGAGAGCTGAGCGACCGTTGCGTACCTACAGTCTACCCACAGTGCAGCCGAGTACAGCGAAGTGCAGTATGCTTTAAAGAGCGTAGTTTTAACTGCAGCTGTACACCGCGCGAATCTGCGGGCCAACATGTTCGCCCGTACCGCCAGCGCTCTGCGCTCCCGTTCTACATCCACTTCATCTTTTAAATTATCTGTTATACAGTGGCCTAGATACTTAAACTGACTAACTCTACTTACTGGAGCTCCGTTTAGTATAACAGGTATTGACATATCCGGGCCTTCCGTGCTCGGAGCCCTAAATACCATATACACCGTCTTACGCAAGTTGTACGCGAGCCCGTGAGAAAGGGCATACTTTTCACAAATGCTAATCAATCTATTGAGTGCACCGACCGATGGAGCCAGCAGCGCCATGTCATCTGCATAGCTAATATTGTTATGACTAACGCCGTCTATATAGCACCCCGCATGCTCACTGCTTAGCTCCTCAATCAGTGCATTCATATATAGATTAAATAGCTTTGGCGAAGTTAGTCCCCCCTGCCTTACCCCGCACTCGAGCACATACGGCGAAGACAGTGCGTTTGCCCACTTTACAACATTGATTTGGTTACCATACCAATGCTGTAAAATGGTCACAAGGTCTAATGGTACTCCAGCAAGTTTTAACTTATCCCACAAGATGTCGTATGAGACTAAATCGAACGCCTTTGAGAGGTCTAGGAAACAGCCAAAAACTGACGTCTTCCTCTCCGTGTAATACCTGACAGCATGTTTCAACACAACAATTGCACTTTCCGTGGAAAGCCCAGGCCGAAAACCGAACTGAGCGTCATGTAATCGCACGTACTTGTCTAGGTGTGTGTTGAGCACACTGTCAAGCACCTTCGCCACTATAGTAGCCAGCGAGATAGGCCTGTAATTCGATTTATCCGATACGTCACCTATTCTATTTTTAACAATAGGCACTACTAAAGTGCGCATGAGTGATGGTGGCAGGTAGGAATGACCGAGGCACAAGTTATAAAACAAAGCAAGTACTCTGGGTAAGTGCGCTCCAGCATGTTTTAAATGCTCGATACTAAGCCCGTCATGGCCCGGCGATTTCCCCCTCTTCATCTTTCGTAACGCAACACGAATGTCGTCTGCTTTAATCAAGGTAGGAACCGGTCCATGACGTTGCTCAGTAGCGATGCCAGTAGCTGTCGGTCCCAGCGGAGACTTTACTTGAAAATGCTCTTTAAAAAGGTTTGCAATCGCTTGCGCCTCAGTAACGCCATCAACGCTCACAGGGAGACTATGCGATGAATTTAACTTATTGGTACTTTTCCAAAAACTGCTAAAGTCGGAACCAGAGTGGTGCGAAGCAAGTTTATCCATAATTATTTGATCCTGATGGTTCTGGCACCACTTCAGCCTACCTTTAAAAACTTTCCTCGCCTCCACCATCTCCTCAAAAATCCGACCTGATGACGGGCACCCGTACCACTGCCATCGCTTAAACTTCGCCCTAGCCTCCGAATGAGCGCCACCTACGTGTCGATTCCAGCCCGCAACACACTTCTTTCGCCGGCGCTTAGTGCTACGTCTACTGTAGGTATTACTGGCAGCCAGACACAAACAAGATACAATATTTTCATACAATTTATTTATTGTAATCTTATGATGAATCTCAGTACAAAAATGACCGCAACACTTAATTAAATTTATTGGTATGTCAATGTTTTTTAAAATATCATTACATAATTTATAATATTGTTCTATTTCACTCGGCGTCCTTACGCCCCACCGTACATCATTAGCCTCAGACGGCGATCTATAAACAACCTTATTACTAGCTACATTAAAATTACAATGCAAGAACAACGGAAAGTGGTCAGACCAGTACACGTCATGTTTCACATATACTCTAGAAACTAGTGACCATGCTGATTCAGTAACTATGCAGTGATCTAGCCATCTTTTACTACCATGTGCATCACTAACAAATGTAAAGGTTCCCGAATTAACATCTAGTTTTTTTACATCTGCGCATATCCACTTCTGTTCGTTACAAAAAGCAACCAGCTCGTTAAAAAATAGCTCATTCGGGTGCGCATTAAAGTCTCCTAATACTATCACAGTTTCAACGCCACTGTCTTCCACTATAGCGTTTAACTGACCTAGGCAATCAGTAAAGTCATTCAAATTGTCAACACAATTGACGGGCATGTACACAGTCATTATTAACACGGCTTTGTCTCGCATCAGCACTTTAATCGCGGCAATACGCGGGTTAACGCACGGCACAACTGTAACGCACGAAAACACACTTTTTCGCCATAAAAGGGCTACCCCTCCATGTGGTCTACCTGTCAAGATACCCGCCGAGGTGTCGACCGCTGATGTCCCGGTGCTGCCAAAGTCTTCATCAATGGTGGAAAGATAATTCAGTAGGTATAAGCCAGGTTTCCTGAATTGCTATAATATCGGCTATTTTGCACAGTGACCTCACTCCCTCCAGCGATCTTTTAATTGATTTACAATTGAACGACACCAGCACAGTGTCATGAAGTTGACTATTTTGATTAGAACGTTCCATTATCTAAGGGTTTTGGTTATCTTCACTAATCTTTGGTCTAAACCGAATAAACTTCCTGAAAGAAATGCCATCTGGCCACAGGTTATTGTCCATAAACAAACGCAACATATAGGAAGGCACCGTAAATTTATAGGCATTATGTCTTTTTTGTCTCTTCATAGGTACCTTCTCTAGATTTACATTCAATTGCGTAGTTTCTAGTATATAATCGCATATATCCTGTGCCGTCGTGTCCAAATGTACATTCGAGATAAATAACTCCGTTGTGTTATCCGCGGCTCTAAACTTTGTTTGACTATTAGTCTGCGCTTTTCCCATTTTTCCCACAAAACGATGTTTATTTCTTCTGTATGTAACATCCGTCCACTTATCCGAGATTGCCGTAGGTTTCCACTCGCCTGTCTTGGCAATATCAGCCATAGTACGGGCCCGTGGTGGCGATTGGTTAACCACTCCAGATGCCAAATCAGCTGTGTTTACATTCATATTATACGATGTCGTGGTACTAGGGCGATCTGTGTCTTTCGCGGTACCGGGGCGCTCATTAATAGTCATCTGCGCGCCTAAACGTGTTTCCTTATCACCACTCTCTTCTCGCTCACTATCATTCGCGGTTGTCTCTTTCTGGCACGGGGCCGTCTGTTCGTTTGGATTTATTTGCGCTAGCGCGGGTGTCTCGACAGGCGCGATCGGCATACCCTCCGTTTGAAAATCTGTGGGGTCTTTAGCCGGGCTTAACGGTCGTTGTCGGTATGAGTCATCAACAGCTGTTACCATATTGCTCTGATTTGTACTAATATGTGACAACCCACAGGGACCACTATCGCAATTATAGCTATTTGACAACAAAACACCCGCTCCTCTTTTAGTGTTAACGTAGCAGTCAAAATTATTCACTAGCGAAGAGTTTTTTAACAAATTTAGTTCGCTTTTTACTTGTTCTAGTTGATCAGAACTAACGTAGCTCTGTTTTAAAAGGTTCATTTCTTCTCTCAAAACCGTAATTTCTTTCAAAACTCTCGTAGTATCAATATGATCCCATGTTACAGGTGGCAATTTGTGCAGCTGTCTAGCCACAAAAATTGGGATGTCATCAGCATTAGTATTTTTTACAAGATAAATAATATCAACCAGGTCTCTCTGGGCTTTCCCTTCCCTTTTCCGTGTAATGTTCCGTTTCTTTGTGGGAACGGATTCAAATAACAAGTTTTTTGATAACTCGATTTCTTCCACCGTAAAAGCCGTAGCACAAATACGGACCAGACCTTCTTCATCCATCACTCCACATTTGTTTTGGATGAAGGCTAACACTTCATTAATCACAATGTTGCAATTATTGCACTTCACTAAGTTCGACATTTTTTCACATAACTGACCGCGCGGTCCGCTTATACGATACGTGCGCTCGCTACGTCGTACGTCACGTGACTCCGTGATATAATGGAGAGCCTTTCAGTCGAGTACCGTGTTTAGGCAACGAAGATTGCTGAGTTGCCTAAGTAAGGTACGAGTTGGTCAACGACACCTTCTCGTAACTCATGACATGAGGCCCTGGTACTTACTCCGCGCTAAATTCAATTTTTAAACAGCTTTTTTCTCGATTTTGGCCGCCGTAGCCTATGGAGACTAACAAGCAACACTAAGCGGTTTTCGTAGTCTATGAATATTGCTATATGAAGGATGTCACATGCGCGTTTCTGACTTATAAAGCAATTGTTTCTACTATACAACTTAAAACAATTGATTTGAGCTATCGTTTTGTTTCGTCCTCTTGACCGAGGCGAGCTGTGATTGGTCAATTTCATTATAGTTGACTAAACTGTATCGAAATGAATATTATAGTTGAGTTGGGGTCCCATAGTGAAAAAAGTATGCGATTTCACTTTGGTATACGAAGTCTTAATTCAAGCATTGCAGTCGACAAGTAGAAAAAAACAACGGGTTGCACTCCGGGAGTGCCGACAGAAGTGAAAACTCAATGACTAGTCCAAAATGTCTGCAGCACTATGTATAATTGACCCATTCTCCTTTCTATTGAAAAACTTTAGTTCCGAAATTGCTGGCCAGTGAGCTTGTTTAAAATTCGAAATTCAAATTTGTAGCGTTAATTGTTTAAAATTCGAATACAAATTGTAAAGTTACCTTGCAGACCCTCGCATCTAAATATACGAGTATTTGGTCATGATATTTTGAGTTTTATTCACCAGTACTAGAGTTCACTTTTATTAGCGATTTCATCAAGATGTAGCTTTATTGAATTATACGAGGGGCGTTCAAAATATTCTCGGTATTGATATCTTACGACCTCTTCTAAAATTTCTTTCGTTACTGGCCGCTAAGGTTTATTCATTGACATTAAAAAAAAGTATAATTCGAACCGAGATAGTCTTTTGTTTTTCTGCAATTGCTGAACAAACATGAACATCCTGTGCGAATTGACAATGTTAACTAAATTAGAACATCGATGCGTGATAAAATTCTTGACAAAACAGGGTAAAAATCAAAAAACCATAAAAGAGGAAATGGATTGTGTTTACCGTGAGTCTGCTCCTTCTTTATCTACCATTCAAAAGTGGTCAAGCGAGTTTAAACGCGGAAGGGAGAGTATTGAAGATGACCCTAGACCTGGCCGGCCTGTAGTAGCTACTTCACAAGAAAATATTGATAAAGTGGAAAAACTTATATTGGAAGATGGTCGAGTGAAGGTAAAATCTATAGCACAAGTAACCAATCTCTCTATTGGTACCGTACATGATATTATACATGACCATCTTAATATGTCAAAAGTAAGTGCAAGATGGGTTCCGCGAATGCTGACTCGGCTTCAAAAAGACATGCGTGTAGCTTGTTGTTCCGATTTTATTGACCTGTGCGGTGAAAATCCTGATGAGGTGCTGCAAAGAATAGTTACTGGAGATGAAACCTGGGTTCATCATTATGACCCAGAGAGTAAACAAGAGTCCATGCAGTGGCACATTAAGGGTTCAGCTCATCCCAAGAAGTTGAAGGTCATCCCTTCAGCTGGCAAGGTCATGGCCACGATATTTTGGGATTGTGAAGGAGTATTACTAATCGATTATAAAGAAAAAGGTGTAAATATCACAGGACAGTACTACGCTAACATTCTACGTCAATTAAAGGATGTAATTAAAGAAAAGAGGCGAGGAAAGTTAACCAAAGGTATTCTGCTTCTGCATGACAACGCCCCCGTCCATACTGCTCATATTGCCAAGGCAGCTATTGTTGAATGTGGGTTTAAAACTGTTACTCACCCACCGTATAGCCCGGACTTAGCCCTCAGCGACTTCTTTTTGCTCCCCAATCTTAAAAAGGATCTGCGTGGAAATAAATTTTCTGACGATGAAGCATTGAAGGCGGCAGTGGAGGAGCATTTTTACACGAAAGATAAAAAATATTTTTACGAGGGATTAAAAAAAATAATTGATCGATCTTTTAAGTGTATGAACATAGGGGGGGAGTATATTGAAAAATAAAAATATCAAACTTTTCGTACTTGTTTGTTTTCATTCTCATACCGAGAATATTTTGAATACCCCTCGTATTTGAGTGATATAAAGTTAGAATGTAACTGTGAGATCCTCGTATTTCAGCCCGTACAAGATTAGAACCTTTTTCATGTAATGTCATTAAGTTTTTCTTTATTGATTTAAATGCCATCTAAATGAGTGGCCATCTAAACCTTACGGTCACGTGATCGCCTTACGGTCACGTGATCGCCTTACGCTGTCTCGAGTTTATAATTTTTTCCCCACCTCAAAAAGTGCCCAGCGCCGCTAAAGAAGTTTTCACTTCAAAAAAATTTTTTTTTGCCGAATAGATCTTAAATTGGTATATAATTTAAAAAGCGATTTATGTTATTTAAACAGCATTCACTAAAGCATACTTTTTTTTGGGCGGTAGGCGTAAAAAAAGTGGTATATCAGTCTAGAATAATTTATTGGAATAATTATAAATTACTTACATTTTGACGCCTCCAACACTCTTAAATCAAAGTTTGACTTGTAATAGTACACAAGTATTATTTGCAGCACTGTAAATGCAATAGTTCTTTGATATTACCACTTGCTATCCTGTTGGTTATCCTACTGTCAAAATTGTAGCCTATTCAAGCACAACAAAACATTATGGCAAACTATTTGGCCATTGCGGCAGCGCAGAAGTCACTGGAGGCCAGTGTGAACAGGATGTTCACCGAGTTTGAAGCCAAACTTAACAAATCACCAGCAGTGAAGGTAACTGTAGCAAGCCTGAGTGAAGAGTTTGTCACCTTCAGGGAGCAGACTCTGTCCATGTTAAAACTTCTTCGGGACCAAATTCAAGTGCTCAGTGACACACAAGATGCTTGGGAAATGAATCATCGCAGGAAATATCTCCTCTTTAACCGTGTTCCGGAAGATCCCGCTGAAGCTGTCGGTTCGCGCATTGCAGGCATCATCTCCGAGCAGCTCAAGATACCTGGCATTGATCCTGCTTCATTTAAGGCTTGCCATAGGCTTGGTAAGAGTTCAGTCGATCACATTAGGCCTATTCTTGTGCGGTTCAATGACATGCATGTAAAAACTGCAGTCTGGAGGAAGAAGACTTCATGCAAAGGATCCGGATACACTATTTCCGAGTTCCTTACTCCTCGGAGGCAGGCGCTGTTCATCCAGGCACGTAAGGCTTTCGGCATGCGAAGCTGCTGGTCGCAAGATGGCATCATTTTCGTCAAATTGGCCTCTGGCCGGCGTGAGCGCGTTGGATCCGAAGAGGACATAGAGCGCCTGAAGCAGCCAATTAGCAGCGTACAGCCACCGCTGTTGACTTCTACTCCTGAGCCCGGTGCCGCTGCTGCGGTGGATGCCGGGCCGGGTACCCTCGGCGGTGAAACCATCAAGTCCAAGCGCAGATGAAGTCGTGATGTTCGGTTGATATAATTATGTACGTGTTTATGTCTACTTTTAACTTCGTGTTGATGCTATTTATATCTCTCATTTTACTATGGCAGCAAGCGCTTGAAGCGCTTTTTGTATAACATGTTGAGTAACTTCCACTCGCTAACATTTATTTGTTCTTACCCACTTTATTTTTGTGATTTTACTTTGTATTTCATTTGATTATTTGACGTTTGTGACATTTGTTATGTCAACCTAGTAGTAAGTATGTTTGAGACATCGTTTAAACCTCTTACGTTATATCATCTCACAATATTTAATTCTAGCTACTGTCTTAGTGTAAGTGTATTGCTGCCATTTAATTTAATTTAATTTGTTTTTTTAGGTAATCTAATTTCTGTATCTTTCTCCATGTTTGTGATCTCACAGGATAACCAGCAGGATAAGCGGGATTGTGTGGCCATTTTGCTGCCACAACTTCATGCTTTATTATTCTTGCATTTATATTTAGGTATATTTTTATTTATAGCGTATAATAGTATTTTTTAATATATTCATTTATTTTATATTTATATGTCAGATAACGAAAACGAATCCTTTTATTCTGCTAGCGATGATAGTTCTATGTTCCATTCTGTATGTTCCCCTGATAATTCTTTTACACTGGGTACTCTTGTGGCTCGCGAATTTCATAACTCTCGTCATTTCAACGTGTGTCACATTAACGCCCAGAGTATCCCCTCTCACTATAATGAGCTTTTAAACAGTTTTCAAAGCGAATGTGTGCATGCGATTCTTGTTTCGGAGAGCTGGTTGAAACCCTCCCTAAACTCAACGTCTTATGCCCTGCCGGGTTATGTTTTAATCAGAAATGACCGGACTGGCAAGGGTGGTGGTGGTGTCGCCATTTATCTCAGAAGTTCCATTCCGTACAAAATTCTATCTGTAACTCGTTCGCTGTACTCTGGCAAAGCGGAATGGATATTTCTAGAGATAAATGTCAAAGGGGTTAAAGCCGTTTTGGGCGTAGTTTACTGTCCCCCTACCATTGATTACTTCTCTGACCTGGAGCACATTCTCGAGTCCCTGAGCGCAGATTACACACATCACCTGATCATGGGTGATTTAAACACTGACCTTTGCAAAGACACTCCACAATCGCGTAAATTGAAATCAATGCTTCATTCAGTTAGTTTTTCTGTACTACCCCTAGCTCCTACCCATCATACTGTCTCTTCTGACACCTGGTTGGATGTCATTCTTACTTCATCTCCTGGTCTTATCGCAAAACAGGGTCAGCTCTTAGCACCTGGATTTTCACACCATGATCTCATATTTGCTTCGTATAAAATCAAGCCACCCAAATGTAAACCTGTACTGATAAACATACGAAGTTTTGCTAAGGTTGACTCTGTTGCTCTTTTAAAGGACGCCGCGTCTATTGACTGGTCACCTGTGCTCTCGGCCTCAACAGCTGACGCCAAGGTTTCTCTTTTTAACGCTGCTACTCTGAAACTTTTTGATAAACATGCACCCGTTCACACCGTGCGAGTCAAGCGGCCACCGGCCCCTTGGATCACCGAGAGTGTCCGTCTGGCTATGAGGAAGAGGAACCGAGCTTTTGGTCTCTTTAAGCGTGCTCGTACTGGCGAGAACTGGAAACTTTTTAAGATTGCCCGTAATCGCTGCAACCAGGTGGTGCGTACAGCGAAGCGACGGTTTATTCATGACAATGTGTCCTCCTCGTCTATGGCCGATGTATGGAAGTTTATCAAGTCACTTGGTCTGGGAAAACCTGCTAATGGGTTCAGTAATGATAATTTCTCACCTAATGATCTCAACAGACACTTCTCTTCTGCTGCAACTCTTGACAATCGGATTAAGGCTACCACTCTCTCTAACATTTCGTCTCTTTCTTCCCCTATCAAAGATTTTTTCTCATTTTCTCCCGTTTCTGTCTCTGATATAAAGACCATAATTACAGCCATCAAGTCTAAAGCCGTGGGTTGGGATGATGTCAGCCGTTTTATGATTATTTCAGTTCTCGACTGTGTGCTTCCTGCAATAGCTGACATCATCAACTGCTCACTGGCCAATGGCGAATTTCCTTCCCTTTGGTGTAAGGCTTTTGTTATTCCACTGCCCAAAGTTAGCAATCCCTCCACTCTTAGCAATTTCCGACCAATCTCTATCCTCCCTTTTCTCTCTAAGATAGCTGAAGCGGTGGCTCACAAGCAACTGTCCCGTTTTATTCACTCCCATAACTTGTTGAGCCCCTTACAGTCAGGTTTCCGTCCTAGTCACAGCACTTGCACTGCGCTTCTTAAGGTGACGGAAGACATCAGACAGGGCATGGAGAACCAAATGGTCACGATACTTGTTTTAATAGATTTCTCCAACGCATTTAATACCGTTGACCATGATATCCTCCTTGCCCTGCTCAAGCATCTGAATGTGTCTCCGACAGCCCTTAACTGGTTCGCGACTTATCTGGGTGGTCGCCAACAAGCGGTTAGGCTTGACAAGTCTCTATCTGATTGGTGTGATCTTGCGACTGGCGTGCCTCAAGGCGGAATTTTGTCTCCGCTCCTTTTTTCCACTTTCATAAATTTTATCACTCCTGGCCTTCGTTGTTCCCACCACCTGTATGCCGACGATCTGCAGCTTTACGACCAGTGTGAAGTGACTAATATTTCGAGTTCGATTGATAGGCTCAATCTGGACCTATTGCACATCCAACAGTGGTCTGAGCAGTATGGCCTTTTTGTGAACCCGTCTAAGTGCCAAGCTATCGTTATTGGTAGTTCTCGACAGGTCGCCAGACTGGATTTTGACACTATTGCACCAGTAAACTTTAACGGTTCACCAATACTATTTAGTCACAGTGTTAAGGACCTAGGCATTATGCTCGACAGTTCGTTGGATTGGAGAGCGCAGGTTTCTGAGGTCAGCCGAAAAGTTATGGGTTCTCTTCATTCACTAAACAAGCTAAAGCACTTTTTGCCCATTAAGACTAAAATTCTCCTTATAAACACTCTAATTCTACCTATAATTGATTATGGTGATGTGTGTTATCCGGACCTATCTGAAGAACTTCTCAATAAGTTGGATCGCCTTCTCAATAACTGCATTCGTTTCATTTTTTGCCTGCGTAAGTACGATCATGTCTCTGCGTACCGCTCCCAGCTTGGCTGGCTTCCCATCCGTCAACGACGCAGTGTTCGCATGCTTTGCTCTCTATACTCTGTCCTAAACGATCCACTCTCTCCTGTATACCTCAAGTCCCTCTTTCAATACTACGGCGTTTCTCGCGACCGTCAGCTTCGCTCTTCTGGCAATATGTCTTTATCCATCCCTCCACATCGTACTGGCTTCATGTCAGATTCGTTCTGCGTGCAGGTAGCGCGCCTTTGGAACCGACTCCCCCTTAGTATTAAAAATGCCCCAAACAAGTTCGCTTTTAAGAAATCGGTACGTGCTTTCTTTGCTGCTAGAATGAAGGATTCCTAGTTTTAGTTATATAATTTATATATTTTATTGTATATATTTAAATTGTTAGGTATATGTATTTATATTATATGTATCGTGTATATTATGTGTGTAAAATTTTTTAAATTAGCTTTGCGGTTTATATTAAATTTTGTTAGTAGTAGTAGCAGTTGCACCGCCCACAATCTCTCTGCTTTGCCTTAAGGTTGACTGGTAGAGAATGCTTTTGGCATTAAGTCCGCCTTTTGTACGATAAGTTTTCTTTTGTGCAATAAAGTTTAAATAAATAAATAAATAAATAAAGGCTAGTATGAAATTTCCCATACAATACAATTTAGCAAACGCTTTAACGGTGACAGACGGGTTGATACAACCGACCCTAAGTTTGTTCCTTGCTCCTGAAATGTTTGATCCAGTATCAGGTCGTGACTATGAATAATTAATTTTTATCCATGCCTTCGTTAAATATTACGCGCACGTGACAAATTACGACCGCTCGGCAATCAATATAATTATGATGTTTAAATAGTATTTTATACAATCGTGATATAATGGAGAGCTTTTCAGTCGAGTACCGTGTTTAGGCAACGAAGCTTGCTGAGTTGCCTAAGTAAGGTACGAGATTGAAAAGCTTGATTATATCACTATTGTATACAATACTTTTTCTACGAGTCAACAAAAAAAAATACTTAAAACTAGTAGAAGAATCATATATGTACTATGTAGGTAAAAAAACCAAAAGTATACAGCTAAGATGCGCGAGCAGCCGCGATACCTCCATACTCATACTCGTACGGCCCCCGCGCCCCGCGCCTCCGGCCGGTTGGTCAACGACACCTTCTCGTAACTCATGAGGCCCTGGTACTTGCTCCGCGCTTTCGATTGGTCAATTTCATTATAGTTGACTAAACTGTATCGAACACAATCTCAATACACATTAGCAAAATTAACTCACATTTATTCACAAATATTTAAATGGATGCCAGCTTATTATAAGCCAATTGCGAAATAACCAATACTTATTATATATTATTAAATAACTTGTAAACCAATTCGCACAAACCACAACGCAATATCGCAGTTTTATTTTAAATTGTGCTTATACATTATATTATATCGGCCTCGGCAGTGACCCTGCCTACGTAGCAGGAGGTCCCGGGTTCGAATCTCGGTAAGGACATTTATTTGTGTTTTTATCACGAATATTTCTTTATGAGTTATGGATGTTATCTATGTACAGTCAGCAACAGAAGTTGCTAAGCGAGCTAGGTGTTCAAAATGATCTTGACGCGACTTTATTGTTAAGAGCGTGTCAAGGTATACGGTGTAAGGTGCCAAGTACGTAGTATGTACGTATATAAGTACTTATGTATATCGTCGTCGTATGGGTACTAACCCATAGTACAAGCTAAGCTTAGTTTGGGATTAGAGCGATCAATGTAAGATTGTTGAAGCGCTGGTGGCCTAGGAAGCGCTGGTGGCCAGTGTTGGCCGAAACATTAATGCAATTGAAAATGTTGGCCATTAACCATTATAAATTGAACCTTAAACCGTAACGGACGATTACAGTTTACGGTTCAATTTATAATGGTTATTGGCCAACATTTTCAATTGCATTAACGTTTCGGCCAACGATGCTGGTGGCCTAGCGTTAAGAGCGTGCGACTTGCAATCCGGAGATCGCGGGTTCGAACCCCGGATCGTACCAGTGAGTTTTTCGGAACTTATGTACGAAATATCATTTGATATTTACCAGTCGCTTTTCGGTGAAGGAAAACATCGTGAGGAAACCGGACTGATCCCAATACGGGCCTAGTTTACCCTCTGGGTTGGAGTTGGAAGGTCAGATGGCAGTCGCTTTCGTAAAAACTAGTGCCCACGCCAATTACTGGGATTAGTTGCCAAGCGGATCCCAGGCTCCCATGAGCCGTGGCAAAATGCTTGGACAACGCGAGGAAGATGTAATGTAAGATTGTTGATATATATTAATAATATACGAGAAGCCAAAAAACTCAGTATGATGCTCGGACTTCGGACTATACCTAAGTACACATTTTTTACAATATTTCCACATGTTCCTTAAGAATGACTTAAACTTTACCAGTTTTTTGTAATTCGTAATATTCATTGCCTTTTTTATCACATCGACTTAATGTACTTAGGTACCTAACTGTATAAAACCAAAACTAGGTACTTTACTTGTGACACTTCATACTTTAATTTAATTGTTTGTAGAGAATAGTAATACATACCTTTCTTTACTATTATCTATATGTACCTATTACGTCGCATAAGATTTTCAGTTCAGTTACAATTTTAAGCTTTCGGTTACATAACCTTAAAAGGCATAAACTTAAGGAATATATCGAAGACATAAATGTTTTTAATTAATATTCTCAAAACACCCTTCGTAGGTATGTTGTATATCTACCCGCAATCGTGCCTACAACATTTTTGTGTAAACTATTACCCGCGCCGGGGCCCGAGGGACTGTTAAGTAAATGTTAAGCCAAACACCCTGTTTGTGTTGCTTGTTTATTAATAAGCCGCCCCAGGTAACGTATCCTTGTCATGTTTGTCTTGCGTTTACTTGTTAGAGTTAACAATCTTTAACAAATAATAAAACCGACTACCTTCTTACAGGAAACAAGCACTACTATATTATATTAAAAAGCCATTTTTTTATGGAAAGAGCATTCAATGCACGAGTTGAGAAGTTGCACTTGTGAAGTGAACATTTTCAAATTACTAACAAAAATATAGCTATCGGCTGAAACCAAAGCTCTCTGTATTTTATCTTGGCTTATTATGGCGTATAGTCTAGTGAATTCTTGAGCAGGCCGCATGGCGTTCACGCGCTGGAATAACTTATACGACGATCGATCACCGCCGCTGACACCGCAATTATTGCCGCTAATAATTAAACCGCTCCGCTATACTTCTCTAAACCAAAAAGGAGTAACATAGTCGTTTAATATAGTAGTTTATGTGACTGCTATATAATGAAGGGCATTAAAGTACGGGTGTGGGTTTATGAAACGAGCTATACATTAGATCCATAGATCCTATATGTTATACTACTCTTTGGCTAAAGGTAAGTTTGCAATTGACATAGACACTGAAAATGCCACCTTGATTGATACTAGAAATGAGGTCATATCCGTATAAGATTTGAAGTACCTACACATATATATACATACAGTATAGTTTTAATTAAATATACCTACACGAAGTAAAGCTGATGCCCTATCAAGGTATTAACTAGTTTTACGCTTTGCAGTTCATTACTTTAAAATTAAACGTTTATAATTTTATCCCCTTTAAGGGTAACCCACATCGGAACATTAACTTTCAAAACGCAAACTGGCCTTCTAGTTATGAATAGAAATCGAGATAAAAATCCGACATATTGCCTCGACTGTTGATACAACAGACGTGCTACATTTCTATAAGACCCCTTTGATCCTCGAGAAGACATTTCGGCTAAATATTGAATACGTGACGGCAATACTTTAGAATAAAATATAAAAACCGGTCAGATGCAAGTCGGATTTGGTGTGATGAGGGTTTTGCTTAAAATATTTCGTAGTTTAGCGCTTTTGTTCGCAGCTAGATGTGAACGCGGATTATCCGATAGTACCTAATCATATGTTTACAGGTTACCGTAAAAACCCCTTTTCCATATCGCCTTGGTGAAAAGGCGTTGAACTGACTTTATATAGGTACCTACTATACTTTAAACAGTTTAAACTGTGAACTTAGAAAAAAAAAAGCTTATTTTGTGGCGAGTCAAAACTAGTTAGTTTTCACCAGCTAGGAGGTACTCTGCAAAACTAGTTTTGACCAAAACCATCACAGTGAACCAGCACGTTTTCACAGAGGCGATACGGAAAACTAGTTTTAACTGACAATATTACGCGTTATCGCTAAAAACGGAATTTAACAGTAACTTAGGCACATAATAAAATTGCATAATTATATAAATATGATGTGTTTTTATATAAAATCGTCTTAAGTAATTGATGAGATACAAAATATAATGACTTTTTGACAAAATATAACGTCTTAATAGATGAGATACAAAATATAATGACTTTTTAACGCATTCTTTGGCCTTTGCTCAAATATAGAGAAATAAGTAAGCATAGAACACTCCATACATAAGTTTTCTTACCAAAACGCTTATTTATTTTCGTAGGTACCTATAGTCGACATCTAGCTTCAACTAGCGGATTTATCAGTACTGCTACTTGACAATAGATGTCGCGACGAACGGAAAGTCTAATGCTTAACAATTTTCAGCTAATATTATAACCGGATTAACCGGACCTCTCTGCTTGTCATATTAGTTTTAAATTGTTGAGCTATACACTTTTAGACTCTCGTGACGTCTAGTGTCAAGTAGCGGTAGGTACTGATAGATCCTCTATCTACTTAACGCTAGATGTCGACTACGAAAATAATAAGCGTTTTGGTAACATGACTGATGTATGGAGTGAGCACTCTATGTTATGCTTACTTAATATTTCTCTGTGGCTCAAAGCAAGACACGGTTGGAGTAGAAACGCAAGAATCTCAGAGACTTCCAATTCAGAGAATTTCAGACTTTAGTTGCAAAGACGTTTCACGAGAATAGTTCGTAAATTAACTAAAATGTTGCTACATTTAGCGAGGGCTACACTTAGATCTCGCTGACAGGAGCGTTTGTAACTAGACTCTGTGAAGCACTGTGTAGATGTAGGTGGGGAATAAAGATATTTACAGAGTGAAATCTGAGACGTGATCAGAATCAAAACTCACAAGGTGAACAAAAGTACCTACCTAAATTCAAATCCATACCACAGAATAAATAATAGTACTAAGTACAGAATACTCACTCTCTAACAAAACGCGTCTGTTACGATCAGCACAAATATGGCCGCTAGGTGGCGACAGCGCCACGCGCGGCTTATGGCTTTCCCCAAAATTGGGGCCGAACGGATGTACTTTTAGCTACCTGTAGCAAAGCGACGAAATCGCGGAGTGAGACACGCCTGTCCATACTAATAATAATAATTATTATTATAAACGCGAAAGTGTGTCTGTCTGTCTGTCTGTTACCTCTTCACGCTTAAACCGCTGAACCGATTTAGTTGAAATTTGGTATAGAGATAGTTTGAGTCCCGGGGAAGTACATAGGGTAGTTTTTATCCCAGAAGCCATCCTTTAAGGGGGTGAAAAGGGGGATGGAAGTTCGTACGGGGAATCGATAAAAAGCAGATTGGATCAAAAATAAGCTAGCCAAATGACTAAGATGCGGACGAAGTCGCGGGCAAAAGCTAGTTCTTCCATAAATGTAATAATAACAAAAACATAACGTTCACGATTATAATTTATAACATAAGGCAGGTACATTTTTAATTAGTCTTAGTACCTACTTATCTCCTCGCAGTTGTAACACTCAAGAAGTCTAAGTGCACTTCCTAACTTAGGTGCTTGAAAGAACTTCCATTGTTAATTAAGAAATAACGAGTAGAGTCAAACTTGCACAAACAAGCTTTAGTACAGGGCTAATTCACGTTCAAATACTAATTACTTAACTCAATTCCTGCAGAAAAGTCTGAAAACTCACAAAGGATGTCAAGATTTGAAACAGTCCAGAACAACTTAAACGCCTTTGAACTGTAATGTGTATGCATTCTTTGAATTTTAACAGTAGAATAGAGCGTAGTGCTTTAACTTATTTAAATATTCTGTTAGGAAACGTCTGTACCTACAAAGCTAGAGAACGTGTGATTAAGAAACGTAGGAGACATAAGCAGGACCAAACCTTCACATTAACCCTTCACAAAAATATACCGACAGCAACGCCACGGTCCAATGGTGTTTCCAAACCATCCATCAGGAACCCGTTGAAATATAGGTACACACCAAATTTCATCCAAATTGTTTTCAGCAAATCAAATTTGACGATACCGATAGCAGCGCCACCTACCGGGTCCAATTGATTATTCAAGAGTAAGTACCTATACTAGACTTAGACCAAAAAAAGTCTGCAACCATTTTGATAGCACTCGCAGTGCAAGTGTTATTTGAAACTTTAAACTTCTATGAAATTATGACGTATAAATAACACTTGCACTGCGTATGCTATAAAAATCATTGCAGACTTTTCTTGGTCTAACTCTACCTCCTTTTATTAAGTGAGTGAATACTTTCTACTCGTAAGAACCATCTCAGCGGACAACATTACACATTACGCAGCGAGACACAGATATATATATGTCGGAGCGAGACACCAGAAAGACGTATTGCAGCATTACAGTTCATAGTTAGACGCCTGTATAAAATCGATTAGCAATGTTTGGCGTATTGTTGAACTAAAATGACAGGTAGAAGGCTTTGGAACGTCAAGATGTGTACCTATCTTGAGTGAACGTAGGCACGGGCAGGCATTTTTGTCGTTATGTTGGTAGACTGGTCAGGCAGGTTTACCAACTTGAATTGGAGGCGGGAGCGGTTGGCTCCGCCGCTGGAACTGGCTTCCTTCTTCTTGATCGGACCGCGCTAGAGATCGGACGTTAGCCAAGCTCGTGCCTAATTCGCTACGTTCCTGAAGGCTTACACCTGAAGGATTATTCTGAAAGCTTATAGATTCTCACGTTCTTTAACCGTTTAGCTAAGTGTTTTATTCCAAGTGTTATTTTGATTTCTTATGTGCCATTATAAGCTTACTTTTGTAAAATAAAGAAACTATGTGTTGTTTTGAAAAGATGTGTCCCGCCGAGTTTGTTGCCCGGTTAAATCTTCTCGGGTCAGAGGTGTAGGGTTGGAACCGGTTTAGTTTGACTGAAATAAAGATTTGAACGATTTCATGTGATCTTTTATTTTTAATTTAACCAGTCAACATTCTAATAGCAATTAGTTCTTTTCATAATTTAGTACTGAAATATTAGTAGGCACTAGTATGGTTAATGAGTCCGAATATTTATTTCATGCGTTGGTAGCATACCTACTATTTTGGCTGTGAAGTAATACATCTAGGTACTACCCCCACGCGCCCACCGCCATCGGGACCATCCGTCGCCGATATCAGCAAGTGGGATGTATGCGGAGTTTCATGTATTGCTTACACAGCCACCTGGGAGCGTGGTGTATTTCTGGTGATCTACATTCCATAATCTGGACACGTGGTAAATGGTAAGCTCACGTGTCTAACCTTCATTGAAAGGTGAGTGCAATTCATTGTTATTTGGTGAGAATTATTGTGAAATTGTGAATTATGATTGGGGCTGTCGAACAGACTGGTCGTGACGTGACGTCATCTCTGGTATCGCCACGTTTCTTTATAATTAATTTTTGTAATCCATTTAAATTGAAGCGATCTTGAGTTATTTTGATTTGAAATCCATACTGTTAATTAAAACCAAGTATTAGCTATCACGACGTGATATTATTTGTGAATCTACCCTCAATAATCGATTTTTCATGAAAATACAATTAATTTTTAAAATCCATTTAAATCTAAGTGATCTTAAGTTATTTTGATGTGAAAACCATATTGTTAATTAAAATCAAATATTGTCTGTCGCGACGTGATATTATTTCATCGCTCACTTGTGCATCTACCCTCAAAAAAAATTTTTTTTTTCATGAAAATACAATGCACCGTTAGAAATTGATCCTGCTGATTTGCCAATGCATAGGATTATGTAATCTTTGCCCTGTAACGTTTAGTAATTAATAAAATTGCGACAAATTATTGCTCGTAATGCCGTGATAGATCACAAATCGTGCATACTATGGAAACATGAGCTACGCATATGAAAATTAATGTTACAGTGTCCTGCAGCCAGAGCCGAGCGAACTTGCAGACATCATACCATTACGCCCGTGGCACAGAAGCAGCTGTGCAGTATCTTCTGTGCTGGAGATTTGGAAATAAAAGGACAGGTTTCGTTCTAATTGTTTATTAGTGAATTTTGTTTTGAGTGTAATGGCGAAGCATAACAGTCGAACGTAACTAGTATGCTGTCACTTTTCGTATTGGCCCATTTTACCGTGTTACTTATTTTTGGAACACGTGTTTGGGTGTTCATAGAATGAAATAAAACGCACTCATTGAAGTTTAAATTTTATTCTGAGATTTTTGAAGTCCCGTATACATTGGAAACATGTTTTTTTTTGTCTCTGCTACCTTGCATTTTATAAACCTTTTGAGTTTAGCCTGCATACATGATAAACCTGATACCGTGCAAATGATGATTTCAGTAACAGCCAGCTATGTTGAACCACATCGTGTCTCTCGCAAACTGCCGCAGCAACGGCAACGGCAAGCGGAAAGGATCAGCCTCCGTGCTTGGGTTGGACCTCACCACCACCACCTTTGACTTGGTCGCGTGCATCATACTTTATTAAGCTGGTGAGCAGTTCCCATTTTGTTGGGATTATTTTGAGATGTTTTACTTCTGCATAGAAGTCTTGAGCGAGTTTCTGTTGTTAAAGCTAAAGAAGAAAGCTATCTTTAGTGATTTTGATCAGTAATGTTCAGTTTCAGTTGATCAGTTGACGCTGATAGTACCAATGGTTCTGAGTAACATGATTTAAAGACCTGTTTTTATTTTCTTTTTTTTTGGTTTCACTGTTAACATTGTTTTGCTTTCGACGGACTGAAAGCTTGTACTTTCGTAGGACTGAAATTACGCCCGATGGACTGGGCACTACTGTTTTGCTTTCGATGGACTGAAGGCACGCCCGATGGACTGGGCAATACTGTTTTGCTTTCGATGGACTGAAAGTATGCCCGATGGACTGGGTATTTTTTTTAGTGACCGCATCAGAAGTGCCGGAACATGTAAGAGGTGCACGTGGTCTGCTTTTTATGTGCAGAATGCTCTTTGCGAGGAGTAGCACTTACGCGGCTGAGATGGTTACTTCTGACGAGGGTCTGGTATCTGCCGAAGGACTGGCAATGCACCGACAGACTGGTGTTGTTTTGTTAAAAATGAATTCCCGTTTATGTACTGTGTTCATATGAGTAAAATTGGAACTATCAATTCAGAATCTTATTTATTTTAAGATGTCTTACAAAAATTTAGATCACATATTACCAACTTTTTTTTTTTAATGCCAGATAATTTCCCCGTAAATTGATATTGACGACAATAGTAGTGATACTGTCGAGCAATGAATTAGAGCTGTTGTGATTTGTGTTTTTGATGTTTGGGATTGTTCTGTTTTCACATAAATTTGAGAGTATCCGCCAGATGGAGGCGATGATTATTGGAGTGTATCCGTTAGATAGCGGCGATGATTACTGATGATTATTTTTATTTAGTCGTTGCTCGATGGACTATTTTTGACTAGAGAATTGTTAAAGTAATTTTGAACAATTATTTTTTCTGGTTTGATTGATAACAAAGTTTGATTTTAATAGTAATTTGAGTGAGACCCATATGGTCAGGAATGACCGAGCGATGAGATACTGTGCTGTATATTTTGTTACAGAATCAAATGCATACATCCACACACGAGGACGTGTGTAGCGCAGGACGGCCGTGTCGGAGCGAGACACCAGAAAGACGTATTGCAGCATTACAGTTCATAGTTAGACGCCTGTATAAAATCGATTAGCAATGTTTGGCGTATTGTTGAACTAAAATGACAGGTAGAAGGCTTTGGAACGTCAAGATGTGTACCTATCTTGAGTGAACGTAGGCACGGGCAGGCATTTTTGTCGTTATGTTGGTAGACTGGTCAGGCAGGTTTACCAACTTGAATTGGAGGCGGGAGCGGTTGGCTCCGCCGCTGGAACTGGCTTCCTTCTTCTTGATCGGACCGCGCTAGAGATCGGACGTTAGCCAAGCTCGTGCCTAATTCGCTACGTTCCTGAAGGCTTACACCTGAAGGATTATTCTGAAAGCTTATAGATTCTCACGTTCTTTAACCGTTTAGCTAAGTGTTTTATTCCAAGTGTTATTTTGATTTCTTATGTGCCATTATAAGCTTACTTTTGTAAAATAAAGAAACTATGTGTTGTTTTGAAAAGATGTGTCCCGCCGAGTTTGTTGCCGGGTTAAATCTTCTCGGGTCAGAGGTGTAGGGTTGGAACCGGTTTAGTTTGACTGAAATAAAGATTTGAACGATTTCATGTGATCTTTTATTTTTAATTTAACCAGTCAACATTCTAATAGCAATTAGTTCTTTTCATAATTTAGTACTGAAATATTAGTAGGCACTAGTATGGTTAATGAGTCCGAATATTTATTTCATGCGTTGGTAGCATACCTACTATTTTGGCTGTGAAGTAATACATCTAGGTACTACCCCCACGCGCCCACCGCCATTAGGACCATCCTTCCCCGATATATATATATATATATATATATATAAGCGTATATATATATATATACACATTTTAAACTTAGGTAGGTAGGTAGGTACAAGACGCCTCATTTTTCCGTGGTAGGTTAAAAATATTTTTTAATACAAACCTAATCAACAATAACACAAAAACCTTAAGCCACAGCTCCTACATAAAAAAAAGGAAATCAACCCAGTCACATTGTATCACATGAGATCCCTTAGCATCCGTAGTATTTGATTTACGGACTCAGATAATGGGCTTAAAAAGACCGCGGGTGGTCTTAACAGTGTACGACCACTGGCCTTAATGTAATACATGTTTTGGTGGCTTTTATTTCCTTATATCCTTTTCAGGGGTCGTCCACTAATGCCGCTTTTCATTTGGACTAACGAACGTATGATTCAAAGAATATGCGATTTAATAAAAAGAAGAGAAGGGATATAATTCCTGGGTTTTGTTTTAGTGCATTAACGGCTCAAGCCATATAAAGGAAGGTAGACTAATGTAATGCAGTATTTTTATTGTATTTGGAACGAGTGGCTTTTAAGGTGCGTGTACTTTTCGTAAATATTCATAGACTTTATCTACATTTTCCGCAGTAGGTATTAAGTAGTGGCATGATTATTTTCTTTGAAACAACGACGTCCAAAGGTTAAATTTTGTATTCGACTAATCAACAAGCACACAAACACATCAAAGTCGTAACGTGTACCTACATTAAATTAAGTAAAAATGTGGATTTGTGTCCTCGCGGACCCCATAGATCAACTTTGAAATTTTTCCTATTAATGAATTAACAAAAACATCCCATAAAATCATCGGACTTGCTCGTAAATTGCAAAATTTCATGAGAATCGGTTGAGAGATGCAACCTCAAGAGCTGGAATTGGGTCATAGGTACCTTTTTGTTTAAGAATTGTTATCCTATTAAAGAAGGAGAAAAAGAAAGACGAGTTTTGTTTTGATGCAAATATTTGAATGAAAATATTGAAACGAATTTGGTAATAAATGTTGCAATACTTGCAATGCCAATATTCAGTAAAACAGGGTAAGTGTGGAGGCAGCATGAAATGCGCGCTACTCCGACAAGCGCTTTTATTGTGGCGGAACAGGCGGTTTATGCACAAAGTTAAACACCAAGAAATATGATAAACTATAGATATTCATGGCGTCTTACAACAGCTTTTATGTTATGACGAAAGTTTTAAAATCTCGCCTGAGCTTCAAAGGACGGCAGACAATTTTGCAGACGATTAGTTTTATACTCGAAACTTTCCAACTATTCCCACTAAGTCTTTCAACTTTGATTTTGTATGAGCCGTAAAGTAATATGGCGCATTGTGGGTTCCGCGATTGTTTGTTCACTGTAGCCCTGATGGATGTTCTAAATTAGCAAAAAGCCAACGATTTGCGTCAGTTGTATTATTGTTGTACTGTTCGATAATAAGAATCGAAGCAATACAGAGAGAAGTTTAAAATTATGATAGAAACTTGCACCATTGAAATGGTCAGTACGGCTATTTTACCCCATTAGGGGATGAGTTGTATCTTGTAACAGTTGTAACGAACTTATGATGGTCGCGCTTTTCTCGTTTGTAATCAATTTTTTTTTTTTCAATTCATCATAGCCGTTACTTTTTTCCTAAGTGTGAGAATGACGCATGACACAGCAGACATTATTTTTTTCAAAAATATTGTATTTTTTATTACTACATATGTACATATATGAATCATTTATAAATGTAAGTTATACGCAACACTGGCTTCGTCAGGTAGTCACAAGAACTTTTTGGGCTCTGCGTTTTTCTCAAACTAGTTACTGCTAATTTGAATAAATTAACTAATAGGTCCTAAAAAATATCCACCCATATTGCAGCACTACTAACAGCGATTTCTGAATCTTCAGAAAACAAACATACGTAAACAATGTACTTACAAACTTATGTCGATCATACACGGTCGATTCGTATACTTAGCAAAGACAAAGCGCCTATAGTACCTATGTATATCAGTATGTCCGACACACTAAAGAGGTCCCAGCTATCACAATAGAATAAAAATGTTTAGCACGGAACCCTAATGACTGGATTACAGTTTGATTGCTGAAAAGTTGGCTTCATTAAGCCCGAGTCATTGATTTGAATTGAAGTTTCCAACAATGGCGCCGAAGACAAAGAAAAGGTAATTAAAAGGTGGAACTATTGTGCACGCCGTCTTCGTCTTGTGAAATTTTTTTAAATTGGTATTTTGCTGAGTTGCCTAAGGAAGGTACGAGATTGAAAAGCTTGATTATATCACTATTGTATACAATACTTTTTCTACGAGTCAACAAAAAAATACTTAAAACTAGTAGAAGAATCATATATGTAGGTAAAAAAAACAAAAGTATACAGCTAAGATGCGCGAACAGCCGCGATACCTTCATACTCGTACGCGACCCGGCCCCCGCGCTCCGCGCCCCCGGCCGGTTGGTCAACGACACCTTCTCGTAACTCATGAGGCCCTGGTACTTGCTCCGCGCTTTCGATTGGTCAATTTCATTATAGTTGCCTAAACAGTATCGAAATTAATATTATAGTTGCCTAAACAGTATCGAAATGAATATTATAGTTGATTTGGGGTCCCATAGTGAAAAAAGCATGCGATTTCACTTTGGTATACGAAGTCTTAATTCAAGCATTACAGTTGTAATGTGGTGAATGTCCACTTTTAGTGTTTAGCAGTAACGCTTTGGTTTACTGCGACATAAACGCATATTGCTTGTGTCAGCGCAACCTAACGTGTATAAAACAATAGGCATTTAGAGAATAAACGTTCAGAATGTTCTTATACTAGCACGCATAAGGTGTTTGACTTCCACTAACTCCTCACCCGACTCTGCTCGTCAATATACATATCATAGAAGAAACCTATGTTATTTGACAGTCGACGAGTAGAAAAAAATATTTTTCTCAAAAATGGACGGCAAAGTCGACGTTGCCGGTTAAAATATAGGTCGCGAAGTGCGTAGTTTATGGTCATTCAAAAAATTAAAAAGTTAAAAACATTGCAGTCTTGATTTCGGGACTGCAATGTTGCATACAAATTCCATTATTTAACGAGTTCCAAACTTTTTAAAACTTTAAATGTCCATATCAAATGAAGGCATAGGTCAATTAAACAGCCAAACATAATATATGATCAGCACTTATTATTATAATGTTGGTACCGCGACTATTTAGGTGTCTCAAATACGTTATACTTGGTCAATCAGATCTTGACAGTAGAAAAAGGCGGCAAAATTGAAAAATGTAGGCGCGAAGGGATATCGTCCCATAGAAAATTTGAATTTCGCGCCTTTTTCTACTGACAAGATTTGGTTGACCAGCTATAGCTTATTTTCAGCAGAAAAATACACTTCTTTTTTAGGGTTCCGTAGCCAAATGGCAAAAAACGGAACCCTTATAGATTCGTCATGTCTGTCTGTCTGTCTGTCTGTCTGTCTGTCTGTCTGTCTGTCCGTCTGTCCGTCTGTCTGTCCGTCCGTATGTCACAGCCACTTTTCTCCGAAACTATAAGAACTATACTGTTGAAACTTGGTAAGTAGATGTATTCTGTGAACCGCATTAAGATTTTCACACAAAAATAGAAAAAAAATAATAAATTTTTGGGGTTCCCCATACTTCGAACTGAAACTCAAAAATTTTTTTTTCATCAAACCCATACGTGTGGGGTATCTATGGATAGGTCTTCAAAAATGATATTGAGGTTTCTAATATCATTTTTTTCTAAACTGAATAGTTTGCGCGAGAGACACTTCCAAAGTGGTAAAATGTGTGTCCCCCCCCCCCCTGTAACTTCTAAAATAAGAGAATGATAAAACTAAAAAAAATATATGATGTACATTACCATGTAAACTTCCACCGAAAATTGGTTTGAATGAGATCTAGTAAGTAGTTTTTTTTTATACGTCATAAATCGCCTAAATACGGAACCCTTCATGGGCGAGTCCGACTCGCACTTGGCCGCTTTTTTTTTAAAGGCGGCAAGCAAATCTTTTTAATGGTTTTACTTTTTTCTGTGAAAATGAGAACGTTGCTTCTGTAAAATATTTATATTTCTTGCACCATTTTTGAGAAAAACACTATATATGACTCGGCTAGAAGGCTACTTGCTGGCTTCGGATTCAATTAAACGGACTCCCAAGGTCGTCCGTTTAAAACGAATCCTCAGTCTGCAAGTAGCTACTTCCGAACCTCGACAATAATGTACTATATTCATTAGATACATTATGTGCGGGTAATAATTACTATGTATTATTAGGGCGAGCGAAGCGAGCCCTATCACTATTCGACAAACTATGCATTCTTGTTAGGGCGAGCGAAGCGAGCCCTATCACTATTCGACAAACTATGCATTCTCGTGGTACACTTTACGAAAAAACTATCGCACTTATAGGTTTGAAATTTAACATAGTAATTTAAATTTATGTCTAAATGTGTTATCAAACATAAAAATATCATTTTATAAACCTAAAAAAATAAAATAAAGGAAAAACACTTTGTATTACTACTAGCGCCATCTATTAGAAAAATTACAAATTAAAATTCGTGCTAATGTACTATGTGCTAACAACGACGAATACAAAAAAAACCGGCCAAGCGCGAGTCGGACTCGCGCACGGAGGGTTCCGCACCATCAACAAAAATAGAGCAAAAAAATCGTGTTTGTTGTATGGGGGCCCCCCTTAAATATTTATTTTATTTTTAGTATTTGTTGTTATAGCGGCAGCAGAGATACTTACATCATTTGTGAAAATTTCAACTGTCTAGCTATCGCGGTTCATGAGATACAGCCTGGTGACAGACGGACGGACGGACGGACAGCGAAGTCTTATAGTAATAGCGTCCCGTTTTTTGCCCTTTGGGTATGGAATCCTAAAAAGGGTTAAAATTTTGGATTCTGACCCATCTCGCTTCGCTCGGTTTGATTCCCAATTTAGCAATTAAGTTTCTCTGAATACTGGAACATTCAATCTTGCTGTACTTATATTCACTGCGGAGGTCAATTTACTCGTATGTTCTGTTCTGTGACGCCGATGAACTGATCAGTCATGTTGTGTTAGCAAACTCGAGAAACAGTTTTAGCGTTACTATTACTTGGAACTGCCAAAATTATAAATAAAGATAAGCATATTAGGCCGTCTGTATCGGCCCTAAATCACTGAAGTTTGTATTAACAAACTACACCCTGACTGCAACTTGTATAGAAACTGCACGCCGACTGCACGCCAATTGCAACGTAGGCGTGCAGTTCAACAAAATGACCCAGAACCCTGGCAGTACCTAGTGGAACTCAGGTTTGGTGCAACATAGGCACACGCTGTTTTAGTAATTCGACACGTCTTGACTCTTGATGAGCACTTGGGAGAGCAGTACGATAGAGCTGATGCTGAGTCCTGGCTGTACCTAGCGGAACTCAAGTTTGGTGCAACATAGACACACACTGGGTTGGACATCCGACTCATCATGATGATCACTTGGTAGAGCAGTACCCAAGATAGCTGATGCTGAACCCTGGCAGTACCTAGTGGAGCTCGGGTTTAATACAACATATGCACACGCTGTTTTGGTCGTCCGACTCGTCTTGATGAGCACTTAGGAGAGTAGTACCCAAGATAGAGCTGATGCTGAACCCTGGCTGTACCTAGTGGAACTCAGGTTTGGTGCAACATAGGCACACGCTGTTTTAGTCATTCGACACGTCTTGACGGGCATTTGGGAGAGCAGTACCCAAGATAGAGCTGATGAGCTGATGCTAAACCCTGGCAGTACCTAGTCGAGCTCGGGTTTGGTGCAACATAGACACGTTACACGTTGTTTTGGACATCCGACTCGTCATGATGATCACTTGGTAGAGTAGTACCCAAGGTAGCTGATGCTGAACTCTGGCAGTACCTATTGGAACTCGGGTTTGGTGCAACATGGGCAAACGCTGTTTTGGTCATCCGACTCGTTTTTTTGAGCACTTGGGAGATACCCAAAATAGAGCTGTAGCTGAATCCTAGCAGTATTTAGTGGAACTCAGGTTTGTTGCAATATAGGCACACGATGTTTTGGTCATCTCACTCGACTTGATGAGTACTTAGGAGAGTAGTACCCAAGATAGAGCTTGATGAGCACTTAAGAGAGCAAATTATACGTAAGATTATGTGCGGAACAGCATGATTACCGCCATTAGGTGTCCAGACGGGATAGTTTTACGCTCAATTGTGTGGTGTGGACGCATAAATAAATTCAAGGACATTGGCTCGCTGACCCAACATTATGTAGGAAAGCCAGTTGACTTCCTTACAAAAAGTACTGGGCGACCGTGTAGGATGTAATAAGCGCTTATGAAATTGTATATGTAGTACATGTGGATGATTTTGTCGTCTGGACACATTTTTAATGGACAAAGTAAAAGCTGTAACAGACAGGCGTACCGGACAGCGACCGGGGTCCAATTAGTAGGTATATTTCTTTCTTGCTCTCACTTACAGCTGCGTCCTTAACGGACTTATTACGTACCCACTCGATTGAACATGGAACAAGCCTCAGACTGGATCAAAGTCGCGGTCTGGTACGATTAGGTAGAAAAACTCCGCGAGCCCTTACAAAGCTCTGCTTTTTGCTAGTATTTTAAACGCTAACATTACAAATTAAAATACCATCACAACCAACTAGTCATAAAAAGAGGTGTATTGTAATAAAGTTTAAATATTGGATTGCGTTTCTGCCGTTGCCGTTCAATCTGTCACTCATGTTATCAAGGAGATTGACAGTGGCAGAAACGCTAATGCAAACGCGATTCGAATACCTATAATCTTTAATCAATAATATGATATAACTAGTTAGTCATAATGATAATTGTGTTTACATTACAGCAGCTTGTAATGCTCAAATGTCACATTGTTAAGGTTCTGATGACGACCGACGGAACGTTAGGTACGTTACTTTTGCGTCATTATTCACACTTTCCTTGATGAAATGAGTGACGTTCGTTGCTGCATTACTGCCGCGATCAAAACGTTCAATCTGGCAGTCATTATATCAAATAAATTGACAGTGACAATACTGACAATGCCCGCTTCCACGCTGCATCACTAATACAGCTGCAGTTGCCATCCGAATGACATCTGTATTTTTGCCACTAGTTGAGTAAATCTGTTAAAATAATGTACCCATGTGTCGTGCCGCTTTCCACGCAAAGATATGATAGAACAATTCGTATAATTATTTCAACAAGTAAACGTGCCTATTATTGTCACCACTCACATCCATTACAATTCGATGACGCGAAACATATGAATGGCCTTAATTTTCCATATAGTCAGCAATCACATCTGAACGGATATAACATGTTCGATTTTTAACAAGTCCACCGTTGAAATAATGGCGCCCGTTCGGAAATTACAACGTCAACGTCCCGATACAAAGGCGCAAACATGGAAATATAGTTAACTACCCATTAGGGAAAATTGTTTTTCGAAAATGGGACTATAGATCAAAATTATTTTTACTCACGTATTATTAAGTCGAATAAACGCTCGACATGTTTCGAGCCAATTTTCGAAGATCTTCGTCATAATTTTATTATAGTCTTTCAAGCAAAATCGACACTCAATGCGGCGGCCACTCTGTCTGAATGTGCGAATGCTTAATGTTCTAACGACGATATTAAAGATTAAATAAAACGAATTCGAACGTGCATATTGATGCAGCGATCGTACATAGCGTAGCGGATTACTAATAATTAGTAATATGAGCATGTATTCAGTGATTGAGTCGGGAAACTGATAGCCATGGGAAAACAAAAACCGTAGGTAACTCAGTACAAAACAAAACCAAAAGGGTTATAGTAATTACCAATTTGTTTGCTATATTTTAATATACAATTTAACTGAATCTTGACTATTCAATTTTATTGATCTCATCTATCAGTCTTATTTGACATAAGGCAAAAAATTATGAACAACGTTGTGGTTTGTTGATATTTTCAAATTTTTTTGAGATAGAAGGAAAATCGAGAAATCTTTGTCGGAAATTATCGTGCCTCGAGAAATAAAAAAAGGTCCATAAACCCTAGTCAGCGCTCCGACGACATTCGACTCTATCCTGTTGGTTTTCTATTCTAACCTCGAACGCCTGTAGGTAAACGTACCTATCATAAATAAAATTGTCCCCACCCATATCACCTGATTTATTGTCTTTTAGTTCCATGAGTTCCATCGTTTTTCCATTTCAACTAAACCTTGATCTGTCCCGTACTCTTCCAAGTCACTGCTCCTGAAAGAGTAGGTACGTAACGTACTATCCAAGTGCACAACGATGCGGCATTGGAAACTAAGTCACTCGCAGCGCAAAATATTTTGCCCATTTTGCGAATTTAATGTAAATGAAACAATACAAAAATGAGGGAGAAACACATGCAAGCACAAGTTTTGAATCTAAGCGCCATATTTTTTTTTTTATTATAAATGGGCTTACTCATGGCCACAGACCAGCCGAGGCGAAGACGTGGCCTACGATGGAGCGAGCCTGCCCAGAAGGTGCCTGCCTGTGCCTGTTTTATATTTTTGGTCAGCATATAGGTAACAGGTGGCGGGGATACTATATCAAAAAACTGCTTCATTGTTCAGCAAAATAGATGACGTTGCTTTTTGAAATAGACGGCATTCTTTGCTGTAAACAAGACTGAGGAATAGAAAAAATGGAAAGTAAAAAGCACTACTTTACAAAAACAAACTGCGCACGCTGCTCTGCGCTGTTGTGTTCTTCTGTCTGTATGTTTTGTATATTCTTAAAATGATATCTAAATCCAAAGTTATCTAGATATCTCGTAAAAATGGATTCAACCAGAAGACGATTTCTTAAAGAAATTTCCGTCACAGAAGGAGGCGGGTGTCTGTAAATATCTGAGCGAACGTTCTATTAAGCCAAGGAAATCCTGCAATATTTTACATAAGTCTGTTATTTGTATGCGCTCGTACTCTTTGTTAGGACTTTATTATGCATAGAATTGTAACGGATAGGAAGCTTGAAGCGGCTTTAAAATCAAACGCACGTAGTAAGTTTTGCGATTCTGCATGATATTGCATCAATCGTACGTAGGGATATTGTGTGGTGTGGCAGATGCGCCGGTTGGTATTGTGATAACATGACACGATCGATGTGAAAGTATCAAATGTGTTAGATATCCTCCATAAAATTCATACTATGTCACATCAAACCTTTTTATTTGCCCGGTCACGGGAAGAATTATGGTTTTACTCTAGAGTAAGACCAAAGAAAGTCTGCAGCGCAATAATTTGACAGCGATTTAAAAAAACTATATATGGCAATGTTTTTCAGCAGTCAGTAAACGTCATTCACTATGGTATGTGTTTGTCAAAATGGTTTAAATATTCGTTGTGTTTTGTGATGAACGGAAAAAACATGGTGAAACCTTAAAAAACCGGCGTGCGGGAGTTACTTTTCCGCATGATGAATAATTTTACACTAGTAAAAAATCAGCACCAGGCGATTCAAGCTCAATAACGACAATGTTTACAAAATTTGGGTTGATGACGGGTTAGTGGAATGAAATATCTTAATACTTGTACCATATGTAATCACTACATAGTATAAAACAAAGTCGCTTCCCGGTGTCTGTCTGTCTGTATGGTGTATGCTAAGATCTTTAAAACTACGCAACGGATTTTGATGCGGTTTTTTTTAATAGATAGAGTGATTCAAGAGGAAGGTTTATGTATACTTTGTTAACCCGTGCGAAGCCGGGGCGGGTCGCTAGTATGTATGTATGTATGTATAATATAATATTGGTTTAGACTAAGGTTTCACAGCAAAAAAAACCAGTGAAATCGTGCTAAGTGAACAATGATTTAGACGTACCAGCATCAGCTGCCTGTCTAAAACGGAATAATAATAATAAATTACGGTCTAATAGCGAAGAGTCTCGACCAACATCTTGAGAGACTCTCGCTAGGTGGTTGGAACAAGGGCCAGATGCAGAAGGCGGTGATCTTGGACACGGCGCGGATAGTCCGCCGGTTCCTCTCTCTGCGGCCCTGACCACCGGTAGCTTGGGCCTTGCCCCGCTGCCGGCGGCACCCTAGGTTAGGTTTTTTATAATGTGTTTATATGTATTTCTTATTGTTTTGTAAAGTCTATTTTTTTATTCGGTAGACTAAAATGACATTTCATAGTATGAAATGACACATGATGTTCATACTATGAAATGTCATTTTAGTCTACCGAATAAAAAATAGACTTTAAGTGTTTTTATATTTTACTTTTATATTCATATTATAAAAACCCTAGCCTAAGAAGGATGATGAATAAAGTATAATAACTTGAAACCACCTCATAGGTATAGGCATACTTACCTTATGAACTTCCACTAACATTTCGAGAAACTCATTGGTACTAGCTGGGTTTTGAGCTCGAACCCACAACCCCAAGGCCTGAGTGGACGCTCGAGTTGGGCGTGCAGCGGGGCGGGGCGTGCGGCGTGCATGTTAAACAAATGCAAGCGTATAGGAGCGGCCTTAGTGCACGCTGTTCACATCACGCGTGAGCCCGACGCCACGCTGCACGCCCCGCCGAACGCTCCGCTTCGAGCGTCCACCTAGGCCTTACACTTATGCTTACGGTATGGGTACCTACTAGTTAAAGCTTAATTAAATTCATTTTTAATATATTTTTATTGTTTTAATGGTTTATTTCGTTTTTCCGAAAACCGAAGTTTGCAAACTGCGGGCAATTTCTCTGTCAATTTAATTACGCCTTAATGGGAGAAGAGAAAAAGGGAAAAAAAGGGAAAAGAAGAGGAAAAGGGAGGAAAAGGGAAAAGAGAAAGATGCCGGCAATTTGCGAAATTCGGTGTTCGCGGTAGGCCCTCTTACATATACGATTATATTACAAAAGCTCAATCATTTTGATGAAGCAAATGTCACATTCTCCCAATATTATTTATCAATATTAGTAAATGTATACATATTAATAGTGACATCTATTGTTGGAATTAAATTTATTTATCATGATGCACAGCTGAATTTTTTTATAGACTGTAAATATAGTAGAAATTTCACAAGTATGAAGAGTATGGAATCCATTTTTTGTGGTGTTGTCACATACTGATTTTTAAAAACTACTTTTAATTTAGCGCTGCAGACTTTCTTTGGTCTTACTCTAGCAGTCTATGTTTTTTGCATAAAAGAGTAAAGTTCGTTTTATTTCGAGTGCTAATTTTGAACGTAGCGAGAACTTCAAAAGCACAAGATGAAAATTACTGTTAACATTTATCTAGAAGGCGCTCTTAAACGAGAATAAAGCAAAAATGGTAGATGTCGCCACATACGACGACGTTGAGACACGCGGGGCAGGGGCACGTGGCGGTGTTGTGTGGATATTTTAGGTCTTCACTTTTTACGGGATTCTTGAGAACATTGCCGATACGTACTAATAAAGGTAAAAAAATACCTAACTACGCTACCAGTCTTTACATAATATTTAGTGCCAGCTATCTGTATAATGAAGTGTAATAAAACCCATTGAAAAGAGCCTGCAATCGGCGCCAAGGCCAAGCGGAGCGTGTCGACAACAACAGAGCCATAAGTTAGTTCGCGCCATCTATATGTCATGGCGACAACCACTGACAGCTCGTTCGCTAGCGCTAAATTTTATTTTTTTGTTCTGTGCGATACAATCAACACAATATTTCCATATTTCCAGGTTTGCACCTGATGAGTTCAAATCAATCTAGCCTGAAGTGAATAACTGAAATTCAATTTGTATTTATAAAAAAAAAATACATTTTTATAGATTTGCAATCTGGGGCCCGTTTCTCGAAAGCTTGTATGTAATACAAGCAGATGTCACTTTTTGACAGCTTTTGTTAGAAAGGGACTTTCACTTGTATTACAAGTTACAAGCTTTTGAGAAACGGGCCCCTGTAGGTAGGGACTTACATACATACGTTTTCATTTAGAATAATACCCTCTTTTTTTTTTGGCTGTTTGTTTTGCTGTGTGCATAATCAGGGCCGGATTAAGCATGTCGGGGCCCCTAGGCAGTGCAATGCTCGGGGCCCCCGTACAGTTAATTCTGCATACATAAGTTCAGTTGTTCAGTACAGGCAAGTAAGTTTGCGGTTTTAATTTCAACCTTCAGGTGTCGGTTAAGCCGATCCGAACATGCCGAATGTTTTTTTCGCTCTTGCGTGGACATAAACGTTTTTAGGGTTCCGTAGCCAAATGGCAAAAAACGGAACCCTTATAGATTCGTCATGTCTGTCTGTCTGTCCGTCCGTATGTCACAGCCACTTTTCTCCGAAACTATAAGAACTATACTGTTGAAACTTGGTAAGTAGATGTATTCTGTGAACCGCATTAAGATTTTCACACAAAAATAGAAAAAAAACAATAAATTTTTGGGGTTCCCCATACTTCGAACTGAAACTTAAAAATTTTTTTTTCATCAAACCCATACGTGTGGGGTATCTATGGATAGATCTTCAAAAATGATATTGAGGTTTCTAATATCATTTTTTTCTAAACTGAATAGTTTGCGCGAGAGACACTTCCAAAGTGGTAAAATGTGTCCCCCCCCCCCCCGTAACTTCTAAAATAAGAGAATGATAAAACTAAAAAAAATATATGATGTACATTACCATGTAAACTTCCACCGAAAATTGGTTTGAACGAGATCTAGTAAGTAGTTTTTTTTTATACGTCATAAATCGCCTAAATACGGAACCCTTCATGGGCGAGTCCGACTCGCACTTGGCCGCTTTTTTTATATTAGTTTTTGCCGATTCCTCCTTGCGTCCAGTGTGGGGAGAGCTCTTTTTTCTCAATAAGTAGTTAAATATTTTGCGAGGCTGAACAGCGATTGTCCGACCATATGAGCCAGATGATTAAAATTAATCTAATAATAAAGATTTTACATGTGTTTAAATGATTATTCATTAACCAGTCAAACTAGCATGTAAGTACACGTTCGGGGTAAATCGGAAAAGCAATAAAAATCGCGAGCGCAGCGAGCGCGAAATTTTTTGTGAAAAATTTGTGAAAGCGTGTTAAAAAGGCCTAAAAACCCGAAGTTACCCAGTGAGGTGAGCTTTCATGCGAGGTCAAAGCCGTGCTTCAGGATAAGCTCAGCTAGATCACAGACGACAACCAATGTCCATTGTATTAAAAAGCGAGACCGCAGGCCGAGCTTGGCGCAGCGAGGCCAAAGGCTAAGCTGAAGAAGAGATTTGGTAGGCGAACCAAAAATTGAGATAAAAAGTGAGGCTGAAGGTAGAGCTCAGCAATCTCCACATACTTAACAAGCCCGAAGCGTACTTATAACCAGCGAGGTGAGCTTTCATGCGAGGCAAAAGGCTAAGCTTCTGAAATCAATGAATCAAAGCAGCGCTCTGATACGAACCAATCGTCAAATGTTACTCAACAATAATATATGTGTCATACAAGAGTTACTCGGAGGGCCGAAGTTTCATTAATGAGGTTTTAGGCCCTTGGGAGCCTGAAATTCGAGCTCGATTTACAGACTTTAAAAGCTATAAAATAACATAATTTACATAATCATTTGATGACTGTGTGTCTGAGAAACTGATATTGGACATTAGGTATAAGTAGGTAACATAAAAAATTTGTTATGAATTTTGGCCATATGCCAAACTTGGCAAACACATTTTTTTTCACCTCAGCAGCTCGAACAAGGGTACTTTGCTACTTAAAAACAGTGAGCAAAATCGCACTTTGCTCACTGAGTGAGACAAAATGAGCAAAAAGCGATTTTGCTCACTGTTTTTAAGTAGCAAAGTACCCTTGTTCGAGCTGCTGAGGTGAAAACTTAATTGTTGGAATATCTTAAGAAAACATGAGTGAATAGGTAAGTGATGAAGAAGGAATACATTTTTCGGGTTCTCTAATATGTTCTCACTGCTGAGGTGAAAAGTTTTGTGAACTACACGAGATCAAAGTTATTTACATCTCGTGCGCTTTTGAGTCCCTTACTACGCTCAAGATTCTAAATTAGATTCACTCGGTACGCTCGTGAATCTATTATAGAATCTTTCGCTTGAACGGGACTCAAAATAAGCACTCGAAGAAATATCAAACTTTGATCTCTTATATTGTTGTACAAATAACTATTTTGGCGCGCGCGGGGCCGCCGGGGCCCCTTAGCCGAGGCGGGGCCCCCTAGCCGAGGCGGGGCCCATAGGCAGTTGCCTACTCTGCCTTAGGGTTAATCCGGCCCTGTGCATAATAATTCATACAAAGTAACCCATTTTCTTAGTCTCAACTGTTTTGTGTCGGGTGCAGCTGTCATAGAAAAAGTAATGTATGCAACAGCTCATAATTGGTTCTTAAAATTCAAGGGTCTTTTTTTACAAAACTCGACTACGTCTCGTTTTGTAACTTCGACCCTTGAATTTTAAGAACCCTTATTATATCACTGTTGCATAAACTACTATTACAGCCAGCCTATTATGGATAGCTTTATCCATCTTTATCCACGTGATAAAATAACTGTCACTGTTTAACACCGTGGGAAAGAAAGTGACGGACACCGTTTTATCACGCTGTCACGTAGACAAGAACGACCATCATATCCGTACAGATGTCACATACAACTTTTACTTTACAGATGTCACAAGGCAAGTTGTGACAAGGCTTGAGAGCATTTTGTCGAAACTATAAAAAAATGTGTTGCTATGTTCAATTATTGCGAACCTGATTGCAGGCTATATGTACCTATTACCTAACTAACTATCAAGAACAAGGAAATATGTCACTTTGTATAGAGATTTCCATATGAATTACTCGTTTTCATTGTTCATGAGTGTAAGTTTCACCTTTAAAAGTAAATAACTACAATTTTTTATTATATAAGTATGGTGAAATTTCTTCTCAGTTCTCGCCTTCGTGCCAGGGATGTTGCGGATGCAGATTTTTTGACATCCGCGGATGCGGATGCGGATGCGGATATTTAAAGGCTCACATCCGCGGATGCGGATGCGGATGCGGATGTCAAGATTAGGTACTTAGAAAACGTCAAATATTACATTTTTAGTATTTTTTTATTTAAAAAAAAACGTATTTGAGCAAGATTAAAGGTGCGTTATTTTTAATAAACAGTAACTTGGCCGACTTTTCTGGATCTAGACGATTTCGTTATAGGTAATGACAAAATTACCTAGCACTTACGCCGCCGCTAAGACGTTCCTCTACCGACTTGTTCGACATCCGCATCCGCATAAGCTCCGCATCGATTTCATGCGGATGCGGATGCAGATGCGGATGTTGAAAATAATGCGGAAGTTCCGCGGTTGCGGATGCGGATGCGGATGTTCGCAACATCCCTGCTTCGTGCTTTCAACGTATCTCTGTTGCCCCGGACATCCTGATTAAATAGGTACCTAAGAACTCCATTAAAATAAGTCAAAGCATTAAGAGTTCCCCGTATCTTAACCAGATAAACATAATTTACGTGTCACAGATAGGAACGAACAGGAAGATAATGTAACGCAAACCCCGAACAAGTAGATCTGTATAACAAAATTTGTCATGAGCGGCTTGGCCGGATTGATTATTCAAATGACTTTACATCTTGCGGTGACCGTTGTTGTGATAACAACAGTCACAAAAAACTTATAAATGCATTATATCTTAATATAATAGAGGTTTTGGCCGATGCGGCCACTAGTTGTTATTCTTTGAAACGTGCCTTTAAAAAGAAGCCAGTAGTAATCGGATGGAACAAATATGTCCGTGCGGCGCATTTTGAGGCTAGGGATAAATTTAAGTTATGGGTTTGGTATGGAAAACCTAAAGCCGGACGCGTTTATGATGACATGCAAAGTAGCCGTAATGTTTTTAAACAGCGTTTGAAGTGGTGTCAAAACCATAGCGAGCAAATAAAAATGGACATCTTGGCAAGTCATCATAAAAATCATGACTTTCGTAGCTTTTGGAAATCAACTAAGAGGCTGAATGGCAAACCTAGTCTGCCGGCAAGTATTAATGGCATCAGCGACCATAACAGTATAGCCAGCATATTTAAATCTCATTTCACTATATCGTCACCCTTGGTGGCATCGCCATCAAAAAGTGAGGAATGGCCGCGTGGACAGGAAATTACAGCTAGATTTAATGCGAAAGACGTTCATGCAGTAATTCAATCGATGGCGCGGGGGAAATCTCCTGGACACGACGGCCTAAGCATAGAACACCTTAAGTATGCTGGCTCTCACCTACCTAGACTACTGGCCTTATTATTTAACCTTTGCATGAGTCATTCTTACTTGCCGGATGCTCTCATGAAAACTGTTGTTGTGCCAATAGTTAAAAACAAAGGCGGTGATATAAGTGATAAAAACAACTATAGGCCGGTTTCATTGGCAACTGTGACCGCTAAGGTACTTGACAGTCTGCTCAGCACCCAGCTTGATAAATACCTAAATCTACATCACAACCAATTCGGTTTCAGGCCGGGCCTATCAACAGAAACAGCTATCTTGTGCTTAAAGCAGACAGTCAAGTACTACACGGATCGAAACACGGCCGTGTATGCGTGTTTTCTTGACCTCTCTAAAGCGTTCGACCTGGTTAATTATGATATACTATGGCAGAAGCTAAAAACTATCAATATGCCTACTGAGCTTTATCACCTTTTCAAGTTCTGGTATGTTAACCAAGTCAACGTGGTGAGATGGTCAAACGCATATTCGGATCCATACAGGTTGGAGTGCGGGGTGAGGCAAGGGGGTGTCTCCTCACCCAAGCTCTTCAACCTGTATGTAAATGCATTAATAGAGGAGCTCAGCAGCACTCATGTCGGCTGCCACATCGATGACATATGTCTCAACAACTTAAGCTACGCTGACGACATGGTGCTGTTGAGTGCCTCTCCATGTGGCCTTGGGCAGCTGCTTGGCATCTGTGAGAAATATGCTACAAGTCACGGCCTACTGTACAATATAAAAAAGAGCGAATGCATGGTCTTTCAAGTCAGAGGTAAAGACCTGCCACCTGTGCCGCCTATTTGTTTATATGGTACTCCTTTGAATAGGGTAGAATCTTTTAAGTATTTTGGCCATGTGGTTACCTCTGACTTGAAAGACGATGCCGATATTGAGCGAGAGCGGAGGGTGTTGTCTGTTAGGGCAAACATGGTGGCCCGCAGGTTTGCTCGGTGCTCTGCTGAAGTTAAGGTAAGTCTCTTTAGAGCCTTTTGTACAACATTTTACACGAGCAGCCTGTGGATCTCATATACGCAGAAACAGTACAACGCCCTCCGTGTACAGTACAACAATGCCTTCAGGATGATGATGGGGCTGTCTCGCTACTGCAGCGCATCGGGGATGTTTGCTGACGCTAGGGTAGACTGTTTCTACACCACAATGCGGAAGCGGTGCACATCCCTGTCGCGTAGGGTGCGGGACAGCTCTAACATTATCCTGAGGGCATTTGCGTCAAGGTTTGACTGTCAGTACATGAACCATTGCCATATGATACATGTACTGACAGGCAAGCCAATATACTGTATGTAAATTTGTAAATTTAATTTAATCTAACTTAATTTAATCTAATGTAATTTAATTTAATTTAATCTCATTTAATTTAATTTAATTTAAATTTAATTTAAATGTATAATTATGGACCTGGTCTGAAATAAAGAATATTATTATTATTATTATTTGTATCTCCTTTTTTGGGATCACGGGCCTATAAATCCCGGTCTTTTGATAGGCTTGCGTGGGGATATAGATCCAACACGTAGAGGCCCTTTGGAGAGCTTTAATGTCATGTAGAACGCCTGCTGGGACCCGTTTACAGGTGCAACAATAGACACCCATGAACCGGTCTCAGCAGGCATTGGGACTATTGTAGAAAAAAAGTGAACAGAATACCGGTCTATGGATTGAAGTTTGGGTGGACTATGAGACTGGGCTATTGCAAAGACGTACGGACACCTGCCATAACAAGGTTTACACAAGTTATCGAGGCAGGTGGTGACTTGCCGCGCACTAGATGGGCCCCTGAAACTGCCGTCGCGAAGACGACCAGGAGCAACATCGGTGTGAGCGGCTCAGGGGTGTCGAGAGGTGTACACCGCTTTCTACCCAGTGACTGTAAACAGCCACTGTGCCAACTCGCGCTTACGCAAATTTCACTTCCACCCCTGTGGGCTTAGCACGGTAGCAGTTATCACGCAATATGGTATAAAATATGTGAATAAAACGTTAGTTACCGACGATTTTATCATGCATACTATGGTAGCAGACGATATATGGAGTTATCCACATTTGACAGCGGTAGATGACAGAAGACAATTTGCATAACATGGGGGTTGGATAATTTGACATATTATCCCATTTTGACAGTTCAACTTAGTTAATTTTATCTAAGTGCTTCTTAGGTGACGATAAGCCTTGTCGTGAAAGCAAAACTAGTGAATAAACCTATTACAAATACAAATTACAGGTAAATATCCGTTTTTCTATGATTATATTGAGAGTTATTAGTTACAATGTTCCGCTTTATATAATATAGTCAATATTTTATTTGCAGGGAAGTCAAATTTTATTATTCCTACTCGCGGCTGCTGTTGAAGAAACAAAGCGTCGAAAAATCTCGTGCATAGCTTTAAGAAACGCTTGCAACCCGTTTGATATGCCAGACGAAGAGTTTCGGCATATTTACAGAGTGTAAGGAGTGTGCAGTGCATTTATGTGCCGAACTTAACGCAGAGTCTCAAAACGGTGATGGATTACCAAAACACCTTAAAGGTAAAGCTTAATAAAATTGTAGTGTTTCTTTAAAGTTAATATGTATTCCATGTAAGACAGGCGTCTCAATGACAATGCTACTAAACTCTTAAATACTATCTCATATTATAATTGTAAAAATTAGTATGTTAAGATATTCTGTTGCACAATCTTATACTTATGCTACTAACTTACTAACAGAGGTTACTTATTTAAGCCACTTTTTACCTCAACATTCATATCCTAACCTAAAGGGGAAAGTCTACTTACCTAGGTACTTGAAAATATTACATCTATGTTCTTATTTGTTTTAGGTTTTAACAGTATTAGCTGTAATACTGGTAGCTGATGGCAACTACCAACGCGGGACTAGTCAAGATGATGGCTTGTCCATTGGCCAGACTACTGTAAGTCAATACCTTTCTCGAGCAACTTGCACACAGAAGGTAAGTTCTTTTGAGCACTGAATTAAGTACTTACTAGACATAAAAAACTGTGACGTTCCACTAGGCGTGTCTTAGTAACTTTTTTGAATAAGTATGAGTGTGGCTGTATTGTGCAATGAGATAGGTAACTATTGTTTGATAGTTATGTTAAGTAGTTACTGGGTCTAGGATACATACTGTTATTCTTCATATTCAATTATTCATTATGTGAAAAAAACTGACAATCACAATATAAATTCCTGAAAATCTACCATGTGTAATTTTAAGTGAAATTGTATATTGTGAGATAAATAAATCATATCATATCATAATCTGGGAATGCATTTAAGGTTTAACTAAGGCATCCAGTTCTAGTTCTAATGTGCTGCATTGTTGCCAAACATACTTAGTCATATTTTTATTCAAAAAAAAATACAGGCCTATTGCTTGATGACTAGCGGAATGCGCAGCAAGCAGCAACCTCGAGTCTAGGACAAATCTTAACTTTCATATTTTTGGTGTGCATCAGTAAGCGTTCATATTGCTCTTCACGAGACTCCAATGGATAATACATATATATAAAAACTAGCGGATAATATATATAAAAACCAATGGATATTATTCCCCGAAATGGTCGTTCCCGTCGATTAGTTACTAGTAGCTATATTTTGGGTGCAAATAGCCTGCACTCATGTGAAAATATTTCATTCATAGCTGCCACATGAACCTGCTGTTACTTATTTCCTTATTTTTCTTCCAGAAAACTTCTCGTGGATACAGGGGGAAATTAAGGAAGGCGCTCCCCGAGGACTTCCTAAGCATCATGCACAAAACCGGCTGTTGTTAAGAGCCCATCAACCTGCACACTAGCGCCACTGCTAAGTAATCGTGATTATTTCAATTTAACGAAATATATTTAAAAAAGGGGGCCGCTACGCATTGTATCTTGTATTAAAGTACCTTTTGCATACTCGTACATCAAACTAGTTTCTATGTTGCTGGATTCGTCAATCTATGCGTCCAAGTTAAAACGGCCGTTTTTGTTTTGAGTTTATAGATTGACGAATTCAGCAACATAGAAACTAGTTTGATATATTCACAAGGTACTTTAATACAAGATATAGTACGTAGCGGCCCCCTTTTTTTAAATATCTTTCGTTAAATTGAAATAATCATGATTATTTAGCAGTGGCGCTAGTGTGCACGTTGATGGGCTCTTGAGAATGTGCGCGTGCGAGCCAGCTTAATAAATACTTATTTCGCCTATAACCAACTATGTTTTACTATCACACAAATACCTACCTAATCTATTTACCTATTTTTCTATGGTCAATCTTCATACAAAACAGCATTCCCCGCATGTAGGTGTCGCTTATTCTTATTTTTCATTTTAGCGTACAAAATCTGTCACTGTTACTACTTATAGCTTCTAAACGTATTTAATCCGACTTTCATATATATACACTATAGTATAATTAAAGCATTTTAAGCACGTTCTTATCTAAAGACGCATCTAGTTAGTCTGTGGCGGTCAAAAGGTTAAATAAGAATATTCCTAAATGCTCTATTATGCTATAAGTCTACCTACTTTAGTAACTATAACTACGGTCAGACAGAGTTTAATACTCTAATAATTAATGTTAAATTTTAAAAAACTATGTTAAATTCATTAACAACAATGTCAATATTCTCGCGACGTTGGCACTGTTGTCAGTCTTCTATGTTTACTAGGTAAGTTAAGAGCCCGTCAACGTGCACACTAGCGCCACTGCTAAATAATCGTGATAATTTAAATTTAACGAAAGATTTTTTTAAAGGGGGCCGCTACGTATTGTATCTACATAGTATTAAAGTAACTTTTGAATACATCAAACTAGTTTTATGTTGCTGGATTCGCCGATCTATGAACTTAAAACAAAAACGGCCGTTTTAACTTTGGACGCATAGATTGAAGAATCCAGCAACATAAAAACTAGTTTGATGTATTCAAGAGGTACTTAAATGTGACGGAATCTATGAAAAGGGACCTTATTGTCGATGGCGCTTACGTCATTATTAAAGATGCTCCGATATAAATATAATGCCGCGCGATGTAAGCGCCATCGACAATAAGGTCCCTTTTCATAGATAATGCCCCAAATACAAAATACAGTACGTACGTAGCGGCCCCCTTTTTTAAATACCTGACGTTAAATTTAAATAATCACGATTATTTAGCAGTGGCGCTAGTGTGCACGTTGATGGGCTCTTAACAATATCGGCTCTGTGCTGCTGGAGAGAATATTATAAATGGGTAAATAACACAACTATTGCCAAAAAGATAAACCAAGTTTATTTTCACATTAAATTATGGTATACAAACAAATCATTAATTGTCGTCCCCGGTGCGAAAGTGCCCATGATGCTAGCAACTTTTCAACGCTAGATTACTATGGGCAGCTTTTGCACCAGGAACGGCTCGGAGCGAGGGCCGTAATGTATAGGTATACATAGTAATGACCTGAAAAGGGAAAAAGTGTTTTGGTCTCAGACACACTCAGAGTACTCAGACAACGATATAACCGGAGAGTTAGCCACGGAAATAGGTACTTATGCAATTTATAGAGCAACGTAATCCCTCTAGTTAGTGTGCCATACTATCATTATTAATTAATCCGGTCGCCTGGCAGCAGTTCAGCGGTGGGTGTGAGAGTGGTTGGGCAACAACGGAGTTGTAAAATCAATTGAAGGTGTGCAATTTATAGAGCTCTGTGTTTGGTGTGATATTATAGCTAATTATGTATTTAATTCAAATATAACAATGCCAGGCGTTTTTGCTTTACGTATATAATCCACTCGTACTTTTCGCAATCGTACTTTTTGTACTCTGTCACAGAATAAATAATAGTACTACTCTGTTCGATTACGCCTAGGTATGTGTTAAGAAAAAGTAGAAGACATATACAACTATGCGTGAAGCAATTGTGAGTCAGGTGCAATTTGCTCATGGTCTTCCTGCAGGCGCTCAAGTGGTTTGTGTACTTTCATCACCTGACACTACTATTCCCCCAAATAAAACGCCTGGCATTGTTATATTTGAATTAAATATATAATTAGCTATGATATCATTTTACAACCCCTTTGTTGCCCATCCACTCACACACCCACCGCTGAACTGCTGCCATGCTGGATTAATTAATAATGATAGTATGGCCCACTAACTAGAGGGATTTCGTTGCTCTATAAATTGCATAAGTACCTATTTCCGTGGCTAGCTCTTAGACTAATATATATAATATACAAATACTTAAATACATAGAAAACATCCATGACTCGGGAACAAATATCTGTGCTCATCACACAAATTAATGCCCTTACCGGGATTCGAACCAGGACCGCGGCTTCACAGGCAGGGACTACCCATTAGACCAGACCGGTCGTCAAAACATATATATGTACTTACATAAGAGAATTTGGGACGTTAGCCGCGTACCCTGCCTCGTTTCCAGCCTTGGCCACCGGTGGACTTGATCACTTTATCTTTAGTGTATGACATCTATTTCAATTTATAAGAACTGAAACAAACTACTAATGATGTCGCGGGGTAAACTATAAAAATACTAACGCGTTGGCCACATTGCGCGACTGGCTCCGGCTAAGGCAGGGAAGGCTAGATGGGAACGAAAGGTCCGATCGCTGTGTCTCGCTACAACCTATGGCTGTCGCCTTAGCCGAAGCCAGTCGAGCAATGTCATGGCCAAGCCGTAAGGCTAAAGGCTTCGTCACACAGGCGCGTTTTCCGGGCGGGGCGTTAGCGGGGCGCGCCGCTTTTACATATAAAACGCTCACGCCCCGCCCGGGAAACGCGCCTGTGTGACGGAAACTTAAGCGTATGCTGAGACGCAGGCGACGTAGGTCACGCAGCGCAGCACAGAGCGATTTTTGTAAAGTATAGAACGTCCTTTAGGTACGCACACTCCAGAGTAAGGACGTTCCATACTTTACAAAATCTGCTCTGTGCTGCGCTGCATGAACTGCGTCGCCTGCGTCTCATAATACGCTTAGCCTAGTGGCATTATTCATAAAAGTGTTACTGCCCTGAATTAGCTATGAATCGTTTGTCTTTATCTGTCATTTTGACTTAGATAAAGATAAGATAAAAGATAGTTTATTCAAGTAGGCATAATTACAATGCGCTTATGAACGTCAAATAAAGCTAGGTAGACCGGCTCCCTTATGTATTTGAAAGAAAGGGATAAAAAATTATTTAACTAAATCAGGTCCGTAAAGTTTTATGAATAAGGTGGTAAGTACATATCTTGTCAAATAAAAATGATATTTTTGATAAAAGTTTTTATTGCCGACTATAAAGGCCCCTGTACACAATGGGCCTTCGCCGGCCAAACCAAGGGACGCAGCCATGCGGTAGAATGAGATAGCAATATCACTTGCTCCCTCTAACGCATAAATGCGTCCCCCAGAATGGCGCATTGTGTACTGGGGCCTTAACAGGCAATTAATACCTATTCATAAAAACAATTTCTAATAAACCCAAACACAAATTAGGTTGCTTTATATATATCAAAGAGTTTCTTTGACCACATCCTGCGTCCATCATCAGATATTCGGTGGTACCATAATATTGCGTTATCAGTTATCACCCAACTTAAATAATGTATATTAAGTTTTAGCTCAATCGAATAAAGAGACGTGGGGTCTAATTTATCTTGTAATATGTACTTGATACATTGCAACTTAAAGGTTTGTTAGAAAAAACCTTTTAAATACCACTGTAATAGTTTCACCTACATATGCTTAACAAATAAACACTTTTACTATTGACTTCGAAATGCATGGACGTGCCTGCTGAGAAGTGTGTTCCAGGCAGAAAGTCAGAACTTTTTTTTGCCGCACTCTCTCGTTCTATAGCTAAATATTATGACTATCCCTTTTCTAAATAAGTCATTAAATAATTGAGGCTGCAGATTTTAGTTAATTTCTATCGTGTCCTCGATAACTTGAGTGTCCTCCAATATGTTATGACTGAAACAGAAACAAATAGATTAGATGAGGTCATGATTCTATAGTGGCGCAGGCTAGTACAGAGGTTCATTTGCAAATTATAAGAAATTAAAGTCATTTTTAGAAAGCTGTCGTTTTTAAGTCAGGGGGATTTTATAGTTTCATTGGTCCGATTTCGTTTCGACTGAAAATAAATTAAATTTTGTTCCAGTAACTATTAATCCGTTATTTAAAGCATTTTTGTTATTATTATTTTATTAAAGAGTACCTATTATGTATTAAAGTGTAGTCTATGCCACCTGCGGCATAAAAACATACCAATGAACATCTTATTCAACAATATTTGTCTCAGTAGTTAGCTTTTATGCTAGGGTAATACACGACACAAACATACCCACACACATACATACATACCTACATACATAGGCTGCTAAAATCATAATTCTTCCCATTGTCACGTATACAATCAAACCACTTAGGGTATTGCAAATGAAAACATTTAAAATAAGAGTACCTACTTAAATCTTTCAATTAAACTGCTGGCAATACACACTAGGCTATGCCTGCGCAGTTTAGCATGTACACTGTACAGTTCAACTGCACAGGTAAAGCCGGTTTGGAAACTGCAGTCGAATGCCTTTTTACCTGTGCAGTTAGACTGTACATAAAAATTAAATATTAATAATATTTTATCCTTATGTCTTAGATTCATGGCACAAAGTGTGGTGGTGTTTTTCTTTTGTCAATACACTTGAATTCTTACATACAAAACCAGCTTCTACAATATTCAGACAGGGTAAAAAAAAAACAATTTTGAAAGTGAGGTCTACGGGTTCCAAAGTTTTTAATTGTTGTTACAATCATTATGACCTTTTTCTGCAGTGTGAAAAAAATGTCAATTGGTAGTTTAGTAGTGTATCTTTCAATGTTGTTAACTCTAGTTTACCAAAAACAAGTATAACAAACTAGAACTTTCTAGTTAGGTAATTAATCTACAGTTGGATCAACTTTTACAACATCCATTGTTGCCATGACAACTTCATGCAATTATAGTAGTCATAGAACAGTTTTTAACAAACTTTTGTCACTTAGTAGAACATAGTCATAGTAGAAGATCAGTGTCAATAGTTTTAAATGGCACAATAAACTCTTCATGATTTTAGTTTAAGAAAGGTGTACTTACATCTCCAATCCTTGATTCTTCTGGATCCATTTTAGACAAGCCAGTTCTCCCGGTAATTGGTTGAGTTACCGCTCACTGCTAGCGGAGCCTGGGTTGCTGCCACATTGATTTTTCTAACTTTGCAGCTCAATTAACGACAAGTCTGACAATAAAAATAGAATTTATAGATAATTGACACATTTAACAGCTAAATTGTATTCAGTGATGACTTGATGACCCTACCTGCAACGGTAGTTAGAAACTGGATTTGGGCTAATATCAACAAGATAAACAACAAACATTAACACATTAACTGCCAGCGACTCACTAGGGGAGTTCACTGTTCGTAGGCGCTTTTTGCTACATACGGTTTTTCCCGTGTTATCGGCTACACTCGTAGCGCGTAGCTCGCGCTGGCACTGAATGTTTTAAGTAATGCTAAGTTATGGATGTTTCTTGTGTCCATACTACAAACTTTGCTTAGTTTGAGATGAGGTTGATCTGTATTAATTATTAGCATAGTACTTACCGACTTCCATGCCTGCTGCCACTGATCTGTACGGATCGTGCTCTCATAGAACTTGTATGCAGCACTGCACTTATCTCTGGCTTCCGAGAGGCTCATGGTCCTCCCTGTACTCCCTGTAGGCGAACAGGGGATGCTGAGTTATATATTTTGCTAGCATTTTCTTCTGCGTTAATGCATCGACTGAAAAACATATTCATGACAAAATCAGTTATGATCAAACGAATTATAACTTTTTCTGTAAATAAATTATTGGTTTTTAGAGAAACTTACATTATGCGTGGCATTTTCTTTAGATTTCACAGCAAATCAGTATTTTTCTTCAACTTGGTTTGTATTCTGATATTTTCACTGATCACGCGCGTACGCGATGCTTGTCAATGTCAAATTATTGTCAATTGACTCAATTGTCAAACACGATTATCCGTGCATGTTATAATGTAGGTCAATTTGTATAAAGCTGTCACTCATTTAAACACTTTTCAATTTGGAAGTGTAGTAATAAAATTGACTATTCATGTTCAAACTATGTCCGACACACGTCCGACATATGAATAAGGGCAGCCATTGAATAGATTTTTCATAAGCTCTACGCATAGACAGTCGTGGTCACTATCGTATGATAGTCGATAACTTTATTCAATATCGACGTGGTAGGCTTATCGTAGCTCGGGGCCATGCTCAGCGATATGACAAATTTACCAATAACGTTAGAAGACAACGTATCATACCACGTGCAATATGATACGCCCGTGCTAAGCCCGCTGGAGCATATAGCTCTAACGACTCCTCTCTGGACGGCCAATTAAGGCAAGCCAGAGCCGAGAGTCCTGCGGGTCCCCTTGGGGTTCCACTCCAACCGACGAAGACACGCCGGAGACGGAGACCCTGACCGACTCTCTGGAGCACTCGGGTCCGTGGGGTCGTTACTCCCCAACAGCTCGCCACAAGCTGCCCTGCGGGCTTATTATTATTATTATTATTAATGTGAACACAAAATGTACAAACGAGGCGCCATTTTAAAGTTGTTTGCAATCTTCTGTAGAGAAAATGTTGTGCGCGAGTTGGTCGAAGGTAGGGCATTCTGTATATATCGTCGGTATACTTCCAAAACATGATAACTGATAAAATGGTCAAAAATGAGTTATATATACAGTTTTGTTCAAATTTTGTTGTTTTAAATATATATGTGGCATTTTTTAATTTATTGTTATTATTTAGAAAGTTATAGAGTGTAAAAACGTAATAACATACAAGAAATAAAATATAATGTGCACGTAAAAAATAATAAGGGTACTTAAAACTACATATTTCATAAAACTGGTCACGTAAAATATATAAAGTAACCTTTACATTTTTTGCCTGAATGTAAATAATTAAGAACCTAGTTACAGCATCTGGTAAAACAGTATAACATTATTTATTACTATTTACTTGTACACATTTCTTTCAAAACACTACTTTCACTTAGCGGATTTTAGTATATATAGGTATCGGAATTAACTCATGTCATGTGCCTTAACTCATAATACTTAAGAATTTTTGTTTTTCGGAATTACTTCACAGATTTCGGAATTAATGTTAAATATTATTTTTAACTACATCAGCGGGCTTAGCACGGGCGTATCATATTGCACGTGGTATGATACGTTGTCTTCTAACGTTATTGGTAAATTTGTCATATCGCTGAGCATGGCCCCGAGCTACGATAAGCCTACCACGTCGATATTGAATAAAGTTATCGACTATCATACGATAGTGACCACGACTGTCTATGCGTAGAGCTTATGAAAAATCTATTCAATGGCTGCCCTTATTCATATGTCGGACGTGTGTCGGACATAGTTTGAACATGAATAGTCAATTTTATTACTACACTTCCAAATTGAAAAGTGTTTAAATGAGTGACAGCTTTATACAAATTGACCTACATTATAACATGCACGGATAATCGTGTTTGACAATTGAGTCAATTGACAATAATTTGACATTGACAAGCATCGCGTACGCGCGTGATCAGTGAAAATATCAGAATACAAACCAAGTTGAAGAAAAATACTGATTTGCTGTGAAATCTAAAGAAAATGCCACGCATAATGTAAGTTTCTCTAAAAACCAATAATTTATTTACAGAAAAAGTTATAATTCGTTTGATCATAACTGATTTTGTCATGAATATGTTTTTCAGTCGATGCATTAACGCAGAAGAAAATGCTAGCAAAATATATAACTCAGCATCCCCTGTTCGCCTACAGGGAGTACAGGGAGGACCATGAGCCTCTCGGAAGCCAGAGATAAGTGCAGTGCTGCATACAAGTTCTATGAGAGCACGATCCGTACAGATCAGTGGCAGCAGGCATGGAAGTCGGTAAGTACTATGCTAATAATTAATACAGATCAACCTCATCTCAAACTAAGCAAAGTTTGTAGTATGGACACAAGAAACATCCATAACTTAGCATTACTTAAAACATTCAGTGCCAGCGCGAGCTACGCGCTACGAGTGTAGCCGATAACACGGGAAAAACCGTATGTAGCAAAAAGCGCCTACGAACAGTGAACTCCCCTAGTGAGTCGCTGGCAGTTAATGTGTTAATGTTTGTTGTTTATCTTGTTGATATTAGCCCAAATCCAGTTTCTAACTACCGTTGCAGGTAGGGTCATCAAGTCATCACTGAATACAATTTAGCTGTTAAATGTGTCAATTATCTATAAATTCTATTTTTATTGTCAGACTTGTCGTTAATTGAGCTGCAAAGTTAGAAAAATCAATGTGGCAGCAACCCAGGCTCCGCTAGCAGTGAGCGGTAACTCAACCAATTACCGGGAGAACTGGCTTGTCTAAAATGGATCCAGAAGAATCAAGGATTGGAGATGTAAGTACACCTTTCTTAAACTAAAATCATGAAGAGTTTATTGTGCCATTTAAAACTATTGACACTGATCTTCTACTATGACTATGTTCTACTAAGTGACAAAAGTTTGTTAAAAACTGTTCTATGACTACTATAATTGCATGAAGTTGTCATGGCAACAATGGATGTTGTAAAAGTTGATCCAACTGTAGATTAATTACCTAACTAGAAAGTTCTAGTTTGTTATACTTGTTTTTGGTAAACTAGAGTTAACAACATTGAAAGATACACTACTAAACTACCAATTGACATTTTTTTCACACTGCAGAAAAAGGTCATAATGATTGTAACAACAATTAAAAACTTTGGAACCCGTAGACCTCACTTTCAAAATTGTTTTTTTTTTACCCTGTCTGAATATTGTAGAAGCTGGTTTTGTATGTAAGAATTCAAGTGTATTGACAAAAGAAAAACACCACCACACTTTGTGCCATGAATCTAAGACATAAGGATAAAATATTATTAATATTTAATTTTTATGTACAGTCTAACTGCACAGGTAAAAAGGCATTCGACTGCAGTTTCCAAACCGGCTTTACCTGTGCAGTTGAACTGTACAGTGTACATGCTAAACTGCGCAGGCATAGCCTAGTGTGTATTGCCAGCAGTTTAATTGAAAGATTTAAGTAGGTACTCTTATTTTAAATGTTTTCATTTGCAATACCCTAAGTGGTTTGATTGTATACGTGACAATGGGAAGAATTATGATTTTAGCAGCCTATGTATGTAGGTATGTATGTATGTGTGTGGGTATGTTTGTGTCGTGTATTACCCTAGCATAAAAGCTAACTACTGAGACAAATATTGTTGAATAAGATGTTCATTGGTATGTTTTTATGCCGCAGGTGGCATAGACTACACTTTAATACATAATAGGTACTCTTTAATAAAATAATAATAACAAAAATGCTTTAAATAACGGATTAATAGTTACTGGAACAAAATTTAATTTATTTTCAGTCGAAACGAAATCGGACCAATGAAACTATAAAATCCCCCTGACTTAAAAACGACAGCTTTCTAAAAATGACTTTAATTTCTTATAATTTGCAAATGAACCTCTGTACTAGCCTGCGCCACTATAGAATCATGACCTCATCTAATCTATTTGTTTCTGTTTCAGTCATAACATATTGGAGGACACTCAAGTTATCGAGGACACGATAGAAATTAACTAAAATCTGCAGCCTCAATTATTTAATGACTTATTTAGAAAAGGGATAGTCATAATATTTAGCTATAGAACGAGAGAGTGCGGCAAAAAAAAGTTCTGACTTTCTGCCTGGAACACACTTCTCAGCAGGCACGTCCATGCATTTCGAAGTCAATAGTAAAAGTGTTTATTTGTTAAGCATATGTAGGTGAAACTATTACAGTGGTATTTAAAAGGTTTTTTCTAACAAACCTTTAAGTTGCAATGTATCAAGTACATATTACAAGATAAATTAGACCCCACGTCTCTTTATTCGATTGAGCTAAAACTTAATATACATTATTTAAGTTGGGTGATAACTGATAACGCAATATTATGGTACCACCGAATATCTGATGATGGACGCAGGATGTGGTCAAAGAAACTCTTTGATATATATAAAGCAACCTAATTTGTGTTTGGGTTTATTAGAAATTGTTTTTATGAATAGGTATTAATTGCCTGTTAAGGCCCCAGTACACAATGCGCCATTCTGGGGGACGCATTTATGCGTTAGAGGGAGCAAGTGATATTGCTATCTCATTCTACCGCATGGCTGCGTCCCTTGGTTTGGCCGGCGAAGGCCCATTGTGTACAGGGGCCTTTATAGTCGGCAATAAAAACTTTTATCAAAAATATCATTTTTATTTGACAAGATATGTACTTACCACCTTATTCATAAAACTTTACGGACCTGATTTAGTTAAATAATTTTTTATCCCTTTCTTTCAAATACATAAGGGAGCCGGTCTACCTAGCTTTATTTGACGTTCATAAGCGCATTGTAATTATGCCTACTTGAATAAACTATCTTTTATCTTATCTTTATCTAAGTCAAAATGACAGATAAAGACAAACGATTCATAGCTAATTCAGGGCAGTAACACTTTTATGAATAATGCCACTAGGCTAAGCGTATTATGAGACGCAGGCGACGCAGTTCATGCAGCGCAGCACAGAGCAGATTTTGTAAAGTATGGAACGTCCTTACTCTGGAGTGTGCGTACCTAAAGGACGTTCTATACTTTACAAAAATCGCTCTGTGCTGCGCTGCGTGACCTACGTCGCCTGCGTCTCAGCATACGCTTAAGTTTCCGTCACACAGGCGCGTTTCCCGGGCGGGGCGTGAGCGTTTTATATGTAAAAGCGGCGCGCCCCGCTAACGCCCCGCCCGGAAAACGCGCCTGTGTGACGAAGCCTTTAGCCTTACGGCTTGGCCATGACATTGCTCGACTGGCTTCGGCTAAGGCGACAGCCATAGGTTGTAGCGAGACACAGCGATCGGACCTTTCGTTCCCATCTAGCCTTCCCTGCCTTAGCCGGAGCCAGTCGCGCAATGTGGCCAACGCGTTAGTATTTTTATAGTTTACCCCGCGACATCATTAGTAGTTTGTTTCAGTTCTTATAAATTGAAATAGATGTCATACACTAAAGATAAAGTGATCAAGTCCACCGGTGGCCAAGGCTGGAAACGAGGCAGGGTACGCGGCTAACGTCCCAAATTCTCTTATGTAAGTACATATATATGTTTTGACGACCGGTCTGGTCTAATGGGTAGTCCCTGCCTGTGAAGCCGCGGTCCTGGTTCGAATCCCGGTAAGGGCATTAATTTGTGTGATGAGCACAGATATTTGTTCCCGAGTCATGGATGTTTTCTATGTATTTAAGTATTTGTATATTATATATATTAGTCTAAGAGCTAGCCACGGAAATAGGTACTTATGCAATTTATAGAGCAACGAAATCCCTCTAGTTAGTGGGCCATACTATCATTATTAATTAATCCAGCATGGCAGCAGTTCAGCGGTGGGTGTGTGAGTGGATGGGCAACAAAGGGGTTGTAAAATGATATCATAGCTAATTATATATTTAATTCAAATATAACAATGCCAGGCGTTTTATTTGGGGGAATAGTAGTGTCAGGTGATGAAAGTACACAAACCACTTGAGCGCCTGCAGGAAGACCATGAGCAAATTGCACCTGACTCACAATTGCTTCACGCATAGTTGTATATGTCTTCTACTTTTTCTTAACACATACCTAGGCGTAATCGAACAGAGTAGTACTATTATTTATTCTGTGACAGAGTACAAAAAGTACGATTGCGAAAAGTACGAGTGGATTATATACGTAAAGCAAAAACGCCTGGCATTGTTATATTTGAATTAAATACATAATTAGCTATAATATCACACCAAACACAGAGCTCTATAAATTGCACACCTTCAATTGATTTTACAACTCCGTTGTTGCCCAACCACTCTCACACCCACCGCTGAACTGCTGCCAGGCGACCGGATTAATTAATAATGATAGTATGGCACACTAACTAGAGGGATTACGTTGCTCTATAAATTGCATAAGTACCTATTTCCGTGGCTAACTCTCCGGTTATATCGTTGTCTGAGTACTCTGAGTGTGTCTGAGACCAAAACACTTTTTCCCTTTTCAGGTCATTACTATGTATACCTATACATTACGGCCCTCGCTCCGAGCCGTTCCTGGTGCAAAAGCTGCCCATAGTAATCTAGCGTTGAAAAGTTGCTAGCATCATGGGCACTTTCGCACCGGGGACGACAATTAATGATTTGTTTGTATACCATAATTTAATGTGAAAATAAACTTGGTTTATCTTTTTGGCAATAGTTGTGTTATTTACCCATTTATAATATTCTCTCCAGCAGCACAGAGCCGATATTGTTAAGAGCCCATCAACGTGCACACTAGCGCCACTGCTAAATAATCGTGATTATTTAAATTTAACGTCAGGTATTTAAAAAAGGGGGCCGCTACGTACGTACTGTATTTTGTATTTGGGGCATTATCTATGAAAAGGGACCTTATTGTCGATGGCGCTTACATCGCGCGGCATTATATTTATATCGGAGCATCTTTAATAATGACGTAAGCGCCATCGACAATAAGGTCCCTTTTCATAGATTCCGTCACATTTAAGTACCTCTTGAATACATCAAACTAGTTTTTATGTTGCTGGATTCTTCAATCTATGCGTCCAAAGTTAAAACGGCCGTTTTTGTTTTAAGTTCATAGATCGGCGAATCCAGCAACATAAAACTAGTTTGATGTATTCAAAAGTTACTTTAATACTATGTAGATACAATACGTAGCGGCCCCCTTTAAAAAAATCTTTCGTTAAATTTAAATTATCACGATTATTTAGCAGTGGCGCTAGTGTGCACGTTGACGGGCTCTTAACTTACCTAGTAAACATAGAAGACTGACAACAGTGCCAACGTCGCGAGAATATTGACATTGTTGTTAATGAATTTAACATAGTTTTTTAAAATTTAACATTAATTATTAGAGTATTAAACTCTGTCTGACCGTAGTTATAGTTACTAAAGTAGGTAGACTTATAGCATAATAGAGCATTTAGGAATATTCTTATTTAACCTTTTGACCGCCACAGACTAACTAGATGCGTCTTTAGATAAGAACGTGCTTAAAATGCTTTAATTATACTATAGTGTATATATATGAAAGTCGGATTAAATACGTTTAGAAGCTATAAGTAGTAACAGTGACAGATTTTGTACGCTAAAATGAAAAATAAGAATAAGCGACACCTACATGCGGGGAATGCTGTTTTGTATGAAGATTGACCATAGAAAAATAGGTAAATAGATTAGGTAGGTATTTGTGTGATAGTAAAACATAGTTGGTTATAGGCGAAATAAGTATTTATTAAGCTGGCTCGCACGCGCACATTCTCAAGAGCCCATCAACGTGCACACTAGCGCCACTGCTAAATAATCATGATTATTTCAATTTAACGAAAGATATTTAAAAAAAGGGGGCCGCTACGTACTATATCTTGTATTAAAGTACCTTGTGAATATATCAAACTAGTTTCTATGTTGCTGAATTCGTCAATCTATAAACTCAAAACAAAAACGGCCGTTTTAACTTGGACGCATAGATTGACGAATCCAGCAACATAGAAACTAGTTTGATGTACGAGTATGCAAAAGGTACTTTAATACAAGATACAATGCGTAGCGGCCCCCTTTTTTAAATATATTTCGTTAAATTGAAATAATCACGATTACTTAGCAGTGGCGCTAGTGTGCAGGTTGATGGGCTCTTAACAACAGCCGGTTTTGTGCATGATGCTTAGGAAGTCCTCGGGGAGCGCCTTCCTTAATTTCCCCCTGTATCCACGAGAAGTTTTCTGGAAGAAAAATAAGGAAATAAGTAACAGCAGGTTCATGTGGCAGCTATGAATGAAATATTTTCACATGAGTGCAGGCTATTTGCACCCAAAATATAGCTACTAGTAACTAATCGACGGGAACGACCATTTCGGGGAATAATATCCATTGGTTTTTATATATATTATCCGCTAGTTTTTATATATATGTATTATCCATTGGAGTCTCGTGAAGAGCAATATGAACGCTTACTGATGCACACCAAAAATATGAAAGTTAAGATTTGTCCTAGACTCGAGGTTGCTGCTTGCTGCGCATTCCGCTAGTCATCAAGCAATAGGCCTGTATTTTTTTTTGAATAAAAATATGACTAAGTATGTTTGGCAACAATGCAGCACATTAGAACTAGAACTGGATGCCTTAGTTAAACCTTAAATGCATTCCCAGATTATGATATGATATGATTTATTTATCTCACAATATACAATTTCACTTAAAATTACACATGGTAGATTTTCAGGAATTTATATTGTGATTGTCAGTTTTTTTCACATAATGAATAATTGAATATGAAGAATAACAGTATGTATCCTAGACCCAGTAACTACTTAACATAACTATCAAACAATAGTTACCTATCTCATTGCACAATACAGCCACACTCATACTTATTCAAAAAAGTTACTAAGACACGCCTAGTGGAACGTCACAGTTTTTTATGTCTAGTAAGTACTTAATTCAGTGCTCAAAAGAACTTACCTTCTGTGTGCAAGTTGCTCGAGAAAGGTATTGACTTACAGTAGTCTGGCCAATGGACAAGCCATCATCTTGACTAGTCCCGCGTTGGTAGTTGCCATCAGCTACCAGTATTACAGCTAATACTGTTAAAACCTAAAACAAATAAGAACATAGATGTAATATTTTCAAGTACCTAGGTAAGTAGACTTTCCCCTTTAGGTTAGGATATGAATGTTGAGGTAAAAAGTGGCTTAAATAAGTAACCTCTGTTAGTAAGTTAGTAGCATAAGTATAAGATTGTGCAACAGAATATCTTAACATACTAATTTTTACAATTATAATATGAGATAGTATTTAAGAGTTTAGTAGCATTGTCATTGAGACGCCTGTCTTACATGGAATACATATTAACTTTAAAGAAACACTACAATTTTATTAAGCTTTACCTTTAAGGTGTTTTGGTAATCCATCACCGTTTTGAGACTCTGCGTTAAGTTCGGCACATAAATGCACTGCACACTCCTTACACTCTGTAAATATGCCGAAACTCTTCGTCTGGCATATCAAACGGGTTGCAAGCGTTTCTTAAAGCTATGCACGAGATTTTTCGACGCTTTGTTTCTTCAACAGCAGCCGCGAGTAGGAATAATAAAATTTGACTTCCCTGCAAATAAAATATTGACTATATTATATAAAGCGGAACATTGTAACTAATAACTCTCAATATAATCATAGAAAAACGGATATTTACCTGTAATTTGTATTTGTAATAGGTTTATTCACTAGTTTTGCTTTCACGACAAGGCTTATCGTCACCTAAGAAGCACTTAGATAAAATTAACTAAGTTGAACTGTCAAAATGGGATAATATGTCAAATTATCCAACCCCCATGTTATGCAAATTGTCTTCTGTCATCTACCGCTGTCAAATGTGGATAACTCCATATATCGTCTGCTACCATAGTATGCATGATAAAATCGTCGGTAACTAACGTTTTATTCACATATTTTATACCATATTGCGTGATAACTGCTACCGTGCTAAGCCCACAGGAAGCAGTTAGAAATAAAAATCATAACGATTTAAGGTGGCATTCGGATGACGACTGCAGCGGCGTTATTTCTGTAACTTTGCTGGGTGCATCGTTTCGCCAGCGGGAAATGAGAGATATTATGTCAATTTCCTAATATTATGTCGCATTCTTGTCGTTGCCGTTGGGGTTGCGAAAGTTCGGCAGCAAGAACTTTCGCAATCCCATCTTAAATACAAATTGACAAATTAAAAACACTTGTAACAAGATAGCGGTAAAATAAAGCTCAGGCCTTTCTATGTGTGTGAGCGAAGCGAGAAAATCACGGTAAATCGACGACACGAATCACGATTAATCTATGTATTCACATTTAGCGAAAGTACGTGTAAAAAATGATTACTTGTAGCCTGCAAAGGGTATAGCCGGGTAAGCATGGCCAAACTGCCCTTAGCGAAAAAAACAGTTTCCTTTTAATGGATTATTAACCTATGTATATGTAGTGCTTTCACCAAATATTAAGCCTCAAATGCTTCAGATTTAAAAAAAAAATGCAAAAAAAGAAAAATCATTTTTATTTTATTACAGCCAAAGTACTAATCCGATTTCTTTGTAATTTGGGTATGTTGTATATACAATTAAGGTCGCTTTCTAAAAAAAATAATATTGAATTATCTCTTAAAATAATAGTAAAAAATTGAGATGAAAATTTTCAGAAAAATAAAAAAAATACGTGCGAGATAGCGACAGTTACTAAATTTACATATTTTATGTAGAATTTAATAATGTTTAACATATATTTTGTTCAAAAATTAAAATCGGGATTAACAGTGTGAAAAACTCGAATTTGTAACATCCCATAATACTCTCTCTTCATACAAGCAAAGCTAAGTAGTCATAAACGAATGAAGTATATTGTGAACGCAGTCTTTACGAATTTGAATTTAGAATGTGACGTATTTTATTCATCAAAGGAACAGACATTTTTCAATCGTTAACGCTCTGTATAAAATTCGTGCCTATTTTCCTGTTCCCGCGCTTTTTTTAGGGTTCCGTAGCCAAATGACAAAAAACGGAACCCTTATAGATTCGTCATGTCTGTCTGTCTGTCCGTCTGTCCGTCTGTCTCTCCGTCCGTATGTCACAGCCACTTTTCTCCGAAACTATAAGAACTATACTGTTGAAACTTGGTAAGTAGATGTATTCTGTGAACCGCATTAAGATTTTCACACAAAAATAAAATAAAAACAATAAATTTTTGGGGTTCCCCATACTTCGAACTGAAACTCAAAATTTTTTTTTTCATCAAACCGTATGGGTTTTGTGTGGGGTATCTATGGATAGGTCTTCAAAAATGATATTGAGGTTTCTAATATCATTTTTTTCTAAACTGAATAGTTTGCGCGAGAGACACTTCCAAAGTGGTAAAATGTGTGTGTCCCTGTAACTTCTAAAATAAGAGAATGATAAAACTAAAAAAAATATATGATGTACATTACCATGTAAACTTCCACCGAAAATTGGTTTGAACGAGATCTAGTAAGTAGTTTTTTTTTATACGTCATAAATCGCCTAAATACGGAACCCTTCATGGGCGAGTCCGACACGCACTTGGCCGCTTTTTAAATCTCTGAATGCCGTTCGCCCTAGCCGCATACAGCCACGGAGTTTAAGGTCCGCGCTCAGCGAAATAAGTCGCGTTCTAAATTCAAATTGCGTTGGGAATATAACTTTCTAGTATAACGTACAAGTTATTTTGTATGAAGGGAAGGTATTATGGGATGTTACAAATTCGAGTTTTTAACACTGTTAATCCCGATTTTAATTTTTGAAAAAAATATATGTTAAACATTATTAAATTCTACATGAAATATGTAAATTTGATAACTGTCGCTATCTCGCATGTATTTTTTTTATTTTTCTGAAAATTTTCATCTAAATTTTTTACTATTATTTTAAGAGATAATTCAATATTATTTTTTTCAGAAAGCGACCTTAATTGTATATACAACATACCCAAATTACAAAGAAATCGGATTAGTACTTTGGCTGTAATAAAATAAAAATGATTTTTCTTTTTTTGCATTTTTTTTTTAAATCTGAAGCATTTGAGGCTTAATATTTGGTGAAAGCACTACATATACATAGGTTAATAATCCAGTAAAAGGAAATTGTTTTTTTCGCTAAGGGCAGTTTGGCCATGCTTACCCGGCTATACCCTTTCACTTATAAACCTAATGAGCATTTACATTGAAAAATGTCGGTAATGAAAGTTTTTTCTAGTTTCTATGTAAGTACTTATTATTGATCTACAGTCAATTGTTACTTACGAAATAATTATATGGACGAGGTTTATGTAGGTGTTGAAAAATAGAGTTTTGGTCTGCGGACAGCTGTGTGGTAAACGTTTTTTTGAGAGTAGTGCTGCCCTTTCCTGCTTTGTACCGATCTGGTAATTTTAGCTTCTAGTAGTTATGTGTAGTCTCATCAAATTGCATAAAATATAGCCGGCAGGTCGCATCTCGTCACTATGTCAACAAATCACTACAGAAATCCAATCAGCCTACATGCATGTACGACCACTGTATTTAGTCAATAATGCCAGCCAAATGTGATCTGTCGTTTCATCTGCTAAATGTTGCGTGGCTGTGTGTGTGCTTTAACACTAAACTGGACAGACTCATTTCAAACTACTGTAAGCAGAGGCCGTAGGTATTCGCAATGTTAAATTGTTGGCGATATTTCTTATTTCGAGTCCCGCTTCATACGGTGTCCTGCTATTTTCAGGCTAACTACGTCGTAATTACCTGACAATTCTGAAAGCAGAGGGGCTACCGCGACAACCGAATTTCGTAAATTGCGGGCATTTTTCTCTGTCACTCTTATTACACGTTCATTGGAGTAAAAGAGAAAGATCCCCGCAATTTGCGAAATTCGGTTTTCGCGGTAGCCCCTCTGGTGTTTTATCCGACTCCATAAAAGGCAGAGGTTAATAAATTCGGGTGTATTTTTTTGTATGTTTGCTTTCACAGAACTCCCTAAATTGTATACTTACGTATAGTTATGTCAGGTATTGAGGGAAAATAAAATTATGTTACTGTAACCATCAAAACTGTCTGGCTACTTAAAAAACATTATTTTATAAAACACATTGTATAAAATTCAGCTGATATGACAAAACGTAAGTATAATTATAATTGATTGTATTTTAGGGTGTCTGGCAGGGGGTTGGAACTACATAGACACAGAGCTAGGCCATAATGTACGACAAGCACTTAGAAACATGTCGAATTAGGTACTCGTGCTGCCCAGTCGGCACTAATGCGATTCGGGTGATACCTCTATCGGGTGGAGTAATGTTTTTGCTGATGGCTCTCCATTGTGTACAAATGGGTTGTGATTTTAGCCGATGCAACGATTGCTGTTTGATAGTATGCTAAACGGAAGGCTTATTCGCCGTATTGGGGCTTTAATTTTTGGTTGAATGGTAAATTTAAAAAAGACTGAAAGGGATTAAGGGATGAAGAGCTATCCGCTTTAAACGTTTAAAAATGTTGCATTAAAATAAATATTAAAAAAAAAACATTTATTTAGGCTACGCATTGTATGCAAGTATGTTGTATGCTGTTGCCCACGACTTTATTCGTGCGGATTTTTAAAATGGTTGTTGTAATTTTACATGAAATTTGTGCAGCTAACAAAAGCAGTTGAAACAAACGTGTCACGTGTCACAAATAATATAGGTACGTATGTTGTTCTAAAGTTTCAATCGAACAATATATTTGTTTAGCTTGTAAGGGCTTAATAGATAGAATACATTTTTTTAATATCTTCAAAAAGTAAGTTCGACTATCGGTGTCGTTGAGAAAACTTAATTTAAGCTCGGGAATTACTCGCCCTTGAAATTAACCGAGTTAAAAAAAACAAAATGTATTCTTCGACTGTGTAATATACGCTATGCATTATATGAGCGTTTATATCATACATAGGTACAAATTGTCAGAAATATTTACCTATAGTCAACATCGCCCGCGGATAATGTTTTTTCAATAACAACTTTTGCATGGAAAAACATTTATATTAGCAAACAGTGTCGTAACGTCGCTTACAAATTGAAAACGTGCCTGCACGCGGCTCGCTGGTTTGTTTATTAAAACTCGTATAAAAGGCCATTGTGTTTGCCCTATTTACAGTTAGCCCTAAAAATTAACTAGGACTTTTAATGGGAGACCCATACAACGATGTTTGGGTTCAGAAAATTGGTTGTTTCGGTTTTTGGCTAGGGAGTAGGTTAGCGTGGTACGGGCATGTAATGACGAGGGCTAAATACCATTATAGGTAAAAGAATGTCAGGGATGAATATTGATGGACGGAGAGCGGATGGTAGATCTAAAAAACGATGGATGGATTGTGTGAAAGAGGATATGAGAAAGAAATGAGCGAGTGCTGAAGTGACGAAAGATAAGAGGAGAATGGAAGAGAAAACATGTTGTGGGACGAAAAACACATAACGTGGGTGGGATAAGGGTAGGAAGAAGAAGAAGAAGGTAGGTATACATTATTATTATATTATGTTCTCACTAATTGATTAACCCGTTATTTGTATGGGATGCTGTTTATTAAGTAGGTACCTATCTAATACAATTCTAACTATTGCTTACTAAGTTGATAATTCTAAATCCATCCTTGTTCCAACCATTTAGAGTGAGTTCAGGTTTAACACGAGTCGTAAAACCAAGCACCTATCGCTGGACATACAAATCAGCGTCGCCGGCGTAGTTTGACAAACAAACTAACATGCGGACAACAGCAAACCGCAACAATCGGGCCCTTGTTTACTTACAATATTACAAACTTAAACTTACCAGCATTCTGTATCCTACCACCTACAATATAAGATCTAATTTTCTGAGTTTAGAGTCGCGATAAGTTGGCGGGCCTGAGTTGAATTTGCAAGCCACATTTCGATTCCACTTCGAGACGAAAATTAAACAGCAGTTATTATGCATTTTACATGTTGCGTGTTGCGCGATACATGTGAGGTAAAATTTGTTTGATGTAAATAAGTTTGGTAGAAATAACTGTGGTAATGCTGCTTTTACGAGATATATTCAACCATCGTCTTCACTATATACTCATATAGGTAGGTAAAATGGAATTACATATAATGCAGATTGGTATCTCAATTCAAGATTGTACTCGGAGGCGGGCAGACATCGGCGCCGATACAATATAGGTACGACCTAACTTAGGTATATTTGGAAAACTTATATAACGTACCTTTATTCGTTTCGGAATCTACTTTTCGCATAGCATCTAGTGTAAGTACCTATTCAGTAATGATAAGTAGGATACTTATCCTACTTATCATTACCTACTTAGGTATAAGTTATATCGATATAACTTGACTATTTTCTAATAACAAATAGGTACATAATACCCAGAAACAATACGCCCTCGTATTTAAATAAGCCCTTGTCAGACAATAGTGCCTGAGGCATTGTTAGAATTTGTTACAGTTGAAAAAGTTTTTTCGCGACCGACATGCCCTAAACTAGGTTACGTTGAGGACGTGACTCCGTTTTCACTGAAATAACAATAATTCTAATATTATTTATTTTTTATTGATGTCTGCGGTTTGTGTGGATTCGCTTTATAGGTAGACACGTTTAATGTTTGGGTGATTTTCTATAAAACGCGGTCTAAGTTAAAGCCTGACCAAGAACTGGAACTATTTTTTTCATACTATACTGTCAATAACAGCGCCCTCTTGACAATGATCAAACATTACTGGTCAGGCTTTATCTGGACTTTATATTGTAAAATATAGTTTTTTTTTGTATTTAATGTATATTGCAGTTGGTTTATTAGAAGATATGTTAATTGATATACATGCTACCTGCTATGGTTTTTGAATTTTCAAAATGTACTACACAACAATTTTGTAAGTTTTTTTAGAAACACATAAATAACAAGAATATTACATATCATTGTCATGTCAAATTCAATTATATATGTCTTAGTTAGGTATTATGTTTTACCCAACTGCGATCAAGTGAAAAAGAGCGGTTAGGGGTGAGAATGTATATTTGTTAAAACTACTGTATTTTGATGAGAGTGCGTCTTTGTGGCCTATGCGACTTAGAATATGTTTTTATATATACCTAAATGTAACCAAATTCATAAATTAGTAATTTAATATTTTGTCTTGCCACAAAATCTCCAATCATAAAGTTATCATTTACCAGAAAAAAATCCATTATTTTTGTAGATCAAAAATATGTATTTGCATGTTACGAACCTACGGTCCTCGAGTAAATTGTCTCTCAATATCAGACCACACATTTTTGGTCGAAACAATAATTTATATTACCGCAGTCGAAGCTAAAATACGATCATAATTAATTCAAACGTGTCGTACGAATGCTTATGTGTGCTTTTGTTTCGTATCCAATACGAAACAAAAGCATCACAGCACAAACACAAAGTCTGTTTCATTCCAAATTTAACGAGCTAATTTTTAAATTTCGAATTCGATTGTTATTGTTTTGGTGGTTGGTTCTTTTTGGAACTGTTAGGATATTTGAAAACTTTAAACTCAGTTGGCCCCTAGTGGAGCCATTTCCCGTACAGTTTAGAGGTGATTGGTCTCGTGGCTGGTAAATGTGGACTGGATAATATTACCGTTGCGGTCTCCGCTCGCCATATTCGTTTTAACGTGTTTGCGGCCTGTCGCTAAATTATCGACACGTGAAAGGTTTACCGGTAGACCGGTACATTAAATGGAGCCATCTCTATTTTTACAATATTTTATTTACCTACCATCCCGATGACTAAAGTTTGTCTGTAGTTTAATTATGCAGTTGTATTGTTCTTGCGTTTCGCAGTTTCCGGTTGAGCTGCCTGCTACCTCATCATCACAATTCGCTTGCCCTTGTCCTATTTATTTGGGGTCGGCACAGCATCTCTTTCTCATCCATACCTCTCTATCGCCCGTTCATCTCATCATTCCCTTGAGTTCGTTTCATATCATCTCTTACACAGTCTATCCACCTTTTTCTCGGGTTTCCTTTCCTCATCCCTCCCTCCCTCTCATTCGTAATACATTTCTCGTCAGACTATAACTATTACATAATATAACTTTTTCAGCATTTTCTTCAGTGGTCATTTGTTCCCGTGAAGCATTAAATCTACTCCGCCTATTTACTCGTAAGTTGTTAAACATTTTTAATGTAATCATTTTAAGTATTATAATTTTATTGCGATAAGTACGAGTAGGTATTAAATAGTATGTAAGTGCTACGAGGCGATAAGGAACCTAAATCTTATTTTTTGCATGAAATGACACCAACCCTAAACATCTCGTCTAAGGAGTTATAATCATAACTAGTGGGTAGGAGACTCATTCAATAAGAGACGCTCCTCCCATTGGTCGGCGCGGTGATACCTACGCGTCGCAATTAACTTCCCATCCGCCGCCGTAGGCTACCGACAAATCACTTTTCACTCGCCCCGAACTTTTTACATAGAGGAGAAAATACAGCAGGTTCAATGTGCACAGCATCTAGCGCGCGCTCTTCAAGCAAAACATTTTAACAGTACAGAGCTCGTACAGTTGATTCAGAACCATAATCAAAACATTTATAACTCATAAATAGAACAAGATGTATTAAATTCGTATTATTTATTCGTGTAAAGTAACGGAAGCGAAAGAAGTATGTCAGGATCGTAGCAAATGTAAATCCGTGGTCTCTGCCTACCCCTCCGGGAAATAGGCGTGATTATATACGTATGTATGTGTATTTATTAACGTTTTTTCATTGTATTTCGTCATACTTCTTTTCTTTTCATAAAGGCAACCCAAAATTATCGTTTTGCAATTTGTTATACTACCATTAATTACCGCTTTAAAAGTTAGAGAGGAATGAAATGTTGTAATAATTAGTACCTAACTGAGTCTGTGACACTGTGGTGTTAATTCTTACAGCTGTAGGTACCTATATCAAATAGATAGGGTGACCAAATTGATGGGACAGACGCCCTTCAGGGTAACATCCATAAAATTACATACTAGAGGGATTGGAGAGCAGTTATCAAGTTACTTTGGAATGCATAGGATATTTTCTGCTCGTATGAAAGTGAGTGCGTCCAATCAATTTGCCGTTATTTGTTTTGGGGTTATCATAATAAATTGAATAAACATTTTCTAAGTCCTTCATTCTCAATTAAATTTACTTGAAATAAAAACTTTACAAAAACAAAAGTCGGCATAGAAGAAATTAGTAGTATTTAATAAGATTGCCTACCTAATAACAGTAATAACCGAGTTTTTAAGACGGTGAATAATAACCACCGGGATAGTGCATACTTACATTACTTACTAATAAAATAATTTAAGTACTTTATAGCAGAGACTGGTAAATATTCAAGACGCACAACCTCCATACAACACCGCTTTCCTGGCCGGGCCGGCCGCTGCCATAGTACAAGTAAAGCATAATAAAGTACCGAAGACAATATAACAAAAGTACTTTAGGCATATTCTTATTTAATGGCGCCATCTAGTTTTAACATTTTAAATCTTTTTCTAAGAGCTCAAAATGCTTTAAGTACTTACTTGCTTACATCCACTTTTTGTTACAAAAACTTGGGTCAGTCAAAATATGTAATTTTATGTTTAAAATTATAAATAGCTGGAGGGCGGAAATTGTTAATAAATCAATACATATTTAACTTGTCTTCTACAACATTGAAGATTCTCGAGGCTTTTTGATTGTCAGTATTCTTTATTTTGATTAGGCATAGGCTAGTCTACTACAACAATTTTTTTCTACTCCAGCACTTAAATGTGTCAATTAAATGACTGACAGTGATATCTAAAGCAATGTCATTTGAATGATTTGTCTATAGGCTCATAAGATGACTGCTAGCAGTCATCTTATGAGTATAATACAACTGCTTTATTTTTTTTAAAGATACAAGTTCCGATCATCTTGATTGAAAGAGGTATGTTTTCATTTACAATAATAACTCTTTTTTTTTTAAATAATTACTCAATTTTTTTTAAATAATAACTCTTTTTTTTTTAATAATAACTCTTTTTTTTTAATAATAACTCTTTTTTTTTTTTTTTTGCTGCAGCTGTCATAGAAAAAGTAATGTATGCAACAGCTCATAATTGGTTCTTAAAATTCAAGGGTCTTTTTTTACAAAACTCGACTACGTCTCGTTTTGTAACTTCGACCCTTGAATTTTAAGAACCCTTATTATATCACTGTTGCATAAACTACTATAGGGTGTTAATAAATACGTACCTAGTGTATTTCTAAATATACTGCTTGTACCTTTAATTTTTATTTTAAATTACACTAAGTATATAATCGGTATACTTTTTATAGGTACTTACCTATTTTTTATAGATTTCACAGACATTTAATTTTACTGAAAGGTAACAAATAAAATAGTCTATAGAAACCCTGTCGCAGCTGATATCACAATCGGTATTAGGGCTCAACACAGACCGCCATAGGAGTCCGAGCATCACACTAACTATATTGCATCGTGCGACGCGGACGATGCAACTTGACACCAAAGGAGAAAACAACGTTGCTTCAGACAAAATATGTATTAAATGTACATTAAAACAATTGATACCTTCTTACACATAAACTGGATTATTATTAAGGTTAAAAAAAATAATACTTTTAACTTTTTCGGACAGTGAATAAGAATGCCTTATCAAAACTCATTGGAAAATTGAACTTTTTTTCTTTTAAGTTTTAACCACACTACTGTATGGAAACAAATCTTTAACAAAATTAGAAAAACATTGGAAATACATTAAAATTTTAATCGATAAATAATAATAATAATAAAATCTTTATTTCGAAGCACATGACTCCATAGGGTATTATAGTAGGTATATACAGTTATTAAATTAAATTACAATAATTAAAACTATGTTAGTGCCTAGACTAAGATAGATTAAAATTACAACTACAACTAAAAACTAAAAAAGTGAGAACACATAGGTATTCTGAAACTATAATTAATTAACAAAATGTACTGCCACACTTTTTACTTGCCCTAGCCCTAGATAAAAAATTAAATTAAAAATTAAAACTAATACCATAAAACTTACAAAGTGCAATCCAATAAACTATATATTATTACAACCAAAATTAAATACAAAAAAACTTAATAATTAACTTAACTATAAAACCCTCCCTGTATGGAACCAATTTCTTACGTAAATCTAGTTACATGCATGATTTTTTGACAATCGATCCTACCTAATTCCCGTGAAATTGAAATGTTTCTAATAAACCTGCTATCTATTGTACCCGAAAAATAAATGTGGCGCCAAAAATAAAAATAAATATGACGCACCGTGCTAGTGCATTTTTTTATAGAGCGTTTTTCCCAAAGTGATGGTGAGCCCATACAAAAAATACAGGCCAGAAAAATGTCGTAATAGCGAAATTGGACATATTTTAGGAAAAATTACCTTTTTGTATTAGACCCTTTGTTGTTGGATAAAACTTGTTCTGAAATTCGTGAGCCGAGCTGCAAAGTGTGACTCGATAGCGATAGTGGCATCGAGCGAGATTGGATGGGGCGCTATTAGAAATATTGAAGTAATAACGGGTTAGTCGTATAGCTGCGATGTAACAGTGTTATCGTATTAAGCGATAGAAGAATGAGCTATTTGTCCGCGCTGGCGATGGCGTTTAGTTTAGTTTCTTTTATTTTAGTCTCCCAGACTAAGTGACGTTATTTAGTTAGCATTTTAGCTTTGTAAATATGAAAACTGTCACCGTTCTGATATTTATAACTGTAAAACATAAAATTAGACTTGACTACCCTCTTAACAGGCACAAAAGTAGAGTGGAACATAATAAAAGCATTTTGGTAAAACAACAATTTAAAAGCGCCACACAATCTCGCAACTATGAAAGAACACCCTAAAATTCCAAACTATCGCTTAACACGTGCAAATTCCTACCTGCAACATTATTATGGCAAAGGTGTACTAACTTGGCGCTAACTAGGTAACTTCGTGAGGGAAGGATGTACCTTTAATGTCTAAATATGACGTGACCAAAGTATCAAGTTACCAAAAAGCAGATTAAATAACAAGATAAGATAGCTTAAATCCGAATAAAATTCCTACTCAACCGAACAACTTCACTTCCTTAACGTATAATCGTTTATTAGATCATGAATAACCGATTTAGAAGTAGGTACCTGTACACAGACATATGTTACAGGACTCAAAGTCCCTTAATCTCGTTGAAGCTGAACGGAGATATTTGTGTCACAAAACAACGAAACACAGTACCTAAGAAAATAATTTGGTTACAAAAAATATTACCACATTTTATATTGATTTTCCTAATAGACATAACATTAAAGAAGTGTTATATTCAACTAGAGGATAAATCGGATTATTTTACTTAATATTTTAATTTCTGTTCTTTGAAGTAGGTAGTCACACTACTATTATTAGTCCGCGGTGTAAGGTACACTTTATTATACGACAAATGATGATGATGGAATTTCCTTTTGCAGAGTTTGTCCTTTTGACTCACAAACTGTTTTGAAACGGCAGCCAATATAATTTTAGATGCATAATTTTGACTTACTGCGATCTTCCTAAAAAAATCTAAAAATAAAATATTAGGGAAATTTTTGTCATATTACGACAATGTTAACTACACAAATAAAAATAATCATCGCAAAGATACAAATACCTATCTATTAAAAATACTTAAGTATTAACTTCTGTTCACTTGTCTGTCCTGCGCCCCGAAACAACGCTCGTAAAGTCTATTTGTAAATGATGCCGCTCACGTACCTAATATTGTTTAGGGGCTAATACTTTTACCTGCCGAGGAAATTATATTGTGTCTTCTATTAAATTAACGATTGTCTTGCTCCCTCTTGCGTACGAGCGAAATTCTGGTATGGTATGGTAGGGTATATTCTGGAATTGTCTTATTTATTATCCGAAACTGCAGTAACCAACTATGTGCTTTATTCAATGAAGTCCATAGTTGGTTACCGCAGCACTGCGTTATGACGTTTTAAAAAGAGATATCTCGGAAATTTACGACTTTCATTTGTCATTTTTTGGTACAGAATGTTCTAATGGGACTGGACCATAAAGGAGAGTAATGAAATGACGTTTTTGTCGTTTGATTTAGTTACGAGCATTTTAGCTGCTGTATTGTATAGTTAGAGTGAGGTCAGTTCTTGCTTTTTCTCTGTCTCTTAAACCTTTTATTTTGACTGATTCATCATAATAATTGGCGTATATAGTTATCTAAGAATGATTCAACGCAAGTTGAAAGGAAAGGGGACGGCCGGTTCTCCATACAAACGTAGTCCCCATTTTCCTCTCTGGATAATGAGATTATGGAAAATATATTTAACATAATTTGATGTACCTATACATATTAACGACAGCTATGCCCCTACGTTTGACTTTTTTTATTTTTGATAATAGCAAAAATTAGGAGCGAAAAACAGATTTCATATAATTTTTTAAATGCTTATATTCGAAATTTTTGAGTTTAAATTTGATTAACGTATGTACCCCGTACGTTATTATTCATTTTTCTGTGAGGATGTCTTAATAAACTAATGATAATACATACATACATCAATTAAAACATTGACCATGAGATGTTGCGATCACCCGCAGCATGTGTCAGCGGGTTTTTCCAGAGATTACCTACATAGACGCTTAAGGAGTGCCAACGACGAGACGAAGATGATGTAGGTACCTAATTCCATCCATCTGCATTTAATCTGCATCTGCAAAAAAAATGCATGAAATTTTTTTTAGGAAGAATAAATAATATTAAGAATAAAGTACCTATAGTTTTATTTTTGAGAAGTACATAAAAATAAAACTGTCATGATTAGTACAGGCAAGTGTAGGAAATACATACCCGTATAGCTTATAACCTGTTTTTAAATAACAATTTATTTAGCTATATAAGTTTCCAAAAGCTTTCATGCACTTCACCCAAATAACTTTATTTTTAAAACAACAACATAATTATAAACTAACAATAAAAAGTAACCTAAAATTATAACTAGGTACCTGCAAAACTAAAACTACTCTTAAAAAACTAAAAATCTATATAGGTATATATCTATCTCAGCAGCAGCATCCTACATCGGTGTTTTCGATGCGGGAATGTTTTACCCTAGCCAAATAACAGGTAAAAACTGTTTAAAACGATACTAATTTAACATTTTCTAAGCACATTTGGACCTTACTACCTACGTTTAATTCATAGTTTGGTAATTATTTTACAATAAACAAAGTTATAAATACACGAAATCATTCCCGCACCGAAAACCCCGATGTATGCTTATAATAATACATATTTAGTTAAACAAGTGTTCCAAATAGGTAACGGCATTTAAGTTTTCAAAGAGCTACATAATTGCACTAGTACATTCACGTCGGTAATTGCGTTTCCTTGTCACTCGGAATTATATTTAAACGAAGCAGACGGCTCATTACGGTGATTGGGCAGTGAGGGTGCACCTGGGAAACTTGTACTGATATATATTACAGTAGGTACCTAAATATATTTACGAATGACATAGAGATTGCATGGAACTACAGTTTACTTTAATTTATGACTTTTCTACTACGTACAAATCGTTGTAATGCTTGGTCTCTAAAATGCATGTTTAAAAACACTGATTCTTGTATTCTAACATTTGGGTCTTTCTATTTTTTCTACGAAGGAACTTGAATTCCTCCAAACTTAATGTGAAAATTTACAAATTTTATTACTTCTGTAGTTTCGGCTCTGCGTTGATGAGTCAGTCAGGATAAAAGGATTAAATAAGGCAATGTTGCAAATTCAGAAACAGAGCCAAAGCTTCTCGGAATTAGGAGGACAAATATTTACAAACATTAAGCACCTATTTAGTTTCTCAAGTTTTGTTTAATTTACTTGGGTTACCTTGACTTGCGGACTCGCAGGGTTACGGCCTAAACCAACTAAAACCTACGTATCTGCATAATTATTCGCAATATTCGCTCTGGCCCCGTAGACAACATGCCAATCGCTAACGCTCCGTAGCGAATGATACGAAACTCTCACTGTCACACTAATATGGAAGAGTGATAGAGAGACACAAAGCGATACGATGGCGAAGCGTAAGCGATTGTCATCTTAGCTAGGCCGCCTGAGGGGCTACCGCGAAAACCGAAATTCGCAAATTGCGGGAACTTTCTCTTTTACTCCAATGAAGGCGTAATTAGAGTGACAGAGAAAAATGCCAGCAATTTGCGAACTTCAATTTTCGCGGTTATAGCCTTGGTTTCCAGCGCCGCTCCCTCTTATCATTTGCAGTGTAAAGTAGCACAGTAAATTCCTTTTTACCTGAATATTAGCTTTCAAAAATTTAAAAGTTTCCCGAGTCCTTAGTGGGACCTAGTAGGTATAGCAAAAACAAAAACTATGCGTCTATTCTTTGTATATTAACAAAAACAAAAGACATTACTAAAATACAGTAAGCACGCGCATTCTTGCCCAAGTATTTGCGAAAAGGCAAAGTGTAAGTAGGACTTTAGTGTCGTTTTATAGACGCGGTGAATTGGTTAGATACACGATTTCTTGAGACGTAGATTTGACACAAACCGTAGATGCGACAACAATACCAGTCAAACAACTGAGTTGCTAGAATGGTTGATGAATCAAATCACCTGTAGTTAGGCAAATCAAATTAGATCAAAAATAACGTCTTGAGTAATTAACTCCCAGCAAGCTGGAAATTGTTTTAAAACTTTCATTTGGTCCTAAATGCGTGTAATCTAAGTTTGCGCAATCCCAGGAGATGTGCATACATTTTGGGAGTCATAGGAGATATTTTTTCCTTGGATTGCCAAACCACTTGAGGTTGAAGGAGCCCACTATCAATTACTTACAATGTCACTACCAGCAAGGTTTGGTAGATCGGATACTGGTAAAAAGGCGTTTTCGGATTTTTAACATGATTTTACCAAAAATAAAGAAATTCTAAATGGCGGCTATTTAATTTAGACTACGAATTCATATTTACCCTTAAATTGATTTTGTGCGTTATGAAGGACATATTATAAACATGCCCACTACTTGATTTCTAGAAACGCTCCCACCAATCGCGTAATCGTGGCTTATATCTACCACACCCGTACAATTTTTTTTTTAATCGTTGTTAAAACAACAAACTTCCGATTCTATTTTCGCTCGTTGTAAATACCTAGCTATGTTTTTGTTCACTGTGGAAATATTAAAAATCCCCGGGATGGCCTTTGACCCGCAATGCTTGTCTTAGCGGCTGATGTAATGATTCCTGAGACACTAACACAAATACCGATTCTACGCTTCACTGTATCAATCACCGCAACAAACCGACAGAAGGACATAAAGCTGCACGCAACGATTAATTCGTCGTTCATATTTCATGACGCAGCGCCCGCATAAATAAGCCTCGTAAAATCTTAACGCCTGCTTTAATATTCCGATTGCTTACCGTAACTTCGCCAGACCCCTCTGACTCCTCATAGCTGACTAAAGTTAAAATAGCTCATTGAAAGCGTTCCAAATGTTTCGGATCTCTTTTTAGAGTTCCGTACCCAAAGGGTAAAAACCGGCCAAGTGCGAGTCGGACTCGCGCACGGAGGGTTCCGCACCATCAACAAAAAAACAAGCAAAAAACGGTCACCCATCCAAGTACTGACCCCGCCCGACGTTGCTTAACTTCGGTCAAAAATCACGTTTGTTGTATGGGAGCCCCACTTAAATCTTTATTTTATTCTGTTTTTAGTATTTGTTGTTATAGCGGCAACAGAAATACATCATCTGTGAAAATTTCAGCTGTCTAGCTATCACGGTTCGTGAGATACAGCCTGGTGACAGACGGACGGACGGACGGACAGCGGAGTCTTAGTAATAGGGTCCCGTTTTTTCCCTTTGGGTACGGAACCCTAAAAAACAGCGACCAATTTATTAAATAATAAAAACGGTTAAACAGTCACAACACTGATTTAAACTTTCACGATTTTTACACATTATTAAATGCGTAAAAATCGTGAATGTACAACGGAACTTAATCGCGTATCTAAGTTTTAAGATTTACCTTCAACGTTTCGAGGACGGCGTTGTCCCCGTGGTCTCGGAGAAGACTCGCTAACGTTGACATCAGCATCTTCTCACTGGGCGAGTTTTTCTAACTACCCGCACTTGGTCTTGTTTATCGGTTAACAGTCAATCATTAACAATTATAGAACATACTTAATTAGGTACTTAGTAATCGGATAGGTACATACAAACACAAGCTCCTTGCAACGTAATCGTTACCTACTAAACTTAGAGATCTATATATATAAATGCAAGTGTCCTGACTGACTGACTGACTGACTGACTGACTGATTCATCAACGCAGAGCCGAAACTACAAAAGCTAGAAAGTTGAAATTTGCACACTAGGTTGCATTTGTAAAGTGTACAAGAGATAAGAAGCGATTTTGAAAAATTCAACCCCTAAGGGGGTTAAAAAGGGGATGAAAGGTTGTATGGGGTTCAAGTTTTAGTTTAAGCTAGAAATTTGAAACTTTGTGAAAATGTATTATATTAAAAAACAAGAAAACTAATTTCAGCGTTTTCGAAAATTCATCCCCCAAGGTGGTGAAAAAGGGGTTGAAAGTTTGTATGGAGATGAAATATTTTTGTGAGTGTGTGACTTCAAACTTTGTATAGGGATATATTATTATAAGACAGGAAAAGTAATTTCAGCGTTTTTGAAAATTCATCCCCTAACAGGGTTAAAAAGGGGTTGAAAGTTTGAATCCATTACAAATGCTTTGAAACTTCTTAGAAAGGCATAATAGCCGATTACAAAAAAAGCAATTGCGCCGTTTTAGGAAATTCAAGCCCTAAGGGGGTAAAAAAGGGGATGAAACTTTGTCTTGGGGTGCAAATTTTATTTTAAGCTAGGACCTTGAAACTTTGCAAAAAGGTATTAAATTAAAAAACAAGAAAACTAATTTCAGCGTTTTTCAAAATTCATCCCCCGAGGTGGTGAAAAAGGGGTTGAAAGTTTGTACGGAGATCAAATATTATTGAGAGTGCGGGACTTGAGTCTTTGTATAAAGCCATATTATTAAAACTTAAGAAAAGTAATTTCAGCGTTTTTAAAAATTCATCCCTTAAAAGGGTTAAAAAGGGGATGAAAGGTTGTATGGGGTTCAAGATTTATTTTAAGCTAGGAATTTGAAACTTTTTAAAAATGTATTATATTAAAAAATAAGAAAACTAATTTCAGCGTTTTCGAAAATTCAATGCCCCAAGGTGGTGAAAAAGGGGTTGAAAGTTTGTATGGAGATCAAATATTTTTGTGAGTGTGTGACTTTAAACTTTGTATATGGGTATATTATTATAAGACAGAAAAAGTAATTTCAGCGTTTTTGAAAATTCATCCCCTAACAGGGTTAAAAAGGGGTTGAAAGTTTGAATTCATTACAAATGCTTTGAAACTTCTTAGAAAGGCATAATAGCCGATTACAAAAAAAAAAAAATTGCGACATTTTAGGAAATTCAACCCCTAAGAGGGTAAAAAAGGGGATGAAACTTTGTCTTGGGGTGCAAATTTTATTTTAAGCTAGGACCTTGAAACTTTCCAAAAAGGTATTAAATTAAAAAACAAGAAAACTAATTTCAGCGTTTTTAAAAATTCATCCCCCGAGGTGGTGAAAAGGGGTTGAAAGTTTGCACGGAGATCAAATATTATTGAGAGTGCGGGACTTGAGTCTTTGTATAAAGCCATATTATTAAAACTCAAGAAAAGTAATTTAAGCGTTTTTAAAAATTCATCCCTTAAAAGGGTTAAAAAGGGGATGAAAGGTTGTATGGGGTTCAAGATTTATTTTAAGCTAGGAATTTGAAACTTTGTAAAAATGTATTATATTAAAAAATAAGAAAACTAATTTCAGCGTTTTCGAAAATTCATTCCCCAAGGTGGTGAAAAAGGGGTTGAAAGTTTGTATGGAGATCAAATATTTTTGTGAGTGTGTGACTTTAAACTTTGTATATGGGTATATTATTATAAGACAGAAAAAGTAATTTCAGCGTTTTTGAAAATTCATCCCCTAACAGGGTTAAAAAGGGGTTGAAAGTTTGAATCCATTACAAATGCTTTGAAAGTTTTTAGAAAGGCATAATAGCCGATTGCAAAAAAAAGGAATTTTGACGTTTTAGGAAATTCAACCCCTAAGGGGGTAAAAAAGGGTATGAAACTTTGTCTTGGGGTGCAAATTTTATTTTAAGCTAAGACCTTGAAACTTCGCAAAAAGGTATTAAATTAAAAAACAACAAAACAAATTTCAGTGTTTTTAAAAATTCATCCCCCGAGTTGGTGAAAAAGGGGTTGAAAGTTTGTACGGAGATCAAATATTTTTTTAGATTGCGGGACTTGAATCTTTGTATAAAGCCATATTATTAATTCTCAAGAAAAGTAATTTCAGCGTTTTCAAAAATTCATCCCTTAAAAAGGTTAAAAAGGGGTTGAAACATTGTATAGGGTTTATATTTTATTTTAACCTACGAATTTGTAACTTCGTAAAAAGTTATTTCATTAAGAGAGAAGAAAACTATTGTTAGCGTTTTTCAAAATTCAACATTTAAGGTGGTGAAAAAGGGGTTGAAAATTTGTATGGAGGTCAATATTTTTTGTAAGTACGGGACTTGAATCTTTGTATAATGACATATTATTAGAATACGAGAAAAGTAATTTCAGCGTTTTTAAAAATTCATATCCTATAAGGGTCCAAAAGGGGTTGAAAGTTTGTATAGGGTTCAAATTTTATTTAAAGCTAGGAACTTGAAACTTCGTAAAAGGTATTTTATTAAAAAACAAAAAAAAACTATTCAGCGTTTTTAAAAATTCATCCCCCGAGGAGGTGAAAAAGGGGTTGAAAGTTTGTATGGAGATCAAATATTTTTGAGAGTGCGAGACTTAAATCTTTGTATAAAGCCATAGTATTAGAACACAAGAAAACTTATTTCAGCGTTTTTAAAAATTCATCCCATAACAGGGTTAATAATAAAAAGGGGTTGAAAGATTTTATAGGTTATAATTTTATTTAAAGCTAGGAACTTGAAGCTTCGTAAAAAGGTATTTTATTAAGAGAAAAGAAAACTAATTTCAGAGTTTTTGATAATTCATCCCCCAAGGTGGTGAAGGGGGTCGAAAATTTGTAAGGAACCCAAATATTTATCGGAGTGCGGGACTTGAATCGTTGTATAAAGGCATATTATTACAATACAAGAAAAGTAATTTCAGCGTTTTTAAAAATTCATCCCCTAAAAGTTTAAATAGGGGTTGAGAGTTGGTAGAGGGTTCAAATTTTATTTAAAGCTATAGGAACTTCAAACTTCGTAAATAGGTAGTTAGGTAGTAGGTTTTATTAAATAGTGGACTTGAAAATCTTCTGGGGGTTGAGAGAGATTATATCGAGATTATCGAGAACAATTTTATTCAGTTAGGGGCTTGAAACTTCGTAGCCAGGTTGTGAAAGACAAATCTCATGCGTTGTATAATAATTAACAAATGATTAACCGTCCCTACTGCTATCTTTTGCTGCATAATGTTCTAAGCTAATGTAGAATTTATAACCACCAATATACAAATCCACGCGTACGAAGTCGCGGGCAACAGCTAGTATATTATATACCTACAGTCTCTAAAAGTCAACAAAATTGTTAAAGAAACAAAAAGGAAAATACTGCATATTTAAAATTCCTTACAAGCATACAGGTCTCAAAACATTGGCATTATTATTATGTAAAGACACCAAGTGTCAATAAAGTCTACATAGGTAATTATTATGCAATAAAGAAAAACTATCGAGATGTTTACACAAAGCAATTTGTTTCGTCACTTTTACTAATAAACTGTGATAAACTATCTACATTCAAGATGATGATGATAATAAAAGCGAATAACTTGTACCTATTGAAATGTATTACTCTTATTCACTTATTTTTTTATTGCACGATACACAAAAAACTGAAATTGATACCATAAGGCTAGTCAACCACTGTACTAATCAGAAAAATGTACTCAACTTACTCAAAATCAGTTTTACTTCTGATTCACTTGAGGCGAATGTTTAATAAGTAATGAGAATAACACCCCACCACCGGCCGGCGATGGCACCACGGGCACATCTCTGCCAATAAACGGTTTACTGCAACCTTCGTTTTAAATTTTACTGCTCATTAGTAAACTGGCATAATAAAAAGTCATTGTTCATTAATTTCATGACAACGATGTTACCCCGCATCTCGAACTCTGTGTCTGTAACATAGAGTGTAGACGCACTTCATGGTTTTTATTAGGGTTTGCTCCCGGTACTGAATTTGTATGGCGAGAACCGGGAATTCCCGTTCTCGCCATACAATCTCAGTCTAGTTTTTATCAGCCTGATAATAGTTTTATGTGTTGCTAAGCGAAGATTTTCTCCGTGACTTCCAAATCTGCTATTCATCAAAACTTTCGCCTTGCTATGCCATGCCTACTATGAAAAGTTAGAGTACTTATGTAATGAAAAATACAGACACATTATACGTGTATTATTTATTTAGTTTGAGGCTTACAAACCGGCTGTCATGTGTTCTAACCTAACCTCGCCTCGGCTCGTACCTACAAAATATCATTTGGTATCTTCTAGCAGTTCTTAAGCGAAGGGAAACGATGATATACCTACTAAGGATTCTTTCACGAAAAAAACATATAAGTACCTGGTCGATCCTCTTTTCGAAGTTTTCCGCTTATTTTGAACTCTGCTAAAAAGGTAAGGGTATCAGAGAAATGCAATATACTAATAAAAATGTTTTCTTAATTTTGTCGATTTCTTTAAGAAGCTTATAGGCTTCCAGAATAGGTAATCGCCTTAACGGCAGTCGCCAGGAGCGTATCTCTGAGCAGACGTCGAGTAGGTACACAAACGGTGTCACAGGTCTACCTCAAGCTTAATTAGCTGGTGGTATCTTGATTAGTATGTGCTACCAAATACCCTCAATCTCAAATAAACGCACATTAAATTAAAAGACAAGTCATTATGGTTTCCTTACCGTGACACAATAATACTATGCTCATAGTGTAGAATTATTTACATGATTAAATGAAATTCGAAATTAGAGGAAAACATTGCAATTTCCTTCGAAACATAGTTACTTAGGAAAACCTGTAATTCGCATATGAAGGGTCCACGGAAAGAACATGTCTAGTCACATTTTTGGGAAAATGAGATTTTATCTCAAAGGGCTTTTTCTAAAATAAATATCGAAAACCCGATTCTTTCAAATCTGGGCGTTCTTGGGCTCATTCTACTCAGAATCGACAGCACTCTCCATCCTACCATTAAAAAAAGATGTCCCAAAATTTTGTATGAAAATTGTACATTCCACTACGTCACGTTACATACAAGTGAAAATTTTTCTCATACTAAAAACGTGACGTAATGGAATGGACATTTTGGGACATCTTTTTTTAATGGTAGGATGGAGAGTGCTGTCGATTTTGAGTAGAATGAGCCCAAGAACGTCCAGATTTGAAAGAATCGGGTTTTCGATATTTATTTTAGAAAAAGCCCCAAATGAAGAGCTCTTAATGAACTATTAGTTATATATTTTGCTACCACTGTATAATAATTAATAAATGTAACACAACTTTATTTTTAGTTAAATAATACCTGGTCACGAAATTACCATACGTTTTGACATTGTTCCAAATTTTAAAACCGCGATTACTCAAAATGTCACTAGTGTGACTAGACATGTTCTTTCCGTGGACCCTTCATATGTTGTGTGTAGTGTAAATTAGTAGATGTTAAAAATAATTAATTAATAGTAGTTTATGCAACAGTGATATAATAAGGGTTCTTAAAATTCAAGGGTCGAAGTTACAAAACGAGACGTAGTCGAGTTTTGTAAAAAAAGACCCGAGAATTTTAAGAACCAATTATGAGCTGTTGCATACATTACTTTTTCTATGACAGCTGCAGCAAAAACAAAAAAAAAAAAAAAAAAAGACCCTTGAATTTTAAGAACCAATTATGAGCTGTTGCATACATTACTTTTTCTATGACAGCTGCAGCAAAAAAAAAAAAAAAAGTTATTATTAAAAAAAAGAGTTATTATTTAAAAAAAAAGAGTTATTATTAAAAAAAAGAGTTATTATTAAAAAAAAAGAGTTATTATTAAAAAAAAAGAGTTATTATTTAAAAAAAATTGAGTTATTATTTAAAAAAAAAAAGAGTTATTATTGTAAATGAAAACATACCTCTTTCAATCAAGATGATCGGAACATGTATCTTTAAAAAAAATAAAGCAGTTGTATTATACTCATAAGATGACTGCTAGCAGTCATCTTATGAGCCTATAGACAAAGCATTCAAATGACATTGCTTTAGATATCACTGTCAGTCATTTAATTGACACATTTAAGTGCTGGAGTAGAAAAAAATTAAAAAAACACGACTGCAGTTTAAAAGCGAACTGAAAAGCCAAAAATAATTTTAGTTATGTTAGTTACTCAACTTAATTAATGTAAATTAGAATATAAGTGTTCAGGCAGGGTCATAATCAGCAAATGCAAAAGCTTAGGCTCATTTAAGATCGTGACTGTACCTGCATATTTTATTTCAATTGCAGTGGGGGACCTTGATGTATTAAAATTTTCCCATTTAAAAGGTCCCCGACTGCAATCAAAATAAAATATACAGGTACAGTCACGATCCTAAATGAGCCTAAACTTTTGCATTTGCTGTTTATGACCCTGCCTGAACACTTATATTCTAATTTACATTAATTAAGTTGAGTAACTAACATAACTAAAATTATTTTTGGCTTTTCAGTTCGCTTTTAAACTGCAGTCGTGTTTTTTTAATTTTTAATTAATTATTTTTATTTTATACATTTTAGTGATCATACAAATTAACCATATTTTTTATGATTTAAGGCAATGTAGTTCCTTCAAGGAGCTTTCATCATGCTGATTTTTGATATGTTACCATGAAACGTGCTTGAAAACCTAAATAGGTCGGACCCAAAAACCAGACGTATTGAAAAGTGCTGGAGCTTACTATCTCTGCAACTACATATTTCCTATAATATCTTTAATACCGCATAATTATAATACCGATATTTAGATAATAATATATGTAGGTACATGGTAGCCATTACTCAGAATTGCATGAACCTAATGCTGATACAGATGGCGCTGATTTATTCGGATCTAAAGTAACACTCGTGGAGGTTTATTTACGTGATTACCTCCTCCCTAGTTAATCAACGGCTTTGAGCAAAAGTTGTGGCATCTGATAGATATTACTGCGATTTAGGTTAATAGTACAAGCATAAAATATGTGGGCTTATAGCGAGCTGTAAAAGTTCCTTCGACCCTTTGTGGAGCTTGGTCTTCGGCCTTTATCATTTAGATACTTGTATAATATTGTTTCTGTGTTTGAAGAACTAGTAAGCATGGACGCGAGCTTGCGTGGAAACGATCCTCTCTTGGACGCTTCGAGCCATCGGCCTCTAATTGGAGCTTTGGCCTTCGGCCTTTGCAATTAAGAAACTTGGGGAAGTTCCAAAAAGCACGCACCTGGCTTACGCTCCGGGCCTTACGGCCCTACGCGGAGCTCGACCTTCGGAATGGAGGTGCTTGGGGAAGTTGGAAGCGCGCACCGAGCCTGGCTCCGGGCCTTTGGCCCTACTCGGAGCTCGGCCTTCGGTCTTCGCAATTAAGAAACTTGGGGAAGATAAAAAAAGCACGCACCTGGCTTACGCTCCGGGCCCTACGCGGAGTTCGGCCTTCGGTATGATTATGCTTGGGGAAGTTGGAAGCACGCACCGAGCCTGGCTCCAGGCCTTCGGCCCTACGCGGAGCTCGGCCTTCGGCCTTCGCAATTAAGAAACTTAGGGAACTTACAAAAAGCACGCACCTGGCTTACGCTCCGGGCCTTACGGCCCTACGCGGAGCTCGGCCTTCGGAATTAAGATGCTTGGGGAAGTTGGAAGCGCGCACTGAGCCTGACTAAGGGCCTGCGGCCCTACGCGGAGCTCGGCCTTCGGCCTTCGCAATTAAGAAACTTGGGGAAGATACAAAAAGCACGCACCTGCCTTACGCTCCAGTCCTTCGGCCCTGCGAGGAGCTCGGCTTTCGGCTTTTGCAATTAGAATACTTGGGGATTTTGTATAAAGCGCGCACCGGGTCTGTCTTACGCTCCGGGCCTTCGTGTAGGGTATGCAGCTCGGCCTTTGGCCTTTGAAAAAATGTAGATTTTACAAAAAAATACGTTATTAATGACACTTTCACACTTTTTTCTGTCAAAGTCGGTACAGAGTTAGCTTAGACGGACTCTACAATCGTATTGATTAATAAATATAAGTTATTTGTACACATTTCGATTCCATTAGCGCAATTTGGAACATAGGTATTGGCGGCTTTTAAAACATGTGTTTCAAACTTTAAGTAGTATAATGTAATATGTACTATATATATGTTTTTTTATGATCGGCGGTCAAAACCTTCCTTTTAATATCCGATTCAATAATAATATTTGGTTTCATGGGATTTGCTTTTATTAACATATTTTGAAAATTCTTACTTTCTCAAAATTAGACTTAAACCAACATGTTGCATATATATTATTACTCGCCTTTCAAAGCTCTACATTTTGATACCCTACTCGATAGGTTTGCAAGATATTTTTTTCTTAAGGTTGCGTAATTTGGCGTATTAAGTCGTCCATATTGATTTTGTAATGACGTCACATAGCCTATGTCACCCGGGATGACGTAAGGATTCTAATGATATATCATACATCTAAATCGGTTAAGGCATTCTGAAGTTATCGTGGAATAAAGAAACTCACATACATATATACATACAAACATGAACGCTGAAAACAATACACTCTTTTTTTTGGGCAGTCGTGTAAAAACTCTGCATCATTCTTGGTTTTCTCAATAAGTAAATAAAAGAATCCTGCAACATATATTGTAGAAAGGATTCTCAATCGAAATAAACGTAGATATATAATGTAATCTATCTATCTATTCTAATTTTAATACCTTTAAACGAGCAATTCTTGTATATTTATTTATATATATATATATTTCGGGGATCTCGTAAACGGCTCTAACGATTTCGATGAAAATTGCTAAATGGCGGTTTTCGGGGGCGAAAAATCGATCTAGCTAGGTCATCATCTCTGGGAAAATGCGCATTTTTGGGTTTTTATATGTTTTCCGAGCAAATCTCGGTCTCCCAGATATTTGTATTAACGGTGCAAAACTTCAGCCCGCTTCACCTTACATAATCAAAACCGCCAAAGGTAAAAAAGGCAGAGCCCGCAATAGGTAATAAGGTCACGAGCTAGCAGTAAAGTTGTTTTTATGCCGACGCTGTCAATCGAATCTTTTCGGTCCTTTGGCAACGGCTACAGTGTTCCAGTCAAGTCATACTAGCCTTTTTATATCAGGCGAGTGAAAGCAGGATGGGTATGAAAAACTGGGGCCCTATTGGTTGTGTAATAGGCTGGAAGCTATAAAAGACAACGTAAAGTGAAAACGCATTAGTTGAATGGGTTTAATCAGCGGTATTAAGAAATATCTACCTACTTATAATGTTAAGTACAAAAATTTAATGTAAAATTACTTAGTAGGTATATTATGTATTATTGTTGGAATTTGTGTTCTATTTTTGGCTTCTTTTTTTTTTTCAAAAATGTTCTAGGGCGGGACAAACATTCATTAACATGCACATTACTTACATGTAAAAATGCATAGAAGTTTAAATACGAGTGCGACAATTCATAAAGACGTTATAATTTAGCGGAATAACTGAGGCAACTAAGCTATGTTATTCTTTTTTTTTTTTTGTTATGATTATGAGTTTAAATTACTTTTAGGGCGTCATCAAACTGACAACTGGGTGCGTAGCCAACGTGCCGATCGTTAACGCTATTGCAACTGTCACTTTCGCACTATTATGGAACAGTGATAGAGAGAGAGATGACTACGCTACGCTACGGAGCGTTAACGATTGGGACGTTGGCTAAGCACCCTGAGGAGTAACAAAACTCTATGGGGCCTTTGACGAAAGGGCCCAACTACCAAAACAAATCAGGCGACCGCGACCGCGATATCAACACAAACATTAAATAACTTGTACTGAGCCTGTGCTACAGTAGCGATCAAAAGTATTTTGACAAATGAATATGTTTATCAATAGGGTATATATTTAACCATTACGTGCATTACATACATAGATCTATTTTATGTATGCATCTCGCTCGCACTAATAATTATATCAGTACGAGCGATATGCATAGAAACTAAGTCAGTGGCGGATTAGCCACGTAGCAAAAGTAGTAAATACACCGCGTTCACTTCGTCCGACAAAATTAAAACAATCTATGGGCCCCATTATAGAAGTGTTGACACTGTCAGTGACTGGTGGTAAGGGAACTGTGTACCTTATTGTACAGAAGTGACGTTTTTCTAAAATGTATTTGACTGTAGCCACCGAAATTCTGCGACATAAATCAAAATAAATTTTGGTAAAAGTTTTGGTAGGTACTTACGCAAAAAGCCAAATCTATTGGTATAATTCCCAGCTACTCTAATCATTTTCCCCGCCAAAATGCCTTCGGCGAGATTGGCAATTTAATAAATATGAAACGAGAAGGACACAACGAGATTGACTTTTACGAATCACTAAACTCCATCGAGTTTCGGTAACCATAATAATAGGATGACAATAAAATCTTGGCGGAAGCCATGGAAGCGTATCTCGCTCGTTGTAGGTAGTATTAGGTATCTACGAAAGTATTCAATAATATTATTAGACTCGTACAAAAACATAATAGAATAGAATAGAATATAAATATTTTTATTCGTGAGCACAAACACAAAAAAGAAAACTACATAAGCAGAGAAACATAAAAAGGAGAAGGTGCCACGAAATGGTCTCACCTCAGCATGTTGCTGGCGACTTCCAGCGCTGATACTATGTAATTTTCTACTGACGTGCCGAAGGAAACTTTAAAAAACAGCGAAATTTTCCACATGGGAAAGTTTCGGTGACTTCACCACATTTTTGTATGGGGGTTATAAGTTTCCGAAACATGAAATGAACATTTCTTACATTTCTGTGAAATTTTCAAGACCGAGAGTTTTTCCAACTTTTTAGAAACTATCGGCAACTTGCATTGCATATCTGTAAATGTCCATCGTGGTAACAAACATAGTTTTAAGAGTTTAGTGCAATAATTAATTTATTATAGCTAATAGGATCTACCCTTTTTTCCCATCCATCTTTTCTCCTCCCTCCTATTAACAAAACTTATTATAACTGCAAACATAGGGAGAGGGTCAAAAAAATCCGGAACAATTGCTTATCAGATGGGAGGGTTAACTCAGATAAGAAATAATTCGGTGCGGATTACGGATGTACACTAAATATAGATTAGCGTAGCATAGAGTATAGACGCACTTTAGAGGGTGTTGGGGCTTCAATTTGGAATTAGAAATGTCGTAAATTTTATATTTACCGGAGGAATTTTATATTATGAGATTTATGAGGAGTGATATGTAACAATTGCGTACCTATTTGCCAAAATATTCGTATTGCCCTTCTTTCCTTAGTTACCTACTATTGCGAATTGAGGCAATTACAATCACTGACAGGCCAATTCGAACGTACTATGACATGAGATTGATATCTGTATGATGTTATTTAGTTATCGTGCGTCTCGCTCGCGCCTATACATGTACGTACACGTACAAGTATGAGCGATAACTGAATGACACCATTTAAGTCTTAAATTATGACATAAGAATGGCATCTTAATTTTTAAGATGTCATTCTTATGTCAGTGTAGGTGCGTTCGAATTAGCCTGTCCGTGCGAAAGCGGGAAACACGCTTATTATAAAGTTCGCTGTAGGTATTAAGTAGGTTTGGTGCAGCTACTGCAATTTCGGCGAAAAGGCGTTTTAGCCTAATTTAATTTCCCAAACAACTTATCGCAGAACGCTTAGTCGGCAAACGAACGTATACCAAATGTATAGTTTCATAGATTAGGCTTAGATGCTAAATAGGTTGGGTAGGTCGATGCGAAACGTTATGTTAATTGATGATTCGCTCAGAAAATGAAATTATGGGAAATATTCTTCGGATTGTAATTCGACTCAATTTTCGCTGATACTAACAGCAACACCTTTTAACTGACCATCAGATCTTATAATATTTGCAAAAAAAAAAGACAATGTTTGGCATGGTAGGCAAAGTAGAGGAAGTTTACCGTATTAGGTACCTGTTAAAAGTCAAAGAATGCAAAAGATGCGTAAGTACCTATTAGTAGGTATTACTTAACTGAAGCGGTAGTTGATCAATCATAATGGTTTACCACACTGGTCGATTGAAGGTGAGTTGAGTGAGCTCTTATTTATGTTATTATGATCTTCTTTATGTTATGTTATTATGATTAGTAACTAATAATTTAATAAATAATAATATTTTGGTCCCAAATGTCGAGCGATTTTTGAATCAAAATACGTACTTAAATATTTTTTGGTCCCATAGTTAAACCAATGGGGTTATAAATACATCCCGCGAAGCGAAAACAAATTAAAAGCATGAAATATGAAAAACTACAAACAAACTGCTAACTCCCAGATATAAGTAAGTAGAACTAAACGGCAGCGGCATTAAATTAAAACTAAAAGCCAAATGCAAACGCAAATTAGGACGTTCTAAAAGACGTAACCGACAGGAAAGTTATGAAAGTTACGTCGTTTATAAAAACTGGTGTTTGTTAGCTGTGGTCCATTTGTTAATTTGTGCCTCTGTAATGTGACAGTCAAGTTAAATTTGCATGCAGTAGGCTATCTGTCTCAATGTATGGACATTAGTGAAATAGCGGCCTGCTGCCTATTTTTAGATTTTTTTAAACAGCCCCTAAACTCTACTTAATGGCATAAAGTTATGCTTGACCTAGCCGGGGAACTACCGTGCCTCCAGATAATATTTATATGTATATCGTGCTAATTTATAACGTTATTATTTTTATTTATACATCTGTCAAACTAGTAATAGAACGTGTGTAAAATAACCCAATCCCAAGGATTACCTATTTAAAAATTCACAAGAAATAATCCAGCTTAATTATTGTAGGCTAGACACGCTAGTGACTACAAAAGTTTAATTTATTTATTACTTTAAAACAATCGAAATAATGATTAAAATACCAAGCAGTCGTAAGATACAAACTAAACAGTAGGTGCCTATTTTAAAATCGTTAGAAAACCAACGACCGAAGCAACGTGAGTGGTCCGCTTTATTCGTTTACTCGCAGTGCACAATTCGTGCCAGTCGTGCCACAAACGAGAGCTCCGGGACCAATAGACAGAACTTCCTCCAATAAAGATCACTGTTTATGTCGCTACGGAGTCGCAGAGTTCTTGCACAAGAGATACATTTTAAAATGATTTGTGTATTAAATAGGATAATAATATAACAAAGTGTACGGTAAGTTTGAGCTCAACTTATTTTGTTGGCGCTTGGGAGTGCTCACTTTCGGAGAGGATTTACAGTAAGTAGGTATGTACTTACGTTAATAGGAAAAGCTAGAGTCGAATCAATTTTATTTATTTATTATAGTCCCGTCCGTAAAATATTCATCAGGTGCTAACAAGCGCACCGACCAACTTATCGCTGGTACCTAACTTTGAACGCAAATAATCGTTTAGTTATTTATTTCGATTATTACTACGAATCCTTGCCCGAAATAATCTCGAGCAATGTACCTATTTGCGTTTTTAATATAGGTACCTAAGTACCTACATCATATCGCAAGTCGACCGTATAATATAACATTATTATAACAGAAAACCCCTAATATTGTATTGTACTAGGATTAGGCATTCATTTGGCGTAGGTACATCAAATGTATCCACAGTAGGTAATGTACCTCGGTACCATTCATCAGCTTATCTCCACATTGGGGGCCCTGGCGCCGGTCCTTTGACGTACCTACTATTGTGCAACTCCATGTACTACTGTATTACGAGTATAACAACATTTTGGATTGTAACTTCGTTAGTACTCAACTTTGCCTAGATAGGTAGGTATATTATAGTCTTCTGCTTCTAAACTTGAAATAGTAGTTTATGCAACAGTGATATAATAAGGGTTCTTAAAATTCAAGGGTCGAAGTTACAAAACGAGACGTAGTCGAGTTTTGTAAAAAAAGACCCGAGAATTTTAAGAACCAATTATGAGCTGTTGCATACATTACTTTTTCTATGACAGCTGCAGCAAAAAAAAAAAAAAGAGTTATTATTAAAAAAAAGAGTTATTATTAAAAAAAAAGAGTTATTATTTAAAAAAAATTGAGTTATTATTAAAAAAAAAAAAGAGTTATTATTGTAAATGAAAACATACCTCTTTCAATCAAGATGATCGGAACTTGTATCTTTAAAAAAAATAAAGCAGTTGTATTATACTCATAAGATGACTGCTAGCAGTCATCTTATGAGCCTATAGACAAATCATTCAAATGACATTGCTTTAGATATCACTGTCAGTCATTTAATTGACACATTTAAGTGCTGGAGTAGAAAAATAATACTGTAGGTTAGCGAAAATATTACCTATGTACTTTTACTGTTAACTCTACCAGACATTTTTTTATATTCCCTGTAATAATTTCGTCATACTTTAAAATGTTAACTAAGTTAAGTGCCTTGGAATGAGGCTATTGCCCCACCAAGTTTTAAGCGAACATATCACTTACCGCCAGGAATTCTAAAGTAAGTTTTACACTCGAGTTGAGAAAGTAACCACAAGGTAATATTTTGGCTTAACGAACAGCGATATCGCTTCAGGAGTTAAATCAACTAATTTTCAAATATATCCTTCTAAGTACATACTTGGTAGATAGGTTGAGGCTACTGGATAGGTACAGTCAGCATCAAAGGTAGTGGATGAAACAAATTCATAATTTATTTATTGCTTTTATGGGTTTTACAAGATTTTAAAGTATGTTCCCCGTTGGGGTAACCGTTTCGATATCTACTTAAAATTTAATCAAGATAACAGCACAGAAGTACAGATCGTTCCAACATCGCATTTTCACTCCAGAAAAGGTTCTCTGAAGCAAAGAACCGTTGTTTTACAGCACTTCTCAAAAACAGTTTACATTTGTATTTATGACGCGCGAACTTGGTTAATTGTACTGTTTCTTTAACTTACAGCAGTTTTAAGGGTTGGGAGAGTTTTACCACGCCAGAGAATAGAAAGTCGTAAAATTTAATAAAATGAAACGTTAAGATTCTCGCTTGTTTTACAGGTCATGCGAGAAAAGTTTACACCAAATGTTTAAAGCGACCTAGCTCGAGATTGGGCTGGCAAAAGTTTACAACTTAATACAATATAACATGGTCCCGAGTGGGATTTTAGGCGAAGAAAATATGCCTTTGCAGATTCAGTTAATTTAAAATGCTTTACACTTTTCTCAGCAAACTACTAACATGTTATACCGTTGGGTTATAAATAATAGGGAGAGAAGGGATGACAGAGGGGTGAGTTGGTTTTTACAGGCTACTGCTACGTAAGTAAATTCTAATAACAAGCTATTATAATGTTCATAATCACAAAATGTCGTACACACATGATATGTGTCACAAATGATACGAAATATCATTTGATATTTACCAGTCGCTTTTCGGTGAAGGAAAACATCGTGAGGAAACCGGACTAATCCCAATACGGGCCTAGTTTACCCTCTGGGTTGGAAGGTCAGATGGCAGTCGCTTTCGTAAAAACTAGTGCCCATGCCAATTACTGGGATTAGTTGCCAAGCGGACCCCAGGCTCCCATGAGCCGTGGAAAAAATGCCGGGACAACGCGAGGAAGATGATGAATCATAAAATGTCGTACCAACAATTTTCAAAACACTTTAGTAGGAAATCCCTCCTCATCCTAACTACGGGGTGAGCTAGGATTTCCTACTAATTCGTGTTTATCTTTAAAGTTATTAAATGGAACTACACAAAGTCTTAAAAAAAACTAAAATACGAACGACCGGAACATTTATTATGAATAAAATTAGTTTGCCACATGTACAAATAAAGTTCGAGATTTGAATGTCAGTTTTGTCCCTACTCACCTCATTTTACGGTAGGTACCTCCCGAGTTTATATTACATAATATAACGAGTAGCTTTTCAAACGGAATGCATAGGTACTTATACAAATTACAGACTTAGTTTACTCAAAGTTTTGCTCCATCTTGTTATATACTAAGTACTCGACAACTAATACTCAGTGCCTTCATTTTAGCAAATGAAAATGAATAACATTAAGGAACTTCATTTGGATTCCCTCTTGGGTTCTTTCAAGAACAACTTTATATAAGCAATCCTAGTTGCTCTAGAGGAGTTTCTCACTTGTTTCCTTCCTCCGCTTCGTTCAAGTTATTATCTGTTCCGCTTTACTTTATCACTTATCCTTGAATAACTGCCCAGACAAGGAAACAAACTAATACTCGTACTGTCTATCTAGGTACCATCGCCCACAGTGTTAACTGTACATCGATGGACCTTATGCCTTTTGTAATAAGTTCCACCGATGTACAGTTAGGAGTGTTGCTGTTTGTATTTGTATTTTATTTTCTAAGTCATTCGGGCCAGCTTTATAAATTAAACATTCAACCCGAAGGACATGGCGTCAATGAGACGTATTCAAATTTTAATAATACGATACCCCAGGACGATATTAATCTTAGTCCCTCTCACTTGCACTAATACAGGTAACTAGATAGATACTACCGCAAGCAGGCCGTGCACTAATATCCTTTCACAAGCGAGCTTACTTAGTCTTACATATCCGTACACATCATATTAAGATCAGAATATGTCTCGGTGTCACGTCAAAGACTAATACGTTAGGTATATTTGTTTTACGTGTCAAGCAGAATTTAATTAACATTGTTGACACATCTCCCTCACGGTTAGAAGTGACTTGGCATGATTGCGCGTCATAAAACAAGCGCCTTGTAAATATTGCTTAGCTTACATAAGACCCATTTAAATCCATGACTCGACAACAAGTACATGCGTGATGTTGTTGTTACTAAAAATAATTCTAATAAAGAAGTACATAGACGAACGAACCATCGAAAACATTCGTATTCCTAGGACCTCCGTTTTGAAGACCTAGGATACGAAATTGAAACAATGGAAAGCTGCAAGTCAGATTGGTCAGACAACATTAAAATGATCCATGGAGGATATTATGTCCATTTATTAGTGAACGCAAATATGAATTGATTTCTATGAGTGTAATGCTTTACACCAGCGGTCGGAAACCCGCGGCCCGCGGGCTGCATGCGGCCCGTGAACCTGTCACTTGCGGCCCGCGAGCCTCCCTGGCTATTTTGTATGTAATATTGATAACCGACAATGCCTAGTCTAGTCATAAATATTAACAAAGTGCGGCCCGCGTCAACTTCGTTACCTACTATATGGCCCTTGGCTGCCAAAACATTGCCGACCGCTGCTTTACGCGAACACCAACCAAACACCAATATTGCTATGTTGGTCTATTACCTATTACACGACATTTTTCCGTCAGTCCTCAATTTCCTGTTCCAAAAAAAGGTCTAGATGCACATTAATATCATTAAATATCATTTGTGCATCTCGCTCTCTTAATAGAGATTGATATAATGAAACTTATTTAAAATCCAGTTCATCCGCCTCCTATACATTTTCACTCACAACCAGAAACAATTACAAATAAGTACATTTTCCCGGTATACGAAAACACGAACCCGAAAAAGGAACCCTTTTTAGTGTAGGTAAAGGGCCCTCAAAATTGTTTACCCATACGAAACCGCTTAGAATAAATGTGGCGTCATCAACAATGATTCAGTACGGAGTCTGCGGGTCGGAGGGCTCTCTGATATACCTACGCTGCCCTCTAAGATACAACTACGAGTGACCGCAGAGGGCCGTGATATACTGTTATTGGCCCTACGGCCCTCAAATGAATGCTGGCGTAAATGCATTATGACAAATGGGGTGTAATAAAACCTGCCTGAATTTAATGGAGAAGGCCGGAAATTTAGAGTGTTTATTGTTTTTAGTAGCTAGAGTTAGTTTGCAGCATTATTAACAGACGGTTTTACAGAATTTAATAAATTATTGACTAGGTTTACTGCTATAGTTACTCGTATTATGGCTAATACATAGTAACATACATAGTAATTGGCCGCTCTTAACAATAAGGTTTCAATTGGCTTGTTTAGATATGTTAGGAAAAGCCAAAAACTATAGCAGTCACCCTACCTATAGTAAACAGTAAACACCCCTACAATGGACGAGGCACCAGAAATAAGAGGTAAATCACAAATCCTATAAAATAAGTTTTGGCGATGGCGATGAACCACGATGTCGGTTTTTAGGGTTCCGTACCCAAAGGGTAAAAACGGGACCCTCTTACTAAGACTCCGCTGTCCGTCCGTCCGTCCGTCCGTCCGTCCGTCCGTCTGTCACCAGGCTGTATCTCACGAACCGTGATAGCTAGACAGTTGAAATTTTCACAGATGACGTATTTCTGTTGCCGCTATAACAACAAATACTAAAAACAGAATAAAATAAAGATTTAAGTGGGGCTCCCATACAACAAACGTGATTTTTGACCGAAGTTAAGCAACGTCGGGCGGGGTCAGTACTTGGATGGGTGACCGTTTTTTTGCTTGTTTTTTTGCTTGTTTTTTTGCTTGTTTTGCTCTATTTTTTTTTGATGGTGCGGAACCCTCCGTGCGCGAGTTCGACTCGCACTTGGCCGGTTTTTCGTACCTACGCACACCAAAGGTGGCGTATAATGATGCGTACGCATCTACACGTGGCCCATTCCATAGTGCTTGCTCTCAAGCATCGCATGGCCATCTCGCTGGTCCAGCGCTGGGCCATCGTGTAGAGGAGCCATTACTAGTTCACAACAAAGTGTAACTCGCCAAGTTAGGGAGCAGATGTTATCGATCCCCTTAATTAAACGTGTTGCGTAAACATTCGTAGAAACTTCAGTTAATGGCTGTTGCAAACTTCTACAAATTTCACCTCTTTTAGGACTTTCAGAATTCCTTTCGCAAACAGAAAGACCTTACATAAATAATTGAACATCGGAGTCTGGCTAATGAAAGTTAAACGTAAATTATAATAAGAATAATAAAAATCAGCAAGCGATTAAAGGTTTTCCTTTTCCATTGTAGGTATTTTCCTAAAGGTGACATTCGGATGTCTGCTGTAGTAGCTGCATTACTGTTGCGGCTTCATTGTTGAAATGAGAGACGTTCGCCGCCGCATTACCTACTGCCGCGATTATGACGTTCACTCCGCCACTAATTTTATCAAGGAAATTTACAGATACAGTGGCGGCAACAACGACGCCGCAACAGTAACGTAGTTGCAGTTGACTTCCAAACGTCACCTTAATTGAACCGGAAGAGATGCACAGTGGCTGCGACTGCTGCGAGCTTTATTTCTAAGTGCATCAACAAAGAGGAGTTATTAGTTCTTACTAAATTAACTACTTACATTGTAACGGAGTAATATTAAATGTTTATCATTCAAAAGCATCACTTAAAAGTCAACATGAAAAGCCAACTCAAAATTTGCATCAGATTACTTTGCCACACATGTGGATAAAATGCAACTTACTTTATCAGTTTTTGAAGTAATTACTAAGAGAACCATTACGAGCTGCTGTGGTGAAAATATGTTTAGGTATTTTTATTATTAATCTGTCAATAAAAGTCTTTCATTAAAAACGCGAAAATGCGTCATGTCGCGCGGTCTCGTAACACGACGTGTTGAAAAGAGATCTGCGCAAGCGACAGTGACAGCTGTCTAAATATATGGTGGCGGTCTCGTACGTCACTTCAGTTACCGACAATGCAGTACTGAAAAGGATAAAACCAATTACGCGAAACGCAAACTCGCTCTTGACGTATTTATTCTTTAAAGAGAAGTTTACAAGTTAGAACTTTGACTGTTTTTATTATTTATTTCTCTTGACCTCGACTAGTTCGTTCATTTGTATTACGTTTTAGAACGATTACTCATTGGGCGTCTTTAAAAAAAAGAAATCGGGTTAAACATAAACAAATTAAAAATGTTATGACTATTAATGTTATACGGACTTACTACTGTGTGACAATAGCATGAGGTCTCTAGCGACTTTCACTGTGACAGCAAGGTACAAAAAAGCGGCCAAGTGCGAGTCGGACTCGCCCATGAAGGGTTCCGTATTTAGGCGATATATGACGTATTAAAAAAAAACTACTTGCTAGATCTCGTTCAAACCAATTTTCGGTGGAAGTTTACATGGTAATGTACATCATATATTTTTTTTAGTTTTATCATTCTCTTATTTTAGAAGTTAGGGGGGGGGGGACACACATTTTACCACTTTGGAAGTGTCTCTCGCGCAAACTATTCAGTTTAGAAAAAAATGATATTAGAAACCTCAATATCATTTTTGAAGACCTATCCATAGATACCCCACACGTATGGGTTTGATGAAAAAAAAAATTTTGAGTTTCAGTTCGAAGTATGGGGAACCCCAAAAATTTATTGTTTTTTTTCTATTTTTGTGTGAAAATCTTAATGCGGTTCACAGAATACATCTACTTACCAAGTTTCAACAGTCTAGTTCTTATAGTTTCGGAGAAAAGTGGCTGTGACATACGGACGGACAGACAGACGGACAGACAGACGGACAGACAGACGGACAGACAGACAGACATGACGAATCTATAAGGGTTCCGTTTTTTGCCATTTGGCTACGGAACCCTAAAAATGGGTCATAAATTAATACATGCGACTGTACCTATGTATAATGAAATGAAATGAAATCTTTATTTCAGGCAACTAGTGGCCCATACATAAATACCTTAAACTAGCATACCTACATATTACAAAATTATAACTAAACACTAAAAAATCACATAAGATGGGCAGAACAAAATGGCGCAGCAAACTATATTGCTTTCAGTTAAAAATATGGCTTCGTTTGCGGTACATTATATTAATCTGGTCTTATGTCACATCCAATCTTAGGCGACCCTACTACCGTGGCTACCTACTATCATGCGTTCCCCGAAATGTTTGTGATAAAGAGAGGAGTGATCTGACAATACTAGACAGGAATAAATGCAGTTACCAGGATTTCAACCCGGGACCTCCTGCTTCGTAGACAGCGGCACTACCAACTAGGCTATCGGAGGCCGTTAGGCTACCTATATTTTTATCCGACTTTGAAAAAGGAGTTATACATATTTTGTATATACTTTTAGGCCATAAGAATACCTATACGCTCAGTCGATAGAACCTATTTTTATCATTTTACACTTTTTATAAAAATTTAAATATTTTAAATTCACTGAAGCGTTTAATCGGCTTAGTGCAGGTACAATTATTTCTATACAGGGTGCCATTTGAGTCGTGATCAGTAATATGTTTTTCTAACTCCATAAACAACGAGCAATTTAATGCCCCTACTCTCACTAAAATCACACAATTTTTTTATAATTTTTTTGTTTCTTTTTTGTCATTTATTTTACTTTTACAAGTGGCAATGGCAATGTGGTATTTAAACAGCTTTGTAAGATATTTCAAATGAAAAATTAAGTAAATTTTATTTCTAACTGGGACAAATGACAAAATTGATGTCAATGACAGTTCCGATTCAAAGAGGCGATTCAATTTACTAATTTAAATATCTTAATAAGCCGTTGTAATATCCTAAATCCACTTATAAAAGTATTTTAAAATAAATGACAAAAAATAAACAAAAAATAAAAAAATCTTGTCTGATTTTAGTAAGAGTAGGGGCATTAAATTGCTCGTTGTTTATGGAGTTAGAAAAACATATTACTGATCACGACTCAAATGGCACCCTGTATACTTATCAATGAGAACAGAAACGGCTCTCTGGCACATATTCAGATGCAATTTGAATTATTCGCATATAACGCTGTTCTCAGAAAATGCTCCATTGTTCCAAATGTTCTATCCGTTAAATTTACGTGGCTTCCTTTAAGTGCAATTATAACTACTCCCGTACGCCATTCACCGTAACAATCGTGATTTACATTGAAATTTCAATAAATGTACAATGGGGCGTTATCTCAGTGTAATTACCTCCAACATCCCGTATTCTATTAAGTAAAGAGTTCCACAAATAAGCTCCTCAAACGCGACAAGACTAATTGATCAGCTAATTCGCTGAGCAGGTGTGTACGCGCCCTTATGAATTACAAATTGGTTTCTATAATCAATACCCATTAAGTAGCGTTGAGATTAAGCGAGTACTTGCACGAGGTTAGACGTACAAGCAAGTATATAGCACCCATGAAATCAGTAGGAAGTAGTTTTTGATGGCGAGCTTAATATCCTTGTTGATAGATGTCAAAAAGTGACAAGTAACCCTGCAAAAACTAGGTTTAACAAAAATTTACCTGAACTCATATGACATTATTTTGTTCTTCTCTTGGCCTCAGTAATGCGTGGAAAATAATCTCTCGGGTTCATCGTGGGCACCTTTAAAGATGACTCACGTTAGACCGGGCCGTTTCCACAATGACAGGTGATCTCGTGATGCTTTCCATAGAAAACGAAGCGCCGCGGAAGCTCCGGCCCGGACACAGCCCGGTCACGTGAGTCATCTCTTCTTTGTATCTCCCATGTATTTCACTAACGGTAGGTAAATCCAAGGAAAGCTTTCAGACCAGCTATCATGGTCGCATTTTTATCACCTGTCATGCCATGCGTCACTTTCGCACTTACATATTTGTTAGAACGTGACAGCCATGGTGACAAATGATAAAGAGCCGGCCATCTTAGCCCTACTAAAGTTAGTATGTCACTTCGAGAGGCGTACAGAAACGTCAACGAACAATGGTAATATTATTAGGTATCAGTTTATTAAACATTACATTGGTAGTTATCAAGTCAACTGGCTAATTGTAAGCTAGTAAGTAAGTAGCTAATTCAAACGCTGCACCAGCCCAGATTGAGTAGGCAGCAGTGAACCTAGTTAGTATAATATTTAGATTGATGCCTTCATTCGCGAATTGATTTAATTTGAACTAATAATCTTAAGTGTTTCGTTGTCAATTACAAGTTTGTTAGCACTTGACAAGAGCATATTGTACCTACGTGATATAATGTCAATGTATTACACGTAAATTTGGCTAAATCAAATAATTAAACGCTGAGGTACCTATATATGTTACCATTTAACCCCGTTTTAGCGAAAACCTGTTTTCCCTAGTTAAAATTAGTTTTCTGAAACGCCTTGATGCAAACGCGTTTTCACTACCTAGATAAAACTAGTTATCAGAAACGCTCTGGTGAAGTCTTAACTGGATTTTTTCAGTCAAAACTAGTATTCCCCTAGTGCCTTAGTGAAAACTACTAAATAAGGCGATTTTTGCTAGTTTATAAGATATAGTGTTTGATAGTTTATAGTCTCTCCTATGTAAGAATTTAAGAACCGCGAAAACGCGTTTAGCCTAGTTAAAACTAATTAGCCGTAACGCGTTAGTGAAAACGCGTTTTCTCTAACTAAAACTAAGTTTTTAGAAACGCCTTGCCGAAACTAGGTTTCGGCGTGGTTTCGTAGTTTTCGCCTTAGTGCCATGCCAAGCTGTGAGAACTGAATCCCTAAACTGTCAGGAGACCATCTCTATACATAATATTATTTATTTATTTCATGGACTGTTTATCCCGAGCATACGAACCATAATTCATTTAGACTTCGCAAACTATTGTGCAACTTGATATTACTTGAGCGCCAAGTTTCAACTTTACTGTTCTAACAGGGTTGCCACACGGTTATATTTTTTAATTTATATCATTTTATACTAAATCACTAAACTTTATAAAACAAAGTCCCCCGCCGCGTCTTTCTGTTTGTGTGTATTACGAATATAATATTCAAATTCACGTCTTCAAGAATAGACATTTCTGAGTAGGTACTTAAAAGGTAAAGCGATTAAACTTGAGACGATGTTTACACTATTCCAAGCATAAGCCTTTAATTGACCGAAGCGTAACGAAGGTCTACGTTTTGACTCGGGCATTTTGCTTTTGTATGTCCGGATGTTCTCTCTACAGGTCGCAATTCTTAACCGATTTTCGTGAAATTTTATGACCAAATTCTATGACTAAATAATTTTTTTTTGTCGATCCGGTTTTTGGAAATTTTTCAAAATGGCGGAGTCGTGACCGCTCCCGCTCAAACGAATAGTCGTATCGGTATCATAAGAGTTTTTTCTTTTTGAGATATGTTTATAGATTAAATGGCCAAAAATTCAGAAAATTTGAATTGCTGGTTTTGGCGGTATTTAGATATTTAGTTTTTACTTGAGAATGAGTAGCTAAATTTCGTCAGCTTTAGTAAGAACTATAATGGCGTATTTTGCAAACGTTCGCTTTTTTTGTTTGCATCGGGAGGTCCCTGGTTCCATCCCCAGTAATTGTATACTGCTACATAACTTTTTGTATTTTTTTATACTTAAATTTCGTATAGTTGTTTTTTATTTTATTTTTTTATTTTGAAAAAATGAAAAATTTAGTATTTTTTATTTATCAAGCGCGGGTTAAGCGTATTCGTTTAATTTTTGTTTGTAGCTTTATGTAGTTATTAATTTTTTGTTTATATTACATGTACTATGCCTATATTTTAATAAATATTTTTGCCATACATTTATTCAGTTTTAAGCTCTGCTCTCGCGAGCAGCGGTCTACCTCGCGGTCTACAGCTCACAGAGCCACTAGTAATTAGAAATAACCTGGAGGGATAAAAAAATCCAATAACCTGCTATTACAATCAGAATAACCCCCTGTTTTACTTATATAATATTAATTCAGTTACGAGAAACTTATTTTAATCATTTTATTTAGGTATATATAAACATAGAACCAACCAGAACTTAATAATAGTTATATAATAATGGGTTTATTATATGTATTTAACATATCCGTAACGCAAGCATCGTCGAGTGTCCAGTTTGTGTGGTGAAAATAAATAGGTATGTCGGTGATGAACCAACAGTCAACACTAAGATGATTATTTTTCACTTGATATATTTCAGAAGTGCCAGCCCTACGTTTCGGTCATAACCGGTTAATGCGATCTGTCAATAGTTTTCATTTCGATTTGTACGAACTGGAAACTGTTTGGCGAAAGCTAAAATCTTCAGTATTTCCGTTAATACCGTACGATAAAGTGATTCTTCAAATTCCAGAGAAATGCTTGCGAAAAGTTCGAGCAGAACAAGTGGCGGGTCCACGGCGGGTCGTATTGAAGCGTCTACCTTTTAGATAAATAACGTTATGTGCAACTGCACTTGGAAAGAGTACTTTATTATTCAATTCGGGCGATATGACCAGAATTGTCAACGAGATTCGAACTGATAAACAAAAGTTTTTATGACTCAATTTTACAATATGGGGCTGTGGTCAAAATCAATTCTGTCGCATTAAACAATAATAACAAGATACCCTATTGATACAATATAGATAATTGTGTAATTATCAACCTAAAGGTACCTACCACATTGCCGGTTACAGTTTCCGAGATATTGCAGACTTTATACTTACAAACTTAAAGCTGTGCAAAATGGATGAAGATTTGTTTTGTAAATCAATATGTGCCTAGACGTTTAAAATAATAGTCCAATAAGAAACACATCTCAAATACAACCAGAACTTGGAAAATATGACGTCCAGACTTTAACGTATAGGGTTGACACTATGCATGCACACCTCAGGATTGCGCAAACTCAGATTACACGCATTACCGACCAAATTAAGGTATTAAAACGATTTCCATCTTGCTGGAAATTAATTCCCCAAAACGATTTTTGGGTCTAATTTGATTGGCATATACCTAAGTACATCTACATTACGGTCACCATTAAGGTGTTATTTGGCTCCGTAAAAGAGCCACTCGATTCCAAAAACGTCAATACCTACGCAATTTCAATCACTTGTGTCGAATCGAAAACACTTTCCAATCAATCTTTCCATCTCGGCACGCAAACAGTGACAATCATATCAGGATACTCGATTGCGATCACAATAGGATCAAATGCAAATCCAACATTTCTCACCAAACCTATCACACCTAACAACATTGTTGCAAATACCACCCTAACTTGATTCAACTAAAGTTTAAATCACAGTTTAACAGTCTTAACTCATCGCATCGATACGCTAAGCGCAATATCGGAATAATTTTCCTGTATACCTACGAAAAGGTGCCGTTATGCAATATGCAACATCATTTGGTAGGTACAGACTACGAGCCCCGGATGGAAATGTTCTCGTCTAATGAGAGCACTTTCAGAGATTCCCATACCTATTTATACGAGTAGAAAAACCCAAAAAAATATATGTAAAGTGTCGCCAAGACTAAGAGGAGTAAGAGGTGCAGATCTGGGGGCCCAGCCGTGCCCCCGCCAAGACAAGATAAAGGGCACTACCCACCTTTTCTCGACGCATTTCGTCGTATTTTCGAACCCTCATAGTTTCGGTTTGGATAACGCTAGAGAGCTGAAATTTTTAGGACACCTTTGAGCATGGTTTTGTGTTCTACTACGTATAGTTATTTGTCCCAGGTAAATGACTAATATCCCGTTTCACCAAATTCCTAGAAACATCCCCCGATTTGGTGACATCGCTGGGCTGGTATAATGAAGCAATGTACTTATAAACTGCAGTAGGTATTGCAGTGCAGCACCCAGGTGACATATTAGTGATGTCCGTAGCCGCTTTACTGTCGCGATTAGAACGTTCAATCCGTCACTCGTTATATCAAGGAAATTGACAGTGACAGCGCCCGCGTCTAGGCCGATAATACTGCAACAGCAATGCAGCTGCAATTGTCATTCGAATATCACCAAGAGTCCTTAGTCCTACAAGCGAGCGTTTTTTGCAATCTGTTACCTTTTTCATTCAAGATTACGACGTAACTATTAGTATTCATTCAAAAACTGATAACGTACTTAAATAATCATTTCTTAAACTAGCAAGTAAGACCGTTCAAGTTGACATTTTCTCTTTTTAAACCTAAAATAAAATGAGTTTTCTTGGGAGGCTTTTTCAAAATTTGCAGTGAGAACTGTCGTTTCGGTTCTCAATTTTGCAGTAAACAAGAATCATTTGATACAGAAATGATTACAATTCAATTCACCATATCTTTTACGAGCGGCTAAGACTATTGAAAATCAAAGATTCATTAAAAAAAATGGATATTTAACCTTCCGAACTTTCTTCATTTTTTGGGTGAAAACAGGGTTAGGGTCTTTCCGCGTAACTCGGACATGACAACGAAAAAATAAACTATTGAATTTAGAATGTGTTTGAATGTAGAATAATCAAATGAGGGTAGCAGAACAAATTTTATAACCTTAAGTCAATAATAAGTCAACGGTTGTCATAATTTCCGACATTGTAAGTGCTGCTTGCGGAATCAACTACGAACGTAAAATAAGTGATTATAAATATTACGACTTTAATTGATTTTTACGCAAAGAAGAGGTAAGTAACCTTTATTTATCTGATGTCTATTAAATTATTCACGCGTTACTTTGATTACAATTATCATAAGTTGAAAGAAAAATATGTAAGAGGTGAATGAAAATTGCATGTCGTTGAGTAACGTGAGTAACGTAAAAAACAATATTTTTCATTTACTGTACTGAAGTTTTGGACAAACGAACTTATATTGAACTATGTGTATGATTGGGCTTAGATGGTGTCATTCTCGCGGTTTATTTCTCCGCATAAGTGTTATTTTATAGAAATACATGACTTGAGATACTTGTAACGTGAGTCACAGTGAATCGCGTTGTTGCAACTGTAAAGCGAGTAACTAAATATTTGAATGTATTTTGTAGCTACAATGCCTCTATCAGCGGCAGAAAGGGCAAAAAGAAGAAGACAGAAGCTGAAAGACGACGGAAAGTACGAAGAGTATAAGAAAAAACATAGGCTTGCCGCCAAAAAATCAGGCAAAAGAAGAAGTTGCTAGATAACATGACTCAAAAAAAGAAAAACCAATTTATAAAGGATGAAAGAGAAAAAAAACAGAAAAAGAGTTGAAAAACATATAGATCAAAGAAAAAAGCTGAATAAGCAAGAGCCTTAGATAGTTCAATTGCATCCTCATCTTCGATGTTAATTAATCGCCAAGCTTTGGGTAGAGCTAAATAACGTATCAGAAAAGTTCTAATTCTAATAATAATAAGTAAAAAATATGCTATTTGTTTGCTAGAAATGATAAAAAATATCAAAATATTCTAGGTAGTCGCAAGTAACGTGATTCACGAAATCGCTGTAACGTGAGTTCGTAAGGTTTTATATTTTATTTAAATAAGGGTGTATCTTTGATTTTATTTGGTTAACTATTAAAGAAGCTTGCATATTTATGTCATTGTTTTGTTATTTTGTTAAAACTAATTCATTCAATAATCAAAGGGAAATCAATAAACACAAAAGGCGTAAAACTCCGTGTCCATTTCTTGTAACGTGAGTCATGGAGTTATTTTCCACTTTTCTCCAATTTTTATAATTTGATGGAGAAAAAGTACTTCGATAAATGATTCGCAGTAATGTACTCTGTGATATTATTATCAAGTTTTCGACGTAGAAAGCTCTTGATCTCAAATATACGACAAGATTGTTAGGAATAGTGACTACAAAGTAACGTGAGTCACCGTGGATTTACCCGTTACATTATATTTTTTTATCGCAAATTGTACTATTATTTTGCCCTAAAAATAATATTATAGCAAACTATAACTATACGTTAACCCATAAAAAAAAAATCATAACTATAGGACCTACCTTGCCGTAAATTTATATTATTTTAAAACACGTATAAATCACGCTGCACCGACGCCGCGCGCTCATTCTCCGCCGAGGCGGCTTAGGGGACGGACCTGTGCTCGATCGTCAGGCGTTCGGTGACTATGGTGCGTTCGTAAACAGCCAGAGAGTTCCGAGAAGTGCTGTATACAGCGACTAGAAAATCTTGATACAAATAAGTACATTTTTTACACCATATTTAATTTCAACAACAGACTCTCGCTAGGTGATAGGTTTTCAGTGTTACTTGAATACTGGTTAGGTTTTGCATTATTATTATACCCGGACGACCTGGATAATGTCCAGGTTCTCATGATGGAGTCAGGAGTTGGTCACCGAACTCCTAATCTACTCATCATAACTCCATCGTGTTTGGGCTCAATAGATTTGCCTCGACGAGCACCTTCGTTCTAGATGAGGTCCAGGTTCTCATGATGGAGTCAGGAGTTGGTCACCAGAACTCCTAATCTACATATTATCACTCCATCGTGTTTGGGCTCATTAGATTTGCCCTGACGAGCACTATATATCTTGAGGAGGTCCAGGGTCTCATGATGGAGTCAGGAGTCGGTCACCAGAACTCCTAATCTACTCATCATAACTCCATCGTATTCAGGATTATTAGATTTGTCCTGACGAGCACCATCTATCTAGATGAGGTCCAGGGTCTCATGATGGAGTCAGGAGTTGGTCACCAGAACTCCTAATCTACTTATCATAACTCCATCGTGTTTGGGCGCATTCGATTTGCCTTGACGAGCACCATCTATCTAGATGAGGTCCAGGTTCTCATAATGGAGTCAAGAGTTGGTCACCAGAACTCCTTATCTACTCATCATAACTATATCGTGTTTGGGCTCAATAGCTTTGCCCTGACGAGTACCATCGATCTAGATGAAGTCCAGGGCACAGGGCTATATTATAGTTCTTACGAACAGATACTTATCTCTCAAAGAAAACTCAAATGCCTACCGTTTTAATACCTACACAAAAATACAATGGAATGACCTTCAACGCACCGCTCCCCGCACCGCGCGCACCGGCACAAAGCTAGGGTTGCCGACGCTTAGAAATTATTTTACAAATAAGTACCTACCTACTTACCTAAACTATAGATTGTATGAAAGATACCTACCTACTTACCTAAGGTACAAATATAAGTTTTATTAATTGTAAAATAACTATGAGCAAGATAAGTTGCAATAAGTAATTAATAATTATAATATTCCTTTTATCATTATTAATTACTTATAAATTTATTTTATTATTCTCTTTATTTATCTTTTGTCTTAAGTTAGGGTTTTTCCTTATTTTATTATTTATTATGATGAGTGACTGCGAAATATTTTAAAAGGTTATATCTCCCTACAGTAACCGTAGTGTTTACGCCGTTTTATAAACCGCGTAAACACTACGCGGTTTATAAAACGGCGTACTACGTAGCTTGCGACTATCGTAAAAAAAATTGGTATAAGTACTTATATTGAGAACGTCTAATAGTTACTTTTCCTATCAATCGGTAGAGCAAACACGGATTTTTTTATTAGTTTTTTTTTGTTTCTGCATCCATCCACAATTCCACACTACAACATGTGTTATTTGTTCGTGAAGAAGACATTTATTTCGCATACATTTTGGCATATTCGAGCGCCGGCGACCAACTAGCTTGATTTTCTACCGTGAACGGGAAGAGATTCGTAGGTATAAATCCGTGCTCGCGCGGAGAGTTCCATAGGCCTGAGCGCCTACCGCGAACCACGTTCGACGTGTTGCCTCTCTGTCGCACTTGTAAATTCGTACGTAAGTGTGACAGGGAGGTAACACGTCGAACGTGGTTCGCGGTAGGCCCTCTGTCCAGGGTATCTTAATGGAGTGGAGCGAAGATGGCATAATATAAATAATCGGATTTCGGTATTGACCCCGACGAGGCCATCAAACAAAAAAAAAATGTGGAATGTAGTCAACGGTATCATGGTTTTAAATAAAAACAATGACTGGTTTTAACAGATAGGCCCAGTTGCATATCACAAATAAAGAAACATGTTTATTTGCAGTATGGACGGGCCCCGACTTTCCCCTAAAAACAGAAATAGTACAAAAAGACGACAATTTGTGGGCAGCAAAAATGTAAACAAAACTCATGGTTTGTCATGGTTTGTAAAAAAAAACAACGGGTTGCACTCCGGGAGTGCCGGCAGAAGTGAAAACTCAATGACTAGTGCAAAATGTCTGCAGCACTATTATAATTGATGTTAATGCCATCTAGCGTTATTTCGTCGCATTACTTGAAACCCCTAAGCACATCACTGTTGGTACTCGAGTTATATTAATACCGGTTAGAGGGAAACTCACTAGATGGCATTTAAATCAATAAAGAAAAACTCAATAACATTGTAACAGTTTTTTGATCAGGTCACGTGTCCGTCTTACGGTCACGTGATCTGTCGCGAGTTTAACATTTTTTCCCCACCTCAAAAAGTGCACAGCGCCGCTAAAGAAGTTTGAAAATACAACACTACTACAATGACGAATATTAGTAGTAAGGTTTATTCGGGTAATTCCGAAAATCATTGTAAAATCACTCATATTCCGTTGTAGTAAGTCAGCTTTCGGAATTATCCGCCACTATTCGTTCATTCGGAAATACCCGAATACACCTTATTCATAAGAAGAGTGATTGTCACAATAATTCCATGCCAGAGGTAAATATTGTTATTATTTACTCGCCTCTGGTTATATATTATCCCAACACATACACTCTATTGACTACTACCATGCTTATAAAATAAAATAAAGAGTGCCAATATAACGCTAAAAATAATGTTACTTTGCAATTAAATTGAAAAGTATCAATATTATTCTCGCCTGCGTTGAAACGCGCTTAACTTTGCCGGCGCTCGCGTACCGAGCGCCAACGCCATCTATCGAGTGTTATTTCGTGAAATCGGTGAACGCTCTAAGGAATAAGGCCTCTTGAATAGTGGGGATAACTGACAGAACGGGATAGTCTTATGTATCTTTCAGTAGGAGTAGCAGCGAAAGCGCTATTATAGTTTGTCCTTGTTGTGACAAGTCTCACGTTTTTTTTTATTCCCCACCAAAAATTTGTATGGATTATGGTGGGCAACAAATAAATTCGACCAATCATAGCGTCGCATTGCGTTTGTTTTGTCCCTCACGGAGGCACGCGTAGACCACTTCTATATATAGGATGCTACCTTCTATGTGCACAACCCACCAGCGTTATTTGAAGATATTGGTTTGGAAGGAGTGCTCTATCTAGAATCGTATTTACTATATAAAAGCTGCGTTTATTATTATGAGTATACACTCACAGCACGGATTTATGAAGCTGTTCCTCTACCTACTACCTAGACAGTGTCTGTCGCTTTCTTGGCTACAATTTGTAGTTAAATACAAAGGGCAGGTAAGTCCCAATAAACTCTATTTACACGCGCATTTATTAATAGATCACTCGCTTTGTTGTTTATAATTAGCAGAACTCTAATTAAATTTATAAATAATAGACAATAACAGCTTGCTATAATAACCCGAGGACATAAACAAATACGTGCGTAGGCTATTTTCTCTTCATTTAGCTTGATATTAATGTGTAAGTATATGTGAGGAACAAACACGTATATGTCATCAAACCACATTAACATAGGAACATTAGGAACTCAATAGCAATGTACCTATGCGTACCTACGGGGTTTTAAGTTTTTAACACGTGCGATGTGCACATATTTTATCAATATCACGTTTCACAATAGTAGTTTATGCAACAGTGATATAATAAGGGTTCTTAAAATTCAAGGGTCGAAGTTACAAAACGAGACGTAGTCGAGTTTTGTAAAAAAAGACCCGAGAATTTTAAGAACCAATTATGAGCTGTTGCATACATTACTTTTTCTATGACAGCTGCAGCAAAAAAAAAAAAAAAAAATTTAAAAAAAAAAGAGTTATTATTTAAAAAAAAAGAGTTATTATTTAAAAAAAATTGAGTTATTATTTAAAAAAAAAAGAGTTATTATTGTAAATGAAAACATACCTCTTTCAATCAAGATGATCGGAACTTGTATCTTTAAAAAAAATAAAGCAGTTGTATTATACTCATAAGATGACTGCTAGCAGTCATCTTATGAGCCTATAGACAAAGCATTCAAATGACATTGCTTTAGATATCACTGTCAGTCATTTAATTGACACATTTAAGTGCTGGAGTAGAAAAAATATATTTTTCATTTAGAAGAAAAACAAAAAACTGGACAAGCGCGAGTCGGACTCGCCCACCGAGGGTTCCGTACTTTTTAGTATTTGTTGTGATAGCGGCAACAGAAATACATCATCTGTGAAAATTTCCATCATTTCTATATCTATAGCTATCACGGTTCATGAGATAAGACAGCCTGGTGACAAACAGACAGACGGACGGACGGACAGATGGACAGACGGACAGAGGAGTCTTAGTAATAGCGTCCCGTTTTTACCCTTTGGTTACGGAACCCTAAAAAGAGAACTTGTAGTCTGTCGGTATTTTGTATAAAAGTCTTCTAGAAATCGCGCCATTGTAATGTGGTATAAAAATGTTGTAGTATAATTTTAATGTTACGAAATTCATAATGCATTTTTAAGTAAGTACTTTGTTATCCTCTTTATATTTGTTTAAAAAAAGTATATCTTTGTAGATATCCTAAGAGAAACGGCAAGAAAATTACTCAAGTTATGTTTGCCAATGTTAGAGTCAACATTATCAGTAATATACTTGGTAAGTAAGACATTTAAGTACGCATATGCGAGTCGGCTAGATGAGATTTTCTTACTAGTGCGGTAAGTGCACACCGCTGTATACCTAAGGGTTTTGATGTTGTGAAAATTAATCATCATTATCTGCGTAGACGTGTGACTCCACTTATCCCCAAAGAAAGTAATCCAAAGGTGTTCCCTTGCAAATATCGTCTAGTTTTCGTGTGAATTTTTTCATGACATTTGCCATTGATCAAAACATAAAATTTGTATTATTATACCCTTAATTCAAGAACTGTGACTGTGTTTATTCTATATACGGAATATTTACGTAAAAAATATTCTTACGTTATATAATACGGTTATCGTATCTGCTCGCCTTAATATTTGTATTTATAAGGACTGTATCGTTTATTATAAATACAACTTTACTTAGCCGTTTTTTCTGGTATTATATTTTTATTTAAAAATTACACATAGTTTAATTAGTGCTTTAATAATAAGTAATATTTCGTCCTGGGAGATCGACGTAAAGCATATGGTTTGGAAAATATTTACGTAATCCTCCCGAGTTACGCTACGTCTTACGTAGACGAACAACGCGCGAACGCCGCGCGGCCGCCGCGCCGCTTCGCGTCTAAATCGCTCACGTACGAGTAGGACATTACCTATACGTATCAACGGTTTGTTTCATCCTCGCCGCGCCGCCGCGCCGCCGCGCCGCGTTCGCGCGTTGTCCGCCTACGTAAGCCGTAGCGTTACAACAACGATTGTGGACAAATACTACAAAAAAATTTGCGGTTTGCGAACAAGATGAGATATTACACAAAAAAATCGTACTATGTAAACAGCAATTTACACATGATTCGTAAAGCGAAACATCTAGGCATAGTTTAATCATTTCTTTTAGTTGGAAAAAAAGTTTTGGATCTGTGCATGGTGGCCTTTTAGAGAACATGGTATGTTACTTACGTCAACCCCGACTTTGGTATACAATATTACCATCATGGAGCGTTTCTATCGACCTGCTCTAGCCATGGTTCAACGCCATGAATGTCCGTTAGGCTTTGGATTTCGGTAGATTCTTTTAGCTGTTTCCCTCCTTTCGCTTGCGTCAGAAATTGACGGGAATCCAAAATGTTGCACAAAAAGTCGTTTTCATGTAAAAATTAAAATTCACCACACTTATTCTGTGGATGTTCAATTGAGCAATCATGAAAAGGACACTTAGATGACATATTTTGGCAGCATATTAACCTTTTGTTTCTTTAAATCGTACCAAGAAATCGGTGAAATAGTCTCAAGTTAAGCTCGATAGGCTTGTCCAAATTAAATTTGCCAGACGTTATTGAAATCATCATAAAGTCCCTAAAATAAAATAAATGTAAAACCTTCTTATATCAGACGTGGCTTAAAAATACCCCCAGATTATACCTTAAGAACATCATAATACAAAATAATACACACGTCAACAGACCAGGTTTTATCTGTATTTATAATAAACGATACAGTCTTTATTTGTTTGTTTTGTTTAAAATACTATGCTATACGTAAAGTAAATGGGACAAAAAACACCTAACAGCTCTGAAAATTGATTACAGCTTACATACACTTAATGCTAGCGACGGGAGCGTAGGGGCAGGTCAGTTAATCATGGCGTAGACTAATGTTGCCAGTGTGTCAGTATCGCTTGATCTAGGAGTTATTTTAGATACCTAATATACCTATTTAGGCTGTTTAGACGTCAACGGTTTCACTCACTTGAATTTTTAGTCGCTATTGGCTGCGGAGTGCACCGCGTCCCCCGCCCCCGCCCTGTCAGCGCGCGCGCAACGAGCGACGAGGCGGGCGGCGCGATCAGTGCACGAGTTGCAGTCGTTGCGAGCACTCGAGCCTGAGGAAGGACCCCCGAAGGGCCCGAAACATGTCGCCAATAGCGACTAAAAATTCAAGTGAGTGAAACCGTTGTCGTCTAAACAGTTTAAAATATGTCTCACGAAAGTTTAATATCGAAACCTATTTAGGACTTATTCCCTTTATTTAATAACTCAAAAGGTTATAAAGTTCCTGTAACCATAGTAGTCCCGGCCCGGGCCCGGACCGTTGCGTGAGTCATCCTTAAGGATTACCTTCGAGTGACGACTGCAGCAGTATTACGGCAGGGCGATGTCATTGTCAATTTCCTAGATAAATTGGGTTATTGTAGCTGCCGCATTGCACCACTCACGTCACTCGTCGTTTCAACGCTGCAGCAGTGATGGTGCAACAAGACCTACCGCTAGCATCGGAAAATCTAAAACCGTCAACTGCCACTCTATCGCGCGAATATGCAACAGCGATACAGAGACCGATAACCATGTTCGATTTTTCGATGTTGGCGGTAAGCCCTTCGATATGCTGGCAATCCGAATGTCATCTTACATGGACATTTTTAAATAGAAACAAAAATATTTCATGAAAATTATTAACATATGTAGCTTTTGGTCTGAAATAATAACCAGATCTCGTACAACCTTCTTTTAACTCTACAATCTACAACACTTTGCAAACTCTAACTCTACATATAAATCCTACATCATTGTCAAATGTTTTATCAATGTTTCATTTAAAACCGGTGACTTCTACTTCATACATCACGGATCAGTGTAATGGCAAAGAATCGGCCAATTTTGCAAGATCTGACTAGGTAGGTACTTCCGAGAAATCGCTTTGTAAGGGTTTGCAACAAATGAAATCTCTCTAATACGTATTGTTATCCAAATCCTTTAGGGTTTGATAATAAAAAGAAAAGTAAGTTTCCATATTTTCTTACTCCGTGGCAGCTCTTATTTAATCATGTCGAATCGCATCGTAAAACTCCGAACTGCATGCAATTGAAAAGCCTAACTTCGAGGAGTTCTAACGACCTACCGTGGCCCGCACCGTGCGCAACCGAGATCCAGAGACTAAATTAATACGAAGTTGCACTAAATTAAATACTAACTCTTACGTTCTTCGTACAACTCTTACATGTTATTACTTCCCAGATGTTTGAGATGTTTGTTGTGCAAACTCGTAATTGAGGGGGGTTACGCGTGTATTGTAAATGTAGGTTTAATTAGATGAGCCCGAATTCACCGATTTTTTTTTTACTTTTAACGGCGGTAGTTGAGTGATTCACTTATTAATGATTTTTTTCAGAATCAGCTTTTTTAATAGTGGTATTAATTTGATGTGTTGTACTTATATAAGCCAGTTCCGAATTGATATACGTATTTATATTAAAGTAGGTTAAAATAACTCATCTAACTAATGGTGTTAATATATTAAGATAAAAAAATACTTATACGAGTTTTTTAATTTATGAAAATATTTTATTATTTAAGTTGCTATTATTTTCATCAGTATTGAAACGCTTATGGACTTCTTGAAGATCTGATCGCCCTTAGCGAAGAGGCCATCACGTGGCTGTGAATTTCCTGTTTTTCGCACTTGTGTCGTAAATAACTAATAGGCAGCCGTATTGTGATCCAAAAAAGCGCTACGAATTCTTTTGAACTCCTTTTCTGAACCTACGACACCTTAACGGCGAAGGAACTCGGCGAAATTGACATATATCTTAGAAGAAATTTAAAGATAATAATTATTGTAAATTTCCCAACCCGGTTTTGGTCGGCGTTCGGACTGTCGCTTAATCCCTCTCAATCATACGAAGAGGCTTGCCCAACGACAGCTAGACTGACAGCTAAACATTGACTAGCGGATATTGTAGGCAGCTCAGAGCCGAGCCGTCATTTCACAGTAATCCTACACGATTATACAATAACATACGGCATGTGTACATACACTTGTCGGAGTAATGCCATCTATCGGAATGATAACAATACTTAAACCATGATTAATCGATTATAACTTAAGCAACGTCAGGTAGTTTGCCTTGGTGAGATCAGAGATGGCGTTGCGGAGCTATCAACTTGACAGAGACAGTTGACGGTGAAGGACGGCGGACTGAAACCGGCCCGGTGGCATATTGGCAGTATGATGATTGGGGCGATCGAGTAGGGCGGTCGTGACTTATTAACGTCATCTCTGGGATCGCCACGTTTGTGCACACCTATCATTTTTTTATAATTCATTTAAATCGAAATGATCGTAAGTTAATTATTTTGATGTGTAAGTGTAACCGATACTGTAAATTAAAACCGACTATCGGCTATCTCACCGTGTTATTATATCATCGCCTATATTTGTGCCCTCAAATACGGATTTTCATGATCATGAAAATACAAGTGCAACGGTAGAAGATGATCCAGCCGATCCATCAAGAGTTCTCCTTTCCTCTTCTCCACTCGTCGTCATACTTATATTACTTAATATACATGTACCTATATGTTATGTAGGTACATACAATTACGTTTTATAGGTCCTGCACAGCCTATACCTCACAATTGACAATACAATGAACTGCAAATGAATCAAATAAATAGACATTCCGCCGCGCCGCCGCTCCGGCCCTTTGAGGCCCTCATCATTAAACAAAACAAGAAAGCGCTCGAATTACGAACTTCTTATTTGCCGCTGACACAAAATAAAGGAATTGGATCTTAAATCGCAAACAACAATCTCCATACATTCGCAAAAACAATTCGTTCCACACAAGGCGTGTTGATTCGTCCCGCTCCTCCCATATTTGCGCTCTCGACTTTCTTTGACAAATCGCTCGCGATGGGAACGTAAACACTAACATTCAAAAGGGTTCCAAGCATTGAAGTAGTCAGTTGGTAACTACGAACAACTTTACTGGAAAGCGCTCTCCTAAAATCGTGTAAAATATTGACTAATATTGTATATGATGCCTAGTGGCGAAATTCATATCGATCATACACGCATTAATGACAGAAATAGAAAAACGTCACTTCTGTGGACAATACAATATCCCGTTTTTCTTATTTGAGCTTACATGCAGTACTGAAAAAATCGTCTGTCGTAAATTATTTCCAATACGCTATACTTCTAGTCCGTAAAATGACTGGAGTAAACGGTTACACGTCTCTTACGTTACGACGGGTGATGAGGGCCTAAGTTTTTCCTCGCGATAGGGTTTTTTTAAGGTAATTAAAGCAGCAAATTAATCGTAAGAACAACTTTAATTTAATGTCGAGGACATTATTCCTTATAGAGCGCATTCCAGAGGTGCGTAGCACTTAATAATTCCATGGTCCCAAGTTTTCTCGGGAAGTTTATTCAATGAGCGGACCTTGCTGTAACGAGTACGTGGGGTATTCTCAGGCCCTTTGTAGATAAAAGCAATTGCTCCAGTATTTGGCCTAAGGTATGAAAGTTGGGGCATGAAAGTTTGTTTGAGGGTCAATTCGTTTTTATGCCCGATGCTTCAGTATTTCACCGCTGTAATGGTACCTTAAAGAGCACAAAGAGAGTTATATTGATTTGTATCTAATAAAAGAGAAGTATTACAATATTTTCATATACCTATTTTCTTGTTTATATTATACAATTTTAAATTATTTATTAGATTGTAGATTCTATCAGCTTTCTTTAGTTTCACTACATCTGAAAGAAACAAAAAGATAATGAAGGAAAATAATAGGATTGTCACAGGAACACCTGCGCTGTCCCTGTAACCTGTCTAGTGCCGCGGTTCTAAATGCAAGAATAGTTTTGCACTTTTTCCTCGCTACAGGTTTTCTCCATTAGCAGCCGGTGGCGTCCGATAAATCTAAAGATGCTCCGCGACAACCCTGAGTTATTGCGTTATGAATGCTGAGATTCGAACGCGGACGTCACTCCCAGTCTCCCACACCCCTGTTTGATAGTGGAAAAATGCAGTGCCAGTAAGTAATTATACATATCTACTCGAGTTTTATCGATATTTATATGAAGCAATATTTAAACTAGTGGCTCTGTGAGCTGTAGACCGTGAGAGATTTAATTTATTAAAGAAAGATTTTAATTTATAAAAAAAAATACGAAGTTTAAATGAAAAAAAAAATACAAAAAGTTATGTCTTACTGGGGATCGAACCCAGACTTTCTGTGTGCAAACAAAAAAGCGATTGTTTACAAAATGCGCCATGATAGTTCTTAGCTGAGCTGACGAAATTCGGCTACTCATTCTCGAATACAAACTAAATATCTAAATACCGCCTAAACCAGCAATACAATTTATCTACATTTTTTGCCATTTACTATGTAAATATGTCTCAAAAAGAAAATACTCTTATGATATCGATACGACTATTTGTTTAAGCGCGAGGTATCACAACTCCTCCATTTTTGAAAATTTCCAAAAACGGGATCGACAAAAACAATTTATTTACTCATAGAATCTGGTCACAACATTTCACAAGAATCGGTTGAGAATTTTGTGACCTGTAGAGGAGAACATCCGGACATACAAAAGCAAAATGCCCGAGTCAAAACGTACACCTTCGCTACGCTTCGGTCAATTATCAAAACTTATTCTATTGATGTCGACTTATTGATCCACTAATTTTAAGTATACATTTTGCGTTTGCGTCAAATCCGGTAGTTCTGATTTTTTGCAGACTTGTTTAAGATGTTGGCCCAGTGAATAATCCAAGTTTGTGACCTCGAGCGCCGAACGCAACTTTGTCAAAAATCGAAAAAACCGCGAAAATTTCGTTTTTTTTTTATAATTTTGGGCGATTTTAACCCTAAAGGACTAGTTTTTGTTAGTATCTTCCTTAGACGTTTTCAAAGAAGAGTAAATTTGCAATACGAGATTAGAACTGTCTCTGTAGATTGAACAGTTTCCGAGATAAAGGCTTTCAAAATTTAGATTTTTTTGAAATTGAGCTCGTAAGCTAAGTGAGTGCAGTGAGTGAGTATGCACTTTACACTCAGGCGATGCCGCTTGGCACGATTGTTCCTAAGGTCAAACAAAGCTGATTTGGCCCAGTAGCTATTACGAGAACGTACCGTGTCTACCCCCCCAAAAAGGGAGGGGAAAGGTCGGATCCCCAGGTCCAATCTTTGGTATATTTCTTTCTACTCTTAGCAACTAGCGCAAGTTATATATCATGTTCATATAATATCCTATCTAATTACTCCTGTCAATCCGTGTTTAATGTTATGGCCGCACTCCCGTATCGTGAACGCTACCTCAACTTTGTAAGAACTTTTCAAAAAGAAAAGATAGGTAATAACAGTTTGTCGATGAAGGCGATATCGCCATGTCACTTATCACAAATTTTTAACACCTATCACGTTATTAAAGCAGAAAGTTAAACTTTACCGTATTCCCCAACCAAGAACAATACAAGTCAACAATAAAGAAAGTTCAGGCAATGTTATTAAACGCTTATTATATTAAAGTATACTTAAATAGCAGCAAAGTTGCAAACTTCTAATAAAGGTAAACGTCAGATGCTATCTTCGTTTAAGCGGCAGCAATTTAGGAGAGCACTCCGCCATTTTACTTAAATAATATTTCATGCCGACTCTAGATAGATTAATCTGGATCTGGTTCTACATTAGCGACGTTTCAGCGATTAAAGCTAGTTTACTTTGAGCCAAGTAGTACAAATATCTGCATTAAAACTTAGAGCTAAAAATAAACTAGAGGTATTTGATGTTGTTAATCAAAGTTGTTACTTACCTAGTTGTTATTAATTGTAATACGCGAAGCCCAATAGAGACGCTAGGGTAAAGGTCTTCAGAAAACTGTCACTATCGCCTTTCAGTCACGGACGTATACAGACGAGGCCATTTGAAAGGCATTCACCAGGCAAAAGGCAACATAAAGAGCCATTGACTACTTTGAGACCTTTTTATATCGGCTATCCATTTTTACAGTTTTTGCAAAAGTATACGTACAGCGTACAGGTAGTTAAACATGCATTGTATTCTCGTAAGTAGATAAGTACCTATATCTTAGTACTCTTAGTAGTATTAGCTAGCTTCTTATACTTTTAGATCGGTAAAATGATCGTTAGGTATTTTAAAATTACTCGTTTCGAGCATAATTCAAAATTCTAAATATTTATTTCCTTAAAAACTTTTTGACAGTATGACAATATGGTCGAGACTGCCTATTAGGTGAAAAATACCTGTATCAGGAAATCCCGCTCCTCTATAACAGTTCGTCTAGTTTAGGTCAAATCTAAAGTAAACAAAGTTAGGTATATATATTAACAAATTAAATTACCTAATAAAAACTATTTCAGAATAAGTATTTCAACATTTGGTGAATCGATTTTAGAAATTCTGATATGTACTTAACCGACAGTGTGGCACCAACACAATGGATGATAGTGGGGTCTAATCTCAAACCCGTCTTATAACTTATAACATAGCCGCCATATTTACAACGAGAACACGCCAACTTGCAATTTTCTCCCCAACTGCAATATCAATAAATAAAGCGATCAGCTATCTGGATTACAATCTATTGCATGCACGTACTGCACTTTTGTGATTGAATGATACATATTTAATGTTATCTCTATATTATATGTTACCTTAAATACCCGTTTTTAGCGATAACTAGGTTTGACTGAAAAGTCTTAGGTAAAACTAGTTTTCACCGAGGCCTTACGGAAAACCCGTTTATAACTAAGTAAAAAAATATATAATATGGGTATATATTTCATCAGAATTATAAACCTAAAGCCATTAATATAAAAACATTAACTCATAACTTAATAACACTCACGTTTCTGTAATAAACACCTCGTTTCTGCAAACGTCAGAGACTAATTCTCGAATATGAGTCTGACGCATCAACATAATACCGAAAACATATTGCTTCTGGGCATTCGCTCGCTCTTAAGCGCCGCGATGGTGAGTGCGAGGGCAACGGAATAACTTTTATTTCAAATATTACCTGGGGCCTTATTCGACATGCCACTTTTGACGTCGCATGTTGAAGTTCATTTGAATCTGAACAATCATGGGTTGTCGAATAGGTAAAGTGTGTCACCTGTCAGTGAATCTCATGTAAACAAATCATTTCATCGCTAGACTTGGTTGTCTATTGGTATGGCCGCCATGTTTGGATTTATGACATTTAAAAGGGGATTCTATGGCATAGAGTAAACTGCATTTCTATTTTCTATAGTTTTTTGATTCCCCTACTCGACGCAAGATGGAGTTAACAGTCAAATTTCGATCTTGGCGTTATAAAAATAAACCGCAAGAACATGACATGCAGTTGCGTTGGTGTAGATCTATCATGAAAACGAATATATGACAATTGTCCAGAATTAAAAAAAACTTGACAATAAACATACAGCAATACATATACCACTAAATGTCAAAAAGAAAACAGATTTAGTATAATTACTAGGTAACAAATTATATATAAAGTTTAAATTTTAAACCAATCGTCGTGGGTCCTAACCCCGGCTCTTAGCAATGAACTTCTTGTAACTTGTGTGAAAAATATCATTTGATATTACACCAATTACTTTATGGTGAAGTAAAATATCATGAGTCATGAGGAAGACGGAGTAGCCAGTAGCCACAATAAGCTATATTTTTGTCCTCTGGGTTAGATGGCAGTGAAATAGGGAGAGATAGTGAAGAATGCGGCAAAATAAGCATTTATTGTGTTGTTAGTAGTTAGTAGACTAGTTTTTTTTTCTAAAAATGAAAATTGACGCAACAGCAAGCTCATAGCCCCCTATGAGCCAGTCTGTTAGGTGCAGGCTTAAGGGCTAATCCCGGGGGAAGCGGAGCGTCGGCGACTAGCTGGTGCATCTGCTTATTAACCTCTTCTCACTTTTACCTCAGGTCCTTTGATTAATAAATTAAGGTAAAATTCGTAAGAACTAGTGCCTGTGTCATATTCTAAATTGGACGCTATGCCTAATTAGTTGTTATAAATTAAATACAATAATTATTTATTTAATTAAATTTATAACAACGCAACGTGATTATTCATGATGAATTTTAATGGCTTATATAAGACAGCGGTCGTATATTGCCTCAGAAATTTGGATTTTGTCAGTTTGAATGAACAGCAAACTGGAGACATTGAGATTAATTTTAAACTTATTATTTTAGGTGTTCGTAAGAAATAAGGTATTGACAGACATTGACGGAAAATCGCGAAAACCCGGCCAGGAGCGTCGGACCACGCAAAACGGAGGAGGATTCCATACTTACTTCTTCTACCATGTATCCATATGCCAAAATAGCAACAAAAAAGCCGAACAAAAATACCGTTTCTTCGCAGCACTAGATTTCAGTCCTTTTTTTAGAAAAGTAATATGTTTAGGTACATAATATATATATGTAAGTAATTTTGTTATGTGAAACTTATATGTTGTGTTACGAGACTTACGAGTAGGTAACTTTAAACTTTAACAGCCTAACAGATCCCAATAAGGCCTAGTTTACCCTCTGGGTTGGAAGGTCAGATGGCAGTTGCTTTCGGAAAAACTAGTGCCTACGCCAATCCTTGAGATTAATTGTCAAGCGAACAATAGGTTCTCATGATCCGTGGCAAAATCGAGATAACGCGAGGAAGAATAACTTTGTCACAAGAATATTTGGCCAAATATAAATCCTTACTCTCGTGTATTTGACCTACCTACTCGTATTGAGTCGTATTTTGCCACCTAGTAGCCTCGAATTGGTTGTTATATGTGGCTTTCCATAAATTAAGGGTCCTTATGCTTCAATAAGGACGTTTTCATGGGGTCCCGTTGTTTCCCATAAAGTTTTAAGTCATAATGTATTGTTTGTCATATTATCATTACTCATAAAACTGAAACCGTTAACATTTCAAGATTTTAGGTTATCCTATAGATAGGTTAGGTTAGGTTAGATTTGTTTTATGGCAATCCTGAAAAGTGACGCGTTTCTGAACCAAATGAATTATGACTAACGAAAATTCGAGCAAACAATACATTATGGCTTAAAACTATCTGGGAAACAATAGAAACCCCGTTTTCATCTGAAGTTGCAATAGAAATTGAAAAAGCCACATTTTTTCAAGCTTTTACTTAGTTTCATCTGTCCCGTTGGTTGTCTGTCTGTTCCAATGTGGTTCCAATCAAATCATGCAAATTAAATCCCAACAAAAACATAAATGTGAAATGAGAGCCAAGTTCAATATTGAGAATACGTGTCGTTGTTGACTCGCCGACAAAAGAATTGAGATCTATATGGGTGCCAAGTTCTGTGCTGTGTAGAAAATCCTGAAATTATAAAGGATTTGTCTTGGCTAGTTTTTAACAACAAACCAAGTTTTTGAAAAACTAACAGAAAAATATATATTACGGTTGAAAAAAACATATATATTACGGTGGAAAATATTATTAAGGTTGGGAGGTTTAAATTAAAGTCCCAAACGCTTTATAACAAATAAATTTATTAAAAAAATAACCCGAGCGGTGGTCGTGGTAGTGGTCCGTTAAATTTTAAATTAGCCTGTCTGATTTCACTGACGTAGGTGGGTACTCCCCTGACGTGGCAAGGTGGTCGTGCGAGCCCTGTGTTCGGACGCCGGGATGTCTCGGGAAGCGCCGAGGTCAGCTGGTGCGTGAAGCCGGGAAGCCTCTGGAGGGCCTCCTACTCTGCGGTCGGATCAGCAGGTCCCCCCTGCCGCCGTAGTTTTTAAGCCGTCTAATTGCACCCTGGAATGTACATCGTCCAGCTTTATGTCCACGTATTAATTGGCCGCTCGGTATGAACCCCAACGATGACGCTAAGCAAGCAAGGGAGTAGCAAAAAGTAGATGGTGGGTGTTCATAACCAGAACGGAGTTACAGCGGTTAAGTGATATGGCAAGTAGGTACCAAAAGCAGAGTGCAAGATTATGAAATTAAATTACAATAATGGGGATCAACTAAAATGATAAAAATGCAATAAACTAAGCTTGTGAGCTAAGGCTATTAATAATCTGAAGTTAAATAACACGCTGGGCAAAATGTATGAGACGCCATGTTATAACGGTACTTTTACCGTTACGCCGCGACGCGGCGGCTAACAACACTTACTAGATAGGAATTATTTTAAAATACATGATACCGGCAAGGCACAATTATAAGCGTTTTAGCACAATAGAATTTAGCACACTAGATTCTTAAAACTAAGTAACGTTCAACACTTACCCAAACGGGGTGCAGGACGGGTAGAACTAACTAGTACTTAAAATCATTTGCTTATAGAAAATTTTAAAGATTTAGCTACACTTGGCTAGCATTGCCGATTTAAAAAATATTATTTTAATTTGCGCCGGCGCGTGAGAGGACACGGCTCACGGCTCGTGAACGCGGCCAGCAGCGTCCGTCCTTAGAGACGATCGAACGAAGAGTGGGGCGCGGAGTGATGGCCGGTGGTATAAGAAGGGTAAAACTGCTGACATCGCCGTTCGGCGGAAAGTACAGTCGCGCACAGAAATGTTATGTTAATTTCTTAATTTCACATTATTTTAAATAATACTTTTGATTTAGATGCCTATAGTAACGTGCATCGTTACACTATATGCCTATACGTAAAAACTAGCCAAGACAAATCCTTTATAATCTCAGGATTTTCTACACAGCATAGAACTTGGCACCCATATAGATATCAATTCTTTTGTCGGCGACTTAACAACGACACATATTCTCAATATTGAACTTGGCTCTCATTTCACATTTATGTTTTTGTTGGGATATCATTACTTTTTGTACAGAAATTACTATAGTATTCATCATGAAAGCAGTTTGCCTAAGCTGAAAAGGAGACCCTCGCTAACGCGCGGTTAATTGTCAAAAAGTTTCAGTTTCACATTTTTTCTTTTGTATACGCCTTATAGTCTACTTTCATTCCAAATATCAAGTTTCTAAGTAATTTAGAAGTGGGTTAGGTTTTTGGTCTATAAGTATTTTTTTTTTCCATCGATATATCAATAATTTCCAGTTTTCAGATTTTTCCCTCTATATGCACCTAATAGTCTACCTTGATGCCAAATATCAAGTTTCTAAGTCATCTAGAAGTGGGTTAGGTTTTTGGTCTATAAGTATTAATTATTTTTTTTCCATCGAAATATCAATAATTTCCAGTTTTCACATTTTTCCTTCTATATGCACCTAATAGTCGACTTTGATGCCAAATATCAAGTTTCTAAGTGATCTAGAAGTGGGTTAGGTTTTTGGTCTATAAGTATTAATTATTTTTTTTTCCATCAAAATATCAATCATTTCCAATTTTCACATTTTTCCTTCTATATACACCTAATAGTCTACCTTGATGCCAAATTTCAAGTTTCTAGGTCACCTGGAAGTGGGTTAGGTTTTTGATCTATATGTCAGTCAGTCACAAAAATGCCGGTTTTTAAAGGTTAATTTATCAATAACTGTTTGAGCTATGTTTATGAAATAGTGTATTTTGAACTAGCTAAGGGACTTGAATACATGTGCCAAAGGACCCCGTACCATAAGTATGGAAAATGTGGTTTCAGTTAAATATTCTGAGATTTTGATATAATATAGATTTTATCGTCCTGAACAAAAGTCTCTATGGGGGCTACCACTGTTGCCGAGTCCCTTTCAGAGTTACGACTTATTTTGTACCCTCAAGGAAATAGACTAGTACTAACTACTAATTCGCACCTTGTCACAGTGACAGTAATATCAGTAATGTAATATGACACTTCCAGCGTCTTTTTCTAGTGAAAAATAAATCGTTTGATAAATGTTTTGAGAAGTTCTTATTACAACGACATACAAATCATTGGAACATTTTTTTGTGCATTTTAATGCACCCATATTTTTTACAGTAGATTGTACCAGACAAAACAAACTACCTAACGGATAAAATGAAAGAAAATAGTGTTACTCGTTCAATCTTATCTACATATATTTACATACTTTGATAGATACACATGTACACTTTAAAACTCGGTTTATCAAGGATTTCTGTTCGCACAATCAAGTATGTGGTTTAATAATGCAGTACTTGGGTATTTCACGTTTTCTTGATGACGTGCATAACCAAGGTACCATACCACACTGGCAACATGAGCACAACAACCAATAGTCCTGGCACCGGTTTTACATTTACAGTAATAGGCCAAGATAGGCTCTTCCTCCGGAATTTCGTTTTGGAACGCTATCCATAATTGATGTTTAACTGCATTTCGAAAACGCGAGCGTATTCTCATACGTATCAGGCCGTGTTCATTTAGTTCATCAAACTCAAATACATCGTTATTATCCATATCCATTTTATCCTGTATGTAAGCAGGGCTTAAATTAATTTGGTAAATACCAATAGTCAGTCGCTTCAAATACGCCATGTCAAGCCTAGGAAACTGCGGAAAATGATTTTCATTAAGAAGGTTCCAATTAGCATTACGTCTAGTAAGATTAACGTCAGCTTTGTAAATCTTACATCTAAACCTTACATAAATAATCTTATTCGGTATATATTCACATTATTATCAATAAATATTATGTTATTTATTAATAATCTACGAAGTGCACATGACGCACGTTTGAAGTTGACATTGCAGTCACTTTATCTTTCGTCAAATGGCCAGTTTATCGCGAAATCGCAATATAGGTTCAATCTAATGTCAATTGTTTAAATATATAGTTGGTAATTGCATCTAATTAATGATTTACTATCTGATACAAAATCAGTCGTAACTCTGAAAGGGACTCGGCAACAGTGGTAGCCCCCATAGAGACTTTTGTTCAGGACGTTAAAATCTATATTATATCAAAATCTCAGAATATTTAACTGAAACCACATTTTCCATACTTATGGTACGGGGTCCTTTCATGTGTGTAGGTTAAGTAGGTTTCAAGTTGTGAAGGGGTCAAAAGTAGCTCGAAATGGTTCGTGTAATATTACACACGGTTGCTGCGTCGCCAGTTCCTTTTTCTTTGAACTTGGCTGGACACGCTACCGCGTGTCTAGATTTGACCCACTTCTCGGGTGTTCATGAAGCTGAAAATTTACATAAGTACATAATATGTAATATGGGTGACAATACAATATTTTTATGGTTACCATCGAGCTGATCTGATGGTGATGATACAAACAGTGGTCTTTTAAGTCTTTTTAACTTTGTGATAAAACAACGCAACTTAATTATATTTGAAAATATTTAAAGAAAAATACAGTCAGAAATTAGAAATTTTGTTATCTAACCTCTCTATCACTCTTGCATATTCGAGCGATAAAGAGGCAAATAGCTGAGTTTCGATTTTCGCACTTCCCGATAGGCCCCTTTGTAAACAAACCGCCTTGATGTGTCTATGTCAAATTTTTAATTGTCTGTGAAAACTTGTTAAAAAAAAGTTTAAAACAAAGGCGTAGGCAAAGAGTAGTATAATATGTATATAGCTGGTCAACCAAATCTTGTCAGTAAAAAAAGGCACGAAATTCAAATCTTCCATGGGACGATATCCCTTCGCGCCTACATTTTTCAAAATTGCCGCCTTTGTCTACTGTCAAGATCTGGTTGACCAAGTATACCTATATAGCGCTGGCGGTACACCGAGAAATTCAGTAAAATGCTGCAAATGATGTTAAAGGTATGAAAATCGGTACGATTGATCTGTAGAACATTTGAAACAATTTGACCCGAAGCACCAACAAATAAAAAGAAAACGAGAGGAGTTATGACGTCATCTTTTTTTGTAAGGAATAAAAAAATATTGTTTAAAAACCTATCGTGTTTGGTATTAAACGAAAGGGCTTTAGGAGCCGATTCCAAACATATATCACATCATTACATTTCAGTATTTTTTTTTTATTATAATATAAATAATTTTCAAAACATACCAATTAAGTTTGGGTTTCTCCAGATACAATACGGCAAATTTTTTTTTGTAAAATATACCTCTAATCTTATACCTAATATCCTCATATCTAACCCTAATAAAGCAATTTTGAAATTATATACATTTAGGTTTTTTTTTTATTTTTCAATTTTACATAGTGTGATCTATGAATCTCTCAATTAAATATTTAAAAAGAAAGCATAAAATTAATATAAAACGGTTTTTTTCAGAAAGTCGCTTATATCTCGGAATCTATAAGTCGTAGTAAAAATTGTCTATGTAATAATTAAGAAAGAATTAACCGAAAAAACTCACCTTTAACGTCCCCCCTTTCCCGAGTTCTCCGCCCCCCACTCATCAGAACTTTTTCTTACTTAAAGCTTAGATATTACCAAAGGAACATGTAATAGTATTTTATGCAACTGTTGTTTAAGAGAGGTCAAAAAAGGCGAGTGGCGTGAGTAACAATAACAACAAACAACAACCGAAAATTGTTAATAAAGACGCCACTAGTATTTTTTGACTCAGTTAAACAACGTTGCATACAATACTTTTTCTACGACCAAGCACTTACTTTGAAATGCAATGAAATAATAATAAAAATGGATGATGATGATTGTTTCATGTCCTAATGTGATAGGTTGTTCAGTGCGTGGGATTCTTAAGGGGAACGAAAATTTTATTATTTTTGCGCTACGACGCACGGTTTAGGTGATACAGCCCTATAAATATTTTTCTTCCTCTTTTTCTTTTTTTTTCTTTTTTTTTTCTTTTTTTGTGTTTTTTAAATCTTACTTAGGGGTTCCTTAAAGGGGAACGAAAATTTGATTATTTTTGCGCTACGACGCACGGTTTAGGAGATACAGCATTATAAAGTTTTTTTTGTTTTTTTTTAATCTCTTTTTTGTGTTTTTTTTTTAAATATTAATTAGGGTTTCTTACAGAGGAATGAAAATTTTAATATTTTTGCGCTACGACGCACGGTTTAGGAGATACAACCCTATAAAAAAAAATTCTTTTTTTTTTGTTTTTCGTGTTTTCTAAATATTACTTAGGAGTTTCAAAGGGGAACGAAAATTTGATTATTTTTGTGCTACGACGCACGGTTTAGGAGATACAGCCCTATAAAGATGAAAATAATCGTACCATTAACCAAAACATGTCTATGGTTTACTCATCTGTCAGAAATGACAAAATTAGGTTGGAAACAATGTATTCCATACAATATTTTTTAAATGGTGATTACACGAAGTATCGTAAAAGTGCCAAAAAGATACTGCGTGTATGCACAAATATTTTTTTGGGGAATAGACTAAAGACTTGTGTTGATAACTATAAGTTAGGGGTTTAAAGGTGTGTGCACGACCCTTTAAATGACAAATAAAAGTACGGGAGTAGAAAAAGCAAGTTTCAATACTCTTATTTTACCCGAATGACATTATTACTCGTATTGAGTAATTCGGCAGGGCTATTATTACACTTTGTAAAATTGAAAAATTAAAAAAAAAACCTAAATGTAAATAATTTCAAAATTGCTTTATTAGGGTTAGATATGAGGATATTAGGGATAATTTGAGGTATATTTTACAAAAAAAAATTATGGTATTGTATCTGGAGAAGCCCAAACTTGGTATGTTTTGAAAACTATTTTTATTATAATTTAAACAAAATGACTGAAATGTAACTATGTGATATATTTTTAGCATTGGCTCAGAAAGCCCTTTCGTTTAATACCATACACGATAGGTTTCTAAACATTTTTTTTATTTCATACAAAAAAACATGACGTCATAACTCCTCTCGTTTTTTTTATTTGTTGGCGCTTCGGGTCAAATTGTTTCAAATGTCCTAAAGATCAATCGTACCGATTTTCAGACCTTTAACACCATTTGCAGCATTTTACTGATTTTCGCGGTGTACCGCCAGCGCTAGAAGTGGGCAGCAAAGAGTAGTATAATATATAGAACAGTCGGCAGTCAACGTTTGTTCCTAATAAATATAACATTGATGAATCAAGGCGGTTTGTTTAAAGAGGGCCTGCCGCGATACCAATTTCGTTATCTGCCACCATTAAATTTCGCTCGTATATGCAAGAGTGATAGAGAGGCAGATAACGAAATTTCCCCCCACCCCCCTTTGGATGGTTCTTGTTTGAGTTATAATGTCACTGTATTGAGGACTCAACCTTTCCATTTTTAAAGTGTTTTTATATCGACATGACACTGGCTACTGTAGTAAATGCCAAAAAAGAAAAAAAAAACGCTGTCATAGTAATCGTCAATCGAAATAAACAACGTACAAATATCCAAGAAAAATTTGCAAAATAGTATATGATAAATATGTAAAACATCATTAATTATCGAATTAAGATTACATACAACTTTGTGTAAAAAAAATTGAGGCAATTATACAGCCCGATTATACGGGTTACATCTTGAAAAAGATGATTATCTTGGAAAGAAGAGTAAATATACATAGGTGAACATAATGGTGAACAAAGGTATAGTCAAATAGGTAGGGACATAATTCAGGGTTTGCTTGTCTGGTCCACGCATGCTGTACCTATCACGACCACGGCACGGCCGTCTCCTGCTAACTTTTCGCTATAATAGTAAAATCATAGGTCTAATACCTATGATTTTAATATTATAGCGAACAATATTTCATGTTCATGATCTCGAATTTAAGACTTTAGGTTAGATTTATGGCGTGCGGCCTAGCGCGCGTTGCCTCTAAGAGGAGCTGTCAAAGCGCTTTATATCTGTATGCTTTTGATGATGCGGATCAGCATTCTTATCCAGCGGGGCAAGCGGGCAGCCTGCAGAAGGGCACCCTACCGCACTTGGTAGGTCACTACACTCACTACCAGGATTTAGGGCTAATAATTTATTTATAAGTTTTTAATACCTTTAAACGAGCAATTCTTGTAAATTTATTTATTTATTTATATGTATATATATTTCGGGGATCTCGGGAACGGCTCTAAACGGATTTAGATGAAATTTGCTATATGGAGGTTTACGGGGGCGCAAAATCGATCTAGCTAGGTTTTATCTCTGGGAAAACGCATTTTTGGGTTATTATATGTTTCCCGAGCAAAACTCGGTCTCCCAGACATTAAGTTTTTAATTTAAGTGTTTTTATCATGTTTCATATTTAAACTTACAGATGTGAATCACCAGCAGAGTTTTTGGAGAGGTGTGGTTTTCTTATTTCCTGTTACCAACCTGAAACACCATACCTACTTAAATATCAGAAAATAATAAAGTGAAGAAAATTAAATAAAGTTAAATGCTTAAAAACTTTAATGTTTTATTAAACAAAACGAAAAAAAATGTGTAAACTGAAATAGATCTAATTTTTTTATTTGTAGTTGAATAACATATATGTATTTAATCTCCTTTAATTAAAAATCATCTCTGAGTAGATACATATTAAACAATAGGTACTTTTAGGTCTTGGTAGTAATGTTAGGTCTTATGACCTACTGTATTTGACTATATTACTTACCAAGACCGAAGCCTGACCTGTCAGTCACCAACTATTTTGATGCTCTTTGTAGGTAGCATCAAAATAGTTGGTGACTGACAAAGTTACCAAGTTACTAAGGTAGTAGGTACCTATATAGTAGGTAGCAGTAGCGCAATATTTAGTCAAAATATTTTGACTAATTTAGATTACTTTTATGCCAAAAAAGTAATACAAGCTATTCATGTTCCACTTAGTAATAAAATACGGACTTTTCTGAATATGTGGTTTACGAAATGTGTTAAGAGCCAACAGGAGTGGTCATTTCTCCATACAAACGTACTCGACTGTTTCCTCCGTGGGTTTTGAAGCTAGAGCAATGATTTTTTTAACACAGATTAATATTGTCAATAACGGTGTCGGACCGTTTTGCTTTTTTTGATATTTTTGTTTTTTAAGGCGCTAGAGCCCTTCAAAAATGGCCAAAATGGCCTAATTGACTATGCCGCAATGAGAGGCGTGGTATTCAAAACTGATATCAATTAGCCAAAAAAGCAAAACGGTCCGACACAGATAATTTCATAATCATTTAGATTTCCAAATTTGGTTACGATTGGTTAAGTTTTGGAGGAGGAAACAGTTAAAAGTAAACAGGAAACAGGAGGTTTCGTACTCGACCTCGATATTTGAGATTTTTACGCAGGATTTTTCACCTTGTCCTTATCGCATTAGTTTTAGGTGCCGCTTCCGTTAGCGAGACGGGTATATTTACCTAAAATATTTAAATCTCAGCTCCAACAGGAGGCTCTTAAGGTACAACTTGTGGTTTATTAACGTGGTTTAGAAATAGGCAGCTTGAGTTGAGAGAGGTGATGAGTAAATTGTTTCATTTTTTTACAATTTTGAGCGTTTATAGGAGAATGTGTGGAGCAAGCATTATTTGACGTGTAGGTGTGGGGTCAACAAAAAGATCGCTTGTCAATAAGGCATTCTTGCTGTTAAAATTCAATTATTAATAGCCTTTATCGACCATCAGCAATGTAGTCCCTTTTTGATTGATGGAAATTGTCACGTAAGTTCCACTACTCGCCGCCGCATCGCCTACAGCGCATTCGTTGGTCTATCGCTCACAAGATGTCATTAATTCATGTAAACTTACGTACTGAAAAAAAAAAGTTTTACTCTTTGCTATAAATTACCCTTTCGCACGTCAAAAACTCCAAGATGGTGCCGAAGGTCATAGAGAACCAAGTCTACCTTTGGAATCATTACTTGTCAAAATTTGACATTAGCAATCCACAGTTAGGTGACAACCAAACCAAACCATTATAAACCTTAAAGTAATAATAAAACACAGTTGTTTTTTGTTAAATTATTGTTTGTACCAAATGAACTTCAGCACTTGATGAACTTCAAATGAACTTCAGCAGTTGAATTTCAAATGACGCGAAATCTGACAGTTGCACATGTCGAATAGGGGCCCTGATGGTATTAAGACATAGTCTGGGCAGAACCGAATCGGAGTGTTCCTTAACTCTGTGAAAGAACAAACAAGATGTCTGAGACGTTAGGGATTGAAATTATCAAGTAATTTAATAAAACCGGCGATAAGTCGAAGACGGTTTCCCTCGTGGCTAGATAAAAGGAAATAAGTTTAAACGAGAAAAGTTAGCGGGAATAAGCCGGCGAGGCGAGCTGACGACCAGCGACGTGCGACTTTCCTTCCATGAGCATCAATGAATCCGACCACTTGATTGACTCCTTATTCTTGAAGTCAATTACTCCACTCATGTTACGGACCGCAAGTAAGACGAATTGTAAATAATGTATAATAAGCTGATGTTTTTAATTTAACTGATTTATGATTTGTACGAACTAGAATCCAACAAAATATGCTTTCCGGTACAATTATAATAATATGTACATACAACAAATGTTTTTCTGTAGGATTTTTATGAAAATATCTCTTTTGATTTCAGAATACATTGGTTGTTCGAGGAGCGACGGTGTGTGGAATGGAATGCTTTAATTACTTAACTCTAACGGGCAGGTTTCTAATTGTATAAGCGTTCGAAGAGCATTGCGTCATGTCGTGTGTGAGTATTGCTCTTTCATTAAGCTGAAACGGGAAAATCTTTACTAGTATTATAAATGTAAAAGTAACTTTATGCCGGTTACCCCTTCTGACTTCAGAAGAAACTCGGAAAATAGAGTCTAAATAGCCGTAATATTATAACTCGAAAAACATATGTACTTAGGTATACTAATCTTATTAACTTACAAGGGTTTTACATACATCGTCAGCATAGGTACCTACATATATTTTTTTACACTTGCTCTTGGTTTTCCTTTTCTTTCGGTTATCCCAAAATTCATCACTGTATATAAACGATACATCGATCATCACTGAAATATTGGCCCCTAATTGTGCAGACAAGTAAATTATCCACCAACCCAGATATCGGATAATCCGCATTGAAATTAAATTGTATCTTTGGTAAAGTTTAAAAGACAAAAGAAATGCTATTAAGGCTGGTTTTCTGATTAAACTTTTATCCGCAAAAAGAGGCAATCATTTGTGTGTTGTGTGTTTTGTTATATGTATTATACAACGCATGAGATTTGTCTGTCACAACCTACAAAGTTTCAAGCCACTAACTGAAAAAAAATATTTTCGATAATTTATACGCAGAAAAACTATTTTCGAATAATTTATATGAAAGAAGTTTTTTCTTTTGTTATAAAATACTTTTTTTACTAAGTTTCATGTTTCTAGCTTCAAATAAAATTTTAACCCCATACAAAATTTAAAAACGGTGAAATCTTTTTTACAGTACATACTTATGGGGCTACTTTTCTGCACTAGTGCGTAAAATAGCACTTTCCGTGCGTATGTCGAAACTTTAAAGTGTCATATGTACTGTAAAACGTTGTTCGATGCACGTGCGAATAGGTAATTCGCAACTCGTGTCGATTTAAAACACTCCCTTGGGTCGTGTTTTAATTTATCGCCACTCGTTTCGAATTTCGTCTTTTTCGCCCTTGTATCGAAAATAACTATTCCTTCTGTTCTAATAATATGCCTTTTTACAAAGACTCAAGTCCCGCAATCAATAAAATTTTAGATCTCCTTACCACCCTCTTTTCACCACGTTGAGGAATGTATTTTTATAACCGCCAAAATAAGTTTTTTTTCTCTTTTCATAAAATACCTTTACAGTACATATGGGGGGCTACTTTTCCGCACTAGTGCGTAAAATAGCACTTTTCGTGGGTATTAGGGATTGCTCCCGGTACTGGTTTTCTATACAAATACAGTACCGGAACCGGGAAATTCCCAGTTCTCGCCATACAAACTCAATACCGGGAGCAATCCCTAGTGCGTATGTCGAAACTTTAAAGTGCCATATGTACTGTAAAACGTTGTTCGATACACGTGCGAATAGGTAATTCGCAACTCGTGTCGATTTAAAACACTCGCTTCGGTCGTGTTTACAACTATTTTACAATGTTTCAAGTTCATACCTTCAAATAAAATTTGAACCCCAAACAATGTTTCATCCCCTTTTTCTTCCGGCTAATTGTAATTATCATAAGATGCACCATGGTCATAATTAATTTTAATGGCGTTTTTAAACTGTGAAGTAAATTTTTAGTGCTCCGTACAAAACTTACGTAGACGTATGGGAGCACTCTTGCAACTCAGTTAAAATGCGTTTTATGCGAGACTTAATACCGGAGTCTTAACTCGGGGTTGACGAATGTTTTCTGTTAAAGATATATTATATTTACATTCATTTGCACACCTGTACACAGTGTACAGTATACAGCGGCGGCGTATCAAAATTATTTGCCTACTAATCGGAGCTAACTGGCTGAAAATTAGGCAAGCCAGTGGCAAATGTGGTCATCAAGTTCTACTCGTATGAACGCAGCACCATCAACAGTGTACTGAGTATGTTCAAGTTCCGTGAATAAAATATGTAGGTACCTACATACATATAGGTACCGTTCATGACGTCCATGCCAGCTACCAATAAATTGCATTAGCTAACGAAGAAGAATAAAAACATGTGAACGTAGCTAAATCGGATTAACGTACCATATATTTTTAGATCGGGCCTTGGATAGTAAAATTAGAACAATTCGCGTAATTGTTTATAGGGGCGCCCGTTCCCACCATTCCCTTACCTATTATTTATCCAAATTTGAACCTTAAGATTATAGAATAAGGTATTTGTGAGCTGCACGTTTATATTGGTGATGGTACAGGGAATTAGAACAAAGGGTTGTCACCGTTAGCATGCCGCTCAATAAACTTTAATCAAAGAAGACAGGAGTAGTATGTGCATGCTTGCTCGGCAGGCTAATAAACTCTCTGTGTTTGCGTAAGCTGGGTTGGCTGTATATCACTTTAAGAAATTGGTTTTTTGTGTAAACAAGCAATGAATTGAACATAAAATAAACATGAATGATATCTATCTTACTTGAGTAGGTAGATACCTATTTTGTTAATGTTATTCATTCCGTTTTTAACCTACTTCAAAATTTAAAAGAAGAGGAATTTTCAATTTGGTTTTAAGATCACACGTAGGTACGCTCAGTAGGTACTCCGTTATCTACACATTTTCATATTTGGGATAAAGTGCAACCGAACATGAAGACCATGTAATCATCAACAGAACTACATAACCAACTATTATCGCACCAGTGGGGTAAAGTAGCACCATATACAAATACAAATACAAATACAAATACAAATAATTTATTGAGAAAAGTATAGTACAGTGGTTGCTCTTAAAGACTAATAATTTATAAAGACAAGTGATTTACAAATGCCTGAACTAGGATTCCCTGTGTTTCAGGCAGCAAAGGACAATATTAATTATTTATTACTTATTCACTTAATTATAAACTATAGGTATGGTACACAATATAAGTCTTATTACCTAAACAAAAAGTGGATTCTTAAGTTCCATTAAATATCAGAGTACAGTAGGTAATCATTTTACGACTATTAGTAGGTTATCTGTATCATCGTACGTCATCTTTTGAAGGGCGTTGCTATTAAGACGTGTCTTATTGGTGTTAAGTAAAATTGCTTGCTGGACATTTTTAGTCAGGTACAGCATACTATTTTCTGCATCAGCAGAATTATAAACGGGGCCAAAGTCAATATTGCGTAAATCATCTCCAAGTTTGTTTATATTTAAACAGCGGCGAACATGATGTTTGCAGGTTTCCACATCGCATGCTTTAGACTCTGATACAGAGAAACTATCTAGGTCAGAAAATATGCTATTGTTCATAGGGAGTTAAACTAATGAAAAATAATGAAGTGCTATAGAAATATGTGAAAAGTTAGCGCTCCTAGGCGCCTTCATAATCTATAGAGTTTAAATACCTTTTTTCGGCCATTTTTCTAGCTGGGCAGTCGGCTTCGCCTGTTTGGTGGTTGCATGGTTTCTTGTAGTACGAGCATGTTGCACATTTTGGTGCTTCGTCCTTTTTTGTGCATTCCTTAAATGAGTGACCCGCTTCGCCGCAGTGGCCGCAGATGTGAGTCTCCATTTTGCAGGTCTTCGCTGCATGATTGTAAAGCTGACATTTGAAACAGCGCGTCACCAAGGTGAAATCCCTAACAGGGCACGATGACCAATTCACAAAAACTCTGTCGTTCGAAATTAAGGCCTTGCGTATCGCTCCAGAAACTTCAATTAAATAATTACAGGTCTCGGCGTCCTTTTTTCCGGATTTGTGACTGAGCTTAGTGGAAGCCATAAATTTTTCGAGCGACCAATCTTGTAATTTATCGGCTAAGTTTTGATGGAATATGCACTTGAGGACTTCAGGTTCCTGCATGTCCGCGGGAACTCCAATGACTACAATTCTGGGCTTGCGTTTTTGTGGCTCGTCAACGGTGAGTCCAGAGGTCATAAGCTGCGCCGATTGCTTGAGTTTTATTACGTCTTCTTTTGAGTCAGTGCTTATCACTACACCGCCGTTTTTGATCTTGCGCAACCCTCTCACGTGCAGCTTCATTTCTTCGGGCCGGATAATCTTTTGAACGAGAGATTTTGTCTCCTCACTCGATTTCAACTTGTCAACCGGATAGATTGCGACTGAGCTAATGTTAGACGGTTGAACGTACCTCGTTCCATTTTTCTTCAGGGCGTCGGCAAACGATGCAGGTCCCGAAACTTGTCGGCTGGATTCCTCAATTGACTCCTTTAGTTCTTGGATGCGTTGTACGAGGTCCATTTTTTCCTGATGCGCTTGGCGAGACTGATATGCTTGGACTGCGTGGCTTTTTAGGGATTGGTATTCAATAGCCATTTGTGAGGCTAAGTGGCTCACGTTGCGACACAAGTTGTTAATTCTGATCTTCTGGTCAGTGTTAAGTTTACCTTCTGCAGATGTAGAGCATACGTCGTGGAGGTTCAGTTCGATCTTTTTCAGCCAGGTCTGGATGTCACTCGTGGGAAATACCTTCGGGGGCTCTTCTTCCTGCGGCATGTTTGCTGGTGTGGGCCCGGGCGGGCCGGGCTGCGGCGTGGGCGTTGAGGGCGGGCTGCGGCGTGTTAGTCCACTCCGATTAAATGGACTATTCTCCGACATTTTTCGCTTACACTTGTTTACTACACTTATACATTATACTGTAGCCGTAGGTCGGGGTAGATGACTAATGACCCAGATAATGCACGATTGGAAATGCAGACAATCACGAAATTATGCACATGAATAATTAATTATTTTAATAAACACGTCCGATCTCATTCACGGCTCTTGAGACACACCATATATATACACACCATATGCTCTGTAAAAGTTATTATGTGTGACTTACAAAAAATCCTCCGCACGTGCCGAACATTCAGTTGTAGGTATCTGAAACAATTTTCAGAATAAACAATTTTTTGTGAGAACATCCATCAGCAATCTCCAATAGTCAATCCATGCTAGATTACATTCCGACTAGGTCTGGTATCTGCTCACGCCACGCCTCATATGATTCAAAGTTGAATGCTATCTCCGATCTCGCGCAGTAGATTTGCTACCCATGAAGGCACAGTAACACTGGTTCCCATGAATCAAACACTCATTCTGAGTAGGTACCTCAGCGGTAGAACAAGGTGCACGTTTCCACAAATTATTGTCGACTTGCCGGATTGGGTCGCTCGACACACTGCTCGACACGCCAAGGCACGGCAGCATGCTTTGTGCATGGCAGAATGGCAGAGGTGTTTGGAACCATTGTGACACTGCGGTGGGATTAGAGGCTGTTTCGTGCGCTGTTGTGATTCAAAATGTGATCTACATTTCTCTGTGGTCTCATCTCATTGGTTTGAATTTATTTTTTTATGTTTTCAACAGCACTATTTATTTTAATGTTTCATTCGTGTTTCACATGGCAAGTAGGTCGTTATAAAAAATACAAAATATTCACTCTAGAAGGGGACCATGGCTTTTCCACAAAAAGGTAAGCTTATGTTAAATTAAAATTAAGTTCTGAAAATTAAGACACCGAGAAATATCGGCTTTCCTATTGCAGTGGAACCTCGTTAACTCTAACCTCGATAAGGCGAAATCCTCGTTAACACGAAATAAAATGCTATTTGTTTTCCTTCAGAGCCCAAAACCTCCATAACTCGAAATATTTAACCTCATTAAGACGAAGTAACCAGCGATTCCCTTCACGACTATTCAGTAGGTACATTTTTTACCTCTATAGCTCGAAAACTGAAATTTGACCTTTAGAACTCGAAAAAATAGTAGTTTTATTTTACCACCTCGAAGTTATTTATTAACAAACCTCTGTAACTTGAAAAATACAAAAGATAAAAGATAAGACAAAAACCTACAAAAACCTCCTTAACTCGATGGCCGCGATAAGATGAGACTTTGAGATTCGTGCTATCGAGGTTCCACTGTACATAGATGATTTGGTGCTTAACTATCCAATATCAAATGCCACCGGAAACTATTGTTGCCAAGATTCCCACTCAGCCCCGCTAAAGATTAAACTATAATACACTTAGCAGATACACCACGGCACTTATTAACACAAATACAAAAGTGTAGTGTAGGTGTAAGTTTCGATTGGCATCTTTAACTAAGGTTAACTGGTAGAAAACCCCTTAAAGCCATATTTGTGTTTTGTACAATAAAGAGTTTATAACATAGGTAGGTACATACACAAATTTGAATTTCCATTTGTGTGTAAGTATGGTAATAAATATTATTGTATGACTCTACAATAAAACTATAATAGCAAATAAGAATAACGTAATATCGGTTTCATTGATCGCCTCATTACTTAATGAGGCGTTACGTACTTACGTTTAAGAGAAAGACCAGCTGGACTGGCTGTTTTGCTAGATCAGGCAGGGCCCAGGGGCTCAACGCAATACCTTTCCTGTTTTCCTAATTGGCGGCAGCTAGGTAGGTAGGCAGGCACAAGCACGGGGCGATTCCTATACTGATTTACTGATCCTTTGCGGTCACAACAATAGGTAATAGTAGCTATTCTCATCTCAAGACGTGTCCTGTGTAGAGGAATTACGAACACTAGCCTTCGTGCGCCTAATATCAGCCCTGCGACAGGTATGTACAATTGCCCTCAGCCGAGCTTTGCACTTGATTAATACTGACCATGATACAACAAAAAGAATTACCACTGATCACATCAAAATTGCGCCATTCCGGTTAATATGTAATCTGCGATCGTGGAATCTTCTTGAAACACCGTTCCAAATGGCTGACATTTTACGCATGACTACACTTCTAATTTTCCGTCTTTGTCTCAGCGAAATTAGTATTTGATCTGTTTTATAGAGATAAAGGGAATGCCATTCAGTGACTGGAACTGGAGTAGGTAATGGTATTGTAATTAAAGAAGTCATAATGGAGGGATGGAATGGAAGGAATTACTTTTTATTCGAACGCTTACAGTAGCTTTGGAAACCTATTTAAGCTATATAGAGTTGGCGATTGGACTTTTATACTCAAGATTAATCCGCCCTCCGCACTCTTGGAAAAAGGCTTCCCTAGAAATCTCCACAACGACTAAGGTACCTGCGCCAAAGAAGGCCCCGGTTCTTATTTGCTTGAATGCCGCTTGCCTACTTCCAAAACTTCATACTTTTATAAGTACCTATTAATAGGTTCAAATTTTACTTCAATATTCGCTACTAACAAGGACATTACTGCAAGTTCATATTAACCATAAAAAAAATAACTAGGGGCTATATTTGGCTCAGGTGGTTTACTTGTAGTCGTGCGCTGCTTTCGCCCAACTTTTCTCTACGATCTTGGGCAGATCAATGGTGGTATAAAAATAAAACAAGTAAAATACCGCCAGCGAAAAGTGTATAGATATTTATAAAGCAAAGTGCAGCGCGGCACACAAATCAACGAATGCTTTGTACGCAACACGTTCACACCCGAACGGCGCTCGCTCATTGTCTACCCGCAAGTTTAAAGCGATCTGAACAGCGCAGGGTTGTCAATTTTCCAAATTCAATACATAGTTAATGAATTAGATTCATGTGCCACTTCGTACCATGTCATAGTGACAATCAATATAAAATCCGCTAGGTATTACCTCTAGCCACTATGCCATACCTAGTGGCTATTGCCATTATTATTATGCCACATGGCCATGGAATTTGATTTGTATACCACTTCGTATCTTGACATAGTGACTATGTGCCCGATTTGGTAGGCTCACCTATCAAATAACTAGTATTATGTCAACAGACCTAATTCCATTGAATTGGATACGAACTATAAAAAGCCCATTCCGTTTACACTGGATTGATGCGCGCATGTTATTCTAGCTCAGGGTTCCATGTTCAACATAATATTATGTACATTTTACTCTGTTATTCTCCTAATAAATGGGTTAATCAACTTTTTCTTGTCACACGTTGCTATGGTTACGGTCTCCTGAGTCACTCTTAAAATTTTAGGTTTTTCGTGTTTAAATGAACCAAACTTGCATTTTATGGTAGTTATAAAACCTTTCCATAATGGGACATCTACTGAGCATGTTAGTAGAACATGGTACAGCAGTTCCTCTAACAATATACTACTATTGTCTCCTCGCTGATGGGACAGAATAACAACAGGAAATAGTTGATTGACCCAATTATAAAATAAAATAAAAATCAAGCTTACATAATAAGTACTTACAGCATTCGACTCTATTTATTTTCTTGACAATTTGTGTACCAAATGTGATTGGCAAAATTATAGACGAAATCGACCATAATTATTGATATGAATTGAATGAATTGATACACCGTACACGTATGATATAATATATAAATACTTACTTATAAAGCGGTGACAACCTGACAAGTGACAACCCTGTTGCCTAGGCAAGTTCAAACAAGTTTGATTGGATTCTCTTAGCTAAGCCCGCGCGGATTAGCGCGCGTAACTAGCGGCGCGCCAATTATGGTACCATGTGGAAAACATCGCAACAACACACGTGAGAAATATCGGCATACGATAATTGTGCTCATAAGTATCAAATAGGTGCTAGACTCCGACCACGCTAAGTTTGCACTAACTTCGCAATGACAATGTACTTATATACCATATCCCATAGGAGCACTGACGTAGCACTTGGCACTTGGCTTGAGTCTATCAAACTACTACTTATACGGTACAATTATGGCCGTAGCTAAATCGAAATGTGTAGACCATTGTTAACACGTGAAAAACACACAGTGTGTAAGAAGATGATACATTTGAAAATTGTAGCCTGGTGGAAAAACCGAAGTACCTAGTTACCTACCTATGATTGACGAGGAACACTGACATAAGTACTTATTAGTTATTACTAAAAGTGACATAACCAAAAGAAAGTGACGCTGCGCTTTGGAATTTGGAAAGTGACGCTGCCACGCAATTTAACCAAAACACTACTTACGTAATATTTGCGGACCCAAAAAATCACATTAAATACAGCGCAGTTGTTATACATATTCTCATCATCATTGTTAAAACAGGGAGTGCCGGCAGAAGTGAAAACTCAATGACTATTGCAAAATGCACTATGTATAATTGAGGTTAACGCCATCTAGTGTTAGCGTTAGTTACTTGAAACCTCTGAGCACATCACTGTTAGTACTCTAGTTATATTAATACCAGTTAGAGCGAAACTCACTAGTTGGCATTTAAATCAATAAAGAAAAACTCAATGACATTACATGTAACCGTTTTTCAGTTTTCGTTAGGTCATCCTATAGATAGGTTAGGTTAGGTTAGGTTTTTTTATGGCAATCCTCAAAAGTGACGCGTTTCTGAACCAAATGAATTATGACTAACTAAAATTCGGGCAAACAATACATTATGGCTTAAAACTATTTGGGAAACAATAGAGAACCATTTTCATCACATGCGTCGACTAGGACAGATCTACATAGACGCAAAATGGACGACATACGAAGCAGTTGTATCTAAGTAGGTAGGTCTAACTGAGACGATCTACAGTTCATAAATAATAGATTCTTAAATCAAGCCTGAGGTCCGACTGGCTACTAACATCCCGTTTGTCAAATCTCAGGGGATACAGTCCAATCAATTGACGCAAGCTAGTTCATCCGTCTTTGTACATACACTTGCACACAGCAGCTTGCTTCGATCCACTTCGCTTGATGTACCCAGGGAGTAGCTTCTGATCAAAAACCCAAAAGGACCTACATAAGAACCGGTCTACAGAAAGACCATAACCATTAAAAAAAACTACTTCAAAATGGTTAAAATAAAACATTAGGCCCCGATTCTGATTTTGAAATAGACATCTACTAGATATTAGACATCACCAAGATAGGATAACGATATTTTTAAGATATATTATAACCTGTCAAATTTGACATTTCCGCGATTCTGGAGATAGGTACTCTTGAACGATTTTCACAATTTAATTTATTACAAGGAGAAACGTCTGCGCCCGATGCTATTAAGCTTAGAATACATTTAAACTTCGATCAACACGGAAGGGATGCGGCATTCACACTATTTCCCCTCTGCCTAGGTACAAGATCAACTGATCTAGCGCGGGTAATAAAACTAGTTGCGCTCGGATTTTTAACTAGACGCGCACATTTTAACACAGCAGCAGAAAAAATGCCTAATTGCTCGCTTTTTTGTTGTAAAAAGAGGTCGGGGACATCAAATTTACAAAAAGAAGGTGTTACATTTCACATGTAATATTTTTTTTACATGTCATACGTTTAATTACATTTAAACACAATTATTATATTTTAGTCTCATGTAATTGCTGGATTTATCGATTTTCCTCGCCCAGTACAAATTGCGGATCGGTCGAGCGACAAATCCGATTTCTCATCTCTCAGAAAACGATAAAATTCTTTGACGAAAATGTGTTAGTGTGCGTGTTGTGACACTTGTGACTCGTCCGTACACAAAAACAGATCGAGGTGTGCAAGATTGTCTGTGTAGGGTGTCATTTTCTATGTATTTGTGTCGTCATTACAGATTGGATTTTGTATGCAAGTGTGTGAGAAATGCGACTGTGTGCACGTTCCCCCCCCCCCCCCCCCCGCGAAAAATGGCAGAATGATTTGAATGTCAAGACATCGCTTGGGCCTATCCCTTCTGTGCCGGAAGCCCGTGTTGATCGAAGCATTTAAAAGTGGAAAAATTACTGTCTTGGGTGAGACTTGAACTCACGGCCTCTGGATCGATATTCCAGCGCTCTGCCATCTGAGCCACCAAGACCACCAAGAGTGTGTGTGATTTTCACAATATCTAAAACGTCTCGTTATGTATTTTTAGATCTCAGAACGGTTTTGAAACGAACTTAAAACGATAATTTAACGTAAAAGTGACATTGGTTATTGGTTGCCCGAATCATAGAGAAATAAGACAAGAGTGCTCACTCCATACATCAGTTAGACTATTAATTTCAGTGTCTATACATCTAGGGTTGCCAGATGGTCGGGATTCGGCGGGATTCTCCCGATTTTTAGCATGTGTTCCCGATTCCCGACAAAGTGAAAATTGTCCCGAAAAACAGCATCACGTTATAAAACAATAATTTCAAGTTCTGAACTGTCGTCGAGCGAGCCAGCGACCCGCGTCGAGCCCGTCAGCGCGCGCGCCGGGCGCGCGTGACGAGATTGGGCAGAGCAGCTGACGTAGTGCCAATAATATAAAATATCGTTGTTTTTAATACAATTAATTTAATTAGAATGGTTCATTTTCCCGACTTAAGGCCCAAAATCCCGAAAAATTGATATTTTTTCCCGATAATAGCGCCTTTCGATCTGGCAACCCTATATACATCTAGCATAAAGTAGCGGAACTATCAGTACTGCTACTTGACAATAGGTGTAGCACCGACCGGAAAGTCTTATCTCAACAGCATAAGACTTTCCGGTCAGTACTACATCTATTGTCAAGTAGCAGTACTGATAGTTCCGCTACTCGATGCTAGATGCTAATAGTCTTTTTGGTACTAAAACTGATGTATGGAATGAGCAATCTATGTATTTTTTTCTCTATGCCCGAATAGATATCTAGTTGAAATCGAAACTAGTTGGTATCTAGTACCTACATATCGTTTCGTTCTCTTCTCTATACTTCGTCTTTTTTAGCATTAGAAATAAGGTAAACAATCTTGATGTGTCTTTTAATTGAAAAACACATTTTAAAAATAAGTTACGGCAAATATGTAACAATTATGAATCTAATACGATCATTTATATTCTTCTGCTTTCATAAGTAATAGTTACTGATTTTTAAAAAGCGTTTTTCAATTAAAAGACATGTCAAGATCGCTTACCTTCTTTCAAGTTCTTTCTAATGCTAAAAAAACGAATTACCTATATAGAACGGATCTTGTTTTCCGAATACCGCGGTTATACCTTTTATACTACGATTACTGCACAGCAACTGACATGTTTGAAGTAGGTGCCAAGTTAAATCTTATAAACGTTATCAGTCATCACACTGTCGAATCGAATGCCGATGCCGGCCCTATAGTTCGGAAAGGAAGAAAGCAGAAAAGAAAATAAAGCTCCTAACTCTTATAATAATTGAAAATTCGACGACGCGTAAGTATATAATTAGGTAAGTACCGTATAGATACCTAATTATAAATTTGCAGGCGAAAGGATATGCCGACCCAGTCGGCTAGTGGGTTCACCAGTGCAATCAGCCAACGCAGGACAGGCTTGCGGTGAGCAACTGGGAGTGAACATTTCAGCTTCAACTCCGTGCGCGCCTATCAAAAGTCTGAGACACCATATTCCGTGTATGATAATCTAATCTAATCTTCATATTACTACATAATTATTTATATGAAAATAGTACTGCCTTAACCTTTTGGACGACAATGACGGATATATCCGCACCGTAGGTCCAACGCTAAAGACGGATTAATCAGTCGCAGACCGCAGAGCAACATCGACCTACGTGCATATAAAGTTCAACTTCAGTTTTGAAACTTCAATGACGAGGCGTCTGAGTGACAGCTTTTATTGTATTGGACATGACAATGCCATGTCTGTATTGTCTGTGTGTTGGACACGGCGTCGAAAAGGTTAAGGATGACTCACGCTAGACCAGTCCGGGGCGACCGAAATGTTATTTTCTATGACGCCTGATCGGTCATCACATGGTGATTTCCATAGAAATGAAGCTCCGGAAGCTCCGGTCCGGCCGCGGCCTGGTCTAGCCTAAGTCATCCTTTACCCGTCCCGCCGTACCTACATACAAGTGTAATTGGTATTGGTGTAATTGGTATACTGTAACCGTTCTTGTGGTATTAAATAAATAAATAATAAATAAATAAATACTTGAAAACAAAGCTCTAAAACAGATCTATGCCTAGATTTTTATTTTTACTAGATACTGGCACAGAATAATTCAAAACAGTTTAATCTAGTCAACTTCACATATTCCCTCAGTTCCACTCTAGTAGAAACCTCCTAAACGAAACCAAATAAAATTTTCCAATGACTATATGTCCAAAGATACGACTGGAGAGTAGATTTGCCACGACCCAAGTAAATGAGCCCATTGCGTCGAACGTCGGGCCGAATTTGTGTGACACTCCGTATCATTCCTTACCTTTCTGTACCGTCATTTTTTACCTACAAATATATACGTTGTTTCATAAAAAAGCGGAACGTCGGCAGATATTTGCATGAGGGCGCCTTTATTTGGTCACGTCTTTTGCGAAATTTCACCGAAGGGATGCGAGATATTATTCTCTTACAAACGATGAATTTTGTAAGTGCGGTAAGTATTATCCAATGATTACGGTACCATCTGTGTTAGAGTAAGAGTCGAACCAAGCTAACTCTGCATGGCATTTGCGCCATGACGCTGGCAAATCTTGCAATGCATGATGCTTCGCGCTCGCTCGGCCAATTAGTGAAATAACGTAGTGAAAGCTAGTTTTAAACAAGGCAATTAGGAAAAAGTTATAAAAGTAGGAAATCGCGTTTTAAACGGGTATTTACGGTGTCATATTTGATCAGTTAAAACAATTACACATTTGCAAAAGCAAGAAAACATAAGCAAACATTGTCGGTTTAAATATTCACTGAGGATATAACTAAGATTACTAAGAGCTTTATCAAGAGCCTGGGCGTTGCCGTTGGTTCACCAACAAAGACTGCGGGTTGTAATGTAACGTAGCTCGCCAGTCGGCCCACTCAGCGCGGTCAACTTATTGGAGGTTGCATATGTACCTACTGGCACAATATGTTGTAAACCTATTACTGTCTAAAACTCGAATGTAATGTCAGTGTCTTGAATATAAAATATATGGTTTCTACCCAAAAACTAGCCTTGACTATCTGTTCCACTTATTCTGCTGAAAACCAAGAGTATGGTTCTTTTAATAGGTCATGTGCCTCACGCACTGATGGTGTGCTAGTTTAGTAAAAGTGTGGTAGAAATATTTAAGTAGTTGTGAAACTTGCGTAAATTATGTCTGAAGAAAAAGAGAACGGCATAAGTGGCATAAAAAAGCTGAAGGGATCGTTGGACTATCCTAACTGGAAGTTCCTGGTACGTAATTACCTCGAAAATAAAAACTGGTGGGGGGTAATATCGAAAGATGATATTGTAAATGCTGATGCAGACCGGAAAGCACGAACAACTATTTGCCTGTTGTTGGAGCCAGAGTGCTTTACCCACGTCTACAATGCGATAACTGCCAAAGAAGCCTGGAACAAATTACAGAGCGCCCATGAAGATAAAGGTTGGGGCAGACGTATCCACATACAGCGAGAGCTCTTTAACTGTAAGTTGGAGAATTTCAATTCTATGGAGAGCTACATATCTAAAGTGACGTACCTTGCACAGCAATTGAATGATATCGATGCTAAAGTCCCTGATGATTGGTTGATATCGATTTTGCTTGGTGGTTTGACGCCTGAGTACAGCCCCCTCATAATGGCTGTAGATAATAGTGGCCAATCAATCACGTTGGAGCAAATTAAGACGAAATTGTTACAAGAAGGAGGTCGTCAAAGCAAGTTAAACACGAACTACGAGCAAGCGTTAGTGACACGTAAAGCACAGAACGATGCTAGATCTACATCTAAACCTAATGATCGTAAGCAGAAGTTTGTCTACAAGTGCTACCGGTGCCACCAGCAAGGACATAAGGCGTCCGAATGCAAGGAGCGTACCAAGACCGCGAATGTCTGCCTGAACACTAAGGAGGCGATTGACAAAGATAAGTGGTATCTTGACAGTGGATGCTCTAACCACCTTACCCACGACAAGAATAAGTTGTTGTCTTATAAACCTGAAAGAGGCAGCATGAAAATATCGGTAGCAAACGGTGAGAAGTTATCAGTAAAAGGACGAGGGAACGCTGAGCCCCAAGTCAGCGAGAACGAAAAATTAAACTTAGAAAACGTTATGCATGTTCCCGATTTGTCCATGAATTTAATTTCGGTAAGCGACTTAACCAAGAAGAAATGTAAAATTATATTCGACGAAAAAGGTTGCGTAATTCAAAATAAGAACCGAACTATTGCAAGTTGTAAAGAAGTCGATGGCATTTATGAGTTGACAGGAAAGAAAAACAACGTCGTTAATTTGACACTGTCAAAACAAAATGAAAACATTTCTAACGTTTGGCATAAGCGTTTGGCCCATTTATCCCGAAATTATATGTTGAAAATGAAAAACATCGTGACCGGTATGGAATTTAAGAGCACAGATTTGTGCGAACCGTGTATTCCGTGTATTGAAGGAAAGACGTGCAAGAGTCCCTTTAAAAACAAAGGTACGAGAGCCACGGATGTTCTGCAAATCGTTCATAGTGATTTATGCGGACCCATGGAAGAGCCGTCGTTCGGAGGTTCGAGGTATGTTCTGCTTTTTATCGACGATTATACTCGAAAGACTCACGTTTATTTTTTGAAAAATAAAAGTCAAATTTTCGAAAAGTTCCGTGAATATAAGGCGGAAGTAGAGAATGAGACGAGTAAATCGATTAAAATCTTAAGATCGGATGGAGGTGGAGAGTACTGTAATGCAAAATTTAATGCTTTTTTGAAGTCTGCAGGAATAAAACACCAGACGACTGTACCCTACACGCCTGAGCAGAATTCTGTTGTAGAGAGAGCCAATCGTACGATCATCGAAAAAGCAAGAACACTACTGTCAGAATCGAACCTGAGCAAAAAATATTGGGCGGAGGCTATTAATACTGTTGTATATTTGAAGAACAGGAGCCCCACGAAAGCTTTGAATAATGCAGTACCTGAAAAGCTTTGGACTGGAAAAGACGTGGATGTCAGTCACCTGAAAATATTTGGTTGTTTGGCTTATCGACTGATACCAAAACAAAAGAGACGTAAATTGGACATGAAGACAGAACCAATGATTTTCATAGGATATCCAGATAATCAGAAAGGTTATCGTCTGATGAATCCAAAGACGGGTGAAGTGACAACTGCGAGACACGTCAAATTTTTAGAAAATGTGTTTCTTCAAAAAGAGAACGTCGAGAAGTCGTCAGAAGTCATCATTAACCTGGATACGGACTCTGATAGTCAGTCCTGTGTATCAAATGGACCCACGAGTGTTCCTGAGGTATCGGAAGTGCACGAGAATGAGTTTCTTGACACTGTAGACGAGAACATAGAAGTACCTGAACCTGAAGTACCTGAGCATGAGCACGTACCTGATGAGGTGGTCACTAATGGCGAAGTGATAATACCTGGCCTACCAGAAAGGAGGTATCCTCAGAGAGAACGCAGACAAGTTGATCAGTACGGTTGCAATGTAATGTATGCCAAAGAGAGCAATCTTGATGGAGATCCTGTAACCATAGAGGAAGCATTGGCGAGACTTGACAGCGAGTTATGGCAGAAAGCTATAGATGATGAGCTTACGTCACTGAAGGAGAACCAGACCTGGACGTTAGTGGATCTACCAGCTGATAAGAAGCCAATCCAATGCAAATGGGTGTTCAAGATCAAGAAAGATAGCGACGGCAAGGTAACGAAGTACAAGGCTAGACTCGTAGCGAAAGGGTTCACACAGGTATGTGGTGTAGATTATACGGAGACCTACTTTTCGGTAGTTAGAAGCTCTACTCTACGATTATTGTTCTCGCTAGCTGCTGAATACGATTGGTTTATTGACCAATGGGATGTCACGACTGCGTTTTTATACGGGAAAATTAAAGAGGATATTTACATGCTTCAACCGAAAGGAGCAGTCGCCAAAGGTCAAGAAACCAAGGTATGTAAGCTGCAGCGATCTCTGTATGGTTTGAAACAAGCCTCTAATGCTTGGTTCAAAGAGTTAGACAGTGAAATGTTAAATTTAGGCTTTGTACAATCAAAAATAGAACCGTGTTTGTATCAAAAACAGCTTAAAGGTAATAAGAAGTTAATTGTCGTGATTTATGTTGATGATCTTTTTATATTTGGCAATTGTGAACGGGAAAAGCAAAGATTAAAATCAGGTTTGCTTGACAAGTTTAAAGTGAAAGACTTAGGTGCGGCTAGACATGTTTTAGGCATGAGACTGAGACGAGAGAAGGGACTTATTCATCTTGATCAGGAACAGTTTATTTTGGACTGCTTGAGTGACTTTAACATGACAGAAGCTAAGCCGGTAAATACTCCAATGGAAGTAGGAATGAAATTAGAGAGATCGACTGATTCTGAATGCCGCCTACCATACCAAAATTTGATAGGTTGTCTAAATTATTTAGCCTGTAATACGCGACCAGATATTGCACACGCGGTAAGTGTACTTTCTCAATTTAATTCATGTTATGACGAAATACACTTTAAGTGCGCAAAACGGGTCTTACGGTATTTAAAAGGTACGTCTAACATGTGTCTCACTTTTCGAAAAACTGGTGATTTAGACTTACGTGGCTATGTAGACGCAGATTGGGGTGGCGCGCTCGATCGCAAATCTTTCACGGGGTTAATTTTCAAGTTGGGCTACAATATTGTTTCTTGGGAAAGCAAAAAACAGGCGACAGTATCGTTGAGCTCTACAGAGGCAGAATACGTAGGGCTGAGTCAAGCTTCAAAGGAAGCACTGTATTTGCGTAGTTTACTGAACAGTTTGACTACTGTAGAGTGTAAACCTGTAGTCATTTTTAATGACAATCAGTCGGCACATAAAATTGCAGCTAACAAAATGATGCATAATAGGACAAAACACATAGACATTAAGTATCATTTTATCCGTGAGTGTGTACTGACTAATAAGGTTGAAATAAGATATATGTCAACAGATAAAATGATAGCGGACATCTTAACTAAGAGTGTTTCTGGCCCGAAGTTAAAAGGTTATTTGAAGGACTAGCTGTTGCCCGCGACTTCGTACGCGTGGATTTGTATATTGGTGGTTATAAATTCTACATTAGCTTAGAACATTATGCATTTTGTTATTTGTTAATTATCATACAACGCATTAGATTTGTCTTTCACAACCTGGCTACGAAGTTTCAAGCCCCTAACTGAATAAAATTGTTCTCGATAATCTCGATATAATCTCTCTCAACCCCCAGAAGATTTTCAAGTCCACTATTTAATAAAACCTACTACCTAACTACCTATTTACGAAGTTTGAAGTTCCTAGTTTTAAATAAAATTTGAACCCTCTACCAACTCTCAACCCCTGTTTAAACTTTTAGGGGATGAATTTTTAAAAACGCTGAAATTACTTTTCTTGTATTGTAATAATATGCCTTTATACAACGATTCAAGTCCCGCACTCCGATCAATATTTGGGTTCCATACAAATTTTCGACCCCCTTCACCACCTTGGGGGACGAATTATCAAAAACTCTGAAATTAGTTTTCTTTTCTCTTAATAAAATACCTTTTTACGAAGTTTCAAGTTCCTAGCTTTAAATAAAATTTGAATCCTATACAAACTTTCAACCCCTTTTGGACCCTATAGGGTATGAATTTTTAAAAACGCTGAAATTACTTTTCTCGTATTCTAATAATATGTCATTATACAAAGATTCAAGTCCCGTACTTACAAAAAATATTGACCTCCATACAACTTTTCAACCCCTTTTTCACCACCTTAAATGTTGAATTTTGAAAAACGCTAACAATAGTTTTCTTCTCTTTTAATGAAATAACTTTTTACGAAGTTACAAATTCGTAGGTTAAAATAAAATATAAACCCTATACAATCTTTCAACCCCTTTTTAACCCTTTTAAGGGATGAATTGTTGAAAACGCTGAAATTACTTTTCTTGAGAATGAATTATATGGCTTTATACAAAGATTCAAGTCCCGCAATCTAAAAAATATTTGATCTCCGTACAAACTTTCAACCCCTTTTTCACCAACTCGGGGGATGAATTTTTAAAAACACTGAAATTTGTTTTGTTGTTTTTTAATTTAATACCTTTTTGCGAAGTTTCAAGGTCTTAGCTTAAAATAAAATTTGCACCCCAAGGCAAAGTTTCATCCCCTTTTTTACCCCCTTAGGGGTTTAATTTCCTAAAACGTCGCAATTCTTTTTTTTTGCAATCGGCTATTATGCCTTTCTAAAAAGTTTCAAAGCATTTGTACCTAATGGATTCAAACTTTCAACCCCTTTTTAACCCTGTTAGGGGATGAATTTTCAAAAACGCTGAAATTACTTTTCCTGTCTTATAATACTATACCCATATACAAAGTTTAAAGTCACACACTCACAAAAATATTTGATCTCCATACAAACTTTCAACCCCTTTTTCACCACCTTGGGGGATGAATTTTCGAAAACGCTGAAATTAGTTTTTTTATTTTTTACATAATACATTTTTACAAAGTTTCAAATTCCTAGCTTAAAATAAATCTTGAACCCCATACAACCTTTCATCCCCTTTTTAACCCTTTTAAGGGATGAATTTTTAAAAACGCTGAAATTACTTTTCTTGAGTTTTAATAATATGGCTTTATACAAAGACTCAAGTCCCGCACTCTCAATAATATTTGATCTCCGTACAAACTTTCAACCCCTTTTTCACCACCTCGGGGGATGAATTTTTAAAAACGCTGAAATTAGTTTTCTTGTTTTTTAATTTAATACCTTTTTGCAAAGTTTCAAGGTCCTAGCTTAAAATAAAATTTGCACCCCAAGACAAAGTTTCTTCCCCTTTTTTACCCCCTTAGGGGTTGAATTTCCTAAAATGTCGCAATTACTTTTTTTTGTAATCGGCTATTATGCCTTTCTAAGAAGTTTCAAAGCATTTGTAATGGATTCAAACTTTCAACCCCTTTTTAACCCTGTTAGGGGATGAATTTTCAAAAACGCTGAAATTACTTTTCTTGTCTTATAATAATATACCCATATATAAAGTTTAAAGTCACACACTCACAAAAATATTTGATCTCCATACAAACATTCAACCCCTTTTTCACCACCTTGGGGGATGAATCTTCGAAAACGCTGATATTAGTTTTTCTTATTTTTTTATATAATACATTTTTACAAAGTTTCAAATTCCTAGCTTAAAATAAATCTTGAACCCCATACAACCTTTCATCCCCTTTTTAACCCTTTTAAGGGATGTATTTTTAAAAACGCTGAAATTACTTTTCTTGAGTTTTAATAATATGGCTTTATACAAAGACTCAAGTCCCGCACTCTCAATAATATTTGATCTCCGTACAAACTTTCAACCCCTTTTTCACCACCTCGGGGGATGAATTTTTAAAAACGCTGAAATTAGTTTTCTTGTTTTTTAATTTAATACTTTTTTGCAAAGTTTCAAGGTCCTAGCTTAAAATAAAATTTGCACCCCAAGACAAAGTTTCATCCCCTTTTTTACCCCTTTAGGGGTTGAATTTCCTAAAACGTCGCAATTATTTTTTTTGTAATCGGCTATTATGCCTTTCTAAGAAGTTTCAAAGCATTTGTAATGGATTCAAACTTTCAACCCCTTTTTAACCCTGTTAGGGGATGAATTTTCAAAAACGCTGAAATTACTTTTCCTGTCTTATAATAATATACCCATATACAAAGTTTAAAGTCACACACTCACAAAAATATTTAATCTCCATACAAACTTTCAACCCCTTTTTCACCACCTTGGGGGATGAATTTTCGAAAACGCTGAAATTAGTTTTCTTGTTTTTTAATATAATACATTATCACAAAGTTTCAAATTTCTAGCTTAAACTAAAACTTGAACCCCATACAACCTTTCATCCCCTTTTTAACCCTTTTAAGGGATGTATTTTTAAAAACGCTGAAATTACTTTTCTTGAGTTTTAATAATATGGCTTTATACAAAGACTCAAGTCCCGCAATCTCAATAATATTTGATCTCCGTACAAACTTTCAACCCCTTTTTCACCACCTCGGGGGATGAATTTTTAAAAACGCTGAAATTAGTTTTCTTGTTTTTTAATTTAATACCTTTTTGCAAAGTTTCAAGGTCCTAGCTTAAAATAAAATTTGCACCCCAAGACAAAGTTTCATCCCCTTTTTTACCCCTTTAGGGGTTGAATTTCCTAAAACGTCGCAATTACTTTTTTTTGTAATCGGCTATTATGCCTTTCTAAGAAGTTTCAAAGCATTTGTAATGGATTCAAACTTTCAACCCCTTTTTAACCCTGTTAGGGGATGAATTTTCAAAAACGCTGAAATTACTTTTCCTGTCTTATAATAATATACCCATATACAAAGTTTAAAGTCACACACTCACAAAAATATTTAATCTCCATACAAACTTTCAACCCCTTTTTCACCACCTTGGGGGATGAATTTTCGAAAACGCTGAAATTAGTTTTCTTGTTTTTTAATATAATACATTATCACAAAGTTTCAAATTTCTAGCTTAAACTAAAACTTGAACCCCATACAACCTTTCATCCCCTTTTTAACCCCCTTAGGGGTTGAATTTTTCAAAATCGCTTCTTATCTCTTGTACACTTTACAAATGCAACCTAGTGTGCAAATTTCAACTTTCTAGCTTTTGTAGTTTCGGCTCTGCGTTGATGAATCAGTCAGTCAGTCAGTCAGTCAGGACACTTGCATTTATATATATAGATTTATCCCTGTTAAATTATCCTATTAAGAGGGTGGATTAGAGCAGTTAGGTGTTTCATATGTGTTATATGTTTTTTTAAATGTTTTGTGTTAGGTAATAGAATAATTTTCTAATTTTTCTTTTTATGCGATTTAATTTGTTGGCGGATTTCTATGTTTGTGTACAGTCAGGCACAATAGTTTAGAATATAAATTGTATTTTATGTACCGAGTACAGACGAGTACAAAAGTAATTATGTTTGTCCGTAATAGTTTAAGAGGGCGTATTGGAGGTTGCATATGTACCTACTGGCACAATATGTTGTAAACCTATTACTGTCTAAAACTCGAATGTAATGTCAGTGTCTTGAATATAAAATATATGGTTTCTACCCAAAAACTAGCCTTGACTATCTGTTCCACTTATTCTGCTGAAAACCAAGAGTATGGTTCTTTTAATACAACTCGCCGAAGTTCCGGCCTGATAGCACAAATTTCCGAGGACGTTAAACTCTCATGTTTATTTGCCAATGTAATTTCAATTAATTTTGCAGTATGTAACCTAAATATCCACAATAAAACATTTAAGACTCCTAAATATGTTTTAACACTTTCATTTAACGAACTTACACATTTACACAATGAAACCATTATTAGTAGGTAACGAAACCCAGCGAGATTTCATTTACTTCATCATTGGTCTTTTGAAGATAAATAATTCCGCAGTTTCAATATCGTCAAGTCCGGTCGTTGAACTGAAAGAACTACCCACAGTATAGTGTGGCCACAGTAGATTAAGCAATTGGCAGTAAGTATCTATCTTAGAACAAGTTTATTTAAAGTGTGCCTAATTCATAATACACAATAAGTATAAGAGCACAAAGAAAATCCCTACAAGAGATATACTTGGTCAACCAGATCTTGACAGTAGAAAAAGGCGGCAATTTTGAAAAATGTAGGCGCGAAGGGATATCGTCCCATAGAAAATTTGAATTTCGCGCCTTTTTTTACTGACAAGATTTGGTTGACCAGCTATATTTAAGCAATTTTTTTAATATAAATGTTGTCAGGTACTGCACATACAGTGATCCTTCGAACTGAGTATCGTTAGTGATACCGAGTTTTTTTATTTCCTACCGGCGACCCGCCCCGGCTTCGCACGGGTAAACCTTAACAAATTATACACCTAAACCTTCCTCAAGAAACACTATTGATAGGTGAAAACAAAAAGAATAGGTAATGAGTATATATTGAATAACACACAGCACACAAGAGTTTGAATTCGATTGATGAGTAAATAATAAATAATTATGCCTAATATTCTTCTTATATTCTTTCAAATAATTTGCTTGCTTCATACTAGTGATATTTACATACTGTACCTAAGTAAACAAAAATGTGTCGCGGGTGCATTAGGTGCACTGTGCACTGTTTGTGGGGAACTCGAAGCGCGATTTGTGCTCGAGCGTGTATGGTGGGCGGGAAATGTGTTTGTGTATCCAAGAGGGGACACACGCGTTTGTTTCATACCAAAACATTGAATATGTGAACTTCCGATTTAATTGATTCGCATTTCAATTTTTCCTTGCTCCAGTTTCGTTCATTTACTGACTTTGTCGCAAGTTCTTTTTCCATTCCATTGTGACCGTTGAGTTAAACAAAAATGTTACAATTTCATTTATTTTTATTCGCTGTTTTTCGCTTCATATTTTGCCTTTCGCACTCAGTATTATACTTCGTTTTTTTTAGCATTAGAAATAAGGTAAACAATCTTGATGTTTCTTTTAATTGAAAAACACATTTTAAAAATAAGTTACGGCAAATATGTAACAATTATGAATCTAATACGATCATTTATATTCTTCTGCTTTCATAAGTAATAGTTTTTGATTTTTAAGTATTTTTAGTTTTTAGTTTTCGTTTTTCATTTAAAAAACATGTCAAGATCGCTTACCTTCTTGCAAGTTCTTTCTAATGCTAAAAAAAACGAACTATACCAATTCATAACATAAAATGCCCAAGTTTTATTGTTGCCGAAATGTATGGATATAGGAAAATGTTGGAAAAAAAAATGCTCAATGTGATGTTTTAGGTAATGCTTTTCAAAACTGAAGAGGAGTACCTAGGTATGAAGACTACGGTCGTGTCGTACGGAGAAACGAGCGTCCACTTTCTTCTCAATGTATCACTTTCACTTGTATGATTAAAATGGTTTTATTTAGTGACTCTGTAGCGGTATTGGAAATTTTAAAAATCTGTTATTTGATGCATGTATAATGTTATTACTTGCAGCGCAACTCGCTCACACCAATATACACAGTATTAAACCCGATTAACCCAAATGGATCAGTGAGGCAAATGTTTAAGCTATGAGAGATACGAGTTTTTAGAATAAATATAAATATGCAAAAAATATAGCATAAGAACCAATTCGTGTCAGATTATATTACAGATTTTCCTTCACTTTCACATTTAGATTTAATATCCTCCATAAACACGAGATACTCGAGCGAGAGATCAAATTGCCATAAATCTGTAAGTTGTAATAATGTAGAATCTTTGAGCGCCGCGCCGCGCCGCCGCGCTTCGCTCTCCGCGTTTTACCTGTCCCGTCGCCCACATCCCGATCCGGCCGCATATCGCAAAAGTTAATCACGTAAATAGTCACTGTAGCGTATCAATTAGATTAATTACACTAGTAGGCGCAGCACCGCGCGTGTACGCGGAATACCTGCTACAAATTGGCCGATCTATCGATATGTACCTAGAAATTTATGTTTTATTGAAAGTGACTGTAAATTGTTTAGTAGAGTTTTTTACTGTGGACATGCGACAAACCCACTCTCTACGAGCCTCTAGTACGCAGAGTACACTATTAAGTAGATACTTTGTTAAATTTAATCAGAGGGTAACTATAAATTATCAAGACTAATACATGACACATAATATCATGATTATGCGTTTTATAAAGATTTATCTCACTGGCCAAACAGAAATATTCTAATTCTGTTTGGCCATAGGGCTGACTTAGGGTTAACTGATAAATAATGCCTTCTAGTCTACACTCTACACTGTCTACCTACCCTAGACCAGTTAACATAAAAAAATCTATAGTACATACTTAGATTTATTCTTTTTCAGGGTTCCGTGCCCAAAATGGCAAGAATGTTATCATTTTAGTTTCGTCATGAACTCAAGACCATCTGTCCGTATGTCACAGCAATTTTACTCGAAAACTATAAGATATATTTTAAGGATATTTCGAAAGTTAAGAAGGTGTGTTTATTGTGCCGCTACTAAGTTTTGTAGTTCAATTCTTCAATTTCTAAAAACAAAAAAAGTATTTCCATTATGTTATTGGAAAATATGTAAGTATGGCACACTATTTGACAGGACTTTTAAAAGTGATTTCTAAAGCTTTTATCGCTGACTGTAGTTTTCTTTCCACTAATACTCATCGAGACAATTCTAACAACACCAAACACAATTACGTTGCGTTGTTTTATCACAGAATTCCTATGGCCACCTCCTGTGTCCATCATCAAATCAGCTCGATGGTACCTACCATAATAAGTATTGCATTATCACACGACATGTAAATTTTCAGCTTCATCGGAAACGGGAAGTGGGTCTTTAACTTGCAAGATACAGACAGACAGACAACGGGACCGGTGAAACTAAACAAAAAGCTTGTAATAACCGACCAAGTGCGTATCGAACCACGCATAATAGAGGGTTCCATACCGTACTTAATAAAAAAATACAAATAAGCAAAAGGGCGTATCTTCACGGTCTTAAGTAGTCTTAACGTCAGGCTGAACCTATCATCTTTCTCTTTTTTTATACTTACCTACTTTCGAAGCGATTACTTTAACAAACATGGCTGTGACACACGGACAGACGAGACGGATGGATGGACCGACGGATGGACAGGCGAACAGATGGTCAGACATGCCGTAAATAAAAATAATAAAAATAAATAAAAATAAACAACACATTTCTATAAAGACATTGATGTTCAAATATCATTATTAAGTGCTTTATTGTTTCAAATATTTTAACATAAGACGAACATCAAAACACAAAAGCGTTTCACGAGTTCCATACAACGAAAAAACCCAACTGTTTAATCCCATTTCTCTCACTGGTATAAAATTTACAGCTTTATCAATTTTCCTTACATCAAAATTTTCAAAAACGTAAGAGCCTTTGTATATTTGACAAGATTTATCTATTTTGAGTTTTGCTGCCAGTGTGATCATTTGCACTAGAACGTTTTTGCAAGTCATGCCTTTGCTGTCCAAATTATATTTTAAAACACTAGTTCGAAGGACACCAGTTTTCAGTCTCCATAAATAGCCGGCCAGATTTTGTTTTACGACTATATCCCCTCTGATATACGTGTCATTATTCTTTGTATGAATTGAAATATTAGCCGTTATTTTTCTGTCCAGTTCGTAAGGAGGGTCGGGTTTGCCACAAGGATTCACACTTATTAACGTGGTTTGATAAACACCATGACAAAATAAGTGAAATTGAAATACTGCGCATAATAACAATAAACTGCGAAAATCCATGTCAAAAGAGAAACATACATGAGTACTCATTTGACTTAGCAAACAATGACGCGCCTTTTGAAAAATGTAATTATATTTACATTTTACAATATTACGTAACCAGATCCGGATATCCGTGATTTACGTAGCTTAATGACCTTTTGTTAAATATTTCAATGGCTAATGACACTATTATACTTATTGCAAATAATGCAAACTACTCTACATTTAAAAACCCCCGAATAAACAAACGTCATTAGAACTATCGAGTCAAAAAAAATTGAGGGCGATCTCAGGGATGTAGTCATGTCAGTCAGGGTGTTGATGTGCGATAATGGATGGACCTTCGATCCCTAAAAGTTTGCCGTAAAAGCACCCTGACCCCACCCGACCGTTGTCAATCCCGCCTGAACCAGGCAGATCCTGCTCAGCTCTTGTCAAGCAGCGGTTCTGCTGCAAGCTTAGATGGTATACGCCCATTACATCTGAAGGAGCTTATTCTGCTTATTTAAGGCTCTGCTGGCTATTAATGGGCCTCGGTACCCTCGGTTGCTGGACTGCTTGGCCAGACTCTGCACTTCCTCCTTAGTGGTCAGTTAAACCCGGTGGTCTTTCTTTATATATCTACACATACGGTGCGACCTAGGGCGCGTTGTCAAAAAGAGATGGAGACCCACTATTGGTCCTCCATCGTCCATCTCTATATTTCCGGGCTTCCGGCAACGACACAACACTACTCCCCAGTCCCGGCGTTTAGCGAGCGCGAGTTCACGTACGTTACGTCTTATCTCGAACGCGAATAAATTAATGTCGGCCCAAAACATTTCACGAAACGTTGCACTTCTGTGCGGATCATTTTTAATCTAAATTCCGTTCGAGCCCCGCCTTTGACTCGTGGCAAGAAATTGCTCTACGTACCTACATTATATCGGGGCGGGTGAAATCATTCCGGACGGGTAACCGGGAAGACTTTAAAGAAATTCGGCCTTTGTTAGTAGTTTTTTTACACTTCAATGAACGAGGCCAAGTTTCTCAAGAAATATTTTCAATGCAAAATTTGATACGGATCATTATTTTTTAAAGAAAAGGTGATTGTCTTGAATGGCCAACTGCTCGTGCTCATTGTTGAATTTCTTTGATTAATATCAAAAATTCCTTGTCTTTTAAATACCTATTCGCGTTTTGGAGCAGGATTATGATCAATAAAAAGTATTTTTATTTGAATGGTGGTAAGTAAGTAAGTAATGGAATGAGGACTTAGTATATACCTATAATACCTAATAACAATATAAAATAATACGGCTCGCCATGTAAGCCAAACTCTAACTCAACCTAAATGGAGCGATGACCTTCGCAAGGCAAGCAAGAGCTGAATCAGAGTTGCCGCAAATTGTGCTCAATGGCGTCCAATAGGAGAGGCCAATGTCCAGCCAGCAGTGGACGAGAGTAGGCTGATGATGATGACGATGATGTAAGCCAAAAACTCAGTTTGATGATTTGTCAAAAACTGGTTAATAACATACCTATGTTTTAATTCCTCGTATACCTAATGTCTACACTATATGCTTAGGTACATATTAATGACTCGAGCCAATTATTCCGAACATCGCCAGACGTAGACGTGTACATGTATGTTCAAAACAATATGATTATTTATGATTGTGGTGTCTGATTCTGTACCATACTCGGTAACCTTTGAACTGCGGTGCGCCGGAGGTTCCTAGCGAGAGAGAGGAGAGAGACACATGACACGTGAGCTACAAGTAACTTGCCACATGGAGGCCGGGTACAGCAGGCCGGAATACTTAAATACCACTTATATGTATAACTAGCTGTTGCCCGCGACTTCGTACGCGTGGATTTGTGAATTGGTGGTTATATATTCTACATTAGCTTAGAACATTGTGCAGCAAGTGATTGCGGTAGGACGGTTAATCATTTGTTAATTATTAATATTATACAACGCATAAGACTTTGTCTTTCACAACCTACGAAGTTTCAAGCCCCTAACTGAATAAAATTGTCCTCGATATAATCCCTCTAAACCCCCTTAGAAGATTTTCATGTCCTCTATTTAATAAAACCTACTACCTAACTACCTATTTACGAAGTTTGAAGTTCCTAGCTTTAAATAAAATTTGAACCCTATACAAACTTTCAACCCCTTTTTAATCATTTTAGGGGATGATTTTTTAAAAGCTGAAATTATTTTTCTTGTATTCTAATAATATGCCTTTATACAACGATTCAAGTCCCGCACTCAAAAAAATGTTTGGCATCCAAACAAATTTTCAACCCCTTTTTCACCACCTCGGGGGATGAATTATCAAAATCTCTGAAATTAGTTTTCTTCTCTTTTGATAAAATACATTTTTACGAAGTTTCAAGTTTGTAGCTTTAAATAAAATTTGAACCCTATACAAACTTTCAACCCCCTGTTTTAACCCTGTTAGAGGATGAATTTTACAAAACGCTAAAATAACTTTTCCTGTCTTCTAATAATATCCTCAAATAGAAAGATTCAAGTCACGCGTTCGAAAAAATGTTTGATATCCATACAAACTTCCAACCCCTTTTTCACCACCTTAGGGGATGAATTTTCAAAAACGCTGAAATTGGTTTTCTTGTATCTTACTTTAATACCTTTTTGCAAAGTTTCAAGTTCCTAGCTTAAAATAAAATTTGCACCCTAAGACGAACTTTCATCCTCTTTTATCCCCCTTAGGGGTTGAATTTCCAAAAACGTAGCAATTACTTTTTTTTGTAATCGGCTATTATGCCTTTCTAAGAAGTTTCAAAGCATTTGTAATGGATTAAAACTTTCAACCCCTTTTTAACCCTGTTGGGGGATGAACTTTACAAAACGCTGAAATTATTTTTCCTGTATTTTCGCGTTCGAAAAAATGTTTGATATCCATACAAACTTTCAACCCCCTTTTTACCACCTTAGGGGATGATAATTCAAAAACGCTGAAATTAGTTTTCTTGTATTTTAATAACATATATTTTTACGAAGTTTCAAGTTCCTAACTTAAAATAAAATTTGAACTCCATACAAACTTTCAACCCCCTTTTAACCCTGTTAGGGGATGAATTTTACAAAACGCTGAAATAACTTTTCCTGTCTTCTAATAATATCCCAAAATACAAAGATTCAAGTCCAACACTCACAAAAATATTTGATCTCCATACAAACTTTCAACCCCTTTTTCACCACCTTGGGGGATGAATTTTCAAAAACGCTGAAATTACTTTTCCCGTCTTATAATAATATCCCCATATACAAAGTTTCAAGTCCAACACTCTCAAAAATATTTGATCTCCATACAAACTTTCAACCCCTTTTTCACCACCTTGGGGGATGAATTTTCGAAAACGCAGAAATTAGTTTTCTTGTTTTTTAATTTAGTACCTTTTTACGAAGTTTCAAGGTCCTAGCTTAAAATAAAATTTGCACCCCAGGACAAAGTTTCATCCCCTTTTTTACCACCTTAGGGGTTGAATTACCTAAAACGTCGCAATTCCTTTTTTTTGTCATCGGCTATTATGTCTTTCTAAGAAGTTTCAAAGCATTTGTAATGGGTTCAAACTTTCAACCCCTTTTTAACCCTGTTAGGGGATGAATTTTCAAAAACGCTGAAATTACTTTTCCCGTCTTATAATAATATCTCCATATACAAAGTTTCAAGTCCAACACTCCCAAAAATATTTGATATCCATACAAACTTTCAACCCCTTTTTCACCACCTTGGGGGATGAATTTTCAAAAACGCTGAAATTACTTTTCCCGTCTTATAATAATATCCCCATATACGAAGTTTCAAGTCCAACACTCTCAAAAATATTTGATCTCCGTACAAACTTTCAACCCCGTTTTTACCACCTCGGCGGATGAAGTTTTAAAAACGCTGAAATTAGTTTTCTTGTTTTTTTAATTAATTACCGTTTTACGAAGTTTTAAGGTCCTAGCTTAAAATAAAATTTGCACCCAGGACAAAGTTTCATCCCCTTTTTTACCCCCTTAGGGGTTGAATTACCTGAAACGTCGCAAGTCCTGTTTTTTGTCATCGGCTATTATGTCTTTCTAAGAAGTTTCAAAGCATTTGTAATGGATTCAAACTATCAACCCCTTTTTAACCCTGTTAGGGAATGAATTTTCAAAAACGCTGAAATTACTTTTCCCGTCTTATAATAATATCCCCATATACAAAGTTTCAAGTCCAACACTCACAAAAATATTTGATCTCCATACAAACTTTCAACCCCTTTTTCACCACCTTGGGGGATGAATTTTCAAAAACGCTGAAATTACTTTTCCCGTCTTATAATAATATCCCCATATACGAAGTTTCAAGTCCAACACTCTCAAAAATATTTGATCTCCATACAAACTTTCAACCCCCTTTTCACCACCTTGGGGGATGAATTTTCGAAAACGCAGAAATTAGTTTTCTTGTTTTTTAATTTAGTACCTTTTTACGAAGTTTCAAGGTCCTAGCTTAAAATAAAATTTGCACCCCAGGACAAAGTTTCATCCCCTTTTTTACCCCCTTAGGGGTTGAATTACCTGAAACGTCGCAAGTCCTGTTTTTTGTCATCGGCTATTATGTCTTTCTAAGAAGTTTCAAAGCATTTGTAATGGATTCAAACTATCAACCCCTTTTTAACCCTGTTAGGGGATGAATTTTCAAAAACGCTGAATTTACTTTTCCCGTCTTATAATAATATCCCCATATACAAAGTTTCAAGTCCAACACTCACAAAAATATTTGATCTCCATACAAACTTTCAACCCCTTTTTCACCACCTTGGGGGATGAATTTTCAAAAACGCTGAAATTACTTTTCCCGTCTTATAATAATATCCCCATATACAAAGTTTCAAGTCCAACACTCTCAAAAATATTTGATCTCCATACAAACTTTCAACCCCTTTTTCACCACCTTGGGGGATGAATTTTCGAAAACGCAGAAATTAGTTTTCTTGTTTTTTAATTTAGTACCTTTTTACGAAGTTTCAAGGTCCTAGCTTAAAATAAAATTTGCACCCCAGGACAAAGTTTCATCCCCTTTTTTACCACCTTAGGGGTTGAATTACCTAAAACGTCGCAATTCCTTTTTTTTGTCATCGGCTATTATGTCTTTCTAAGAAGTTTCAAAGCATTTGTAATGGGTTCAAACTTTCAACCCCTTTTTAACCCTGTTAGGGGATGAATTTTCAAAAACGCTGAAATTACTTTTCCCGTCTTATAATAATATCTCCATATACAAAGTTTCAAGTCCAACACTCCCAAAAATATTTGATATCCATACAAACTTTCAACCCCTTTTTCACCACCTTGGGGGATGAATTTTCGAAAACGTAGAAATTAGTTTTCTTGTTTTTTAATATAGTACATTTTTACAAAGTTTCAAATTCCTAGCTTAAAATAAAACTTGCACCCCATACAACCTTTCATCCCCTTTTTAACCCCCTTAGGGGTTGAATTTTCCAAAATCGCTTCTTATCTCTTGTACACTTTATAAATTCAACCTAGTGTGCAAATTTCAACTTTCTAGCTTTTGTAGTTTCGGCTCTGCGTTGATGAATCAGTCAGTCAGTCAGTCAGTCAGTCAGTCAGGACACTTGCATTTATATATATAGATTTATATACCGGGTGTAGCCTGTAAAACGAGCAAATAATGAAAACATATTATATTGTACTCCTCAAACGATAAAACTTTTGTTTAACAACTTTTAAAATTTATGAATCCTTTAGACTTTCTATTTTTTTTTTTTCATACCGAATAAATATGGTATTTAATGTACGCTAACATCATTGTAACGTTACTTGTCACGCTTCCAATACAACAATATTCGCAATATATTGCGTCTTAGAATAAACTTTAAAGCGTACAAAGTTTTGTGCGGAACACTAAAAATATATCTTCTAGAAATTACACCAACTGAGCCTTCTGAGCCTGGTACGGTGGTGAACGTGGTAACGTTTAGTGCTTCTGTAAATAGAACTAAACATGTTACAGAAACAGGAGTAACAACTGCGTCATTACGCTAACAGACATGCAAACTGCATGTACCTATCTAAACAAAGGGATTTCATCTCGGCAGCGGATTATTCTATTCTTATTATTTATCTATGATGACGTTTATATATGATGGCTGCCGATTGTAAAATCAGGCATATCGCGTGATTCGTGAAAATCCTTGTCTCATTCCCTGAGTCGATGGAGCCCCGCTACGCGGGGTTCCTTTTTCTAGATAATTTGCCCTTTGAGCATCTGATGCAACCTAACGAACGTAATGCACCTATATATCCTACCTATCTAAATCATGGTTTAATGTGACTACCGTCAAAACATTACACAGGAACCTTGCGATCGGCCTGATTTTACGATCGGCCGCTGACGTATGTATATAAACGTTAATAAAGTTCTGATCTGATGACTGACTAACTAACTTAAATCAACGCCCAGCCCAAACAATTTGACCTAGACAGCTGATTTTTTTCACAATAATCCGTGCTGTTCAATAGGTAACGTAAGCAGCGATTTTGAAAAATTCTTCCCTTAAGTTGGATTAAAAAGGAAAGGATTGAATTAATATAATATATGGGGGTTTAATTGTTTATTCCTAACTTACCTGAGTCATGGGTGTTTCCGAATTTAAACTGTTGTGAGACATACTAACATTGAATAATTTTACGGTTCATGCGATGCGGTCGGTGCGGAAACATGTCGCGCGAGTGACTTAAAACAAGTGAGTCTAAACCAGTGGTGGGCAAAGTACGGCCCGCGGGCCAGCTCCGGCCCGCGAATGGATTTTATCCGGCCCGCCGCCGGTCCTATGAAATAATTAGTATATGGCATTGGCCCACGATTCAAAAATAAATCGCAAATCAAAATAAATTTTGGCTACAATTCTGGCCCTCCACTTAAATTTCCTAAACTTTGTGGCCCTCTATGAAGAAAGTTTGCCCACCACTGGCCTAAACCGTAAAATTATTCAATCATGGGTGTTTTTTGTGTATTTATATATTATCTATATAAGTAACGTTGTCTATGTTGTATCTATGTTGTGAACACAGACTTTATGAATTATTATTTTGCTCCCGCAAAGTATTTCGAAGTGGGTAATTAGTTGTGAGTTGTGAGTGCACTCGCCTGATGCACGGGTGGGAGAATCCATCAAAAGTTTAGCTGAGCTTAATCTGATGCAGATTGGGTCGTGCTGACGGATTGCTTTGACGAGACATACCCCGTTTAATATCCTATTTCAGAGCTTGGATTTGATACTTTCGTGCACGTCTACAGAAAAGCGGCACTTCCATTCCTATTTTGAGTTTTTGACCCATTAATTATTTTGGCATATTCCTGTCATAATGCATTGAAACAGTTGCTGGGATGTCTAGCTTATACACAATGCATTAGGTTGCTTTCAGAGAGCTCGTAGGATATCCAAATATCGAGCTATTTTGTATACCGAGATCTTTCAAATGGCTTCAAATGGGAAACACTTAGCTCTTCATCTATGTTATAACTACTGATATGGCACCTTGCTCCACTTTTCCAAAAATGACATCGACTGTATCCGTAACAGTACGGCTAGAGCGATCTTCATCTATAACATAAATTCCCTTGAACCGCTTGAACCAATTTTGTTCTACTGTTACTGCGTTTAAGTTAATAAACGTCACAAAATGTTTTCGCGGTTTGAGTCGCGCCGCATTTTCCCCTTCTATGAAAAAAAAACAATGTATCGAATTTCTTCCTTAGACTCATTTTGGCGGACAAAACGGACAGAAAAACAATAAAAAAAATGGCGACAAACAGTTTTTTTTTTGTTATTTTTAATGGTATCAAAACCAGCCAGATAAAATCAGTACAATCAAAGAGTTTTTACTAAAACTAGTAAAACTTTACACCGTTTACACCTATAAAATACGAAAGTACTTTCTCCCCGACCTAATGTAGGTAGTACTATCTACCTAAATATTGTATTAAGTAGGAAATTAGTTAATTCAGAACTAACACGTTTTATTATTTAGGTAATTGTAGCTTGGTGCGAGTAACCCTTCCCGTTAATCTCAAATTCATTAATTTGAGATCAATGATATTATACGAGTATAACTTGTTTGAGATTAAAAGTTTTGAAGTTTTTACTTTGCCGACGTAGGACAAAACCTTCAAAAACCCCGACTAAGACAACTCTGGGGAAACCCGGACATGAACGTGGAATATCCACCATTTACCTACGTCATTGGGAGCACCGAATGCGACTACTCGGCTCAATACACTGGATAATTGCCGTTAAAACTCTTGTAAGCAAAAACCCAGGGTTGTGATCAGAGTCTAAAGCGAACCCAGTTCTAAGCCGTAGACCCTGTAGGTTTGCTCGTAGAACTGATTACCATTCTGGATCTATTGGCTGATTCACGTCAATTTAATTACCTACTAAAGTAATTCATTACTTTGATGTCTGTCTATATTTAGTACAGTATACCTATGTCAAGAGCTTTCTGCTCTGAAAGAGGACCCCATTGCTGTTCTAAAAGGTGTGCAGAAAATGATACGTTTAGTTCTGCACTAGAGCATTTTACGTTCCAAGTACGATTTTATGAATTGTTTTACTATAAGCAACTGAAATTTGAGTATAAATTGATTTATTATACAATTTCCATTCTGATATTTAACTCCCCAAACCTTTAATAACGATACTTTTACCTAAATTGTTAATTGAAAGTACCCTCAAGATTTACTATAAAATTTAGTCATGTTTAAAAAAAACACATGCATTTTACTTTCCTCGTATTCGAAATGAAAAGTAGAGTGTTTAACTCGGGTGAAAGGCATCATTCAGCCTCGGACTATTGGCGCTCTCACTGCGTTCGAGCACCAAACTACCTCGGCAGAAATGAGTGCCTTTCATCCCTTGGTTAACAATCTACTATTCCGTATTATGTGGAGAAATAAAATAAAAATAATCGTCCAGAGGCGCAGACTTTGTAAACAAGCGGAAGCGCTTCTAATATACAGGTAAAGACCTAAAATTTGTACTTAAATGTTTCATGAAACGACTCCCAGTTCTTGTAAACGCAGCTCATGTGAATTATAGTTATTTTCGATACAAGTGCACGTGTATCGAACAACGTTTTACAGTACATATGGCACTTTAAAGTTTCGACATCGCACGAAAAGTGCTATTTTACGCACTAGTGCGGAAAAGTAGCCCCATATGTACTGTAAAAATAATTTTCTCAATATCAAAACAAAAGAGGGTGGTTTGGTCATCGAGCTGCGCGCTCTGAATCCACAACAAGGAATCAACGGGAAACATCTTAATTAACTCCGGATTAAATTCAATTTAGCGCACGAGGTGTTTCGGTAAACATCCAGGCTCCCTAATGAGTTACCAACTTCGCCACTTTGTAAGATTAAGCCAAAAATTGTGAAAAACTTCGGCGTACGCTACGAGTCGAGTTTGCGAGCGGCAAAGTTTAAATGGTCGCCGTATTTTGAAGATGTTACGAATCATTTTAGCGTAGCTTAGATGTTTTTGAATGCGAAATGTATGTTTGGGGAATCGCACACCCAACGGTGGACGTTGTTTGACGTATTCGGAGTTTTTTAGACCCCTGTCCTTGCTATCCGTCGAGTTTTCCACACTTTTCTCTCTGTTTACTTAAGTATGCTTAGAGGAATTAAAACTTAGGGCAAAGTTGTTTTTTATTGCATTGCTCTGGGCCTGAAACGTGGGAATCCCTGGGGATGAATTTTATTTAAATTGCCATTGGTATTTGCGGTTTTCTGCGTAGATTAATTTCCAAGCGTCGGTGCTCAAATCTCACGCATGAGCGAACTAAATAAGTTTAATGGAGCTGGAAAGGCAATTTTCAACACACTCCACTCAATTAATTTTGAATCCTAGCGAGTCATAATAAAAATAGAGTTTTGAATTGTGTTTTTAAAGTACAGGTTATACCTATTTAGGAAGCAGAGTTTCTAGTCTTTAAGGCAATCACTGTAATATGATGTTTATAAATAAATTATTACAGGTTACAGGTAATTTGACTGAAAGTTCGTAAGATGCTGAACAGCTTTTTCCAGAACGACATTTTAGTTATCATAATCGTTAAGAGCCTATAGCTTTATTTTTTCTAATATTATTTTAAGCTGCACCGCACCGTTGTGACTGGCCGTATGCCTATTGCATAATATTAACCTTAAATTGTTATCGCAAAACTCAAAAACTAGAAAGAAATACCTTGAATACTAAAATCCCCTTCAGTCGTGTATTTCATACATGATTCCAATGAATAATGTAACAATTACAACTTGAAGCACACATTTCCATTTCCATTTCCATAATACAATGTACAAAAAAAGGTAGGTACGTGAACTTTAGAGAGCAGCACTTGCTTTGGCGTGATATTCCGATTCAGGCCACAAGATGACAGATACCCTCCAACGAACACGGCCTCTAATAAAGTAAATTAGACTAGATTGGTTAATTTACCTATTATAAATAGTAAATGACATAGATAGTGATCTAGTGATTTACAATAAAAAACTGTATTCATCTAGGATACCAATCGCAGTAAGTTTATTAAGCACGTAAGTGCCAGCTCGGGAAGAAATTATTAGGTCCGTGGGGTCGAGTTTATTTTAAAGGCACAAATGATTCACCGGTATGATTACCTGTAGATATTTAAGTAACCTACCTGTATTTCAGGTATTTAGGTACCTAAGTTAAATATTTTTTTCTACTCCCGTACTTTTATTTGCCATTTAAAGGGTCGTACACACATCTTTAAAACCCTACCTTATTGTTGTCAAGACAAGTCTTTAGTCTATTCCCCAAAAAAGCATTTGTGCATATGTCGCAGTCGGATCGTATAATCCGCCGTATTACATTACGGCTAGCCGTTTTACAAAACAGGGGCGTTTTGAAATGCGGCGGTTCGACGATTAGCCGGATTGAATGCGGCTGAATGAAAATCCGCCGGAATGTATTCGGCGCCATACGTTCTTCAACACGGCTAGCCGTAATGTAATACAGCGAGTCATTAGCCGCCGCTTTGACAGTTTTTAGTTCCCATTTTTAACACTCGTGGCGCTGCCTGACATAACAACAACAAACTATGAAAAACGCTGGGGTGTCCATCAAATCTGGAGTTCGTCGGACTGTTTCTTTTCAAAAAACATTTCCTTCGCAACTTAACTAGACGCGGGGCTCCTATTTCTGAGCGGTTTGCCCTTCGGGCATCTGAAGCTACCTAACGAACCTAACCTACCTACCTATTGATTTATTGAGACGTCCGTGAAAACATTACACTTTGGGGAAAAAAGCGTAGTTAGGTAAGTAGGTTAGGTTCGTTAGGTAGCTTCAGATGCCCGAAGGGCAAACCGCCCAGAAATAGGAGCCCCGCTTGCGGGGCTCCGTCTATTTAAGTTGTGAAGGAAATGTTTTGGAAAAGAAACACATGTAGTGCGGTGGGACCATGGTAAAAATAAATTAAATTGCAAACATTGTCAAACTCCGGTTACGTAGACGACCGAAAGAACTGGTCACTCTACAATCTAATTAGTAGATACGATGCGGCTAAACGTAGGCCGCCTTATTGAAGAACGTATCGCAAAGACAATCCGGCTAATCGTCGAACCGCCGCATTTCAAAACGCCCCTGTTTTGTAAAACGGCTAGCCGTAATGTAATACGGCGGATTATACAATCTGACTACGACACATACACGCAGTATCTTTTTGGCACTTTTTCGATACTTCGTGTAATGACCACTTAAAAAATATTGTATGAAATACATTGTTGCCAACCTTAATTTAAATGTCATCTCTGACTAATAAGTGATGGTTCACTGACATGTTTATTTTTGATTTCATTAAATCTTTTCACGCCCGTACCCTCCATTCTTTGCTACTTCTTGAATGAAAAATATTTGTTAAATTTACAATTTTATTTCAAGTGCTTGGTCGTAGAAAAAGTATTGTATGCAAAGTTGTTTAACTGGGTCAAAAAATACTCGTGGCGTCTTTATTAACAATTTTCGGCTTCGCCTCAAATTGTTACTTACGTCACTCGCCTTTTTTGACCTCTCTTAAACAACGGCTGCATAAAATAGGTAGGTACTATGTATTATAGCATTTGCTAATGGTTGAAAATACGTATTAATTAATATTGTTGCTATGAAGTCATAATTTGGTAGACCGCAGCAGTAGGTTAAGTCAGTAGTTAATTTGCAGTAAAATTTTTAGGTAATACCAATTTAGGTAGGTACTCAAGTTTTACTAAGATATTTCAATGAACTTGGGTTTAGAAGCTGTAAAATATGCTATATTGCCCTAGAATTATTCATTACACTCGTAAATGTGTACGACCCCCAGGTAAACATTGCCATTTACTACTGTAAACTCACTATACGACACCCGTGGGCCGCTGCTTGCAACCTAACAAAAATTAACGCTAACATTTGAATTCCCCAAAGTACCAGCATGTGAATAATATCTGTATAATTTGTTTAAGCCGCAAATCATGACGTTACTTACAAAAGTGCTCATTTCATCCAGCACCAGCGGTCGAAAAAAGACGTTCAGTTTAAGCTAATAAAGTTTAAACTAAATATGAATTTTACACTTCATAAGAGCTTGAATAAGTAGCTTTTGATTTACAGAGCTAGTACGAAATTTTGCCACAATACAGCACTTTAATTAGTACTGGCTTAATGAAATTTTACAGTAATGTTATAAATATTTGCATCGCCCGAAGGTTTTAAAATGCTCCGCGGGTCCCTTATCTCATTTTTGATTTATTTACATAGCAGTTAGGTAGGTAGGCTCTACACGATGGCCCAGGGCTAGACCAGCGAGATGGCCATGCGATGACGGTTGAGAGCACGCACTATGGAATAGGCCACATGTAATGCGTACGCACCATCGCTGGCCCACTACTTTTGATGTGCCGACGAAAAACCGACACCGTGGCCATCCCATCGCCATTCCGCCGAGCCATAAGCCATCCGACACCACTACCCTCTCTACACGCTGGCCCGTTGCGTAGAGGAGCCATATAAGGTAGTTTTCCTCCAAATAGGCCGACAAATGTAAAATTCATCCCAATTAACATTACTCGCCCGTCTTTGGGTAACTGACTTAAAAAACAATAATTTGACAGTATTCGTAGGATTGACAGGTAGAACCAATGCTGGCGCCATCTGTAAAGTACCTACTTCGACCGGCCAACCCCATTTACATAGATCACCCCGACAACTTAATGGCGAGTCTGTTTTATGAAATCTGTTTTGTGGACTTAACTTTAGCTAAATAGTAAATACTGACCATTTAATTGTCCCGAGAGAGCGCGTGTGTGGTTTCAGCATTTAATTAAACATATTCATCCGTTTAACAATCGCGCCCCGTTTAAGCGAGTAATTAGGTAGGTACGCCCCCCATTTTTGTTAGGTAACTGAAATAATTAATTCGACTTCACTTTGCTTTGTTTGCTGAGCATCAAATTAAATTCACGAAACTGTCAGCATCATTAATTTATTAAATATTGAAATCATTTATGCGTGCTTTTGTGATAAGAGTTTGTTTTGTCATACGAGTCTATACTCGTACTATACTCCTATGAGTATAATTATAGTACATTGTGATACAAGTGTGCTGCGTTGGTGACACATGAGGCGATATTGTGCCGATAAGAAAGCCGATGTGTGTAATGACGTGCACATGCGTTTCATACGACATTTTTCAATACACTTGCGAGGGAAAAAAATGAACTTTCATACAAATTAAATTTTAATTGTTAAAACTGTTAGTAAAAGTCTAAAATCTGTCGTACTGCCTGCCGCCCCTCGCCGCCGCTGGCGGGCCGGCTTGGCCCCGGATGCGCCGGCGAATTTTTATTTATTTGTGAACATCCGTTAAACTACATATTATTATAATATGTCTAGGAACTCCAGGAATACAGTGTAGAGTAGGTACTTATGACCAACTTTTAGTAGGTAGGTACCTTATTTATTTTAATCTGCATTGTACATATATGTAATGCATACCTAGTTTGAGAACAATTCTCTCTTAATTAATTTTGTATCAAGCAAAATCACAGAAATAGACATAAGTTTTTTTTTCGCAATAGAGACTGCAACTGCAATTTAGTACAGACAGTTTGACGACTGATACGCGGACGAAGTCACGGGCAGAAGCTAGTGACTATCCTCCTGAGAACCAGAAGCATTTGTTTTGTTTGTGAATTTGGAACCCTTAGTTAGCACTCAATGAAAGTTCAAAATATTTTTTGGAATATGGACAAAAAAATTACGCAGGGTCTTTTAGGAGGGGGAGGGATACACCTACCTAAATTAATATTCGTGCGAGTAGCAGACACGAATAGAATTGATAAACTTACTACATTACATTTTCATTCATATTTGTTAGGTATTTGGTGATGTCGATAAATTTCCTTTGCGTTCGTCTTGCTAGGTAAGCCCCCCATATTTACCGGTATTGATATCGCCACAGGCACCCAAGACGACAATTACGCTACCATCGCTTTCCCTACATCGCTATACAAGGATGGAAGAGATATTATTTTATTTTTATTTTGTGACTATTTTTTTCTATAAACCCAAATAATTATTCACAAAGTAAAAAAGTGTGGTGACCGATTTTATGTAACCTCGTGTATAAAAAACCTATTAATTATTTCGTAGAGGTTTTAGTAACCTTTTTACCCGCATATCAGACAATAACGCAAACATTTGAATAGTTTTCGACGGTTACGGTACGGTTATAGTTACCTACAACAACGGATTGCACTCAGGGAGTTCTGCCGAGAAGTGAAAACTCAGTGACTATAGTTCGTTTTTTTTAGCATTAGAAAGAACTTGAAAGAAGGTAAGCGATCTTGACATGTCTTTTAATTGAAAAACGCTTTTTAAAAATCAGTAACTATTACTTATGAAAGCAGAAGAATATAGATGATCGTATTAGATTCATAATTGTTACATATTTGCCGTAACGTATTTTTAAAATGTGTTTTTCAATTAAAAGACACATCAAGATTGTTTACCTTATTTGTAATGCTAAAAAAAACGAACTACAGTCCAAAATGCACTATGTATAATTGAGGTTAACGCCATCTAGCGTTAGCGTTAATTACTTGAAACCCCTAAGCACATCATTGTTAGTACTCTAGTTATATTAATACCAGTTAAAGCGAAACTCACTAGATGGCATTTAAATCAATAAAGAAAAACTCAATGACATTACATGTAACAGTTTTTCGATCAGGTCACGTGTCCGTCTTACGGTCACGTGACCGCCTTTCGGTCTCGTGATCGTCTTACGCTGTCTCGAGTTTAACATTTTTTCCCCACCTCAAAAAGTGCACAGCGCCGCTAAAGAAGTTTTCACTTCAATAAATTCCTACTAGTATCGCTTCCAGCTCGCCCGACATCGCTCGGCCATCGCCGATGCCGCCGCGACACAGCCGCGGAATTTCCCCCGAGCGCCATCCACAACAAGCCACAAGAAGAATAACCGCGAATGCAAAATGAAAATTATCATACAAATTCTCTTTCTTATATGAACCGGTATTACTGTCGCCCTATAAGTATGCAAAAATATGGAGCCGTCATTCTGTTGAAGCGAAAATACGGATCGGTGCGTGGAGGAGGTAATCTGCATTTGTTTTACAAATACAAATACAAATACAAATAATTTATTGAGAAAAGTATAGTACAGTGGTTGCTCTTAAAGACTAATAATTTATAAAGACAAGTGATTTACAAATGCCTGAACTAGGATTCCCTGTGTTTCAGGCAGCAAAGGACAATATTAATTATTTATTACTTATTCACTTAATTATAAACTATAGGTATGGTACACAATATAAATCTTATTACCTAAACAAAAAGTGGATTCTTAAGTTCCATTAAATATCAGAGTATAGTAGGTAATCATTTTACGACTATTAGTAGGTTATCTGTATTATCGTACGTCATCTTTTGAAGGGCGTTGCTATTAAGACGTGTCTTATTGGTGTTAAGTAAAATTGCTTGCTGGACATTTTTGGTCAGGTACAGCATACTATTTTCTGCATCAGCAGAATTATAAACGGGGCCAAAGTCAATATTGCGTAAATCATCTCCAAGTTTGTTTATATTTAATCAGCGGCGAACATGATGTTTGCAGGTTTCCACATCGCATGCTTTATACTCTGATACAGAGAAACTATCTAGGTCAGAAAATATGCTATTGTTCATAGGGAGTTAAACTAATGAAAGTGAATGAAGTGCTATAGAAATATGTGAAAAGTTAGCGCTCCTAGGCGCCTTCATAATCTATAGAGTTTAAATACCTTTTTTCGGCCATTTTTCTAGCTGGGCAGTCGGCTTCGCCAGTTTGGTGGTTGCATGGTTTCTTGTAGTACGAGCATGTTGCACATTTTGGTGCTTCGTCCTTTTTTGTGCATTCCTTAAATGAGTGACCCGCTTCGCCGCAGTGGCCGCAGATGTGAGTCTCCATTTTGCAGGTCTTCGCTGCATGATTGTAAAGCTGACATTTGAAACAGCGCGTCACCAAGGTGAAATCCCTAACAGGGCACGATGACCAATTCACAAAAACTCTGTCGTTCGAAATTAAGGCCTTGCGTATCGCTCCAGAAACTTCAATTATATAATTACAGGTCTCGGCGTCCTTTTTTCCGGATTTGTGACTGAGCTTAGTGGAAGCCATAAATTTTTCGAGCGACCAATCTTGTAATTTATCGGCTAAGTTTTGATGGAATATGCACTTGAGGACTTCAGGTTCCTGCATGTCCGCGGGAACTCCAATGACTACAATTCTGGGCTTGCGTTTTTGTGGCTCGTCAACGGTGAGTCCAGAGGTCATAAGCTGCGCCGATTGCTTGAGTTTTATTACGTCTTCTTTTGAGTCAGTGCTTATCACTACACCGCCGTTTTTGATCTTGCGCAACCCTCTCACGTGCAGCTTCATTTCTTCGGGCCGGATAATCTTTTGAACGAGAGATTTTGTCTCCTCACTCGATTTCAACTTGTCAACCGGATAGATTGCGACTGAGCTAATGTTAGACGGTTGAACATACCTCGTTCCATTTTTCTTCAGGGCGTCGGCAAACGATGCAGGTCCCGAAACTTGTCGGCTGGATTCCTCAATTGACTCCTTTAGTTCTTGGATGCGTTGTACGAGGTCCATTTTCCCTGATGCGCTTGGCGAGACTGATATGCTTGGACTGCGTGGCTTTTTAGGGATTGGTATTCAATAGCCATTTGTGAGGCTAAGTGGCTCACGTTGCGACACAAGTTGTTAATTCTGATCTTCTGGTCAGTGTTAAGTTTACCTTCTGCAGATGTAGAGCATACGTCGTGGAGGTTCAGTTCGATCTTTTTCAGCCAGGTCTGGATGTCACTCGTGGGAAATACCTTCGGGGGCTCTTCTTCCTGCGGCATGTTTGCTGGTGTGGGCCCGGGCGGGCCGGGCTGCGGCGTGGGCGTTGAGGGCGGGCTGCGGCGTGTTAGTCCACTCCGATTAAATGGACTATTCTCCGACATTTTTCGCTTACACTTGTTTACTACACTTATACATTATACTGTAGCCGTAGGTCGGGGTAGATGACTAATGACCCAGATAATGCACGATTGGAAATGCAGACAATCACGAAATTATGCACGTGAATAATTAATTATTTTAATAAACACGTCCGATCTCATTGACGGCTCTTGAGTAATGGTTTTGTAAATAATCGGGCCGATTGTGCCCGGATTATTCAGATTATTTCGTTAGGGTAGTATTTCTATGGAGATGGAGATTAGATGTTTGTTGGCTGTATCGTAGGTTTGAGTAGATTGCAATATTCATTGTCCAGGCGCGTCAGACGCGGACGACGAAATGAATACAAGATAATAATATACGTTGGTAGGTAATTTTTATTTATGAAAAAAGGTGATTTAGTGTCGTTAGATAATACAATATGTATTAGGCTGAAATTAAACTTGTTAACTATCTACTAGTAACAGCAACAGTAGCTACGTTGCTGTTACTAGTAGATTTGTTAACGATGATAAACCGGCATATGTAGGTCCCAATAGATTGCATGTGATATTTCAACAAAAATCAACCTTCTTTTCGTACTAATATGGTTCACTATGGCTATGAATTTTTGGTGGTACTTAGTGACTTTTGCTTGTCACCCGACGAGATAGTGTTCTAAAATCGTAGCGCATTTTAGATCACAATACGGTTGCCCAAAATTTAATTCGCAATCTTGAGGCCTCTCTCTAGTAACTTCATCGATTCGAATCCTTAGGTATATTTTGACTTTCGCTCGATATAAAAATCACGAACATAGGTCTAAAACGCACCTTAAAAAATTGTAATAATTTTTGCGCAAAAGCTGAAAATATGAACAAGATGCATGTAAACTGCGTCGAAATATCGGGAGCTCGAAAAGGTCCCACGGGGACCCGTATTATTGTGATTTGGGTTAATCAACTTTTTCTTGTCACACGTTGCTATGGTTACGGTCTCCTGGGTCACTCAAATTCTAGGTTTTTCGTATTTAAATGAACCAAACTTGCATTTTATGGTAGTTATAAGAAATTTCCAGAATGGGACATCTACTGATCATGTTAGTAGAACATGGTACAGCAGTTCTTCTAACAATCTATGCTACTATTGTCTCCTCGCTGATGGGACAGAATAACAACAAGAAATACTTGATTGACCCATTTACTAGATTTGTATGACTGGTCAGGGTAATAGTTTATGTTGTTAGTTAACCTTTTGGATGCCAATAACCGATATATCCGCACCATAGGTTCAACGCCAAAGACCGATTAATCGGTCACAGACCACAGAGCAACATAGACCTACGTGCATATGCATAAAGTTTAATTTCAGTTTTGACACTTCGGTGACGTGGCGTCAGCGTGACAGCTTTTGTGTTTGACACGGTGTCGAAAAGGTTAATGTAGATAATGGGATTTTTCACTCATTTATTTTCACGCCTATTTTACACTACACTTGCTCATAAAGAAATTTGTTCTTGTCCTACACAGACGACCAGAGCAATAATATCTGATTCACTTTTAACATGGAATACATACTTACCTACCTTGTAATACTTACACGCTATTAATGTAATTAATGGGTTAAAGAAAACAATGTTGTAAAAATATGTATTTATTTTCTGAAAGTACAGAACTGAAATTATTAGTGAACCCATACTTACAGAATACAACATCAGTTATTTACTTAATAAAACTTAACAGTATATTAGCAAAAAGCTTGAAATAAATACGATAAATGCATATTAAAATATGCATTTATCGTATTTATTTCAAGCTTTTTGCTAATATACTTTTTGGTAATGGTAAACCATTATCACAAAATAGGAAATTACATACATATAGGCACTATACATAAATGAAATGAAGACCAGCCGTGTAGGTACGTCATCCAAAACAGCCACGACCACTCTGACAATGATGTAAGACTGAGAAGAACAGAGTGACTAAAATAAAATATTTTATATTGAGACTCACAATACATCAAATAGAACAGAATCACGATAGAAATCTATTAGAATAGTACACTGACTTAATATAAAAGAAATAGACACACAAAGCAGAACAAAAACGTCAAGAAATGTGGATCCCAATGACGTTTCGCACCATTTGCATTGATGATAAAAACGCTTACGTAAATTTTGAGTCAAGATAAATGTTTCGTACAGAAAAGAGCTTAATGTCGTAAGCATTAAGTGTCAAATTTGCAAACATAAGTACCAACACTGTTAAAAAATGTAGTCCGATGGCACTAAACGTAACGTATTTACGTCAAACAACGTCAAACGAGAATAATGAACGAATGGAGTCACTTTGGTACACTTTAATATGTATTACTGTACAGGAAAACCAATTGAAGTAATAAATAAAACAAATTTAATTTAATCGGGAGCTCAAATAAAATTAATTCGTGGTTCAAATTCAAACAAATTAAATTTTTAATTCGTAAGTATACGTCTTTAAATACTAATTTCCTTGAAATAAATTCTACTTATTAAATAACTGTGTATTTAAGATCTACATTTACTCATAGCGCGGGTGCACGGGGACATTTAGATACTGATTGGATTTTTTTTATAAAGTCTACCTATACTTTATAAAAAAAATCCTGTGGTTGTCACTGTGTTCCGACAGGTTTAGCATTTACAGTTAGTCGATATAAGCCCTTATTGGTGGTGTATATGTCGGAAACAGGGAAATGGGCCGAACACACAAGTGCCGTTTTGCCTTGTTTAAAACTGCATCACACCTATCTCTTGCTATAATTAAATAGCAGTCCACTTTGCACGTCGCATAGGTTTTCTTGGAAATCTTGAATTTAAACATAATATTATTTCTTATGAATTCCATATAAAAATATAAAAAAATATTGACCTCACATCGACTCATTAGATTTTTGTTCCTTAACATCCCTTCTTTGGTACTAACAAATTAATTTATTCAAAACCATAAAATTACCACCAGATTACATAAATTATGTAATGCTATCCAAAGAACTAACCGAAAGAAATACATTCCATCCTTTTTCCTTGTTTTATCATTGTTATTTTTACATATTTTAACGGCACATTTCGTAATTGTTGACAACTTCACATTTGAGCGTTTCAAACAAGACTAAACGAAAAAGTAATGCATGATCTGTTTTGACATCACTTTTGTGGGGCCATTTTTGGCGGCTGATTGGGTATCCAGTTCTTTATACTATATCAATGGAATAGTAACAGAACTTTGGTCATGAACTAAATCTAAACTTACATCTATATTAGAGCAGAGTAGAAAAATATGGCAAAGTCATAATTATAAAAATACATGTTAAGTACTGTATATGAGATTGAGAATGCCAAAACGGAATGGATTACAATTTTTATGTATAAAGCGTAAGTAATAAGTTGCCTTTTTAACTGCCTTATGAATTAACTTTAACACATTCATTGCCATCCAGCCAAACAAGACATCCGCGCTAGGCCACAAAAAATTCGTCATATAAAGCTGTAGTACCACGATCCCGACAATCGGGTCGTCCGGCCTGGGAACGAAATCATAAAATACCCGATAGTCGGGTTGTCGGCACTGAATGTGTTAAATCATGGCACACAGTGACTCTTTGCAGTTACGTTGCAGCAATCCTCAGGCCACAACGATGCCCGAAACCACATCAGCATAGATCAAATAAAGCAGTAAGTAGTAGCTGCAAAAAATCCCTGCATTTGAAATTGGTTGTAGTTTTGTATGTTTTTATTTTATATTTTACTCGCAAGAGATAAGTTAATGATAATGATTAATCTACCGTTCGCAACAGTTTCAAACTGAATTTAAACAAATTACTAATTGAGATTGGCACTATAAATAATATACAAATATAACTATATAATAATATACTATAAATGTATATCACTATAAATAAGTTACCTAACACTGAATTTGTTTTATAGGATTTTAGAAACTGTGAATTCGACGAGGGTAACAATTTTACTGTTAACGAGTTAACATCCGCCTGCAGATTTTAAAGTAGGTATAGGCAGGGCTCAGAACCGGTTTTTTTAAACCCAAAATAGCCCAATATTTTTCATTATTTTATACTCTTTACGTTCTGAATCATGTATTTAGGTTATAATTTCGTATTATTAGATTGTCCCATTAAAAATGAAATAATAAACCAAAGAACGAAAAAGAATGTAATAATACCGGTATTTTTTGTATGAAGAAAAAAACCGGTTCCGAGCCTTGGGTATAGGGTTTGGCTAAAAAATATCCGGGTCTGATTCGCATCAAATGAATAACTTACAGTTGTGCCAATACATACCAAAAAGACGACGTGGCTCGAGCTAAAACATGTACAGGTCCCATATAACTGGTATGAAACTTACACAATACTCCGACACTGTAGACCGCCTCACGGAGCTAGAACTCGTCGTGCCGTGCGAGCGCCTCGCCGAAGTCAGTGGCCTGCGAGCCCACGAACAGGTCGTACTTGTCGAGCACCTCGCGCCTCGTGAGGCGCTCGTCTGCGTCGGCGTCCGCCTCGAACACGAGGTGCCGCGCCTCCGCCTCCGCGTGGTCGAACGACGGCGGCGCGATCCACTCCTTCACCTCGCTCGCGTCCATGTAACCGTCTTTGTCCGTGTCTCTGGAAACAGTATCGACCGTCAATGGATTGCGCGATCTCGCATTACCCACTTTTTAGGGGGAACCCTTTGGGTACGGAAGTACCCAAAGGGTAAAAACGGGGTCCTATTACTAAGACGTTCCTTTGTCTGTCTGTCACCAGGCTTTATCTCATGAACCGTGATAGCTAGACAGTTGAAATTTTCACAGATGATGTTGCTGTTGCCGCTATAACAACAAATACTAAAAAGTACGGAACCCTCGGTGGGCGAGTCCGACTTGCACTTCCGGTTTTCATTAATTTATCACGGTTCGGGGTGACTCTTAGAAAAGATTAAAGTCTCTTAGAATCCTATGTTTTAAACACTTACCTATCTGAAAGTGAAAGTAAAATAGAGGAACCAAAATCCACATTTTGTACAGAATAGAAGTGACAAACTCTCCTGTAGCTAGAAGTGTCAAACTGGCCTGTACAGTCAGCAGCAGAAGTTGCTAAGCGGGCGAGGTGTTCAAAATTATCTTGAGGCGACTTTGTTAAGAGAATAAGAGCGTGTCAAGGTAATTTTGAACACCTCGCCCGCTTAGGAACTTCTGCTGCTGACTGTAGCTAGAGGTGACAAACTGACCTGTAGCCTGCAAACTGCTCCCTCTCCTGTTTGACCCAGTCGGGCTCCTCCTCCTCGCCCTCCTCGGCCTGGTACATGTCCCCGATGTACTCGTCCAGGGACACTTTGCCGTCCTATAACAAACAAAAACCGTACTTTAAAACGACTACTTGGAAATATGCAACATCTAAATCAAGGCTTGAAAGTAGCGACTAGTTGTATGCCTAAAGGGGCCCACAGATTACCAGCTCGCCGGAAGATATCAGCCACAGAAAATATTAAAGAGGTTAGAACGGCTATCGCGCGCAGTTAGTATCGGAACCGGTGTCGCCGCTCGTTCCTCTCCACATTTCCACATTTCTCGCGCAACGGTAGTAAAAACTTGTGTGCGTGGTGAATGGATACGCCTCCTTTAGACAGATTTGATGTCTGGCTTCTTAATCTGAACGTTATTGTGGCGCAAAAGGCATGTTTACGTTTTTCGGTCAGCGCGGACGAGTACTAGCATGCGAGCGTTTGCTCATAACCGGCGGCGACACGTACCCTGCTCGCATCGCCATTCTACTTGTTCTGTGATATCAGCCTGTCAGTTAAACGCAAAAGGTGATAGCTCCGAACAACTGACAGGCTGATGTCGCCCGGCGAACTGGTCTGTGAGCCCCTTAAATCAAAGCGAACTACACTTTTGGTTCTCACACGGGTAAATCCACGGTGACTCACGTTACTTTGTAGTCACTATTCCTAACAATCTTGTCGTATATTTGAGATCAAGAGCTTTCTACGTCGAAAACTTGATAATAATATCACAGAGTACATTACTGCGAATCATTTATCGAAGTACTTTTTCTCCATCAAATTATAAAAATTGGAGAAAAGTGGAAAATAACTCCATGACTCACGTTACAAGAAATGGACACGGAGTTTTACGCCTTTTGTGTTTATTGATTTCCCTTTGATTATTGAATGAATTAGTTTTAACAAAATAACAAAACAATGACATAAATATGCAAGCTTCTTTAATAGTTAACCAAATGAAATCAAAGATACACCCTTATTTAAATAAATTATTAGAATTAGAACTTTTCTGATACGTTATTTAGCTCTACCCAAAGCTTGGCGATTAATTAACATCGAAGATGAGGATGCAATTGAACTATCTAAGGCTCTTGCTTATTCAGCTTTTTTATCTATATCTTTTTTTTTATCTATATGTTTTTCAACTCTTTTTCTGGTTTTTTCTCTTTCATTCTTTATAAATTGGTTTTTCTTTTTTTGAGTCATGTTATCTAGCAACTTCTTCTATTGCCTGATTTTTTGGCGGCAAGCCTGTGTTTTTTCTTATACTCTTCGTACTTTCCGTCGTCTTTCAGCTTCTGTCTTCTTCTTTTTGCCCTTTCTGCCGCTGATAGAGGCATTGTAGCTACAAAATACATTCAAATATTTAGTTACTCGCTTTACAGTTGCAACAACGCGATTCACTGTGACTCACGTTACAAGTATCTCAAGTCATGTATTTCTATAAAATAACACTTATGCGGAGAAATAAACCGCGAGAATGACACCATCTAAGCCATTGGGCACACATAGTTCAATATAAGTTCGTTTGTCCAAAACTTCAGTACAGTAAATGAAAAATATTGTTTTTTACGTTACTCACGTTACTCAACGACATGCAATTTTCATTCACCTCTTACATATTTTTCTTTCAACTTATGATAATTGTAATCAAAGTAACGCGTGAATAATTTAATAGACAACAGATAAATAAAGGTTACTTACCTCTTCTTTGCGTAAAAATCAATTAAAGTCGTAATATTTATAATCACTTATTTTACGTTCGTAGTTGATTCCGCAAGCAGCACTTACAATGTCGGAAATTATGACAACCGTTGACTTATTATTGACTTAAGGTTATAAAATTTGTTCTGTTACCCTCATTTGATTATTCTACATTCAAACACATTCTAAATTCAATAGTTTATTTTTTCGTTGTCATGTCCGAGTTACGCGGAAAGACCCACACGCTGATTGGTCGCCACTCAATATCCGCGCAAAAACTATTAGGTTTCTTTTTTTGGTTTTTATATGTCAACCAACTCGTTACAAAAAATTGGACATATGTTTTTATACAGCCTAAAGCAATCGAAGCGCCCGCCATGTTACTTGGGACTAGTTGCACCAACCAATATCGTCACCGACTGATCGTCACGCAGCGGAGATCTATGAAACTTCCCATACACTAAAATTTAGCGAACGCTTTAACGGTCACAGATGGTTTGGTGCATCCGACCCTGACAAAACTGACGATTAATATCAAATCCCATACATTCTGTCAGGAATGTGCCGGACTGCCGGTTAGACGTTACTGTAACACGACTTAACACATTCATTGCCACCCAGCCAAACAAGACATCCGCGCCAGGCCACAACAATTTCTTCATATAAAGCTGTAGTACCACGATCCCGACTATCAGGGCGTCCGGCCTGGGAACGAAATCATAAAATACCCGATAGTCGGGTTTTCGGCACTGAATGTGTTGTCTTAAGTAAAATAAAAACGCCATTATATCGTTGCTATAGGATTTACGAATGGTCAGGCCCCTATTTCACCACGGTGACAGGTGCGACAATAGGCTACATTCCTACTAGTCAAATCAGCTTCTTTTTTAGAACTGTCAAAACGATTTGCTAATATGGAATTTATATGAAAACGAATGTAGTGACGTCACGGTAAACTCACCTACTTTTTATATTTCAATCCGATTTATTAAATACAAATTGTGTTTAAAAATAGCTGCTGTCTATGTTTTTCTAATAATTATCTGGTGCTTTATTTCGTGCACGGTTTGAAATAATTTATTTTAAGTACAGGAAACATCCCTATCACTGTTACTGACGTCATAGGCCTCCATAGACTACGGTAACCGCTTACCATCGGACGGGCGGTGTGCTTGTTTGCCACCAACATATTAATTTATAAAAAACTCCATTATATCGCCAATAAATAAGTACTTATTTTGCGAAGCTAATGACAATTCTCACAAGAAACACGACAATTGTCACGAAATTCGGACACAGAACTCATTTTCTGTCAAGAATTACCGAGTTCTATTCAATCGTGTGACAATTGTCATCATCATCATCATAAACTTCGAAAGAGAAATACCTGTTTTTTGCCGATATAACAAAGTTTTTTTAAATAATACAATGATGGTGGCAAACAAAAATACGGCCCGCTCGAATTGAAAATTGAAATTGAAAATTGAAATTACAAAGGTGACATTTGTCGAATTGTCGCACCTGTCGCCGTGGTGAAATAGGGGTCAGTTAACATTGTGGACGACGGTACGCACCTTGTCCTTGTCGATGTCTTCGAGCGTCTCCAGCACGACGATGTCCCGCATGTTGGGGTGGTCCTCCGGGTGCAGGAACGACGCGAACTCCGTGCGGTTCAGCGCGTCGTCCGAATCCCCGTCTGAAATATGGACAACTCACAATACAATACAATAAAATACAAATCCTCTTTATTGCACAACCTCAATAAAACATTTACAGAGAGACACACATAATACACGAAGACAGAGGTAACAACAGGCGGACTTATCGCTAGAGAGCGATCTCTTCCAGACAACCTTTAGGTAGTGGAGAAATGATAATATTAATTAAACTATTTAGGAGGTGCAAAAAATTAAATTGGAAACTACATAGCTCTGAAGAAAATACCTATCACTACATAGTATAAAACAAAGTCGCTTCCCGCTGTCTGTCTGTCTGTATGCATGCTTAGATCTTTAAAACTACGCAAGGGATTTTGATGCGGTTTTTTTTAATAGATAGTGATTCAAGAGGAAGGTTTATGTATAATTTGTTAACCCGTGCGAAGCCGGGGCGGGTCGCTAGTAAATATTAAAATGCATACATACTACTTACATATTACATATACAGCATACATATATATATATTATAATACAGATATATACGTTTACAATACTATAATAACTCACTTACCTTTGTTTTATTTTAATTTCTAACATTACGAAGATTTCAAAGACACACTATAATGAATGAATCAAAGAGCGCATTTTGACATATTGGCATTATTGGAAGGAATTTAGATTATCTATTGACGCACCAGCGTAGGTCCAGCGCCTGCGGTCCCTCTTCCGCAGGTTGGAGTACGTGAAGCCTTCACTGTTCGGCGCCGAGAGCTCCGCCGGGGACATTTCTTCCATGAACCCGTACACGTTTTTCTGGTACGTCTGAAATTATTAAGCAAAGGCTCATATAAGGCGGCTATGACTAATTCAACTAGCTGCCCTGGAAAACATCTTTAAAGCTATAGAAATATTGGTATTCACGAAAAACCGTATTTTGTGACGCTTAACCATGAATAACTTCCGACGCGCACACGAAATTTTGATCGAATTTTAAGAGAACCTTTAGAACACCATAATGAAGGTGTATACGAGTTTCCAGCTTGTTATTTCTCATTCCGATGTTGACTCCCTTTTTCGGCTTAAGATAACTGGGCAATAGTGGCTCTGTAAGTTGTAGAATTCGTCAACCCCCAATAGCACCACCGTTTTCAAATATTTCCAAAAACTGAATCGATAAAAGAAATCTATACAGTTATTGCTATGTAACCTGCTCACCAATTTTCACGAGAATTGGTTGAGAAATTTGTCCTGGAGAGGAAAACATCTGGACAGACATACAAAAACATTTTCGAACAAGCTGAATCATAGACCTTCGTCCGCGCATGGTAAAATATGTCTATTGGCAAGACACAGTGCGACTGTTTATAGCAAAAAAAAAACAAACTGCCCGGATGCATAGCATTGGTAGGCCTCCCCTGATAAAGTAATAGAAAGAAAGAAGAAAGAAAATACATTTATTTAACGCTTCAACATATTACATATAGAAATGAAGACATACAGGCATAAAAAAACATTGGACGCTAAAATTGCCGCGGCAATTCGTGGCGCTGGTTTTCGGTGGGGTCTAGGGGGACAGAAATAAGTATATTTCTTGGAGTTTTAATTTTTCTAAGTACAAAATTAATTTGATCAATATACCTCCCATGGAATGGCCTCCGCGCCCTGCGGGTTGTGCTGCCTCCAGTGGCGCTCCACGTCCTCCTCGATGTACCGCTTCTGCGTGTACCGGATCCAGTCCTTCAGCTCCACGAGGGTCACGAACCCGTCACCGTCACCGTCTATCTTGTCTACGATCAGCCTGGAATAAAACATTGACATTTTAACCTTTTGGACGCCAATGACCGATATATCCGCACCGTAGGTTCAACGCCAAAGACCGATTAATCGGTCACAGATCACAGAGCAACATAGACCTACGTGCATATTCATAAAGTTCAATTTTAGTTTTGACACTTCGGTGACCGTCAGCGTGACAGCTTTTGTGTTTGACATGGCGTCGAAAAGGTTAACATTTATTCAAACACTATGAACAAATATAAAAACTTCGGATTTGATAGTTTTTCTGTTTTTGTTGCCAATGCTCCGTAGTTTTTCTAATTCATTCTATAACGAATAGAATGAATTTGCTATTTACAGCAACAGTAATTCATTATTCATTATAAGAAAATATCCAGTGTAAAGATAATCTATCAACGTGCTTATCTCCGCGACCGAGAAGATACGATTAAACAACATTCCTCTCTTTGCCGGGCTTCTAAGGAAATTGCCGTTTATCTTTTAAATTGGAACAATAGGTTAACGACTCGGCGAGATTAGGTTTAGATAATGATGTCGGAGTTGGTTCAGCTGATGTGGGTCGGTTCATTACACCCACATACCAACATTACACCTTAATATCTGGGAAATCGAGCTTTGCTCGGAAAACATATAAAAACTTAAAAATGCGCGTTTTCTCAGGGATATGACCTAGCTAGATCGATTTTTCGCCCCCGAAAATCCCCATATAGCAAATTTCATCGAAATCGTTAGAGCTGTTTCCGAAATCCCCAATATATATAAATAAATAAATATACAAGAATTGCTCGTTTAGGTATTAGATCCGACTGTAGCTATTTAGCTCTATTGTTTTATAACTTTTAAGCTGTTTGTAAAAACTTAATGTAATGAATACTTACAACGTTATTCATAAACGCGCTACAAGCCTCAATTAACTATTAATTATTGTTTAAATATCTTATTCTATCATCTTGACTTATATATTTATAAGAAAGAGATAAAACTTAAATGAACTAATTGAGACTTGTAAAGATTTACGAATAAGACAATTATGCGTTATGATAACAGCAGAGACGCCACCCACATAATTCACGCATGATATATTGCTGTCCCGCCCATGATGCCGGTCTGCGATGTCACTGTGCGAGCTTGACAGCAATATAATAATGCGAGTGCAATAGAGATGTCAACTGGCAGGCCAATGGACGAAAATCTATATGAAAAGTGTCTTTTCTTTAGTACCAACCCTTCCTTAGATTGCTTTTGACAAAAAAAATTGTCATAAATTGCTACCTAACTAAGTATACCTACCTTTAACATCCTATTTGTCTATCAATTTAGAAAATGTATCTTTGAAAATTTTCAGCATTCTGTACCCCGAGGAGTGGTAATCTGAACCCTATTACTAAGCTTGCATTGTCCGTCCATCTGTCAGTCTATCTCAAAAGCTGTTATAGGTAGATAATATGTTTTACGTCACCCTAGGCCTGTAAGTGGGATTTTCTCCCCGCTACGCGAGGAGAAAATCTCACTTCCTGGCCAAGGCAAGACGTAAAACTTTAGACAAACCACGGGCGGTAATTCGTAAAGCCCCGGATCGCATATTTATGGCCCTCACCTTCGGTTCGGGCCACATACACCTGCGATCTGGAGCATTCACGAATTCACCTTCTTTGTTTAGTATGATTGTCAACTCCCACTTTTAACTACAAATAATAAAAAAGCGGCCAAGTGCGAGTCGGACTCGCCCATGAAGGGTTCCGTATTTAGGCGATTTATGGCGTATAAAAAAAAAACTACTTACTAGATCTCGTTCAAACCAATTTTCGGTGGAAGTTTACATGGTAATGTACATCATATATTTTTGTTAGTTTTATCATTCTCTTATTTTAGAAGTTACAGGGGGGGGGACACACATTTTACCACTTTGGAAGTGTCTCTCGCGCAAACTATTCAGTTTAGAAAAAAATGATATTAGAAACCTCAACATCATTTTTGAAGACCTATCCATAGATACCCCACACGTATGAGTTTGATGAAAAAAAAATTTTTTAGTTTCAGTTCGAAGTATGGGGAACCCCAAAAAATTATTGTTTTTTTTCTATTTTTGTATGAAAATCTTAATGCGGTTCACAGAATACATCTACTTACCAAGTTTCAAGAGTATAGTTCTTATAGTTTCGGAGAAAAGTGGCTGTGACATACGGACGGACAGACAGACGGAAAGACAGACGGACAGACAGACGAACAGACAGACAGACGGACAGACAGACAGACAGACAGACAGACAGACAGACAGACATGACGAATCTATAAGGGTTCCGTTTTTTGCCATTTGGCTACGGAACCCTAAAAACCAGTCAAGCAAGGAAATTAAAACATTGTAAAAAATAGTCTACTGGTATAGAATCATGAAGAATGCAAATCCAGTCACATTTAGATAATGTTATTGTTAGAACAATAAACAGTTATTTACCTGTTAAGCTTTGATTAAAATGTAAGTCATCTTACCTTTCTTAAATGCTGGAATTAAACAATAATAAAATATTATATGTAAATCACTCAAGTATAAAACAATTTAAAGGTCCTTTTCTATCAATTCATAGTAAATTTTGTAACACAATCTTGAGTACATAATTCTGACCTACAGAAAGTGATTTGAATATTTTTTTTTCTTATAAAATATCAACAAGCTAATGTGATGATGATGATGATGCATTCCTGTTATCCCTGATAATTAGGGACATAGGGCTCGCAGAAGAAACTTCCATTTGTCGCGATCTTCCAGCTCTTTTCAGCCGAGACCAGTTGAGCCAGCCTCCTTCTCAACTGATCACCTCCATGTAGTACGAGGCCTCTCCGACCGTCTACTGCCAGCCGACTGCCCGCGGAGACCCTGCATGGCCAGATGACTGTCCTAATGTAATAAAAGTAATTCCTAAATAAAAATAACCTCACCCAAGTCTCCTTTTGCTCTCTTCCGGGGGCAACTGATCAAAGGTCTTGGCCTGATCCTCTCCAAGGAACGCCTCGTGGTCGAACTGTTTGCTGTGGTGCTCATTCTTGAAATGTTCCGCATCTGAGAGCTTGTCCATCATCCTTTTGGTATCCTCTGGTACCCCGGCACATGCTGCCGTCACGGCCAGCAGGACGAACAGGGAGGTTAGCATTTTCACTGGAATTTTGAAAAAATAACTTCTTTTATTGATAACTACTACCTCTATCTCCACAGTGTTTGATCTTAGAGAAAAATGGTACATGACAAAAGATACTTATTTTAACATTTCTTACATGATGAAGTAATAAAAAGTTAGTGTTACGAATCTCGTAGGTAAGTTCGAAAAAAAAAATAACACTGAAATTTTCTAAGTCCCAAGAACGGCCCCTTTCCTATACCCAAACCGCTAATTTATGTGTTATGTTATTAAATGTTATGCGTTGTAATGTTGTGTAAGTTTGTTTTTTGTTTCTCTTTTTATCTGTTTGTTGCCACAAATAAACAATCTCTATTTCTATTATTATAACACTTGAAATTATAAAAACCTAAAATATATGTTACTTTATGTTTTAAAATTTTAATAGTCATTTCATTATACTAGATGCAAATAAAGATATCTCTAGAAACTTCAGCTAACAAATTTTTATTTTTATTTAAGCACTATAATGGTCTTCAAAAAGCTAGATGTGGTATTTTATAAATGCACATTAAAACAAATAATTTTGTTATAATATCTGAACTCAATATGTATTAGTTAGGTATATTAATGAATAGCCAAATCGAAAACAATTACCAAAATCTCCTTATACACCCACACCTACTACAAATTAGCTAATTGTGTTTGATGCTGCTTTTAAGTTCAAATGCTCCAAAACACTTGCCTGTAAACTGAAATTGCCACGTCAATGGAGGCCACGTAGCAACGTCCAACTATCCCGTTCCGTTTCCGCTAGATGAGACAATAAACACAACCGGCGACCATCCGGCGACGCTGGATAGGATATCGGGAGATGTAAATCAAATCATGCAGACTTGAGATAAAAACTCGTTCAGTACAAATATATTTTGTTTAACAAAATGTCAAAATAAAATGTTTTAATGTCTCCTAACAAGCCAAATCCAACAATGCCGCTAGAAACGATATATTTTTTGTGTACTATTTTCTTGTGTTTTTTGTAGAGCAAGTTTTAAAAAAATATCACATTTCCAAATTTATAAATGTGTAATAAATAAACAATAAACGTAGTATTTGAACGTGTACATCAAACATGTGTCAAACCGAGTGTTGCCTGAAGTGCATAATTCCCCTAAATTAAAGGAGCTTGTTAATTAAAGATCATTGATTCCTAGAGTCTGTGCGGAAAGAAAAGAGTCGAGTCGTGGAATGTACGCCCCATACATCACTACACAGACTCTATACACAGATTTTATCAGTAGTAAGGCGCGAAATTCAAATTTTGTATGGGACGATTGTCCTTCACGCCTACACATGACATGAATCTAATATTTTAACTTGATCAGGCATGAGGGGTGGGGGGAAATGTCCGAACGGGATAGTCTAAACGTATCTTTCAGTAGGAGTAGCAGCAAAAGCGCTATTATTGTTTGTCCTTGTCACAGTCTCACGTTTTTTTATTCCCCACCATAAATTATACTTGGTCAACCAGATCTTGACAGTAGAAAAAGGCGGCAAATTTGAAAAATGTAGGCGCGAAGGGATATCGTCCCATAGAAAATTTGAATTTCGCGCCTTTTTCTACTGACAAGATTTGGTTGACCATCTATAGTATGGATTATGGTGGGCAACAAATAAATTCGACCAATCATAGTGTCGCATTGCCTATGTTTTGTCACTCACGGAGGCACGCGTATACCACTTCTATAGGATCCTACCTTCTATGCGCCTACATTTTTTAAATTTGCCGAAAACTATACTCCAAGGCCCCAACATTCTCGGTTCTCAGTACAAAATTTATCCGTCAAGCCGTAGCCATTTTGGTGGTGGGCAAGCTGTGTATGTGTGCGTTAAAATGTGTATGTGTGAGTTTATTGCACGTTTTTAGGGACGTGGATTTGTCGATTTTAATCATGTTATATATCGATACTCTCTACACAGTGGAACGGAATAGCGATTAATTGAAGCTTCGATATATTCACTAAAGATAAACAACCTGGAAATGCTAATGGATAATGAATACTTTATAATATTATAATAAACTCTATTATTTCGAAAAACTATATTTGGTTTTAATGTAACTTTTACGAGGGCTGTTTGATAAGTACCCGTTTATGAAAAAAATTATCAGTTGTTTTTGTTTATATGCATTTATTTTTCTTCATAGTCTCCTTTTAACTCTATACACTTGTTCCACCTATATTCAAGCTTCAATAAACCATCCAAAAAGTATGATTTCGGAAAGTCATTAAAATAGGCCTCTGTGGCGGCAATGACTTCGTCATTTGATCCAAATCGCTTACCACCGAGCCATTTTTTCAGGTTGGGAAACAAAAATAAATCGCATGGGGTCAAATCTGGAGAATACGGGGGGTGAGGCAATAGGGCGTAGCGTAATTGTGTTAATTTAGCCATCACAACTCTAGACGAATGAGCTGGTGCGTTGTCGTGATGAAACAGTACTTTTTTATTTTTTAAATGGGGTCGTTTGTCCTTCAACACAGCGTCAAATTCATCTAATAAATTGGCATAGTACTGCCCTGTTATCGTTTTCCCCTTTTCTAAGAACTCAATATGTATAATACCCTGCGAATCCCAAAAAACGGTCGCCATGACCTTTCCAGCCGATGGAACGATTTTTGCTATCTTTCGCGCAGGTTCACCCGGTAAAATCCACTGCTTCGACTGCCCTTTCATTTCCGGAGGGTAGTGGTGACCCACGTTTCGTTTACGGTCACGAAACGACGCAGAAACTCCTTCGGGTTACGTTTGAACACGGCCAAACACTGCTCCGAAGTAGTCAGTCGGTTCCGTTTTTGCTCCTCCGTGAGTAAACGCGGCACCCACCTCGCCGATACTGTCTTCATACCCAATTTATCTTCTAATATGCTTTGTACCCGCTCGATTGGAACATTTACAGCATCAACGATTTCTCAAAGTTCAATTCGGCGGTCGGCTAAAACGATATTTTCAATTTTCTTAACCATATCGTCTGTAGTCACCTCAATTGGGCGGCCTGGGCGATCCTCATCAAAGACGGTTGTTCTCCCCCGCTTAAACTCGTTAAACCAGTATCTGACGGTTGTCATAGAAGGAGCACATTCATGGTAAACCGCATGCATTCTTACTTTTATTTCATCACATGTTTTTCCTTCCAAAAACAAGAATCTAATTACAGACCGATACTGCTCTTTCTCCATTTTCACAATTTTAAGTTCACGCTTTCACTAAATCGCTGTCAAATGAGAAAAAAAACAAAAGAATGCTGTTTTTTTTTAAATTTTCCCACCTCTGAAAAATGGCTTAAAACGATTGTATACATATTTTCGGCCCGTGATATTAATACATTTGGAAAACGGGTACTTATCAAACAGCCCTCGTATATATGTGGCGTTCCATGCCTCCTTTAGACAATAATTCAAATAATTATAACAGGGTCATAATTAAGAGAAAATTATAAAGAACTTCTAAATTAATGATTACACGGATAAATTCTATATCTGGTTTAATTTATCGCCCGTATTGTTGTATTTACACACTGTATATAGAGTTATGTTATAATGGTTATCTGTTCATTTTAGGTAGTTTTAAATCCTTTCAAGTAAAATTTAAATTGTAAAAAGGCCGTATAGTTTATCGATATGACTTTATCGTCGTAGCCACATGCCTTTGGTTCCTCATTGTAGATCGTACATAAAATGTGTCTGTGTGCGTGAGGCTACGGTGACAGATGACTTAGGCTTCATCTTTAAAAATAATACATCTATGCTATACTCATCCTTTTCTTTTGGGTGCTAGTACTAGTGTAAGACAAAGATAGTATGATTATCTCTATGTTTGAAATGAAACGGTTATGGTGGAATTTATGGTAACATTAGTGAGATATAGTGTGTCAAATGACTGTCCCATTTCAAACATAGACAGAGAGAATCATTCTATCTTTGTCTTACACTAGTACTAGCACCCAAAAGAAAAGGATGAGTATATATTTTTTTGTTCCTATTTACTGACAAATTGGTTGACCAACTATAGTTCTACAAATCTATGACAAATCTGCATTTTGTTTCGTTTTTGTCTGTACTTATTGTCTCTGGTCATGTGGTAACTGCCAGCCGCCGAGGAACTGTCATGTGTGTTGTACGATTAGCCACTTTTGCCTAATTTTTAGTTCCAAATAAATTATAATAATGTTTCTGAATAATACAACAACTTAGTCGTTAATTAATCGTTTAAAGACTGCATTAAACGCATATTTGGGTTATAAGTTGCTAAAAACGGATTGCAAATGTCAATATGTCAGGATCTCGGCCTTAATTTCCAACAGAGAATGGTGAGAAACACTGTTAATTACAATTTTAATTGCTGTAACCTCCTAAACTTTAATCTAGATCGTTTTTTCGGTGACTAGTAATACTGAACCCAAAAAAATACGGCATTTTCTCTAACCTTTCATTGAACTTATAAGATTCGGCATTAAAATGTTTGATAATTTTCAGGGCGCAAATATATCGCAGTTGGAAAGAGATATTGGTTCAGAACAGTTCCCACCTAATGAACACTACTTTGGTTTAGTCAATGTAAGTATAGATATATACATAGTAAGATAGTATAAATTGTCTCATGTAGACTTTATCATCATCATGAACTCAACCATCAACATCATGTTCTTCTCAGTGAAGTATCTTGCGCCTGCTCTTTTACTTTTTGATTTGACCACCCCAACCTTTTCTTTCTCTTTGTCTAAGTAACTAGGTACATTTGGATTTTCCTCTACCTCGCTTGCATCCTATCCCCTCCATGATAGTTTTAAAGAAGTGTAGGCCTATGCATACATTTTAACATCATTACTGAAACTGAAGGTGATTTGTATGTTAGTTAAGTATACAACAAGACTAAAATAACATAGTCATTGTTAAAGCTGCCTCATCATTTTGCAAAAAAACTATTTGCCTAGAGTGTATACTTACAGTACTAAGAATGAAGCGGAAATAACTTATGAAGTAATACACAATCATATCTTGTCAACTAATCACAATTTCCCACTTGATTTTAAGTAGGTATTTAATGTAGTAGTTAGTGATTACATCAAATACTTAAAACTGTGCATATTATTTAATGTATAGCTACATGATCAAATAGAATGCAGCTTTCAGCCAAATACTAAATACTATACTACTACTAATACTAATAACAGGTGAATATTCCATCTCTATCAATTATATGAGTATGTATGTATTTGTGGGGTATAAAAAGAATTGTTAAATAATAAAGGATATTTAAGAGATCGCTTACAACAATAAGACCTCCTGTTGCTACCTTTATTTACATTGTAAATCTATTTTTCATTTTGTTTTCTTTGTATTGCAATAAACAATATTCACTTATTTATTTATTTTATATGTACAAACTCATGAAAGTTGACAGTTGCTTAATCACATATAGGATCTACTACAACATGTACTATCTGTATCCATGTTGTGTCTGAGATCCATCTGTTTTAGATCTGGATTTATCCAGCCATCATACAAATCTACCAGATCTAAAACACTAGGTAATTTAATATCTTGCCAATTCTTATTTTCTTTAATCAAGATATCACTGATGTCATGTTACTGATAAGCATTCCTTAATCAGATGATAAATTCTAATAAGATTTAATACTTGTTACATTTTAAAAGGAAGTGAGTCATTGTTATTTTCTATTATAGGTATTACTCAATGTTTCCATCTTTATAGTCTCACTTTATTTTGGATTATGAGTGAGTTTTGCTCATTAAGTATTTAAATTAAAGATCCATGGTAATTTTTCGTATTTGACCAAATCGAAGTCAAAAGTCATTTTCGTCAATCATTGCTTATCATTTTGTAATCTGCTATAAACCTCTTCTATAATTATTATTATCATATTAACCTCGAAATAGTCTGTAATAAGCCTTATGCTATTATAGTACATTCTTACACAGATTGACTAAGTCCGACTGTAAGCTCAAGAAATGCTTAGTTATTAATCTGTCAAATGACCACCATACAACAAATTGATGCAAAGCAAATTGACCCATATTGATCCGTAGTAACACAAGTCTGATACTGAGTTGGTATGACCCAAAGTTAGTATCACATGTGTGATACTAGGGCGCTCCACGGGTTAAACATGATTTCGAATAATAGGTGTCCTTCATATTGAACCATGATTAAAAGGATTCATGTTATTTTCAGTTTGGCAACACTTGCTACAGCAATTCTGTGTTGCAAGCCCTATACTTCTGCCGTCCATTCAGAGAGAAGGTGCTGGAATACAAGGCGAAGAACAAGCGCACCAAGGAGACGCTGCTCTCGTGTCTAGCAGACCTATTCTATAGTATTGCCACGCAGAAGAAGAAGGTGGGCTCAATAGCTCCAAAGAAATTTATTGCAAGGCTTAGGAAGGAGAAAGGTGTGTTATTATCACGTTTAACCTTGTGTCACCCTTCACTCAAAATGATAGCTGGGTAATGAAGATTGACTCTAGTTGTACTTTTAATTGGGTTGAATTTCATTGTTTCTAAAATTTTATGAGAAGAGAAATGCTACTTTGTTTTATGAAAGTTGAAATTCCATTGAAAAAGCGGAGCGCGGAGTGTCATTGTAATGTACATTGGTTGGCACGATTATAGGTTTCAATCTTAAATGTCACTTTAGAAGCCAGGTTTACTTCCAAATATGTATGTACCGAAAGGCCATGTCTTCTGTGACATACTTTATGTGGTTATTGACTACCTACTCATTTAAAATTTAAATATTATAGCTATCAATGCCGTAATCGACAAGGGCGATCCTAGCTAATTAAGCACTTGGGAAGGGTTGGTTTTGCTTTGGGGGCTAAGCGGGAAGTTGGAGTTTAAACACGACCCAATAGTAAAAGTGTCTTGATAAGCTCATGTTGTTTCGCTTATCTAAGCTAATACCACAGGAATCTTCTTCTGGGAGATTGAGCATGACAATTAATCTTTGGGTTACAGCTTTAAATATATATCATATTATTTTTGCAATATAAATAATTGTTGTTTTTATTTCCAGAGGAATTCGATAACTACATGCAACAAGATGCCCATGAGTTTCTAAACTTCCTTATCAATCATATAAATGAAATTATTCTAGGTATGTACCTGAAAAAGTTTTAGCACATTTTTTAATGAAGTTTCAAGTTCAAGTTTCCCGCCTAGGCAAGTCTCCCGTACTACACCTAATCTTTTCAGCATTTAGGGTCTGTTGCACCAAACCATCTGTCACCTTTAAAGCATTCGCTATATTATTGTATGGGTAGTTTCATAGTTCACTGCTGAGTGACGTTGATCACTTGGCTAAATGTGATTGGTGCAACTGGCTGCAGTCTCATAATAGTCATAATATTACTTGCACGAGTTAATAACTGCACAATTATTTTTCCAGCGGAACGTAACCAGAGCACTCTTAAAGTTCAGAAGAACGCCTCTGGCGAGAGCGTGACATGCAATGGCACAAGCACAGCGCCTGGTGGCGGAGACCCGACGTGGGTGCACGAAATATTCCAGGGCACACTCACCAGCGAGACCCGCTGTCTCAATTGTGAGACAGTCAGCAGCAAAGACGAGCATTTTTTCGACCTGCAGGTATATAAATATTTTTTCACCTCAGCAGCTCGAACAAGGGTACTTTGCTACTTAAAAACAGTGAGCAAAATGCGATTTTGCTCACTGAGTGAGACAAAATGAGCAAAATTCGATTTTGCTCACTCAGTGAGCAAAATGCGATTTTGCTCACTGTTTTTAAGTAGCAAAGTACCCTTGTTCGAGCTGCTGAGGTGAAAACTTAATTGTTGGTATATCTTAAGAAAATATGAGTGAATAGGTAAGTGATGAAGAAGGAATAAATTTTTCGGGTTCTCTAATATGTTCTCACTGCTGAGGTGAAAAGTTTTGTGAACTACACGAGATCAAAGTTATTTACAACTCGTGCGCTTTTGAGTCCCTTACTACGCTCAAGATTCTAAATTAGATTCACTCGCTACGCTCGCGAATCTATTATAGAATCTTTCGCTTGCACGGGACTCAAAATAAGCACTCGAAGAAATATCAAACTTTGATCTCTTGTTGTACAAATAACTATTGGGCAATCTTACACTAATCAACCTAGTCCCAGAGTAAGCTCGATTAGGCTTGTGTTGTGGCATGAAGCTTGAGACCTATAAACAGGTGTCACAAGCGAGGCAGGCTGTCTGTGCAATGAGATGCTCAGTGGTAAGGACTAGCATTTCTTCACCTACTGTTATGTTGCGAGTCTCACAATAAAGACGCACTGTCTCTATAATTCAATGAAACTACCATCAACAAGAACGAAAATTTCTTTGACCGGTAAGTATGTACTATGCATGATATCTCCAGTACTCTCTAGCTAGTGAGATGCGCGGTGTTGACAAAAGACTGCAGGTATGTATTATAAAGCGTGAGATCTTTTAAGTCCTACGAGTTAGACTCAATATTTGATATTGTATTAGGGTCAATCAACTATTTCTTGTTGTTATTCTGTCCCATCAGCGAAGAGACAATAGTAGCATAGATTGTTAGACGAACTGATGTACCATGTTCTACTAACATGCTCAGTAGATGTCCCATTATGGAAAGGTCTTATAACTACCATAAAATGCAAGTTTGGTTCATTTAAATACGAAAAACCTAGAATTTTAAGAGTGACTCAGGAGACCGTAACCATAGCAACGTGTGACAAGAAAAAGTTGATTAACCCATTATCTATAGGTAATACGTAAAGTAATAATAGCCGCCTAAGCCCCAGAAGATTTAATAGTTTTGTTTTTATATTTTTACCGTAAGTTAGTTCAGTGAAGGCGTTTCGGACTCATGATGATAGAGGAATCTTTCTTTTTATTGTTACGTTTGTCACGCGTAAGTCTACCCTTGTAAAGCCTATCTTTCTTTATACGTAAATCGTTATAATTTACTTTGATGATTACAAGTCCGCTCAAGAAAATAATCCAAGGAAAATACCACATATTCCTCACCATAAAAACATATTTTTCTGATACCAAGACTATGATAGGTACAAAGGAAAGTACAACACCATTCTAGTCTAGACATATTTATTGTTTTCAAAAGGTTTATTGTCGGTTGCCAATAAGGAGCTCTTTCTCTAAAGCTTTAGTTTGAAAGCAACCTTATCAATTTATTCCAGGTAGACGTAGGCCAGAACACAAGCATAACGCACTGTCTAAAATGCTTCAGCGACACGGAGACATTATGCAACGACAACAAATTCAAGTGTGATAACTGCAGTAGCTACCAGGAGGCGCAGAAGAGGATGCGAGTGAAGAAACTGCCGCTCATACTCGCGCTTCACCTCAAGAGATTCAAGTATATGGAGCAATATAATAGGCATATAAAAGTGTCGCATAGAGTTGTGTTTCCCTTGGAGCTCAGGTTATTTAACACGGTTAGTATTTTCATAGACAAATATAGTAAGACAAGAGTGCTCACTCCATACATCAGTTAGACTATTAATTTCAGTGTCTAGATCTAGCATCGAGTAGCGGAACTATCAGTACTGCTACTTGACAATAGATGTAGCAGTACTGATAGTACTGCTCCTCGATGCTAGATGCTAATAGTATTTTTGGTACTAAAACTGATGTATGGAGTGAGCAATCTATGTATTTTATTCTCTATGGTATTTTTTACTTGTCCCATCTTATATTCCTAAAGCCCATAGGCCCTTTTAGTAAGCAGGTACTATACTAATCAGGGATGTTGCGGATGCCGATTTTATAGACATCCTAGCACGCCGCCGCTAAGACGTTCCTGTACTAACCTATTCTACATAATCTATATCTGCATCCGCATTAAGCTCCGCATCGATTTTATGCGGATGTGGAGGCGGATGCTAATATTCGCAACATCCCTGGTACTAATTACTTGAACGGAATTCAGCCCATTTTCAATTGAAACAGTTGAAATTTGTATACGTCGATTTTAAAACAAGAAATTCAACCTTATTCTTTACACTATTGGTTAAGAATTTAACTGCGATTAAAGTTTTCTTGTACGATGGGCACTAAGATGATTGCCTGATTGGCGACTTCTGTCAAGTCATTTTTCTTCGTTACCATTTGATAGAATGAGAAGAGATCATTTCTCTTATACTTCATGTATGATATTGATAAGTATGATGCATTATTATGCTTAAGACTTTAATAACAATAACAACCCTTTAAAGGTCAGAGAAATAGTTGTATGGGATCGTCATGTTCTTCCTAAAATAAATTGCTCTATTTTCCCCAACTACCCTATCATATCAGAACCGTTCACGAAAACTGTGGACGTAATACTTAAGGATTCGGGTACAATATTTGAACAGTGTGCCCATTCGCTGGACAAAACTTCCTTCTATCCTTAATAAAGACCAAATTGCAGTCTGACGACGCGGTGAACCCTGACCGGTTGTACGACCTCGTGGCCGTGGTGGTGCACTGCGGCTCCGGACCCAACCGCGGCCATTACATCAGCATCGTCAAGAGCCACGGCTTCTGGCTGCTGTTCGACGACGACATGGTCGATGTGAGTACCTACCACACTCTAGGGGGAACTACATACTTGTTCTCAAATGAAATATGCCCGCGGAAATATTGTATTTCGGAAAAAATATGCGTCGTATGAGGAAATTAAAAGTCTGGTAAGAAATAAAAGATTGGCGATTACTCCACCGACAAGAGCAAAGCTCTTAAGGAATACAATGGAAAACAATTATGCACTGGGACATCTGTACGTCTTGTTCTGTGCGTAGCTTCTACTATCTTTATTAGGGCTCATTTACGGCGCGCGAACTCGTATACGATTTTAGTTACATTGCGGACCATTGAGGTTACATGCACTCGCACCGTCTAAATGTACTGTAGTAGGTACTGCTAAATGTCAGATTTCACTATTCTTACTAAAACCCTGCCTTCTTTTGTTTGCAGAAAATAGACGCGTCAGCTATAGAAGATTTCTACGGCCTAACTTCAGATATACAAAAATCGTCAGAAACGGGATATATACTATTTTATCAATCTAGAGATGCTAGCTGTTAAGTTTAACTAATTTAATTAATTTATATAATATAATAGGTTAGTGCTGAGTATGTTCTTTAATATGCCTCGTTTGTTAAAGTTGAAAGGGCATAATAAAATTATTGAAATATTGTTCAATTCGAAACATTGAGATATTCATCTTTTAGATTTCATTTGTAAATAAATATATTTCATTTCAAATTATTATCTGACATTTGTTTTTTATTTTATGGATTTTGGGGGAAAAGTTCACTTGGGTCTACATAGGTAAGTTTAAGTTAAATAATAGTTGAAGATGGTTGAAGTCTGTCATCAAGGGCAGTGCCAGTGAAACGAATTGAGTAAGGTAGACCAGGTTAATGCCTCAGATTTTTTTTTAAATAACCTGATTTACAAGAGCCTAAGTCCCCTCCCGTTAAAATGGATGATACGAGTACCCACCCCCCTAGCGGCAGCTGCCCCCGCCCCCCCCTCCCTGCCTACGCCCATGGAAGCGACGAATTCGCGTGCGGCGACGACGGTACCGCTTTTGTCCGTATCTTCGTCCGAGGCTGCGATGCGCGACGATTCGTGTTTATGAACAAAAATCCGTACGGTACGATGGAGTTTGGTGTGGCATACGGAAAGCACGAATCGTTGTGCAAGCCGCACCTGCGCACGGAGAGGATAGTTATGTGTACAACAAGACAACAAAACTTTGATGTTTGATATTTCCTCGAGTGCTTATTTTGAGTCCCGTGCAAGCGAAAGAATCTATACTATCTAATTTAGAATCTTGAGCGTAGTAAGGGACTCAAAAGCGCACGAGACTTTGATCTCGTGTAGTTCACAAAACTTTTCACCTCAGCAGTGAGAACATATTAGAGAACCCGAAAAATGTATTCCTTCTTCATCACTTACCTCTATTCACTCATGTTTTCTTAAGATATACCAACAAATAAGTTTTCACCTCAGCAGCTCGAACTAGGGTACTTTGCTACTTAAAAACAGTGAGCAAAATCGCATTTTGCTCATTTTGTCTCACTCAGTGAGCAAAATGCGCACTGTTTTTAAGTAGCAAAGTACCCTTGTTCGAGCTGCTGAGGTGAAAATGTCTTATACCATGCGGTTTTTAAGTCGTTCCGAAGTGCAAAGCAGTGTGATAAGCGCCTTAACCTAATGGGGTTGGCAACTGTCAAAAGGTTTACACAGATGGCGCCATCATAGCTTACCCCTTTTTCTATGAGATTTGGCTTAACTTGACACAATTCTAGGGATTGACTGGGCAAGCTATGATGGCGCCATCTGCTAAATACTTCGACCGGCCGACCCCTTAAAAATAACAAGTGGGGTACAAAGTATTACAAATGAAACAAGAGCTTCCTTAAATTACTTTAATCCCCTTAGGCTATGAATTCATATGGGATTGGAGCCAACAGCACAGGTTTCTCTATACCACTGACAATATGAGCGGGCTTGGGGGCAGCAGGCTGTCTCTTCAGCTTGACGATCTTGTTGGCAGCCTTCGCTTCCTTCAGCAGCCTCTCGTTCTCCTTGACGCGCTTGAGGAAGTCCTGTCTGCACTTGGAGTGCTTCACATGCTCAATGCGGATGTTGATGCGCTTGGGGATGATGCGGCCACGAACTCGCTTGTTTACAATGACTCCTAAGGCGTGGGCTGTGACGTTGTATACTCGGCCTGTCTTTCCGTGGTAGACCTTGTGTGGCATACCCTTTTGGACGGCACCGTTACCCTGGAATAAGAGAATTGATGACCAATTAGTTTTATTTTATACTTTTGCTGAACAATTTTTGCCTCGGGTGAGGCCATGTCTACACTGGCCGTTTTGTGTGAGGCAATTGCCTTGCGTGTATGTTCGCTCTGTGTGGACCCGGCTATTTATTTAGCTAAGTAAAAAAGGAAAAGCATTTAGTAACCAACATTCTTGTGGAATACCCCATTGGAAAAAATTACATACCAGCAAGATAGCTGAAAATTGGTGTGGTTTTGTGTATTAGTAAGAATCTAATACTAGCGCTAACTTCCCTTAGTAATGCATATTGTTTGTTAAATTATTATTATTACTGAAAATTTTAACTACTGGACCTACTGGTTATGGTTATGAGATAAAGCCAGCTGACAGGCAGTATTTAAAACATGGGGAGCAGCTTTGGCACCTTTCGGGTACGAATAGGAAATGTGGTGTAAGGGAAACTAAAATAACCAGCAATATTCGAAAATTTCCGAGTTTTTAAATTGAATAACAAATGCATTGATATGAGATTATTGTAGAACTCAAAGATAAAAATAGGAGTCTCAACTAACCCTGATGTCAACGATGTCTCCAACTTTGTACACTTTCATATACGTGGAGAGCGGGATGACGCCATGGGTGCGGAACCGACGGGCGAACAGATCCCTCGTACCGCGGCGGTAACCCTTTGAGTTCGTCATCTTGTCGCCTGAAATCAAACCAACGTTGTACTGATTTCTGCACGTGGACTTAACAACTACACTGATCACTTAATATATGAAACTGTTTGTAAAAAACATTATTCCTATACATTGTCTAAGGCTCCATCTACATTTTTATGGGGTTTTAAAGTGAATGTATGATGAAATTATATATTTTAAAGAAATAATTTACTAATCACCTTTGCTTACAAAGCTTGACGGATAAAGAAAGAGGTTAGTTTAGTTTATGGTATAGAGTAGAAAGGAAAAGGAAGTCAGTGTTGTTTTTAAGTTTGTAAAGCGACTCATACACGGTCCAACCTGAAAACTCTTTTTTTTAACTATACTTGGTCAACCAGATCTTGTCAGTAGAAAAAGGCGGCAAATTTGAAAAATGTAGGCGCGAAGGGATATCGTCCCATAGAAAATTTGAATTTCGCGCCTTTTTCTACTGACAAGATTTGGTTGACCATCTATATATAATTTATTATAGTTTATTTGTGTTCCTGTTTATGAATATATTTTTGCCTTTTCAAAATATGCTTGACAGTCAATAAAATTAAACTCTTTACAAATACCCCGGTAATCATATTTCTTTTTCGCTCTTACTTATAGCTGCGTTCTTAAAAGACCTAACAGACTACCGTACCGCACCGCGACCTTGGAATTTGTGACGCATTCGTGTGTTGTGGGCATTATTTAAAATTTAGAGCGCTCAAATATCAACATAAATCTAAAATTGGAGAATGACGCCAATTTATTTTCTGTTCAAATCGGTCGATTTGATCATCCCGTCTGGACGAGCCTTAAATATTTCAATTTCTGAACGAAGCTTCTGTGTCACATCATTGTCAATGTATATGTGTCATTTTACGCGCAAGTGAGGCGGGTTGTGGGTTGAGAGCATTATTTACTTTTAGTTAATTTTACGTATTAGATTTATAATTAAACTAGCACAATTTAGTATTAAATAAACATGAACGGGGCATCGGACAACATCATAGTGAATTCTTGTGAACTAACACCGATATATTTGATACAGGATTCGGGCGTCGCTCAGGTATTTGTTATCTCTATTGTCCTGCAATTTTTTTTCTGAGCATTTGTAATGAAACAAATTAAATTTTCAGGCTACGTCTTATGTTTTGACGCCGGCTAACCAAGTTGAACAAAAACCAGTGAGTAACCTCAAAAGATTTTACGAGAGTAGCGGGAACTTGGAAAAGAGTGTTCTGTTGAATAGCCCAGAGCCCCCTGTGGCGAAGCCGAGAATTTTGAAGAAAGCTGAAGCGTGTCAGATTGGAAATAACCTAAAATTAGCCAGTTTTCTTGTGCCCAAGACAAGTGCTCATAATGTTCAGACAAAGCCAGTGCACACAGTAAACACGGTTAACACCATGAACAATATTGTGTTCAAGCCGGCGACGGCCACTGTAGCTGCAGCGAGCCAAAATGTTCCCCTCACCATGACACATGCAGTACCCAAACTGGACATGGACAGGAAGATAGTGAAGTTAAAGCCCTCCGATACAGCTTCAAGGCATTTCCGTGGTCGATCTGTACCAAAGATAAAACCCAAAGAAGTGTAAGTGTCATTACATTTAGAAAATTATTGTTTTATTTATAATTTATGTTAGAAACAAACTTGTTTAGCATAGTTAATTGATAGCACCTCCTGATTTAGCTACGCTATAAGCTGATAGATATCGTCAGGTGACAAGAAAAAGTCACTAATTACTATAAAATATTTAAACAAAAATCAACCTTCTTTTCATAGTAATATGGTTCACTATGGCTATGAACTTGTGGTGGTACTTAGTGACTTTTGCTTGTCACCTGACAATATTATAGTCGTCTTATCTCATTTACATAAATATCCTCTGTTTTTAGGGTTCCGTACCCAAAGGGTAAAAACGGGACCCTATTACTAAGACTCCGCTGTCCGTCCGTCTGTCACCAGGCTGTATCTCACGAACCGTGATAGCTAGACAGTTGAAATTTTCACAGATGATGTAATTCTGTTGCCGCTATAACAACAAATACTAAAAACAGAATAAAATAAAGATTTAAGTGGGGCTCCCATACAACAAACGTGATTTTTGACCGAAGTTAAGCAACGTCGGGCGGCGTCAGTACTTGGATGGGTGACCGTTTTTTTGCTTGTTATGCTCTATTTTTTGTTGATGGTGCGGAAACCTCCGTGCGCGAGGGCTTTTTTTTGTAACTCTTAATTATACATGTATTTTTCAATTACAGCACACCAGAACCACCAAAATATACATCGGTGCAGTTACTCAAGCTAGGAGAGACATACCATAGGTTTGTTTAAATTTATTCAAACCAATCTGTACTAAATATTAAGCAGGGATGTTACAGAGCTCCGTTTCCGTTAAGTCGGAATTTCCGTTTGGTATTACACATCCGTTTCTGTTCCGGTTCCGTTACTTTTGAAACGGAAGTTATATCGGATGTCAATGCTTAGCGCGGCAGCGGGACATGAGCGGTGTACATCAAAAACAAACAGGTTTATACCAGTCATTCGCTCATAGCCCCGCTTGCCACGTGCTGCAGTAATTAGATGTTCTGGTTTATCCGTGTTTTCGAATTTAAAGTACCTATTCGTATGTGTTGTGTTGTGTAATGTATACCTACTGATAGTACTGACTCAGGCTCCGGTTCTGGTTCCGGTTCCGTTTTCGGTTCCGATTCCGTTTCTGGTTCCGATAAACTAAATTTAAAACATCTGGTTCCGCTTTCGGTTCCGATAAAACCACCTCGTTACATCCCTGATATTAAGTTTTTATTTGTGTTTTAAGTAGTCACTCTACGGTATATAAATTATTATAATTTCCTTTATTTATTTTTCTTATTAGCTTAGGATTTTAACAAAATATAAAAACACAAACACTTATTATAATTATTATTAGCCGCATAAGCTGAGACGCGGGTTCGATTCCCGCCTCGGCTACAGGTGGACTTGGTCACTTTTTCTTTAGTGTATTTTATTTATTTCGTATTATAATATTGTACATATTATAATACGAAATAAATCACAGAATCACAGAAAACATCACAGACTCCCAGGGCACTTTGGTTTGCGACGTATTCCGAGTGAAGGAGAGGTGGCGTAGCTATTTCAACGAGTTAATTGCTGAACACGCAACACGCAAATGTGTCTCCTCCGGAACTGCCCCCTAATCTTGGACTTGTTGCCCCTATTACACGCAACATGAAAAACCGAAAGGCCGTGGGTCCTGACGACATACCGATTGAAACGTGGAAATCGATGGGTCCTCATGGTGTGATCATACTTACTGACCTTTTTAACCGCATCCTCACCAGCCGCAAAATGCCCAACTCATGGAGATTGAGCATTATAACACCAATTTATAAAGGCAAGGGTAGTGTACAGGACTGTGGAAGCTACCGAGGTATTAAGGTCATGTGTCACACCATGAAACTCTTCGAGCGCGTTCTCGACTCAAGGCTCCGGCAAGAGTGCACGCTCTCGGAATGTCAGTATGGGTTTCGTCCTGGCTGTGGCACTATAGACCCCATCTTTGCCTTAAGAATGCTAGTCGAGGCCTACAGGGAAAAGAAAACGCCCTTGCATATGGCTTTTCTGGACCTACAGAAGGCTTTCGACTGCGTACCGCGCCAGGTAATCTGGTGGGCTTTGAAGGAGAAGAATGTCCCACAAACCTATATTGACATTATCCGAGACGTGTACCACAACTCGGAATCCATAGTAAGGACCGCCGTTGGCGATACTCACCCATTCCCGATCACAGTTGGTGTTCACCAAGGCTCAGCCCCGAGTCCTTTTCTGTTCAGCGTAGTGCTAGACGTAGTTTCAGCAAAAGTCCACGAACCATCTCCATGGCTTATGATGTACGCTGACGACATTGCACTGACAGATGAGGACAAACAGAAACTGGAGCATAAAGTGAACCAATGGAAGGGTGCGCTAGAGAACGGCGGTCTGAAACTAAATGTTGCGAAGACCGAGTACATGGCATGTGGCGGCACGGACCCCGACCCCATAAAGGTAGGAGACGATTTTGTCGTGAAAACGAATAAATTCAAATACCTTGGGTCCGTGCTGCACGAATCGGGTGAAATCGATCACGACGTCCAAGCCCGAATTAGCGCTGCTTGGGCAAAATGGCGAGAAATAACCGGTGTCCTCTGCGACCCCAGGATACCGGTGAAGCTAAAGGGCCTTGTGTACAAGCGTATCATCCGAGCAGTCCTACTATAAAGTAGCGAGACCTGGCCTGTCCTCGGAAGGTATGTCCAGCAGCTTCACGTCACGGAGATGAAGATGTTGCGATGGATGTGTGGCGTTACGCGACTAGATCGCATACGTAACGAACACATACGTGTCAGCCTCGGAATCCGTGACGTAGCGGATAAGCTGCAGGAAAGTCGCCTCCGATGGTATGGCCATATACGCCGCAGACCGGTAGACTACGTCGGAAATAGATGCCTCAATCTCACTGTCCAAGGCCCTAGATCACGCGGCCGCGGTAGGCCTAAGAAGCGCTGGCTGGACGTCGAGACAGCGGATATGGGAGAGAACAATCTCACACCTGAGGATGCCGAAGACCGGGCAAAGTGGAGAAGACTGAGCAGGAAAGCGGACCCTGGCGCTAGGCCGGGAAAACGCTAGGTTGAAGAAGAAGATTATAATATTGTACATATTAATGTTGTTTGAAAAATACACTCCTGTATGGAATTTCCAAGCAATTCCCATACTCAGTTCTAAACAAACTTTTACACTGATGCCTTAACTGAAAAATGTAATGAAATTATACAGTAACAACCTATTTTTACTCTTGCTTTAAACCTTTGTAGAGTGCAATCTGTATTGTAAGGCAAAATGACCACCCTACAACAATTTTTATGATGGGGGATTTTCAGAAGAAATCCTCCTTGACAATCTGCGCTGCGCTCCGCCGCTTACCAAAGAACTTTAGGACTATGATATAGCAACGAGACTTGAATTGTGGATTTTATTAAATCTAGGTTGGGTTAGAAAGTCCTAGATTTATTGGTCAAGGTATACAGAAACTGAATAATCATAATATTTATTTTATTATTTTTGTAACTAATTATGTCCATGTATTTCCAGTCTCAATGTCCTAAGCGATGACCAGGTGAAAATGGTGAACCAAGCTTTGAACATCATCAAGGATCCAGAAAAGATTCCTCCAGAGCCTGCATATGATCCCGTTACAAATACACGTTTCATATACAAGTAAGAAAGATTTCGTATTCCAAGTATCATAGACACCAGGACCAGTGTGTTCACTAGATGTAACAACACACAGATGTAGATGAAACAGTCCAAGAGCCTGTCCAGACTAAATAGTTTTCTATACAATCCGGTTAAAAAGGCCGGTTTGTGGCCCAACATGCATAAATAAAAACATTTTTTTTTATAAACTTATTTAGTTTAACCTGCCCCATGGCTATATGTCTGTAATCAAATCTTGCAAGTAAAATTAGACCCACTTCCCATTCTTAAATTTGATCTAGCTGAAACTTCGCATACTTACGTAAGTTGGGTGACAATATTATGGTACCAGCAAGCTGATCTGATGATGGTGTTGAAAGAAAAGTACAATCAATGATAAAATATTCTATCAAAACTGAAATTTGTGACAAAAACTTATAAACCCAATCCAATAGTAAAAACATCAATTTGAATGGCTTAATAATCTTGGCTTGGCGCAGTTTATTGTTTTGATAATTGGCCTCCTGTAATAGTACATTATTGTCGAGGATCGGAAGTAGCTACTTGCTGGCTGAGGATTCGTTTTAAACGGACGACCTTGGGAGTCCGTTTAATTGAATCCGAAGCCAGCAAGTAGCCTTCCAGCCGAGTCATATACACTATACAGTGCTTTTCTCAAAAATGGTGCAAGAAATATAAATATTATTTATACGAGCAACGGTCTAATTATCACAGAATAAAGTAAAACCATTGAAAACATTTGCTTTGCCGCCTTTAAAAAAAAGAAGTGTATTTTTCTGCTGAAAATACGCCAACCTATTTGAGACACCTAAATAGTCGCGGTACCAACATTATAATAATAAGTGCTGATCATCTGTTTGGCTGTTTACCTAATGGGCCTATGCCTGCAAAGTTTTAAAAAGTTTGGAACTCGTTAAATAATGGAATTTGTATGCAACATTGCAGTCCCGAAATCGAGACTGCAATGTTTTTAACTTTTTAATTTTTTGAATGACCATAAACTACGCACTTCGCGACCTATTTTTTAACCGGCAACGTCGACTTTGCCGTCCATTTTTGAGAAAAAGGGTTATAAAAAGACATTGCAAGTTCCGTTATCTGGCAGGGTGGTGTCGCCGAAGGACCTGAAGGTGGTGGGGCGCAACAAGGTCGCGCTGAAGGAGCCGCGACGCGTCGCCGCCGCGCTCGACGCGCGCCCCGTGGGGGTGAGTTCATCTTAGCTTGACCCAAATCGAAACTTAAATTTTATTTTTTTATTTTTATTGATAAACATGTTTACATGACTTTGCAGCTAAACCAATGCGTCACGAAACTTAGACTAACAGCAATAATACTTATAACAACAATAATAGCACATTACACTAGTGTAGACAAATTACATTGGAACAGTTGAGCACCTAGCATCCATCGCCTCACAGAATCTCAAGCATTCAGTATACACTTCCGTCCATCTCCAGTTCTCCACGCAAATAGGTCGCACTCAGGTGTCAGTGCCAGGTTAAATAAACTTCTATTACCCCTCTCAACACTAAAAATAGTTGCATCCAGCCCTCACTATATGCTTATTAAAATATACAAGCACCTACCGAACTCCCTAAAAAATATTGAAAAACTGCCGATGTTTAATAAACGCTTGAAAACATTTTTATCCAGCAAATGTTACTATAATATTAATGAATTTTTTAGCGATAAACATGATTAACAATGTTAATTTATATGCATTGCTGTGCCCTTGCAGGGTGTCACATGTAAACCCACCTACTCATAAGCTCCACCTAATAATGTGTAATGTGATATGCAATAAACATTTTGAATTTGAATTTGAATTTGAGAGTCAACATTAACGTCCCCAATAATCCTCATTAAAGCGGACTGTTATTTGTTACGCTGCATTGACAATGGTGACAACGGCAAACATAATGTCAATTAAACAGGGCTCTAGCATCTATGCGACCAAGACCATGTCACGGTTGAAACGTCAATAAAAATAAATAAGTATGTAAATGTATTTATGTCACTAAAAATAAATAGCCGAGTCCACACAGGGCGAGCATACGTGCTTCGCGCTCGCCGCGTCGTTCGAGTCACATCTACACTGGCCGTTCAAGGAAATTGCCTCGCGCGCTTGCGCTCGCTCTGTGTGGACCCGGAATTGGGCGTTTTTTTTTGTTGTCCCATACACTTTTTTTTCAAATTTGGGATTTTTTATGTTATTTCTACTCAGAATCACGAGCTCTTTCTATCCTAATAGGAGAAAAAAAGTGTCCTAAGGTTTTTATTTCCATTACGTCACCATTTTTCATAGACTTTGTATGGCGGTCGCGGAATGGAAAAATCGAAAAATGTATGGAAATTTTGGGACACTTTTTTTCTCCTATTAGGATAGAAAGAGCTCGTGATTCTGAGTAGAAATAACATAAAAAATCCCAAATTTGAAAAAAAAAAGTGTAGGGAACAACAAAAAAAAACGCCCAATTATAGATGGTCAACCAAATCTTGTCAGTAAAAAAAGGCGCGAAATTCAAATTTTGTATGAGACGATATCCCTTCGCGCCTACATTTTTCAAATTTGCCGCCTTTTTCTACTGTCAAGATCTGGTTGACCAAGTATACATCGTAACTTTTTAGTTAGTCAAGTTTTTGGTTGGTTATTGTTGACATTTGGTGGTCGGTGTCACAGCCGGTGATAACCCGCAGCGGGCGGAAAGTGCGGCTGCCGCGGCAGGTGGTGCAGGAGGAGACGCACAAGCCCCGCCGCAGGCCCGGCACCGTCGTCACCTGCGCCCAGTGTTCCACTGTAAGTCATTGCTTATTTATATACGTATAACAAATTGACAATCCCCTTTTCCTGAAACTGTAGGTCGACCGATTAGTTCTCCGAGAAATTGGAAACATACGTTAAAAACCGGCCAAGTGCGAGTCGGACTCGCGCACGGAGGGTTCCGCACCATCAACAAAAAATAGAGCAAAACAAGCAAAAAAAACAAGCAAAAAAAAACAAGCAAAAAAAACGGTCACCCATCCAAGTACTGACCCCGCCCGAACTTCGGTCAAAAATCACGTTTGTTGTATGGGAGCCCCACTTAAATCTTTATTTTATTCTGTTTTTAGTATTTGTTGTTATAGCGGCAACAGAAATACATCATCTGTGAAAATTTCAACTGTATAGCTATCACGGTTCGTGAGATACAGCCTGGTGACAGATGGACGGACGGACGGACGGACAGCGAAGTCTTAGTAATAGGGTCCCGTTTTTATTATTACCCTTTGGGTACGGAACCCTAAAAAACCCTCAGAATCTGCTTCGATATTTAGAAGTTGGTTTAAACAGAAACTATACCAATTACTATATATTCAGCCCCAAAGGATTTTACGCAAGTATCAAAAATAAAAATTGTAATAACAAAAATAATACTAAGGTTGAACGTTCCAGGACTTTGGCAGCCTATACCAGCTGCAGAAACACTACGAGAGCCAGCCCACGCACGCGCCGTCCAAGACGCACTGGAGCCTGTTCCACTGCCTGCTGGCCATCGTGGCCGGCTCGCCCGCAGAGGCCCGGGCGAAGCTCTTCATACAACAGGTACCGAATAGCGATGGGCGAGTCGAGTTACCTGATTCGAATAATTCGAATCAGCCTACAGATGGGTTAATTCGAATCAAGACTATTGGCAATTCGAATCAACTCGACCACTAGCTAACTCGGCGAAAGAACCGCCAATTCGCCAACTCGCCGAGCCGAGTCAACGCTATCACACTGCTACTAAGGCCATTCAAAAATAAACCTTAATACCGTAGCCCGAAGGCTCTTTTTACAACAACTGCCGCTCGATTCGCCGTCTCAACTCGAGTTGGTACTATGACCATTCAAAAATAAACCTTAATTCCGTGCCCTGAAGGTTCTTTTTACAACAACTGCCGCGTAACTCGCCGTCTCAACTCGCTCCGCGCCTGTGCTTGTGACCTTGTCGCGAACCACGTGAATCGTCGAGTCGAGTTAACTCGATTTTGAATTCGAATCAGCGGCCGAATCAATTCGAATGATTCGAATTGAAAAAAAGTGGACTCGTCACATCGCTACCGAATACTACGGGAGCAACCACACACGCGGGTCGATACGCACTATCTGTTCCACTGCCTGTTGACTATCGTGCCCATCTTGCCAGGGCGAAGCTGTGTATGTCATTATTACTCATTACAATGCAACTCATGTCTCGCCAAGACGAGACAGGGCAAAAGGCAGTGCATATCTTTTCTCGGTCACTCTGTCCGTAGACAAATACGACCATCACATCCGTATTTAATCGATATATTTATTAACGAATTCAAAAAATGTATTCTGTAGGCCTTAAGGGCATTTTTACAAGTCAATACAACATTTACAGCAACATATAGTGACACTGACATGAAACTATGAATACCTATATGATATAATTCCAGTTGGAGCTGCTGGTGCGGAAGCTGAAGGCGCTGCTGCCGTGCCTGCTGTCGGGCGCCGCGGCCGGCTCGGAGGCGGCCCAGCCCGCCGACATCGGCGAAGACGTCGGCAGGTGAATTTTATAACAAAATCTAGTAAAATAGATACCAAACGAGCAATTTATCACAATAATGTGGATATTAAAATAAAATATTGAAAAATTACAAAAATACAGGACCTGAAAGTTTCAAAATTTAAGTTTTTTTTTAACTTCCAAAAACGATAAAAGTAAGGGTACCATTCGATTCCTTACATTTCATCCAAAAAAATATTGTACATCAACTATACACATAAACGCAATATTTCACCGACAAAAACGCAATTTTCTTGTTTTGTCAATACTACAAGACGGGCTCCCAGAGACCTTGACGTCACGATCCCTTGTCGTTTTGTTTAGGGCGTTTCGCGAGTGAAGTGCGACTGTCGGCCTTTAACTACAATTTCTGACTTTTGTGTTACTTTAATGCAATGGGTCCCATATAGACATTTGATCCTAAAAACAAACCCGATCGATTGATACCATAAATGAAAATTAGTCATGTAGCCTATTGAATATGCCTATAATATTCTTCCTTCTCTACGATTGACACTCACAGGATCGAAGCCACGCTCTTTGATCCTTTATATTTTGAATACTCTTATTTTATAATAAATGTAAATAAGATTAACAACTTTTTTTTTTTTTCAATGTATACCTACTGTACACTGATAGTTAAACATGTGTTTCAGATTGTTCGGTCTGAGTTCCGGCAAGTACCACCTGGACATGGAAGCGTTAAGCTGCGTCAAGGACAAGGAGGGCCACTGCAAACACCAGCCGGCCCCGGTATCGGACCCGGCCGGCGCCGGCCCCGGCCTCGCCGCCGGCCCCGGCCTCGCCGCCGGCCCCGGCCTCGCCGACGGCGGCAAGCCCTCGCAGCGCTGGCGCCACCAGCACCGCGACGACTGCGCGCGCGTGCACACGGCGCACGCCTGGCCCGCCGTCGGCAGCAAGCTCCAGGACATCAAGCAGAAGACTCACAAAAACCACGTCAAGAAAATGAGACTCGCCCCCGATAGCGAAATAATCGAGCTCAACCGGGAGGACCTGATCGCCCTCGGTGCGAACGGCCGAGAGGTCCCGCTCCCGCAGAAGATGATCTCCCTTTTAAAAAATGAAATTGAACCCGAAACTAAACTCGATAAACCGACGACGTTGGATGAAATCAAGAAACCCAAAGGTCACGTGCAGTTCCATAGTGCGCACTTCGATATCCGCTCGTCCCCTATAAAACCCTCCTCCTCCACAGTTTTCAGGACGTTCCAGATAAATCCGGATAAAATGGAGAAATTTAACGTGCAAATAATAAGGCCTTTGGAGTTAGACCAGAAACCTGATGAAATTATAAAGCAGACGCCGACGACCTCCGATTGTACAAAGTTAGACAGTATATTTAGAGATGAAATAGAAATGTCGTGTAAAGATGTAATAAGTAATGAACTTAACAATGGACTTAATTTCAATAGTAGTAAGGATTGGGCTATATCGTCGGCGAATGACGACCAGTCGCACGAGAGCTTTATAAAATCGAATGCAGTGATAGAACCGTCTCTAATACACGTGAAAGATGCCGCGATGGGTAGTCTACCTGACAGTGCTCTGACTTATAGTGATATTAACCAGAACGCTGATATGCCAGTGTTGACCGACGAACATGATACTCAGGACAGCCGCCTAAATTTGAGTCAGAATCAATCAGTATTGAACTTTCTAGAAACCTTAGGTAATGAACTAACATATCCTGAACCTGAAATTAGAAATGCTGCAGTTGATTTCCAGTTAGACTTATTTTCTTTTAATAATACATAACACTAGGTCTTAAGTATAGGTATATTTAAATTAAGGACACATGACTGATAAATAAGCAATGTTTATTTACAATAAAATAATTCTAGTATAATTTCTTACACATTCGTTTGATTTTGTCCTATTTTTTTTTGTTGGTCACCCTGAAATTAATGTGGCAAGAGCAGTAAGATAGGCAATTTAGCCTCTGAATCCGACACAAATCATACCTAATTACAAACTTTTTTAACCTATGTTTGTATGGGTCAAATCTTGCACGTTAAAAACCCACTTCCGACTGAAATTTTACCGACTTCCGATGAAGCTGAAAATTTGCATACATATGTAAGTCTGGTGACAATGCAATATTATGGCACCATCGAGCTGATCTGATGATGGAGACAGGTGGTCATAGGAACTCTGTGGTAAAACAACAAAACCTAATTGTGTTTGAGGTTTTTAGAACTGTCACGATGAGTATTAGTTGCCTGTGCAAAGAAAAGTACAGTCAGTGATAAAAACTTGTACCAAAAATAAAATTTTTGCCAAAAACTTATTATGCAATCAAACTTAGTTTATAATGTAAACATTATAAACTCATATTATCAGGCTAATGTAAACATTAGCCTGATGCTGAGACAGCCCTGCGTCCTGCATAGAATTTTGTATGCACTAGCATGACATACAGCCAGCAATACTAGTAGCTAACAAATTTCAATGCTGGGGGGGGAGGTGCCTTTTCTCTGCAGCTGACTGTACATATACTTTGAGTGACTTGTGTTTTAACCAAAACTTGTAATATCCTTTAGTAAGGAATGGAGGAACGACATGAAATTGAAACAATAAAAAAAATATGTCAACTATTACTTAGTAACTACATCAACCACTAATTCAGGCCTGCAACACAGGCCTCTCATTCTTGCTCTCCAAGTGCTGGTTGGTGAGGGCGTAGCCTGTGCCACCCCGCTGCAAGGGGATGATGTCTTTTTCCTTCAGTTTGTCTCCCGTGAGGGGGTGCAGCCAGTCCTTTTTTATCAGGTTTTCAACACACTCCATTGTCACTACATGACCTGTTGTTCTGGAAAATAAATAAACGTGTTTATGTCACACAAATCTAGCCGGTGTCTCACTCCGCAATTTCGTCGCTTTGCTACAGGTAGCTAAAAGTACATCCGTTCGGTCCCAATTTTGGGGAAAGCCATAAGCCGCGCGTGGCGCTGTCGCCACCTGGCGGCCATATCTGTGCTGATCGTAACAGATGCGTTTTGTTAGAGAGTGAGTCTTCTGTACTTAGTACTATTATACAGCTGTCATACAACCAAAGCTCTCAATTTATAACAACATTCTTCAAGATTTGACATGAATGTTCAAGCAACATATGATCATGATGATGATGATGGGATGATGATCTAAATATCTATATCAGGTAATATTTATTCTTGCTAGTATTTAGATTGAGTAGAAGTTTTACATATGAAACTAGTCTTGTGTGTTCTTCGCCTAAGTTGCACTACATTATCTTTTGATGAAAGCAAGCAACTTACTTGCTTTAAGGTTTAGTTTTCCATTAAATGTCTAACAATTTTGAAAAACAAAGAATCTCTTCTGGGTGATAAAGCTAGGTTGAATATGAAGCAAATGCCAGAAATTTAGCACATAAAAATAACAAAATCAGAAGATCCCACTTTTCACATGGTCTATTCTGGCCTGCTTCCAAGCCAAGCAAGGGTGACACCCATGTGACACCACAGTCTTCTTACAGTACTTACAGAAAATGTTCTTAGATTTACCTGATGACTGCACATGGAATAGCATTACTCAGGATATCATGTGTCACAGGGCACATGTATCTATTTTCTTTCGCAATCAATGACTTCTTATCATCCGGGTCTGGTACCAATGTCCACTTAACTTCAATCAGGTCTTTCATTTTCAAGGGTTTTCCACTGATTGGGCAGTACACTGTTGGGTCTGGCTTCTCGACTTTAGAAATCTTAGCATCTGGCAACATTGCTGGTACCCAGAAACTAGGTAAATGCTTGTCTTTGCCATTAGCGAGATTTGAGACAGAATGAGATGACGAGGGCCCACTTTCGGAGTTCTTAGATGTAGAGCTGGATATATTCTTTTCTCTGTTCATGAATTTGATAAGGTTTGCCTCTTTTTCAGCCGCTGCAAGCTCATTTTTTTCGTTCTCTTCTTTTTTTAATTGCTTTTCATAGCGTTTCAGCTTACGGGTGTATTCGGTCTTTTTAGAAATCACGTATTCCAAGATAGCTTCCTTGTCGAAGAGATAGCCTTCCTTAGTGACGACGGGGTTCCTGCAAGGCTGCAAAGTCAGGCTGCAGTCGTCGAAGTTCTTAACGGAGTCCTTGCCTACGCGTTCGCTTTGGGTTCCATAACCGGATGCTGCTGCGTCTTTTTTCTTCTCGTGATAAGTGTAAACTGCCCCGGCAGTACAGTTTCTAGCGTGTCTAGTCATTATTTAGCAACATTAACCCATAAATAACAAAACCAAATAAACAAGCTATAAAAGCTATTGCTAAACAGACGGTTTGGATTGGTTCTTCTTTACTTACACTGACATGACTGACAAGGTGACAAGTGACATGATGACATTGACAGCTGACATGCAAAGGGCTTTACGCATGAGACAATTTAAATACGACAATTTGAATTCAATTCAACTTCGCTACATGTAGCCAGACCCCTCAGTTTCGGTCTAGCACTTTCCTGGTAGATGGATGTTTGTCTTGACTTGGTGCTCCATCTCACTCGGTTGTGTTGATTTATCGCAGTAGTCTATATAGCCTTAATGGTTGACATGTAAACAACACGTGCAATAATAAAACGCATACGAACGTCACTCACGTCTCACGTCACTGTCTGTCGTCGTATGATAATAAATATGATGTAAATATGTGATTTGTGCTGATGTGATACATGGTATAATAATATACTCCGCCTGGTACTCTCTTCCGAGATTCGCGAATGACCTAATTGTCACTTGCCTACGTCATCATGCTGTTTACAGGTTCTCAAACTTTAAAATGTGGGAGAATTTTAACCAACGGTGAAAATTATTTTAACGGCATTAATTTTAAGTTATTCATGTAGAAACATAGTAAAATAAAACAAATCTATACTGCCCTTTTCACCCCTACTCTTACAGTTCCGAATAGAACAGCCAACCATTTTCGTAACAAAACATTAATTACCAAGCTTACGACGTGAAAAGTTTGGAAAACACTGCGACTGTTGACACTGAGCGAGAAGGAAATAACAATTAACACGCGTTCGACAAGGATGACGGTCAGGGACAAAATGGCGGATTGTCAAATGTGATTTTTTTTTTTTTTTTGGATTTTATGGCCTGGTTACGAGACCTTTAAGCCAAGTCTTTATTTTAATTACACTGCACTACTATTAAAGTTTTAACACTGTGTTTTTAATGTATTTGTATATTGGTTGATATGTTTGACTGTCTTTTAGTAGATTATTAAGCGGCGGCGGGCGGGAGGAAAAATCACTATTATTTTTAAACACTTCATTTAGTTCACTGGCAAGCACTAATCTGTCAATAAGAAACTTCTGACACTTAAATATAAGGTGGTTAACGGTTCCTTCTTCAGCTTCACAGAAAGTACAGATATTGTTTTGTATCAATCCAAGTCTGGCAAGGTGTGATGGTGCAGCATTGTGTCCGTAGCGCAACCGGTTTATAGTAGTGATAAAATCTCGACTGGCTTTTTGCAGGTTATTATACCATGGTCTTGTAGGCAGATTTTCCTGAATGCTTCCGTACCATCTTCCTTTTCCTTGGTCTTGATCTGTACTCCACATTTGTTCCCATAACATATTTACAGATAGATTTATACAAGACAAGTAATCGGACATAGGAATATACATTGCCTCGCTAACGTCGAGTGCATTTATGCCTTTGAAGGCAACATTGTCTGCTGTTTCATTGCCAGTGATTCCTTTGTGAGAAGGAACCCACATAAATGAAACTTCTACTCCTTTAAGATGACACTTAAATAACAATTCTTTAATCGCATATAAAATAAAATTAGTTTTAAAATGAATTTTCAAATGTTCCAAACCTTGAAGCAAACTTAAAGAATCACTTATTATTAGAAAATATTTACAATTATTTACATTACCAATTCGCAGAAGGGCCTGATAGACTGCATATGCCTCTGCAGTAAATATGGTACATACTTTCTGCAGAAGAAAGCTCTGAGAAAATTTACATTGAGGATCATAAATTGCACTACGCACATAATCCACACCTTTGCTTCCATCAGTATAAATAGTGTAGTAATTATTATCCGAAAGGAATTGTAACATGTCTACATTACTTTTAACAGAGTCTAGTATTTTAATTGGTTGCATAATGCTTCTGTAGTGTGAGGAATAACATGGCCAAGGATGTTGCTTTCTAATTTTACTACAGTTATTTTCAATTTCCAGAAAAATGTGAAACAACATTGGAGAGTTGCCAAGAAGAAGACCCTCTCCAGTTGCCAAGGAACCAGACACATTAACTCTATGAGGTAAAATCTTGTTTATTAATTTTGTATTATTAGAATATAATAACTTGAGGCAATATCTTTCAGCAAGCATTAGGCGTCTTAAGATAAGTGGCATTATATGTGTCTCAACTTCCATGGCCCTTATTGGAGTTGAGCACATTGCTCCAGATATAATTCTCAGAGCCCTGTTCTGCAGAATATCCAATTTTTTTGCATGTGGACTATTTACATATGCCATAGCACTATAATCAAAATGACTCCTAACTATAGCTTTATATAAAACAGATAGAATCTTGGGATCAGCACCCCAAGAGACACCAGCTAAACATCTTAACACATTTATACCTTTTAAACTGTTTTTAGAAATATATTTCACATGTTCTTCAAAGGTCAGCTTTTGATCAATGATGACACCCAAGAATTTTTTGGATCTTACTCTATCAATAGACTCCCCACTGTACATAATATTGCAAGTTGGATCATCATCACCAAAAATCATTAAGCTGCTTTTTGTGGCATTTATATTTAAACTTAATCTATTGTTATAATACACACCTAATTGATCTAAAGCTCTATTTATGTTATTTATGGCAATCTGCAAATTATGGTTACTACTGTACAAAACAATGTCATCTGCGAATTGGAGAATACTTACATTACTAGTATCAACATATTTACAAATTTCACATGTGTACAAATTGTACAATAATGGTGAAAGTGTGGCACCTTGCATAGTGCCTTTAGAAGTTGATCGAGGCCCATGTAAAATATTATTAAATTTTACAAATAAGGTTCTATTGATTAAAAAATTATATATCCACTGACATAGTCGGCCAGGGATACCAACATCGGACATAATATTGACTAGGATAGTTGGGTCAACATTATCAAACGCTCCTTGAACATCAAGGAAAACACAAACAGTGTGTGACTTTAAATTATTTGACATTTTCAGGTCGGAGATGAGTGAAATGAAACTATCAGCGCAACTTCGCCCTCGACGAAAGCCGTACTGCAAATATGGAATGATACCATTAGCCTCCACAAACCAATCTAAACGGACTTTAATCATGTTTTCAAATAATTTACCAAGACAAGATGACAAGGAGATTGGGCGATAGGAACTAGCCTGTTCTGGAGATTTATCTGGTTTAAGTATTGGAATAACACACTGTGATTTCCAGGATTCAGGAATAATTAAATTAAGCCATAATATATTAAGAACATCAAGAAATAACTTCTGGGCAGATACATGAAGCTCTTTGATTACAATATAAGGAAAATTATCTAAACCTGGACTTGTGTTACGTCTGGATCGTAGACTAGTTATGAATTCATGCCATGTAAATGGTTCCATTAAAATCTTTGAATTGCTATTGTTATTATTAATGTTAAAGTAGGTAGGTAGGGTACTAGTATCTTTTAAATTACTATTATCTGATAACTTATCTAAAAATGGAGTGATGAATTCGTCCTTGTATGATCTAATATTGGACTTGACACCTTTAAACATTTTAATCATATTCCAAATCTTGCTCATAGGGGTAGTTCTGTTAAAAGAATGGCATAAATTATTCCAACCAATTTTCTTTTGTTCTGAAATAGTTCTTTTTTTCAATGCGTCTAATTTTTTATAACTTATATAATTTTCTATGGTAGGATCTCTTTTATACAGTTTCAAAGCATTATAGGATGCAATAACACTTTGCTCACAGATCTCGTTCCACCAAGGTGTAGGAGGTCTGCTAGCAAAATGAGTAGATTTGGTAAACTTTGGGATAATTTTATGCATAAGGGCATCAAGGCGATTGCAAAATTCTGTATAAGTGGCAAGTGGGTCATTAACATTTACTGAGAAATCCTCAAATATGCTCTTAGAGAGTTCATTATATTTGCGCCAATCAGTTCTTTTGTACAAAAATTTATCCACAGGAGCATTGAATTGATATTTTTCAGCTGTCAAAGATATTACGGTTATAGTGGGGAAATGGTAGCTACCCATACAATCGTCATGTACAGACCATTCACAAAGAGGTGCCAAGCAATCACTAGTAAGGCTGACGTCAATAGCTGAAGGGTTAATTCTAGGGCGGTTCACTGTAGTAAAACTACCATCATTTAGGATACACAAATCACACTCATCAATAACATCATATAGATCTTTACCACGACCCTTTGTTGATAAGCAACCAAATGCAATATGATGAGCATTAAAATCTCCGCCAATAAAGATAGGTTTAGGGAGGTCTCGGATAGCATTGCGCAGCCTCTTCAATCTAATGTGACCATTAGAGGGAGGACAGTAGACGCATAGAACAGTTAAGTTACCGCGTTCGGTAGATACAGAAACAGCTATAGTTTGTATGTCCTCATAAAAGGTTGTATTTAAAGTATTGTATTTCAAGTATGGTTTAATTAAAATTGCAACACCATTGTGAGGATTTTTAGACAGTCTGTAGTGAAGATTATAACCAGGAATTTTAAAATTGTGATGTTCTTTAAACCAAGTTTCATTGAGTAAACATATATCAATGTTTTTATCTTTCAAAAATTTAATTAATAAAGGCTTTTTACTATTGGCACTTTGAATATTAAACTGCGCAATACGTAACTGAGAATCTCCAGAGGGACTTAAGTCCATTATGAAGACAAATTTTTAATAAGCCTATCTTTTATGGATGCCGTGGTGATCGGCACCGGATCAGGATTGTTGCCCAGCTCGATCAGTGTCTGTACCAGGGCCATTAGTACATTTTTATCACCGAGGATCTGGGCTTTGAGGTCCATAGGCTGAACCTGATTTACAACCTGTGATGCAGGTTTGTTATTTACATTTTTATTTACATTATTTACATTTTTATTTACAGGTTTTGGCAATGGCTTGTTTTGGTGTTTTGTCAATGGCAAGGATGGATATTCATTGTCAGTGTGTGTTTTAGTTTGTGCTAGGCTTGCATAAGTAATCTTGTTTTTCTTTTCTAATAGTTTTTTAATCTTAATTGGACATTCTTTTGATATAGCCAGATGAGGACCACTGCAATTAACGCAGGAGATCTCATTTGGATTAGTACATTCTTTGTAAAAGTGTTCACCTGAACATATAGAACATCTTTGCTTGCCATTGCACACTCTAGCAGAGTGGTTAAACTTGAAACATTTGAAACATTGTTGAAGTGGTGGAATATAATCGAATACTCTATAGGAAAATAGATCATATTGCACATTGTCTGGTAATACATTGGATAAGAATGTTATGCTGACTGTTTGCAGTGGAACGCGATCTTGTCCTACTTTCTTTGTGAAGCGTCGTACAGATATAATTTCGTAAACGGAGCTTAGTTTACTGTATAGATCTTTGTTTGAAATGTTAGCTGGAACAAATCTTATAATGCCAATCTTCTCAATTTGCGTTGCGCTTATGTATGCCTTCATTTTGTGTTGTTCTAAAAACGCAGAGTTGTTTAGAAAGTTATTTGCCGTGTTATACTGTTTAAAAGATACTGCAATTTTATTTGCATTTACTCTCTGAATTGCCGTCACACCTTTTATGCCAGTAGTAAATATATGGTTTAAATAAATAGGGCTTTTATTCCCTAGCCTGTCCTTGGAGTCAATGTGTTCCACAAACACTTTAAACTCAGTTGTTAACGAGTTTTCCGGAAATAGTCTTTTATAATTAGGTTTAAAATACGGTAAGTATTGTTCATTAGACCGCTCACCGCCGCCGCCATCGTCCTGGAGACCATCGCCACCGCCTTTGGAGCGCTTGTGAGAGGTGGGCGGGTTATCCCCGCCCCCCCCGTTACCAGTCATTGCTAAAAACTATCTGCAGAAAAGTTATGTACAGAATCAACACTAATATATACAAATTTAACTTATTTACACAATTATTTAAGAATTTTAAAACTTGGAGCGAAAAATTTCAAAGTTCCTTGTTTGAGTTCCCGCCAAAAAAAAAAAAAACTGTCAAATGTGACAGCGCTATCCTGTGTTGCCAGTAGTGTAAACAGAATTACCCGAACGTCTGAAATTTCTTTCGTGAATCGGAAGATATTGCTAACGAATAATTAAAAATGACGTGTTATTGTAAAATTTAAGATAAAATACAAATAAATGAAAATTATAAAAATATAAAGAAATATTTTAACTTATTAACCATAGATATACTGTACCCATGTAACATGTTATGTTGAAATAAAGTGGCAATGTTATTGTGACGTAGCAAGTGACACTCTGGGAAGAGAAGACCATGTTTTATTAGACCATGATGTGATACGATTTCTCTTTTGTTTAGTTATTTTCTTTAAGTGTTATTACGCGGACGTGTCTACAAGCGATATTGTTAGTTAAGTTTTGTTTAGTACTCTAAAGTATCAGCGATATCTAATCTCGTAGAGTAGATCAGTAGGTATTCGTGTTTTTCAACCGTATTTATAATTACCAAATTAGTGTGTTTTGTGCGTCTTAGTGCAGTGTTCGTTAACATCGTTGTGATTGTATTTTTTTATTGGAACAAAGTTCCTTGTTATTACATTTGTGACAGTTAAACAGTGAAGAATGAATTTATCGTTCGCTGGGTGCGGGTTTCTTGGCATTTATCATGTCGGCGTAGCAGTGTGTTTTAAGAAATATGCACCACACTTGCTTTTGGGTAAAATATCTGGCGCCTCGTTTGGTGCTCTGTCAGCCTGCTGTTTACTGTGTGATGTGCCTATAGGTGAGTTGCTGTCAGGGCTAGGGTTTGCAATCCGGATCCAGAATGTATGAAATTATCCGGATCTGGATCCGGATCCGCGGATCTTCCCATACATTTCGGATCCGTCGTGCAAACCCTAGTCAGGGCCTTTATCAATACACAAATACTACAGCACCATAATGTTGTTTTTGTTATGTTAGTAGTCATATTATGTATTTCCATCGAACGTTTTGTGTTTACAATTATGATCATATGTATTTGTTAAGTGTTTCAAACTTAGTAAGTTCTTTGTATTTGTTTATAATTTTTGTGTACAAAAACAATTAGGTAACACAGTCAAACCCAGAAGCACTCAAATTACTCAAACAAATTTTGTTTATAGTTTTTTACAAATATGTTCAATAATTAATAAGGTTTTCATTTTTTAACCCTTTACCGCATACAAATCCATATATGGCGGATATATTATAGAATCAAGTCTATTGACAACTGTTAAAGTTCAAATAAATAAAAAATTAAAAAATATTACATGCAGTTTTTTTTATGTTTTCCCTGATTTCTCAGAGATGGCCTGCCTAAATGGCTTTTTTTTAAAGTCATATTATGATGATGGTAGTCTTGAAAAATCAAGATATTTGTTGTAACATTTTATAATATTTGAACTGTTCTCTTTATTGCCTATGGACTACTCTCATTTGAGTTGGGTCTTTTTGTGAAAGATTATTATACTTATGGGTATTATCTATTTCAATTCTTCTTTTGCTTGAAGAATAAAATGCATGCATTAGTAGCTTTCAAAATACTTCTAATTTCAACTTCAATTTATTTGTTTAAGTATATTAAAAATTCAATAGTTTAATTCAATATATTTTTTTGTAAGTAAGCCTCAAAAGCTCTTAATGTTGTAATTGACTTGTGTTCAATTACAACAGTTACAGTGACATCATATAGTCAATAGAGCCATGAAAAATACATAGCAACACTTATAGATACAACAGCCAATACCTAGCTAAACATTAGATTACAATAATCTTAAAATATAGTTTTATCACAAAGTAAATTATTTAAAATCAAACTCTTAGGTATATAACTAAGACAATAAAAATGTAAATATTTATTTTCTCTTGAGTTGGGTTATCACCTTTTATACATATTAAATGTCCCATTATAAAATTGCTTCTTTAACATCAGATCACGATTTTAAGTTAACCAAACTGGAAGTTATTTGCACATTATGTAATTATCTTTGTTTTAAACTGGTTTAGCCATTATTGGGGCAAACATTAATGACATTTATCTATTCTCATTAGGGAATGCTCCCGGTACTGAGTTTGTATGACAATAACCGGATATTCCGGTTCCGGTACTGTATTTGTATAGAAAACCAGTACCAGGAGCACTCCCTAATTCTCACTTGGTGTGAAATTTAATAGCTAGATAGATATTAGATACTCTTTATTAGCACACCTCAGTAAAAGATTCATCTTAAAACAAAACACTAATAGCTCATCTTCTAGAATATTTTGCAAAAAAGTATTTGAATTTATAATTTAAGTGGGTACTTAATTTATTTAGCCTGTGACAAAAATTCTACCACTTCCCCTAGTAATACTTTAATTATTAAAGTTAGTTGCCAAGCGGACGCCTGGCTCCCATGAGCCTTGGCAAAGAGCCAGGATAATGTCAGGAGGATGATGATTTAAAGAATTTACTAAATGAACCTTACTTCAATAGTTAATTGACACAATGCAATCAATTGCAGAGTTCATTTCCACACAATGCTGAAAGCCTTGAGTTACATTTGTGTAGCAATCAAGGTAACACATATTACTGATTAACTTATGCCTACTGCCTGCTCTTTGTTTATGCAAAACCATAAAAAAAAATCACTTACACTAGTTAGTTAGTTAGTTAGTGTTTCTGGGCATTTTCCGCAAATCGACAACCATTGTGCCTATTTTGCGTGAAACGAGGTAGCGCTACTCTAACCACCCCAGCTCCTCCATGAAACCTAGCAGTGTTTTCAGGTTGCTGACTGCCTCTTTTAGTGTGCTCGGAGTTCCTAGGTATTTGTTCCTGTATGTTTCTACCTGTTTGCAATCTAGGAGTATCACTTACACTTCTGGGGCACCTAAGCTTTGGCTGGATAATATTAATTTTTTATGTATTTAATAACCTTTGCCAGCAACTTTTCTCTGTAAAAGTTGTAATTAACTTTGCAAAGATGATTCATAATAAAAAGAACATTTATATTGCCGGAGAATTAAAGAGTTCCAGAGAGAACATTAATATGATCTTAGAGTAATATTACTAACATAATGGGGCTAAACCTTAAACCATTGTCCAATCCTTATCATAATATCAAGGGTTTTAATTTACTGTTGCACTGGCTTCTTTTTACTGCAGTCAGGTATTTAGTTGTGATAGGTGCGGTGATTGAATCGTTGCATACATTCTATATAACGTGTGTAATACATGTACCATTTTCAACACGTTGGATATGTAATGACCTACTTATTTCTGCATCTTAGGTGAAATAACCAGTGATGTCCTCCGAGTGGTCGGAGAGGCCCGGGCAGGGTCCCTCGGCCCCTTCAGCCCGTCCTTCAACATCCAGAACGTGCTTCTGGAAGGCATGGACAAGTACCTGCCGCATGACGTGCACAAGATCGTCAGCGGCAAGCTCCATATATCACTCACGAGAGTGTACGATGGGAAGAACGTCATTGTCTCGGAGTTTCCAACGAGGCAGGATTTAATGCAGGTGAGAATTGAGGCTATCATCTATCCTTTGGATGATACCAGTTTCTGGAAAAACTTTTCATCTTAGAGCACAGACTAAACACACACTCACACACCGCATTATGAAGTCTTACCTTTGGGAGGCGTGCGTGGGGCCGAAGCCAACTCTGTGTCACAGAGGCCCTTTAAGACAAGTTTTTATGTTATTATTATTATAATGATGGTTATGTTAAAGTTGAGTGAAAAATAAGTTATGCGTAGATTGCATTAACTTTAAAGCATATAATTCTGTGTCGACTCTCACAATCGCCACTTTCTCTCGAAAACCTGTCTAGACACTAGCCTATACGCAATCAAGCTGTCTGATTATACACATGCAGTCACAATAACGTCAATAACCTGCAAGTCTTCCAATCCTTTATCACACCCTATAGATGGTAATGTCGACTAGAAAACGATTATTCATATCGCAGCCTATACCTACAACTACAACTTAGTAAATACCCGTGTTTACACGCACGGAATAAAGTAAGATATTCATTAAAGTATACTGTCTTCGCGACGACCTGATAAAAACGTGTTCATTCACTTAACAAGCCGGCCGCGCGACTGTTTTCCCTTCAACCAATCAGGTGATTCAGGTTGTCGAATAAGGCACAGGTTCTTAAGAAAACTATAGTAACGGCACCAGTCATGGGACATTTAAGAGGAAATTTGGAGTATTTGTGATATTTCCCTGATACATGTAAAAGTTCTACCGCTTAGCTTGTTAAAAGATGAATATCCTATCCTTCTTTCATGTTTCAGGCGTGATGTTGTATCAAAGATACTGCAGTTAGTTTCCACATAATTAATAAATTAAAAGTATGTTTTTTTTCTCCAGTCATGGACACCAAAGCTCCAGTAATGGAACCTCGGTAATGGACGTGGATCCAGTAATGGGCCCCCTATAATGGGCATACCCTATCAGTATAAGATATTGGAATAGGGAATAAGTTTTTGGCAAAAAACTAGTTATTAGTCATTTTTGTCACCCGATTGCATTGTCATCCGATTTGCATACGTATCCAAAATTTCAACTCAAATGCCATTTCCAAGATTTGAACCACACTAACTAATACAGGGTGGATTTTCTTTTTGGGTCAGTGAGGGCAGCTACCAGATTCCGTGCTGCTACGAGAAAACGGTCTTAGAAGACCTTCCCTCGATTTCAAATTAATGAAGATTGGCTTTTACAGATTTTGGAAAAAACATACAGGGTGCGAGGAAAAGGTAATTTTTGACAAACTTTTTTTTTGATGCCAATCGATCCCATTCCTATTGAGGATCAAAAGCTTGTATGGAACTAAAAAAAAAATTCCGGCTAGAAAAGCCACAAATCGAGGAAAACTTTTCCCATACAATTTGTATGAAAATGAAAACTTATATTTTTCACATGCTATTTTTGTATGCCAATCGATTCCATTCCTAATATCCAGTATCAATAGTTTTTTTGGGGTCAAAATTAAATTTCACATTTTCTCCATAGTAAATGTACCTATGGAAAAAGTTTTTATTAATTTGTGGCTTTTTAGTACATTATCGTAAGTTGACCTATTGATTTGTGGCTTTTCTAGCCGGAATTTTTTTTTAGTTCCATACAAGCTTTTGATCCTCAATAGGAATGGGATCGATTGGCATCAAAAAAAAGATTGTCAAAAATTACCTTTTTCTCGCACCCTGTATGTTTTTTCCAAAATCTGTAAAAGCCAATCTTCATTAATTTGAAATCGAGGGAAGGTTTTCTAAGACCGTTTTCTCGTCGCAGCACGGGATCTGGTAGCTGCCCTCACTGACCCAAAAAGAAAATCCACCCTGTATACAAACTAACAGGGCAAGTTAAATAAAATTTTGTAAAAACGATATTAATTTATCCGAGTGTCCGAGAAGACCTCCTGACATAGTTCGTACGAGTAACTACATTATACTTCTGTATTGTTTAAACATGAAATTACGCCATGGCAAGCATCATTATGTAAATTATCCCATCAATCCCATCATAGGAGGTATGCAGTTTTACAGCTCCTATAATGGGATTGGGCAAAATACCTCTATTTTTTATACATCTCTAGAGTCACAACATAATGTGTTGTATACCTTATCTCATGGCAAATGCAATTAACAAAACACATTCTAGTTTACACCAAGTAATAATTAATTACAATTTAATATATGAACTCACCTCTCTTAGCGAAGTTGTTAAGAATTCTTACTGGTTATTTTTTCCAGTGACACGACAACTTTTGGGTTGGCGCCAATTTCTTAAAAATTAACCGAAATTAATAAAAAGTAAAACTTAAACAGCTCTATGACTCTTATTTATGGTAAAATATTGCCAGTGTTTATAAACTACTTTTACATACTTATTTTAGAGGATTTGTGGTTTTATGTCCCATTACCGGTTCCACGTCCATTATATTTACATTATAGGGTCCATTACGTTATAGGTTCTTTAAAGAGCGTAATTGGGTATGTAGTGTGTAGTCCTAAGAACTTAATAGAAACGGCAGGGCAGTTCCTTAAATACTTAGATAGGAGTTTGGTGCTTTCACTACATTCTATTAGACGGATCTGTTGGTCAAACACCGCCAGTTTTGAAATTAACGTGGGGTAAGATAAAGTTTATCGACCACTTGTCTATTAGGGGTCGCCAACGGCTGACATTCCGATCAGGCATAGTTATTACGAATCGAGGGCAAAATATAATACCTATTTGATAAGTTTCTGTCGAGTAGGTACTTTCTTTTGCATATATATAAATCTATTGATGATACGTTTCTAATCAAGTCAAATTCGATGTGGTTTCTTTTTTCGTCGATGAGTTTTTTCAGATTTCTTTTGACTGCATCATTAGATCAGCTTCTTGTTAGTATTTTATTTAAACTCGATTAGATTACCTGTACAGGCTATTGTTATGTTGTGTTTGTTCCAGGCATTACTAGCGTCATGTTTCGTGCCAGTGTTCAGTGGTATGCTGCCACCGCGCTTCCACGGCATCCGATATATGGACGGCGGGTTCAGCGACAACCTGCCCGTGCTCAACGAGAACACCATCACAGTCAGCCCGTTCTGCGGAGAGAGCGACATCTGCCCGAGGGATCTTAGCTCGCAGTTGTTCCATGTGAGTGTTCCTAATGTTCCTGAAGGTATGCCGCCATCTAATAATGTTGCACAGGGCCGGATTACCGCCTAGGTCCACAAGGCTATGAGATGGAAAAGGGGGGCCCTCTAAATTCTAAATGCCATACCAATACCATAATAGGGGCTCTAGGTCTCTACGATCTCTGATATTGCGCATGTTATGCCTCAAAACTCAAAGAGATTCATCGTCAGCCCATTTTCAAAGAGATCTTGGTGGCCACTTACCCATAAACGTTTATAATTAAAGGTAGTATAGTAGAAAACGCAATCGCTGACCCTTTTCAGGGTTCCGTACCTCAAAAGGAAAAAACGGAACCCTTATAGGGTCACTTTGTTGTCCGTCCTCCGTCCGTCCGTCCAATAAAATTTGATGCATAGCACATCTGCACAGGTGGCGATATGGGTTCTGTAAGTTCTGTTGCGGGTTGTTGACCACATCGTTACAGAATAAGCGCGATGATGTGAATAATATACTTACTGAACGAACATCGTGTCAACACTACGAGTAATACCGTCTCTACTAGGTAATATAATATTTAATGGTTGAAAGTAGAACGTTTTGAATAGTAGGTACATACTCGTAAGTAGTAAATATTTGTAAAATCTACGTTTCATTTAGCTCATTGTCAACTACGACGTATATGACCATGTGTTTTCGTCGTAACATATGTTCAAACTGTTATCTATGTTATACTCGCAATACCTACTCGGAAAACCTACAAAAACGTGTTATCATTTACAGTACTCACACGTTCTTCCGTGAGAAAAGCGCAGTTAAAATGTTATCTCAAAATCTGACTAATACCTACTGCTTTTCTATGAGAGTTGAGAGAGAGCTGGTCATGAAAAATATACACTTATTTACTGTACGTACCTAATACGTATCTACCTATTTGTTTGTGCCCTGAATATTGCGGGAACGCGATCTAAAGTCTCTCAGTTGCTTTTAGAATTGTATTATTATTCATCAGACTTCAGAAGCAAGTTTTGTATTAACATTAACAGTCTTTGTCATACTAAATCATATTAATCACGGTCTTCATTTACTTTAACATGTGTATTGTGTATCTGTGTAATGACACTGATGAACCAATTTGAGTACGGTTTTTTCTTATGAAGTCTTGTCTATAGACATACCTAGTACCTAAACAGATTCTAAGGCGCCATATACATAATGCTATACCTAAAGGCTATTTTTTTATTTGGTAGACTGAAATGACATTTCATAGTATGAACATCATGTGTCATTTCATACTATGAAATGTCATTTTAGTCTACCGAATAAAAAAAATAGACTTTAGTGCTGTCGGGGGTATTTTAGGGGTAAACTAAATTATTATCCTTATCATTTTTCCCGCAGGTCAGTATAGCCAACACAAGCATAGAGCTATCAAAGCAGAACATCAACAGATTCGCCCGCATCCTCTTCCCGCCGAAGCCGGAGGTGCTGAGCAACATGTGCAAGCAAGGCTTCGACGACGCCCTAAGGTTCCTGCAACGGAACAACATGATCTCCTGCACGAGGTGCTTGGCGGTGCAGTCCACCTTCCAACTGCAGGAGGTCCTGGATGATACTGTGTACGATTATGACCCGGATTGTGAGGAGTGCAAGACACATAGACAGGTTAGCATCACTATATATCATGCACACAGTTAACTGACAATTCGTAAACCTTATCTAATAGTATTTTATACAATCGTGATATAATGGAGAGCTCTTCAGTCGAGTACCGTGTTTAGGCAACGAAGCTTGCTGAGTTGCCTAAGGAAGGTACGAGATTGAAAAGCTTGATTATATCACTATTGTATACAATACTTTTTCTACGAGTCAACAAAAAAAATACTTAAAACTAGTAGAAGAATCATATATGTAGGTAAAAAAAACAAAAGTATACAGCTAAGATGCGCGAGCAGCCGCGATACCTTCCTACTCGTACGCGACCCGGCCCCCGCGCCCCGCGCCCCCGGCCGGTTGGTCAACGACACCTCGTAACTCATGAGGCCCTGGTACTTGCTCCGCGCTTTCGATTGGTTAATTTCATTATAGTTGACTAAACTGTATGGAAATGAATATTATAGTTGCCTAAACAGTATCGAAATGAATATTATAGTTGAGTTGGGGTCCCATAGCGAAAAAAGTATGCCATTTCACTTTGGTATACGAAGTCTTAATTCAAGCATTGCAGTCGACGAGTAGAAAAAAGGTATTATAGAATCACTACATACCATTTTGTTATGTCTGATGGATAAAACTTAAATTAAAAATACTTAATCACGTATTATCTATCGTGATGATATGTTGTTGCTGCGCGGCTGCTATGCGAATATAATATATATAAGTATTTAGGCTGATTTCATTACCTGTTTTAAGTAATCTCATAATTACAGGACGCACTAGTGGACGACCTACCCGACACAGTGATGTCGATATTCCAAAACGCAATAGACTCGGCCAACCACGGCATCGTGAACTGGGTGATGCGGCAGCGCGCCGTGCGCTACCTCAGTATCATGACTCTGCCGTACCGCGTGCCCATTGACATCATGTACGCTACTCTCACCAAGTAAGTCAAGTTGCTCATTAGTTTTCCAAAAAAACTTTCGTGTTTCCTTGGTCTTCGGCTGACGCTGTGCGCTGCATACGGTTAGCCAAGAAAGTGGTCTACCACCTTGGCTGACTGTACCTACTGCCTCGCGTTGTAAAGAAATGTTGCTGCCCTATGTGACGCTTCACGTAACGTGCAGCGACAGCCGAGCCGTGAGCATAAATTCATTGCACTGTATCTTGTACAAGCATATAAATATTAAGGGCTTTAGTTGAGTTATCTGACAAAATTAAACTATAGTTACGTTAGTTATAAATATATTTTACGAGTTAATTGGAAAAAAAGAAGGGTCGTATCAATTTCTCAGCGACGAATGTGATCGTCTTTTTTCTTTTCAAAGGATGTTAATTAGAATTTAATTTGGAACTTTTTAAATTAGTGATCCTAAAGCGATAGTCGGAGGCACGTGGACTAATTATATGTATGCAAAAGGTTTGAGGCCAATTGCCATGTTGTAAATATTGAATGGTGTCAAGAAATGTTTTATAATTAGGCACTTTTATTTGACACGAACTACCTACTCACTAAGGGCTCATTTAGACGATGCGAGTTTCATTACATTGCGGGTTTTGATCGGTCGGTTGAACTGGAGGTAACCAACAGTCCGTAAGGTAACTAAAATTGTATGCGAATTCGCGCGCCCTCTAAATCAGCCCTAAGACTTTGACTTTGACCATCCGTAATAAATTTCAATAATGTCTGTATCGCAAAGATCGTGGAAGGTTTAGAAATGGTCAGGTGTCGTTACTTTAGTAGATATTTTAAGTAAAAATGTATCAATCGTCGACTGTTATCGACTGATGTATGGTATCGTGATTAATTCGAGCGAACGATACACGAAGGCCGTAACCCTATTTTGGCAATAGAGGTTGAGGATTTATATTAACACAAAACCTCGTGCTATTTAGCTCTTGATTACGTAATATGTCGTAGTACATAATAAGGTCTATAAACTATAATGTGCTGCGTATAATTTAAAAATACATAGTACCATCGCCCACACTGTTAACTGTCCATCGGTAAACCTTATTACTGCTGTTTGTATCTAAGTCAAACTCCCATGTTGGCTGATAACCTTTTATCACTAGCTATCTTTCGCCTTTCAACCTACTATGAATCCTTAACGTAAAGCACTAAAAGCTATATTAGTTTACACATATTCAGTAATTTTGTATGCATTTCAATTAGTAAACATTGTCGATATCTTGTGCTTAGTTGACATACTTCCCGCCATATTAGTTGTTTATTTACCTCTTGTAATCAGATGAATTGACAATTGATGAATAACAATGATGTCATGAATATGTAAATAAATCGGTACAATATGTTATTTAAAACTGTATGCCTACGCCTAGGTAACTAAGCTGAAATATGGAGTTATGGGTCATTTTAAAACATGCCCTTTCTATGTTAACAGAAAAGGAACATCCCTTATACGCATACACTTATCCGCAGATAAAGCTTATAGGATTAGTGTTATCTTAGGATTATAGGACAATTTTGCACAGATCGACCTAGTCCTCCTAGGAATCCTCTAGACGGAGTTTAGAGCAATTATTTCATGAAACCGATGCTGCCAAAAATACTGGGATGCGGGGGACGAGGTGAGCGAATCCCGTGCGGTGATTGGTCCGTTCAAGACACGGACCAATCACGGCACGGGATTTTGACACTTGACTCGAAGATGGAGTAAAACTACCGTATATTTGTGGCAGAGGGGGTAGCGTTACTATGCTCAGTCTAGAGGATGTCTTGTCTGTGTCCTTCAGTGAGCTCAATAAGGCTAGTTACAAGACGACATAAGGTATATATAATTATAAATACTTATATAGGTACATATAGTCCGTCAACCAAATCTTGTCAGTAGCAATGTAAAGCAAACTAAAGTAGGGCAACACTCAAAGAGCAGTATTGCGCTAAGAAAAGCAGCAATGTACATCGAACCAAAATATTTTTTTTTCCGCTGAGCGCGCCCTGCGTACGTCAATTCAAATTGTCACTCGCGGTTTATTGAAAAAATTTGAAACATGGACGGACAATTTAAAAGCGATGTTAAAACAATGTTAATCAAAATGATGAACAAATTTGAAGATATCAAAAAACAACGCCCTATCGTAGTGCTTATATTCTCTTTGTTCCCTATCTATGTCTTCTAAAGTTTACTAAAATTATATAGTGCATATATTTGTTATTTACAATATAATATGCCACTTGTTAATGAAAATTAGTGTACTCTTCTGGATGAATATGACATACCTGTGTAATTTTTTTGATTGGTATATATTGTACAATAGGATTACATATTAAAAATAAAACAACTGATATTTGGGTGTTTATTTAATTGAAAGGTAAATAAGATAAGGGTCACTTTAGCTTACACTATAATTCAGGTCATTAATTGAAAAAATATAATGAAGTTACCAATGTTACCGGGTCACTTCAACCAAGCATAATACTCTGTAGTATTCTATTGCATCTTTGTAAATAGTCACAACTGATTGCTGAAAATATTAGACATGTGGGCCTATGGACGGTTTCCAGGACACAATTTATGGTCTTGTTGGATAGATTTAGGCATACGTTTTAATTTTATTTATGCCTTTTAACCCTAAAACAAAAAAACTGAACATAATCTTAAAAGTTCGAAAGAGTTCTTCCAGTATGTACTTGTCATAACCTCAATTTTTAGTAATGTTTACCATCAACGAGCATGATTGTACATTATAGGCCCCTTAGCTTTGCTTATTCTTATTTAATGTATTGGTATTTAATGGTGACAGCAGAAATATCTCTTGAAACAGAAACGATTCAGAATGAAAACCAAATGAAAACAAACACGAAAACAAATAAGGTGACGGCTGTCATTCACGGTCCACATTCCACAGATAAAACACAGATGACACGCATTTTGGAATTATTCGAACACAGTGTTGCTAACCCGCGATTTTTCAAATTTGCCGCCTTTTACTACTGACAAGATTTGGTTGACGGACTTTAGATAAAATCCACAACTCGCATAGACGTGAATTACTTTAGAATGATTATGAAATATGCATAAAGGTAATGCTGAAATAGTTACCTATAGTATAGTAGCGAGGTTTATAACAGGTACTTATGTGATAAAGTATCTGTATTAACATTTTTATTGTTTAGATTTTTATCATAAAATCCGGTTATGATAATTCGATATTTGGATAAAGCCGTAATATACGCAAATGAAATGTGCTAAGCAATTTGCAATTCGGTACTTGTTGCGAACGCAACCTTTATTTGTATAAAATCTCAATACCTATATTCCTAATGCAGTAGCTAAACGCGGCCGTCGGGCTCGGCTAGTATTCGGCAGCTTTTTCTTAAGCACCAATAGGAGCGCTCCACATACTTTGTATCGCGGCCAATTAGAGGCACCTAAATTTAAACCACCTTTTGTACTATTGAAATTATGCAAATCACTCTCTCATCAGCCTTCATACAATAACTACACCACTTCTACATTTAACCGTTTTGGCAAGAACCCTTGTAAACCAGTACATTGGAGAATTACATCAGTTTACTTTAAATCGAAGCTTTTTATTTGAGTCGTCGAGCTCCTGACCTGCACGGCGGCTACAGTACTTAAGTTATCACATAATGGTGCTTAACCATAATTAAAGGTCTTGTTAAGGCCAAATTATGTACCTATACATAGATATAATATATGTATGAATATCATTAATTTCAACGGCAATGGTAGTTGTGCATGTGAGTTAGATATGTATAAAGTACCTACATTACGTAAATACGACGTTTACAACGACGTAAATTAACCTTTGAGCTAACTCTGCTGTAGGTAATGCTATAAAATTCTGCGCGTTGTTAGAATGCTCTCATATACCTATTATTATTTAATTTAATTATTTTGTTGTCGAGCAAAGTATAAACTAGGTTCCCAAAGTATTAATCTTTTATCTTAGGTATTTCTATCAATTCGTTCTGTTCCAAAATATGTACCACATTCTCAAAAGTTTACATTTATCCGCATATCAATGTTATTATAAGTAATTTCAATTTCTGTCTGCATTAAACTCACTGGAAAAGTGAGGGGAGGCAAACAATGGGACACTCATAGGCTCCTCATAAAAGTAGGTTTAAATATTAAAAAAAAATATGTTACAGAAACAACATCTTGTCAAAAATAATTGTAACCTAGAATGGTTTTTTATTAAACAGTATTATGAAATGAGGAGTTTGAGATTTGGAAATCGAAAATACGGGAATTTGGCAATTTTAGGCTCCATATTATACTTGTAAGTATTAATACTAGGTATGTATTTCGAAATAAACACCACTAATTTCGAAATACATAGTATTAATACTTACAAGTCTTACAACGTTATCTGTCATTATTAGTTTGTTTGATAAGCGCACTGCGTATATATATGAATAATCGAATTTGTGCTCGTTTCGTTACTCAACTTGTCACTTTGGAAACGGGCCACGGTCTTATTGTTATGAAAGTCTACCCCTAAACTTGACATGCAATAGCTACACATTTTACTATTACAAAATAAGCTATATGTATATAGATGTTACAAATGGGGTGAATAAATAAACTCATTTGCAAACGAACTCGGAATATTGTTCTAATTTAACCGTTATTAAAAAGTAGTACTTGATAGGAATCAGTTAAGTTCAATTATATTTATTTCTCTAAGATTACTAATCACTTAGGTAACAAACAAACAAAATTTTAAATATATTAAACCTAAAACAATATACGAGTATGCAGGTTTTATGTTAGTGATGGTTAAGATTTTTTCGGGTACTTGAATAATTTATTAGTAGGTAATTAGAATTAGACTAATCACAGACTAAGGAACTTTTAGGGAACTTAAATTTCAATATAGGATGAACCGCTATTATTTTCTTATTGTGTATATCATGTGATATACACAATAAGAAAATAGAGGGTCTTGCTGCCGCGGTGTGATTCGAAATAATTTCGAAGGTTATAGTTCCACGGTCTTACTTATGAAATAAATAGCCATGTGTTTAAAAATCAAGCATTATCTATAAAAATGTCGTCACTACAAAAGTACATAAGTACCTATACAGGATGCTTCCTGTAACAGGAGCAATAAATTAAACTAAAGGCTGTACTCCTCAAACTGACCAACATTTGTTCAGCAACTTTTAAAAATTATGAATCCTTTAGACTTCCTCTTTTTCATACAAAATAAATATTGCCTTCAATGTACGCTGACATCAGTGTGTTTGACGTTGCTTGTCACGCTTTAAACATAACAAAATTTGCAATACATTGCGTCTTAGAATAAACTTTAAAGTGTAATAAAAATCAAAACATGAGTTATTTTCAAAAGTTGCTGAACAAATGTTGGTCAGTTTGAGGAGTACAGCCTTTAGTTTAATTTATTGCTCCTGTTACAGGAAGCACCCTGTATAAGAGAATTGAAGTGAACATATTCTGCTATGTCACAAGCTTAAAAAAAGTATGTGGAATTACATTCTTGTTCAAATTCCACTTGTAGCCACGTTAAATTAAGCCGATTATGGGTAATTTGCGGAAATAATTCGCGTAGTTTTGAAAATTGGTATAGGTATACCTTGTAGTGTCCAGATAAACATACTAAAAGCAGATTTTTTTAATTTTCTTAGGTTATTGTGTCTAACAAACGATTGACGTATTTTAGCTACGTCGGGGATACCGTAGAGAAGCATTCGGTGCAATACAAAGTGGCCGCTAATGTGCTCGTCCTTAGGAAGAGATGTATCCGACACAACAACATTATGACTAGGTTAGTGTAGTGTACCGTGTTGTCCACGTCCTATGGTGCTGTTTATATTGGCTTGGTTTTGTATCTAATGCGTAGTTGTGATCGTTTTACAAATGTTCGTTTGAATATAGACTTTATGTGTTTGGGTCAAGGTGCTATTTTGATTGGGCCTCTGTTCGTTGGAATGCATTCTCTTGTAGTTTAGTGTTTAAGTAGCTGAAAATTGAAAAGAATAGCTAATTATTGTAGGGCCTTAATTGTTAAAATATTGACATATGACATGAGACAATAACATTTCTTTAATCGCAGTGGCCTAGTTTTTCTCTAAAAACACGTAGGTATCTAGGTAATAGGTATACCTATATTAGGTGTAATTAGGATATCAAATGTTCGGTGGGGGCATACATGTAAATAGACTCCGACAATGTTTGCCAGTGGCGCCTAGACGAGCCAATAATGTTAGATTTTGCACGCGTTGTTTGTTTAACATATTTATATTACCTAATCGCCGTTGATTGATAAGGTTGTGGGTTAACATTTGTTTTCAATTAAGGTCAAGTGAGGTAAATGCAACTATGGGATTATTGCGTCTCTCCGTTCTTTCTCGAATACGATTGCTCGAAACGCCCTCTACTATGCAACGTTTCATTTCCAAGTAGCTCAGGCATGAAACGTTGCATAGTAGAGGGCGTTTCGACCAATCGTATTCGAGAAAGGACGGAGAGACGCAATAAACCCATAGTTGCATTTACCTCACTTGACCTTAAGCTAGCTTAATCTAATACCTTTAAACGAGTAATCCTTGTATATATGAAATATTTATATATTTCGGGAATCTCGAAAACGGCTCTAACGATTTCGATGAAATTCTCGGGGGCGATAAATCGATCTAACCAGGTCTTATCTCTCAGAAAACGCGCATTTTTGAGTTTTTATATGTTTTCCGAGCAAAGCTCGGTCTCCCAGATACATATACATATACATAACATATATATTTTTTTTGATATTTTTCTTTAAATATTGGCGTATATGCCTCGAGATACCTATCGTTTTTAAAACGGCATGCTTAAATTACATGAAACTTGGCATCAATATATTTACGTAACACAGTATATCTATAACTGGTAGTTTTAGTTGTTATACAAAGAATATAGAGCCAGTACCTAGAAGTTTTGTATGTAAAACGCCTCACTCTTTTGTAAGTGGACGTGTTAAGAGACATTAGGTAGGTCTTCATTATCAAGACATTTATATAACAAAACAAAAATTAAAGACATCGATTACCTATAATTAGTTTCTAATAATGTTATTTGAACATTTTGAACACACCTCTGACTATCTGCTTGGGATGAAAACTTTACATCACATATTATTATCGGTATCTAGCGTGAAACAATATTCGTTCGTACGTTTCCGTATCTAAGTTCACATATCGCACGACTATTGGGTCAAGGATTGGACGCATATGGTCTCCCTGCATATCGCTTTATTCATACTACATTTATTCAACTAACACATTCAAGTGCCATGAAATCGGGTCACGATGTATAGACTGTCCCGTACAAAGTGTCGTTTTCATTGATCTTGTTTGTATTATTTTATGATATCAACACAAATTGTTATCATATTATGATTATGACGTGACATCAAGATTGTTTAATGTTTCCAGAGTGATTAAGATTTTTGCAATAGCTATCACGTGACATAATTGCGTCAAATGCTTTAATTTATCGATTACAAAAAAAGTTTATTATACATATGTATGTATAATAAACCTAGTACCTACTTAATTTTATCTTATCTTAAAGAAACAAGGAATATCGACAACAATTAAATGTTTTATTTAGGTACAAGTGCCGACTCAAGCTATTTGTTAGCTAGTTCTATCTATACCTACCTAAGCAAGCCTAGTTTTATGATAACAAAATTATTTTAGTACCGACTTAGGAGAAAAATTCTCAATTTATGACATGATCGACCGAATAATAATTTATCAATATACATGTAATATATATCAATTGTTTTATATGTATTCCGATATTTATTATATTTATTCACGTAACAACATCGTTTTCAGCGGCATAACAACGTTCAAGAATGGCCGTAGACTTGTTTACGAAGACTTCGATCTCGTCACAGCCAACCAACAAGCCCTAGCCCTGTTGGACGTCGCCAAGAGAATTATGAACCTCTCGTACATACCATTTATTACTTATGCCTAATATAATATGTCGCGTTCGCTTGCATTATTGCTCATTCTATGAACTTAAAACTGAGACTACCGCGAACTTCGAAAATCGAAACTTCGTTATCTGGAAACTTACGCTCTTGCATATTCGAGCGATAGAGAGGTATAGATACCGAAATTTCGAATTTTCTACCGGCTAGGTGATGACGGGGCGTGAGAAAAATCACTTCTGACAAACAGATGACTATAGTTTATTGTCAGTATACATTTTGTCACTGGCTTTGTCTCGCATCATTGGTGGAAAAACACAATTGGACTGCTGCTTTTCCGGCTCAAAATTTGCCAATTTTATTATTGGAGGTTAGGGTGGCGGGTGACACTTCTCTCTACGGTTTTTCGACAATTTAAATATATCAACTATCATTGACTGCTGACTGCTTATTCTGTTATGTTATGTGTTTTGTTGTCCGTCCGTTTGACTATTTAATTTATATGTGTATAAGGACTTTAGACATAGATTAACACAAATAGGAAATGGCCGAATTCATATCATTCTCTTATCGTTTGATTTGATTAATCTATGTTTAATGCTTTAACGTCCTTAAGATAATTATAACACCCATTCTTTCCATTTCAAGCTTTCAGACAAAAACATTTGATTTTGTAATTATCTTGAGCTATAGTTTAGTCAACACAACACATTAGTTATTTAACAGATGTCCTGACGGTATCCTGACCTATCAAGACGGTTCAAGAACTTGCTATACATACTTGCATGCAACATTGGATACATTGCTAACTGCAGAGTACAATGAATTCAGTCGATTGACCAAATACCCCAATGTAACGAAATTTGCATTTTGCATGCAAGTTCTTGAACCGTCTATATGAGGCTTTAATAAATGAGGCTTTAATACTTAATGTATTAAAAGAAACATCGCATTTAAATGTTTCATTCACCGGTAACTTCAGAACATCTACAATCAAAATAGTTATTTTCGATACAAGTGCGAAAAAGAGGAAATTCGAAACGAGTGGCGATAAATTAAAACACGACCGAAGGGAGTGTTTTAAATCGACACGAGTTGCGAATTACCTATTCGCACGTGTATCGAACAACGTTTTACAGTACATATGGCACTTTAAAGTTTCGACATACGCACGAAAAGTGCTATTTTACGCACTAGTGCGGAAAAGTAGACCCATAGATAGATAGATAGATTTTTATTGGTATTAATCATACACTGTCAGTTACATATTTAACAATAATTCGTTACAAATGATAATTAATAGATTTAGATTCATATGTCAATAATTACAAAAAAAAAGAAGTAGGTACATAGCTGTAAATTAAGTAATGTCAACAATTCCATAATTCAACTTCATTAAGAGATTAATAACAATAACATACTGGATTTAATTCAAATGACAATACAATTACACATCTTATCTAATCTAATATACCATGGGAACTTGATCACATTAAATTCTCCAGGAACTCATTTACCGTGTAGTAGGCCATTTTAGTACAATACATTTTGCAGCAGGTTGCCGACCGCTGATCTAACCAATTTAAGAATAAGATAAGAGATTTCAAGGTTCTTTAAAATACATATGCTCTAAGATTGCTGCGCCCTTGTAGGGTCCATATTATGTATTGGTACCTACCTAATATTAAATATGTAATATGTTTGCAATAAATGCTTTTGACTCTATGATGGAGACTAGCTTTCTACTCACGGACTATTTATTCTGTGAATGGGCCATAAAAGCATTTTACTAATCAATGATTGGTTCCAGATTTGTAGCGTGCACACCGAAGATGTCGCGGTCGCTATGGAAGCTCAGCCTGAACGTCGTGCAGCAGCTGCATGGGTTCCTGTACTCCGCGCACGACCGGTCCGAGGCCGCCGCGCAGATCTACTACAAGCTCACCATGGACGCGAAAAAGGAAGTTGCCGACGGACGCCAGGTGGACAGAAGGTCAGTTTATGATTTCATACCATCACACTTTCATCATACTTGTTTACAAAGTTGTTATCGATGTCGGGCGAGCGGAGCGTCTCCGTTTCGGCTTGAGAAAATGCTGTGAATCCGTCGTAAAAATTGGTGAGCACGTTCGATAGTTATATCTTTTTTTTTGTTAATTAAGTTTTGGGTTTTTTTATTTATTCCTACCCTTTGCGAGGTCTACAGCTCACAGGGTTATTATTAGTTTTTAGGATTCCGTTACCGAAGGATGACAAACTACTCTATTCCTACGCGTCCATCCGTCTGTCTGTCAGCGGGATGGAACTCATGTAACTCAAGAACGTAATAGGTCGATAGTTGCAATTTTCTCAGACTGCCTTTTAATATTTCCGCTACATTGGTTAAAATAAAATTGAAAAATGAAGTGGGCTCCCATACAAGAAACAGTTTTTTGTTGACAGTAGGTACATACATTTCAAATTCGGTGTAATAATATTGATAAAAAATAAAATTAGTTTGCGCAAGAGTTATTTTACTTTTTTTTTTACTATAACACAACGAGAAATAAAAATAAGTAGGTACAGTAAAACCCGTTTAAGAAGATGCTGAAGGGACCACATCAAAAACGCTTCTTAAACGGGGACCACCTTACTTAAGTTTTTGTTTTTGTAGGTCAAACCATGGAAGCTAATTTATAATTCTTATTGTTTTCCACTCGTAGCTAAGGTATGTACAAGCCGTTATCAGTTGTCGTGACTTTACATTACAGTATATAGCAATAATATGATGCTGTAAACTAATGTGTTGACGACAATCGGAGGATTTCCGCTAACTGATCCCGAGTAGTTATGTTATTGCGTTGATTATATGTATGTTTACAACACACTTGCTCGTAATAATGTGTGTTATTGAACCGCTTTTAGGCTCATAATCCTAGATATTAAACACGCTTGCTTTTTAGGGTTCCGTACCCAAAGGGTCAAAACGGGACCCTATTACTAAGACTCCGCTGTCCGTCCGTCCGTCCGTCCGTCCGTCCGTCCGTCCGTCTTGTTACCAGGCTGTATCTCACGAACCGTGATAGCTAGACAGTTGAAATTTTCACAGATGATGTATTTCTGTTGCCGCTATAACAACAAATACTAAAAATAGAATAAAATAAAGATTTAAGTAGGGCTCCCATACAACAAACGTGATTTTTGACCGAAGTTAAGCAACGTCGGGCGGGGTCAGTACTTGGATGGGTGACCGTTTTTTTGCTTGTTTTGCTCTATTTTTTGTTGATGGTGCGGAACCCTCCGTGCGCGAGTCCGACTCGCACTTGGCCGGTTTTTTTCATTATATTATAGCACTTGTGTGTAATGTATGGTAATCCGACTGCGTTAAGAAGATAACCAATTTGCTAATAACACATATATAGACATGGAGCCTTCCTTCTTAATTGGTCTAGTAATACATTTTTTTTTAAACCAACTAAGTATGCGGTTTTAGTAGTTCAGAAGTTTTATCTCGGCAAACGTAATTTTTAGATTAGGTACATTATCTCGTAAATTACGTTAATTAATAAACATAACTTTTTTTGATTTAATCTTAATCCATCGCTTATAAAGATTAGTATTTTGCCAACCCTTATTTAACTCCAATGAAGTGCAACATTGATAACGGGGTTTTGACACCGGATAAGTTTAGCTTAGAGGTCATTCACACTAACTTTATACTGACGTATCTTCACGGAAAGATATGTTGCTATTACATATGTATAGATATTATACATAGAATAAAATGCTTGATGATAAATTACTTACCTAGCTACATACGAATTGAACTGTATTTTTCTCTCATTATATGAACATAATTATGTACTGTTGTTTTTATTTTTAAAGTTCCGTAACTCGAAAGAACAAAGGAACTCTTATAGGATAACTTCTTTGTTCATCTGTCTGTCTATTATGTGCGACAAGTGTGAATTATTAATTACGTCATACGTCACAGATAAGTAGGTCCTTTGTTTTAGATTTATCATTTAATTTATAATAAATGCATAAAAGGATTAAAAATTAATAATGGCCAATATCTAATCGGTAATAACCTTCAGCATTGCGTTTATCTTCCTGCATCCGTGTACGCGAACGTTATCTTTAGAAAAATCATAGGTACTTTACAATGCGTCGCATGAACATACTAATTATCTACCTGCTTCAAGTTCAACGTCAGCACTTTCAAGGACTCAATTTATTGGAAGAAAAATGCATTTCATTAAAATTTCAGATTTGTCAACTTCTATGTTTTCTGTAGCTAGCTTTCTTTGAGATTTATTCCGCCAATTCTATTATTAAAGTCTATTATTGAATTTCGCTGCGCTCTGTATTCAACACGCCTCAAAAAGCGAAAAAGATGGAGATAATTGTATTAAGACTTCAATCTTTATCGCTGATCATTGAATGCGATTTGCGTTACTTAATACATGTTGCAATTTGATTGCACCTGAACCTACTAAGCCGATTATCTAAAATCGCACGATATTTGTTGCAACGTGAGTAGAGGCTTTTATGACGAACACTTTCAACTTGTCGGAGCTTGTAAATTAAATGCATAAACGGCTCTTTGTACATCAACACGTGTTTAATTTTATTGTTATGTACACTTATCAGTGCGTCGTATTTTATTGATTTATAGTCATTTGTTTCCAAATATGACTCAACGACTAACTAATAATAAACATGGCGGTCCCTATTACCTCTACCGGTTATACCCTATACATACCTATTTATATAAATAGATTTCTTGCTGATGATTAAGAGGAAATAATTAGCAATGCATACAACTTGAAAATGATGATGATGCGTTAATTGTTTCACACGATCATTAGTTCGTTATCTTTACACACAATAGGTACGCATACGCGGTTTTGACGTCACAATAAGCATATTTACTCATTACTTAGTGGTTAGGTTAATTGCGATATCTCAATACTAAATTTGTACTTGCGTTTTCATTCCGATACAGTGAATCTGGTCCCATAATGTTGACGTGTCATTAATGTCACTATTTAGTTACCTATGTAAGTATGTCTTTAGTTAAGTCAGCATCAAATAAAGTGGCCAAACCATGGTTACCAAGGTGTACGGATGTGGTCCGATATTTATGGCCACTTTGGCCGTCACTATTTATTTGATGCTGACTGTATCCGGTACAAAGTGAACCGAAAGCCTAAAAGTCTTTTTAAATGATTTTCTATTGTTTTTGAGTTCTTCATTTCAAATAAGTGTTCACATTATCAAACGTTTTTGAACAAAATATTGTTGTATTCATTGTCTTATTCTCTTGTTACCAGGAATGTCTTATCGCAACAACTGTATCAATATTTTTGTTTAAAGAGGTCTCCCCTTCCTGTGGCATCTCATTTGGTGTATTTGTTGAAACAACACCTATCACGTATCGCCATATATGCCATAAGTAGGTTAATATAATAAGTGAAGTGTACGTGTACCTACAATACATGGGTACATGTAAAGACCGGACGATAATGAATTATTAGTTATTCGTTTACTTCGTTTAACCTGTCAAATCCCACGATATGACGTCACCATAAGCGTTCTGGCTTATATATGAGCCGTGGGAGCTGACAGATTAATATACGCTAGATTAACCACACCAATCCTATTTGAACGGTTGCCAATCTAGATTTATTTATGTGGCCTTTCATATCAAAAGGTAGGTAAGTACCTACCATATGTGGTTGCCATAAGATGTAGGTACCTACCGACTTTTACTTTGGCTAACCTTTATTATCGTAAAGGTCTCTGCCCACTACACCGTATCATACCATGACCGTGCCATGAACGTATCAAGCACGGACTGTAACGCGACACGGACTACTATGCCCACTACACCGTGTCCACATTGTTTCATATCCGTACATAACGGGTTTAGTGCCCGTAGTAACTGCGTATCATCCCCATAGCATCCGCCTATAATCCCCGTAGCATCCGCGTTTCATCTCCTTAGTACCCGCGTTTTATTCGCGAGAGCCAGACTCGTCAGAAAGACCGAGCGAATGGTTGTCATACTGGTAAGAGCGAGCAACAGATACGGCAACGCGTTTATAACGAGCTTAGAACGGTCACCATACGCGGTTATAACCATACGGCTCACCGTTTCGCCGCCTGCACGCACCGTTCTGGCAACGTTGCGTGCCATGCATGTAGCGTGCCATGCATGTAGCGTTTCGGCACCGGCAAAATATCCTCGCCGACAATTTTTGACGGTCCATGCATGGCACGCTACGGGTATGGTCGGTGACGGAACGGGCTAGTGGGCATAGTCTCATACTTTTTAATACAAAGATATATTTTTTGCCTGACACGTTCATAGCACGGTCATGGTATGATACGGTGTAGTGGGCAGAGACCTTAAGCCGCAGCTTGATGTACGAGTATTCTTCTGCTACGCTTTTCAAAATACGCACATATTGTGTGTGTTTAAAGGCAAAATTACGTTTGTCCAAGTAGATTTGATTAGATACATAGGTATGTCACTAGGTTATTTTCTTAGGAATTTGGATAAATGGCTTAGGTGAGCTTAGGTGACCTTGGGGGGTATTGGTAACTTCATCATTATTTGAATGTGTAATATATAATAATATGGCTACGATTAATATTATATCTGTTAGAAATGCGCAATAGGGTACGTTTGTTTTCATGTATTCGTGACTTGACGTAGGTAGGTATTACGATTTCTGTTTGATGACGATGATAATTTAATTGGTTTATTAATTGTGGCCGGTTGTCTGACTTATCTTAATATAATTTAGCTTCCTGTAGTATAACCTCCTAAAATGCCACACCTACGTACCTATTATATATTATTTATCTATTTGTTAGTTGCGCTCCTAGTAGGCAGGACCTTATACAGTTCATCCAATAAGTACTTATGTAAGTGGGTGTTGACTTTATAATATTTAAGTTGTGGAACTATGGAAATTCTCTCCAACAAATTATTTCACGCATATTGTATACCTAGTTTGCCGAGATTATTTTTCGGCTCAAACCTTTGTAGGATAATTTGTCCTATCATAATTTTCATGCAAAATGTTGCATATCAATGGATAACGGGGTATTTACGTACATATAGGTTTAATTTAAAGCCTACCTACATTTATTTATACCAGATTCAATGAAATTAAAAAAAGGGAAAGAGTTCCCAATGACATAGGTATTAACTAAGTTTTAGACAATGATATTTTAACGATTTCAATTAAAAGCCTATTAAAATTGATGTCGTTTTATATTTAGCGGTCGTTTACCCAAATCAGTTGCTTACCCAAATTAAGCTTAGGTCGCGACCTCGTCCAGTTCGCGGGCTAGTTACTTCCTTCAGATTACGGTGCGTTAACATTTCGAGTCCGCACGCCGCTCCGATGTGTGAGCGAGACAGCGCTATGCACGCACGTAGCGACATCCTCGCACATCGGAGCGCCAATATAGGTATTTAAGGTAAAGGGTAGCTCATTCGTGCAAACAAACAATGTTCGCGGTTTTCTGTAAAAGTTTCGTGATACCTACACCAGCAACGATTTAAACCGTATGCTTAATGTTTTATTTTGATTTATTTTCAGAAGAGCGAGCGAGATGCGCATATCGTACGGAGACGTGCTCGCGGACGACACTTTCGAACATATCCTCAATGTGACGTCACACAACGACGCACTCCTGGCTTATTACTACCTCGACAGCAACAATAAGGTGAGAAATCTGAGAAACTCACTTCCTGCTATTCTATTCCCAGTCGACTATAACTTGGATCTTTTTAAATCGAGAGTGAATAGACATCTTTTATAGGTAGGTAGGTATGCTCCATCCTAGACTGCATCGGCACTTACTATCAGGTCAGATTGTAGTCAAATGCTTACCTTTTTCCAATAAAAAAAAACTTCTTATCCAATTATTATGACGTTGATCCAGTCGACAGACAAATTGTAGAAATTAGTTGGCCTAGTAAGGCTAATGTACGATTCTACTTGAAAATGTCTTGCATACAGATGGTTGATTTCACAGAGCCTACTTCATAGGTTGCGCTTGCGACCCGTCGTCAGGTTTATGTTTATCCCTTCAATTAATAAAAAATAAATTTTGGCCATACTTTGTTGGTTAGTTCTTATTTTAATTATTTAGTAATTTCGATCTCTAGCCAAAGCTGTTTATGATTATTTTTGTAAGTATTTATATCCATGTTGACGTCATGGAATGATGACGCTCGCGATAGTGTAGTTCACACGGATCGAATCCCGCGACACCGTCGGGTTATCGGCGAACATTCTTTGTTGTTTTAGTTTTTATTGTTATGTTATGGCTAATTAGCAAAAACACTTGTTTGTATTGGTTAACTTATCAGCATGCAGACGAAAGTACCTATAAGTAGGTATCGTGCCGTTTAATTAAAATCTGTGTACCTGTGTACCCGGATTCACTGATCTTTTAACTGCACGCGGGTCCGACGTGTCCTCGACGTGTAGTGGCGATACATACCTAAACCCCGTTTGTCCGGTATGCAATATAATATCAGTTTATCATTTAATAATGGTTCCTACTTATTTGTTTCAACTCGGACCTGGCGCGTCGGTCCGACGGGTATTCAATACCCAAGCGAGGCTAAGACCCGCGGATCCATACCCGAACTTAGGTCCGCAGACAGATTTTGGAGGGTTCGTGGTATTTGGAACCCCCACCGCCGGGGTTGATCACACGAGTGCACGGGGCGGCGTGTAGCACGAATATCAGGAGCCCTAAAATATACAATAAATTATCCATATGTCTAAACTTTGAAAACTAATTTCTTAGATTTAATTAGGCATATTAATGTAATGGTAACTTGGGAAAGTTACTAAGAGATTGATTAAACTATAACTTCTTTGTCTCTTTCAATAGATATTCATGTTTTACGACTAATTAAGTTATGAGTCAAGCCTTTGTTCTAAGCCATCTATCTTACGAATAGATAAAGCGAATAGTTGAAGTCTTTGAACACGGCAGTATGATGAATGTTTGCTTTGTCCTTGGGCCTCAGTCTTCTTACCATCTCTAAAGGGTAAATACACACTTACCTAATACTGTCCCAGCCAATCATCATGCAATCTACAAACCACCATGCTTCAATTTGGCCTAGGCGTAGTTGGGTGAAAACAGACGGACTAGGTACTCGTATAATAAAAAGCGTCGAAAGAAAGTTTTTTACTGATATAAAAAATGGAAAGGGATCTATGTTTGAATGTTCACAGACACATTCGGTTTCCCTCAATCAATATTTCGTAAGCTCTTCGCTGAAAATAATACTAAAGTACCCCCAGATAATAACATTAACCATACCACTAAACCCACTGAATAAGTAATATGTAGTACCTATTTCATACCGAAGGGAATGTTCCACCCCGCCCCAAATGGAACAACCTCATCCCGCGGCAGCAGATTGTTTACAGATTGACAAAACTTCATTTCCATTAGGTATTTCATGTAGCAACGCGATATCGGAAAGTTTAAAATACCGATGTATTGTGCCAATTATGGGTGCTTGTCAATTTCAAGTAGGTAGGTATATTTTTTTTCTTGTACAATGTTGCCATATGGTTATGCCAAAATGTTTACATACATATTGTGCTACTTTCCCGAACTAGTGCGGGAAAGAGCACTTTCCGTGCGTATGTCAAAAGTTTAAAGTGCCATATGTACTGTAAAACGTTGTACGATACACGTGCGAAAAGGTAATTCGCAACTCGTGTCGATTTAAAACAGTCCCTTCGGTAGTGTTTTAATTTATCGCCACTCGTTTCGAATTTCCTCTTTTCCGCACTTGTATCGTAAATAACTATTTCAACTGACTGACTGCCTCTAGGATCATACACACTACTTGGTGCGCATACAGACATGTTGTGCGCAGAGCAATACTTGAACTGGTGGTGGACTTTGTTTATTGCTCCATTGCAAATACCCACCTATAACTTTACTTTTAAGTCAATGGCATTGAATGTCAAACCAGTGATCTTTACTAGAGATGCCCCGGTTTTGGCCGAATACCGAATAATGCAGAATATACGAACATTTTGAGTCACAGTTATTATGAAAACTGATCGCTAACAAAGCTCAACGTTAGATGATATATTTTTGTTGAACAGCATTAATGAATAGAGTCAAACAAAACAGACTCATGATAAAAATAAAATGTTATTTAATCAACAAATGCTCAAAAAAGGGTCTTCGTATTTAACAACTTTCCAAGAACACATTCTAATATACCTACATAGTTTTTGATTATTTTTATTGTGCAATTTTTCTTTTGAAGTAGGTGCAACAGATATTCGATATTCGGCCGAATAGTAGGCTGCATTCGGCCGAATACCGAATATTAGGCAAAGTGGCCGAATAGGCCGAATACCGAATAGTTGCCGAATATTCGTGGCATCTCTAATCTTTACTTCATGAGTCAAGTCTTTGATGGTGATATCAGCCGGTCAAGCCAATGGCACGGATACGGAACTACAATCGGCAATGAAAAATATAATATCTAGTCGTGAAGCGGTTTAGATATGCGTCGGTAATAAAGCTGTAATTAGTAGGTATAAAAGAGTGTTGCAAATTTCTTGCCCTAATATTGAAATTAAAAAGATCATTGTACCGTAAAATGCAGCATGCGAAGGCGCTTAGCAAGCTGGATCGACGACCACAACACCGGTGGGTCTAACACTGATTTAAACTTTTACGATTTTTACACATTATTAAATTATACAACGGGACTTAATCGCGTATCTAAGTTTTAAGCTTTACCTCCGACGTTTCGAGGACGGCGTTGTCCCCGTGGTCTCGGAGAAGACTGGCTTAAGTTGACATCAGCATCTTAAAACAATAAACTTAATCTTAATCTTAAAACTTAACTTAGATACGCGATTAAGTCCCGTTGTATAATTTAATAACCGGTGGGTCTAGTCTAGTACTAGTGGTCATACCTACCTAAGTATTACGTAGGTACCGTGGATAAGTACTTAAGTTGTTCCAATGAGAATAGGAACGCAAGTAAACAACGGAGTGATTCGTTGATTCCATTATAGTAGATAGTAGTCATGGAAAAGAAATCATAAACGATGGCACGAGTGGCATAACTAACCCCACGGAATAATATATTTTGACTACACGCAATAATACACAAAAGATAATCACATATTTCGACGAATTGCAACTTTTTAGCGCGTAATTTATTTACACTGTAACCTCAATTACCTACCACAATTTTGTATTGTATAAAAATCGGAACTCCTAGCCCCGCTCTTCCCTACTGAAAGTCTTTAAGGCAATATACACAATACACATTCAAGTTTTGAATTATTAATTTAATGTTTATTTTAATTCTTTTTAAAAAAAAAATCGATTTATAAAATAATTAATTATTTAGATATTTTAGATGTTTAGTGCCTACCGTTGCCGCTCAGTCTATTCTGCCTTTAGATAAGACTAGAAACATTAAAGTAGTGATCATGCTACCTATTTCTAGTACTTACGCAATCACATTATCAGTAATCGCACTGTTTTCCTTTATTATTGCCTTATCGCAGAACAGCTGCATGGCTCGGGCACGTTTTACGTTTTTCTTTACATAAATGTTAACTCGTTGTTTAGAAAATACCTTGCTAAATGTATGTATGTGTCGGTGTCGCAGTAATACGAGTATGGGTAGGGCTTTTATACATGTAGATGAGCATTTCTCAAATAATTTGTACATTTCGATCACATCTTAGATTTCTATAAAAATTGGTATGCCGGTAAAGTACATGAAGCTGAACAATTTCCACCATATTTCCCAAAATGTCCAAGAAAGTTTGTATGAAACATTCCTTTTTTGTTACCAAATGTGTAAGGAAATCTGGTAACAAAAAAGAATGTTCATACTGCGGCGTATTCATATATGGGTGAAGGCTAGGTTATACATAGTACATATTATTATACATATTATCTACAGGGATTTTATGCCCGAACTTAATTTCGCTTGCGAACGTATCTGCTTGATAAAAAAAAAGTTTTGTATGGGTTAGCATTAGCACATTTTTATTGGTGAATTCTCAGTACGACTTGAGACTCCGGTGCCGTGTTGCTATATATTTAGTGTGATATATTTATATTTATTATTTGGTGGTTCCCTAAGGCTTGTAAAAAAGGAAGGAATGAAAAATTCACGTCCGGTAATATTCGATAGCTCAGTTGGGTGTTCCGAAAGGTCGCAAGTTCGAATCTTACTCGAACGGTGGATTTTTCAATTTGTCCCTGAATTAATAAAAATGTTATAGCTATAATCGGTCCGTCTCTCTCATTCCAGATGAAAATGACAGAGATATACGACGTGACGGACGCGGACACGGACGCGGTTCAGTCGCCGACCGAGCGCGTCGTCAACGAGCAGCTCGAGTTCGACAACGACTGGTCGCGCGACATGATCGCAGATACCGGTACGTATCTACTTTTAGTTCGTAAATATAGCCAATATAGGTAATATTACGAGACAGCTGCCCTGAAACGATTGCAATGTTTCAAAGTTGGTCTCAAAATTACAAAATGTAAATTTGTTGTAACAAGTTGATTGTAAACAAAAATGCAAAAATAACGACAGTCAAGGCGATTAGGGCCAGAGAAAAATCGGATTCCGAATTTGACAGCCAAACTTATATTCTGCCGTGCTAACAACATATGCAGTAATTGCAGTTGAAAAGTCATGCAATTGTTTATCTTGTTCTCTTTGAATAAGTTCTTTATTTAAACGACGATTTTCATGCAAGTACTGCACTTACTATTAACAGGGCAGTATTGTAAATAATGAGTTGTCAGATGTCAAGTTTAATCAAGGAGAGTTAGTGGTAACTACTGGGAATTTTTTTTTCCACCTTTTACCACTGGTAACTACTGGGAAAAATTATTCCCAGTAGTTACCACCAATTATTCCCAGTAGTTACCACCAAAATTTTGTTAGAGTTAAATACTAATAAAAACAGTATACATTGTATAGTATAAACCGCATAATGTACGGGGCCATACAGCGGCGACGGAATCTAATTCAACTGTCAAATCCACAACACGAATTATCCATCAACTTTACACCTCCTGTGAATGATTTTTGGGAGATAGAGTAACCTATTTTTGTGTCGTTACAGACTCGCTCGACGTGGACGGCCTCGACATCGACGAAGAGTCGCTCGGCGACCGCAACCTGTTCTCGGACCCCGAGAGCGAGTGGCGCCGACACTCGCTCGCCAGCTCCGAGAGCGACGCCGAGCAACCCGAGAGCGACCGCCACCATATCTACGAGACTTGCTAGACTGACCGACCTAGGCTTCGGTCACACAGGCGCGTGAGCAGGGCGCGCCACTTTGGGTTATTCCCACTAGTTACCACCAAGTTGTTACCAGTGGTAACTACTGGGAATTTTTTTCCCACCTTACCACTGATAACTACTGGGAAAAATTATTCCCAGTAGTTACCACTGGTAACAACTTGGTGGTAACTAGTGGGAATAACCCGCCACTTTTACATATAAAACGCTCACGCCCGGAAAACGCGCCTGTGTGACGAGGCCTTAACTCTGCGTGACATTTGCAGTGACAAAGTCTAAATTAGTCGTCATAAACGTCAAGTTACTTTTAACACGTTTGGTTCTGTCAAAGTCGGTGTAGAGTTAGCTTATACCGACTTTAACACTAGTCATAAAATCGAGCCTCTCAACCGCACTACGCGAAACTTGTAGTAAACTTCAACTGCGCCATCTAGAACAAGAAACAACACCATACTCTGAATTCATAGCATCGGCGCATAACATAGGCGTAAAAAGTGTCTGTGTTTGCGATAGGTGACACGATTATAAAATAAATATACAGATCGCATCACCTATCGAACTAGCATCTTGAAATAGTAATAAAGTGTGAACAAAAATTAGAATGGAATGGAATGTAGGTATACATTATATTTATGATTCTGAACGCTTTAAGTCTACATTAAAATTTCAACGCTCGTGTCTTTACTATGAATATAACAGTATGGTTTAAGTTGTATCTACCGCATGGACAACTTCCAACTAGATGATTCAAATTTAATGTTATATGTATAAGTACACATTGCATGCAACTTGAAGTTCTCATATTAATCATCATTGAATTAAGATCAATTGTGAGTTAATTGTAGAACATCAATAATTCTATGAACTACTAAAAAATTAACTTACTCGTATATCTCGTATATGTAAAGTCATAGATCCACATGTTGGAAACTAACAAAATGTATCCCTAAAAAGAAGTCAAACTAATATATGAATTTTAAAAATAAACAAATCATTTTCCAGTTTTTATGTTTTATATGTAGGCAATATAACAATATTCAGTAACAAGTTACCTTAGAATCAAAGCGAAAACGTGATAAAATAAATATAAATATGTTGATTCGTAGGTTTCAAAACTTTCAAATCTAACTGACGATATAAGAATTATGTATTTACCAATCGCGTAAGCTATAGGTATCTAAGTAATATTATTAGGTGATGGTAATATAAATATACTTACCAAGTCCGCGAGGGCAAGCTATTATGAAAACTTAAGTTTCCCAAAACATAACCTACACCAACCTTTTTTTTTCATGATAGTACGACATTAGTTAGACGAAATCTTTGTAAATAGTATAACAATATTAATGTATTGTGAAGTGTCAGCGACCTTATCCTAAAGTGACTTATAAGAAAGTACCTGAAATACAATATCATCCAACAGAAATTGTCAAAAATAAAAAAGCGAGTTAGTTACATACATTGAAAGAAAATAGTACGAGTATTTCGGGTAGTGTGAAAGATGAACGAAACTAGATTAATGTGCAAGAATTTTCATAACTCGACACTAGTAAATCTTTGTAAGGCTGGTTTTAGTGTCACGCGGACCGTCCGTGCGGATTGCCAAATTGTATGAGAAAGCTGTCTGCGCGGACGGTCGTCCGCGCGGACCACTCTAAAACGCTCCCTGAACTTAATACATATTGGTCCGGTGCGGAGCCATCCGCACGGACGGTCCGCGTGACACTAAAACCAGCCTGACATATCGTTCTTTTTTCACATGACATTATTGCTATTAACTTGGCTCTCTAGTACTTTGGCAATAAAATCGCTTGTGTATATTTTAATTAAATTTACCTGCTGAGTACCTAGCTACCAATGATTTATTGTTATTATACCCCGCTGCGGCGGTAACTTAAGTATTGTTGGTTATTTATTAAGTATTTAGTGGTTCTTAGTTTTTAATTAGTCATATTTTAAATAAATGTCACAAATTATTTTTTAATAAAAAAAGTCAAGAAAATCAATATATATTTTATTTTACTTTACGGAGCAATCAGAGCTGGGCACCGTTAATCAAAAAGTTAACTTCGTTAATCCGTTAAATTAAAAGTTAACTTCGTTAAACGTTAGTTTTCAAAAGTTTTAACGTAAGTTAAAGTTAATCGTTAACTCTAAATCGTAAATATACGCAATAGGTAATAAAACTAGTAGAAATAATAATAAATTTTGATTTTTATTAACGACTAATCTACAAATCTCTCCTAATAACAAAATTAATACGGCGCACGGGGTAAACAATATTAGACTCTTAGTCAGTAGTACAAGCGCGCGACGATTCGCGCTATGTAAAGTTGCACTGCATACAAATCTAACGCAAACTAGTCGGAACGTGATCGGCGCGGCGCGGCAGCGCGCGGCCTTGGTGTGAGTAGGTACTTAGGTATTAACGATTAACGGACTTAAGGAAAGTTAACAAGTCCGTTACAGGTTTTTAAAGTTAACTTAAAAGTTAATCCGTTACTCGAAAACTTAACTTCGTTAATTAACGGATTAACGGACTTCTGCCCAGCTGTGGGAGCGTCCCTACATTTCCGTAAATTCTCAAAATAATTGGTATGATACACTTAGGCCCTATCCGTACGAGCGCTTTTTCAACGCGCGTTAAAAAGCGCTTGAATTTGCCCACAAGCTAAATTCGATTTGAAGACCAAGGCTTAAAATTGAAAAATCCATCAACGCTTGACAAAAAGTGCTACCGCCATCGTGTGAATAAATACACATGTTTCCATTTGTGTCAATCAAACGCTTTTTTAACGCGCGTTGAAAAAGCGCTCGTGAGAATGAAGACTAAAACCACACCAAGTATCACATATTAAAACCAGACATCTGCGGCCATCCTTAAAAACTCCATGTCGATGGTGGTTATCAGTTTTACGTATGTTTTACGTCTAATGCCATCTATGGTCTAATGACTTTGACTGTTGACATTCAAATCACCCGTAAACTACTAAAAATATGGAACTCCAAAATTACCGAATATAGCGATAAAATGAAAGAAACTACATGGCAAGGGATTTTTGGTCCTCCCAATTGAAATGTCTTCTCGAGGTAACTATATTATTTATGAAGAACCTATTTTTAGTGACGGTCTATAAAATCCTCTGCCGAAATGCTGCCGGTACCTAGGTAGGTAATCCAGGTTTGGTAATGTAATCCATAAAGATCGGTTTTCCTAGGATAGCGGTGCCGTCATATTGTATAGCGGCCGTCTCCGTACTAAATACGGCTAAATATTATGGATGTCGTAGTATTTGTATGGAGACGGCCGCTATATGACGGCACCGCTTTCGGAGGAAACCAAAGCTTATAACGTAACAGCTATACTATCTATACTCGTATGTGTTGATCATTTTTCGGAACAATGCTTTCAATTCGGGATTCAGAGTCTGATTTGAGAGTGTGGTTACTGCGGTTGCACGAAAGCGATTTTGGCTTGCGTCGATTCTGGCCCATTAATCTACATACTACTACTTGTATTTATCGTAGTACAAGCTAGGTCACCCTCATCGATAGGTACCTACTCAGCAATGGCTGGGCGTCTAACATCATTTGGGCAAGCAGAACAAATCTGGCTGCTTTTCTCAAATTAGGCAAGCGGTCATTCAAGCGGTGGTAATCGAATTCTATTGACGCCTCACCAATGACGCTGTGTTTACTTATGCTGCAAGGGGGTTTGGGGGGCTGCCGGTCACTTACAACGAGTTATAGATGACGGAATATGTAGGTAGGTACAACTCACCTGAAGTGGGTATATAGGTAGAATCCCGAGCAGGCGTGTTGTGTGGCTACCTACTTCGTACAAGATTTTTGTCTGTCTCTATATTTAGTCTGACCTCTGTCAACCTAGCTTACTTGACTCGCCTTTTCATCACGAAAACATTATTTTATTGACAGATGAAACTCCCGCATGGCTCCCGTTGGTCGGCATAGGCATCGCCGTGGTAGCGGCCGGCATACTCTACAAACTGTTCTCTGGTAATAACAAAAATGGCAAATCTAATAATCCGTTCTGCCTGCAACCCGGAAGCATACGAATTTCTAAAAAGGAAATGGAAAGACTTGGTTTTACTAGCGACGGCAAGATCATACCCGACCGAACATTTAATTTCAAGTAAAGTGAAGAGTTATAGCTTGCAGTAAACATGAGTTTGCACCGGTTTAGTGCAAGGTTGTGCCGTGTGTTGAGTTATACATAGCTGTTAAGTCAAATTACTTTATTTTATGCAACGTACAGTCAGCGTTAAATACCTATAGTGACAGCTAAAGTTGCCATTAATAACAGCAATAGACCATATTCCTATGGTAACAAAAAATACCTACGTTATATATTTGGTCATTTTGGTTGTCACTATCTACATATTTGATGCTGACTGTACACCCAGCTACCAAAGTGCATACCCATTTTATTAAGTAATAAAGGTGGGTGTAGTGGGAGTTATTCCACTCATAAAGTGGGTACCTATGCATTTTTGCAGCTCGCTGTACATACGAATACCTACTTAATATCGACGGCGAAATTCTTTATAATTATACTTAATTCGAAAATACGAATGTACCTACAGTTAGCTCTAATTTACGATCTACGTATTTTATACAATTATTTATTTGAATAGTAAGAATATAACAACATATTTAGCTTTTTAATGAATAGCCACTTATCTCAGGCGTCCAACCAAGGTCCAACGGGTTATTCCCACTAATAGTTACCATTACTGGGTCCCCCCCCCCCCCAGTAGTTACCAGTGGTAAAAGGTGGGAATAATAATCCCAGTAGTTACCACCGGTAACAACTTGGTGGTAACTAGTGGGAATAACCCGGTCCAATCGGTAAAGAAGTTGCACGGTAATTTTCTAGTGGAAGGTAGCTGAGTTTTGGGACTAAAACTAGTTTATATACCTATTACATTTTTGTTTAACATAATACAAATCAGCTTTACCTATGCAGTCAAGCTTCAGCCAGTCCATAATACATTCTTACCAACCGCCTCAGTTAAATGGTAGACCTGTAGCAGCCGGCTGCATATAATTAGTGTTTGTTTTCTAATGGCTCCTCTACACGATGGGCCAACGCCGGCCACTCCAAGGGACGCAGCCATGCGGTAGAATGAGATAGCAATATCACTTGCTCCCTCTTACGCATAAATGCATCCCTTGGAGTGGCCGGCGTTGGCCCATCGTGAAGAGGAGCCATAATACGTGCAAATAAGTAGCAAATAAAACAAATTTGAAATTAATACATGACAATGTATTTGGAACAATCGTGTCTTACCATAATAATTATAATATAAATTAGCTGACGAACTCCACTGATACAAAATATATAATTATTAATTACAAGTTCCTAGGCAATAACTATACTCGCGCTCCTAAACTGTTTGTTATTTTACATAACAAGCGTCGCCGCCGAAACCATAATGAATTTATGGACCAGGTAAGCAACAAAGAAGCGGCCGATGCGTAAAGGAATAAAATAAACGTGACACAATAGGGGTCCCGTTGTTTCCCATAAAGTTTTAAGTCATAATGTATTGTTTGTCATATTATCATTAGTCATAAAACTGAAACCGTTTACATTTCAGGATTTTCGCTAGGTTATCCTATAGATAGGTTAGGTTTGTTTTATGGCAATCCTGAAAAGTGACGCGATTCTGAACCAAATGAATTATGACTAACGAAAATGCGGACAAACAATACATTATGGCTTAAAACTATTTGGGAAACAATAGAGACCCCACACAATATTGCAAAGCATCATAACTTGCCGCGGCACATTTTTATTTCACTTGACGCCGTTCGGTTTTCTCCACTTCTGCCTCCCCAATATGTATTAATTTCGAAGAGTTGCCTGACTAGGATCGAGATAATCACAATAAAGGTTACATTCCAACTACGACTGTAGCACAGCAGCAAAGAACGGGCGAAGTCATTACAATTTGTATGATTTCGTTTTGATTGCGGTCTTCTAAAAGGTATTGTGTGAAAGTGACAGTTCTTTTTTTCGTCGTTTGGTGTTCTTGTAAAGCAATTTCAAAGGTCTTGTAAAGTAATTTTAAAATTTAGTGATAATTTTGAACAGTAGATCAATATATCTATTTAAACAATAATGGCATTATTAGTCTTCATGAAAAAATACTGACTTTTGAGTACCTACAATTATAATTATTATAATAGTCGGCGTAACGCAATAATTGAGTTTTGATAGTCATGAAATTGACCCTTATATGTATGAAGCTAAGGCTATCAGTTAAAAGGTAGCGTAGGTAATAGATTCATAAGGGTAAGGGTCAAAATTAACTGTCAAAAATCTATTACTCCGACTACCAGAACATTATTCTCAACTCGTCCAAAACCTATCTGGAATAAATACACCTTATAACTGCTATCTAATTCAAGAGAAAAAAAAAGCAGTCTATCGAATTGGATCGCGTTGACTCGATTAAACATTATGCAGGAAAATGTATTTTTTGATTTCATATGATTAATAAAATTAACTTACAGTAGGTAATATAAATAACTTATTGTCTCATACGACATTATCTTTTGCATTCTGTTAATATAATAAAAAAATAAGTAGGTACATATTATAATAACTGGAATGATTTGTAAAAAAATTATGGCAGTCGCCGCATTATAAATTGAACTACTTTGGTAATAGTGCCCTCGTAATGTCTGTTATGCCCCACAACCAGCCGCCATACAAAAATGTAAGAGATTTTCCGAATTTTTCCTACTTTAAATTTCTGAAACATTTCGCAATTTTGGAAAGTTTCGTTAGGCACATCAGTAGCTGAACCTATGACACCGTGTAATAGTTAACTAGCGACTAGGGTTGTCCAAAATCGAACTACGCTTGATTTATTGATATTATAAAATAAAACTATGTTTGATGGTTTTACTAGCGGTACAGACATATAGTTATACATGCGAATAGAGGCAAGCGTCGATATGTTAAGTACACTCGGCTCGTCTTACCGCCATTCGGCAACACATGCCTCACTCTGATGCTTCAAAGTCGCTCGTGTTGGCCCAACTATGCGTCTTACATAAGAGGGAGAAAAGAGATGCAGGGAGAGAGAGCTAGATAATGTTACTAATGTGTAGATATTATCTTAGGTATTGCTCATGTTTATACCTACTCGTGCGAGTTGGCAGTCTCTCGAACCCATTTGCTTTGGCCAGAGTTGGTCATATGTCTGTACCCCGCATAATGGCTCCACTACACGATGGGCCAACGCCGGCCACTCCAAGGGACGCATGTATGCGTTAGAGGGAGCAATTGATATTGCTATCTCATTCTACCGCATGGCTGCGTCCCTTGGAGTGGCCGGCGTTGGCCCATCGTGTAGAGGAGCCATGAAACAAGGCTAACACATTCGACGGTTTAAGCGGCGACGCTAAGTACTTAACGCTATTTTAGTTACAGGTGTAAATGGTATTACTATCTCTCTCCCGCGCTCTGGGCCACTGGCTGCTATCTCCTTCCCGCATCCCGTTATTCGAAGCTCCTGTAAAAACATATATATTAATTATTTTCGTTACAATGCCGTATTTGATCGATCGACAGAATGATTTGTGCTCTGTAGTTAGCAATGTATCGAATATTGCATGCAAGTTATTGAACCATCTGAATGGGGCTTTAATACTGTTACTCACATGGGTAATTATTCGTTATTTCCTGGCCTGCAGCGCGCTGGAAAGCCAGTCCATGGCCTGGTCGAGCCCCTCGCCCCGCACAGCCGATGTCTTGAAGATCTGGAACGTGCGGTCGCGCAGCGCGTCCAGCCCCAGCGCCTGGTGCACCTCCGCCACGGTCAGGCAGCCCGCCATGTCTTGCTTATTCGCTAACACCACTAGTATTGCATTAGCTAGTTCTTCTTCCTGAAATATTTGTTCAATATTGAATTGCTGTGACTTAAGTCGATAGTGGGCAATCGCTACTCCATACAAAGATACTCCCTATTTTCCTCCCTGGATATTGGTATTATGGAAAACATTTTTACATATTATATTATATTACTAGCTTTTAACGTTTGCGAAAAATGCTATTAAGCTTAGAATAAATTTAATTTAAAAGTGGAAAAATTACTGTCTCGGCAAATTAATATCATAAATAAAAAGTATTTGTTTAAAAATGAACTTTAATAGTTGCTATATAGGGCTGCGCATGCGGTAAAGGGTTAAGTAGATACCTAAGTTTAAGTTACCTATCAACTACCTAGCTTGCATGATTATACATAAAGGAGCCTCGTCTGCCAACAAACCACTCTGTGGTTTGGCAGAAGAATATATGTAATTAGTTGTAAGCAAGATCTCTGAATAAACGTTTTATTTATTATTTTTTATTTATATAATAAAAAAAAAACATATATAAAATATTTCTATGAAAGAAGCGGTTAAGTAACAATGTCCCATTTCCTCTTAACAATACAGCTACTCTAAATTGGAATTAAATTAGTCATTCTCTTATCACTTAATTGTGATTTTAATGGATTTTAAGAGGCCTTTATACGTGACTTATTTAGTTGTAATGCATGAGAGACAATAAAAAGACAAAAAGCAATTTACACAAATCAACCTAGTCCCGTAGTAAGCTCAATAAAGCCCCGTCTCCATATCGCGCGGCAAACCATCGAACATTGGCTCGCGCGGCGGCCGCGCGCAATGGATAAAGTCCCGTCTCCATATCGCGCGGCAAACCATCGAACATTGGCTCGCGCGGCAGCCGCGCGCAATGGATACCGGGCTGCCGCGCGAGCCAACTCGATGCGCCCGGTATCCATTGCGCGCAGCTGCCGCGCGAGCCAATGTTCGAAGGTTTGCCGCGCGATATGGAGACGGGCCTTACCGGGCGCATCGAGTTGGCTCGCGCGGCAGCTCGGTATCCATATGGATATGGAGACGGGGCTTAAGGCTAATACTAGCAAAGTAGCACTCAAATATCCCTACACTCAAAATAAATTACATTGTACTTACTCTTAGCATATGAACCAATTCATCTTTTGATATCCCTATTCTGTCTCTATCTGCAGAGTCTACAACATAAATTATAGCATCTGTATTGCCATAATAACATCGCCAGTAGGGCCTGAAATGAAAACATACAAGTTAATTATGTACATTAAATATATGGCAACATTTGCTGAATTCATAAACTAGGAATCCTCTAGACGGAGTTTAGAGCAATTATTTCATGAAACCGATGCTGCCAAAAATACTGGGGTGCGGAAGACGAGGTGAGCGAGTCCCGTGCCGTGATTGGTCCGTTCAAAGACACGGACGTCACACAAAGACACTTTGACTCGAAAATGGAGTTAAACTACCGTATATTTGTGGCAGAGGGGGTAGCGCTACTATGCTCAGTCTGGAGGATGTCTTGTCTGTGGCTGAATTATAGTGGTAGTTGTGGTGGTATTATAGTACATTATATGCTCCGTTATGCCGACTTTGATGATGATTCTTGACCGACGTCTTGGTTTGTTTGCTTGCTAGAGGCTCTAGTGATAGTGCTGCCCGCAATGAACCATGAAAACTGTTATTATATTGCACAATACTATATGGTTGACGTCCTTATCTGGTATGACTCAAATATCTATAATTTTATATTAATGTTCGATGTGTATTCATAACATTATTCTATTCTGTTTATTGGTGTATGACAGGGTTCCCAATGTTTACTGGGCTGCAACCCACCTGAACATTTTATACTATTTAGGTAATATTTCGAGTGAGTTATCTTATATACGACTAAGTTTTAAAAACTATTGTTATTTAGGGTTAAGTAAAAATAAAAAACAAAAAACATAACCTCCTTAGCATGTCACAGTCCCTTTAGTCCTTACCTAATACTGGTCTGTCCTCCGAGATCCCACACTTGGAACTTGAGGTTTTTGTACGTGACCTGTTCTACATTGAACCCGATGGTGGGTATAGTAGTGACCACCTCACCCACTTGCAATTTGTATAGGATTGTCGTCTTCCCGGCGCCGTCTAATCCGAGGATCAAAATACGCATTTCTCGTGCCCCTAGTAACCCTCTGAAGTAACTAAATAAACCACCTGAAAATTACAATTAAACTTATCAAACATCACCGGCTGTTTACGAAATAATATAATATTTTACGACAACACGATTACTTACCCATTTTGTCTGATAAGGTTCACTAGTCTAATTCATTTAGCGGACGTAGCGATCTTTAAACTTTTCCAGATAAGCATATGAGTGCCTTCCGAATTATGTAAAGTACTATTTACAAGCTTTATTTATTTCATTTAACCAGTTAAAGTAATAATTTAGAGAACATTTTATTGGAAATCGTCGTTTGACGTGTAACAACCACGGGTTTGTTGCCAGATCGTATAATATAATACGTCAAAATTTGAAAAGGGCTCCACAGACATTTGCGATTTATCAGTATTGGTACAACTATAAAAGTGTAATGGAGAGTTAAAGCTATAACACACTACCGTACCGTACCAAGGTCGCGAACGAGAGTGTCGAGGGGGCTTAAAAATAAACAGTTCCACAGATAAGACATAAATGACCGTGATTTTCGAATAATTCAAACGTAGTGTTGCTAACCCGCGATTTTTCAAATTTGCGGCCTTTTTCTACTCACAAGATTTGCTTGAACAACTTGAACAAGATTATAAAAGCCGTATCTAGACGAGCTGGGCAAATCGACTGATTTGATCACGAAAATAATTGGCGCCAATCTCATCTAGCGTCCACACGTACACAATTTATATAATCACCAATTTCGATTCCATATTGTATTTATATATACTTGGTCAACCAGATCTTGACAGTAGAAAAAGGCGGCAAATTTGTAAAATGTAGGCGCTAGGGCATATCGTCGCATAGAAAATTTGAATTTCGCGCCTTTTTTTACTGACAAGATTTGGTTGACTAGCTATAATATATTTTTTCTCAAGAATGGATGGCAAAGTCGACGTTGCCGGTAAAAAAATTGGTCGCGTAGTGCGTAGTTTATGGTCAGTCAAAAAATTAAAAAGTTAAAAATATTGCAGTCTCGATTTCGGGACTGCAATGTTGCATACAAATTCTATTATTTAACAAGTTCCAAACTTTATAAAAGTTGAAATGGCCATATCAAATGAAGGCATAGGTCCAATTAAACAGCCAAACAGATGATCAGCACTTATTATTATAATGTTGGTACCGCGACTATTTAGGTATCTCAAATAGGTTAGCGTATTTTCAGCACAAAATACACTTCTTTTTTTTAAAGGCGGCAAAGCAAATATTTTTAATGGTTTTACTTTTTTTTGTGATAATTAGACCGTTGCTCCTGTAAATAATTTCTATTTCTTGCACCATTTTTGAGAAAAGCACTATATATGACTCGGCTGGAAGGCTACTTGCTGGCTTCGGATTCAATTAAACGGACTCCCAAGGTCGTCCGTTTAAAACGAATCCTCAGCCAGCAAGTAGCTACTTCCGAACCTCGACAATAATGTACTATTGTATAATTCCTAAATTTCTTAATAAATCGCTTAATTTAAACTTTCTATCAAGGCACTATAAATGATTTTTGAACACATAAGTACTTAACTAGAGAAGTAAGTTCATCATGAATCATCATGCCTAGAATCATACATAGTATCTTCTTAGTAGTTGTGCCTAGAATATAATATAACTGTAGATATTGGCATTCATAACCTTTTTTCGATGTTGTCGCTTAATTCGATATTACATAACACAGTTCAATTACTAAAATTAGGTACCTACCTAACTGTTTTAATTATCTTAACCTTAGTTTCCCCGAAATACTGAGACCCACAGCTGAATAGGTTTAGACGAAGCACCCTGTATGATGCACGTGTCTTATAATGGCGGTAAATACTTCCAGGGAACGGCCTACTTTTGGCTTCGCGTTGTTCGCGATATGCTCAATCGCATTGTAAATAGGTATTGATGGTAGGTATTAAAGAGATAGAGTAACTATTCTGAATAACAAATAAGTGTAGTAATTCGTCACTAATTCGTGGTGGTATCTTGGGCTATGGCGGTCGGTCGTGCTCCCCTCCACGGCGAAAGGCACTTTCACTCAGCGGAATTCGACTGTTTGTGACGTCATCATTTGCGCAACCTGATGCAACTTGCGCCAGATTTTATGCATTTTGCGGTTTTTGGAGCAGTTTCATAACTTTTCTCACTTTCTCAGTTTTAGCACAGTGTTACATACATGTTATATTTTTTGTATACCTATATCTAATAATATTCGGCAATTTCGATGTTCCTTCTATAATTTTCATTTATTGCGCAACTAAAAATAGTAAATATCTTATCCGATGATAATATTGTCACATTGATGAATTAATTCGTTATCACGTTTCCTAATCTTTACAAATATATTAATAGGATAAATGAAATAAAACGGCGATAAAAATGATCATTGAAATTTATTACTTATTAAGTATATGATAAAATATTATCTACTGCATTAGTTTGATCCAATAAACTTACTTAGACATACCTAATTTAATGAAGACACTAACTGCGTCTTGGTTTGTATAAAACTAAAATCTCTTCAATAATGCACCTAACTTACCCGACACCGCTTTTTATTAATTTACGTCTCTTATCGGCGGGTGGTGAAATATATCAATTTACTAATTTTGTCCCCAATAAATCCTTATCTATTTGGCACAAAATTCTAATTTCAATCCGTACCCAAAATTTGCCAATCCACCGCCTTCACTCCAATTCTTAAAATAAAACTAGGTACTAACTTTATCGATTGCTCTTTGCATAGTTATATTATAATGTACTAGGTACAAAAATTACAAAATCTTATACATACCTACTTAGGTACATAAATATTTACACGACAATTAATAACTAAAAGTTCATAGAACGTACACGGGCTACATCATAGATATATGGGATAAACATTACCAGCTTTCGACGAGCAAGGCCGTAGCGTCGACCATTGTGCTCATTTAGTCGCTGGTAAAAAACTTAGTTTAACGCACACAGCTATTTCCCATCCGATAGAATTCCGAAGAAAATTACCTTTCTCGAATTGTATGGAGGGAATAAAACATCGCCTAATAACTCGGTCTCGGGATAACGTACCGCCGAGAACAAGTGTTCGGGCCGAGACTCCGCGGAGCTTGCTGAGCAAGGCCGGGAGCCTCCGTGACGACCGCATTACCACGGCTCTACACACCTTATTTACAATAAATATTTACAGATAACTAAAACTACGGACAGAGTATTCGTTTTACAAACAGTACGGATGACAAAATTGGTACACGAGCCTCTGGCTTCGTTCCGTTTTCTTCATGATCCCCTTCTTGTAGTACTGGCGGATGCTTCTGGACAATTTGTCGTAGTTCATCGCCGGACGGTTTTTCCTCTTGCCCCACAGCCTCGCCACTCGCACCGAGTCCTCGATCTTGAACACTCCGTTACCTGTGAACGACGTGACAGGAATTAAACATGGAACTTGTTAATCAGGGAAATTAAGATTCAGCTTGATGTGGCACTTAAGGCACTTTCATGATTTCGTTCTGGTTGCCACAAAGTAAGTAGGCGTGTTTGTTTTGTATGGACAGGTTTAAATCCACTGCCAGGTGGCTTGGGGTCGACGACGGTGCCGCCCTTCCACACATCGATTGAAACCCCTTTTCCACCCTACCTGATGTATTATCTACCCCTTTGTCTATGTATTATGATTGTCTTAATTCGTTCGATAAATAATTTGGTTCAAATGTTTTGTATGGACAACACTTAGGTTAGTTATGTAGGTAGGTAGGTATACCTTCTTTATCAACAGAATTTACAAAAGGCATAATTACAAAACTTGTTCAATGCCACATGATGTGTTGTACCAAAAAAACATCATATTCGTTCTACAAAGAGCCTAATATTAAACAAAACAATGTTTCTACCTCATAGCCGAGTCACGACAAAGACTCAACCTTTGCTTTAAGACATTTTATCAAGTACCAGATGGCAAGTAAGCGGCTGGATCACCTTGAGAGCCGAGAATGTCGTTGCTCCAGTGAATTAAGGTCTGACAATCGTAAATGTACTTAACATGAATACTAAAGCGCGACACGAATAATCTCATACAAACTAGGTATATCGCATTTAATTTAGGAAAATTTTACTGATTTTTACCAATAATATTTAACAATAACAGATCCCCAACGATAAATAAAATTAATACACGTTTGTATTTATACAATTTAAGCGTTAATTGGTTAGGGTTTTATTCAAAGAGTATAGTATATAAGTAATATAGGACAGTTTTATTCAACTGTAAACAAAGGAATGTAATAGGTATAGGTATAGCCCGAATATAAGCCTACTTGAAACCCGTCATTTATTGATGACTGCTTTTGTCTGCTCGACACGTCGTTAGACAGGCAGATTTTACTGACATAATTATATGTACTGTACGTATCTATATCTCTAGCCATTCGGATTTTAGTGATTTAGTTAGTCACAATCACAATATTTTGAGACACGATGTAAGAACAAATTAGGTACCTACATAGATATATATATGGTCCAAATAAAATAATTACAGTTTAGCATCTAATACCTCTATAACTCTGCCGACTCTGCTGATTAGATTAAATGTAATTATCGTAGTTCTTGGAATAGTAGAATGAACAAACTATTAAGTACTTATTGCGGCTTCTGATAAAACAACTAGATAAGTTCAATCGTCAGTGGTCACTGGTCATAGGTAGTAGGTAGTACCAACAGCGGGTCCAATGAATAATTACTAAGGTGACCTTAATTAAGTATATTTATCATATCATAGTGATAACTCCTGATAAATTGTATGACACATGAGTTAATTTATATAGTTTTACACAGGTACCCTATGAATTCTGTTCGAAAGAAACCCAAAGGAATTTAATTATCGCTAAGTATGCAACTAACTATGCTGTATGAAGCAATAAAGCTGAATACTCACTTCGATCGAGCCACCGTATGGCGGAGCCGTGCACGTGGGGAGACGCAAGGAGCTCCTTGAGGAACTGCCAGAGGTGTATGTGCGTGCTGCCGGTCTTGGTCTTCCCGCCCGGAGCGCCCGCGATCACAGACTCAGCCTCCTCGTCTGTAGAAAAAAAAGATGGTCAAAATTCCTCAGGTCGTTTTGATTCAATATTTATTAGGTAGGGATTGCTAACTTTTCTTTTCTGAGTAGGTTCTGTTTATTGAGACGTTCTACCAAGCCCTAATTCGATGAAGTGGCGTTTTGGGGTAGGTACCGTAGTAGGGTAACATCATAGGAATATACACGACCGGTCAAAAGTCTAATAGACAAATTCGAGAGCGACACCGAACATTCGGTCGAAACCTGCCGGAAAATACAATCTTGTATGTTTCGCGATCGAAAGTTTCGGCAGTTTTTTGGCCGAATCGGAACCTTCGGCCCGCCGAAACCGAAACTTTCGCGTAGGTACTAGTTTTTGATTAGTCGGCATGCTGTGAATGTAAATGGTTAGATTAAAAAAAACTATTTAAACTGTTTAAACCTACCTAGTGGTAAAGCTCTACTTGAGAGTACCTATGTACCTACCTATTTAAAGTGTGATTTGTACCGGTACGTATAGAAATCACACTAATCACAATGAGCGAAATACCTAGTAGAACTCAACAATTATAAAATAATATATGTAATAGGAGTAATATTCTTTCAATGAGTCATTGCTGATGAGAATAGTCATGCATTTCTGCCCTTCCGGTCTCACAGCATTGATTTCCAAATGTTTAACATACCTACCTATATAATATTATGAATCACATAATGATCATTCGAATGAGGTTTTGTTCGATTTTTAAAGCATTAAAAATACGGTTTAGGTAGGTATATAGGTACTTGTGATGTAAAAAATAATAATGTACCTAACGTTTTGTGGCATAAGGTGTGCATAAAGAGTACCTATTGTATTGAACCTACCTTACCTACCTAATAACGTAAAGGACCCTATAATGGACGTGGAACCGGTAATGGGACATAAAACCACAAATCCTCTAAAATAAGTATGTAAAAGTAGTTTATAAACACTGGCAACATTTTACCATAAATAAGAGTCATAGAGCTGTTTAAGTTTGACTTTTTATTAATTTCGGTTAATTTTTAAGAAATTGGCGCCAACCCAAAAGTTGTCGTGTCACTGGAAAAAATAACCAGTAAGAATTCTTAACAACTTCGCTAAGAGAGGTGAGTTCATATATTAAATTGTAATTAATGATTACTTGGTGTAAACTAGAATGTGTTTTGTTAATTGCATTTACCATGAGATAAGGTATACAACACATTATGTTGTGACTCTAGAGATGTATAAAAAATAGTGGTATTTTGCCCAATCCCATTATAGGAGCTGTAAAACTGCATACCTCCTATGATGGGATAATTTACATAATGATGCTTGCCATGGCGTAATTTCATGTTTAAACAATACAGAAGTATAATGTAGTTACTCGTACGAACTATGTCAGGAGGTCTTCTCGGACTTCGGATAAATTAATATCGTTTTTACAAAATTTTATTTAACTTGCCCTGTTAGTTTGTATACAGGGTGGATTTTCTTTTTGGGTCAGTGAGGGCAGCTACCAGATCCCGTGCTGCGACGAGAAAACGGTCTTAGAAAACCTTCCCTCGATTTCAAATTAATGAAGATTGGCTTTTACAGATTTCGGAAAAAACATACAGGGTGCGAGAAAAAGGTAATTTTTGACAATCTTTTTTTTTGATGCCAATCGATCCCATTCCTATTGAGGATCAAAAGCTTGTATGGAACTAAAAAAAAATTTCCGGCTAGAAAAGTCACAAATCGAGGAAAACTTTTCCCATACAATTTGTATGAAAATTAAAACTTTTATTTTTCACATGCTATTTTTCTATGCCAATTGATTCCATTTTTAGGGTTCCGTAGCCAAATGGCAAAAAACGGAACCCTTATAGATTCGTCATGTCTGTCTGTCTGTCCGTCTGTCCGTCTGTCTGTCCGTCCGTATGTCACAGCCACTTTTCTCCGAAACTATAAGAACTATACTGTTGAAACTTGGTAAGTAGATGTATTCTGTGAACCGCATTAAGATTTTCTCACAAAAATAGAAAAAAAACAATAAATTTTTGGGGTTTCCCATACTTCGAACTGAAACTCAAAAATTTTTTTTTCATCAAACCCATACGTGTGGGGTATCTATGGATAGGTCTTCAAAAATGATATTGAGGTTTCTAATATCATTTTTTTCTAAACTGAATAGTTTGCGCGAGAGACACTTCCAAAGTGGTAAAATGTGTGTCCCCCCCCCCTGTAACTTCTAAAATAAGAGAATGATAAAACTAAAAAAAATATATGATGTACATTACCATGTAAACTTCCACCGAAAATTGGTTTGAACGAGATCTAGTAAGTAGTTTTTTTTTTATACGTCATAAATCGCCTAAATACGGAACCCTTCATGGGCGAGTCCGACTCGCACTTGGCCGCTTTTTATCTAGTATCAATAGTTTCTTTGGGGTCAACTTACGATAATGTACTAAAAAGCCACAAATTAATAAAAACTTTTTCCATAGGTACATTTACTATGGAGAAAATGTGAAATTTAATTTTGACCCCAAAAAAACTATTGATACTGGATAGGAATGGAATCGATTGGCATACAAAAATAGCATGTGAAAAATATAAGTTTTCATTTTCATACAAATTGTATGGCAAATGTTTTCCTCGATTTGTGGCTTTTCTAGCCGGAATTTTTTTTTGTTCCATACAAGCTTTTGATCCTCAATAGGAATGGGATCGATTGGCATCAAAAAAAAAAAGTTTGTCAAAAATTACCTTTTCCTCGCACCCTGTATGTTTTTTCCAAAATCTGTAAAAGCCAATCTTCATTAATTTGAAATCGAGGGAAGGTCTTCTAAGACCGTTTTCTCGTAGCAGCACGGGATCTGGTAGCTGCCCTCACTGACCCAAAAAGAAAATCCACCCTGTATTAGTTAGTGTGGTTCAAATCTTGGAAATGGCATTTGAGCCACTTTCGGATTTCCGATTGAGTTGAAATTTTGGATACGTATGCAAATCGGATGACAATGCAATCGGGTGACAAAAATGACTAAAACTTATTCCCTATTCCAATATCTTATACTGATAGGGTATGCCCATTATAGGGGGCCCATTACTGGATCCACGTCCATTACCGGGGTTCCATTACTGGAGCTTTGGTGTCCATGACTGGAGAAAAAAAACATACTTTTAATTTATTAATTATGTGGAAACTAACTGCAGTATCTTTGATACAACACGCCTGAAACATGAGAGAAGGATAGGATATTCATCTTTTAACAAGCTAAGCGGTAGAACTTTTACATGTATCAGGGAAATATCACAAATACTCCAAATTTCCTCTTAAATGTCCCATGACTGGTGTCGTTACTATAAATACCTAATAATTGAAGCGATATAGGTATTTACCTACGATGAAACCGGGACAGCAAATTTGACATGTATCACATGTAACAAGCTGCATAGGTACGTCAATGTAACCTCACCTACACCATTGACATGTAGGTAGTTAATTATTATCTAATTAAGTCTCCCCAACCTACATATTTTTGAGCATAATTTTATAATGTTTCCAACATTTACCAATGTTCATAATCGCGAAAGATAATCTGGGTAACAGGTAGCGTATGCTCCGGTTGCATACTAAACAGGCATTAGACATACGCTCTAAGTATGATATTCGACAATTTAGGACCATTAAGGGTACAAGAAGACGGGTGGCAGCTGATGATGGACGCGCGACTTCGTGGAACAGTGTAGTAAGAACTAATAGCTTCGCAGACTTGGCGGGGCCGTGCCTCGTGCGCAGCATTTGAGATCGCTCGTAATTTTATTATGAACAAGAACTGGTATCTTTTTTTTGTAAGCGAACAAGTTACCAGTAGCATTTATATTTCTCTATGCCAGTAGGTAGGTAGTGGTAATAACACTTTGTTGTACAAAAACCAGTAGGTAAACAAAGTTAATAAAAGAAAAGTAGGTAATGATATCTATTCAAATTTACCAAGTCTGACGCAACTTCAATCAATTGATTAATTTCTTAAAAAATGGAATAGCAGTAACAAATGAATTTAAAAAATCGATAGCAAGTTAGACAGTCAATATTTCCCTGATTCGCTTTACCCAGGCTGTCGGTCAGGATCGTAAACATTATACTATTTTTCCACTGTCTCTGCAACATATCTTTGATCCATAGAAACATTATCAAAACTCAAAATGTCTGCATTCTTTCGATTTATATACTCCTTTAAAGTGTATTAGAGTATTATAGGAATTTAAGACGTCGGTAACACTTTATATAGTATTTTTAAAGCCAGTCAAAGCTAGCGCGACCTTGTAAGGCCAGTGCTACTAGTTGCACCGACCGAAGTGGGTCGACGGGAAACACAAAAAGCCGACTTGACGTATAAGGGTTACCCAGGATGACTGACCAGCGATAGCTGATTGATCGTTTAACTGTAGTGAATGACGAGGACCGTTCCGAGATCATTACATTTCCACATCTAATGAAAATCCTATAAAAGGTCTTTGAAAGAGGAAACAAAATAAAATAATGCCTATTTCAGATAATTAGTAGGTATCCCATAGTGTCCTATTCGTTTTCATTATTCTAACTACGTTTACTGTTTTACTTTTGTACGTTTTTATAATGAGCTGTAATACCTATCATGCCCTCGAGTTTGACAGCTGAAGAAGATGGCGCTGTACGGCGGTTGACGAATCCTCAACTTTCGGCAATTTCGGCAATTGGTACCACATTGTATCCGACCGTGTTTCGGTTCCGGCCGAAGGTTCGGTCGGTACCTATCGGTCAAAAAACTGCTGAACCTTTCGGCCGCGCCGACACCTACTACATTGTACATTCTATCGCGCTCGGTTCTCTCTTCTGTGCTATGTGCATTTTAGTCAGTTATATAGTTATTCGAGGCTATAAATATAATATCGTCCAGCTGTCTATTTTCACGGACTCCCTTGTATGGGTTTTCTTATCGTATGAAGGTACGGATTTACGGAATCCTGTAATAAGCGTGGTCCGACACGCACTTGGCTGTTTTTAGGGTTCCGTAGCCAAATGGCAAAAAACGGAACCCTTATAGATTCGTCATGTCTGTCTGTCTGTCCGTCTGTCCGTCCGTATGTCACAGCCACTTTTCTCCGAAACTATAAGAACTATACTGTTGAAACTTGGTAAGTAGATGTATTCTGTGAACCGCATTAAGATTTTCACACAAAAATAGAAAAAAAACAATAAATTTTTGGGGTTCCCCATACTTCGAACTGAAACTCAAAAATTTTTTTTTCATCAAACCCATACGTGTGGGGTATCTATGGATAGGTCTTCAAAAATGATATTGAGGTTTCTAATATCATTTTTTTCTAAACTGAATAGTTTGCGCGAGAGACACTTCCAAAGTGGTAAAATGTGTGTCCCCCCCCCCTGTAACTTCTAAAATAAGAGAATGATAAAACTAAAAAAAATATATGATGTACATTACCATGTAAACTTCCACCGAAAATTGGTTTGAACGAGATCTAGTAAGTAGTTTGTACCACCTAGATGAATTATAGTGTTTCATTGTTTATATTATTTATAAAGAAAAGGCCTACTGATATTTTCTTCAACGGTTTTAAACATGTCTGCAAAAGTTTCTGTTTCGGTTTCGGCCGAGACTAGAGTCAAAACCGAACCTTAGGCTTTGCGCTCTTAAGACCTTTACAATTAATAATTCTTTAGTTATTTACGTATTTTATTTATTTATTTTTCAAATTTAATTCAGGCAACAAGGGTATATTACATATATCTTGTAGACTAACATACATATTAAGAATTTCATGAACTTAAAAACTAAAGACTATTTTGGCAATAAGAATATATATAATATTCGGGGTTTAAAATAAAACCTACTGCGACACATGCATTATTTCCATGTCAGCAAAGGTAATGCTTTTCTTAACTGATCATTAAAGTTATCATTCAGTTTTGCTTTATTTACGTAACTTAGGTATCCCTAAGTTACGTAAATAAAGCAAAACCGAGTCTATTAAATTATCATTTGCATAAGCAAGGGACAGACTGGTAGAATGTGGAATGTCTAACGGCTATACTAATACTTGATCTTAAATACCAAGTATTAAAAACGATTTTTGAATGAGCTTTAGGCTTTTGTTTAAGATGCAAAAGCTTAGTACGTAGTTGACGACCTCGATGTAGGAGTCGTGCTCCGCAACTTAAAAGGATTATGATTGGATACGTTATAGGCACTTTTAACACAATGGTGTTCGTTGGTATCTTGTGGGTTTTGAAGGGAAGAGCATCTCATTTCGTATTAAGGCAACCCTTATCGAGATTTCAGTAATCAAGGTTCCAATGTTTGTGCACTGCAGCGATATCGACTGCCTCACTTATGGGCAGACAACAGGTAGGTACTTATGACAAGATAGTTCTATTTTTGTGGGCTTCTTTGAAGCCTCTTATACAATTCTAAATTAGACTAGCATATTTCCAGTTGTTCCTTGGTTTTGATACTTTTTGGGTCCTTATAAATTCTTCTTCTTAAAGGTTTCTCAGTGCCTTGGAATAGCAATGAATACTTATTCAACAAATAGCTTAAAAGCATGCACTTTGTAAACGAGCGAACTAAACTTTATCTTGAGAAAAACGTTGTTCTATCACTAGAATCATAATGCGTTACCGGAAAATACGTAAATTTCTTTAGAGTCCTATGTTTTACTTTCTATACTTAGTAGATTAGGATGTGTAAAGTCAAGACTCGGGGACGGTATATGACGTTTTCGATTTAGAGCTCACTTTGTGCAATCAATTTGTTCAAGAAATGTTTAATAACTGCATTAAATTATACGTAAATTTGTTCACGAAGAAGCCGTGTACCGGCTCTTCACGGCATAATATTTTTTATTTGCTGTAATTCTCTACAAATCGACACTAAAAGTATCCAAAAATCAAAATATGGAGTTCCGTTTGAGCAACACGCATTACAGTTTTGCCTTTAACAGTAATTGAGTTGTTGTGTGATTTTGAAAGCTAGATAACTAAACTAGCAAATTATTATCTACTTATATTTTTACTCACAAATACAACACAGAAATTCAATCCCAAATGTAAACTTTCGTACAATTTCCATACATTGACGACATCACTCAAAATTCTTCTTCGAGTCAGATGGCCGCTGGCCTTGGATCGAAGCAGACGTGTACATCGTCGTAGCTCGTTTTTGACATTATTTAGACATTTCATCATATACGCATACGAAAATGTATACCAGTAGATAAATTGTATTTCAAAAAATAGGGTAAATAAATTTATTTAAAATTTGATTTGTTGTTATTTACAGGTCGTAACGATCGAAAACAGCAGTAAACTATCCTAAAACAATACGATTACAATTGAATTTAAGTAACTTGTTCCTTCAAAACCCGCTTAAAATGAAAAAAGTTTAAAGACTCGTTTTACTGATTGGGATTGATTTTCATTATGCTGGTATCAATTTTGCGTCATTAAAAAAAATATGACTTCTGTACGTCAATGACATTTGATGTCAATTATAATCTTGTATTTACGTTAGAGAATATTATATATTCATTTAAATATTACTTACCTATTAATACGAAGCGTAATTCGTTTAATACCTGAAAGTCTTAGTGTCTACACCTACTTTGTTGCCGTTCGTTCCGTCTATATGTGTGCGATTACGTGCTGTTCTCAATAATCAAGAAACAAGCCATAATCTTCAAGAATAAAATAACAGCAAGACCAGCATTTAGTACTAACTAGTTTTTGCGGATTTGGAGACAAGAGATGAAGCTTACAGGCTAATACCGCTGCGGTCTGGTTATTGTTATGTCGTATATATCGAGTATTATATAAATTTACTATAAAATAACAATGTTTTATTTCAATGACATTATGTGCGTAGGTATTTATGTTTCGGTGATTATAAGAATTTTGACCACACAATAATTGTGCAAAGCAGAGACTGCATCATGCTTTCTTTACGGTATAAGCGGTATGGTACCGTTATTATTTATCAATACCGGTTCGTTTTGAAGGTAAAACTATACCGGTTGAAATACAAAGTACGGTACCGGTATAAAATTACAGCAGGGACAACCATTTTTATAGGTGTACAGTCAGCTGCAGAGAAAAGGTACGACCAGATAGATAATTGTATGCAGGGGTGGTACCTTTTCTCTGCAGCTAGCTGTACCTAAACCATCATTGACCGAGCGTTGGCGAAGGTCTCCGTTTCAACTTGGGCAAAAATGCTTTCGTATGTCCGAATTCTTCTCCTTTGCATATCACATTTCTCAACTGATTCTCGTGAAAATTCGGTAGTCCTTTATAATTATTCGGTTTCTTTTTTTTGAACAATTTAAAATAGGCAGAAATTGTCATAAAGGACTTAAGCGCCAGTAGGGTCTGTGACACTTAAGACCACTGCGATTATTAGGTACTTACTGGCCCCTATTTCACCACGACCACGGTGACAGGTGCGACAGTTGTCGACATCACTGTTGCTGACGTCACAGGCCTCCATAGGCTACGGTAACCGCTTACCATCGGACGGGCGATCTGCTTGTTTGCCACCAACATTTTAATAAATAAATAAACTCCATTATATTGCCACTAAAAAATTCTTATTTTGCGAAGCTAATGACAATTGTCACAAGAAACACGGCAACTGTATCGAAATTGCGACACAGAACTCATTTCCTGTCAAGACTTACCGAAAATTCTTTGAAAAATCTTGTGACAATTGTCACAAGATTTTTTCGCGAGAGAAATGTCTGTTTTATCCGATATAATAAAGTTTTTTTTTAATAATAGGTACAATGACGGTGGCAAACACGAATACGGCCCGCCCGATGGTAAGCGGTAACTGTATTATTAAATTGTACAACGGGACTTAATCGCGTATCTAAGTTTTAAGATTTACCTCCGACGTTTCGAGGACGGCGTTGTCCCCGTGGTCTCGGAGAAGACTGGCTTAAGTTGACATCAGCATCTTCTAACCGCGCGAGTTTTTCGAACTACCCGCACTTGGTCTTGTTTATCCGCTTGAACGTTTTGCGGTTCCGTTGTACAATTTAATAATGTGTAAAAATCGTGAAAGTTTAAATCAGTGTTAGCGGTAACTGTAGTCCATGGATGCCTATGGCGTCAATAACAGTGATGTTTTTGTCGTACCTGTCACCGTGGTGAAATAGGGGCCAGATTACGCCGCGCCGCGTGGAACGTGAGGTGCATTGGGGTAAATGCATACCATTCACTCAAGGAAAATAATCTCCCTTATAAGATCACTCGTGTGTCTGCCATTTTGTTAAAGCCAATTTTCACCGTAACTACTGGACTAGTTCAATTGAAATTTAGTACACATATGTCAAGTAAGGAAGTAGTAAGTCGGTGATCCGAAGATGAGTAACGTAAATAAATGAACTTTTAACTTTGCGGCGATTTTTGGTATCATGTGACATATCAGATATAATACATAATTATAAGTAGGTGAGCAAAAATGTACCATAACCTAACTCATAATTGTATTACATAAATACATATACAAAAAATAGTTCAACGCCAAAAGATTAATGGAAGACCTATGTCCTATAATAGGTGAGTTGGTCTTAAACAAAAAATATGCAATAAAAATGTGTAACTGTGGAACCCATAGTGAATCCTACTCGTACATGATCGGTTTTTATATTATGTACCTATAAGATATTTTCTACTTTATACTTTATAAGTGTACCTACATAATATTTACTTATAAGCAGTTGTCACGTAAAATATTTGTAGATTTTTTTGGAAGTATGTGTCACATCATCATCATCTTCCTCGCGTTGTCCCGGCATTTTGACACGGCTCATGGGAGCCTGGGGTCCGCTTGGCAATTAATCCCATAAATTGGCGTGGGCACTAATTTTTATGAAAGCGACTGCCATCTGACCTTCCAACCCATAGGGGGTAAACTAGGCTCTTATTGGGATTAGTCCGGTTTTCTGACGATGTTTTCCTTCACCGAAAAGCGACTGGTAAATATCAAATGATATTTCGTACATAAGTTCCGAAAAACTCATTGGTACGAGCCGGAATTGCAATTCGCACGCTCTTACCGCTAGGCCTCCAGCGATTTTTTTGAAGTATGTATAGCACAAAAAAAATATTTAGAAATGTAACATTTAAGGTACGTAATTAAAATACGGTATAAACATTATTGGAGAAGACTTGGAGGAAGTGTCATAGGGATCTACATTCGATGCGTGGAAAACAAGTTCTTTTGTCTAATTATAATCCATCGGCAATCACGCGAGCGCATAAAACGAAAATCATTTTTTTTTCACTCCCTAAAACTCCCTTAACCTAATAACAGTAAAAATAAAATATAGAGGGTTACCAACCAGCCAAAGAATTATAAGTAGATATATGCACTTATCCCAACGCACCTCACGTTCTACTCTGCACGGGGTTCATTGCCGCTCCTACCGCCGTAAGTAACTATCAACACCTACATTATCAAGGCTACGATCGAAGATAATCGCTTCAGCACTGAAATAATACCGGTGGAATACCGGTATAATATTTTTTATTTTAATTGTATTAATTTAATAGTGAAACAAAAGGCGAATATACCACATAAAAGTAAATCGGTTAAGATATTAGGGGTACATTAGACAACACTGTTTCCATATATTTTCAAATTTTATTTTGTCCGCCTTAATTAAATTTTGCACCCTGCCGGAACTTTATTTATTTAAATTCTCATTTAATTGATTTTGAGCCTTATGAAAAGTCGTATAGAGTAGTAAATAAAATATTACATCTGACTTAATGACATCTGGTTTTATTCGGTTTAACTTTAGAAAACGCGTATCTCGACAAAGCCATAATGTAGAAAATTGTCAACAACCAAATGAATTATTAGAATTTAAATACGTCACGTGTGACATGAACAGACAAGGAAAGCAAGATTAAATGTATTGTTTCTCTTTCTTCTTTCAATGGAACGCTTTTCCTAAAAGGAGGCCACTAAACTCAAAACGCTATCTTAAAAAAAACTTGATGGGTCAGTGACCTGTCCCAGTAAAGTGAGGTAGTGTGTGTGAAGTGCGCTTGTGTGTGAAATGGGGTAAATTGACAGAATCTGAAAATTTACCCACCTCTACCGTCACCTTAAAGCACGCGGGACACCCAGTCATATATCATTCGGTCGTTTGTCTCCAGCCTCCGTCGTATGTGGGCCGGCCATAACAGAAAACACAGCTTACATCAGGCTAGAAACTGTACGGCTACCACCAGTTTGACACTGACATAGTTAAGGCTTAAATTAATAAAATCCGTTACAAAATAATATTCATAGATATTTTAAATACTTTGATTCTAATATGTATCTAACAATAAGCACAGCGTGCAGTACGTAACAACAACAACAAGTAGCAACAAGCGTGCACAGTTTTATTTCACAATAAAAAACTTTCTGTCTGTAATTTTGCCAAAAAAAGTAGTAGGTAATAAATAAGAAGACCTACGCTCATTTATTCCAAAGACACTTGCAACAAGGAAATGAAAACAATTTAATACACTCCTTTTTTGGGCAGTCGTGTAAAAATATGATCTATACTGAATACGATGCTTATAGCCAGCGCCGGCCCGAGTAGGATCAGGGTAGAGCGAGATTAAGTTATGTTATGGCGCTCCATGCTTAGTATGTATTGGGTTCCGTAGTTACCCGTCCGTTTATTCAAGATGTTTGTTTTCACAGTATATTTGCCATTTTGGCGCCCCCTACTGGCTCCTCTACACGATGGGCCAACGCCGGCCACTACAAGTGATATTGCTATCTCATTCTACCACATGGCTGCGTCCCTTGGAGTGGGCGGCGTTGGCCCATCGTGTAGAGGAGCCATACCATTTGGCGCCTAGAGCGGCCGCTCCACTTATAGCTGCGACGAATTAAATTTTACATAAGTAGCATCGTGAAGCCCGCAAATAGGGATGTTGACAATTTTTTGGAACTGGTTTCATTTTGTAGATAGACACGTAATAATTACAGAAAAAAATATTAAAAAAATATATTCATTAATTTTGAATAAGAAAACATGTATAATAAGTTTCGCGTTTAAATTACGCGCCTAAACGCTCCAAACTGTCACGTGACCTTGATGACGTAACGGCGTTTTAAACAAACTGCTGTCAGTAATTTTTTTAAATTCTTTATATGGCAACTGACAATTTTTTTTAAAGCCTTAACACTACCGCATCGGACAGCGACCTTCTTTCTCGCTCTAACTTATAGCTGCGTCCTTAACGCACCACCTTACACACTATCGATTCGTGCGCCGCACCGCACCAAGATCGCGTTTCGGTACGATAATCTGTAGACACTTAGGCAGGTTTTATAACTTGTCTTTGGTGATTCCACTGTGATTACGTCACGCGCTCCGATTGGCGTTTGCAGTCACGTGATACTGGGCATTATTTTAAATACGTTTGATTATTTTTAATTAATTTATTACAGATATTTACACTTGCAAAATATGATTTTCCGCGTTCTAATATTCCCTGCTATGGTAAAAACATAACATATTATATATTCGCGATTCATGTCAACATCCCTATTAGAAGCAGTGAACATGAGCATCTCGTGGACAGACATTGGTCTCACTGTTCCAGTATTCTGTGGTATTTCTAACGGTTGATCACAATGCACGCGAAGCAGCTGATGCATTGCCGTGCCACATCGCATTCGATACAAGATAGACCGTTGGCTACTTTTTCCACTTTTTATACAATTCGCGACCCGGTTTGCTACAGACAGGTATAGAGTAACCACCAGACCACGAGGTTGGTTATCTGGATAAATAATTAGGTGGTGGAATTAAATATTAGAAGAGTTTCTTTTATTATTCCAGAATACCATCAAATCTGATGAAAATTCCAAAAATTGGTCCAACTGTCTACGCAAAATCGGAAAAGATAACTACCTACATAAAAAAGATTCCAACGAATTGAGAGTTATTACGAAATTTATAGACATTGGTACTTGGTTTCTTAAGATCCTGCAGTACATAAATATTTATAATACGTCCTGATGCCTCATGCATACACAATGATTTTCTGCTCGAATACCCACTACTATTAAAAGCCTTTCTCTTCCTGAATCCTCGTCTCTTACAATTACGTCATATTAACTTAAATATTGTGGCAGTTTCAACCTCAGGCTAGATTTAACTAGATATTAAGAGTGGTTTAGTGTTAGAGACAAGAACACTTAGTGATGGTACTCTAATTTTTTGAACTGTGATATCTTTTATAGTATCAATTAATTTTTTAAATTTAATTTATACAGTAACTAGCGACGGGTTAACAAATTATACATAAACCTTCCTCTTGAATCACTTTATCTAAACCTGTCAGGTCCCAAAGGCTCAAATTTGAGCCAGAACGCTTATGGTGACGTCACACACGTGGGAGTTGACGGGTTAAAAAAACGGCATCAAAATCCGTTGCGTAGTTTTAAAGATCTAAGCATATACATACAAACATACAGCGGGAAGCGACTTTATTTTATACTATGTAGTGATGATCAATGCGTCTTCTATTTTAGATCCGATCTGACGGTCAGAACGCATGAAACGGGAGCGTCTTTGATAGCACCTACTTATAAGAAGTAACACGTGCAATACGAGCCGTTGCTGCTTCTGGTTCAGTACTTATATGGTCGGCAGTTTATTTAGTAAATGATAATTTCTCAGAGCGTTTTTCTTACCTTCGCTCATGTCATCGGCGGACGGCACGGGCGCGGGCGTCGGTGACGGCTGCGACTCGGCCCACTGCTGCCGCCACGCCTCGTGGCTCGCGGCCTTCCAGATTTCTAACTGCGCGTATAGTGTGCTGCCAGCCTGTAAAACAATAACATTGTTAGCTCTTTCGTTATGCATGGTAATAGAAGATGAATTTGGGAACAATAATTTTGTCTGTTGTAGAAGTCTACCTAATCAATTTAAGGTTATTAAATATTGTGTATATATGTAATTTGTGACGGAATGCCCCATTTAAAGAGGAAACGGGACGACTTCTCCATACAAATGTAGTCCTCATTTTCCTCTCTGGATATTTATATTACCTATATTATTACAGAAAACAATTTTACACAATTTGATTTACATAGGTGAGGGTGGGGAGGGTCGATCCCTAGGGGACACTTGGTAAACTTCATTTTTAATCAAACCAAACGAGATACAATTTTTTGCGCTGGTAACACTCATTCATTCGTTCCTAACTTCACGTTCTGTCATGGCACTGTATCGGAAAAGTCAGTGGTTCAAAAATGGCGGATGGTGAAAGATTTTCTGCGTACTATATTCAATTTTCGGTAAGCTTTAACTGGATTTATTTTATAATATGAGATGGAAATGATGTTAGTGAGTGTGGTTATTTTATTTGTTGTTTATTGAAGTGATGATTAACTTGGATTACATTGATATACGCGAACACATGTTTCGAGTACGGCACGTATTATAATCTTACTATGTATGGGGAGACTTTGTCTTTTTCTTCAGGGGAGATATGATTCCGGGATCATGTCACCCCCAAAGCGATCAAGTATACATTGTAATAAATTTACTTACAAAATTATTCATAGAGCTATCATAAATATTTTCTTTTCTTTAGTAAATCATGCCGCGTCAGTACGACCAGAGAAACACTGATTTAAACTTTCAAGGTTTTTGACTCATTATTGTTTATTAAAACGAAATTTAATGGCGTATAATTCAGTTTTTAATTATACAACCGACTCCGAAAACGGAATTATCCCCGTGGCCTTTGAAAAGACTGACTGAAGTTGACATCAACATTTTACTAACTACCCGTACTTGGTCTTTTTTATCAAGTTAAACGTTTTACACACAGGGGATGTTACTCGGTCGACAAAAAACACTTATAACGATATTTGGTTTTCAACCGGCGATATTTGTTTTTATAATATCGCCGATATGATAGGCTAGGGTTGCCATATCTGTTTTAGGATTATGCAGCTCAAACACCGTCCTCGAAACGTGAGCAGTAAATTTCTAAACTTATTTATTATAGTAAACAATAACGACCAGTGATGGGTAAAAAAATTAAAATTGCTGTAGGTATCTGACGCTAAAAATACCTTCATAAGAACTTTAAAAAAATTAGCTTGTTACAAAAAATTTTATGTTAATAACTTAGATTTTTGTTTTTTTTTTTGGTACAAAAATTGATTCCCTATTTTATGTTGTTTTATGGATAATACAATTACATTGTTTTTTAAAAGTATAAGATTATGGATTAATATATGTTTGATATCTTCATATATTAATTTTCTGTAGATAAAGTGAATAAATTAATGTAGATACTACCCTCGAAATATGACATTGCCACTTAAAATCTTTTTACCAAGTGTCCCCAAATCTGGAAGACTTGATCCCTTCGGCTTAGACATCTGATTACCGGAAATACAACTTCAAAGCATGGAAGATGCAATATATATATGTTTGCTGTTTATTTTACAAATTATAGATGCATTGCTAATAGCGATCCGAGTTATATAATCAATGAGGATCTGGTATGGGGAGACATGGTAAAAATATGTTTACCATGTGTCCCAAGAACCAGGGTCACTTGATCCCCCTAGGATCAAGGCTCCCGACCAGGGGTAAACAAGTCTCCCTTACATAGGGGACACATGGTAAAAGTCAACAGTATGGGTTTTCATTAAATAATGATCTAATTTATTGCACAAATCTGTTCTAATTCAAACTATTAATGAAGAGATAAATTCTGAGTCGTATGGTCTATAAAGTTTTTCAATACTACAAATAGTTAAGAAAATGTATGCTAAAAACAAAAGGGGTGATCAACCCTCCCCAGTTTCCCCTACATTAAAACCATAGATATGGACGAGCTTATTTTTTGCTTATTTAATAAACTCAAGGAGAAACGCACCGCGATGGTCATTTTATTTTAAGAACCGGGCCCCTGAAGAAACTAATTGGTGACCCCTGACAATAGTTTGTATGAATGCGTTTACGTGTTTATATTTACTAAGTGCACTCGCATAAAAGCTGTCTTCAAAAACCGCGAGGGTCATCAACCTCTGCTTAGGAGCATCATGCTCCTAAGCAGAGGTTAATGAACATGATCAACAACACCAACACCTCATATGGCCAAATATTGATGGCATTCGCTATTTATATATAGGTCCTAGGTGGAATAACCTAATATGCACCTACAAAATACCTGCCTACTGCTTTTTATTATACTAGGTACCTAATAATTAAATTTCATGTACAAAACGTGCCTACCAACACTTAACGTCATATGGCATTCCGAAACTACTGTTCTTCTTTTATCTTTTATCTTCATAGATAGATCAGTCAATTGTGTAGATAGTACTTAAGTACATGAAACCTTAGAATATTGTTCTGTTATAGTTATACATAGTAAGTACCCATCTAAACTACCAATTATTTAGCTGTGCCAAAGAAACTAGGTACCTACTTACCTACTAGCCTAGCCTACCTTAGTAGTTTCTGAGACAACTAAAATAATGTGCATAGGTTAAACGTATAATATATCTTAATAGTCGTATACACCATATATTTAAAACGCATAAAATAAGAGTTACGACCTTGAAAGTGCATTTTAGGGCGTATAAAACACCGGCAAATAAGTGAGGTTACTTGCCTCGCTTTCTTCGATGGAGAAAGTCAGTTGCGCGTGCACTTGAGCGAGTACTTGGCTGCTGGCCGATTAGTCGCTCCATTCAAGTTACTTGCTTGTTGATTGGTCGAGTTATGTAATTATTTGAACTTACCTACTTCATTTGCTTGTTGTTTACTAACACCTGCTTGGCAGTGTTGTTTTATACAGGGTAATTTTTAAGTCATGTCGAATAATACATACATATTTTCAGATAAATCTTAAAAGTGATGCTCGGATGGCAACTGCAGTTTGTTGCGACATCATTGCGGCTGCGTTGATGCCGTCAGTAGGTATATATACCTAAGTATGTCAATTTCTTTAAAATTCATTTAGGCGATTCTCATAAAAAATTGACTATTTTCCCTTACACAGAGGTAGAGTCTATGAAGTTATGACGTATAAATAACACTTGTGGAATTGTTTAGCGTTATGGAAGTCACCGAGAATAACACGTATATATCAGACCTCAGCAATGCATCGCCTAAATAAATTAATGATAGGTAATATAGACTAAGAGCAAATAGCCCCGGAAAACTGTATAAGTACAATTTTGAGAGCAACGATTGCCACATTAGTGTCGCACTCACAACTCCATTAAGACTTTTCCTCAAATATTGCAAACCAGCCGATCACAACGTGTTTGTAGTGCATAGCGTAATCACTTGCATAATGCCCGATTTCCTTAACGGATTTCCTTAACTAGTGACGTAATGAAACCGGGACCATTGCACCGGTGCTGTTACAACACTTATAACACAAGCCTAAACTGGTAGGTAGGTACCTTAAATGTAGTCGTGTAATGCTCATTTTTTAGGGCCTGAAGCTAGTAATACAGACAATCTAGAATAAAAATAAAATACTAATTTTGCCTACAATATGCCATTATCAATTCTATTATTTGAAATTCTTTGTAAAATGCTAACATAGTGTAAGGCCTGAGTGGACGCTCGAAGCGGAGCGTTCGGCGGGGCGTGCAGCGTGGCGTCGAGCTCCCAAGGGATTTGAGCAGCGTGCACTAAGGCCGCTACTATACGTTTGCATTTGTTTAACATGCACGCCGCACGCCCCGCCCCGCTGCACGCCCAACTTGAGCGTCCACTCAGGCCTTACACTTAGTTAGGTACAGCCGTACTACGATAAACACAGCTATTCTAGTTCTCGGACCTAATCATCGCTATAGGTTCCCAAACTTTTTTTAGGCACGCCCCCCTGCTGCCTAAAATGAAGTTCCCACGCCTCCCTTTTCGCTTCGATGCTAGGAAACGGAGAACTATTAGGCAATCGTGTTCAAATTTCCCGAGGCCCCGTGCCCCCCTAAAAACGTGAGAACCGTGGGAACCCCTAGGGGGCGCGCCCTCCACTTTGGAAACCCCTGCTATGGGTAGTACTCGTACGTGTATCGTATTTTACGGAAGCTTAACAAATTATTGAGGGGATCTCAAAAAATATATCTTAGTTTAGTTCTTTTCTCCGAATTTAAAGCTATATCTATTTACTTTAAGTCCAGCTTCATCTACCTTCATTCGTATAATCTTAAGCTCCATTTAGACTGTTCAAGAACTTGCATTTGAACCGTCTAAATGGGGTTTAAGTTTGAATTTCATTCAAGCATTGGTTTAAATTAAAATCGTGGTGTATAAGTTTATGGTTTATGGTATCTTGTACATACTCGTAGTCAATTTAGTTAGTATAAAAACAATATTTGTACGCCAGTCATGCCAAAACAAGGATCGTTCAAAAACAAAAATGTAACACCTATTATAAGTACCTAATAGGTACGCTTGTTTGATGCAAATAAACATTCATTCATTCATTCATTCGCCAACAAGTATGAACCTTCAAATCGTAATAGATTCGCGGCTCGCGTCTCGGCTCGCGGTGCGTCTCGTGGCTCGCCTCGACACACTCGCGTTCGGCTTGTCATTCGGTTATGAACCTTATGCCGTGCCGTTAGTGTTTAAATTATATTAGCTCGACGAGCTTGCGAGCCACGAGACGAGCCGCGAGCCCACCGCTTACACTCGCGTCTCGTGGCGCGGCTCGCGGCTCGTCTCGTGGCTCGCGCGAGAGTCTAAACCGGCTATAATGTTGAAATCGGACAAATGCCAAATTAGATCACATGTCAGAACTCGGGCACAACGGGTGATGTAATCTGTCGAAAAACATTAGGAAGCAATTACATTCAGGTGATGTGATGATCTAAGGAGCACGTTTTGCGATGCGGCACGAATTACGATATTCTTAGATTATTTAATGTAAACAATTATAGGTTATTAAAATATAGATTAAAGTATACAATTCAAGAACCACCAAATTCCACTCATCCTTCACAAATAGGTATACTTAGTAAAAAAATTAACGGAACGCCCGTTTAAGAAACTAGCCCTCGACTGTGCCTCGACCTAGGTAACAACCCCACATGCTATATACCTCTACAAAGGTGTACATATAGATTAATATGATATGTTTAAGGCACGCATTCAATTATCCTTCAATCAGTATGAACTATAGCTGGTCAACCAAATCTTGTCAGTAAAAAAGGCACGAAATTCAAATTTTCTATGGGACGATATCCCTTCGCGCCTACATTTTTCAATTTTGTCGCCTTTTTCTACTGTCAAGATCTGGTTGACCAAGTATAGGTACCTACATCATGTCATTTGTTTATAGTATTTTATGCAACCGTTGTTTAAGAGAGGTCAAAAAAGGCGAGTGGCGTGAGTAACAATTTGAGGCGAAGCCGAAAATTGTTAATAAAGACGCCACGAGTATTTTTTGGGGAATAGACTAAATAGGTTAAGACTTGACAACTATAAGGTAGGGTTTTAAAGGTGTGTGCACGACCCTTTAAATGACAAATAAAAGTACGGGAGTAGAAAAAAAAATTAAACATATTTAAGAAAAGATTTTACAATCAATAAAACATTTAGGTATAGATGGTCAAACCAATTTGTCAGTAAATAGGAACAAAAAAACTATACTCATCCTTTTCTTTTGGGTGCTACTTGGGTGTAAGGCAAAGATAGTATGACTCTCTCTGTCTATGTTTGAAATAAGACAGTCCTTTGACACACTTTACCTAAATAAAATAAGTATGGTTTCGAGTACCTACCAGGGTACCAAGCCAGGGTCAGACTTACGACTTATTTCACAGAGATTACAATATTTCGTCAACTTTTAAGATAACGTTCAAGCTTGAGACTTGCAATATTTTAAAATAATAAATTATAACCTAGGAGGCCGATTCTGATTACGATGATATTTTCATTACTATTTCGCAAGTTCTAGTTAGGTACTATGCGATGTGGCAGGTTCTACTTAAAATACCTATCGCCTACCTAGCGCCTTTTGGACCTGACTTACAATTCACTTGGCAGTAGATAACATCCATTTTACTTTTCAAAATAAAATAAAATAAAGGGAAGCAACAAGGGTATCTGGGTAGGTCATTGATCTGGGTACGTAAATATGTACGATGATAACTAATTTTGTAATTACAAATGTAATTAATAATTTTGTATTAAAGTTCTACAATGTAAAATTTTACTTTTAAGTTTTACAGTGTAAAACTTTAATAATGACAAAATCTTACAGACAACGCACAACCGTTGAATATGGGACCTTAAAATTTTAAATATAATTTGATACTTATTCTTCAAATGTTGTAAACTATAAACTTGTATTTTTTTTTTTAATTCAATAAGTACCTAAGGAAGGGCAAGTTGTTAACGGCGTACTATTCGGTGGAAGTCACGTGTATTATAATACCTAAATAACTTTGATTGTATTATCAACACCTGATAAGTAAATGATAAGTAAATGTTATTAAAGACTTTGAACCCCACGCCCTCATTCGCGGGGTCAGCCGATTAACGCGCCAAGCCCAACCAAATTAACATTTAAGTACATTGTTTCATAAAAAAAACCGGCCAAGTGCGAGTAGGACTCGCGCACGGAGGGTTCCGCACCATCAACAAAAAATAGAGCAAAACAAGCAAAAAAACGGTCACCCATCCAAGTACTGACCCCGCCCGACGTTGCTTAACTTCGGTCAAAAATCACGTTTGTTGTATGGGAGCCCCACTTAAATCTTTATTTTATTCTGTTTTTAGTATTTGTTGTTATAGCGGCAACAGAAATACATCATATGTGAAAATTTCAACTGGAGTCTTAGTAATAGGGTCCCGTTTTTACCCTTTGGGTACGGAACCCTAATGAAGAAACGTCAATGGGCACTTCGTCTAGAGGTCAATATTTAGAAACTCCTTCTAGGTAGTTACCTAAGTATAACATAGGTACATATAATAATGTATACAGTAGGGTCTGAAAGAGCACTTTTCAAATTATTATCACAAACTATTGGTAAGTACTACTATGTAGTTACAAAATTGATAGCGCGGTAAAGCGTCAGGAGACAAGCTCTTGCTCTTCATAATCATTTCGTTGCGAAAAAAATGAATGTCTGGTAAGATTTGTTACCTGAGGTGCTCTCCGGTTAAAATCTTCTTCGGTAAGTGCCATCAGTGCGGCACCATCCATCGCAAAGTACTCCGTCGGTACCATCGGCAAGTTGAACGTCTGGAGCGTGAACGCCACCCAGGCTTTCACGTTTTCTGTACTCCAAACCATTGGATCTGTCGGACAAAAATCTGCATTAGAATATTAGAATCAATGACTTTAAAATATTTCAGACAGTGTAACGAAGAAACTCTTTGTTTAATAGTTGGGTCCATATAAGTAATATTAATTAGGTATTAGGTTAAAAGTATTAGTGGCCAGACTCAAGGGTAATATTATTACTGAACTAATGGACAAAAAACAAATTCAAATCATTCGTGTTAGGTTAGTTTAGGTAAACTAGATGATATTTTAACAGAAGACAGCAATGTGCAGATATAAATTAAAAACTAAACGATGAAATCATCTTCAAATTTGGGTTTCTTAATTAACTGTAAACGTTTTTTGTCATGTTTTTATCACAAATCAATAATTGATTGAAAGAAACAGCTCTCTTAATCATCAAGTCGATCAGTAGCATGCATAGTACAGTTGACAGCTTACGTAATCGGCCAGTTCGTAGAAAACCTTTATATTTATCATTATCATCACTGTGTACTTAGACGATTGGCGTCTACGTGGAATTTTTTTGACACTGACTGACGTCAGCTTACATGATGGTTGAAGCGTAATTTGCATCGCAAGTTTAGGTTATAAGCATTAAGTAAGTTAGTAAGTGAAGACGTGAGGTACAGGAGAAACAATAATCTGTTTTGATGTGACCAACAGTAGCGGCGAGTCGGTTACACCGGTTGGGCAAGCCGAAGCTTATTTGGCTTGCTTTTTCTTACAGGTTGCTGGATAAGGTGTTTAATTATCTCTAAAACGTCAAGCCGGTGGAAATTGAGTCCTATGGACATTGACTAATACTACATATCACTCACCTGGTGAGATTCCCAAAACATTGCACGTGTTGTCGACATCTCTCTTCGATTGTTCGATAGCCATACAAAGAAATCTGTCCATTTCTGAAGTGACCAGTGTATCTTCTGTGTTCGCCCCTCCACTGCTTTCTTCCATCTTCACATCCAATTCAACCGGCCTCAAATTAAACCTCTTTTGGAATGATGTATCTTCAAGGAATGATCTTAAAAGGTTGTGGTCTCTGGGCTCTTCGATTTCGAGTTTGGGAGTAATAAAAGTGTGTTGGTTATTCTCTTGGGAGATCTGATTCTCTTTCAACAGTTCTTCAATGTCGATATACTCCTCATGCTGTGGGACCGGGGAGGAATAATGATTCGTGCTGCCATATGAGGCGCAAGAGCCGGAAGGAGAAAGAGGGTATGGAGATGCAAACTCTGGCACGGAAAGTCTGTTGGGTTCTTCTTTGATGTATACGTTGGGGGAGTAGGAGAAGGAGCTGTAAGGCGAGGGTGGCTGGAGCGCTACTGCGGGAATGGATCCCTCGTCAGAAGACGGTGAAGGTGTGGGATATCCTTCGAAGTCATGTAGGCGCTCGAGGAAAGAGTTATCTTCTGGGTAAGGCGGAGGCGGTTTGGTGTGTGTGGCGGGGGGATGGAGCATGGGTTCCGGGGGGGAGGCGGCGCCGAGGTAGCGCAGCAGGTGCTGCAGGTCGGCGGGCGAGGCCGGCACGGCGCGCTCGCCCTGCGTCGCCGACGGCGGGCTCAGGCCTGACCGCGGGACCGTCTGTGGCATCTGGGGACAATATGAAAACTCTATTTATTTAAATGATTCAATATATTTATTTTACCCTCATCTCATACCAACCAAAATAATAACTAAGAAATTAACTTAAAGCATTAAAGTATTTATTAATTAAATTGCTTACTGATTACTCGCTTAATTGACCGAAACCATTATTTTTTTCTGAATATTATATGGCGGTGAAATCGGTCGTTCATAAAGTCCTCTCATCCACATCAACGGTCTTCTTTTATTATGCGACACCATGTATAAAACAAAGTTTTATGTTCAAACGCACACAATTAATTATCTATCGTGGAATTCTGGTCGCAGATAATATTATGTATCGCACAGCTAATGTTTTATGTAAATGTATACGAGAGCCATCTATCTTCATTGAAATCGTCATATATGAGATCATCATAAAACTTGGAGGATACAACTAAACGGAGTAGCCATTAACAGGCTTTCCCCTCTGTCGAAAATAGGCGGCCAACGGTCATACACAATGTATGGACTGACGTTTATCTGACATGGCTATTTTTACGTTACGCATACATTTGACGTTCCCCTCCCCCGCAAAAATCGGCAGACTGTTTTGTACAGAAAATTACAGACATGGCGTCTCCGTTTGATTATATCCTCCAAGTCATAAAACGACGTCAAACTTCATTCAGCGAGTATGGCCATGGCCAGATGTTGTACAGAAAACAAGATGAACTAAAAATATATTCCTAGTGGATAGTGAACTTGCTTTACGATTAAGTCTTTACAAATGCCTGTGCAGAATTAATACTTTATTATAGATATACAAATTATACAATATACATATGTATATTTGGTTATTTAATATAAGTACTTATGCACTTTATAATTCAAAGTAGAGCGGAATAATTGGATGTGAACATAATAATATAACTTATATCTTTTGTTCAGAAGATCGTGAAATAAAACATATTGACATTGTTTATGAGTGTATATAGTACAATACATATTGGTATGATCAAAATATCTTAGTCTACCTCGCAAATAAATGTTAATAGGTGAAGCTTAATTGGTAGTTATTAAATTATAATAAAAATAAATATTACAGGACACTTTTACACAAATTGACTAAGTTTCACGGTAAGCTCAAGAAGGCTTGTGTTGTGGGTACTCAAAGAACGATATATATGTATAATATATAAATACAAACAATATACATAGAAAATAACCATAACTCCGGAACAAACATCTGTGTCATCACACAAATTAATGCCCTTACCGGGATTCGAACCCGGGACCATCAGCTTCATAGGCAGGGTCACTAGTCACTACCCACTAGCTAGGCCAGACCGGTCGTCAAGTTATTAACCTTAGATATAGCTAGCGCAAAATGCTGGCTTCTTTGTACCTATGAAATATTCAAAACTTACTTTGAGCAAAGACAAGCAAAGACCCATTCTACACGACACAACCACCATTACTGACTTCTATGATATACCCAGTCTTCGCGAAATTGATAGTCGTCACACCGGTCTGTTCAGGAAAACGACTTCCGAGCATTTTCATTACTTTTTTATGCAATAATCACTATTGTATTCATATTTCTCACGATAACTAGCTTCAATTGTTAGTCGATACGTACGTGGGAAAATCGGCTTGGAGTATATATGTTTTAGAGCAAACAAAGAAACGCAGATATTAGCGCAAATCCATACGCGTAAAATAAATAAATACAATTCTCAATATAGTCGAGTCTTCAAGACTTAAGAGTCTTGAGGGCTCGAGTCTTTAAGTTTAAGAATAAGCGTTATTCACAACACTAAGTTCTACATGTCATCATCTTCCTCGCGTTGTCCCGGCTTTTTTTCACGGCTCATGGGAGCCTGGGGTCCGCTTGACAACTAATCCCGATTGAAGAATTGGCGTAGGCACTAGTTTTTACGAAAGTGACTCTGCCATCTGACCTTCCAACCCAGAGGGTACACTATACCCTATTGGGGTTAGTCCGGTTTCCTCACGATGATTTCCTTCACCGAAAAGCGACTGGTAAATTATCAAATGATATTTCGTAGTAAGTACACAAGTTCCGAAAAACTCATTAGTACGAGCCGGGGTTTGAACCCGCGATCTCCGGATTGAAAGTCGCACGCTCTTACCGCTAGACCACTTTACAAGAAAATCCCACACATGTATAACTCTTCCTAGATATTCAAATTAAAGATGTTTGACTAATTGATTGTCCCTGTGCCGCTGATTCGGTAAATGTAGAAAGCAATTTTTTAATAAACAAACTTATAAACAATATAATAAATAAACATAATAAGGTCAAGTGAGGTAAATGCAACTATGGGGTTATTGTGTCTCTCCGTTCTTTCTCGAATACGATTGGTCGAAACGCCCTCTACTATGCAAAGTTTCATTTCCAAGTAGCTCAGGCATGAAACGTTGCATAGTAGAGGGCGTTTCGACCAATCGTATGTATTGTTCAATAAATATAGTCTCGAGACTCCAGAGGCATGATGTGTTTATCGTCTTGAAGCAATGGTTTGGCATTAGGGTTTCGCAAAATTATTTATTGTTACATAAGTATTCAGTTACACAGGAACATCGAAAACAATTACGCTTATAGCTTATATTATCAAAAAATTGTAACCAATTATTAATATCCTAGTAAAATCGCCCAACTATTAATTTAATTAGGTTTTTATTAGAAAATATATTGTGGAATGGTTGACTCGGCCTTACATTAATTTATACCTACCAAGGTAGATTATTTCTTGACACGTTTACATTACACACATCCGCAATCGCCTTAATTCTAATTTGTTTGATTATTAACGGACATTTCAAGCATCCGGCATCAAGGCAGGAAGAGAGGTTTTCTTAATTTTTAATGTTGAGTAAAGGTATCTCATTTCACTTGTTCGAAAATCGGAAAATATAAATATTCAAAAAAGTGTCTGTGTTATTATACTTACATAGAACAAATAGGAACACTTTAACATAGCCTTAGCGCGTTAGAATAAGGTTTAGGTACACACAGTCAATTAACATAAGTACATATATGTTTACACTGTTTACATAACATCGGTACGGCATTCATCTCAGTCCTCAGTCAAGCAGTTGAAAAACCTAGTGATAGACAGACGCACTTGACTGTTCACAACATTTGCTCACGACCAGTAACAGTTTGAGCTCTGATTATGTGTAATCAATATTTACTTGGAGGTCATAATATGTTTCATGTTACACGCGCATAACTTTGGCAAAGAATATGACTCGCACTCGTGTAACCTGCGTAGATCGTGCAGGCGCGGCGCCGGCGCCTGCGACGCGGAAACGCGAGTTGAAATATTTTTGGTTTATGTACCTTAGAATATGTAGGTATAGATAATCATTACATTACAGGTCGCGAAGCGCATACTTATAAAGTTTATAGTCTGTCATTTATAAAAAAATATTAAACATTGCATTTCATTCATTGATGTATAAAAAATACATAGGTAAGTACCTACTCAACGATTTGCTTAGAATTAAGTAAAACGAAAATGAAAAGGCCTGTACTCAGAAAGTAAGCACCTCTTCTTCCACTCTTCACAATGCACAATGCACTAATAATTCTTAGTTCGACTGTAGGCCGCGCAAAAAGACTAACAGCGTGAGATTTTTTTTTACAGGAAACAAATGAAACCGGCAGTAAGGCTGCTCTTATTAATGATGACGTCACGACATTGTATAGACGCATGCGCCTGCCTTTTGATACCATTTCGACAAGGTTAGGCCAAAGGCCTTGGGATTTTCACACGAAGCCAAATCTACCGTCATGGATGCTATTCCAATTTAGACCATACTGGTTACGGTTAAATTTTAATCTCAAATCCGCTTCCGTGTCTGCATACCTAATTGTTATTACTCGAGCCTCTACCCCTTGACTTTAATAGCATAAGCTTTAAGCTCTATTGCATACAAATTCTCTGCATAAACCAACAATAAAGAACGCTCGGCCTGTTTAAAGATGTAACTGTCAGATAAATTAAATTGCCCATTACTTAAACGTGCAAGCTTTTTAAAATTCAGATCCAAACGGGCACTGTTCACTGTCGTCTTGTAAGTACGTAAAGCAGTCTTACCTAACGGGTATAAACCTAGTAATAACTCACTTGGTATTGCCAACTTTCCTCCATAAGTCACTTTTAACTAAACAACACTCACACAGTCAATCAGCAAACATTTGAGGTTAGAACGCCGGCCGGTACGCTGAAGCCCAATAACAAAACGCGTTCACTGAAGTCCCGTGCTAATTGAGCCGCTGTAGTACATTGATAAAACAAAACAAAACCGGGGACGGGCTCAGTAGATAGTGTATTGTTCAATAAAACAAAACACTGGTGTTTTTGGATGTCCATGCCCTAGCGTGTGCGCGACGGGTAGATCACACGGCCACTGAGCGCCGCCCGCGCCGCACTCGAGACTGAATGGCTGCCTACGTCACCGCGGGAAGTACGCCTCGTCAATAAAACTATAATGTAATAGAACACTCGGAACTAACGTCATATGATTCTAATTAGATTTTAATTGGATATGTTTCCGTCTTTTGTAATGATACAGTTATATTCAAGTTGAAGTGTCACTGAGAAAATACAAGGACGATAAAAGATGCCTTGCCCAGAAACTCCCTCAAGCTTCACGAGACCGTCGCGCCGGCACCAGCCTTCTTATTGGTGGCCTATTTTGTTTATTTGTTTAATCTTTATTGCATAAAAGAAAATACAAACATATAAAAGGCGAACTTAATGCTACAAAAGGCATTCTCTACCAGTCAACCTTCGGGCAAAGCAGATAACTTGTAGGCGGTGCAACATCATGTTGTAATTACAAAACAAAGTAGGTAGGTATGTGATCCATGTATTAATGAACTCGACCCTAGTAGCGTAGCAAATAATGAATGGTAACTGGTAAACCCCGGTTTCGCGTAAGTTAATTCGCTCCGCCGACCCCTAAAGCCTCGCCGTCATGACGCATGTCTTCATTCATTCATACTCTAAAAATAGGTTGCGAGACTTGAGCAAAAAATACGGTTGTGTAAACACCCCTTTACGCGTAATTAAAGTAACACAAAAGCCGTAGATTTTATCTATTGCTGGATTTCAGGGATCAAGCATCAGGACCGTATCATAATCATCCCGTCCCGCAATTAATGTGAAAGAATTTCGAGTAATTAATGTCCGGAGAATTTTGTTTACCTGATATAATTCAAACCTAAGTTATGAGGGTCCAAAATAACGACGAAGAGCTTCGAGAAAAATTAGGTAGTGCACTTGCGCTTCGCTTTGCTCGTCAGATATGATATTTTATTTTATTTCATTTTTCATGTCGTTATTAACGAAGCTAAATAATTGTACTTTAAACAAAAGTATTCGACTGTTTTATTTAAAGAACACTGAGTAGCAACGAGTAAATTATACCCTAAGTTACTTAAAAAGAAAAAATTGCTTACGGCGATAAGACCTTTATTTACATTGTAACTATATCTGCTTTTTTACATTGTAACTATATCTGCAATTATAGTAAATAGTTGGTACATACCTACATTTAGGTATATAATGGGCTGGCATAAGTAAAAATACTTCGTGCAAGAGTGTATTTTCTATTTTTTTTCTTCACCCAACACAAAGTTTTAATAGATACGTAATAATGCCAATAAACAGTATTTCAAATACATATGTAATTTTATAATCGGAATTCATTTTCTGCCTCCGGATTCAATTTAAAGTTTTCATATAAATATTGTTACATTTTGTTTGATCTACGGAGTATATATGTATTGTCTCTTTATTCAAACTTAAGGGGACGGTATATGACGTTTTCGATTTAGACCTCACTTTGTGCAATCAATTTGTTCAATGAATGATTAATAACTGCATTAAATTATACGCAAATCTGTTCACGAAGAAGCCGTGTACCGGCTCTTCACGCCATTTTTTTTTTTATTTCCTGTAATTCTCTACAAATCGACACTAAAAGTGTCCAAAAATCAAAATATGGAGTTCCGTTTGAGCAAGACGCATTACAGTTTTGTCTTTGACAGTAATTGAGTTGTTGTGGGATTTTGAAGGCTAGATAACTAAACTACCAGATTATTATCTACTTATATTTTTACTCACAAATACAACACAGAAATTCAATCCCAAATGTAAACTTTCGTATAATTTCCATACATTGACGACATCACTCAAAACTCTTCTTCGAGTCAGATGGCCGTTGGCCTTGCATCGAAGCAGACGTGTACATCGTCATAGCTCGTTTTTGACATTAATAAAGACATTTCATCATATACGCATACGAAAATGTATACCAGTAGATAAATTGTATTTCATAAAATAGGGTAAATAAATATAATCACGTCGAGCTCCAGTCAAATTTTAAATGTGAGTTGTTGTTATTTACGGGTCGTAACGGTCGAAAACAGCAGTAAATTATCCTAAAACAATACGATTACAATCGAATTTAAGTAACTTGTTCCTTCAAAACCCGCTTAAAATGAAAAAAGTTTAAAAACTCGTTTTACTGATTGGGATTGATTTTCATTATGCTGGTATCAATTTTGCGTCATTATAAAAATGTATATGACTTCTGTACGTCAATGACTTTTGATGTCAATTAATTGTAATCTTGTATTTATGTTAGAGAATATTATATGTTCATTTAAATATTACTCATCTATTAATACGTAATTCGTTTAATACCTAAAGACTTGCAGTGTCTACACCTACGTTCGTTCCGTCTATGTATGCGATTACGTAACGTGCTGTTCTGATAATCTTCAAGAATCAAGATAATTAATAACGGCAAGACCAGCATTTAGTACCAGCGAGTTTTGCGGATTTGGAGACCGAGATGAAGCTTACAGGCCAATATCGCTGCGGCCTGGCCTGCTTATTGTTATGTGTATAAATCGAATGTTATATTAATTTACTATAAAAAACAATGTTTTATTTCAATGACATTCTGTGCGTAGAGGTATGTATGTTTCGGTGATTATAAGAATTATGTCCACACAATAATCGTGCAAAGCAGAGACTGCATTATTTCTTTACGGTATAAGCGGTAAGGAAAAACTCATTGGTATCCTGGCTCGTACCAATGAGTTTTTCGGAACTTATGTACGAAATATCATTTGATATTTACCACTAGCTTTTCGGTGAAGGAGGAAACATCGTGAGGAAACCTGCATACTCGTAGTGCATACATTTGCGAAGAAATTCAAAGCTGTGTGTGAAGTCCCCAATCCGCATTGGGCTAGCGTTGAGATTATTGTCTATACAGGGTGGTCCAAACCGTGACGTCCAAAAATCGTGGGCTATCATAATGTACCCCATATGTATGTTAGCCGATTTTTCGTAGTTTTCAAGTTATGATTTTTTAAGCTTTTAACTTTTCCTATGTAGGTAATATTCTCCGACCGTCCATAGTCTGGGACCGGTCTGAAAACCAGCGCCGGGCACCTAGGCCCGGCACACGCTGAGACTGGAACCCTGTGCCTAATACAAAGATCTTCTCACTTTTGTTTTGTATATGATAACAACTGTTTTATTTTATTATGTAAGTAATTCTAACTCTATTTTATGTTCATGTATGTGGCAATAAACAATTCTTATTCTTATTCTTATTCCTATGAAATTCCGGGGTTCCCATACAGAGTGGCTGAAAAATAACTGCATTCCGTTGCCAGGGAGGTGTTGGGATTATACTGAGCAACTTTTACAACCTCCCTGGCAACGGAAATGCAGTTATTTTTTAGCCACTCTGTATGGGAACCCCGGAATTTCATATGAAAAGTTAAAAGTAAAAAAAAATCATAACTCGATAACTACGAAAAATCGGCTAACATACATGGGGTATATTCTGATAGCCCACGACGTGAGGAATCTAAAAAAAAATTTTTGGACGTCAAGGTTTGGACCACCCTGTATATAGGCTGAATTATTATTATTATTTATAGGCGGTACGGTACCGTTATTATTTATCAATACCGCTTCGTTTTGAAGGTACTATACCTGTTGAAATATAAAGTACGGTACCGGTATAAAATTGCAGCAGGTACAACAATTTTTTATAGGTGTACAGTCAGCTGCAGAGAAAAGGTACCACCCCTGCATACAATCTTCTATGCAGGGGTGACCTGCAGCTGACTGTACCTAAACCATCACTGACCGAGCGTAGGCGAAGGTCTCCGTTTCAGCTTGGGCAAAAATACTTTCGTTTGTTCGAATGTTCTCCTTTGCATATCACATTTCTCAAATATCTCGAGAAAATTTGTAAGCAGGTTCGGTAGTTGGATATAATTACTCGGTTTCTTTTTTTTTTATAAGTTCTAATAGGCAGAGATTGGCATAAAGGACTTAAGCGACAGTAGGGTCTGTGGTACTTAGACCATTGTGATTATTCGTAGTGTTCGACCGAAGATTCGGTTTCGGTTTCGGTTTCGGCCATAAAATCATGTTTCGGCCGTAGTTTCGGTTTCGGCCAAAAAACGGCCGAATCTTTCGGCCTGGCCGAAACATACGAAATAGTACTTCGTATTATGAAACTAAACTATGTGACAAAGACCAAAAGTTGGCGAGCAAGTAGGACAACAATATTTATATATACAGAAATTTGTGTTTCGGTCGGACACTAATTATTAGGTACTTACTGATTACGCTGCGCCGCGTGGAACGTGAGGTGCGTTGGGGTAAGTACATACAAATCATTCAAGAAAAAAATCCCTTTTAAGATCACTCGTGTGTCTGCCCCTAATAGACTAATTCAATTGAAATTTGGTACACATTTTTCACATATGACAAAGAGTCGGTGATCCAAAGATGGACTAGTAACGTAAATAAATAAACTTTTAACTTTGCGGCCATTTTTTTGTATCGTGTGATATATCAGATATTAAATTGTAAGATATTTACTAATAATAAGCATTGGTCACGTAAATTATTTTTAGTCTTTTTTTGCAAGTATGAATGATATAGAACATTATTTCAATTATTTTTAAAATTAAGCCTATCCAAAGGCGACTTGGAAGATGTGTCATGGGGATCTATATTCGTTGGGTGAAAAACAAGTTTTTTTGTCTAATTATCGTTTAAAACACAATCGATCGGCAATAACGCGGGCACATAAAACAAAAAACTTCTTTTTTCACTCATAAAACTCCTTAAACCTAATAAGAGCTAAACAAAAACAAGTGCGAGTCGGACTCGCATTCTAAGGGTTCCGTATATTAAGTCCGTCTCACGCTTGACTGCACATTTCTTATAGATTTTCCTGACATATATAGGTAAAGAACTACTTTGTGTATTTTTTTCAAAATTTTAGATCCAGTTGTTTCGGAGAAAGTGGGCGGAGAATGATCATTTTTTGCCTATTTTCATGAATAACTGCTGAACTATTAATCCTAAAATTATAAAAAAAGTTATGTTTGAGATTCTTACAATGAGCTCTTTTATTTGATATGTAACACTATATAGTTTAAAAAACATTTTTTAATTTTTTCATTTACCCCCCCCCCCCAAAAATGGCTACCGTATTTCAAATTCTCTAAAATACATTTTATTTACGTTACACGTCCATCTTTGGGTCACAAATTTACATTTGTGTGCCAAATTTACATATGTGTGCCAAATTTCAACTGAATTGGTCCAGTAGTTTCGGAGAAAATAGACTGTGACAGACGGACGGACAGACAGACAGACGCACGAAGAATTATATGTATATGCACTTATCCCAACGCACCTCTCGTTCTACGCTGCGCGGGGTTCATTGCCGCTCCTACCGCCGTAAGTGTAAGTACAACTACATCATCAAGGCTACGATCGAAGATAATCAGTTCAGCACTGAAATAATAGCGGTGGAATGCCAGTATAATATTTAATTATTTATTTTAATTTTATAAATTTAATAGCAAAATAAATAGCGAATATAGGATACTCGTACAAGTAAATCTGTAAAGATCTTAGGGGTACATCAGCCGACATATATTATTAAATTTTATTTTGTCGGCCTTAATTAAATTTCCACCCTGCCGAAACTTTATTTATTTAAATTTTTAATTGAATTGATTTTTCGCCTTATGAATAACCGTATAGAGTAGTAAATAACATTTTACATCTGACTTAATGACATCTGGGTTTATTCGGTTTAACTTTACAAAACGCGTATCTCGACAAAGCCATAATATGCAGAAAATAGTTAACAATCAAATGAATTAAATTAGAATTTAAATACGTCACGTGTGACATGAACAGACAAGGAGAGCAAGATTTAATGTATTGTTTCTCTTTCTTCTTTCAATGGAACGTTTTTACAGTTTCTGTTCCTCAAAAGAGGTCAGTGGTTAACACTAAACTCAAAACGCAATCTTAAAAAAACTTGATGGGTCAATGACCTGTCCCAGTAAAGTGAGGTAGTGTGCGTGAAGTGCGCTTGTGTGTGAAATGGGGTAAATTGACAGAATCTGAAAATTTACCCACCTCTACCGTCACCTTAAGCTAAAAAGAGTAATTTTGTATTTGTAATAATTCGTTTTTACTTTTATTCCGTTGGCAAAAGACATCAACGCGCTTCAAGCTACGAGAAGTAACAGAAAGTGGACGACCGCGGTCAAACCGCTTTTCCATACAAACGTAGCCCTCACTTTAGGGTTCCGTAGTCGACTAGAACCCCTTATAGTTTCGCCTTGTCCGTCTGTCTCTCCGGCAGCGGCTTTGCTCCGTGAGGGTGAGTGCAAGAAAGCTGCAAATCCTGCAATTTGGCATGGAAATATATAAATCAACCATGCTGACAAAGTGGTACACGTAAAGTGGGGAAGTTTTTTTTCGTTTCAAACCTACGGTGTGGGACTGTGGGTTGTTGTAAGATAAGCATTTTTTTTATTATTAATGGGCTTACTCATGGCCACAGACTAGCCGAGGCGAAGACGTGGCGTACGATGGAGCTCGCCCAGAAGGTGCCTGCTCATCCTTGATTTGAAGGTTGCCGGGTTATATGAGCTCAGAAATATAGACGCCGGCAAGGAATTCCATTCCTTGGCAGTGCGCATAAGAAAAGAGGAAGCAAAGCGCTTCGTGCGAATTGGTGGAATATCTACCAAGTAAGGATGGAAGTCCGATGGTTAGAATGGGGACAGTGGAATAAGCTCGTGTAGGTCTTGAGCACACTCCCCGAAGTGCAACCTGTAGAATACCGACAGACTGACGACTTTTCGCCGATGCAAGTATTTTCGCAACATTAATAATAACAACAGCCACTTAAGTGATGTTGTGGTACGACTATTTATATAGAAATAGGAATAACCCATTATGCACAGACTATTACTGTAGCAAATTCTCATAATATGCAAATAGAGTCTATTGTGCCAGCGGGTATTATTGTGTAAGTGGGTTTGTCAGTGAGTCATCGAAAAGTGTGACTTGTCTCATACGAAAAGAAAACCCATTCGTAAAACCAATGTTTCAAAATTCGATAAATACTTATTAGTACGTCAGCTTGATTCAGATAATTTTAAACGCAAGTTGCAGGGAGGCTGATAATGTTAGGTATTGAATTGATTACAAACATATATTTGTGATAGGTAACGGCTATGAATAGCCGTACTATAAATACTAAAAGTATTTCATATTTAGTTAGACGTCACACATTATAAATATTAACTACTTTTATTAGTATGTAGTATAAACGTCTACATATTACAAATATTAATTTATTTTTTGGTACCTAAGTTCATCCTAAGTTACCTAAATATGACACAAAAATAAAATAATCTTTACTACAGTCCGACAATAAATTGTAGAAATTAAAAAGTGGCAATATTGTATAGTGTCGTCCCTTTCAAATCAATCTAAGAAAACGGGACGACACTAGACACTACAATGTTGCCACTTTTTAATTTCTACAATTTCTTGTCGTACCATAACTAGATATGTATACCTACATATAGCGACTTCGATTTCCACAAACGATAATCTCTGACGTTAGTGTGACTTATTCCAAAGATTATAATATATTTTATCAATTGATCTACATTTATCTTTATCGTTCGGAAAATAACACGATGATACAATCAACACGGTACAAAGTACAAAATAAATAGAATTGAATTGTACATTAATTCTGAATTCATAGTACCTAATTAAAGCCTTTCATCAAGATGAGTTGATTATATTATGAAAAGAAAAGGCTAATTATAGATACGAGTAAAGGATGACTCACGCTAGACCGGGCCGTGGCAGGGCCGGAGCTTCCGCCCCCCGGCGCTTCGTTTTCTATGGAAAGCACCACGTAATCACCGATCAGCCGTCATAGAAAATGACATGTCGGATGCCTCGGCCCGGGCGCGGCCCGGTCTAGCGTGAGTCATCCTCAACATATGACGACTGATGTGCTCGAAGAGCGGGCCTATGCCTAATAGCTGTGGTGCTGGCAAATGCTGACGATGATACGAGTGCTGACTGTACATAGGTATATATTTTTGTCATTAGGTAACAAACACACGCAAAAAGCATGCACACATCATTATACTACATGGGTATCATGTAAATGTAAGTAATTCGATTATTTCTTTTGCCAGACTTAACAATCAAAATGGAGGTAGATGAGTTTCTCACCGAACAGCATTCGCCACAATATCTTCCCGCACTGTAATCCCAGCAAGGCATTTTTAAAACAACACAAACGCGCGCTCCCGGCTAGTTATCACAAGCAAATGTGCTTTTACACACCCAAGACCTTATTTATTCAGAAGTGTTATCGAGACGTTATCGGCGGCGAGTTCGCGGGTTTATCGGTGGACTATCGTCGCGTAATCGCTGCGATGGCGACGGCCCTTATAAGGTATCAGTTTTTAAGATTAAGACCGTTGTTTTCTGCGTATCGACATACACACATCGATCATAAATATCATAACATTTTAGATATTTTTTTGGGAGTATGCAATCCAAGTCTTACGGGATTCGATGCATGTGTGTCCACCATCCTGCCACTACGCTCGATTTGGAAACAATAATCGCGAAGTTATGAGCTGTCATTTAAACAAATTATCGAAAGATTACACGCTATACCTACCTATATCTATGATGAGCAAGTGAAGTTAACTTTCAAATTTTAAGTGATCTGTTACTTTTGCTTCAAGAGATTTCGCCTTGTGGATGAAATTAATATCATAAGCATCGAAACTTTGTTAGTACTAAACAAAACTGTTACTGTACCTAGCTAAAAAAATAAATTAGGCAATTCCGAGTCAAAGAATATTCTAACAAATGAAATATAAATTCATTCATTCTAATAACCCTCAACCCCCTAAATTTATTTTCCCCTGAAATAAGAAATAAGCGGTTTTGACTTATTCACAGTATTACTATTGGTAGTTGCTATAACTGTATACAGTGTGTTGCGTTTTCGGTATTTTATGTGAAACGGTCTCTAAGAAGAACGCATGTAACCCTTATCTTGGCAAGGCTCAAAATTCCTTAAATATAAACATTTTTTTAGATTTTCGTCACCTATTGAGCATACTAGACTATTAAAAAATAAGGAAAAAAATCCAGGATTTTCCAGTTTCGGAAAATCATATGTATTACATTTGATACAATGCCAATCCCTCGACAAAATAGTTACCTACTTTTTAGAAGAAAAATGTGGATTTTAATAAAAATAACACATGTAATGCAAAAGAAATTATCATTTATTGCTAATTGAGGTGGTTCGACTAGGTTACTCAAAGCTTAACCCTCGCTAGATGGTGCCACTTTCGCAAAATTTCATGTTTAATTTTTTTATGGAATGGTCTTGGTATTTGTTTACTTAAAACTATGTTTAGCGAACTCTTTAAGTAAATATTGAACTATTAATATAAACATTGAATACTTCATTGTGCAAAAACCACCCTTTAAAGTCGACGGAGTGTTGCTGTCATGCTTTTTCCTACTATAACTCACACATGCAAGCAGTGTTTCCGTGATGCTTATAGTAGACAATTTCACACAACGTAAGTATACTGCAATAGCGTTACGGTATGTTCGTGGAAATACGTGCAAGAGGATTGGGGTTCAAGACTGGTGCGAGTAGGTAATTTCTTTTTGTTTATTTTTGTCCTTTTTGTGTTATCTTACCTTTAAACGAGCAATTATTATATATATATTTATTTATATATTTGGATGATATCAGAAACGGCTCTAACGATTTCGATGAAATTTGCTATAAGGGGTTTGATCTCTTAGCTAGGTCTGATCTGTGAAAAAACGCGCATTTTTGGGTTTTTATATATTTTCTGAGCTTTGGTCGGTCTCCCAGATATTCAATCTCTTCTTCCTCGCATGGGGTCCGCTTGGCAACTAATCCCAGAATTGGCATGGGCACTAGTTTTTACGAAAGCGACTGCCCTGACCTTCCAACCCAGAGAGTAAACTTATTGGGATTAGTCCGGTTTCCTCACATTGGTTTCTTTCACCGAAAAATAGGTATCGGTATATAAATAGGTTCCGGTAAATAGGTATCAAATGATATTTCGTACAAAAGTTCCGAAAAATCATTGGTACGACGGTACGAGCCGGGGTTAGAACCCGCGACCTCCGGATTGCAAGTCGCACGCTCTTTCCGCTAGGCCACCAGCGCTTCCCCCAGATATTCAGTATCATCATCATCACTATCACTACATAGTATAAAACAAAGTCGCTTTTCTGTCTGTCTGTCTGTATGCTTAGATCTTTAAAAGTACGCAACGGATTTTGATGCGGTTTTTTTTAATAGATAGAGTGATTCAAGAGGAAGGTTTATGTATAATTGGTTAACCCGTGCGAAGCCGGGGCGGGTAGCTATTATCAATAAATTACATTATCAACGTTTTCAAAAAAAAAAACAATACCTGATTTTCACAGATTATGATCTTTTTGGGTTCTTCCAACTCAGAATCACTAGCATATTCTTGTTGAATCCTGAAGCTAATATAAAAACTATGTCCCAAATATTTGTATAGAAGTTTTAGTTTCCGCTACGTCACGCAGGCTGGGAAACATTTTTGATACTAAAACCTGACGTGATGACCGACATTTTAGGTAGTGTTGAGTCGCTCACTCGTGAGGCACCTCATTTGTACCACTCATTTTGTCAATTTGTCGCAGTACTTCGTACCGCAAAAATGTCTTACTTCACTCCTCTATTCATTTTACTTGATTCTAAAATTATCTTTCTCCTAAAAGTTCTATTCTTAACCTCCAGAATTGCACTCCAATTAAATGTTACTATTTATTTATTTTTAAAGGAAGTGATGAATACATAAATATGTATATACATTAAATATTTTGTCGCCGTTGGAATTAATGGAATAGTCGACGCTGAAAATATGCTAGTACCTCACCTCATTTGAAGTAAGACATTGTAACACCTCATTTTATAAAATGAGGTACTCATACAAACTCATTTTAAATTGATGTCCTACCCATCACTAATTTTAGGATATCTTTTTATGCTAGGATGGAGAATACCTACTGACGATTCTTAGTAGAAAAGCCCAAGGAAGTCCAGTTTGTAAGTGTCAGGTATCAGTTTTTAGGGTTCCGTAGCCAAATGGCAAAAAACGGAACCCTTATAGATTCGTCATGTCTGTCTGTCTGTCCGTCTGTCCGTCTGTCTGTCCGTCCGTATGTCACAGCCACTTTTCTCCGAAACTATAAGAACTATACTGTTGAAACTTGGTAAGTAGATGTATTCTGTGAACCGCATTAAGATTTTCACACAAAAATAAAAAAAAAACAATAAATTTTTGGGGTTCCCCATACTTCGAACTGAAACTCAAAAATTTTTTTTCATCAAACCCATACGTGTAGGGTATCTATGGATAGGTCTTCAAAAATGATATTGAGGTTTCTAATATCATTTTTTTCTAAACTGAATAGTTTGCGCGAGAGACACTTCCAAAGTGGTAAAATGTGTGTCCCCCCCCCCCTGTAACTTCTAAAATAAGAGAATGATAAAACTAAAAAAAATATATGATGTACATTACCATGTAAACTTCCACCGAAAATTGGTTTGAACGAGATCTAGTAAGTAGTTTTTTTTTATACGTCATAAATCGCCTAAATACGGAACCCTTCATGGGCGAATCCGACTCGCACTTGGCCGCTTTTTTTAAAGCGCTAATAGTTTGTTCTACAAGTAAAGCAATCCCTTACTGCCCAGCCTCTAATAAAGTAGTAGGTAATTGTAAAATAAAATAAAAGGAAATCATTTTTTTTTAATTCAAGTACCTACAGTACATTTTTTTATATTTGTTATCCGTAGTAGTCCCTGTACCTGAAAGAAATATAATATCATGAATCATGATAGAAAAAAATATTAGGAAGAAAGATGATGCAACAATATGGATTCTAATAAAGTTATAATCAAGTTATAATTTACATACCTGGTAGTAACTAGTAATAATTGTGTTTTTCATTCATAGGCAAAATTCCATTATTTTCAACCACAGGAAATTTTATACATTTCTTTTTTATTGCTGTGAGGATGTCCTGATTGTACAAATCAAAAAGATTAGGTAGAGTATCATTTATAATTATCTTTGTAAAAATTAAACGAATACGCTTAGCCCATACTTAATCCATCGATTTTTGAAAATAAGAAAAATTAAATAAAAATAAAAAACACAACACGAAATTTAGGTGTAAAAAAAAATACAAAAAGTTATGTCCCAGCATACAATGACTGGGATTTGAACCGGGAACCTTCCGTTTGTAAGCAAAAAAGCGACTGTTTACAAAACGCGCCATGATAGTTCTTAGCTAAGCTGACGAACTTCGGGTACTTATTCAACAAAATCGGGTAGTGCAACAAAATTGCGCTAAACATGACGGCACTTCAAATTCGCGCCGTGGTCAGCCCGGCAACGTCGGAAATGGTATGGCAACGTCGCAAATGTATCCGTACACGACATTTGTGACGCACACATACGTAAAATTGATGAAAAGTTAACTATGATTTTTGCATGATTTCTGTATGAAACATTGTTTTCCTATTCATTTAGCGAAAATGAATATTCGAAAGAAGATAAATGCGGAAATATTTATGTAGTAATAGTGTGTAGTTACTTAATGAAAGTCGATTGAATTTTGTATGAAAATCGAACCACCTTAAACGCAATCTAAAGCAGATGACTATTACACCTGTAAAATAAATTATATCTACGAATACCTGATCACATGGGCGGAAAATGTGATCCCGTAAAGTTTCAAAAAAGTCGTCAGCAAAAAGTTAAGTAAAATAGAAAAGTAAACCAATAATTAAAAGTAAAAAAAAAATATTTTTTTTCACTTCGGGCATTTTTTGCCATACACATATTTTTCCGTGCTACGCTCGTAGTAATAATGCTACAGCGTACGGCGTAGCAATAATGCTACAGCGTACGAATATACAGTTAAATAACATCTAGTACTTAAAAAAAATCAAAGTTCAATAACTAAATAATACGACAACTAATATTAAATACTTGAAACATGTTTTGTAACCCCACAAATATAAAAAAATTAAAAAAACATGTAAATCTATTTTGACGACAACTTGGCAATGTATTAAATGTAATACAATCCTTTCGATATGTACATTTCTGAGTTCTTGGCAAAAACAGTTTCATGTAAGGTTCTGTGTAAAAAATTCGAACGCATTGTAAATATTTATGCACTAACAGATAGTAAATGCATCAAAATGTAGATTATGGAAAAATATATACTAATCTAAGAAATAAATGCACAACTTCCAGTGCGAACCGAATTAAGTATGTTGTTTCCGTGGCGCCATGTTGATTATTACTAATTAATTTACAATGACACTTGTGTCTGTTCTATATGCTTTAACAATGATCAGGACTTTGTGTATATTAAATAAAAGATTGTTTAAGATGATAATAATATGTATTCCTTGACGCCATGTTCTAATTGCGTAGTGCCACAGATAATCAACTTATGACACATATGTCACATCCCCCCCTTATGTTAATTGACTGCTTATACTAATTACAAAAGCTCCGGAGCCACTAGAAGCTAACTTAAATCAAATTCACCCAAGTAGGCAGGTTTCCTTACCAACCTTCCCGTTCTTGTAACTACAGGCAATTCTAATGGCTCTGGGTTAGGTGCCGGTACATTTGGCACCAGTGGAACAGGTACATGTGCACGAGGCTGCGGTGCAGGCAGCAACGTTGCATCCTGTCTCTCCTGACTACCCCTCTCACGCACTGCCTGGCTCACATCTGAAGAGTCCAGCATATACTGATTTGTCACAATAAACTTATTTCTACTATGTCTAATATGTTTTTCATTGCGCCTAACTAAATTACCCTTGTCATTTTTAACAATGAATGATCTAGGTCCACTGGCTTTATCTATTATTTTACCAGAATACCAACACTTACTTCTATTTACATCTTGAACAATTACATCTTCCCCTCTTTGAAATGGTTTCTTAGCTTTTGAAGTTTTATTATAATTGTTCCTAGATTTTTAATTATTAATTATCATTTGTTCTTTCACATTTACACATAACTTAGGTTTTAACACTTCTTTGGAACAGGGCAAATTTGTTCTTAATAATCTGCTCATTAACAACTTTGACGGGCTGTAATCCAACTTTGCTACTGGAGTGGTTCTATAATGTAACATTGCTAAATCAAAGTTAGAACCGCTTTCATTACACTTTTTCATCAGATTTTTAACAATCCCCACAGCTTTCTCTGCCAGCCCATTTGATTGCGCATAATGTGGACTGGACTTAACTAATTCTATGCCATGTTGCTTTGCAAATTGTGTGAATTCAAAACTACCAAATGGCATATTGTCACTGACTATTTGCCTAGGGATGCCTAGTGTACTAAATATCTTAATTAACTCAACTATAACATTAGTGGTCGATTTGTTTTTCAATTTTGCAACCTCAATCCATTTTGAAAAGTAATCTACAACCACTAAAAAATCTTCACCCGCATAGTGGCCAATGTCCATACCTACTTTACTAAAAGGAAGATCAGGAATCTCATGTGATATAATTGGCTGTTTGCAGCTTGACATCCTGTACTTTTCACATGCTCTACATGCTAACACATAATCCTCTATATCTCTTGACATTCCTGGCCAGTACAGTACTTTCCTAGCTCTCTTTTTACATTTTACTACACCTGCATGCCCTGAGTGTATTATATCTAACATTTCGTTTCTTAATGCTTTAGGAACTAGGACCATATTTCCAAAGTATACAATATTATCTGTAACTATCAACTCATGTCTTAATTTGTACAACTTTTTTAATTCCACACCATAAATATTTCTATCGTTTTTTGGCCATTCTGTACTATACCACATCTTTATTTGTTGCAAATTACCATCTTTATTTGTTTCATTTTGCAATTCTTTTAATTTACTTTCTGATATTTGTAAGTCTTTGTCTAGTCCATATACTTTTTCTGTTTCCACACTATGCACTAACTCTTTAAGTGTTGGCTCTACTTGCCCATTTGTTGAATTATAATGCCTAGACAAATAGTCAGCAACATACATTTGAGAACCTGGTATGTACTTAATGTCAAATTCATATTTTAAAAGTTTAAGAACCATTCTTTGCAGTCTGGCTGAAATTTTATTGATGTCTTTATTCACAATCGCCACTAAAGGCTTATGGTCTGTTTCAACAACTATTTTGCGTCCGTAGACAAATTGGTGATATTTTTCCATTGCAAGACAAACTGCAAAGAGTTCTTTTTCAATGGGAGCCCATCTTTGTTGACAATCTGTATAGCACCTAGAATAAAACGATATTGGTTTACCATTTTGAAGAAGACAAGCTCCCATGCCACTTTTTGAGCTGTCAGTTTGTAGAGTCACCAACCCGTCTTTCTTTAAAATATCCAAGGTAGGTGCTTTACTAATTTTCATTTTTATTTCTTCAAAAGCTTGACTTTGAGCTGTACCCCAATCCCACAATACATCTTTTTTTAATAGATCCCTAAGTTTTTCAGTTGTTTTGGAGTATTGTGGTATAAACTTACTTAAATAATTGCACATACCTAAAAACTTTTGTAGTTCTTTAACATTTTTTGGTTCATTCAAGTCCACAATAGCTTTTACATGTTCCGGATCAGGTTTAATTCCTGATTTTGACACTAACAACCCTACATATTTAACAAAATCACTTCTATACTGGACTTTGTTTGGATTAAATTTTACATTGAACTTCCTTGCCCTATCTATTACTTCGCTTAAAATTTTATCATGGTCTGCTAAGCTGTCCCCCGCAACAATTATGTCATCATAATACACATTTACCCCTTGTATATCACTAAATATGGCTGTATTTATTCTTTGCATTACCTCTGGAGCCGAAGAAATGCCAAACGGCATTCTCTTGAAAAAATACCTTCCGAAGGGAGTACCGAAGGTGCAGAGTTTTTGTTCGTCCTCCAAACTCACTTGAAAAAACCCATCCTTCATGTCTAGTACTGTGAAGACACTTTTACCTGCAAGTGAATTATATATTTCTTCAGGTGATGGAATTTGATAATTTTCTCGAAGAATGGCTTTATTCAACTCTTTGGGGTCTAAGCACAATCTAAGTGACTTATCTGGTTTTTCTACTATGACAAGATTGTTGCACCATGCCGTAGGTCCTTCTACTTTTTCAATGATTCCTCTACTTTCATAATTATTTAAAGTATCTTTAAGTCTTTCCTTTATAGTCTGCGGAACTCTTCTAATGGGCTTAACTACTGGCTCTGAATTATCTTTCAGCTTTATTGAATATGTACCTATGTTGCCTAATCCAGTAAACACATCATTATTTAATTTTACAAATTTATTCTTGTCTCCTGAGACTACAGCATCTACTCTTTTTATCAAATTGAAACTAACACAATCAGGCAAGCCTAAGATCGGTTTAACAGGCATATCCACAACAGTAAATCTTACACTGCCCTTTTTTCCCCTAACAGTGCATGGTAAATTAACACATCCCACAGTTTTCATTTTTTCCTCATTATAAACAACTAACACTGTGGGTTCCCCAAGTTTACATTTGTCTAATTTTAAGCTTTCAAACAGTTCCAGTGATAAAGTACTACAGTCAGCACCAGAGTCCAGTTTGAATTTTATATCTACTCCTTCAACATTTATTACCTCATACCATTGTAACCTATCTGAGCTACTTACAGAGTCTACCACAAAGTCTTCTGAACTGCAGTCGCTGTCATTGGTAGATTCCCTGATGCCATCAACTTTGTTCTTTGTGTATCTTCGTTGTTGCTGCGGTTTTTCTTCCTTCTTCTTATATCTACACATTTCGGCATAATGGTTATAAATGTTGCACACAGCACATCTTCTCCCATACGCAGGACATTTTCTTGGCTCATGTTTCCCACCACAATAATTGCAATTGTAATGAATCGGTTTCTTTACATCTTTTCTATGACGAGAACTTTCTTTTACCATATTTACCGACTTTACTTTTTCTTCTAGCTCTTTTACATTTTTCTTGCTGTATTCAGCAGCCTTGCATAATTCCATTGCAGTGTCTAAACTCAGTTCTTTTTCTCGCAGCAATCTCTCTTTAATACTTGCTTCTCCTACACCTATCACCAGCATGTCCCTTACCATTCTATCTTCCTCTTTAAAATTGCATGTTTTGGCAGCATTTTTTAACCTCAAAACAAATCGTTCCACCGGTTCATCTGGCTCTTGTCGTAAATTATAAAATCTGTAGCTGTTCACGACGGTATTAGTTTTGTTGTTAAAATGCTCATCCAACTTTTTAAGCAACTCCGCCCATTCTAATGTAGAAGTGGTCATACCATTGTATATATCTAAAATATCTTCTCCTGCGCAGGTTAAGAAAATGGCAATTTTTTTTTCGTCTGAACCCTGTTCTAAGTCTGTGGCCTGTATGTACAAACTGAATAACTGTTTGTACTTTTTCCAAGCTTCCGCGTCTTCAATTTTATGCCCTTTAGGAGGCTGCAAGTGCAACCCCAGGGTCATGGGCGTGTCATTCTCCATTTTTATTCTACGATCCACTTAGGTTTTCTCTCACTTTTTTCACCTGACACCATGTTCTATATGCTTTAACAATGATCAGGACTTTGTGTATATTAAATAAAAGATTGTTTAAGATGATAATAATATGTATTCCTTGACGCCATGTTCTAATTGCTTAGTGCCACAGATAATCAACTTATGACACATATGTCACAGTGTCCATTATTTTTTTCTATAAGAAAGGACATATTGATGGCAGAATTATTTTGTTAGGTAATAAAGTGAACCTGCTAGATTTTTTAAAGTTCCATGTATCACGGGTGTTACAATGCCAAGATAAGGGTTAACATTGCATTTAACCGATTTGCAAGACCAAATAAGTGATCCACTAAAAGTGCACGAACAAAGTTTTGTACGGAAAACAAAATAGCCTCCGACTAGTAGAGTCCGACTTTTTGGAATAAACATTGCACCTGCAGTCTCGGCATAAGAACATAAATTCTTCTATGTAAGAGCAAGCAAGTCATATCAGCATTATTGAAAATATGAATAGACTCTGATTAAGAAAGTAGAGACAATAAATGCGATATAATCACGGACAAATATACATACAATCAAACTGAGAACCTCCTTTTTTTAAGGCGGTTATAAATGGCGGTAATTCTCTATTGTCTTGCAAATACTCTATTAAAATAAAATGTATCCGACGCAATCTCATGTGTATACATACAACATAGTTTTCAGAGATTGTTTTTACAATTGTTATCTACTTACTCAGTAGGTACTATTTGCTCTAATTAAACATCGTCATTAATGTGAATATATTCAACTACATACCTACTAAAATATAATATGTTTACTAGGTAAACAGCAGTCCACATTCCAATGTCGGATAACCTTAGACCTTTCATTTGTTTACGTTATTTCAACTTTGTTGGACGAGGTACGTCCTTAGATAATGAAAAAATAGCATTTGAAATCATATGTGCATTTTGAATGCACAAGTGCACAAGATACACACCTCTTCTGATTGCGTGTCTGAGTAGGTATTTATCTAAGTATTTATAGGTAAGTACTCAAATAGTTACCGCAGAGATTTCCGTCGCCGCAAACCGCCCTGCGGTGCCGCCCAAAGCTCAAGATTCCATTTCTTGAGCCACTCGCTACGGTCGTGGTTCAATTTTTGAATATTTCGCTTGCTCGGGCGGTTAAACAAAAACTTTGCCCCCTATTGTAAAACAAATAACTATTATTGTACAAAAACAGGTTCACATACATTTAGGTAGGTATAGTATAGTTCCAGCTTATGAGACAAACAAAATAGAGCAAAAACAAGTTTTGTAGGTATGTAAAACTTAAATTAGCTGTATTTTTTTTAACTACGATATCTGAAGCTACGTAACGTAATTACAGGCATAGATATACCTTATCCTATTGTAAGTAGAAAGTTTCAGAGCAATCTAGCTAGTCGTTTTATGGCTCCTCTATACGACCAACGCCGGCCACTCCAAGGGACGCAGCCATGCGGTAGAATGAGATAGCAATATCACTTGCTCCCTCTAACGCATAAATGCGTCCCTTGGAGTGGTCGGCGTTGGCCGTTGGCCCATCGTGTAGAGGAGCCATTAAAGTGAGAAGTACGTTTGTATGGAGAACCGAGCTTACTGCGGGCTGTTAAAAAATATTAAGTAGTCAAGTAAACAATGAATAGCATCAGTTGAAGTCACATTTCACCAATTTGCATATATTATGTTCGTATTTTCCCAGTTATTTCGGTGTCAGGGCCAGCTTATGAATATGTAAACGTTGTTTTGAATCACCGACGCACTGACCAGTTGTACTTACTAATAGATAGGTAATAACACTTAGAATGGGAAGTAATTTACTTTCCTGGACGGATTTTATTTCCAGTTATTGATAAGAACTGCAAATTTGTGACCACAATCAGAAATTATTAACAGAAAAGTATGTACAATAAGAATAAGAATTATTTATTGCCACACACATACAAGATACAAAAACGATAATAGAAAAACAAACAAATAGACATGTTGAATAGGAAAACAGTAACAATTATGTAGGTAGGCACAATCTTTCACGAAGAGTCACAATCCTTTATTTGCATACAATTTTGTAGTAAAGTAACGTGTAACTTAGACATATCGGTGGCCGATCGTAAAATGCACCAGCTCATGAAACGCCGCAATTAGGTACATGATTTGGCGAGTGACTGTGACCATCCCACCATATTGTTGAAATCTCATTGTAGTTGACGATTTTCCTAGCGACGTTTAGGCATATCGATTAATTATGGTATCCAAAGCTGAAGCAAATAAAAACAATTGATAATAACTATACATGTGTATTAGGTAAAATATTGAATTAATAATAATATATTATAAACACCACATAATAGGTCCTTAGTTGTTTTGTTAGTTATAAATGTAACTAACAAATATGGATTTATAGGTATCCGAAATAAAATTATATTAGTTTTTTTAAGTACTTATTACTATTTTATATATCCTTATAAGACTTTCTGTCCCTTCTGAAATTAGAATCGTACTTAATTCTTACTTCCTTTCCACTTTAAATGACAACAATGTACCTACATATAATTGTATTTTTCTTAACATATGCTCTGCTGAGTCTGCCTTTGATTTCCAGAAACTGCCTCCCGATGTCTCAAGTTGAATGTATAATGTATTTATAAATGTTTTCTTTCAATAGGTACTCCTACTTACAAATGACCACAATGTATTTTACTAAACTTGTATAGTGATTGAGACTACTATTAATACATGATTACGGTAATCCGGGCGCAGAACCGGTTGACCAAGGCTTGGGTTTTGCCCGCTCTGTTGCTAACAACCTTCGTCGTCATTCCAATGGCCAACCAACAGCAATCGAGCGTTCGTCGGACTAAACTAGTATAAAAGCAATCTCTGTTTACGCATAGTTACTGCAGATCGTAAGTTTCCAGTAATACTGGTTTAGTTGTATCGAAATCTTGCGTGGACTTAGTATGCAATAGGAACGCAGAACCTTTTTGTGCTCAGTCTGAGCGTTTTGCGACACTGAGTATGACTAGGGATTTTGACGTTCCACACATTTGTTACTTAGGGACGGCGAAACGAATTGATCATATTTTGAGTTTTTATTTTATCCAACATATCTTAGCAAAAAATCTACTTCACAACTCTGCTCTGTCACAGCCCTCCTAGGTCTCCTCTAATTATCGACTCCTATTTCGGGAAAGCTTCAAAGCTACTTACGTCCTTGTAACCTTCATGTAAACGAGTTATGCAGCGTTTGACGCAAAACCTTTCAAACTGCACATAACTGCACAACAGTAAGTATAGGTACGTAATAACTCTCATAATTAAATTAAATCGCAAGGACGCGTGCCCACGCGCAGGCTGTGACGCTGATTTCCCTTTCACTGAGCCGATTGGTGCGATTAATAAGCACTCCACTTGGATAAATTAATGTAAGCACACTTTGTGCCCAAGCGTTCCGAACGCTTATAAAGTTAGTCCAAAATAAGTCTGCAACGATTTTGATAGGACACGCAGTGCAAGTGTTACTTATACGTCATGATTTCATTGAAGTTTGACATTTAAAATAACACCTGCACTGCGTGTGCTATCAAAATCGTTGCAGACTTATCTTGGTCTAACTTAACTCTAGGCTCTTGTCATTTAAAGTGTCTTATGATGTGGCATTAAAGCAAACTTTTCTTAGGTATGCCTAAACCCCTATTTACCCCTGGTGAGATAAGAAAAAATTGTCATCTTATCAAAGCCTTTTCTTTGCTTTGTGACGTTTTCAACTTGTTAGGGTAAAAGTGGTTGTAGATGAAAGTAAGTTTTGATTGTGCCTTAACATGTAGGTGCCATAAGATACCGATTTTTCCTTGAACATTACATGTTTATTTACTAGGTACTCATCATGGTGCCCGTAATAAAATTTCAATCAGGTTAAAAATTCAAAATATTGGCTGAAACACGTTTTGGAATTAAGCAGGTACAGTCCGCATAAAAGTATTGATTGAGAAGAGAAACTACTTAAGTCTCAAAAGTATCCTCATTTCCTAGTAGCTATAAAAAAAATGCGTATGTAGTAATCTTATATGTACTAGATGTAACTAAAAATATCTATATATACCTATATATAGATATTTTTAGTACCTACATATAGGTACTTATTATGTATTTGTGCCTTGTGATATAAATAAATATATTTGTTGGTTTCCTATCATCTTAAAAAATTTTTGTGATATGATAATATTTATTACACCGCGTCCATAAAAACAGCCTCTTCTAACAAACGTCGCGTGTTGCGTGACATTTCGTAAAATTCCAGCATTAGACGTATTTTAACGGCAGTGTATGAATTGGTGCTAATTTCACCAAAAGACGACACTAGGCGTTCAAGTTTAACAATTTACAATAGGATGGCATGCGCACGTTCGTAGAAATTTCTATGTTATCTGGTATTTTTATATTGGCAGGGCCCCAACTAATAGGTGCATTACCTACCTATACTTATATGGAATTCATAAAGGTTAGTTCAGGTCTGTGGTCATAATGTGTATTAGGTACCTCCCTATTAATATAAGGGTATAAAGATCAGTCTCCTGCCATTTTAACATTACGTTACTCAACACTGTTTAAGTAACACAATTTGTTATAGGTACCTACTGAATCAAAAACAATATTTCCTGATCCTCTGCACGCGTGTGATCCGGTAGGTAAGTACAGTTTTACGAACTTCCTGGCCTAGCCTATTTTATGTACAGTCAGCAGCGGAGATTGTTGCAGCAGCAGTGGAGTCAGTTATCTATTCAGCTGACTGTGTACAGTCAGCGACGATGTATCGTTAGCATACCTATGTTAGACATCTTAATATATGTTTTTCTACTCCCGTACTTTAATTTGTCATTTAAAGGGTCGTGCACACACCTCTAAACCCCAATCTTATAGTTGTCTAGACAAGTCTTTAGTCTATTCCCCAAAAAAATATTTGTGCATACACGCAGTATCTTTTTGGCACTTTTACGATACTTCGTGTTATCACCACTTAAAAAATATTGTATGAAATACATTGTTGCCAACCTTATTTTAATTGTCATCTCTGACAGATGAGTGAACTATAGACATGTTTTTTTATGGTTCCGTACCCAAAGGGTAAAAACGGGACCCTATTACTAAGACTCCGCTGTCCGTCCGCCCGTCTGTCACCAGGCTGTATCTCACGAACCGTGATAGCTAGACAGTTGAAATTTTCACAGATGATGTATTTCTGTTGCCGCTATAACAACAAATACTAAAAACAGGATAAAATAAAGATTTAAATGGGGCTCCCATACAACAAACGTGATTTTTGTCCGAAGTTAAGCAACGTCGGGCGGGGTCAGTACTTGGATGGGTGACCGTTTTTTTGCTTGTTTTTTTTGCTTGTTTTGCTCTATTTTTTGTTGATGGTGCGGAACCCTCCGTGCGCGAGTCCGACTCGCACTTGGCCGGTTTTTTATTTCATTAATTATTTTCCCGCCCGTACCCTCCATTCTTTGTTACTTCTTGAATGAAAAATATTTGTTAAATATACAATTTTATTTCAAAGTAAGTGCTTTGTCGTAGAAAAAGTATTGTATGCAACGTTGTTTAACTGAGTCAAAAAATACTCGTGGCGTCTTAACAATTTTCGGCTTCGCCTCAAATTGTTAGACACGCCACTCGCCTTTTTTGCCCTCTCTTAAACAACGGTTGCATAAAATACTATTTCAAAATTACCCATGTAAAAAAATACAGACAAGAGTCATTTTCACATTTATAATTAAAATTAATATAGATGGATTACCTATCACTGATACTATTATGATGAGTGTTATAATTGTAACTACATAATATATATTAAATTATAGAACTATCAATGATTAAAGGTTAGGATAAAGACGTATTGACGTCAATCTGATATTGAAGAAGTGCAAAGTGCACTTTGGATTCATTAAATGCCCTCGAACTAGGTGTTAATAAAATTTTCCTGAATGGGACCTTAAAGACTTGTGTATTAATTAGTAGTAGTAACACATCCTATTCATAAAATCATTTTGCACTTTTATCTATAGTTTCCTATATGTAGATAGGTATATAAACTGTTTTCGAATTAGCTATATTTAGAACGCATAAGTATAATTTAAAGACTACTTTTAATTGGAATTTTTTGAGGTGATTTTTTGGTCTTAAACTAGAGATACCTACCACGAATATTCGGCAACTATTCGGTATTCGGCCTATTCGGCCACTTTGCCGAATATTCGGTATTCGGCCGAATCCTTCTTCAACATCTTGAGTTAGTGGGTTAAAATGGGTATGATGTTGGAGTTAGGTAGAGTCGGTCTAACTACTCTAACTAAGCTATAATGATAATAAAAAGTGCCAGCGGCACTATAAAATAAATATGTAGGTAGGTACATATTTTCATAGGAATTTGACGTTTATGGTGGCGCTGTGCTACCCTCACCTTCAATAATCAGATTATACTTACCTATTCGTATAGTTTTCATTAAAATGTATTTAGTTAAATGCATACTCAATGCATTCTCAGACTACGAAATAAAATTGTTAAAACTGTTAAAAGTATAGGGGCACGATTCGGATTTTGAAATAGACGTCTATTAGATATCTTTTAGACATCACCAAGATACGATAACGATATTATGTTTAAGATCTAACCTGTCAAATGTGACATTTGCGCGATTCTGGAGATACTCTTGAACGATTTCCACAAGATATGACTTAGAGATCCAATTCACATCTAATAGATATCTAACGTAAAAGTGACATTGGTTGCCCGAATTACGCTGCAAAAGAGAACTAGTTTAAATCTAAACTATAACGTATCTAGTACGTGTCGTCTCTTGTGAATATCATGAAGTTCGAATACGGCAGGAGGCTTCGGAGCTACGAAAATGCGTCATCATACTACATAAAGGCCATTTCTCAACCGGGGCAGTCCACCGCCCAAGAACGCATTATCTCGCGTTTTCCTGTTACGACCTGTCGGCTTTCGCAACGCAACAGACTGATTCAGACTCTATAGCCACGAGAAGAATGATTTGCTATGCTGTGATGAAAGCCTTTGTAACCATGCTGTTACCCGTAGTACCTTTCTTTTTTAAGTTCCAAGAAAAAAGTTACATACAAATTATCTGAAAATGGAGACTAGGCTCATTGAAACATATAGCGCGAGCTGCGCGAGTAACTAAAACTAACTACTAAACTAAAGACCGTATAATTAATTCCCTAAGATTCTACCATTGAAATAAGAACAATTTGAGTAAAAACAATGAAAAAAAAAATCAAAATAAATAACTAAGAAAGGTACAAAAATTGGATGTCGCTGTTAATTTAATAACGCTACTAATCTAGAGAAATATAAATTGGAATCAAGAATCCTGCGCATACCATACCTACACAGTCAGATCATGGAGAAATAGTTGAAAGAAATTGTTATGATACATTTAGTGTTAAATGTGTATTGATAAAGCCGTGGAACCAATGCAGTTGAGAGTTTCCTTTTAAATTCCTTTTTCAGACGTTAGAAAGTTTCGATTCCATAATGTAAAACATTTCTTTTACTGCTTTAGGTTTTTGAAGTCATTCATTACTACCCAGTACCCAAGGCACATAATCGTCACATCTCTTAAAGAAATGCCTTGTGACCAAACAATAAAGTTCAAATTGGCACGATTAACGAGTGAATCACGTAACACCGGCCATTCGTCCTCGACCTAAAAAGACAAAAGTGAAAATCGGACCGCAAACAACAACACTATTCTTTGAGTTCTAAGAAGTTAGGAAAAATTGAGTTTGGCGATTTGCAATTAGTGAGTCACTCTTTGCAACAGCAACAAATTTAGGGAAAAGAAGAAAAATTGCGCAATGATTAGGTACAACGAATTTCAAAAGGTGAATTTAACGGGTAGTACCCGGGTACTGGGTTACCATATATCTAATATGATAGTATCATTCTCTTTATGACTAATTTTTCTGTTTTTCAGCTACTCAAAAGTTGCCAGGAAGAGAGTGCTCTGCTCTTGTTTACTGTCTCTACCTTACCCTGTAACACCGTTCTGTGGTCTTCTCTTTCGTTGAAGCATGCCATATTAGTGTCGGTCCTTCTAAACCATAGCCCCATTTTCCACGAAATAACAACCATTAAAAAAAACCTGAAGGAAACTCAGGCATTAGTTAAGTTCAGGCATTAGTAAGGTTTACTTGAACAAGGTACCATGAACCATGAGTGTACGTTATATGCAGTCTTGTGTCTTTCTTGAAGTTGTCCTTTAGGTAGTGGGACGAAGTGGGCCGGGCAAGCTTTAACAGTACTACAATTTGCGCGGCATCTCAATGACGGCCTGGGAAGTATCACTTTGAAGCTTTTTAAATAACCAGGGAAAGTTATGCGCACTGGCAAATTAAATTGGTGAACTTACTACTTTTCAAAATGAGTTAAGGTCTAATTCGGAATTACCCAAATACACCTTATCTACATTTATAATAATTATCCAGAGGTACCTACAGTCAAAGGATTTAATTTCTGTACCATTTCGTAGCTTGTTATGGTGACCATCAAAATAAAATTAGCTTGGGACCTCGTAATATTGTCACCTTGACAAGGTACGAAATGGTACTGAGGGCCTACCGCGAACCACGTTCGACGTGTTGCCTCCCTGTCACACTTACGTACGAACTTACAAGTGCGACAGAGAGGCAACACGTCGAACGTGTTTCGCGGTAAGCCCTCTGAAATTAAATTCCTTGACGTTAAGAGTGGTTGCCATTTTTTCTTGTTTTTCTTACCTAAATATACTAAATGAAAACTAAATTGAAAAAACTCTGATACCTACTTACTATTTAGAGTCAAACCGTATAAATAACCATTACGAAGGAGTAAAATTAGACTTAGCAGAGGGCTTTATAAAAATAAACTAAGTACCTAAGTTTTTTACAAGTTTTTACCTAAAACCTATTGAAGCGTAATCGTAGCGTAGCTAATCGGACAAAGTGAGTAAAAACAAGTGTTCTTGCGTGTGGGCGGGTCGGATATATAAAAAATATATGCTTTTATTGTACCTAGTTTAACTTTAGACTAGTTTAGACTATTACTTATTCTGTGACTTTAGTCCCATATCTGATTTATTTTGACAACATTTGTAGTCTGTGCGTTAAAACAAAGCAGCAAAGAGGCATATTAATCAGTATTACAACTAGCACTATCGTTGTATTTATTTAATATTCACTAATTATACTGATTTAAGTCCTAATTGTTTACAGCAAGTAAATTACGTTGTCTTTGTTATCATTGTTATCAAACATCAATGGGTTTGGGAACTGTCGAAGGTTTTGTTTTGAGATGGTGCCAGGATAGGTTTCACCTGTGTGTAGTTTTGTTCTATAAGATTTGGCTTAAAGCTAGTCTAGTACCTATCCATGCCAACAAATCAAAAAAAAAACAACAAGACACTATTGGTTAGACTGACAGCATATTGACAGGTAAAACGTATGATGGATCTGTAAATAAAATACATCGATAAGTGAAACAATCGATTATTTAAAAATAGGTAATATAAACCTGCAATTTTTAAGCGATTTACCAAGTTGTTTAACATTTAATTCAATTTAAATGAACTTTTAGTAATAATAATTGAAAATAACAAACACTACCGTATTTTACAGAAACAAAGGTTACATTTTAACGTATGGAATTTCGAGGCGATTGTACCAATCTATAGTGAACCGTAATGATATGGGCTTAGAATTGTTTTTATTTCAGAGCATTTTTTGAACGGCCTTCACGTGATTACTTCCGAGAGCTTTAGTCCAAAGCTGTTTAAAACCCGATCACTATCTTAAAACTACTACGCAATTCGAATTTACGAACATATTCATACTTATTTATAGTAAGTATAAAGTTAAATAAGTGTTGTCCTTGCTTTTACTTGGAAAACATAAGAGGTACCTCTATTAATAATTTGTAATTCTTACTAGATGACAAAACACATTACTAAAACGGGTTCCAATAATTAGATTACATATAATACATCTATCTAGTAGTGGGGATACTGATACCTTCACAACACTTGCTTGGTTTGTTAAATGCATGTACATACATATAATTTACTTGTAAATCTTGTAATACATATGCCCATTTAATAATCTATTAAATACTCATTATATAATTTCTTAACGATCCAAGATATGATAATTTTTCAGCCTCGATTAATTACACCAAAAACCAGTTTAACACTTAACTGTCCAAGTGTCTGTATTCATGAAGGTACCTATGTTAAAATATAATTATGCAAGATGCAAGATAATATTACATTCGGATAAAATTACCACTAGGTAAATTATAATTCTTATTAGCCATTGTCAAACGTATAAACGATATATGTAATTTCCTAAAAATAATTACATATAAGTAATTGTTTTAGGGTGGTACCTACTCTAATTGGAACGATTTTTTTTTAATTAGGGTTCTTCACACTGTGCGGTTCCAACTCGTCGATTACGCGAGAAATCTAGCTAATAACATCTCAGTGTAATATCTTTCTTTCATCGAGCGCTTGCCGTATAATCATCCAGTATAAGTTGCTCTCCAATAACACATTAGCTAATATGGATAAAGTTCAAACTTATACTGGATTGTTTCGGGAGAGTATTCGGTAAGCGATGGGTGATGGTGTAGACTGTAGAGCGGAACGTTAATATTTAAAAGTTTCAGCAATAACGACCTTACCACTGATAGGTAAAGACCAGATTAGCTTAATAAACAGCGTGAAGTTTGTATGGCGCATTTTAAATACGCAATTATAAATAGCCCCGATTTTACCTGTTTCCTTTGGTAAATTGTATCGTATTATTCGTATTTTTAACCACCTTAAAAAAAGGAGGTTCTCAGTTTGACCCGTATGTATGTATGTATATTTGTTCGCGATTATCTCGCGTTTTTTTTTGTTTAACAAGCGGGTAAACAACAACGTTCTAGGCTAGTAATTTTTCAAGTAATCAATCATTTTTTGAAACTATTATAAATATTATGTTTTAGCATTAGCAATTTGTTGTAGGTAATGCAGTAATAATTTTACATATACTTAAATTCTACACGCACGACAATTATATTTAACTCCTTTTCAGTGTGATTATCGCATTGCGTTCAATTAGACAATCGTTCTAATTTAAGAGCCAACAGGAGTGGTCATTTCTCCATACAAACGTACTCGACTGTTTCCTCCGTGGGTTTTGAAGCTAGAGCAATGATTTTTTCACAGATTAATATTGTCAATATCTGTGTCGGACCGTTTTGCTTTTTCTGATATTTTTGTTTTTTAAAGCGCTAGAGCCCTTCAAAAATGGCCAAAATGGCCTAATTGACTATGCTGCAATGAGAGGCGTGGTATTCAAAACTGATATCAATTAGTCAAAAAAGCAAAACGGTCCGACACAGATAATTTCATAATCATTTAGATTTCCAAATTTGGTTACGATTGGTTAAGTTTTGGAGGAGGAAACAGTCGAGTACGAAACCTCGATTTTTGAGATTTTTACGCAGGATTTTTCGCCTTGTCCTTATCGCACTAGTTTTAGGAGCCGCTTCCGTTAGCGAGACGGGTATATTTACCTAAAATATTTAAATCTCAGCTCCTGTTTCGCCTTAATCTGAAAATTACCTACACGAATAATCATATGAATCAAATTATCGTAAACGTAATAAAATAGGGTTTCACCTGAACCATAGAAAATATACCTACTATCGTTCTGTAACAGTGGTGGATGGGTGAAACCATAGTAAAACTGGTAAGACTATCCCTTTTACATTGATTTCGATTTTGGCTGATTGAGTACTTGCTTTGGGCTTTTGGCTGACCGCTTCTTTAGTGGCCACACTGACCTTAGAACCTTAGAAGGTTACTCATGATTTATTCGATAACGTAGGTACCTATACCCAAATATATATGTATACTAGTGTATATTATATTGTAATGTAAGAGCTTGAAACGTTCGTTCTTCAACTGATATGCATAAAGATATACAGGTGTGTATGTTTATATCTACAAATATGTTTACATATCGTTTTTACGATGGCAGTAGTGGCAACAGCTTACATCATCAACCTTAATCGTCGGCCAAGGAGTTTAGTTTTTTTATAAACGTTTAGTTAGTAGGTACCTACTGCGAAGTGATTTAAAATTAATATACTTAAGTAATTTACAATATGTTTTTTATGACAATCGCAGGTAGGTGAGTAAATCAAAAGTGTTACCAGTTCAAAAACCTGATGTTTTTGCGATAATTTGTAGTTTTGTTTTTTCTGTTAACATGTCATTAGGTTTACCACTTAATACAATACATCATTACCTGTAGGGCTATGATGGCCGGCTCTTTATCATTTGTCACCATGGCTGTCACGTTCTAACAAATATGTAAGTGCGAAAGTGACGCATAGCATGACAGGTGATAAAAATACGAGCATGATAGCTGGTCTGTATTAAGAATAAGAAAAAAGTTAGGTCTTATGTAGGCACCCACGCAAAAGCTCGTGAGTCGGCTCAAAGCTCAAATGAGCGAATGCTTATGCAAGTGCCATTTTAGCCTCGGACGTGTGTGCGAATCAAAATCCACGTTTATTTAGATTTAATCGAGGTATTTACAACACTCCCACAGCGGGTGAAGCGCGCAATGAATATTTACAAAGCTTCTCTTCCCTGTGTTTTATATTAAGAAAAACTGTTCACGTTTTATGCAAATACGTCGGCGTTGAGCGAAAACTAGAAAGTTGACGCACACACACATATGCGCGACGCGTGTGTAAACCGGCTAGGTTTCATAATTCTTCACGCATTGATACAACATTTTACACCCTCATCCATCGATTTGCACAAGTAAACCAATTAAAGTATAATAACAAAGAAACATTAAAAACAACTTACCGTATCCGTCTCTTCAGAAAAACCCGACTCCCACAACATGTTTGCGTCGAACAGTTCAAAGCACTTCAAAAAACGAAAATCACAAGTTTATATTCTTGTTGTAAACAATCAGTCCATTCTTAGGGTTGTTGACGTATCCCGTGACGTTTACGGAGCTAGTACCCTACGCGTTTAAATTTGAAACGCGCGCGACTGTTGCCGATGCTGCGTCTTGACGCTATGTGCGCGGGCGCAGGCCGAGCGCGCCCGAGCCCCCCCGAACGCCACCGAAGTCGCCCGACCGAGCCGACCTACTTTGTGGAAACGCCCGCCAAGTGAGCTGTGATTTTTTTCCATTTTCCAATGAAATTCAATACCTAAGCGCAACCTTAAGAGTTAAGATCAAGTCAATTATACCTACTTGTGTTTCTTATTAGCACACTCAATCAATTGCTGACTTTTCATATCTAGTCAGCGCAGAATGTTGACATTTACCGGCGCCGGAGCTTAAATGTCAGTAAAGTAAAATGCCTTATTGTGCCTGCTGAGTTTGAATAGGTACTCGTATTATGAATGTACAATGATTATCTATACCTATATTATTCTCAAGTAATCAATAACCTTCTTTACTCTGACTGAAATGAGTGCGCCTGATTCTGGGTGGTCTTTGAAGTCTTTGAACTCAAATTTTAAATTCAAGACTCAAAAATCAATAGTTTGGGGGTAATAGGAATAAAGCCTTATATTTTATATTATTATAATCCTTAAGAGCTTTTCCCATAGTCATGAATACATTTATACCATGTACCATATGCTCTTGTGAATAAATGATAATTCAATTCAATTTATAGAGACAAAGACATCATAACATAATTATAGTGAATATACAGGTTGTTTGGTACAACGTTTGCCAAATTAAAACGGCAGATAGGTTAAGTCATCATTTGCTATCTTCTCACGCCTAGAAAAAAAAATCCCACTGTTTTTCTCACTACTGCGCACGTAACCATTTTTAAAACGAAAACTGGCGTAGAGCTGAAAAAAAAAGCATATAAACTATCATCTGACAAAATATCAAACAAGAGGCGATGGCAAAATTTTTTTACGTGTTTTGGTGGCTGCCATTCCTCAACCCACCAACGGAGCGGCAGCTGACACCACTATTCCTATCTGTCCTCACTATCCTGTATCCTCCTCATAACTGGCAGTTAAAACGAATTAGCAATAAAAAAAATACTTGAACCTGAGTACTGAATCTAATTATATTAAACATTTGCCCTTCGTCAAAACTCGTCTTACTTCCATACTATGTGTCTTACTGATTCTTAGAAATTCGCTCTGATATTTTTTACAGTGACCACATGTTCATAAATAAAAACACATATTGTCCCAGTGCGTCAAAGACACGTCATAGATTATACGCTACGTGATAACTATGACGAGTTATATGGCCCCTACCAAAGAATAGTTTATGTTTTAATAAGCATTACCTAGGCACATCTCACACGCGCTTGTTTTTCAGAAATTCAGAGCCTGTATCTCTATGGTCATGTAATATCTAAAGTTTGTCAAAGGACTGTCTCATTTCCAACATACATATAGAGAATCATACTATCTTTGTCTCACACTAGTACTAGCACCCAAAAGAAAAGGATGAGTATAGTATTTTTGTTCTTATTTAGTGACAATTTGGTTTGACCCACTATAAATGTATTAAGTGATCATACAGATTCAGGTTCTGAAATTGTGAAAAAAAAAGACGAAGTGATCCCATTAGTGTTCCTGTTCCGTGAACAAAGTTTTGTACGGAACACTAATAGCTTGTGTGTGATATGCCTAGCAGTGATCGGAAGCAGGACGAGTTGTCAAACATCGAGACTCTAGATCTAAGTACGTCCTGAAATCACCATGAATGTGCCTATACCTAACTATATACCAATAGTTATTTGTTATACAAAGGGGCAATATGTTTAAATCTCTCCTGCTAAGTGCAACCTTAAGCGTTGCGCGGGTTTCAAGACTTTCAAGGCACGACGGTTAAACAAACTTTTCCAGCGAGTGAAACACACCATTTTACACCACACCAACGCGAGGGATATACTAAATGTGAAAAATTACAAATCAAATCCAAATGAAAGCTATTAAATATGTATAGCCAGCCAAAATAAGGAATGAAATCAAAATTGTCATCTAATTACTTTGCCACTCTCGTGGATATAATACAACTTTCTCATCCGTTTTTAAAATATCAAGAGTTTTGTTAAGTTGGTTAATAATTCAGGCGATCAAAAGTGTATCACTGTTTTGATTCGATAACACAACCTTTTTAAAAATGAGTTCACGTAGTAAGAGCCGTTTCAGACATAGTTTTAGAATCCGTTAAGAGATCCTGTACCTACCTAAGTAGGTAGGTACTTCGAAAGCCTTCAAGGAAAAGCCCGCCATAATGAATTTTTTATTATGATTTTGTACTGTACCACGTAGGCAATATTATATTTGCAATTGAATAACTATGAAATAGTTTTGCTGAGAATAAGATTCATAGGAACACTATAATTTCATTAACCGCAAATTGTAAATTTGTAGCGCAGTAGCGCTACAATCAATAAGGCATTCGTAAGTGACAATTACCTGAACAATAAATGAATGTTATTTTAGTTTAATTGGGAGTGATTATGTAGGTACTTACCTACCAACATTTAATTTATCGAATAAAAAACATGGTACAAAGACAAGTTTCGTCTCTTTGGTTTCGTAGAATTACTTTGTACATGATGTTGGAGGAAAACAGTATTATTCTGGTCAAGTAGGTACTTTGGTTAGGTGTACAATGTTCAATAATGTGAGGTCTTCTTTCCTCAAATATACTTTTTAATATATATATATATATATATATATATATATATATATATATATATATATATATATATATATATTTAATTCAGATAACAAGATCCATACATTACAAATTAAATTAAACTAAAACTATTTCTTAAATAACTTAAATAACTAAATTAGCCTAACAGCACCTCTATTATGGTCCATGTGCATATAATTTAATATATGTATATATATGTGTATTTAATATATGTACGTATGTACTTAGAATTAAGGTGTAGGTACTTATGTATGACACCGTAAGATTGTGAACCCGTTAGTTTATAATCTAACGTAGGTTAGGTTAGGTTAGATTATAATCTCCCTACCGTCAGTTTATAATGTAACTAGCGAGATTATAATATGACGAGTGTTTACAATTTTACGGTGACATGTATAAACTTTGAGTTATAATATTAGATACCTATACTTAATAAAAAAATTGCCACAGTAGGTAATGACAGTAATTATCTAAGATAAATTGTGATTTTTGCTCCATTTTATTTTAACGTTAATTTCCAGTGCAGTGCAGTAAACATGAAGCTAATGCACACTACTTAAGTTGTTAAGGGGCCTTGCACTTGAAATACAAATCGATGTGTTTTTCTGTCGAAGAGTTCTTTTGGACACTTACCGACTGCATCATCAGATCAGCGTTATGTTATGTTACATGAATTACAGAAGTAGGTACCTACATAACATTTTACTTAATCAGACATCGACAAATGGTATTCGCAGATACAATTTTTAATCAGCTCCAAAAAGGAGGTTATTTTTTTGTATGCTCACCGATAACTCTTTGAAAATATTTTTTGTTCCATTAGGTAATGCTTTCTTGTTGGTCCTGAAGTGTCTGAACTTATAGAAGTTCAGTCACTTCAGAATATGAGCAGAGCCACGGTAAAATAGTAGGCGACTAACTAAAAACTATTGTGTTAGGTACATACTCCTAAACACTGGAAGTGGCTATTGCCATATGTTCATGTCATAAAAAAAGACTTGTTTAAAATTAAACTTTAACAGCTATCAATAGAGTTGAATATTATAACTACCATATTATATATTATAACTGGCTACATATGCGGTAAAGGGTTAAATCAGGATGTACTACTTTGAGTGATTTTGGGATTTATTATAATATCTACTTATTTGCTGGAAAAGCGTCATCATGCTGTAAAGTGCAGCGAAGGTGAAGACTATAAAATAAAATGATGGCATTTTGGAATTAATTTATTTTCTGTTCAGATACACGCAATAATAATATTATGTAGGGATTATAGGGCATTTTTTAAGGTTCGTCGAAGTCCCCTTAAGAAGTCCGCATTGAGAGCAATATAAGTAATAAAAATAAGCGATGCTTAAGCCGCGCGCCCGCGGCTGTCGCTAACCTGGCGGACATTGCAGTGACAGTGACGGATTTTGTAATCTCCTCCACCACCCACCACCACCACCACCACCCGCTTAAAAGCACATATAGTAAGGTATAGTAGTGGTAGCGACTGTGTAGTGTAGATTATTACACCTATACCCTCGTAGGATTCATGTTAAGTCCTAAAATTATCTGTACACATGAAATGCAATAAATTATTTTAGTAGAATTGAATTTTATTCACTTTATTATTCAGTTTTAGTCTGAATAAATCTGATAGTGTTACAAGTCTAAAAACCGGATAACCAACTGCAGGGTTAACTTTAAAATAAAATAAATTGTAATTTGATTCAAATATTTAAATCTATAAATAGTCTAGAGGACAAAAAAACTGTTTATCTGTGGCGCTTGATATGACAGTCATTGTAGTGTTTCTTTTCTATTATTAAAAGGGCTTAAAAACATCATACCTACTCTCAATATACGCTGTTCGTTTTCGATTCATCCATAAATTATATTAGTCAAGGTGAAGGACATAAAAAGCTGCCGGTTAAATGTTGAATTTGTTCCGAAGCTTTATTTAATTTTAATTACATTATCTATTTGGGTATTTTATTAAATCAAAACGTTCAGTATCCATCATTAATAATACACCAAAGCGGCATCCTATGCGGTGTAGATTCTTAGCAACAAAAAATAATCGGCCAAGAGCATGTCGGACCATGCTCAGTGAAGCGTTTTGTAGTTACCATTCTGTCAGAGGCTAAACCTGGGCTATTAGTAAGAATCATGTACCTACATTACAAACATAAGGAAGTACCTTCCCAGCGCTTTGTACCTACTTACGTCTTTTTACTAAGAAGAGCAGACTTTTTGCAATAATTCAACGAAACGTAAGCGAGAGCACCTCGGAGATGTAGCCATGTGGCTCAACTCAACAGCCACATAGTCGTGTAGGAAGTTGACTCGAAATTAAATATTGAAATTAAAGCCTTATGTCGTATTCCCTACAGTCCAATTTTAAAAGACCTTATAGGTGGTAAGCACACCGTCCCCGCGTCGACGAGTTGCAAACCAGGCGACAACCAGAGCGGTTACTGAGAGTTGTTTACTCTTTGTTCAAAAACCACATTATTGTAACTTACCGATAGTATAATAAATCATTGTTTTTATTGTAAACCGTACCCACATGTTATTTTTCTTTTCAGAAATAAAGAATTTGTATTTATTGTCAACGCACCGCTTAGCTTGTGCCGAGGCGAGGCGATGATGTTCTGATGTCGATGTGTTCATGTTACAGTTTGGATTTCCCTAACTGTGGCGTAGCTAGGCGTGGGCGGAGTGGGCCGTCGCCCACGGCCTCGCGCAACAAGAGGGGCCTCGCGCCAGGCCCCTTCGGGCACAGTGAAATAAAAGGGCCTCGCAGATGCGATTTCGCCCACGGCTAGATTAGTTCATGCTACGCCACTGTTCCCTAAAAAGAATACTGAGCTAGTCGGGGTGAGGCGCTGCCGATCCGGTGCCTAGCTCATAGGTGTGCAACAACCAATTGGGTGCCATTGGGGCGTGTGTCCGACTCACACTTGGCCGGTTAATTAATTAATTAAAATTAATTAATAATTAATTAATTAAATTTAATTAATAATTAATTAATAATAATAAATAATTAATTAATTTAATATAATTAATTAATTTAAGCAATTGCTTTAAAATCAATAGAAACCAGTGTTTTGTTTATTACTTATCAATTTATTATTTATTAGGTAACTTAATCATTGCTTTATAAAAGTACTTAATCACAAAGTCGTGACAGGCTATTTTCCTTTTATAGTGTATTTGGAGTATATTTTGGTGGGGTCATACGGCTCCCATCTGGACGCCGGGAATATATGTTTGTTTCTTTCATACCAAGACCTGCAAAAAAGAAACAAAATGGCTTTCATTATTTTATTTTATTTTTTAATACCACAAGAACGGTTACAGTGTACCAATTACACCGATACCAATTACACTTGTTACTATACGATTATATCAATAGAATTATATTATACATACACCAAATAGTATTATGTAACTAATGTATACTTGGATTACTTGGTCAAGCAAATCTTGTCAGTAAAAAAAGGCTCGAAATTTAAATTTTCTATGGGACGATATCCCTTCGCGCCTACATTTTTCAAATTTGCCGCCTTTTTCTACGGACACGATCTGCTTGACCAAGTATAGGGCTGTAGATACACTTAAGTACAAATTATAAACTGAAATAGATGTCATATATTTAAAAAAAAACACACAAATCAAAATATTTAACAAAAAATAATTTGATTTGTTCCCAAAGTTGTGTACCTACACTTAAGTACATATAATATTTATTGCAGTTATTGTTGGTAATAAAGTGTTTTACGTATAAAAAATAATTAGTAGGTACACTTACGATTACGAGGTTGACAACTGCCTTCAGATTGACGTAAGCAGTTTTTAACTTTTTAACAAAATCCAATTGTTTTGGAGTCGTAGGAAAATATATGTTGATATTCTTTAATTAATTATATGTAACTCGTTTAAAGACCGTTGCTTTATTTACAGGATTGGTCGGAATCAACTCGATAGATAATAATTCTAAAGTCATAAAATCTTCTTAATCAGTTTTACCTTTTTATTGACTTAAAAACCTCCTTAATAAAAAAACCGGCCAAGTGCGAGTCGGACTCGCGCACGGAGGGTTCCGCACCATCACCAAAAAATAGAGCAAAAAAATCGTGTTTGTTGTATGGGAGCCCCACTTAAATCTTTATTTTATTCTGTTTTCAGTATTTGTTGTTATAGCGGCAACAGGAATACATCATCTGTGAAAATTTCAACTGTCTAGCTATCACGGTTCGTGAGATACAGCCTGGTGACAGACGGACGGACGGACAGACGGACAGCGGAGTCTTAGTAATAGGGTCCCGTTTTTACCCTTTGGGTACGGAACCCTAAAAAGTATTTCCGGCAAAAAGCCTTCTATTCTTCAGCTACACTCACCTCAGGAGCACTTTGCCGGCGTGAGAGTCTTGCTTCTCCTGCGTAGCGTCGTTCACCAATCGGACGTCATCGGAAGCGTCGAACTGAAAGAGAGGCCCGCTCTTCCCTCTGGCCTATGAACGAAAGAGTAATTATTGAATATCAAATATCAAATATCAACATTTATTCAGCAAATAGGCCACAAGGGCACTTTTACACGTCAATATGGAATTTACATACAGCAAAAAAAAACACATCAATAATTATAAAATACAACTAAGCCGTAAATATCAAATCAAACTAACATAGAGATGTATAAAGCCTCTAAATGTCGAATTACAAAAAACGCAATAACAATAGTATTGAAAAAAAAACACAAAGATACAAAAACTATAATCTAAAATTATTTAGAGATGTAAATGTCTCTAAGTGTCATCATAACTAAAAGATTACAATATATAATAGTTAATCAAATTATCCTTAGAGATGTATAGGGTCTCCAAGAGTCAAAATCCTGTATACCTAATTAAAACATTCATTAAATTAAAGAAAATGATAGTAAAAATAAAATAGCATACGAGAACCGAATGAGGTATTGAATTATTTTATCAATGAAGTATTTTATGAAAATTGAATGAAGTATTTTATCAAAAATTTAGGTTTACGAAGGTGCCACTGCCAGTGAGTTTATTGAAGGTCGTACTCGAAGATTTTTCTATGGGACTAAGTTCAAATCGCGAAAGTCTGATTGGCTGTTTCATTTTGGCTTAGAACCAGGGATCGGATACCGGTATTTTTTGTATGGGAACGAAAACGGTATTTTTTAGTTCTTTGATAATTATTTCACTTCTAACTGGGCAATCTAATAATACGAAGTCGTTACCTAAAAACACAACCGAGTCCTACATTTTCGAGTATAAAATAATTCGAAAAATAATAATATAAATATATAAGCAGTATATAAGCAGACAAAAGCATGAGCATACCTTTGTAACGATGAAATCGTAGAAAGTATAATGGTGGGGCAGGATGAGATCCTCCTTCACGTACATTAGTTGGTCTGCCAAAACAGTCTTTAGCTCGCTGAACTCCGGCCTTAGTGTGTCTAGGCAACGCTGAAGGAACTGGTATATTGAGTTGCCTAAAACAAAAAGTTTATTTTTTTATAAAAGCTTTCATTGCTTGTCTATAGTAAAAGCATGAAAAGATTTTTCTCATGTCGTATTTTACCGATTTCACAGAATAAATAATTACTAAGTACAGAAGACTCACTCTCTAACAAAACGCGTCTGTTACGATCAGCACAGATATGGCCGCTAGGAGGCGACAGCGCCACGCGCGGCTTATGGCTTTCCCCAAAATTGGGGTGGAACGGATGTACTTTTAGCTACCTGTAGCAAAGCGACGAAATCGCGGAGTGAGCCACGCCTGCCGATTTCAGCAAGTGATCTGAGTATTTTCTTACCTTTTTTTAAAGTAACATTCCTTCTATGCCCCGACCCGTCCCAGTAGCTGAATGTAACAGTGATGGGCTCGTCTTTAAGGCTGGCCTGAGTCATGACCCACTCGCACCGCAGCTCCTCTCGAACCTTAAGGTCTGCTTCCTCCCGTTCCCGGTCAGGCAGAAACGATGTGTCCACATCTGGGTTCTTGCGAATTTTCTTTAAACTCTAAAATATAGAGTTGTGATGTATTTTGCCTGATATTGTATATTCATTAATAATATACCTACAGTAATTAATAATTGGATAAAAGAAGAACCTTTGCCTATGAAGTAGTGTCCAACCGAAATTGGACTTTTTGCCGAAACCGAAGGTTCGTACTTCGTAGCCAGCTCTAGTTTCGGCATGGTTTGTTCCGAATCCTGCCGAATCCGAGGCTGCGGCCGGATACTACCGAAATAGGATACTACAGTATTAAGTTTCGCTCGGCCGAAAGGTTTGGCAAACTGGATACTTTCATTTTCAGATTTTATTCTTTCTCTTATTTTGTCTAGGGACAGACGCAAAACAGTCGGTTGAAAATAGTAGATTATAAAGTAATCTATTTTATTTCAGTCCGAGCGTTATTGAGGGATGATATAGGTTGAGGATAAAATGGGCATTTATGCCGAAAATCTAATATTTAAGGTTATTTTACCGTAGGTATTTATTCAAGACTAAAGAAATGAATAGGTACCTATTATGTCCCATGCCCGGCCGCCTGGGGAGGGGAGCATGGCGGCTGGCAGCTGCAGCAGTGGCAGTTTGTATGGCATTTTAGACTTTACTGCTAAGTCAATAAGGGTTGTACTAGATTATTTTGCTTTATGCACTAGACTAGAGCATAGAAACTAAAAAACAACTTTTTAATATGTATGTTGTATGTACTCACATGCTTACTAGATAATCCATAATAAATGACTTTTAAATAAACTCAAATATGTGTTTAGTAAATTTAGAGAATCCTGGTACCTACCTGGTATTGATTAGGTACATGTAAATTTAGCAAGTTACATTGTGAAGAAGTTTATTAACTTAAGACTTTGAACTTACTGGTTCTTCCTTCTCCCTCCAACCTTTTTCTTCTGTCTCTTCCTTTATACCACTTGTTTCAGGAGCACTATCTTGTTCCTCTTCTTCATCACTCATGGCAAAGGATAGGGCTTGGATCTGTCAACAATAACTGGTTCAATTAGAATTTATTGTTAATGTATGCATAATACACTTTTTGGTAAAACAGACAAGTGTCATATCCTTACTGTAAACATGGTAGGTGGGTTTAAAAGCCCAGTCATTGTTCTGAAGAGGCTCTTTAAATCCAAAACATGCACTAGCACAGTTTCAGACTTTTCCACAAGTTTTATATTGTAGTTTCATGTAGTTTCATGTAGGTAGAAGGTAGGAAAATGCAGGGAAGATCGCCATTTAAAAAAAATTGTTCGGAAGACTGTGATAGAGCAGGGCTATAACAACAAAAATCGATGTTCCCAAATTGCGGGCATCTTTCTTTGTCACTCTAATTACGCCTTCATTGGAGTACTTATAAGAGAAAAATCCCCGCAATTTGCGAATTTCTCTTATTTGAGTATACACTTTGCTCAGCTACAGTAAAAAAGGAAGAGCTTTGCTCCTTCTGCTCTACCGTCGTGACAAACGTCGGGTGTGACAAACGCAAGATTGTGAAGCTACATAAGAGCTTTTAGACAGTCTTGCCTGATAGGCAATCTTCTCCACATTTACCTTAATTAATTTTTAATTTAAGGTAATTTAAACTTTCATATGCAGGAACATTTATGCTAGAAGTAAGTGGTGAACTCTTATTTAGTTAAATTAAAATTCGAGTCCATAGCACCTAGGTACTGTATGTATCCACCTTCTCGTATATTAAAGGCAAAGCTGTAAAGTGTTGATAAATATATCATAGATCAAAGAAATCCATTTAAAAAGAAAACACAACTAGGTGGTGACAATAACATTAAGGATTTAAGATAGAAACCTGTCGTTTTTGTTTGTTTTTCTGTGCCAACTTAGCTTCAATTTCCTTCTGTTTTTCTTTCTCCTTCTCAGCTTTCTTTTGAGCTAATTTTTTCTCTCTTTCACGTACAATATGCTCCTGTTTTGCCTTCATTTCATCAAGGGTTACCAAACCAATGGTAGAGCTCTTCAACTGTTGCTCAACAGCATCATAATGTGTTGCAAATTTGTTCTCGATGTTGTCTATTTTGAGATCTTCCTCTATTTTCTTCTTACGGAGCTCTATTTCCTGCTGAGCTTTCTCTCGCTTCTTCATGAGATGCATGGCTCTACCAGCCTCCGAGGCTGCTCCTTTGTAGTGTGCCATGACTGTAGTTTCTAACACACTTCGAGAAATACAATAGGGCGATACTTATGACCCTAACACAGTATTAAACTTTTTGAGTAATTTAAGTAATGAACGCAATTAAATGGAAAATTGTAGAAAGAAAATGCGATGTGGTATTGTGTCAACAACACTCGATGATAATTAGAATATGTCAATGTCACTGTCAGTGTCGATGGGTTGCCACCAAACATAGATGGTAGGATCTTAATAGATTTGGTTTACGCGTGCGTCCGTGAGGGACAAAACATAAGCAATGCGACACTATGATTGGTCGAATAGTGGAGTCCAGACGAGACAATTTTTTGCCAATCTGATGAAATTGTCCGATCGAATCAGGCCGTGAGGACGCAAAAGCCAATTTGATTCCCCGATCAAATCAGCAGGTGCGGACGTGCGGACATAAGAATGCCAATTTTCGAAGTTAGTATCTATGGAATGCAAATTGGTGATTAAATTGTGTACGTGTGGACGCTAGGTGAAATTGGCGCCATACAAAAGCTATACATACAAAAGCCAAAGCCGCCTCCAGACTATGTGCGTGAATCGCGGCGCGAAGCCGCGAACGCGAGTGTGTAGGGGGCTTAACGTTTCTGGAAACTATTCCAGTTTTTACTATAAACGCGGAAATACAACGTTCTTGCACTATTGATCCCACTATATCTACCGGTGCTTCTGTCACTGTCAGACTGTCACTTCGTTTAATGAAAACAAAAAAAAAGCGTGCACCGCACATGCACCGCACACCGCACCGGATTACAGTAGCGCGCGTAAATTTTTCTATGTGCCTTTGTAATTTAACGAAAGTTTGCGAAATTACTCTTAATTTAACTACGAAAAATGGATGAAACAGTATTATTTCCCTCGCCTAACTGGTTCCAAGTGTCAGGATTAGCGGTGAGCAACGACGGGTGGCTAGCTTACGGCGGTCCAAGCAAAAGTCTTTGTGTCTTGAAGCCTGTGCCAGCTGATGCGAATGGCGTGGTTGAAGGTGCCGAGCAATATACTGCACATGTCTTGAACAGAGCACATCCCGACAAGTAAGAACTTTAGTTTAATATATGAAAATTAGCAGAAACTTTGCTACTGTCTTTAGTAAGATGAATTTGGTATAAATTTGTTTATTTTATGCAGGATTGTAAGTGTAGACATATCACCTGAGTGGCCAGAGAAGAAACTGGTGCTGACGGGAAGTGCTAGTGGCTCTGTAAAACAATGGAGTTTAGAGGATGCAAACGGACGAATAAAATTCAAATCCAATCTTAGTCATGACATCCACACTCATGAGAAAGAGGTACCTATTGGCTTAGTATTATTTATTTGTATTTATTACGTAGTTAAGAGTTTTGTTACTTAGTTAACAGTTCAGTAAATTGCTTGAAATCTACCCTCAAACAATAAAATAAATTTTACTGAATAAAAGCTGTAGTAATAAAAAGTTATATTATAGATTTTATCTTATACCTATCTTTTGCTGTTTCCACAGGAAATAATTGGTGTTGCATACAGCGATGAGGTGTATGCTGTAACAGTGGGCAGTTTCGGTAACATTGTGAAATGGGACCTAAATGCCAATGTAGTAAAAACATTCAACAACATGTTGAAGACATTCAAGCCAACATGCATGGCCTGCTCCCGTCACATCACACTAAATGTGGCTGTTGGTACCAAGCAGGGAGTCCTGTTTGTGGTGGATTTGAGTGGTAAGATGGTTTATAATTGAGACTGTTGTATTTAATAAGAACTGCTGTTCAACAGTATTGAGTTTACGATTTTCCTTCATACTTTCAATAACAGTAGTTCTCTGAAGTTCTCTATAACAAAAAAGTGATTTCTAAAAAATATAACTGATTAGATTGCATTATTAAACTGTACAACGGGACTTAATCGCGTATCTGAGTTTTAAGATTTACCTCCGACGTTTCGAGGACGGACGGTTTCGGATTGAATAATGTGTAAAAATCGTGAAAGTTTAAATCAGTGTGATTAGATTGCTTTGGGTTGTTATTAATGTAACTAGACTGGAGACAGCTTTATTTTTGAAAAGTACCAATTATATTTTTTTCAATGAAATAACACATGCTCAATACTTATGGTAATAAAGAAATAACTGGCAAAATCCAAACTCAAAACATGTATTAATGATTTTGTGTCACAACACAAATTAATATTTTATAATTTTTATCAAAGGTGCTGGCAGCCTTATCTACAAAGTTCGCAGCCAAGATGATGAAATCATGAATGTGAGCTGGTGTCCCCAATATGAAGTCCAAGTTGAGAAATCTGTTGATGAATCCCAAAGAACCGGAATTGTTACTGAAAAACCTAGCAAGTCCAAATCAAAGAACGGAGCGGCTCAGAAAGAGCCTCAAAAGTCTAGTGCCTCCGATAGAATGGAAAAAATCAGGCAGCAACAAGACCTAGAAGAAAAAAATACATCTGGAATCAAAAAGGATCTTCCCCAAGACAGTTTTGAAGATTTTGTAGTTGTTCCCGAAGATGACATGTTTGACATCTATAAAGACCATGAAGCAGATGAGTTTGGACACAAAAAATATGAACCAGAGGATATACTAGTGAAAATCAAGGAACCCACGGAACAGAATGATTATTTGGCTGAATGCTTGAAGCTTAAAGATACTATACTAAAGAAAAAGAATGAACCAGAGCCCTCAATAGAGTCCTTAGTAGAGGCACTTGAGAAAAGTGATATAAACAGTGAAAATAGTCCAAAAGGAGAGATACCTAGTAGTAGTAAGGTTATAAGTGAGTCTAGTCAAGAAACCAGGTGTAGTAGGGAGGAGCTAGAGGAATCTGGTGCTGTGTCTAGTGTGCACATGCATAAGCATTTGTTAGCAACAATTGGGAAACATGGGTAAGGATTCTTTTATGATCTGTACAGTCAGCCAAAAATGTGGTCTACCACCCTACGGTTGAGGTTCGTTTGAACGTCATGAGACAACAAGGTAGACTTACTTTAAACTCCGTTAGAAAAGTCAACCTTAGCGATCGTAAGATCTCGCAGAAACTTTTGTCAAAACTGGTAGACCACTTTCTTGGCCAACTGTTCATCCACAAATAAAATTACTATTTTCACGGTTTTCGTGAATCTTCTCAAACATTCTCTATTTGTTCTACTGTTCACATACTAATCATATACTCTGCACAATTTAATAGTTTAATTTTTTTCCAGTGGTGTTCGCATCTGGTCAAAGACTGGCAAGCTTGTGGCCAGCTGCGCCCTGATCGCCGGGAAGCAACAACAAGGCCGCTTCAGGAACTCTTGGGCCACGCTGGCTTGGTGCCAGCCTGAGTTGCTGCTCATAGCTGATGGGAAGAACCAGTTGTTGGAGTGCAATCCACTGAAGCCTGATTGGTAAGGTTACTTTCTTAATACCTACTTGCTAAACACTTTCTTTGTCTATACTGTTAACAGTTTTTCTTGTGATTCGGTCAAATCATGCTGTTACCAGTCGCGTGCGTCCAGTCCGCGGCCTACCAGCTGATAATAAGGATAATGAAGCCTCTTGCAGATTCCATTATTAGACGGGCCTGTTTCATTGTATACCTGTATTATTGTATTGTGTATATGATGATAATGATCCTTCCGACCGATTTTGGCCATGACAACCACTTCGACTCCTAGTTTGCTCGCCCGAAGAGGGCTGACGTAGGTGAACCCCCGCGCACATTGAGAGCATGTGAGGACACCAGCCACGTAGTGGTAGTGAATGGGAGCAGGCTGGCGCGTTTTCAGCTCGTCGCGTTCAGCGTCGAGGTCAACTTTACGTCGCTCCTCGAAATCGCGCACTTTGTCCTGCACCAGCCTGCGCCACTCAGGACGCTGTGCTGCCAAACCTTCCCACTGAGAGGGCTCGATGTTGCACCTTTTCATGTGTCGCTTCTGAACATCTTTGTATCGGAGTTGTTCAGTATCTAACTGTTATACATTATTAACATTTTTCTGATTGCATTTGGGAGCAAACCCTATTTAATTTTAACATGTGAATGAGTTCTGTAGAGATATCGGGTTCATTTATGTATTTTTTAGCAAGAACAAGCTGGTAACGAAGTTGGTTCACACTCTGCATAAGCGCGGGTTGCACTGCGTGGCCACGAACGCTAGTCGGGCGAACACCGGCGCGCCCGTCGCTTGGAGCGCGTCGCAGGACCGCTCGCTCGTCCGCTACAGCCTGTGCGACCGCTCCACCACCGTGTACAACACGTGCGGGGGCTTCGTTTACAACGTGCAGTATTGCCCGTATGATGTTAACAAGTGAGTAAACAAATGATGAAACGTCGAAACCGCACTTTTTTTTTATATATTATAAATGGGCTTACTCATGGCCACAGACTAGCCGAGAAGACGTGGCCTAGGATGGAGGATTATTGACTTTGCCATTATTGGCGTCGAACCCTAATAGCGTATCACCTAGAACGTGTTACAGAACCGCTCACTACTAAATTTGGCGGTACTTCATAGATGAACAACCCGTCTTTTTCTAGTCTATTACATCAGTTATGAAAAAAAAAAATCATAGCATCATTGTAATCTGATGCTGCGAAACTAACCAGAATTTGCAGAACTAGATATTCTGCAACTCTCCTCACTACAGGAATTATGTTTAGGATCATTATTATCATTAAATATTAAACACGTTGCAAATGTAGGTGTTATTCTTGATATACTTATTTTGTTTTGTGTTACGATTACGAATTGTGATACCGTGTGCCCTTGTTAGTAAGTTAGAAAGACTGACAACCCCCATAATAACGCTTCGAAAATCATCATTGTTGTACCTAAATGGCGATAAATATGATTTAACGTACGTATAAAAACTATCACTTTACTGCTTTTTATAAATACGAACCGTAATAATGGACTTGCCCGACCGTCGTCAAAAGGTTGATAAAGCATAATAACATGGACTAGTGTAGACTAAATTTGTATACTATATTCAGGGTAGCGGTGAGCGTGGGCGACGGTGCCGTCCGCGTGTGGACGGCCGAGGAGGCCGAGGAGGCCGAGGAGGCCGAGGAGGCGGAGGGCAAGCTGTCGGCCGGCCGCGTCGTCACCTACTGGCAGCACGTGCAGGGCAAAGTGCTCACCGTGGCCTGGCATCCCACTAGGGAGAACTTGCTGGCCTTTGGAACGGCTGAGTCTAGGGTAAAAATTGACGTATAGTTTGTAGCTTTCTAATAGACCCCGAAGGCTAATCCTATTGTCTATTGTTAAGAAAAACCGCTCGTGCCACGTGCCACAACCACCCGCATAAAAAATCGGTACTTCGGTTACTGAGTGCCGGCGAGTCGAACGCTACAGAACCAGTCTAAAATGTGTCATCGAGATGCGTAACAAAGGCGCGTTATCGGAGAGCGCACCTACACTGGTTTTTTGAGCGTTGGACTAGCCCGCGCTCAGGTGCCAAATAGAATAATTAGGACCCTTTTTTGCAGGTAAGTAGCACGTGCGGTTTTACTGAACAATAGACAATAGGATAAGCCTTCGGGCTCTACTAGAAAGCTACAAACTATACCTACTATGACGAGTGGGGTATCATTGAAGGGATTTGATTATTAGCATTCTTTTATCATTTGTAATTTTGAATAATCATTTAGAAATTATAACGATCGAAAGTTGCTATTCCTAATATAATGCATTTTAAAACTTTGCTATATACATATACGCCTTGTAAAGCGATACACTTAACCCTTATGATAGATTTGTAATCATTTACTTTCGTGATACAAGTGTTGAAAATAGACAAATAACGCGGAAAACTCATGACACGGCGCCCGCAAACGTTAGGAGCGAGCTTATTCTGTATAACAGTTAAACGCACGCTCCGAGCGTGCACGCTTCACGTTGAAATCAAGTGCCATTGGTTAAAACAAGCGCGAATCAGCGAATGCGTGGAACGTGCACGCTCGGAGCGTGTTCTGTGGCCGCGGGGCATAGACTAGGAATCATCTAGACTGAGTTTAGAGCAATTATTTCATGAAACCGATGCTGCCAAAAATACGGGGGTGCGGGGGGACGAGGTGAGCGAATCCCGTGTCGTGATTGGTCCGTTCAAAGACAGGGACCAATCGCGGCACGAGATTGACTCGAAGATGGAGTAAAACTACCGTATAAAGCTTTGGATTCCTCCGAAAACGGTGCCGTCATATTACGGCCGCTATATAGCGTTGACTGACATCACTAGAACGTTGTATATGTAAACAAGATGGCGCGGTTTCCTAGACGGCGTTACGTTACGTTGATTGTCAACGTAACGTAAGATGACGGCCGTCATGACGGTGTCGATAGTTTCGTGAACGTTTTATTAGATAGCGGTGACGCCATTTTAAATAAATGACACGAGATTTGAATAAATGATTCCGTAGTACGATTATTTTCCTCTTCTGATGATATTTCATCCTCCAAGTAAATTATAGATGATCAAGCAAATCTTGTCACTAGGAAAAGGCGCGACATTCAAATTTTCTATGGCACGTTATCCCATCGCGCCTACATTTTTCAAATTTGCCGCTTTGACCTTGGTGGATGACGGTGTGTTATGACGCCGTGGTACTTTCCACATGTCGCCACCGTAAAGACGGCCGTCTTTTGCTGCCGCTATATGACGGCACCGTTTTCGGAGGAATCCAAAGCTTAAGTGGCAGAGGGGGTAGCGTTACTATGCTCAGTCCTAGTCTATGCCGCGGGGTAATCCTTGTTCGGGCGCAGGTGGGGTTGATCGAGACGGGCGCGGGCGAGCGGGCGGCGCGCGCGCTGTGCGCGGGGCCGGCGGGCGGCGTGTACGCGCTGGGCTGGGGCGCGCGCGGTCTGTACGCGGCCGCGCGCCAGGAGCTGCGCGCCTACCGCCACGAGCGACCCGACGAACGTGAGCACTGCGGGCCCAATGATATTATATAACCATAGATAGGTTATACTCATACTTGAGGAGCACAAGAAATACTTCCATATTTATTTCTGTGCCTACGAAGAAATCTGTTATTTTTGATTAGTTTTCTCATTACATCCATCTTTGTCATACTCGTTGTTAAACATAAGGTCGTCTCTTTCTCTTTCGGTGTGCGGGAGCTCGTTAGCACGTGCACATTTCTCGCTTGTCCAGCCGTGACTAAAGGAAACTGTCCAATTTGTCACAAGTTAAGCGCTTCAATTTTGGAACGCCTATAACCCATCTTGAGTTATAAATCATTGTGCGGGCCAACCTCATTTTTACAAAAGGCCTCATTTAGTAGCGCGCGAACTCGCATGCGATTTTAGTTACATTGCGGACCAGAGGTTACATCAATTCAGCCGACTGATTAAATGACGCAGTACATGATGTATAATGAAACTCGCACCTTCTAAATGGGCTCTAATACTAGGAATCGAGGACTAAAATATCGATATGGGTGAAGGGCCAAAAATATCCACATCATCTTCCGCGCGTTGTTTCGTTTTTAGGGTTCCGTACCCAAAGGGTAAAAACAGGACCCTATTACTAAGACTCCGCTGTCCGTCCGTCCGTCCGTCTGTCACCAGGCTGTATCTCACGAACCGTGATAGCTAGACAGTTGAAATTTTCACAGATGATGTATTTCTGTTGCCGCTATAACAACAAATACTAAACACAATAAAATAAAGATTTAAGTGGGGCTCCCATACAACAAACGTGATTTTTGACCGAAGTTAAGCAACGTCGGGCGGGGTCAGTACTTGGATGGGTGACCGTTTTTTTGCTTGTTTTGCTCTATTTTTTGTTGATGGTGCGGAACCCTCCGTGCGCGAGTCCGACTCGCACTTGGCCGGTTTTTTTTATTAGAATAAGGGCTCATTTAGACGGTGCGAGAACCCGCATGCGAGTTTCATTACATTGCGCTATTTGATCGGTCGGCTGAATTGATGTTACCTTAATGATCCGAAATGTAACTAAAATCACATGCGAGTTCGCGCACCGTCTAAATGGGCCCTAATACTAGGAATCGAGGACTAAAATATCGATATGGGTGAAGGGCCAAAAATATCCACATCATCTTCCTCGCGTTGTTTCGTTTTTTTGCCACGGCTCGAGGGTCCATCTGACCTGAACCTAGTTTCCTTAGGCCTTATTAGGATTAGTCCGGTTTCCTTCACCGAAAAGCGACGGGTAAATATCAAATGATTGTACATCGTATGAAACTTCTGAAAAACTCATTGGGACGAGCTGGGGTTAGAACCAATGACCTCTGAATTGAATATCGCCCGCTTTTACCGCTAGACTCCCAGCTAAAAAAACAATCAATGTAATTTAGCATTCATGACTAGACAATAAGGTTGTTTAGACTTATTTTTGATGACGTTTTATCCATGTCAATATTGTGGCGCCCCTGGCACTAGAGTACCTTTTTAACTTCACTTGTTTTTTTAAAGTAAGGTAAGCTAGCTTTGTTAATAGTAAACGATGGCAAATTTGAATAAGTTTTTGGCAAAAATTAAATTTTTGGTACAAGCTTTTATCGCTGACTGTACTTTTCTTACGACAGACAACTAATACTCATCGAGACAATTCTAAAAACCCCTAACACAATTAGGTTGCGTTGTTTCATCACAGAGTTCCTATGGCCACCTCCTGTCTCCATCATCAGATCAGTTCGACAGTACCATATTATTATATTGTCATCAAAACTACATACAGCTGCCAATTTTCATGATGCTACGATCCTTGGAAGATGGTTAAATTAGTTACCTTAGATTCCATTACATAGTTACATACAGGTCGACCTAATAAAAGCTTGTTAAAAAGGTCTGATCTCCCATATAAGCTCCTGTTTCTGACAAAATAGGCTTTCCAGAGTATTTCATCGAACAATCCGATCCGTAACCGACTGTTTATGGTTGTGTCGCAGCCGGGACGCCGGTGCCGGTGTTGGTAGAGGGGTCGGCGTGGGGCGTGAGCGCGGTGCGCGTGCGCGACGGCCTCCTGTGTGTCGGCAGCGACGCGGGCGGCGTGGCCGTGCTCCAAGAGCACGAAGCCAAGCTGCTGGCGGCGACATTCGTCGGCAGGTACCTATAATTTTTTTTCACCTCAGCAGCTCGAACAAGGGTACTTTGCTACTTAAAAACAGTGAGCAAAATCGCATTTTGCTCACTGAGTGAACAAAATTCGATTTTGCTCACTGTTTTTATTAAGTAGCAAAGTACCCTTGTTCGAGATGCTACTTAAAAACAGTGAGCAAAATCGCATTTTGCTCACTGAGTGAGAGAAAATGAGCAAAATCGCATTTTGCTCACTCAGTGAGCAAAATGCGATTTTGCTACTGTTTTTAAGTAGCATAGTACCCTTGTCTGAGCTGCTGAGGTGAAAACTTAATTGTTGGTAATGTTGGTATATCTTAAGAAAACATGAGTGAATAGGTAAGTGATGAAGTAATACATTTTTGGGGTTCTCTAATATGTTCGCACTCACTGCTGAGAACTGCTGCTATCTATTATAGAATCTTTCGCTTGCACGGGACTCAAAATAAGCACTCGAAGAAATATCAAACTTTGATCTCTTGTTGTACAAATAACTATTATAGGCCCGGTTTTGTTGAAAATTGATATCTGGGGCCCGTTTCTCAAAAGCTTGTAACTTGTTATACAAGCGGATGTCACTTTTTGACAGCTTATGTTAGAAAGGGACTTCCACTTGTATTACAAGTTATAAGCTTTTGAGAAACTGGACTCAAGTCGTGATTTTATAAAGCTAGTTATAATTTATAATTTAATGAAATGACGTATTTGTTTCAGTAAAATGATACACACAATCGAATGGCACCCACAACAGACCTCCTTTTCCAACGAGGAGTCTCAGCACAAGAATTTAATCGCAGTGTGCTCACAGGACAAGGCGAATGCGGTCGTTATATTGGAGTTTGTCGATAAAGAAGGTAAGGCACTTATGGGTCTTTGGGCTTAATTTTACAGATGGTAATTGCTGACTAAGTAATACGTATTAGTTTAAGTAATTTTATTGCGAGTAGTGCTTTTTTTGATAATCTATACGAGCTATATTATAAGATTTGGTCAATGAGGTGGCATAACAAACAATAGGACTATTCTAAAACAGTTATTGATATATAACTATAGATGACTATCTAATCAATCTCATCAATTAAACGTATATGTATGTCCCTAAAACGGATGACATACATATACTCGTATTACATATTACGTATAGGTACAATTACAATTGTCACTACATGGTACGAAAAAATATACTTTGATTGTTTTTTTAGTAACTATGGCTCCTAATTATAATAAATCAATAAAATTGTACACTAAAACGCAATAATTTTTGGAAAATAAACAGAATCGTTCCTCCCTGTAAATATACGAAAAAAATATTACTCCTTTAACATATACATGTATATTAGTAAGTAAAAGTAAGTAAGTAAATTCTTTATTTGCATTAAATTATTTATTAATAAATTAATTATTAGGTATTTGTGTGCGACTCACAATCGATATACTTTCCGTCAGAAAACCATCCGAAGTTGGTTGAATTCAAGAGGCTCACCGGGCACACGAACACGGTCCTGCAAGTGGCGTGGAGCCCGCATCACGAAATGAAACTGTTGTCGACTTCGCACGACGGCACCGTGAGGGTAAGGCTGTTACTGTACAAATGTAATCAACCTCTCTCATAATAAGGCTGTAATTATGATTGTATTGCAAGGTTAAGTCATCCCAATCTTCTACGTTTCCGCTTTATGGAGCTCCTGGTGACCTTCTGTCCAAATTACTCAGTATTAAGCATATTTTGACTTTCTGACTTCGAGATCTATAACATTAAATTGCAAATTGAAGATCTCTTAGCAAAAATTAAAATCTCTGAAAGCTTATTCATTGTTAGAATATAAGTAAGCATCTATTTGTAAAATATATTGAGCAGGTTTTTTTTTTCTAAATCGAGACACACTCGCGGTTATATGTAAATGAAGATAAAGAATTATTAACCTACATATAACCATTTGTCCATTATTGTATCTATCGTTAGTGACAGCAGAATATCTTGTATTTGTAATAATTTCCTTGCGTTAATCATCAATTATTGAAGAGTTTTGAAAATGAAAATGAAAAAGTTTTGAGTTGATATTCCTTTCAAAATTACATTAGCAATTAGCAGTAAAGCCATAGATAATATCAAAAAAGCGGCCAAGTGCGAGTCGGACTCGCCCATGAAGGGTTCCGTATTTAGGCGATTTAAGACGTATAAAAAAAAAACTACATACTAGATCTCGTTCAAACCAATTTTCGGTGGAAGTTTACATGGTAATGTATATCATATATTTTTTTTAGTTTTATCATTCTCTTATTTTAGAAGTTACAGGGGGGGGGACACACATTTTACCACTTTGGAAGTGTCTCTCGCGCAAACTATTCAGTTTAGAAAAAAATGATATTAGAAACCTCAATATCATTTTTGAAGACCTATCCATAGATACCCCACACGTATGGGTTTGATGAAAAAAAAATTTTTGAGTTTCAGTTCGAAGTATGGGGAACCCCAAAAATTTATTGTTTTTTTTCTATTTTTGTGTGAAAATCTTAATGCGGTTCACAGAATACATCTACTTACCAAGTTTCAACAGTATAGTTCTTATAGTTTCGGAGAAAAGTGGCTGTGACATACGGACGGACAGACGGACAGACGGACAGACAGACAGACATGACGAATCTATAAGGGTTCCGTTTTTTGCCATTTGGCTACGGAACCCTAAAAACCTCTAAGTCCTAGTGTTATTGAGTCGTACATTTTGTATACGCGACGCGTATGCGATATCGCGGCCGCGGGACTTGGGGTTAAGCATTATGTTTACGGTCAGGTATGGGACGTAGAGGCGGGCACCTGCGTGTCGATATTCGGCGGGCACGGCGGCACGGCGCTGGGCGCGGCGTGGGCCGCACAACCCTCCCTCCCGCACCACGTGCTGTCGGGCGGCGCGGACTGCTGCCTGCGGCTGTGGGACACCCGCCAACACCCCGCCGAGGCCTACCAAGGTATGTCGACACAACCCTCCCTCCCGCACCACGTGCTGTCGGGCGGCGCGGACTGCTGCCTGCGGCTGTGGGACACCCGCCAACACCCCGCCGAGGCCTACCAAGGTATGTCGACACAACCCTCCCTCCCGCACCACGTGCTGTCGGGCGGCGCGGACTGCTGCCTGCGGCTGTGGGACACCCGCCAACACCCCGCCGAGGCCTACCAAGGTATGTCGACACAACCCTCCCTCCCGCACCACGTGCTGTCGGGCGGCGCGGACTGCTGCCTGCGGCTGTGGGACACCCGCCAACACCCCGCCGAGGCCTACCAAGGTATGTCGACACAACCCTCCCTCCCGCACCACGTGCTGTCGGGCGGCGCGGACTGCTGCCTGCGGCTGTGGGACACCCGCCAACACCCCGCCGAGGCCTACCAAGGTATGTCGACACAACCCTCCCTCCCGCACCACGTGCTGTCGGGCGGCGCGGACTGCTGCCTGCGGCTGTGGGACACCCGCCAACACCCCGCCGAGGCCTACCAAGGTATGTCGACACAACCCTCCCTCCCGCACCACGTGCTGTCGGGCGGCGCGGACTGCTGCCTGCGGCTGTGGGACACCCGCCAACACCCCGCCGAGGCCTACCAAGGTATGTCGACACAACCCTCCCTCCCGCACCACGTGCTGTCGGGCGGCGCGGACTGCTGCCTGCGGCTGTGGGACACCCGCCAACACCCCGCCGAGGCCTACCAAGGTATGTCGACACAACCCTCCCTCCCGCACCACGTGCTGTCGGGCGGCGCGGACTGCTGCCTGCGGCTGTGGGACACCCGCCAACACCCCGCCGAGGCCTACCAAGGTATGTCGACACAACCCTCCCTCTCGCACCACGTGCTGTCGGGCGGCGCGGACTGCTGCCTGCGGCTGTGGGACACCCGCCAACACCCCGCCGAGGCCTACCAAGGTATGTCGACACAACCCTCCCTCCCGCACCACGTGCTGTCGGGCGGCGCGGACTGCTGCCTGCGGCTGTGGGACACCCGCCAACACCCCGCCGAGGCCTACCAAGGTATGTCGACACAACCCTCCCTCCCGCACCACGTGCTGTCGGGCGGCGCGGACTGCTGCCTGCGGCTGTGGGACACCCGCCAACACCCCGCCGAGGCCTACCAAGGTATGTCGACACAACCCTCCCTCCCGCACCACGTGCTGTCGGGCGGCGCGGACTGCTGCCTGCGGCTGTGGGACACCCGCCAACACCCCGCCGAGGCCTACCAAGGTATGTCGACACAACCCTCCCTCCCGCACCACGTGCTGTCGGGCGGCGCGGACTGCTGCCTGCGGCTGTGGGACACCCGCCAACACCCCGCCGAGGCCTACCAAGGTATGTCGTGTATGCTCGACACGTGTTCGTGACGTCACGAATCGTCACGATCACTGATAAACATACGAGTGCATCGGGGTTTTCGGTGCGGGAATGTTTTTCACTAGCCAAATAACAGGTAAAAACTGTAAAAAACGAAACTAATTTAACATTTCTAAGCACATTTGGACCTTACTACCTACGTTTAATTCATAGTTTGGTAATTATTTTACAATAAACAAAGTTATAAATCGCCGAAAACCCCGATGTATGCTGATAAACCCTCTTGAAGTAAACAAGAAAATAGCAATTTTGACAGTCAAATATTGCGTTTATGTATAATATAGCTGCTATATATATTTTTTATAAAATTGAAGAAAACGAATGGTACGTACTATTATTATATTTTAAAATTGTGATCTTACTGGTATTTTATATAACTTCGAAACGTAACTTTGGATTTACTTGGTTGCTGTAACATTCACAAAATGAAAGCATAAAGGCATTTAAGCCGTTTATTCTAAAGCACAGCGCCCACTAATTATAACACTCTCAAATTTAAAAAGTCTAATAATATCCTAACAGAAACTAAGGAAGAAGCGCCTAAGAAAGACAAGAAAAAAAGGAAAGACAAAAAAGAAATCAAAACTGAAGCCACCGAAGACACAGAAACTGCAGACTCTGAAAACAACGGTTTAGCAGCGACGTTAGAATCTAAAGTGAAGATTTCCAAGAAATTCTTACTGCCAACCATCACCAAACAGATGCAAAAGCCTAAGGCGAACGGAGCCAAGAGGATGCTGCATAAGTTTATGGTGAAGAAGAATTTGGAGACGGCAGTAGAGAGTGAAAAATACGATCTCGATTATATCAAAATGTTCGGCAATTCGAAGGAGGTTAATGAGGTGTTTGACATGGAGAGTAAGTATTTATACTTGGTCATAGAGAAAAAAATACATAGAGTGCTCACTCCATACATCAGTTTTAGTACCAAAAAGACTATTAGCATCTAGCATCGAGTAGCGGAACTATCAGTACTGCTACTTGACAATAGATGTCGCCACCGACCGGAAAGTCTTATGCTTTTGAGATAAGACTTTCCGGTCGGTGCTCCATCTATTGTCAAGTAGCAGTACTGATAGTTCCGCTACTCGGTTCTAGATGTAGACACTGAAATTAATAGTCTGAACTGATGTATGGAGTGAGCACTCTATGTATTTTTTTCTCTATGGTCAAGCAGATCTTGTCAGTAGAAAAAGGCGCGAAATTCAAATTTTCTATGGTTCTATACGATATCCTTTCGCGCCTACATTTTCGAATTTGCCGCCTTTTTCTACTGACAAAATCTGCTTGACCAAGTATATGTTCTTTCAGCCTTATGATCTGTGTTCTTTCAGCGACCTGGGGCCCGTTTTTCAAAAGCTTGTAACTTGTAATAGAAGCGGATGGCACTTTTTGACAGCTTCTGTTAGAAAGGGACTTCCACTTGTATTAAGATAAGATAAGATAAAAGATTTTTATCCGTGACGATCACAAAACATGTACAGACAACAATAGCAAGAAACAAGCTACAAGCTTTTACGAAACGGGCTTTTACGAAGGGGATATTAGCCGCTGTCAAAAAATAAGGCCACGGATCCCCATTCTAAACTAGACATTTTATGCCAGATATACGTAGTCTTTTTACTATTTAGCTTCAGTTTTTTTACTAGGACGCCCTACATAACAAGTAAAGAACTCCACAAGCTTTTGAGACTGACGTTTGACAAGCTATGGATCAAACATGAACTGATAAAAAACAATGATTGCAGTGGAGCAACACCTGCGCGTGGGCAACACTGAGTCGTGGCTGGTGCTGTGCGTGCTGCGCGGACACATCGACGCGGCGCTGCGCCTCGCCGCCGAGCGCGACCTGCTCTGCCCGTACCTGCTGAGCCTCGCGCCCGGCGTCTCCTCCAAGTGAGACCATGCCATGCTACACACACATACACACACACACACACACACACACACACACTCGCGGACACTCGCGGACACTCGCGGACACATCGACGCGGCGCTGCGCCTCGCCGCCGAGCGCGACCTGCTCTGCCCCTACCTGCTGAGCCTCGCGCCCGGCGTCTCATCCAAGTGAGACCATGCCATGCTACACACACATACACACACACACACACACACACACACACACACACACACACACACACTCGCGGACACATCGACGCGGCGCTGCGCCTCGCCGCCGAGCGCGACCTGCTCTGCCCCTACCTGCTGAGCCTCGCGCCCGGCGTCTCATCCAAGTGAGACCATGCCATGCTACACACACACACACACACACACACACACACACACACACACACACACACACACACACACACACACACACACACACTCGCGGACACATCGACGCGGCGCTGCGCCTCGCCGCCGAGCGCGACCTGCTCTGCCCCTACCTGCTGAGCCTCGCGCCCGGCGTCTCATCCAAGTGAGACCATGCCATGCTACACACACACACACACACACACACACACACACACACACACACACACACACACACACACACACACACACACTCGCGGACACATCGACGCGGCGCTGCGCCTCGCCGCCGAGCGCGACCTGCTCTGCCCCTACCTGCTGAGCCTCGCGCCCGGCGTCTCATCCAAGTGAGACCATGCCATGCTACACACACACACACACACACACACACACACACACACACACACACACACACACACACACACACACACACACACTCGCGGACACATCGACGCGGCGCTGCGCCTCGCCGCCGAGCGCGACCTGCTCTGCCCCTACCTGCTGAGCCTCGCGCCCGGCGTCTCATCCAAGTGAGACCATGCCATGCTACACACACACACACACACACACACACACACACACACACACACACACACACACACACACACACACACACTCGCGGACACATCGCCGCGGCGCTGCGCCTCGCCGCCGAGCGCGACCTGCTCTGCCCCTACCTGCTGAGCCTCGCGCCCGGCGTCTCATCCAAGTGAGACCATGCCATGCTACACACACACACACACACACACACAGACACACACACACACACACTCGCGGACACATCGACGCGGCGCTGCGCCTCGCCGCCGAGCGCGACCTGCTCTGCCCCTACCTGCTGAGCCTCGCGCCCGGCGTCTCCTCCAAGTGAGACCATGCCATGCTACACACACACACACACACACACACACACATACACACACACACACACACACACACACACACACACACACACACACACACTCGCGGACACATTACGTTGATTGTCAACGTAACGTAAGATGACGGCCGTCATGACGGTGTCGATAGTTTCGTGAACGTTTATTAGATAGCGGTGACGCCATTTTGAATAAATGACACGAGATTTGAATAAATGATTCCGTACTACGATTATTTTCCTCTTCTGATGATATTTCATCCTCCAAGTAAATTATAGATGATCAAGCAAATCTTGTCAGTAGGAAAAGACGCGAAATTCTAATTTTCTATGGGACGTTATCCCATCGCGCCTACATTTTTCAAATTTGCCGCTTTGACCTTGGTGGATGACGGTGTGTTATGACGCCGTGGTACTTTCCACATGTCGCCACCGTAAAGACGGCCGTCTTTTGCGGCCGCTATATGACGGCACCGTTTTCGGAGGAATCCAAAGCTTTACCAGATTTTCCTTTTGATTGGCAGAACAAGATACGAGTTTTTTTTTCAATGTAGTGACGATATTCTACCGACGGCGCCATGTTTCGGGTAAACGTAAAACGGTACCTTTTAGCATATCAATGTGAGTCGTGGGAAACGCTTGCAACTCGGAAATCGGTCTGACGAACTGCGATCAAGACATCAATGGTCGCCACGAACGAATACATCGGAGAGGATATCATTATCATCGTATAGGACATCATTATTTCGGCAGGTAGAAAACACTCTTAATTTCTTTTGGTTTGATTGCAGGTACTGGAAAGACGCGTCTAAATTATATCTGGCTCAAATAGATCGACTCGTCGCTAACGGCGAGGAAGACAAATTAGTCGGTAAGTGTGATATCGAATACAACTATGTCGCCACAGACTTTGCGATAGCAAATGTGGAAGTAATACTCAAGTAATACTTAGTGTCACAAAGTCGGCGTAAATAGACTATGTAGGTTTCCACATATACGTACTATTTAGAATCTTTGAGCTTTTTGGGCTAGACTTTTGACCGCGTTTTCACCCTGGTAGAAATCGTTATTGATCGTTTTAGGCGGTCGTCGCATTGAAAGAAAAAAAAAGAATTGGATACAGATCACATAGCGGAGCGGCATACGGTTAAGCACCAGTGTGAAAATGATAACCTGACCAAATATTAACTCACATTTATAGACGGGTCTATCGCGAAATATATTTTATTACCTTTATTTACCGTCGTTTCGACACAGGTTTCACTGGTCGTGGTCGCGGCTAACTGATGTCCCAGCAAAAGGTCAAAACAGAGATTTGCGCACAAATGTTTAGTCTATAAATGTGAGTTAAAACGCGAAAGTTTTAAATATTAAACTGACCGAATGATTTTTTAGTGAACAGGAACTACGGCGGTCCCGTGTACCGCAAGGTGCTGACGCTGCTGAGCCTCCAGGACGTGATCGGCGCGGTCAAGACGCTCGTCGAGAACAAACTATACAAGGAGGCCTATTTGCTGTGCCGGATCAGGTATCCACTACTTACACCCAGGGCTCGGAACCGGTATTGAAAAACCTGTTAATATCGTTCCAAAACCGTTATATTATTACGTTCATTAAAAAACCGGTTACTTGATGGAACGCCAACAAAAAAATTACGTTCTCTCTCCTAACCGGTAAGAAGAGGGAACGGAATTTTATGGTTCGCAAGGAACGATATAATACCGGTTACCCTCGGCTTTCGGAGACTCTCGGTTAAACTCATTGACATACGTTAAAGAGATAGGAATACTTATTCTTTCTATCTCGCTTCGATATTTTATTTAACCGGTTAATTTCGTTCCACAAAAACGAAATGCGAACGAATTTGACATAATTCAGTATCTCAATAGAACAGTTCTTTAACCGGTAACCGCAAACGGAAACGAAATGCTTTTCGTTCCCGGGAGAATGAATGTAACCGGTTTGAAAAATAAAACGGTTTCCGAGCCCTGCTTACACCTGTTCAGTAATAGCCTATTCACTCTTGCTATAAAGAGACCGAGGTCATATCTCTCAGGGAATACATATGACGGGAGCGCATTCCATTCCTTAGCCGTCCTTACCAAAAAAGACGAGGCAAATCGTTTGCTTCATGTAACTCGTTTATCGTACTTACCAATAAGTCCTTTATTACCTTACCTACTTACCTTAGTACCTTAAGTCCTACTATTGTCCAACATATTTCCCCATCCTCCCCTAGCTCCCTACTGTATTTCAGTTTAATTGCGCGATTGAAACGGGATTAGTTTCGCGTCCTTTTTGGCTTTATTTTATTTTTATCGTGCTTACTAGATTGATATATTGTAATACTTTTTGTAATCATTGACCTGTAGGTATTTCGTAAAAATGAGGCATCCGATATACGGGTGGATTAAAATTACCTACCGAGGGCGTACTTTGAATCCTGAACGAAGGAAAATAATTTTGCTACCATGTGACTCGTTTAATAATGTTCTTATACAATACATGTTATTTTTAGGTATATGGACACGATTGGAGACGAAGTCCTGGAGTCGTGGGCCAAGAATTGCCTCCACTCCGGCGTGTCCGACATGGCTGCTGTTTGGTGAGGACATTTATATGCTATCTTTCCCTTTTTGACTCATTTACTTTATATAGGATTGTTGGGGAGGTTAGCGATTCAGGAGGTCTCAGGAGCAGCAGGCGGGGCTCTTAAATTATATTAAACTAGCTGTGCCCGCGGCTCCGCCCGCGTGGAATTCGGTCTGTGCCAGTAAGCTAATTCATCCCTAATTTCTCTTTCTCTCCCTGGTGGAGGCGGAAATTGAAGTAAAGTTGACAGATGGATACGATTAGCGGACTGAAGTCCAGATAAAATATTTTACAATTAGGTAGGTACCTACCACCAAACAAAACTACACTCCAAAACCAATAGTTTTTTTCGCCCTTATTCCAATATTAGACGTGATTTAAACGACACAGAGTAGTAGGTGTATAACGGACAATACAGTACTACTTTTGTATTTTTACGTCCTTGACTGTACCTATCCAAATCATGTCCATGGCAAATATCACCCAATTCTGTCCTCCAGTAAAATCAGTCTAAGCATGAAAAGTTAAGAAATATACACATAGAAATTCATACTTCCTAACAAACTTTCGAATTTAGGTCTAATATTATTTAATAAATAACACTTAAATTAAAAACGTATAATTAAAAAATTTGGCCTAAGCCGTAGTCGCTTGGTATTAGGGTGCTCAGAATGCCATCTTTATCAAAGTAGGCTTAACCCTTAAAATGGTATTAAAAACGCGAGCGCAGCGAGCGCGAAATTTTTTTGATAGAAAAATGAGTCAGATCAGCCGCAATGGTTTACCTACGTGAAATTTTGGTGTGGATATCTAATGCGAAAGCCGAAGGCCGAGCTTTAAGTAGGGCCGAAGGCCCGAAGCATCCAGGCTGTCAGTGCTTAAACACAAAACAATAGTATAAGTGTTTAAAAGCGAAGGCCGAAGGCCGAGTTTCGCGTAGGGTCGAAGGCTCGAAGCGTCCAGGATGTCAGTGCTTAATCACAGAACAATGGTATCAGTGTCTAAATGCGAAAGCCGAAGGCCGAGCTCCGCTTAGGGCCGAAGGCCCGAAGCGTCCAGGATGTCAGTGCTTAAATACAGAACAATAGTATGTCTACATGCGAAGGCCGAAGGCCGAGCTTCGTGTAGGGTCGAAGGCACGAAGCGTCCAGGATGTCAATGCTTAATCACAGAACAATGGTATAAGTGTCTAAATGCAAAGGCCGAAGGCCGAGCTCCGCGTAGGGCCGAAGGCCCAAAGCGTCCAGGATGTCAGTTCTTAAGTCGTAGTAGTAGTCGCTCGGTAGGGTGCCCAGAATGCCACCTTTATCAAAGTAGGGTTAACTTTAGAAGTAAAAAACGCGAGCGTAGCGAGCGCGAATTTTTTTGATAGAAAATAATTGAGATAGTCTGTCAGTGCATAAACACAAAACAATAGTATAAGTGTTTAAATACGAAGGCCGATGGCCGAGCTTCGCGTAGGGTCGACGGCCCGAAGCGTCCAGGATGCCAGTGCTTAATCACAGAACAATGGTATCAGTGTCTAAATGCGAAAGTTGAAGGCCGAGCTCCGCTTAGGGCCGAAGGCCCGAAGCGTCCAGGATGTCAGTGCTTAAACACAGAACAATAGTATAAGTGTCTAAATGCGAAGGCCGAAGGCCGAACTTCGTGTAGGGTCGAAGGCCCGAAGCGTCCAGGATGTCAATGCTTAATCACAGAACAATGGTATAAGTGTCTAAATGCGAAGGCCGAAGGCCGAGCTCCGCGTAGGGCCGAAGGCCCGAAGCGTCCAGGATGTCAGTTCTTAAGTCGTAGTAGTAGTCGTTCGGTAGGGTGCCCAGAATGCCACCTTTATCAAAGTAGGCTTAACCTTAAAGATAAAAAACGCGAGCGTAGCGAGCGCGAATTTTTTTGATAGAAAATAATTGAGATAGGCTGTCAGTGCTTAAACACAAAACAATAGTATAAGTGTTTAAATGCGAAGGCCGAAGGCCGAGCTTCGCTTAGGCTCGAAGGCCCGAAGCGTCCAGGATGTCAGTGCTTAATCACAGAACAATGGTATCAGTGTCTAAATGGGAAGGCCGAAGGCCGAGCTCCGCTTAGGGTCGAAGGCTCGAAGCGTCCAGGATGTCAGTGCTTAAACACAGAACAATAGTATAAGTGTCTAAATGCGAAGGCCGAAGGCCGAGCTTCGTGTAAGGTCGAAGGCCTGAAGCGTCCAAGATGTCAATGCTTAATCACAGAACAATGGTATAAGTGTCTAAATGCGAAGGCCGAAGGCCGAGCTCCGCATAGGGCCGAAGGCCCGAAGCGTCCAGGATGTCAGTTCTTAAGTCGTAGTAGTAGTCGCTCGGTAGGATGCCCAGAATGCCACCTTTATCAAATTAGGCTTAACTTTTAAAATCGTATTAAAAACGCGAGCGTAGCGAGCGCGAAATTTTTTTGATAGAAAAAAATGTAGAGAGGCTATGTCAGGGACACAGCCGCAATGGTTTACGTGAAATTTTGGTGCGGATATCTAACGCGAAAGCCGAAGGCCGAGCTCCATGTAGGGCCGAAGGCCCGAAGTGTCCAGGCTGTCAGTGCTTAAACGCAGAACAATAGAATAAATTCCAAGTCCCAAATTGTTTGACATTTAAAAACTTTCGCGTTTTGAACACATATTAACTCACATTTATAGACGGAAATTTATTTTATTACCTTTATTTACCGACGTTTCGACACAGGTTTCACTGGTCGTGGTCGCGGCTAACTGATGTCCCAACAAAATGTCAAAACAGAGATTTGTGCAACTACCCGACGAAAAGTGTATGAAAAAGTTTGGGGTAGACATCATATTTTCAAACCACCCACTTCACATAATGTTCATTATTGTCAATAGACCCGCGATAGACCCGTCTATAAATGTGATTTAATATGTATTTTCAAAGACGTTTGACATTGACTAAGAAAATTTTTTTTTTTTTACAAAGTACATACACAAAAAAAAAGTTTGCACCACTTTCTTAAGTTAGCGCCATAAGATTCAGGTGCAAACATAACTTAATTGAGTGTAGTGGCCACCCCCCCTTTTAGGGGTTGAATTTTTGTAGCCTAAAATAGGGCCAGGGATTTTCTTGACCGATTAGTAAAGTTTGCATCAAAATCCGTTCAGCCGTTTTCACGTGATGCGTGGTCAAATAAACAGACAAACAGATAAACAGACAAAAATTCCAAAAACTGTTGGAACGTGTTCTGTTATCGATTCTAAGTATCCCCAACCAACTTTTTTTCGAATAGCTTCCATGTACAGACTTTAGACCCTCTTCAGCTTTATTATATGTATAGATGAAAATTTACAAGTAGGAAAGTATAAATAATCGCGAGTGCGGCTTGTGTGCCTTGCCGTGTATGATTTGATGACGGTAAAGTGGTAGAGGCCGTTGCCGCGCCCCCGCGCGGCCTGGCTTGGAACTCCGCCTTTTCTTGGAATGCTCGATAGATGGCGTTAGGCTCGCGAATAGAATTTTGATTGCTTATTATTTATGAGTTTCGAGAGTTTTATGGTTGGTTAATAGTAGTTCTCCTGATTTTATCAGGATCCCGTCATCTGATTCTGACGTGATGACAATTGCGAAATGATATGATATGACTGAAGTCACACGTCGAAGTGTGCTTCCACTTTGAAGTTGTGAACCCATACCTAGTGGAAGCACGGATTACTGAAAAAAAGCTTCATGTCCCCACATTGGGGCCACCCGGATAGGGAACGTGTTACAACAAAAAACCGGCCAAGTGCGAGTCGGACTCGCGCACGGAGGGTTCCGCACCATCAACAAAAAATAGAGCAAAACAAGCAAAAAACGGTCACCCATCCAAGTATTGACCCCGCCCGACGTTGCTTAACTTCGGTCAAAAATCACGTTTGTTGTATGGGAGCCCCACTTAAATCTTTATTTTATTCTGTTTTTAGTATTTGTTGTTATAGCGGCAACAGAAATACATCATCTGTGAAAATTTCAACTGTCTAGCTATCACGGTTCGTGAGATACAGCCTGGTGACAGACGGACGGACGGACGGACAGCGGAGTCTTAGTAATAGAGTCCCGTTTTTACCCTTTGGGTACGGAACCCTAAAAAGAACTGTCCAAATCGGTCTAGGCGTCTTCGAGAGATATCTGGGAACACTTAATACCCAAAAAAAGTGCTCCTTTATTTTTAAAATTTGTTAAAACGTGTTTTGTTTGCAGCCACCTCGCGTTAGGGAATCTGCTGGAGGCGGCGACGTGCCTCAGCAGATGTTCCGACGCGGACAGCCTGCGCCTCGCCGCCGAGCTCGCCCGCGCCGCCGGTCAGACCATCCTCGCCGACAACCTCATAGGTACATATCACTCATAAGTCATGATATGAATGAATATGAATATTATAGGACATTCTTACACAAATTGACTAAGCCCCACGGTAAGCTCAAGAAAGCTTGTGTTGTGGGTACTCAGACAACGATATATATAATATACAAATACTTAAATACATAGAAAACAACCATGACTCAGGAACAAATATCTGTGCTCATCACACAAATAAATGCCCTTACTGGGATTCGAACCCAGGACCGCGGCTTCACAGGCAGGGTCACTACGCACTAGGCCAGACCGGTCGTCGAAATCAGAGCTCGGATTTTTCACGGCAAAACAAAACACCATCGGAATCTAGCCAGTGATAGAAACATTATTTTATCGATATCGATAATTCAGTACTAGAAGAAAATACGTCACCAAATAAAATAAATATGTAATAAAAACATTTGTATGGAGTTATATATTAGAAACAGACGCAATTTCTAACTTCGTTCTAAGTTGTACATGCAGACCTACCTCTTTGTTGCTCGACTATGGCAAAGCTAAAATGAAAAGTTATTTTATTACTTACTATATAATAAATAGGGTAAAATTGCAATTACTAGCCACTGTTAGTTACTGGCCACCTTTAGGTAGATAGATACTGTAAAATTAATTCTGTTAAAGGGTGAATAGCATTTATTTACAAAACAACTAATTTGATCAAAAATTGGTTTTAGAAGACTCATATTCTTTTTAAGAGACCTATCCAACGACACCCCACACAGTAGGGTTGGGGCGAAAAAAAAAATTTTCCCCACTTCATGTGTATGGGAGGTACCCCAAAAAAACATTTTTTTTAGATTTTATTGTACCACTTTTTCGGCGTGGAAAATATAAGTACATACTCATACCAAATTTCAGCGTTGTAGCACTAACGGTCACTGAGATTATCCGCGGACGGACGGACGGACGGACGGACGGACGGACGGACAGACATGGCGAAACTATAAGGGTTCCTAGTTGACTACGGAACCCTAAAAATGTATTGAGGCAATACCTGTCATATACTCTAGTAATACTCGATATCGATAAAATAATATTTCAAGCACTGGCTAGATTACGCTAGTGTTTTGTTTTGCCGTGAAAAATCCGAGCTCTGGTCATAATTCTTGTATCATATTAAATCAGGGGTCAGAAAACTGCGGCATTTCAAAGATATAATTGCTGCTATTCAAGACATCCAAGAAATGTACACTCAAGAGTTCTTAGATCACTAAAATCACCATTTGTGGCTCTTTGCGGTTCAAAAACCGGTCATTTTTACTGGAGGTGGCTCTTCAGTCTGTCGACTCCTGCACTAGAATAACTAGAACTAATCATAATTGTGTTCTTTATTACTCTTTTAACACCACCTGTAAATATGCTCTTATTATCTTAACTTATAAACATCGGAAGACGTGATTAAGAATCATTATTGCATTTTTAATCCTGTGAACGCCACGCCTATCGTGTGCGACGCGTCATCGTGGACCTTGTCAGAATGAACGAAGGTTGATATTGGGCTGTAGCCGTTGTCTGCTTCTTTCATATTCGGGAGGTATGAGATGCCTTCCCATCCTTTCGGATTTTTGTCGGTTTCAAATCGCCGCCCGTAACTATAGTTCGTTTTTTTAGCATTAGAAATAAGGTAAACAATCTTGATGCGTCTTTTAATTGAAAAACACATTTTAAAAATAAGTTACGGCAAATATGTAACAATTATGAATCTAATACGATCATTTATATTCTTCTGCTTTCATAAGTAATAGTTACTGATTTTTAAAAAGCGTTTTTCAATTAAATGACATGTCAAGATCGCTTACTTTCTTTCAAGTTCTTTCTAATGCTAAAAAAACGAACTATACGGGCGGGTCTTTTCGGAGCCCTTATTCTAAGGGCGGTGGCTTCGTCGCCATAACTAGTCACGACTGGCCTGTCATGGCTTTTAGATTCTTCTTCTGTAGCCGCGCAGTGCGGGCAGTTGGTGTCTTTGCGGGTCAAAGGGTTAATAGTGTTTTATACAGATAGAAAGCGTAATTTGTCGAAATAAAGCGCAACATGTCCTTTGCGACACGAGGTTGAAATTGAGCATACTCATATGTAAATGATTTGTATTGTATAGTTTGTAGCTTTCTAATAGAGCCCGATGGCTAATCCTATTGTCTATTGTTAAGTAAAACCGCTCGTGCCACGTGTCACAACAACCTGCATAAAAAATCGCTCGTTCACTTTACCCAGGTAATTGAATTACAACTCCTATGGAAATTGCAATAAGATTCAAAATGAACAAATGGATAAATATTTTGTTACGATGTGTGCGGTCAGACTTCGGTTACTGAGCGCCGGCGAGTCGAACGCTACAGAACCAGTCTAAAATGTGTCATCGAGATGCGTAACAAAGGCGCGTTATCGGAGAGCGCACCTACATTGGTTTTTTGAGCGTTGGACTAGCCCGCGCTCAGGTGCCAAATAGAATAATGAAGACCCTTTTTTGCAGGTAAGTAGCACGTGCGGTTTTACTGAACAATAGACAATAGGATAAGCCTTCGGGCTCTACTAGAAAGCAACAAACTATAGCTTCCTCGATAAAGGGTATAGCCGGGTAAGCATGGCCAAACTGCCCTTAGCGAAAAAAACAATTTCCTTTTACTGGATTATTAACCTATGTATATGTAGTGCTTTCACCAAATATTAAGCCTCAAATGCTTCAGATTTAAAAAAAAAATGCAAAAAAAGAAAAATCATTTTTATTTTATTACAGCCAAAGTACTAATCCGATTTCTTTGTAATTTGGGTATGTTGTATATACAATTAAGGTCGCTTTCTGAAAAAATTAATATTGAATTATCTCTTAAAATAATAGTAAAAAATTTAGATGAAAATTTTCAGAAAAATAAAAAAAATACATGCGAGATAGCGACAGTTATCAAATTTACATATTTCATGTAGAATTTAATAATGTTTAACATATATTTTTTTCAAAAATTAAAATCGGGATTAACAGTGTTAAAAACTCGAATTTGTAACATCCCATAATACCTTCTCTTCATACAAAATAACTTGTACGTTATACTAGAAAGTTATATTCCCAACGCAATTTGAATTTAGAACGCGACTTATTTCGCTGAGCGCGGACCTTAAACTCCGTGGCTGTATGCGGCTAGGGCGAACGGCATTCAGAGATTTAAAAAGCGGCCAAGTGCGAGTCGGACTCGCCCATGAAGGGTTCCGTATTTAGGCGATTTATGACGTATAAAAAAAAACTACTTACTAGATCTCGTTCAAACCAATTTTCGGTGGAAGTTTACATGGTAATGTACATCATATATTTTTTTTAGTTTTATCATTCTCTTATTTTAGAAGTTACAGGGGGGGGACACACATTTTACCACTTTGGAAGTGTCTCTCGCGCAAACTATTCAGTTTAGAAAAAAATGATATTAGAAACCTCAATATCATTTTTGAAGACCTATCTATAGATACTCCACACGTATGCGTTTGATGAAAAAAAAATTTTTGAGTTTCAGTTCGAAGTATGGGGAACCCCAAAAATTTATTGTTTTTTTTTTCTATTTTTGTGTGAAAATCTTAATGCGGTTCACAGAATACATCTACTTACCAAGTTTCAACAGTATAGTTCTTATAGTTTCGGAGAAAAGTGGCTGTGACATACGGACGGACAGACAGACGGACAGACAGACAGACATGACGAATCTATAAGGGTTCCGTTTTTTGCCATTTGGCTACGGAACCCTAAAAAAAGCGCGGGAACAGGAAAATAGGCACGAATTTTATACAGAGCGTTAACGATTGAAAAATGTCTGTTCCTTTGATGAATAAAATACGTCACATTCTAAATTCAAATTCGTAAAGACTGCGTTCACAATATACTTCATTCGTTTATGACTACTTAGCTTAGCTTTGCTTTGTATGAAGAGAGAGTATTATGGGATGTTACAAATTCGAGTTTTTCACACTGTTCCGATCCCGATTTTAATTTTTGAAAAAAATATATGTTAAACATTATTAAATTCTACATAAAATATGTAAATTTGGTAACTGTCGCTATTTCGCACGTATTTTTTTTATTTTTCTGAAAATTTTCATCTCAATTTTTTACTATTATTTTAAGAGATAATTCAATATTATTTTTTTCAGAAAGCGACCCTAATTGTATATACAACATACCCAAATTACAAAGAAATCGGATTAGTACTTTGGCTGTAATAAAATAAAAATGATTTTTCTTTTTTTGCATTTTTTTTTTAATCTGAAGCATTTGAGGCTTAATATTTGGTGAAAGCACTACATATACATAGGTTAATAATCCAGTAAAAGGAAATTGTTTTTTACGCTAAGGGCAGTTTGGCCATGCTTACCCGGCTATACCCTTTGTTTCTCGTTTATTTAAAAGGCAGGACGCTGAACACCCAGGACGTAGCGGCGGAACTCGACAAGCTACTGCCTTCCAGAGCCGAGTTATTCTTGCGAGGGCCGCAGCGGAACGGGGGCCAAGCTAACGGAGATGACAGCAACGGGGGAGATCATGAGCAATAGTTAGGATTTTAAAATACGCTCACGGCTAGAACGCGAACCGGATGTACACCCAGCTGCAAAAGTACACGGCCACAAGAATGAATGGGGTTGGCCGGTCGAAGTATTTAGCAGGCACCATCATAGCTTGCCCTGTCAATCCCTAGAATTGTGTCAAATATTTTTTTTAATGCCCTGGACTTAAAGGGCTGGCAAGCCCTTTAAGTCAAATCTCATAGAAAAAGGGGCAAGCTATTTATGATGCCTCCACCTATGCAAATCTTTGACAGTTGCCAACCCCATTCCATTCGTAATGTGTCCATGCAATTTTGCAGCTCACTGACCTATATATGTCTATAAATGATTTCTAAATTAGAATTGACCTCAAGCTAGCTACATTCAGTGATATCTGAAGGCCGCTTAAGTGTTTGTTCTAGTTTTAATACTTATTTATAGCTGGTCAAGCAAATCTTGTCAGTAAAAAAGGCGCGAAATTCAAATTTTCTATGGGACGATATCCCTTCGCGCCTACATTTTTCAAATTTGCCGCCTTTTTCTACTGACAAGATCTGCTTGACCAAGTATACATACACCACACCATAGTAAACTATAAAAACTCCTTAATATTAACCTTTTCCACGCTGTGTCAAACACAAAAGCTGTCACTCAGACGCCACATCATTGAAGTGTCAAAACTGAAGTTGAACTTTATGTATATGCATGTAGGTCGATGTTGCTGTGGTCTGTGACCGATTAATCGGTCTTTGTTGAACCTACGGTGTGGATATATCGGTCATTGGCGACCAAAAGGTTAAGGAAGATGCTTCTGTTTTACTAATGGATGTTGCATGTGTCGTGATAAAGTAAAAATAGTGTAATTTCCTTCATATCACGAAAACAAATAGGTACAATGATATTATTAATATTGAACCTGTCAACGGATATGTAGACTAGTTTCACATCGGCATCGAAAATAAACAGGGTAGTCCGTCAAGAAAGAATAGATAAAATGCGACTATAAGTGAACCACAGTGGCAACTCAGTTGTCTTATCACAACAATCAAATTCTTGTAGGTTTTTGTTGATATAATTTCTCATTTAAAAATATTTTGACATAGTTTTTAGTTTCAGAATAGTTTTAAGTTTTGAGAATATTTAGAATACGTTGCCTGTTGAAGCCCAGTGGCATTATCAATGAATGTCTACTCTTTCTTGTCGGATTGTATTAAATACAAACATAATAAGTGTTAATGTGCCCCATCAAGTATGTTATTCTGAGGCAAAGGTACCGAATGTTAATAATTGTTCTTATTAACAAAGGACAAGGTATATTTTGCCTGAAAATTTAGAAAATATTGAGCAGGCATCCATTTTCTATTTTATCTACCTTTGTTGAAAATACAAGCTTATTGTTGTATTGTTGTATTTATGAGGTTATGGTATGTAATTCATGTTAAACTAGGGCTATTAAGGCATTGTTTAATGTTTAAGTTTGTTTGTGAATAAAGTAATGTCTGTTCTCTCATTTTAATTTTATTGGCAACCTTTGTAATGTACAGGGGAGCGTTCAAGTATTACGTAATGAATTTGGGGGGAGGGGGGTGGTCTTGTAAAACGTTACGATGCGTCGCCTTGTGTCACCGCCTCAATTTCGGGCAGGCTGAAAACCAGCGCTGAAACCACGCAATAAAAGGCGGGGCTTCCAGCACATTAGCTGAGACTGTCCAATTGTCACATAGAATGTAATTAGAGCTTATTTATACATATACTGTCTAGGTTAAGTATAGCTTAAGTGTGTAAAAAAATTGTAATTTAAAATCCCTGTTGTGACAATAAATGCTTTATCTATCTATCTATCTATCTTACAGGGGTGGGAGGTGGGGGTTTGAACTACGCGTTACGTAACATTGTTTTTTAACCCTTCAGGTACTTTACGCCACATAATTGTGGCCTTTAGGTAAAAAAATTGTCACTTGGTGGTTACGTAACGTTTTACTAGGGGGTGGGGGGGGGTTGCAGGTACAGAAAAACGGCGCGTTACATGGGGGGGAGGGGGGTCAAAAATGTCCAAAAATTGCGTTACGTAATACTTGAACGCTCCCCAGGCAATAGCAATCACTGACCAACTGACACGACCCGTTTAGTTTCTTACATGATTAAAAATACTTAAAAGTGCATAATAGCAGGTTGCAAGCTGATTGGCTAAATATTGACTCACGTTTGATTAGCAACGCATTAAAGGACTTAAAATGAGGTAGTGATAAATGTGTGTGATTGTGCATATTAAAGCTCAGTAACTTCGCTGGGACAGGGACAATTGTAGGGAGCTCAGGTTTTTTAATACTTGCGAGATACTTAAAACACTCTTTTACAAGGAGAACTGAATATCGATAATTGTTAAAGAAATTAAACAAAGTTATGATATTAAAATATTTATTAACACAATGAAACATTTAAGGAATAATTCAAATGCTAGTTATTAATGTTATTTATTGTGCGTCAAATAGGATTAATCAATATCAATTACATCATAAAACATTCATTGCCATTATCAACGTAGATTAAAATGAGCGGCATTTCTTGTCGACATAATTATGAAAACATGCCGTAGCGTCAGCCATTACCCCAAATATCGGCATTCACAGTTTACTATGAAATAATGAATTATGAGGGATGCCGACTACGACAGGTACCCTAAATCGCATTTTTGCTGGATTCATATCGGAGTCGCCACCACGATTGGATGGTAATCATGGGTGAACAGGCACCTTCTGGGCAGACTCGGTCCATCGTAGGCCACGTCTTCGCCTCGGCTAGTCTGTGGCCATGAGTAAGCCCATTTTTAATAATAAAAAAAACGATATCAGAATACAAAAGTTATGATTTGTGGGATTGGCGTGTGCAGTGACGTATTCTAGATGCAAAAGGAACCATGGTTCCGGGGCAGCAGGCTGCGATGAGCTTTGGACGGCTAGCTTTAAACGCTAATCTTAAAATACGACTGGACGCGCATCTCTACTTCGTAAAAATAATGTAAAGAAAGGTAGGAGTACTGTTCACAATTAGTTCAGAGTGTGCGCGAAATAATGCGAGTATTAACCTTTTAACCGCCGTAGCCGTGGTATACATACAAGACAAAGCTTCGTGTAACTTCGTACCGGCGGCAACACGAGCACGCTCGATGAAAAATTCTAAGTGGTTAAAAGGTTAACTGTTATAAACTATTGTAGTTGCAACATACCTACAAATTCGGGGAAAAGGCGACAGAATTGTGGCGGCAACGTAGACTAATAATTAGTTAAAACCCATGGCTCATAAGAATAATTATTTTACTATACATATTCAATAAAACGTCAGTGTGTTGCTTCCAGAGCATTCTAATTTACGTTAACACAGTCTAATTCTAGGTACATCAAATTAAGTATGCTAACATATTACTAATTATTGTACCATTTAAATACAGGTCAACGGACTAAATACTACATAAAGGTCCGACCACACCGCTGCTTAAAAACGGTCCCGCACCGCCAGCGTATTTTAATCAGCGGTGTGGATGGCATCACAAAAAAAACGGTACGCTTACGATGCGTCACTTCGATTCCGTAGCGTCACCGTTTTTTAAGCAGCGGTGTGGCTGAACCTTAATACCTACGAGTACAATGGCACCGTCTCGTTCTAGACATTTCAGTCAAAGCAATCACAATAAATTATACTAGGGAGTGTTCAAGTATTACGTAACGAATTTGGGGGGAGGGGGGGGTCTTGTAAAACGTTACGATGCGTTACAGGGGCGGGAGGGGGGGTTTGAACTACGCGTAACATTGTTTTTTAACCCATCAGAACTTTTCGCCACTTTACGGTACTTTACACCACATAATTGTGGCTTTTAGGTAAAAAAATGGTCACTTGGTGGTTACGTAACGTTTTACTAGGGGGGGGGACTAAAAATTTCCGAAAATTGCGTTACGTAATACTTGAACGCTCCCCTAGCAGATCGGTCCGTGCATAGCAAAAATCCTTTTGGAATGTCAACATTCAGTCTTCAACTTAGAATTTATTTTTAAAAGATCGATGCGTGACGGGATAGCCTCCTATTGTTTAAGCGTCCAAAGTATAACATCAAATGATACATTATTATATTATTAGTATTGAAACATTGCAAATAATTTGTCATGCATATAATATCAATTACAAATGAGTTAATTTAGCCACTTCCAATTATGGACTAAAATGTGAAATATGGATTATCAAAATCATACTAGAGATATAATAGATAGAAATGTACAGACGCGGCAAAGGACCACAACTGAGTATCATACAGGTAATTAAGTTTGTGACTAAAATGTTAAATAAATACGACGAGGTCATAGTAACTCGAAATGTTGTGCGACAAAAAAAGGACACTACACTGTAATAAAATGCTGCTACTGATTTATATTTGAACGAATAGCTTCATCTTTCTTCGTTTATTTACTTGCTAGACAGACACATACACAGTAAACAACTTTGTCAGAAAAAGAATTCAACTTAATTAGCAACTATAGTTGGTTTTTTTTAGCATTAGAAAGAACTTCGCCGAAGTAAGCTTGTGGGTTCCAAATCCGGCACTTTTAGCGGTAATAATTTGAAGTAAATTATATGTATTGACCATGCTACATTAGATAATTCAATAATTATTAACAATTAAAGAGCATGATAAAAACTGCACGCTTGCTTCTGTGGAGTTCTTTCTAATGCTAAAAAAACGAACTATAGTTCGAGTCAAGAGCCTCGAACCCCGTCGTACATACTTGGGCGCCTTTGACGCAGACATTGGTAAAATAGTAACTTTTATTTTGTACCACTAACTACATATAATACTAACCACCATAATGCCGGTCGCGACTCGCAGCCTACGCCAGCTCCGCGGGGTCGTCGTTCTCGCGGTTGGACTCGCCGAGGGGCTTGCCTCTCTTCTTACAGATGGCTATCAACTTGGCGTTCATCCTTTTCAGTTTCTGGTTTTCTTTCATTACCTCAGTTAAGTGTTGGTTCTGAAAACGTAATGGAAAAATAAGACTATTTTGATTATCATTTAGCGAAATACGGCCGGAAAATGTATAAAGAGTAGCTATAGTCGGATTATTCCTATTTGCATTATTTGACACATTATGACTGACGTTTATAGAGATGTAACTAACCCAAATCGATTGTCACAGCAAGCGATTACGATTGGATGGCACCTAGACTGAGGTATCGAATTGTGACTTTTAATGAATTTTTATTTGAGATTTAAATGACTGACTGACTGACTGATCCTTCCGGCCGATTTCGGCCATGGCGACCACTACGACTCCTAGTTTGCTCGGCGCTCGTGCGCCCGAAGATGGCTGACGTAGCCGATCTTCGAGGTGAACCCCCGCGCACATTGAGGGCACGTGAGGACACCAGCCACGTAGTGGTAATGAATGGGAGCAGGCTGGCGCGTTTTTAGCTCGTCGCGTTCAGCGTCGAGGTCAACTTTACGTTGCTCCTCGAAATCGCGCACTTTGTCCTGCAGCAGCCTGCGCCACTCAGGACGCTGTGCTGCCAAACCTTCCCACTGAGAATAATAAGAAAGTATAATAAATTTAATAATGCTTTGTTGCGACCTAAAATAAAAAAATTATATTGATTTACTTAGACGACTACCGATTCATAACGGTGGTGTCCGGCCAACCCTAAATTAAAAAAAAACCGGCCAAGTGCGAGTCGGACTCGCGCACGGAGGGTTCGGCACCATCAACAAAAAATAGAGCAAAAAATCGTGTTTGTTGTATGGGAGTCCCCCTTGAATATTTATTTTATTTTATTTTCAGTATTTGTTGTTATAGCGGCAACAGAGATACATCATTTGTGAAAATTTCAACTGTCTAGCTATCGCGGTTCATGAGATACAGCCTGGTGACAGACGGACGGACCGACAGCGAAGTCTTAGTAATCCCGTTTTTTACCCTTTGGGTACGGAACCCTAAAAAAAAGACGTAGAACGTAAACGTTCGCAGTGCAATTGTCTTCCTTTGTGATTTCGATGTGCAAGACATTTTACGTTGCATTGCTGTTGTGAGTGACATGTGTCAAATAATGCAAATAGGAATAATCCGACTATAATTTGACAAGGCAAGTGATGTGACCGGTTAGTATTTCATAGAAATCTCAATAGGGGCTGTACTTTGAGTATATAGCCTAAGGAGATGTGATACACGGGCGACCCCCTCCGGCAAAGTACATGGGTCAACTGTTCAAACACGTTATATAAAACTACTTGAAGTCGCTTCACCGCCATTTTGCATCGTTCCGTGTCGCGAGACGTTTCTCTTAAAAAATGGTGACTTGTTCAGTAGTATCGTGTAAAAGGTGATCTGATAGCTCAAATTCGCAACAAGATTGCGTTTCCTATCATAAATAAGTATTTATACTAACTATTAAATGTATATTGAAGTACAATCTCCATTTAAAGAAAAAACCGTTGCGATACATAAACGACAGAAAAATGTAAACATGAATACAGTGGTACGGGGACGAATCGGTCTTAAGGGATGTGACAAAGTCAAAAAAGCGACTCAACATTTCAATGATTGAATGAATCATTCATTCATTCAATCACTGCAGTTTGTTTAATATAGCTGATCAAGCAAATAATGTCAGTAAAAAAAAGGCGCGAAATTCAAATCTATATATATAAACGCTTGGAGGATACAACTAAACGGAGTAGCCATTAACAAGCTTTCCCCTCTGTCGAAAATAGGCGGCCAACGGTCATACACAATGTATGGACTGACGTTTATCTGACATGGCTATTTTTACGTTACGCATACATTTGACGTTCCCCTCCCCCGCAAAAATCGGCAGACTGTTTTGTACAGAAAATTACAGACAAGGCGTCTCCGTTTGATTATATCCTCTAAGTATAAACGTGAAAGACCTGACTGACTGACTTAAATCAACGCCCAGCCCAAACCGCTGGGACTAGAAAGTCCAAATTTGGCAAGTAGGTTCCTTATAAGGTCTAGGGGTCCACTAAGAAAGGATTTTTCAATATTCATCCCCTAAAGGGGTGAAATGGGGGTCCAAAATTAAAAAAAAAACTCCTGCGCGTGCGAAGCCGCGGGCAAAAGCTAGTTTTCTATAAACCCGGAAAACCCGCGGGCGACAGTTCATTCCACAGTTTAGCTGTGCGTGCGGGCTAAGACACAAAGACACATAAATACAGACAACCATACATACAAACAATCATTTTATTGGCTACCTAATATCTTCAATGTACAGAATTTTCACTTTTACAATTTTATAATAAATAGTATAAGACAATTCAGTTCATTCATCAAACTGATTTGATTCATTCTTCAGATGTGACCCATCACTATTATGTTCGTATGTATGCTGCATAGTTATGTGAAAACTCTGTCTGTGTGCGTGTAATTTTTGATGTGTTGAATTTTATTGTAGTGTGCGTTTGTCGCAACAGCAAAATCTGTGACTGTTGAGTTACTTATCTTTTGGTGGTGTGCTGTAGGTGTTTACCTTGCCCCCCGCTAAAAGTGGTGAAAAAATTTGTTCGAAGAGTTTACGTTATCACATCTCCTAAGGCTATATACTCAAAGGGGCTGTACTTTCGACAGTTCGCAAAAAGAAGTCGATTCGAGTAGTCATTGTGAATCAACATCCGTATTTAACAAATTAGTGGTCCTGTAAGGCTAAGATGGCCGGTTCTTTATCATTCACCGGTTAGTATTTCATAGAAATCTCAATAGGGGCTGTACTTTCGACAGTTCGCAAAAAGAAGTCGATTCGAGTTGTCACTGTGAGTCAACGACCGTATTTAACAAATTAGTGGTCCTGTAAGGCTAAGATGGCCGGTTCTTTATCATTTGTCACCATGGCTGTCACATTCTAACAAATATGTAAGTGCGAAAGTGACGCATGGCATGACAGGAGATAAAAACCGGCCAAGTGCAAGTCGGACTCGCGCACGGAGGGTTCCGCACCATCAACAAAAAATAGAGCAAAACAAGCAAATAACGGTCACCCATCCAAGTACTGACCCCGCCCGACGTTACTTAACTTCGGTCAAAAATCACGTTTGTTGTATGGGAGCCCCACTTAAATCTTTATTTTATTCTGTTTTTAGTATTTGTTGTTATAGCGGCAACAGAAATACATCATCTGTGAAAATTTCAACTGTCTAGCTATCACGGTTCGTGAGATACAGCCCGGTGACAGACGGACGGACGGACGGACGGACAGCGGAGTCTTAGTAATAGGGTCCCGTTTTTACCCTTTGGGTTGTAGTGTTAATTTATTTCTTAGTAAAATAAATAAATAATAGTCATGGCAACCGATAAGTATCGATGTCGATATTATCGACTTTTCCAGTCCCGCGGGCTACTTGTTTACGCGATAGCCGGCGCCATGTTATAACGGTCCGCCGCAGCCGGGCATTGGAGATGACTGCAGCGCTGGACGCATGTCCCTTGTGCGAGCGTTAACGGCCGCGCCTTGTCTCGCGATGTCGTAACTCGTAATTAATAATATAATAGGGAACAAGTGCTCTTCCACTGCTGTGCCACTAAGTTCCGAATAAAATAAAGTGCATCTGTTTTTCCCCCGCTTTGGGTAAGTTTGAACACAAATACCTCTTCTAGTTTTAAGTTTTTCTCTGTTCCGCAGCTTGCTACTATATCATATAGCCTAATGCCTTACGCTACGTCAAAATGGCGGACTCTGCTCTTGAATGCTAATATGCACCATGGGTGTAAATTATATTCTTAGCCTAAGTAAATAAGTATATGATCTTAATCCGTAATTGTCATGCGTAAGATAATAAGTAGATACTTATGAATGTTCTAGCTTCCATAATATCGCACTTTGCCAATTGCAACCTTACGCTTATGTTCCTAAGCATTATTTATCTCCGTTCTGAATCTCCATGTATCGACCGCCACAGACAAACTGAACTTAAATTAATTAACCACCAGAATGTCGTATGCTGTCAAGACATGAGCATTATAAATAAGGCGGGACGCTCCATGGAACAGGTTTTACTGCGGAGCCTTAACACAGTGGAATAAAATTCCAGGGTCTACCCTACGGGCTACTTGGTCGTTCAATCTCCGCGCCGGGGCTCTTCTCGCTGCCCCGCGCTAGCCGCCGGGTCACCACTACGCCAGGAATACCAGGACAGTAACGCCCAGCTACACACCGATCCAAGTGCCGCCACCACAGTAGGCCAACGACCCACGTATTTAAGCCCGATTAAACCACAGTTCATTTTGTAGCCTAGGCCTTATTGCTCATCTCTGCCCTAGATACCTAACGCTACAAGGTACGGAACCCTAAAAATGAGAGCATGATAGGTGTTCTGGTGTAGGCCGACCTGCACGATGGCGCTGCCGGTGGCCACGAGCACGGGCGGCGCGGCGCGCAGCTGCAGCTCCAGCGCCTGCTTCTGCCGCGACACCGCTTCCAGCGTCTGCAACAACAAACAATAGGGTATTTGACAATTTTTTTATGAATGGTAGTACCAGTCGATCAGGTTTGTTTTGAGGATCAAATGTCTGTATGGGACCCATTGTCTTAAAGCAATACAAAAGTCACAAATGATGGTCAAAGTCTGGCACCCTCACTTTACCGACGAAACGCTTCATTGGCAATACATCGTGACGTCACCATGTAACGTTAGAAGTTTCGATGTATGGAAAACAAGGAAATTGCGATTTTGTCGGTGAAATTTTGTGTTTATGTATGTTTATTCGCTTTACAATATATTCTTTTTTTCCTATTTGGAAGTAAAAGATTTTTTTTTTAACTTTATTTAAAGTCTTGTATTTTTTATTATTCTCATATATTTTTTAAATTTCCAATGTATTGTGATAAATTGCTCATTTTCTATCTATTTAACTAGATTTAGATATAAAATTCAACATGTGTCAAATACGCTATTACTTCCGACCCGAATTGCGGAACCATGCGGTTTCTCACGCAGCCGGAACTATCCGAACGACATACATTATAGGTACAGAATTACCGGATGTGCTGTACAATCAAAGAGTGATAATAAAATGTAAAAAAAAATACTAAGTAGTAATAATACGGGTTTCGCAGAACCGTAATAGTACGCTAAAGTGACCCCGACTTATCTGTACTTTCTTATGCATAATTGTAAAAACCTTTATTAATGTGTACTTTCTTATGCAAAATTCTCAAAAACTTTAATGAGTGGCGAAACTTACCATTTTGAGCTGTACGATTTCATTGTTTTGCCTCGATTCGTTTTCCGATCCGATCGAGTTCTCGTTTTCCAGGTGTAGCTCTGCAATAAAAATAATATATCAAGAATCCTTACCTATTTAAAAGACACGTTGAACACAATACACATTTGAGAAACTGCAAAGCATAATAGTAAAGTCAGCGAAATGAATTTATTGTGACGTACAAGTCTGGCGAGCACAACCTGTCTCAAAAAATGCAGTAAGTTAAAAAAAACTCTACAATAAAATGACTAAGACATAAAATGATAGCTTTAAACTGACAGCATACAGCAGAATGGTTGCCAAATTAAAAAAAAACCGTTCAGACGAATCGCTGACCAAACTCCACGGTAGTGTCGGTGTATTTTCATATGACCTCGCTTTAGTTTGTTTCTTTAGCCAAGTTCCAATTAAGACGAGTATTTTGTCACTATTAATATATAAATCAAACCGCTTTAATCCTTTACCAGGCTAAGATAAGGGAATTACCCACATACGGCATTTCAAACATGTGTTCTATTTTCGATGAGTAAACCTGAAATTCGTTTGTCATTTTTGAAATGTCAGCCTGATAAAGGGTTGCAAGGCGGAATGTAACAATTAAATGGGCTAATTATATAAATCGGAGAAGTCCCCCTGTAAAGGCTTATAATGGGCACAGACAAGACATCCTCCAGACTGAGCATAGTAGCGCTACCCCCTCCGCCACAAATATAAGGTAGTTTTACTCCATTTTCGAGTCAAAATTTCTTTGTGTGACGTCCGTGTCTTTGAACGGACCAATCACGGCACGGGACTCGCTCACCTCGTCCCTCGCACCCCAGTATTTTTAGCAGCATCGGTTTCATGAAATAATTGAAATTGATAATAATTAATTTGACGACTGGTCTGGCCTAGTGGGTAGTGACCCTGCCTGTGAAGCCGCGGTCCTGGGTTCGAATCCCAGTAAGGGCATTTATTTGTGTGATGAGCACAGATATTTGTTCCTGAGTCTTGGTTGTTTTCTATGTATTTATGTATTTGTATATTATATATATCGTTGTCTGAGTACCCACAACACAAGCCTTCTTGAGCTTACTGTGGGACTTAGTCAATCTGTGTAAGAATGTCCTATAATATTTAATATTTATTTATTTATTTATTTATTTGTAATTGCTCTAAATTCCGTCTAGAGGATTCCTAGTCTATGATAATAATGTGTGAGATGAGGTCTCGACTCACCGGCGCCGGGGTCGGCCGCGTCGGGCCGGTTGTGGTCGTGCGCGCTCTGCCGCTTCTTGCGCACCGACTGCACCTTGCTGCCGGCTTCTCTCTCCATCAGGGCCGACAGCTTAGCCTGCCGGACAAATATATACAGGGTTATATTTGGACCGTTAGGGTCTCCCCATACTTATCGACGCAGATTCGGCGAAAGCCGATAGTAAACAGCATAAACAGGTAAGGTTCGGTTCGGCTCCGTTCGGCCGTCGACGGCCGACGCGTCGGCGTCTTTTTCGCTCTTATTGCGTGGACATAAAGTTTCATTTCTATTGGCATTGCCGATTCCGCGTCGATAAGTTTGGGGAGACCCTTAGCCATATTATGTGAGGTGATTTAGGTAGGTCATACTGATGAACTTTTTCTATGGGACCAACCCCGAAATCACAAAAAAAAATTTGGCCTTCCCATAGAAAACGTCGACATCCGCTCGACCAAAATGTATGAAACGGCCAAAATAGTTATTTTCGATACAAGTGCGAAAAAGAGGAAATTCGAAACGAGTGGCGATAAATTCAAACACGACCGAAGAGAGTGTTTTAAATCGACACGAGTTTGGTTTATTAGAAAACTACTAGACGGATGCTTTCTTAAGAAATATTAGAGTACAATAGAACGATTGTATGTCCACGCGCACCTGGAGAGCGTCTTTCTCCGCCTCCAGCCGTGCCAGCTGGCTGTCTCGCTCGCGCAGGTACTCGCCGCACGTCTCGCACTCCTCGTCGAGCTCCCTGCACCGCTCCTTGTACTCTTCCAGCTCACGCTTGCACGTCTGCAACTCTAGCTTGGTTGCTTCCAGCTCCCTATATATAAAAAAAGAGGCTAAAATGTTATGAATTAAAGGGAATGAAGATTTCGGGCAGATTCTCAAAAGGGCAGTTATATTAATTTTATACGCAGAAACATCTGCAAACGGTTCCACAATACGTACTATCCTTCGATACGTTTGAGAAGTGAAAGACTTACTGTAGATATGGAAATATTCGCTGTCAACGGGTGTCTAGGTAGTTAGGGCCACTTGCGCCATCCAGACTAGGGCATGCTCCCGGGAATTCCCGGTTCTCAAATTCCCGGGAATTCCCGGGAATTTTATAGTGTCGAAAGAACCGGTACTGAAGACCCGGAACCAGTACTTCCCGGTTCTCATCAGTATGCGTATTTATTCCCATTTCAATAGTAGTTGTCTTAGTACTTATTAAAATGTTAGTTAATGTTCGGAGCTAAAGTACTAACTGAGTTAGTACTTTAGCTCCGGACATTAACTAACATTTTAATAATGGTGCTATGAATAGGGGGACCCAAAAATAACCCGACAAAACACCTAGTAAAGTGGTAATTTGTAAAAATTCACCAAGTTTTCTATTTCAACTTTGTTTTTATCTGAAACCTCGTTCAGTACTTTTATACCGGTTGCATAAAGGACTAATGATATTAGCAATCTATGTAAATATGTTTGTGTTATATATCCCAATGGGGCAGTAGCTTTAAGGCTTTAAAGCTACTAAATTACACCTATTTAGATGAATAAGGTGTCTATCTATACATTTTGACCCTGGTGACTTAAGCTATAATCTTTAAACAACTTTTAAATCACAAGTAGGATATTATTTATTTATTATATTCGAATATTCTTCTTCTAGGTTTGGTTTTATATGAAAATATTCCGTTCTCGGGTTGAATTTTTAACTCCTGTATCCCGTGCCGTCATAGTGCTGAAGCTGAGTGCATCGACTACGGCCGTGTTGCTCGTACACTTTTAAGCCCAGGCGGAGGCAAAGTGTGCCGGTTAATTTCGTAAAATAGGTGGGAACGCTAAAAGTGCTTTTTTATATAAAATACGTCGTTTATTAATCCTTATAAAATTGTTCATATGAAAATAAGTAATTCATAAAGATTGTACGCTAACACAAACAATTTCTTTAAAAAAATCATAAGATGCATTGAGAACCGGGAAGAACCGGGAATCCCGGTTCCGGCCATGTTCAGAACCGGGAAATAAAATTCTTGGTACCGGGACCGGTACTGCATGCCCTAATCCAGACGTAACGGCCGGTTAGCAATCGTCACAAAACTGACGGTCAATGTCAAACCCCATGAATTTTGTCAGGAATGTGACGGTCATACGTTACTGAAACACGACTTAAGTCGTGCATTTTCTTTTTAACTTTTACTTTAAACAAGTTAAAAAGAAAATGCCTAGATATCACATGAGAAAGCCACCCTCATATTTTGATGCCTTTCATTATGTAACACATAGTCACATGAACTACTATCAGGTGTTCGTGCGTAAGGGCGCATTTAGACGGTGCGAGAACTCGCATGCGAGTTTCATTACATTGCGTCATGTGATCGGTCGGCTGAATTGATGTAACCTCAATGGTCCGCAATGTAACTAAAATCGTATACGAGTTCGCGCGCCGTCTAAATGAGCCCTAAGTGTAAGGCCTGAGTGGACGCTCGAAGCGGAGCGTTCGGCGGGGCGTGCAGCGTGGCGTCGAGCTCCCAAGTGATTTGAGCAGCGTGCACTAAGGCTGCTCCTATACGTTTGCATTTGTTTAACATGCACGCCGCACGCCCCGCCCCGCTGCACGCCCAACTCGAGCGTCCACTCAGGCCTTACACTAAGGATGTGATGATCAAGTACTGACTGTAGGTTGGCCTTGTTGGCGGCGGCGCGCTCGACGGCCTTGTGCGTCTTGGCGATGGCGGCCTTCAGCTCGCCGTTCTTGAAGCGCAGCTCGTCCAGCGAGCGCTGCAGCGCCTTGTTCCTCTCCACCTCGCGGTCGAACGACATCCGGTCCACCACCACCGAGTGCAGGTTCGCCCAATCTGTACAAACGAGTGGTTGCATTTCAAACATTACTATAGGCTAGTTTATTTACTGCAGTTAAATTATTGTTCTAAAGCACCCAAGAAATTAGTTTTAGGAAAATATGTACACAGAAAATGTTGGAAAACTTCTTACATTTTCATTGTACGGTAATTGATAAAGATTTAGTTTATTATTCAAGTACGCATATTACAATGAGCTTATGAACTTCAAATAAAGCTACACCGGCTCCAACCTTACACCACTGCCTCGAGAAGATTTAAATTCCCCCTCAATTGGAGGAGGGTATCCCAAATCCCAATATGAGACCGGCAACAAACTCGGCAAACAAATTGTTATTAAAAGTTGACGTTTGACAATTCAGTTATCACAAAATATGGCGATGTACATCTCCTGCTTTCAAAATCGGGGCACGATTATTTCTGATGGTGGGCACCATTATATGACTGCCAGAGTTGGTTAGGATACATGAGATACATCTCTCTTATACAATCAATTAATCATTGCTTGTAATAGTAAATAATCAAACCAGTTAGGAACCTATAAAAGTAAACCAACATGTACCTTCATCCGTGTTGACTGAGGCGTTCGAGAAACTGCGCTGCGCGTCCTTTTGACCGTGGACGATACTAGCGTTTTGTAGCTTGTCATTCAGCTTGGCTATTTGTTGCTGCAAAGAATTATTATTAATAGTCACACGATCTTATTACGCCATACAATCGTAATTACGCTCTCATTTTAACACATTCAGTGCCGAAAACCCGACTATCGGGTATTTTATGATTTCGTTCCCAGGCCGGACGCCCCGATAGTCGGGATCGTGGTACTACAGCTTTATATGACGAAATTTTTGTGGCCTGGCGCGGATGTCTTGTTTGGCTGGGTGGCAATGAATGTGTTAAAACGACATTATGAAATAACAAGGAATGGATAAATCGCACGCTTCTGGTAAGCTTCATTTTTCATATCGCGCGAACCCCTCGCTGGACAACGTTCATTCAAAACAATTTACCTCTAAAGATTCCTTTGCCTCTCTCAAATCTGTAACTTCTTGCTGGCACTTATTCTTGTCTTCAGTGAGCGATTCAAGTTCTTTTTGCAGAGTTTCACAGCGCTGGGACAACTCCTTCAACTCTATGTCCTTTACATTAGTGGAAGAACTTCTTGTTTCCTTTTCTTCTTTGAGTCTAGAAAAATGTAAACATAATCATTAATTTAGTGTCAGTGATGTGGTTAGGATTATAATTATTACAAAATCTGACTGTTATATTTAAGTAACTAAGAGCTACCTGCTTATTATCTTGCACTGTATCTCCGCCGTCTTTTCATGGGTCTTCATATTCAACTTCAACCGAGAGCAGAGTTCAGTGGCCTCCTCAAACTGTTTTTTCAACACGGCATTTTGTTCCAACAGCGACTTTGCTTCCATTTTCAAACCCTCGATTACGGTCATGCTTTCTTTCATAGACTGATTCAGTTGTATAAAGGCATATTATTAGAATACATGAAAAGTAATTTCAGCTTTTTTTAAAAATCATCCCCTAAACTAAAGGTTTAAGAAGGGGTTGAAAGTTGGTAGAGAGATCAAATTTTATTTAAAGCTAGGAACTTCAAACTTCGTAAATAGGTAGTTAGGTAGTACAATTTTATTCAGTTAGAGGCTTGAAACTTCGTAGCCAGGTTGTGTATAATAATTAACAAATGATTAACAGTCCTTACTGCTATCTTTTGCTGCATAATGTTCTAAGCTAATGTAGAATATGTAACCACCAATATACAAATCCACGCGTACGAAGTCGCGGGCAACAGCTAGTGTACACATAAAACTATATCACATATTATTATGTATACCAAAATTTGGGGAAGCAGTAGAACTATACAATACAACATTAATATACTGGATTAGACATAAACGGATTGCTTTATTAGAAAACATAATCCTCCTAATGAGGTCCACTGGACGGATGCCCTCAAGAAATAATGTTGTACAATAGACATAAATAATAAAATAGAGCGAGTGTCCACGCGCACCTGGAGAGCGTCCTTTTCCTCCTGCAGCCGTGCCAGCTGGCTGTCTCGCTCGCGCAGGTACTCGCCGCACGTCTCGCACTCCTCGTCGAGCTCCCTGCACCGCTCCTTGTACTCTTCCAGCTCACGCTTGCACGTCTGCAACTCTAGCTTGGTTGCTTCCAGCTCCCTATATATAATAAATAAAATAGGCTAAAAGGTTATGAATTAACCTTTTCGACGCCGTGTCAAACACAAAAGCTGTCACGCTGACGCCAAGTGTCAAAACTGAAATTGAACTTTATGCATATGCACGCAGGTCTATGTTGCTCTGTGGTCTGGGACCGATTAATCGGTCTTTGGCGTTGAACCTGCGGTGCGGATATATCGGTCATTGGCGACCAAAAGGTTAAAGGGAATGAAGGTTTCGGGCAATTTCTCAAAAAGGCAGTCATATTCATTTTATACTAAGCAGAAACATCTGCAAACGATTCCACAATACGCACTATCCTTCGATACGTTTGAGAAGTGAAAGACTTACTGTAGATATGGAAATATTCGCTGTCAACCGGTAAAAGTCTCGGTAGTAAGGGCCACTTGCGCTATCCAGACTTACTGGTCGGCTAGCAATCGTCACAAAACTGACGGTCAATGTCAAACCCCATGAATTTTGTCAGGAATGTGACGGTCATACGTTACTGAAACACGACTTAAGTCGTGCATTTTCTTTTTAACTTGTACTTTAAACAAGTTAAAAAGAAAAGCCCAGATATCACACGAGAAAACCACCCATGTATTTTAATGCCTTTCATTATGTAACAGTCACATGAACTACTATTAGGGGTTCGTGCATAAGGGCGCATTTATTTAGACGGTGCGAGAACTCGAATGCGAGTTTCATTACATTGCGTCATTTGATCGGTCGGCTGAATTGATGTAACCTCAATGGTCCGCAATGTAACTAAAATCGTATACGAGTTCGCGCGCCGTCTAAATGAGCCCTAAGTGTAAGGCCTGAGTGGACGCTCGAAGCGGAGCGTTCGGCGGGGCGTGCAGCGTGGCGTCGAGCTCCCAAGTGATTTGAGCAGCGTGCACTAAGGCCGCTCCTATACGTTTGCATTTGTTTAACATGCACGCCGCACGGCCCGCCCCGCTGCACGCCCAACTCGAGCGTCCACTCAGGCCTTACACTAAGGATGTGATGATCAAGTACTGACTGTAAGTTGGCCTTGTTGGCGGCGGCGCGCTCGACGGCCTTGTGCGTCTTGGCGATGGCGGCCTTCAGCTCGCCGTTCTTGAAGCGCAGCTCGTCCAGCGAGCGCTGCAGCGCCTTGTTCCTCTCCACCTCGCGGTCGAACGACATCCGGTCCACCACCACCGAGTGCAGGTTCGCCCAATCTGTACAAACGAGTGGTTGCATTTCAAACATTACTATAGGCTAGTTTATTTACTGCAGTTAAATTATTGTTCTAAAGCACCCAAGAAATTAGTTTTAGGAAAATATGTACACAGAAAATGTTGGAAAACTTCTTACACTTTCATTGTACGGTAATTGATAAAGATTTAGTTTATTATTCAAGTACGCATATTACAATGAGCTTATGAACTTCAAATAAAGCTACACCGGCTCCAACCTTACACCACTGCCTCGAGAAGATTTAAATTCCCGCTCAATTGGAGGAGGGTATCCCAAATCCCAATATGGGACTGGCAACAAACTCGGCAAACAAATTGTTATTAAAAGTTGACGTTTGACAATTCAGTTATCACAAAATATGGCGATGTACATCTTCTTCTGCTTTCAAAATCGGGGCACGATTATTTCTGATGGTGGGCACCATTATATGACTGCCAGAGTTGGTTAGGATACATGAGATACATCTCTCTTATACAATCAATTAATCATTGCTTGTAATAGTAAATAATCAAACCAGTTAGGAACCTATAAAAGTAAACCAACATGTACCTTCATCCGTGTTGACTGAGGCGTTCGAGAAACTGCGCTGCGCGTCCTTTTGACCGTGGACGATACTAGCGTTTTGTAGCTTGTCATTCAGCTTGGCTATTTGTTGCTGCAAAGAATTATTATTAATAGTCACACGATCTTATTACGCCATACAATCGTAATTACGCCCTCATTTTAACACATTCAGTGCCGAAAACCCGACTATCGGGTATTTTATGATTTCGTTCCCAGGCCGGACGGGATCGTGGTACTACAGCTTTATATGACGAAATTTTTGTGGCCTGGCGCGGATGTCTTGTTTGACTGGGTGGCAATGAATGTGTTAAAACGACATTATGAAATAACAAGGAATGGATAAATCGCACGCTTATGGTAAGCTTTGGTAGCTCAGTTGGTTAAGAGCCTTTGGACTGGTGTTCCAAAAGGTCATTAGTTCGAATATTGCCCCAAGCGGTGATTTTTTTCTTCTCTTTTTATCTGCAATTGGCTGTTTTAGCCATAATCAGATGTTATGTCTTTTTTTAGGGTTTTGAGAGGTATTCCATTAAATACTCTCTCTTGACTTTGATAGAATTTATCTTCTAGTGCCACTTAGTGCCTCTGGTCTAGCCGCAGTATTTGCCAACTTTTCAGCCTACTCGGATTGTCATTGGTGTTTACCAAGTCCCTTGCAAGTTCGTTTGTATGTTTTTTTAGTCGTTCTTTGTACTTAATACAATATCTGTTAACTTCCTCTTTGATTGTTGGAATCTTTAGGTATTCATGTATCTCTGTATCCTTTGCAAACCATGGTGCACATGTTACAGCCCTTTTAACTTAAAAAAAAATTTGCAGTGTTATTGATAGTTGTACTAGAAATGATACTACTATACTGGGACTAAGTTTGGTATATACTGCCATCAGTGCCATCCTAAGCCAAATAGCGCCTATCTATGAAAATGGAATTATCAGCTATAGAAACTAAAGTTTAAGTTAGCAATGTATTTCTTTGAAGATTTTGATTTGACTTAGTACGGCAGTAGGTATATTAGAGTTAAAATGTCCTATTTAATTTAACCTGTAAATCTTTATTCTTGGCGGTTAGCTGCACGCACTGTTCGTCCCTTTCTCGCAGGTACTCGGCGCAGATCTCGCACTCTTCATCCACCTCACGATACCTCTCTCTTAGCTCTTCTAACTCTTGCTGGCAGAGCAGGAGACGGTCTTTCAGCGAAGCTACTTCACTGTACAGACAAATTGCACTATTATTACGAAGAAAACCAATGAAGCTCAAAATATGTACAGTCAGCAGCAGAAGTTGCTAAGCGGGCGAGGTGTTCAAAATTACCTTGACGCGCTCTTAAGAATAAAGTGAATAAAGTCGCGTCAAAATCATTTTGAACACCCGGCTTAGCAAATATTGCTGCTGACTGTATGACATCACGGGTAGGCTAATTTTCTGTCTGTTTATAACACTTTATATTTGATTATACGAACGGACTGAGTTGCACCCTGTGGTCGCAGACAGACTGACGTCACAGCAAAATGTCAACGGAGATATAAGTAAACAACACTGAACATAGTTCATAGTTCCTTAATTAGTTTATAATAGAAATTGCAACTACCCCTTAATGTTCGATGTTTATGTCGGATATTTATTTATTTATTGGTTCACCAACAATAGTTTACACTGTATAAAGTACAACAACAAACGTTTTGAGTAATTATGCTAAGCGTAACAATTACTTATAGGTAAACACCACTTGCATTGACTAAGGTACTAAAATTACATATACTTAACATACCGTTTACAATAATAATGCAGGCATTAAACTAATAAAGGGGGCAGACATTATTACATTGAGTGGATATCACTAACTTATACTATTATTTTTGCTAAGCAGGCCCGAACAGATTTTTTAAAGTGATACGCAGAGTCAAAGTGTATATCCATTATATGGCTACAGCTATTTACTACCTTGCATAATCTAGGGACAGGTGAGTTGCTGCCGTGGACCGTCCTACGGAGCGGGGGGCACAGGGGTGTTATCGGGTTTCGAGGTATTCTCTTTGGAGCACGGAAGTGCAAAAGGCCACGGAGTTGCGGACAGTCTCATGTCATTATTCAATAATGACATGGATATGATATACAATTACTAATAATTTAAGTTTAAGTTACTTCCATTCATGCTGTACTATTTTTGTGTTTTGGTAATGAACGTATTTTTTTTATTTAATTTTTTCGGGGCCAGTTTCTCGTCCATTATGTATATCACACCGTCGTAAAGTTTGTCCGTTGTGTTTTTGCTAGTTGTAGAACTGTAGGTCTGCAGTCACCTGCAATAATATGTTACTCTTCGAAGGCCGCAAAAACATATGACACGCTCTTATGGCTCTACAAATAAGTCAAAAGATCGTGTCAGATATTTTTGAGGCCTTCGTTGTGTAACATATTATTGCAGGTTCCTATAACTATTTATAACGGTGAATCAATGTATTGGTGTGATTCATTTCTTACTTGTCATGATCGCCGCCGCTAGTCTTGAGTTCATTCAGCGGTTTCATGGGTTCTGAAAAGTTATATTGGTAACTGAACGACATTGGAATAGTTAGTAAAATAATATAATTAACAAACTAACATAGTTGATGAGATTATCCTGATATCCACAATTTGGATGAATAAATTGACAGCAGTTTAAAAAAACTGTTTTTGATACAGGTAAAAACATGATTCAAAATATATGGAACTATATACACAAAAGCATGTTAAAATCATAAAGAGTATAAAACTGTAATGCATCTTGGTTAGGCATGAAATAATAGCAAAAACGATCGTAAGTATACGTATTTTGATTGGTTGAATAAAAAAAAACAATTTATTGTCATAGCCTCAAGATCACATACCTACATTCACGCGATCTTGTTAAAAAAAAGTGTCTTGACATACCCACGCAAAAGTTCCTAATTAAAATATATAAATTATAAAGGCTAATAAAAAACCTTGTATATCAATGTGCGTGGTACGGTTCATGTCGTGTTGGCTCTGGCGGCGCCGGCGCCGCTCCTGCGCGCTTGACGGCCGCGGTAACTCTTCGCTCTGAAATATGCAACGTTTCCTTTGGATATGTTGATGTGTAGTGTACTTACATGTACTTACGTGATGTATGAGCTGCAGAGATAAGTGACCTCCTACCCCTGCATATACATTTATTCTACTACGTCTACTATCTGTGCAGCTGATTGTACACACACACAGACACACGGTGTCAGTTTCACTAACTTGACCGAATGTCAGTTCAAGTGGCAACACTATAACGTAACGTTCCGAATGCCGGTGTGTTGTGCAATATGGCAGAGTGACCTAAACTGTAGAGACAACATGCTGTGCGCACATAGACAAGTGACGTTACACGCTTCAAGGGCATTGCTAGCCTGAAGGGATGAGCAGTTCGAACGTCGAACGTGACGATACTAGAATTACTATAAGATCGAAAATGCTCAAGATATCAAGATATGTCTAGTAGTAATATTATTGCTACTTACCTCGTCGTGTCGAGATTGTAAGCTATCAGATCTGCAAACAAACGTTTATCTTAGTGTTCTGTTCATATTAAGTACTCGAAAAATAAAAAAAACAATTATTGTCTCTTTACATTACATGTCAAAATAAACCCCCATCCTGACTACTGTAGCGGGCCGATAGGACTCACCTATAATGCGGCATTTTGAGTGTGTCATAACCGCTACTAGGTGATAGATTAAGTTATTGCTGTCTTTGTATGTTGTAAATCGCTTTCTGTTTTTGTTCCACTAACACTTAGTTTTTAATCTTAATTGTTACTAACCATTATGGGCCATTGTTGTCTTTTAAATAAATAAATTGAATTGAATTGAAAAACTGAAATTAAATTCTCATTAAACGTTACAGTCAGCAGCAGAAGTTGCTAAGCGCGCGACGTGTTCAAAATGATCTTGACGCGACTTTATTGTTAATGGAATAAGAGCGCGTCAAGGTAATTTTGAACACCAAGCCCGCTTAGCAACTTCTGCTGCTGACTGTACCTCCTATTTCTGGCAGGAGTGCTGCGGTTGGAATGGTCATCCACGTCCATGAACATGTCGTCGGCCTTCTCCTGTGTACTGAAGTAGGCTTCCATTTTCTTGTTGTCTGAAACATTACAGAAAAATGAGTTATAAAACATAAACCATATTGAACTAGACGCAGCTGATGCTCAGAATTAGCGACTTCTTTTCCGTGATAAATTCGAAATCAAGTTCACTTCGATGGCATAGATTCCATAAATAAGTGCGCGAGTGTGTGATGAATTGATGATAGTCAACTGTCCGAGGTACAACCACAGAATAAGTAATAGTATTATCATACAGAACGGCCACGCACCGCCCCGCCCTGACTCGCATTACCTCGCCCCGCGACTGGCCGCGACGTGAATCTGGCGGACTTCTGGCGTCCTCTCATTACAGCGACTTACCCACACATACACAATGACGCGTGTACAGACGTGACGCGCACGCATTTAAAAGCAAATGATTTTGGATGTATGGAGTGTCCGCCCTGTGGTACAACTATGTCCGGGAGTAGCATTCAAGGGCTTGGAAAATTTGAAGACCTGGTTCTTTGTCATCTCCGAAGACCCGCTTGGAGTCGAGCAGGCTCTGGCGGCGGCGGCGCGCGTCGCCGATGCCACCCAGCGAGCCGCGCGGCCGCACCGACTCCACAGAGCTCTCCAACTCGTGGACACGTCGCTACAGGAAAAATATACAATACTTTACTATTACACTCAGGGAAATAGACAATACTATTGAATACAGGGTATTTAAATAGTATTTATACCTAGTGTAAATTACTACGACATAGCCTATTAAACGGAATATAATTTTATTTATATAATTACATCTTTCAACGTAGATGTACATTAATCTAATAAAAAAACCCATCCCATCCAGCGAGAAGTCCACTCGATATGAAGGATTCAGAAAACCATTTGAGAGCGATTTTTTTCCTATCGAGCGAACCCCTCGCTGGAAGACGTTCATTCAAAACAATTTACCTCTAAAGATTCCTTTGCCTCTCTCAAATCTGTAACTTCTTGCTGGCACTTATTCTTGTCTTCAGTGAGCGATTCAAGTTCTTTTTGCAGAGTTTCACAGCGCTGGGACAACTCCTTTAACTCTTTGTCCTTTACATTAGTGGAAGAACTTCTTGTTTCATTTTCTTCTTTGAGTCTAGAAAAATGAAAACATAATCATTAATTTAGTGTCAGTGATGTGGTTAGGATTATAATTATTACAAAATCTGACTGAAGTAACTAAGAGCTACCTGCTTATTATCTTGCACTGTATCTCCGCCGTCTTTTCATGGGTCTTCATATTCAACTTCAACCGAGAGCAGAGTTCAGTGGCCTCCTCAAACTGTTTTTTCAACACGGCATTTTGTTCCAACAGCGACTTTGCTTCCATTTTCAAACCCTCGATTACGGTCATGCTTTCTTTCATAGACTGATTCAGAGTTAGTATTTCGGCAGTTAATTTATCTAGTTCGGTTTTATTGTTTTTTATAGTGTCATCGGCTTTAGCTAGTTGTAAAGCGTTCTGTTCGCTTTCATTTGTGATTACATCATTAACGGATTTTAGGTTCTTGTTATCATGTTGCAAGTTGTTTATAGATTCCATGAGCTCTGCGATTTTAGCTTTAGTTTCAGAATCCTTACTATTTTGTTCGGTTTTCTGGAGCTGCAAATTCTGTAGTAAACTGTCTTTTTCATTCACAGTAGTCTTTAAGATATCTAATTCTTGCGTTAATATTTCTACAGTTTTTGCATTGGTGTCATTTTCCTCCACTTTTCTTTTGTAAACTGCATCAAGTTGCTCATGTAATGACTTCAGAGTTTCTAGGTCTTCGTTTTTAATCAGTAACTCATTTGTAGCATTTTTGCAGAGCTCACGTAATTGTTCAACTTGCGACTTTAAAAATTCTATTTCTTGGTCGTTTTCTTCTAACATAGTCTTACATTTTGTAACTTCTAGAGCAAGGTTGTGTTTTTCTTGCAAAGCTATGTCTCTTTGATTAGATTGATCTATAAACTTTTTAATTAACATTGATATCTTTCTATCTACTGCCCAATTTTCGTCAATGTCATTTTGTGTTAAAATGTTACGCTCAATTAGTTTCTGGCAGCTATTTCTAATTAATTTAGCTAGATCCTGTTCTCTTTGAACTATATCCAGAGTAACTGCACTAGTAATTTCGTGAACTTTTTCCTTCTGCGCTTTGAGCAGATTGTACACTTTCTCCTTTTCAGTAAGCTGGCATCTCATCTGATTAAGATTATCAGTAACATTACTAAATTCTGTGGTTAGAAGCTCCATGTGTTCCTGTAGCTCTGAGTACCGGTTCATTATTTCTGACAAGTCATTTTGATGTTTGCTTACTACTTTTTCTATAAGGTTTTCAAATACATTTACACTGGACATGTCGAAGTCTTTATCAATGATACTCAAGATATTGTTTTTGAATTGTGTAACTAATACTGTATTGTTGTCCGCATCACAACTAGATATTTCTTCATTCATAGAATATATATTATCCCTTATTTGTTTTAACGTATGAGCTATGCTAACAAGGCGATTGTCTTTTTCTTTTATTTCCTCATTAACTTTAGAATACTCAAAGGTCACCTGATTAATTTTTTCATGTAACTGATTTCTAGATTCATCAAAGTCTTTTAATTTGTTGACAAGGTTTTCCACTTCGTTTCCATGTCTTGCAATAAGGTTATCATAAAACATTTTCATTATATCGATTATTTTTATTTCCTCAGTACAGTTGTTTTCGGCACCGGTTTTCTCTATGTAATAATTAAAGCAATCTGCTTTATCCAGAGCATAAAAGTCAACAGACCGTTCTTCAGGTATTTCAGATGCTAATTTGAATTTATTTAGCTTTGGACTAACTACGTGTAATTCTTTCGAAAATGAGAAGACGTTAGATTCTCCCATACTCTCGTCGAGATCCATGTCTTGAGTCATGGATAATTCGCCACGTTCGAGGTGGCTTTTAATGGTAGCTACGTCCTCTGAAATAGTTCTACAATCTTCTCTGCCAGCCATAAGTTCATTTTGAAGCGTAGACAACTTATTGCAACGCGAAGAACTCTCAGAATCATTGCGACTCCTATTTAGCACTGATTTAGGTGCCGATGGACTACCAGGAGCGCTAGTATTTTGAGCACATCGTGTACACGCCACAGTGTTACCTTTGATCAATTCTTCTAGGTCAGCACATTTAACACTTAACGCTGTATTGTTTTCTGTTAAAGTCTCAACTTCTTTTCTTAGATCGTCAGATTCGCCAATAACCTCCATTACTTGTGTTGAAAGAAGATCATTTTCCTCTTGCAGCTTAACACATTCTCCATTTTTAGAGGAAAGCTTATTTTTCAACTGATCTATCAAGATTAATTGTTTATTATTGTCCTTTTCCAATACATTGATTTTTAAAGCTAATCGATCATTGGCTAAAATGTCTTCATTGAGGTTGTTATATCTTCTTTCTAAATCTGATTTTTGTAGCTTAACTTCAAGCAATTCTTGTGTAATTTTTTCTATGTCTTCAGCCATCTTTTCGTAGTTTGGCTTAATGTTGCCATTCTTACAATACTCGCACAAGTTACTGTTTGAATGATTATTGACAAGTATTTCTTGTGTAACATCATGTAAAGCACTGTGAAGTTTCATTGGACTGTTTTGAGCATCCATTTTATGAATAACAGGCTTCACATTATTGGAAAGTTTTTCAATTTTTTCATGCAGTGACAAATTTTCTGCTTTTAATGTGGATAATTTTTCTGTATTTTTTTCATTTTCAACCGAAAGCATTTGTAATTGTGTGTGTAATATATTAGGGTCTATTGTTTCAATTACGTCAGTATTAATTTCGGTTTCAAAATATACTTGAGTGCCATCTAAACAGGTCTGGTCCTGTACCAGTAAAGTGTTGTCAACAGATGCTAACGTCACATTAGTGTCAAGCATCAAAAGATCTCCGTCTAAAGTAGATTCATCTTTGAAAGCAGAGTTATTTCTGTCTAAAACTTCCGGCAGAGAGAATCTTTTTATATTAGCTTCCAGCCTATTTACCAAAGCAGTATTTTTCAATATTGACCTTAGTTCCTGCAATGATTTTTTAAACTCGGGCAAGTCTCTCTGGCACACATTATAGATTCGATTATTGTGATACTGCAAAACTTTGACCTGAGACTTAAGCAGTTTGTTTTCAGCGTATGTTGTAGCAGTTAAGGTTGATAAATTTGTTTTGTGACTAGAAATTTTCTTTTGCAACTCATGTGCAGGCTCCATTAGTAACTTAAGCTCTTTGCGAATTTCTTCTTGTTCTTTTAATAAGTTAACATTAACACCCTCAAGATAATCTATTTTAGCCTTTAGTTCCATGTTTTCGTCTAAGGTTATAAATTTTTCCGTTAACAATTTGTCACAGTCGCAGACGTCAGTTTGTGTTTCAGCACTTGTAGTTCTGAAATTGGTAGTAGAACTTGAAATTGAATTCAGCTTAGATTCACTTGGCTGGATAGCGTCTATGATTCTGTTACAGCATAAAGTCTGTAGGCTTTGTGGTGAGTAATTAGCTGGCTCAACTAATAAATTACTAAGAGATCGACGAATTGGCTGTTTCTGATCCCCTTCTAGGTCACTAAAGTCTGGCCCAACAGTAAATGTCTTATTACTTTTTATTGATAGAGATCTTTTCGTCAAGTTTTCTGATTGTGTCTCAAGTTCACTGTTGCTGAACTGTAATTCCAATAGTTGTTGCTTCATTGCGTCCTCTAATATGGAGAAATTATTCTTCCATTCTTCAATTTTCAATTCTAAATTTTCTATCATAAAGAGCTTTTCTCTCAACTCTGTTTGAAGTTGTCTTAGTATTTCATCACTTTTCAGTAAGTCAGCGCTTGTTTTATTGTGATATATTTTCATTTGTTCTAATTCCGCCGTTAAATAACTATTTTCGTTTTCTGTATAGGATAATTTACTTATTAGTTGTTGATTTTGTTCTTTCATCACTTCAAGTAATTCAATTGTTTCCTTGATTTCTTCAGTATTATTGGTTACGTTGTTAGATTTTGACACCACGACGTCATTCGTAGCCCTCTCCAAAATATGAATTATTTTACTGTAAACATTGCTATGAGTACTATTTTCAAATTGATATACGCCACTTTGGCTATCTATATTTCTTAACAAATTAGCAGCGGCCTTATATATGTTATCTAAGAGACAATCTTGATTACATATTGTTTCTTCAAGCTTTTTGGAAAGCTGCTGCAATTCTAAACACTTTTCATCTAACAGCTTCTCTTTCTCTGTAAAGTCACGTTTTAAGTTTACAATTTCGTCTCGCTTAGTATGTAAAATTTCATCTAATTCAGTTTGACTATTGTGAACTGTAGACTGAACGCTTTCTACTTCACTTCTGGATACCACATCTACTTGTAAGACTTTTTCCAACTGTAAACGCAAATTATTTTCTTCGTTTTTGATTGAAGTTATTAACTCTTCTTTTTCTATAATACCACGGTTTAAAATTTCATAACTTTCACTGGCTAGCTGCAGTTTTTCATTAAGATCAGAATTTTGTTTGTTAAGTTCATGTAATTCCTTTTTTATGTCTTCAAGTTCTGTGGTTAGTTCAGAAACCAGATGAGTTTGTTTTTCTCTTTCATCTTCAAGGTTGTTGTTATCACAAATTAAAGACTTCACTCGAGATCGGAGTTCCTCAATTTCTACCTGTAGTTTATTGTAATTGTTCACCGTTGATTCTTTTTCAGATATGATTTTGTAAGCGGCATTTGCGATTGAGTTTAATTGGCTGGTAAGCTCGTCGAAAGTAGACACGTTGCCAGGTAACAATTCCTGTTCATTCGGGTCTGCTATATGTGTCACCAAAAGTAGCTGTACTTTCTTTACAGATGATTTCCATTTGCTTAGATAATCCTTATATTGTACTTGCTCGCTAGTAAGAGAATTTATAAGAGTCTCTTTGGTTAATATTTCGCTTTTTAAGTCATCTATAAGATTGTCTTTACTGTGAACTTTATGCTGTAGTTCTTGATACGTCTCATTTTCTTTAGCTAATACACTTATGTTGTCCTTAAATTCAGTTAAGTTTGTCAACAATTTATCATGGTTTTCGTTAAGCTCTTGTATCTGTTCGGTATATTCTTGATTTTTTCTCTCTAATTCAATAACACGTTTATCTAATTCACAACTTTGTTTTTCAGCATTCAATAATTTATTGGAGAGGTCATCTGCATTCTTGACTAAGTCCGTGTTATCTTCCATCAATTTCTTTATTACATTCATGTTTTCCTGGATTTGTTCTTTAGTGTTATGTGAAACCTCAATGAGTCTGATAATCTCTTCTTCTTTCTCTTCAAGTTGTTTTTTCAGTAAATCTGTATCAGACGAAGCATGTAGTAATTTATCGGACAGGTCATCAGCATTTTTGCCCAAGTTCTTATTTTCTTCTATTAATTTGTTTATAACAGTTATGTATTCCTGTATTTGCTCTTTTGAACTAGTTGTCTCCTCAGTGAGTCTTATAATCTCTTCCTCTTTTTCTTCAAGTCTTTTTTTCAATAATTCATTATCAGAGAAGGCATTCAGTAATTTGTCATGATTCTCATTGAGATCGCGTAACTGATGGGTATATTCAATATTTTCTTTCTCTAAATCCTCAATACGTTTCTCTAATTCACAGCTCTGTTTTTCAGCATTCAAGACCTTATCAGAGAGTTCATCAGTATTTTTGACAAAGTCTTTGTTATCTTCCATTAGATTGTTTATTACATTTACGTTTTCCTGTATTTGCTCTTTCGAAGTATGTGCTTCTTCAATGAGCCTCGTGATCTCTTTTTCTTTTTCTTCGAGTAGTTTTGTCAACAGCTCAGTATCAGAAGAAAATATTTTAGAAGTATGATTCGACTTTAATTGTTCAATCTCTTTGTTGCGTGACTCAAGAACATTTTTAAATGAATGTATAATATTTCTCATATTTTCATTATTAGCAATGAACTTTTCTTCGTTGTCAATCATTTTTTCTAAAGAAATATCGTTAGTATAGCAATCAACATTGCCAATTGTTTTGTCCATCAGTTTAGTTTGTAATTCTTTGATAACTATTTTATACGATTGGATATCAATATTAGCAGATTCTATGTTTTGTTTTTGGCAATTTATAGTGGAATTTAAAGTATCTATAGATGATTTTAGCAAACTATTCTCCTCATCAGTATATTTTAAAAGGGAATTTGTTTTGTCAATTTGGTCACGTAATTCTGTGCAGATACACTCGAGTGATTCAATTCTTAGTTTTTGTTGTAAAATATCCGTTTCTAAATTAGCAATAACATCGTTTTTCGCGTTGACATCGATTCGCATTTCATCTACCAGCCGCTGCAGTTGACCTGAAGGCTCGTTATTAGACGAATCTATACTGCTGTCATTGTCACTTACCAAAGAGATGTCTTTAGACATGTCCATAAAATTACCGAAGTCTTTTTCAAATGTTCTAGACAGCGATTTACCTGAAACTGGAAGACAATTTTAAAAATTAAATGCCCATAGAGGCAACATATATTTTTTTATATTCAACGTTTACTTACTGCTTTCTTTAATTTTTCTGCTACTATTTTGTTCATTTATTAGGGATAACAGCTCATCTTCTCTTAATTTGGCTTTTGTTTTGAGAGTTTCATAACTTACTTCTAAATCAGTCAATTTGGTATTGTACTCTTTACATCGTGTTTCTAATTCCGCCTGGAACGTAAGGAATAATGTAAATAAATAACGTTACGTACTGTTTGTTCCTTTACAATACATATTTGGACTAATGAGAGACGGGCAGTTTTAAAACTAGTGGCCCTGTGAGCTGTAGACCTCGCGAATATCGCGATAAGCTTAGAAAATGTAAAAGTGAAAAATAGTTCGTTGAGTTGAGTCATTATTACAGTCAGTCATTCATTAACTCCGAATATTCTTAAGACTATATGCATTATTACTTATATTATTGGTACTTAAGTCCTTTATGCCACTTTACGCATTTTGAAAAAAATCTAAAAACTGGATCGACAAAAAAAAAATTAATCATAGAATCTGCTCATTATATTCACGAGGATCGGTTGAGAATTGTGAATTGTAGAGGAGAACATCCGGACATACGAAAGCATTAGGTAAGTCAATTACATAGCAGGTCTATATACAACTGTGTACATTATAAATATTATTCGGATATCATAATTACCTTAGCAGATGTAAATGTCTGAATTTCTGTTTTAGTCTGCGCTATCTTGTCCTTTAATATTTCCATTTCTAAGTCTTTTTCTATGTTTATGGCATTGAGTGCCTTAATTTCATCCTCCAACGTGGATATTTTGTTTGTGCTTTGTTCTAATTTCTCCATATATTCCACCTAAAACAAATGCATTTCACAAACTAGAATATATCACTGAGACTTCACTCTTCAGAATTGAACAAATAGGATACGCGCGTTTTTGACTGTATACGCGCGAGATATTTTAAGCACACTTTATACTCATAACATAAGGTTCATGGTCATAGTTATAGTACTTATTCAGTTTGATGAAATTTAAATCATGTCTGTTGAAATTGATCAGAACTGCATTTGTTTTCTTTGGTTCAATATTAAAACAAAATAAATTCTACTCTATTTCCTCAGGTCCAATTTGAGTAACAAATTTCGGATTTTGAATTTTCCTGGGCCTTAGGAGGATAAATTAGTGCGAAACAATTTATCACAAAAAAGTAAGACTTCATTCATTATACAAAGCCAGATTTGTCAAGATTGCAACAAAAAACTCATACTCACCACTTCAGGATTGTAAAGTTTTTCTCGTTTCGTTAATTCGACGATATCCTTAAGATCGTTTTCTGCCGTTTTTGCTTTCTTCCTTAACACACAAGGTGGTGTTTTCGATGCATCTATCGAACAAAAGCCAGTTTTTATAATTGAAAATAAAAAAATAAAATATAATATACTAGTATATGGAAATCAATAACACACCACATGGCAGTAAGTTCGAAGAAAAAGATTAAAATACATTAATATTTAAAATGACTAAAAAGAAAGAGAAACTTTCTCATGGAGAGAAATAAAAATAATCTTTCCATGAGAAAATTTCAATTTAATACAGTATTTGAAGAATAAAGATTATCAATATTATCGTTGCCATTTTCACGAAAATAATAACACCATCCCTTGAAATCAAAATTATGGCCCAGTTTCGTTTTTATAAATAAAACTGAGGGAAAGTGGCCGCAGAGTTACCACCACATTTCTATTGAAAATCGTAAATGGTCTAAGATTGTACCTAACACAATAAGTTCGTCGATAATGACCGCAATACGGCAGTTATTATACTCACTGTAGCATTTGTGGTATGGTGAACAATGTGAAGTGTTAGATGCGTTGTCTTCATCGCTATCTGTAAGTAACAAATAAAATTATACATAATACGAGAGGAATATTCGCGGCCTAAGCTAGAAAAAAAAACTACGCTACTTTGTTCCCCGCGTCTTTGGCGGTATAAATATGGCCGTCATTACCAACGATTATTAACGATTAATAATTAACATTTACAAAGAGTCTTTATTTATTTTTCTAGCGCCGTGTACTTTACAGTCGCCACTCGTACTACATAGTGTACTTAAGAGCTATTTTCTATTTTCTTTAAAGGTCGTTTTTAGGGTTCCGTAGCCAAATGGCAAAAAACGGAACCCTTATAGATTCGTCATGTCTGTCTGTCTGTCTGTCTGTCTGTCCGTCTGTCCGTCTGTCCGTCTGTCTGTCCGTCCGTATGTCACAACCACTTTTCTCCGAAACTATAAGAACTATACTGTTGAAACTTGGTAAGTAGATGTATTCTGTGAACCGCATTAAGATTTTCACACAAAAATAGAAAAAAAACAATAAATTTTTGGGGTTCCCCATACTTCGAACTGAAACTCAAAAATTTTTTTTTCATTAAACCCATACGTGTGGGATGTCTATGGATAGGTCTTTAAAAATGATATTGAGGTTTCTAATATCATTTTTTTCTAAACTGAATAGTTTGCGCGAGAGACACTTCCAAAGTGGTAAAATGTGTGTCCCCCCCCTGTAACTTCTAAAATAAGAGAATGATAAAACTAAAAAAAATATATGATGTACATTACCATGTAAACTTCCACCGAAAATTGGTTTGAACGAGATCTAGTAAGTAGTTTTTTTTTATACGTCTTAAATCGCCTAAATACGGAACCCTTCATGGGCGAGTCCGACTCGCACTTGGCCGCTTTTTTACATTAGAAAAAGACTACGCGTTTTTGACGTGTCTTTTAATTGAAAAACGCTTTTTAAAATCAGTAACTATTACTTACGAAAGCAAAAGAATGGAAATAATCGTATATGATTCATAATTGTTACATATTTGCCGTGACTTATTTGTTGTGTGTTTTTCAATTAAAAGACACGTCAAGATTGTTTACCTTTTTTCTAATGCTAAAAAAACGAACTATGGTTTAATTTTTAAAGTAAAACAAAATCTTAGTCATGTAGGAATCATCTATTAACTATGTAAAAAAATACACATCAATAAAGTTAGTACCAATTCACTCAGTTATGTTAATTATATCACGCCAACGCGTGAACTTTCGTGGGACGACATCTTCTTACTATTTCGCAGCTGCCAACTGTCGCATGATTAATATGTCCCACACGAACTAGGGCGGTGCCCCAGCCATGTATGAAACGAATTCCCCCCGAATCCTTACAGGGTGACCACTATTTACTACAACCAAAATTCCCTGACTTTTCCCGGTTTTCCAGGCGTTTTTTCAAGTTTTTCCCTGACCATAATCTTAAATGTAATAAATATATAATATATAATTGGAATACATTTTTGAGTTTTTGCTTGGGTATAACTGAAACAAAACTACCCAGTCATCAGTTATCATGGTTTATTATATACATATTTGAAAAACAATAACAATAGATTACCAAGTTGCAATAGATTTTAAAATCTATTGCAACTTGGTAATCTGTTCTTCCAATAACGCAGCTTCCTTGGCCGCTCCGTCGAGAAGTTTTTGTCTTTTTGCTTGAAGTTCTCTGACCATTTCCGCAGTCTTTCTTTTTTCTGCTCTGATTTTCCTATTGCAAAGGGCGGGCGCAAGGCGGTAAATAGAACACCTGATACCTACAGCCTTTGATTTGCCGCCAACCTGCGCCGGCCAAGTGTCGGCGTCCTTTGACATCCCAGCCGGCGGCGATTTCCGAGTAATACAGTGGCACGTGCGCCGCGCGGTCACATTTACTTACCTATTATTAACCTATTATAGTAGATATGTCGTAGTCAGATCGTATAATCCGCCGTATTACATTACGGCTAGCCGTTTTACAAAACAGGGGCGTTTTGAAATGCGGCGGTTCGACGATTAGCCGGATTGTCATTGCGATACGTTCTTCAATAAGGCGGCCTACGTTTAAGGCCTGGCCAAACACACGGCGCAACGCAGGTTACCGACGTCAAACAGACTGCGTCCCGCCGGTATCACGCCCCGCTTGTCGCGCCCCGCGCCGCGCGGTCCCTTGCGTCCACGCGGCGCGTGCGCAGCGCTGCGCCGCGCGGACGCGGCGAGCCGCCGCGTCGCGCTGGGTCACATCAGTCGGATCGGACGTTAGGCAGCGAGCGGTGGCGCGCGCGATGAGGGCGTGTTGAGAGCGCGATCCGCGCGCGCCCTGTTTGAACAGGCCCGCGAAGCGGGGCTCCGTCTAGTTAAGTTGCGAAGGAAATGTTTTTTGAAAAGAAACAGTCCGACGACTCCAGATTTGATGGACACCCCAGTGGAATGTAGGTATAAGTAACTTGATATATTATTATTGTAATACATATAAGGAGAGGCTTGTAATATGACTCTCCTCCATATTAGGTTAGGAATGTATCCATATACGGAGAGTCATGTAAGATGACTCTCCTCCACATAAGGAAGGGAATTTAGGTCAAGCTACTGGACACCATCCACGTGTAAGTCTCCCCACCTAAACACGTGTAACCTAAATTCCCTAGGTTTATATATATACCAGTTTTTAATAAATAAATTACAGTTTTTACTCGGAACTCTGGTGTTTCACTACTGTCCTGGGTCCCATCCTTACATGGCGATCCTGCCAGTTGCGTGAAGTGGGTCCCATCGTTACATGGCGACCTTGCCAGTGGCGTAAAGTATAACGTCATGGAGCCTGCCGGTGCAGTATAGGTGGTGCTGCACTGGCGGGGCGCGCTTCAACTTTAAAGTTTAAAAGTGAAAAATTCAAGAAACTAATTTGAAACTCTTAAATATATTTATGTAGACATTCGCAAGAAAAAAAACCCAGTGAAAAACGAAAATAACTAAAAGCCAGAACTTTGAAAGTGCAAAACAAACAATAATTTAAATAAACTAAATGTAATAATTTTAAACCTTAATGAGTGGAAAGTGGACTCCAGTGAAAAACGTGTTTTTTTCTTCTTCTCTATAACATATTATGTGAAATAAAATAAGACTTATGTATGTGGACAAGAAGGCAAGTAAAATACCAGCGCCGGTTTGTCAATATAAAGTAAATAAAACTATGCTTGTGAAAGTCTATCAGCTATCATCGTGAATGTGAATCCGCGAACCAAGACTGTGTATGTGTTGGCGGTCGTTGCTAGCCAGCAACGAAAGCTGTGGGGTGCCGATAGATGACTCTAAGAGGACATTAATAGACAAGAAGAAATGGACTCTTATTATATGAATGTAGGTAACTCAATAATAGTGTTCGAGATTTTAATAAGGTATTGTTTTAGGGCGTAGGTACATGTGGATGTTTAACTCGATTGTCGTAATAAGCAGTATTTTTAGAATATTTTTTTTTTATTGCAAATACGTAATAAAATAATTAATAAAATGTATTAAAAAAAACATATAAATTAAATTCTTAGATGTGGATTCAGTAAGTAAGTGTTAAGATAGAAATATTAAGACTTTTTATTTTCTTCTTATTAGATTCTTAGGCGAAATATATTAAATTTATTTCATTGTGTTTTTTTGTGATTTAATCATGTTTTATGATAGAATAAGGTTATATAGATTGATATATGTCAAGAATTAAGGAAAATACATGTAGTAGTAGGAAAATACATGTAGGGTTTTATACCAATGTATTATAGTAAGAGATAATGATTTTACCGGATTTGACTTGTTAACACGGACTTGATGCATAGTAAACAAATAACGAGGAATGAAATAAGTGATAGATATAGAAAAATAAAACGAGGAAAACAATATATGTAATAAAGTTTAAATGAAAAAAAGGGTTAAATATTATGATATGTCTATGAAATACAACTTGATATTATTTTACTATGAGATATGGAAAATTAAATGTTCATAGGTAACATTTTGTAAAGTGGAATTTCAATGAATATATTAGAAAATTAAGTTATTACAATGTAAAGGAGTAGTTGAAAGAGAAAATTGACGAAGATAGAAGGTTGAAATTGTAAGGTTTATAAAGTTGTGTTAAAGATGCCAAAGCTAAGCAGATAAGTTTTTATGATGCAATTAGCCTGATCACCTAAGAGCGAATTAAAATCCTTATATGTTGTAGTTTTGATGGTTTGTTATTACTCAATAATGATGCGGATAAAAATTGTTTTTAGATTATGAGGAAAATTAATTGTATTAAAAGAGATTATATGAGAGCGATAATAATCATGATATTCGTTAGCTTCAGTGGCCCGAAGGGAACTGTTGTGCGAATTAAAACAATGTAGCAAGGTACACCAGGATACAAGGGCAGGCACGAAATCCTTGATACCTGATCATGATTCGGTCGAGTTACCTTTCGTGAAGGTCCTTGGACACGTGGTATGTTTGTTAAAGTAAGGAAGTGTTAAAATAACTGCCTGTTAAGTAATAATTAATGGTATAAATAATATATGCGCAATAAATAATAAATAATAGTATACCTTGTATCCTGAAAGAAATTGAAATATGATATATTGAAGAGATATTGTAGCGCTACATAATAAATAATATGTTGTGTACCCTTGCAATGAGTAACGCATACGTTATTACGTAGCGTGCTTTGTAATTGAAAATTGTATAAAAAAAAAAAGATAATATGTTTGTGTGTAAAGACGTCATAAAAAGAGAGAGAAATATAAATGAAACATTCTATTCTTGCAAGTAAATATGAAAGACGAATAATATGAAAAAAATTGTATAATGACAATATGAAAAGAATTTGTGTAATTTAAGGTACCTAGGATTGAGACAAAGAATAATTACGCGTATATTCTATGACAATGACACTGAAACAAAGGATAATAAAAGAGGAGATTTGAATAATTAAGACAATTTAGATTAAAAAATACTTTTTTTTTGTAAAAAATATAACAAATAAGTTTTATTTTATTAAGTTAGGAGATTTATGTATAATTAATGTTTTTATTTTAACGTATGAAACATATTTATTTAAGAAGCCATATGAATATTATTTTGATAATACGAATTATGATGATAAATTTATGTAAAACAAAATAAGAAAAAGAAAAAATATATTAAATAATATATTTTTCCTTTTCCAAAAGGAGGGAGATGGAATGTAGGTATAAGTAACTTGATATATTATTATTGTAATACATATAAGGAGAGGCTTGTAATATGACTCTCCTCCATATTAGGTTAGGAATGTATCCATATACGGAGAGTCATGTAAGATGACTCTCCTCCACATAAGGAAGGGAATTTAGGTCAAGCTACTGGACACCATCCACGTGTAAGTCTCCCCACCTAAACACGTGTAACCTAAATTCCCTAGGTTTATATATATACCAGTTTTTAATAAATAAATTACAGTTTTTACTCGGAACTCTGGTGTTTCACTACTGTCCTGGGTCCCATCCTTATCATTTTTCATAGTTTGTTGTTGTTATGTCAGGCAGCGCCACGAGTGTTAAAAATGGGAACTAAAAACTGTCAAAGCGGCGGCTAATGACTCGCTGTATTACATTACGGCTAGCCGTGTTGAAGAACGTATGGCGCCGAATACATTCCGGCGGATTTTCATTCAGCCGCATTCAATCCGGCTAATCGTCGAACCGCCGCATTTCAAAACGCCCCTGTTTTGTAAAACGGCTAGCCGTAATGTAATACGGCGGATTATACGATCCGACTGCGACAGATATATAATATTTGGAGATGATAAAATTAATAATTTGTTTATTTTTTTATGTACATACAGAGACAATTTTTATTCCCTGACCTCCATTAAATTTCCCTGACAATTCCCTGACTTTTCCACGACCAGTGAAATTCCCGGGATTTTCCCGGTTTTGCAGAAAGTGGCCACCCTGCCTTAATATAGTCTATAAACTCACCAAGGTCGATAATCTCGTCGTTAAAGTTGACCTTCTTGTCTTTGGGCGGCGGCGTCACCATAGCCCCCTCCTCGGACACGGGCGTCAGCTGGCTCGCCCGCTGGATCGGTTGGAACTCTCGCGGAGTAGGGAACGCTGAAGGGCTGCAATTAATTTAATTTTAGTTGGTACGATGACACAGATTATATAATAGTTCTTACGAACAGATCTCTTAAATTTATCTCTCAAAGAAAACGCAAATACCTACCGTTTTGATACCTACACAAAAATACAATGGAGTGACCTTCAACGCGCCGCTTCCCGCACCGTGCGCGCCGGCACAACGCTAGGGTTGCCGACGCTTAGAAATGACTTTACAAATAAGTAGGTACCTACTTAAACTATATATTCTATAGAAGATACCTACCTAAAATATAAGTTTTAATTGTCCAACTTGCATTAGAACTTGCCATATAAAATCATAGCGTACAATAACTATACATGAGTAAGTTGCAATTAATTAATATTCCGTTTATGCGTTTTATTCCGACAAGTGACTGCGAAACATTTTAAAAGGTCATATCTCCCTGCAGTAACCGCAGTGTTTACGCCGTCTTATAAACTACTTATATTGTTCTCAATCGTTGTATCTGTTTCGTGTGGGACATTTTTGTCTATCTATACTATACTTTTCCTATGTATCGGAAGAGCAAAAATGATTTTTTTTTTAATTAATTTTGTTGTTTCTGCATCCATCGACACTACAAGCTGTGTTATTTGTTCGTGAAGAAGACATGTCTTTCGCATACAATTTGGCATAAACGAGCGCGCGGCGACGCGACGTGCGTACTGAGCGCTTGTGGCAACCAACTGGCTTGCTTTTCTACCGTGAACGGGAACAGATTAGTAGGTATAAAACCGAGCTCGCGCGGAGAGTTCCATAGGCCTGACGATGATAATATTGATAATAGAAAAATCTTATTAAACAAAGTGGTGTAAACTGTAGCCCTTCGAGAAAACCTCTTCAGTAAAATAATAGGGATGTTGACATGAATCGCGAATATATAACATGTTATGTTTTTACCATAGCAGGGAATATTAGAACGCGGAAAATCATATTTTGCAAGTGTAAATATGCGTAATAAATTAATTAAAAATAATCAAAAGTGTTTAAAATAATGCCCAGTATCACGTGACTGCAAACGCCAATCGGAGCGCGTGACGTAATCACAGTGGAATCACCAAAGACAAGTTATAAAACCTGCCTAAGTGTCTACAGATTATCGTACCGAAACGCGATCTTGGTGCGGTGCGGCGCACGAATCGATAGTGTGTAAGGTGGTGCGTTAAGGACGCAGCTATAAGTTAGAGCGAGAAAGAAGGTCGCTATCCGATGCGGTAGTGTGTTAAGGCTTTAAAAATGTCAGTTGCCATATAAAGAATTAAAAAAAATTACTGACAGCAGTTTGTTTAAAACGCCGTTACGTCATCAAGGTCACGTGACAGTTTGGAGCGTTTAGGCGCGAAATTTAAACACGAAACTTATTATACATGTTTTTTTATTCAAAATTAATGAATATATTTTTTTAATATTTTTTTCTGTAGTTATTACGTGTCTATCTACAAAATGAAACCAGTTCCAAAAAATTGTCAACATCCCTATTGGAACTCACTTGTACTTGAGGCTGGGCGTGCAGAACCTCTGCACGGCGGCGTCTTCTTGCGTGCGCAGCTCGGCGGAGATGGTCATGCGGCGCGGCGCGCACCACGTCTTCCTGCGCGCGCCGCCCGGGACGCTGCGCGCGCCGAAACCGTTCAGAATCATCTTTCGGAGGCTCTCTATCTTGCTCAAAAGCATACGGTTGTCTTGCTGCAACAAAATTTTACTTTTACAATCAAAATAAAGATTTAATTTCTGCCAACTGACCCACAGGTCTACCCAAGGTAGCTGGTGTTTTACACAATTCCATTTTTAGGGTTTCGTAGCCAAATGGCAAAAAACGGAACCCTTATAGATTCGTCATGTCTGTCTGTCTGTCCGTCTGTCTGTCCGTCCGTATGTCACAGCCACTTTTCTCCGAAACTATAAGAACTATACTCAGGGTTGGGCAAAATACTGGCTTCCACGTATTTGAAATACAAATTACAAAATACATTTTTAAAAGTATTTGAAATACAAAATACAAACTACTTTGGTGACGGGTATTTGAAATACAAAATACAAATTACAGTGTTTAAAATAATGTATTTCAATTACAAAATATACCTTTATTTATTTTTTTGTTTAGCATTTAGTTTTAACGTTAACGAATATCCTTTCATATAAACTTATAGGGTCATTGCACTAGTTTTCGTCCAGCTCTAGTTTACGTCCACTTGACAAAATTTGAATATATACCTACATTCCTGCACAAATTTGGACTGATTTCAATCCTTATGTCTAAGGCGTCTAAGCAATATGTCTGTCTACATATAACAATGATATTTCGCAAAAAGGAAGCGCTGTTTTATTTTTCTAAGCGCCCTTGAACATACTGAACATACTGGGTAATTTTATCTTTCTTGGCATTATTTTTTTTTTTAATTCCATTCAGTGATCTAACGATAGTAAATGTTACCATACTGAATTGGCCTATCTATCAGCTTAGCACACAAAAAAAATCAAGCATCTACCGCAATAATTCACGTCACCATAAATAAAAATCTCATCGTACTCTGCGATAGGTGAAAAATTAAAAAAAATCATAGCTCCGAAAATACGAAAAATCGCGGAACATACATGGGGGTGATTCAGATAGCCCTCTAGGTCCTCTACCTCCCAGCTTCAGTATATCACTACTTCTTGGGACACCCTGTATATTTGATAATCCGTCAAGTCGTCGAAAACTAGTGCATGGACGGAAACTACTGCAATGACCCTATCCCCTAGATTTAAACGAAAAGTTCCACGCAGAAGTTGACCTAATATAGATCCAGTATCCAGCCAATGAAAATTGTATCTCGGCTGGATCGGAGGTTCGCGGTCGGCTCACAGCTTGTGCGAGAGATTAGACATTTTAGGATTATAGAATTTTATAAAATGTATTTATAGAAATGTATTTTGAAGCTTGAAGTATTTGAAATACAAAATACTAAATACATGTGAGTGCAGTATTTGAAATACCAAATACAAAATACTTTTGAGGTAGTATTTGAAATACAAATACAAAATACTAATTTGTATTTCAAATACGTATTTCAAATACATGTAATTGAAATACTGCCCAACCCTGACTATACTGTTGAAACTTGGTAAGTAGATGTATTCTGTGAACCGCATTAAGATTTTCATACAAAAATAGAAAAAAAACTATAAATTTTTGGGGTTCCCCATACTTGGAACTGAAACTCAAAAATTTTTTTTTCATCAAACCCATACGTGTGGGGTATCTATGGATAGGTCTTCAAAAATGATATTGAGGTTTCTAATATCATTTTTTTCTAAACTGAATAGTTTGCGCGAGAGACACTTCCAAAGTGGTAAAATGTGTGTCCCCCCCCCTGTAACTTCTAAAATAAGAGAATGATAAAAGTAAAAAAAATATATGATGTACATTACCATGTAAACTTCCACCGAAAATTGGTTTGAACGAGATCTAGTAAGTAGTTTTTTTTATACGTCATAAATCGCCTAAATACGGAACCCTTCATGGGCGAGTCCGACTCGCACTTGGCCGCTTTTTTAAATTTTTTGGGAACTTACTTCAATATGGTTTTTGATAGCCAATTCCGACTGCAACTTGGATAGTTGCTTGGTCAAATCCTGTAATTTTGTAGCGTCCGTAGCCACCGCGTTCACTTCCGGCTTGTTCTTGATTGCTTTAGCTCTGTTGGCGAACCTGGAACATTATCCTATGATCATATCAAAGAACAACAATATGTACTTCGTTATATAAAAAAAGTTAGTATTTGGGGTTTGTCCTTTACAACTGTTGGCTAGACTGATAATATGATAGTGAATGTATTGAAGTGAAAGTTGGAGTTTTTAAAAATGTGCTAAGCATTTATCATCAGTACCAGTCCCTCTAGATGTACGAAATGATGATGATGATGATGATATAAAAATGATATGTGAAATTTGATTTTGAAACCGCCATAGCTTATTTTGCTTAACTAGTAAAATCATGTCTATAGTACCTACCCACTAGGCAATATATATTTTATACAGGTAACTTACTGTAAGGTGGAGATCGTTTCTTCAACAGCGGCAGGGGTAATGGCACATATGATACTGGTCTTAGCGTTTCCGCCGAGCGAGTTCTGCAGGATACGTGTAAGCTTGCTGTCTCGGTAGTTTATGTATCTGGAAGTTTAATTTAGTCACCAAAATTTCGAGGTACCAACTCTAAAATAAATTTAGGGAAGACAAGTAAGTTTCAGGTACTTTATAAAATAACTACCAAATATTTTTTCAATGTAACGAAATAAGTCTTAAATAAATAAATATAAATATTAATGGACAATTTTACACAAATTGACTAAGCCCCACGGTAAGCTCAAGAAGGCTTGTGTTATGGGTACTCAGACAACGATATATATAATATACAAATACATAAATACATAGAAAACAACCATGACTCAGGTACAAATATCTGTGCTCATCACACAAATATTTGCCCTTACTGGGATTCGAACCCAGGACCGCGGCTTCACAGGCAGGGTCACTACCCACTAGGCCAGACCGGTCGTCAAGTCTTATGTGCCTTCTTTGAACAATTTTCCATTGGCACCAGTCTTGTCTTCTAGAAAGTGGACTTTAAGTCAGAATTTTATTTTCATCAACAATATTATTGTTGTACTCTTGTTGTATTATTGTTGTACTACATGTAGTTTATCAGAATTATTAATTGTTTAGTTGTTTACTAAGTTCTAATAAGTATTTACCTTTTTCTCTCTGTTTGGCCCGATGGTTGACTGGTAGAGAATGCCATTAGGCATTAAGTCCATTTGTACATTATTTTTGTGTATTGTGCAATAAAGTTTAAATAAATAAATTATTAAAGCGACTTGTTGAAGTATGAGCCTTCATTAAAAACTTGCCAGTGGCACCAGTGGCTACAACATAGACTTTAACAATGCTGAAAGACAACATGAACAATGAACATACTTATGTGAGCCTTCAGACAGCTGCTTGATGACCAGGGCCAGCACAGACAGCGACTTGTTGATGTGCGTGCCCTCCTTGAAGCGCTTGCCGGTGGCGCCAGTCTGGCCGGCGCGCTCAGAGCCCGCCAGGTCCACAAGGTTCAGCTGCGATACGTTCACGCAGCCCCCTGTCTCCTCATCTTCTGTGTGTTCTCGAGATTCTATCGTCTGTTAAAGAAGATATTGTAATTCTGGTAAGGTGGTACATAAGAAGCACTCTTCCCCTAGATAACTCTAGAAGCTGTATAAATATAGAATAGAGAAAATATATTCACTCACAATCTGGAATATTGAATGAGACCTGCTACTTTCTTCATTCATGTTTGTGGCACCAGTTTGTCGGTTTACCTCACCCTGCAAATAAAAATTTGAAATTTAAAGTTAAACAAAATGTCATTTGCTTGCCAATTTAAATAATTCTGTTAGACTAGAAGGCACATTTTCTAAAGTCCCATTAGATGGTTCAAGAACATTGAATATTCAATACATTGCCAACTACAAAGTAGAATGAATTTAGTTGATCAACCAAATACTGCAATGTAAAGAAAATCGCATGCTTCAAGCTCTTTATCCGTTTATATGGGGCTTAACCTGTCCTATCCCAATGGCTCAAATATGAGCCGTAAATAAATTTTCCAGATTTCCCACGATTTTCAAAACCTCCCACTTCAACTCCCACGGCTCATATGTGAGCCATACTGGGAGCCACCAACAAAATTAGTTTTCGGGTCGTGGGATCGGACGGGTTAAGGCCTTACCTCTTTCATAATAGCTAGGACTTCTTCTGGAGAAGATGTGAACTTCTCTGTGGCATCCACCTTGACACCCTGCAGGGTGTCTCGGACCTTAACTTTGTCATTCTCACAGTTCAATAGGTCCTTTAGTGTCTCATTGTAAATTTCTATGAATGAAACTCTGAAAGTGCAAGAAAAAGATGACAATGAAAATTGTCTTTGAATTATAGAAATGCATGCTTTATTTTGCTTATACAGCACCATTCACAAAATATTTTATCATATTATGCAGTAATAGGTATGTCCTATGCACCATGGTTTGCAAAGGATACAGAGATACATGAATACCTAAATATTCCAACAATCAAAGAGGAAGTTAACAGATATTGTAAGTTACAATTACATACAGAGCAGATAGTATTTGGAGATGTGCTAATACTTTACCTAACCAGGAAATCTCTATCCGGAATGCATTTGATTTGTTCAAATAAATTCAGCACAGCCAACTGAATGATGCCTGGAGATGTCTCCGTTCCAGACATAGTATAGGTTTTCCCTGAGGAAGTCTGTCCATAGGCAAATATAGTCCCATTGAAGCCAGCAATAGCTGCCTCCACAATGGGCTTGGCAACATCTTTGTAGACATCTTCGGTCTTGGTTGTCACATCATATACGTTATCTGAAAGATTACCCACGAATTACAATAACATGCTGGCTCAATGAATGAAGTAACCCCAAATACTCTCACTTACCGAACGTGTATTGTACTCCAGATTCTTTCCCGCTGGCGTCCAGCTGATACAGTGCATTGTTTTTTACTTTCCATTGGAACGAAAGCTGGTCCTCTATTTCGCGAGAAATCAGCGGCCTAACTTTGACAACAACTTTTATGTTGTCACTCATTTCTCTTCGTTTAATAGACACATTACCTATACAAACAGTACCTATTCCTTCGGAAAACGAACTTTCACAAAAGCATGATCAAATACTGCAAGAGTCAGCAAAGCAAGCGTTTCAAATTTGTATTGTCACCAAAATAACCGACAATAAGAAAAATTTCAAATAAAAAATCGCTCACATCATTCGTTGATTTTTTTAAGTGTCCAAATGCTTGATTATTTACAAATTTTACAATGCATGAATCAAGTCATACGAATTAAAAAGCAGCGACATGCGGGAACATAACAACAAAAAAAAAATATTTATCTCCAGTATTAATTAAAATTACATGTTTATGTATCTTTTTTGTAAAAATTATGTAGTATTTTCATTAAACAAAAGATTTTTTTTCCTCGAATCAAAACAAGTTATAAAAAGATGTAGCAATTGTCTATGACTGCTTCATCTTAACTGTTTGAGGTACATTAAAAAACGTTCAGTATTAACCGTCAACGTACAATGGACGTGGCGGAGTTGCTATACTTGTTAAAAATATATACAAACATACTTTTATACAGACTAACTTTTATGAAAGTATTCAAAATGTAGCGATCTCTATTGTGACTGACTTAGGGCCTTTATCAGTTTTATGTGTGTACTGTCCACCAAACCGTCCACACATAAGACTAAATAGACTTAAAAATATAATTGAGAAATTACCAACACCTATAATAATAGCAGGAGATATCAATGCACATCATACAGCGTTTGGTTGCGCTACTAACCAATCGCGGGGTAACACCCTGTTCGATATTATAAGTGACTTAGACTTATGTATCTTAAATGACGGAAACCCAACTACAGTTACTTACCCCAGTCGAAATCCTTCAGCGATCGATGTTAGCTTCTGCAGTGCGAGTATAGCACCTATGTGCGAGTGGCAAGTCCATGATGACCCTATGGGCAGCGATCACTACCCTACTATAGTCAGTATATTAACATCTCTTGAAAAATATCAAATAAATGATCCAATAGATAAATTTATATACACTAAAGCTGACTGGAACAAATATAAAGAGCTATCAGAAGAGGTATTCTCTAATTTTCCTTTAAATGAGAATAATGATCCTATACAATTATATGACAAATTTAGTTCTGAACTCCAATTCTTAAAGATACAATGTATTCCAAAACTTACTAAAAATACAAACTTTATTAGCAGACCGCCGGTTCCTTGGTGGAATAAAAAATGTGAGGATAGTGTCATTAAAGCCTATGAGGCATTAAAATATTACAGGGCGAATCCATCTTTAGAAAACTATATTTCGTACAAGAAACTTAATGCTCTTAAAAAACGCACAATAGCAGAGGAAAGAACTAGTAGTTGGCGTAGTTTTTGTGCTTCTTTAAATCGATGTACACCTATTGGGTTAATATGGAACAATATTAAACGTTTTAAGGGATTAAAATCTAAGCAGATAATTAAAAATGATGAATTTATAGAACCATTTATAACTAAGTTAACCCAAGGTTGTAGTAACGATCCTAGCTCTATAGAAAGTTTATTTGAAAGTAACAATGAGAATAATGAGTCTAAGTATCTTATTGAACCTTTTACTTGGGAGGAATTTGTTGTAAGTCTGCAATCTAGGAAGAATACTACCCCAGGCTTAGATGATATACCATACCTGCTTTTAAAGAAGCTGCATGTTAATGGTCAACAAGTTTTGCTAAAAATAATGAATTTACTTTGGTTACAAGGGAAAATACCTCAATCTTGGAAAACACAATGTGTAATACCTATTTTAAAACCAGACAAACCTCCTAGTGAGGCCAATTCTTATAGACCTATTTCTCTATCATCATGTATTGGTAAAGTTTTTGAGAATATGATAAAGACTAGACTTGATTGGTATGTTGAGGCAAACAATATACTGCCTCCATTTCAAAACGGCTTTCGACAAGGTAGAAGCTGTTCTGACAGCTTCATATCTCTTATATCGGATTTAAAATTAGCTAACTATAACAAGTCACATGCTGTTTGTATATTTTTAGATGTACAAGGAGCATTTGACAATGTTGATCCTACAATACTTGTTAAAGTTCTATCTAATATTAAAATCCCTGGGAAATTATGCAAGTGGATATTCAATTTCTTAGACGATAGAGAGCTATATGTAAAATTTAATAACATACTCCATGGACCACGACAAGTTTTCAAAGGCACAATGCAAGGAGCAACGCTGTCTCCTCTTCTGTATAATTTGTATACTAGTGATATTGACTCATTTGTAAATAGTTCTAATGTTAATATACTGCAATTTGCAGATGATCTTGTAATATATTCTATTAATTCAAATTTACATGTAGCTAAAGCACATATTAATAACGCACTAAATGAACTTTATGTTTATTATAATAATTACTTACACTTAAAGATAAACCCTGACAAAAGCAAGTTACTAATATTGAGCAAGGACACAACAAATGTAAATATTGTATATAATAATGAGATTATTAGAGAAGTCCCTTCTCATAAGTTTCTAGGTGTAGTCATAGATAATCATTTAAAATTTGACCTACATGCTAAGCACATAATCTCTAATTCTGTTAGAGGTTTAAATGTTATGAGATGTCTTGCCGGTATATCTTGGGGCGCAGACCCTCAAGTACTATCCTTACTGTATAAAACCCTTGTTAGAAGTCACTTTGACTATAGTTTTCTTGTACATATGAATACTGAACACACACATAAATTAGAAATAATTCAAAATAAGGCAATGCGAATAATATCAGGGGCAATGTGTTCAACCCCTATAAAAGCAATGGAAGTAGAGACTAAAACAATGCCTTTACCTGTTCGATGGGTGTTGTTAGCTTATAGATATTTAATTAAGATATATGCTAAAGATAATCAAAGTGTAATAAGAAGTATAAAGGGTCATCCCAGGATCCCTAAGTTAACAGCATTACTCTTACAGGTGGAAGCTAAGTTTTGTAATATATATAAAAATGAAATTTGGCCATGTTATGAAGATAGCTTTAATAGTAAACTTTTAAACATTACAGTATGCACAAAATCTATCAATAATAATACTGACTTTCTACATTTCTTGTCACAAATTCCCAATTACTATAAGTTATACACAGATGGTAGTAAAGCGGAGTCTCATGTCCGAAGTGCCGTGTATGATCCTCAAACTAAATTTGTACAGAGCTTTAGGTTGCACGATTTATGTTCCATATTTACGGCTGAAGCGTATGCTGTATTTGAAGCCCTGAAAGTTATAATAAGAGTGTCAGAATATAAGCATTTCTTTATTTTCACTGATTCACTTAGCTTAATCTATGGATTACAGAATAATCAGTTGCATTATAAAGATAATTTTATCTTGTATAAAATTAAAAAGATGTTATTACAATTGAAAAACATTAATGTAAATATAAACTTTATGTGGATTCCATCCCATACTGGTATAACAGGGAATGAAGCTGCAGATAAAGCTGCTTATTTAGGTATTAACGAATTAGATGTAAGATGTAGTACTAGAATTCCACTAACTGATTGTCAAGCTTCTGTTAAGACTGATGTTGTGAAGATGTGGATAGATATATGGACTAAAGATAGAGAGACAAAAGGAAGATGGTACGCTAGTATTCAAACCGACTTACCTGGAAAGCCTTGGTATGAGAAGATAAAGATAGGAAGTCGTAGCTTTATTACCACAATCAATAGATTGAGGTTTGGTCACAACTGTGCACCAGCGCACTTAGCCAGATTTTCGATTATAGCCGATGGTACATGTCCTCACTGCCAGAATGGTAGCATTGCAGATGTTGAACACCTTATATTTAAATGCCAAGTCTTTGCGTTTGAAAGACTCATCCTTGCAAGTGGATTAAGTGAAGTGTTTGATAATAATGTCCCCCGCCGCCTCAACGACATTCTTAAAAACGTTGACAGTTACGTTCCGTTATACAAGTATATCAAAAATACAGCGTTGAAGATTTAAAGTGAAGTGTTTTAACAAAATTACTAGTGCATTCTCTGCCATTTAACTCTTTAAATGAAGTGTTTTAAAAATAGCAAAACAAAGACTTGGCTTAAAGGACTCGCATCCAGGCCATAACTGTTTAAAAAAAAAAAAAAAAAAAAAAACCGTCAACGTCATATTTGAGATGTCAATGTTAGTGTCACGTTTCGGCACTCGATGATGCATGATCACTTCACTTCGATTTAAAACAACATGTGCGTCTGCCTCAGTGCGTCGATGTTTTAATTTAATAGCGGTCTTATAACGCATAATTTCTCAACATGCAGCATGATGATGTAAGTAGATACTTATTTGCAAATGAAATAAAAACCATACTACGTGCAGATTAATACGTACATTCTTTTAATATTTAGGTTGTTTGGGCCATCATCAACAAGACTCATTGTTCACACAAAGTAACGTAAGTATTTGGATTGCAATAATATTTTATTGATTAATAATTGATGTGAAAGTTATTAAAGTAATTTTTACGCGTTTTTCAGGACACAGACTCAACATTTTTGCCGCAATGAATATAACCTCACTGGTCTATGTACGCGGGCCTCCTGCCCCCTCGCAAACAGCAAGTATGCGACGATTAGGGAAGAAAATGGTATTATTTACTTGTACATGAAGACAGCGGAAAGGTATGTTTTTATTTTGGGTTACCTATAATTTCTGCAATGTTATACATTAAACTAAAGTGAATGTATAGGTAGTTTATGCCTTATATTAAAGCCCAGAAACTTCTTTCCATATTGCTGTGAAGTAGGGATGGGCGAAATGTGTCAGTAGAAAGAAAAGTGATATATATCCTTATACCACTGGGATATGTAGTAGTAGTAGTAGTAGTAATCACTTTATTGTACACAACACAGGTTTACAGAAAAAAAGGTACAAAGGCGAACTTATCCCTGTAAGGGATCTCTTCCAGGTAACCTTCGAGTAGATGAGGGGAGAATTCAAATTAGATAGACAAACTTACGGAATGTACAGTAACACTTTAAAAGTAAACTAACCTAAATGTCCAAAAGTAAATAAAATACATAAATATTATTATAAAATAAAATACATGCTACATACATAAATACTAAACATATATTACATATATATATATATATATATACAAGTGTCAACAAAAAAAAAATAGACATCAGTACTTAACCAAATCACGCTTGGTTGGAAAGCATAAGTTTCTTCAAATTAGCCTTGAATGACGCTACAGACTGGGACTGTTTGAGCGACAGGGGCAACTCGTTCCACAACTTCACAGCGCGTACCGTGAACGAATTCGCATACGATCGTGTCTTATTCGGGGGAATAGCAAGCGTAAGATTAGCACTTGAACGTAAGCGGTGTTCACTGCCTTCAGCCAGATAATTAAATCTCTTGGTAAGGTAAGATGGAGAGCAGGGGTTAAAGAGCACGTTGAAAAGCAACGACAAGACACGCACATTTCGGCGTTGGCGGATCGGTAACCACCCGAGCTGAGAGCGGGATTCAGAAATGTGATCGTACTTACGGAGGCCAAATATGTACCTGATACAAACATTTTGTAAACGCTCAAGTTTATCCAGCAATTCCTCAGTAAGATCTAAAAACGCAACGTCACCATAGTCAAGAAGAGGGAGCAATAGAGAACGAGCAAGAGTTAGTTTGGTGTGAAGAGGGAGGAAATTCTGTAGTCGTCGAAGAGAGTGGAAAGATCCAAAAATATTTTTGCTCACCTCGGCTACGTGAGGAGACCAAGAAAGCGTCTGATCCATGATGATACCCAGATTTCGGACAGTAGAGGAAAGAGGGATAGTAATCCTATCAAACTTCTGAGCATTAATTTTTAAACCAAATTTGCACGCCCAATCCCGTATGGACTCTAAGTCATAATTAATCTGAGAAATCAATGAGGGAAGATATGTATCACTCTTTTATATCTTTATATCCGTATATATCAGTTGTCCCGCTCGCAACTTCACTTGCTGACTATGCGTCATCTCACGAGTGAGAGAGAGAGAGAGTAGTAGTAGTAGCGAGCGAGAAATACTATACTTACTTCTCGTGGAATATTTAGCGAACGACGCGCCCGTACGACTGCTGTCGTTCGTTCGTGTTACTTCGGTCGACGCAGAGACATCGCTTATCGCCTAGTAAATTGTTGCTGAGGGAGTGAGAGCTACGGATATACTGACACATTTGGATTCATAAAGACAAGAAGAGTGATTCATGAAAAGAGAAAGATATATATCTTTTTTTTCTATCACTCCTGAGTTACCCATGTCTACTGTGAAGCCAAAATATAACTATCTGTGTTTCTATGAAATATCCTGATTCTGTTTTGGAAACAGACACAGGTAAATGTTTTGTTGCTAGAACAGTTTGAATACTTTCTAGGCTTCATTGGCTGTATTTAGTTTTATTAATTATTGGCAATTATGCAGGAGATTTTTATTTGGATTCTGCTAATATTAAACCTGTATTGGAAATAAATCACTGCATTGGGATTAAATATTTTGCTTGAGTTGAGACGAGCTGGGCAAATCGACCGATTTGATCAGGAAAATAATTGACGCCAATTTAATCACCAATTTAGCCAAATTGGAGTTTGTGTCCGCACATCCTGATTTGATCGGACAATTTCATCAGATTGACGAAAAATTGTCTCATCTGGACACAGCTTTACTGTACTATAATATACCTAAGCATCATCAAGTAAACAAATAAATAGTCAATTTACCCTCATACGTAACAGGTGTATTTTAAGTGTTTTTACATGGCTTCATATTTGTATGTGCTTCAATTTGCAACAGATATTTTTACATATTCATAATTTTATAAAAACTGAAGAATTAACTATCCATGAACTATCAAGGTTAACTACTGACATCTACCCTAAGGATAGTCAGCTTATATGTACATATTATTAAATGATTTATAAATATCTTGCATTCCAGAGTCATGTTTCCCGCCAAGCAATGGGAGAAAGTGAAACTGTCACGGAACTTTGAGAAGGCCATCCACCAGATAAATGAGAACTTATTGTACTGGCCCGGCTTCATCAAGGCCAAGTGTAAACAGAGATTTGTCAAAATAACTCAGTATCTGATTCGGATGAGGAAACTTAAGCTCAGACGCGTGTAAGTTACTGAATATAATAATCATCTTAGTTCAGAAGATTAAACCTATTTAATCTGATTGACTGATTTAAATTCCACATTCACACATGTTCTTTGTGGTTTTATAATGGAATTTTATTGTAAGACTGCTTTTAAACATGTTAGTAGAATAACATTACCACAATTTGTTCGATTTGTTTTAACAATGGAGACAGAGGTTCAGAGAAACATTTCACTAGTTTCACTAGAAATACGCGAGTTTAATCGTAATATTACCCCAGATGGCACATCCTGTAAACGCGTAGTGAGAGTGTGGAACAGTTTGCCCGAGTCAGTGGTTAGTGCACCCTCAATAAACTCTTTTTAACTCTATTAATCAAATATGAATACTTTGGATATTGTAAAAGTCTCTCTCTCTCTCTCTCTCTCTCTCTCTAGCCCTTTTCTACCCTTCGGGTGTAGGCCTCCTTCATTCTTCGCCATTCGTCACGGTTCAGTGCAACCTGGAGCCATCTCATCCCCGCAGCCCTTTTGATGTCGTCTTCCCAACGCATATTGGGTCTACTTGGAGGACGTTCTTCCCCCCATGGTCGCCACTCGAGTATTCTTTTACTCCACGAGTCGGTCTTTCGTGCCATATGACCAGCCCATTCCCACTTCAAACTGGCTACGCGTTTTACAACATCCGTGACCTTGATTGTAAAAGTATGTGTTATTATGTATACTTTCAGTAAGGAGATAGTGCCCATACAACGCAAAATTGAGAGGCGGGAGCGAAGACGTGAGGAGAAGGCACTTGTCGCCGCGAGAATAGACAACGCCATAGAGAAACAACTGCTGGAGAGACTTAAGAAGGGCACTGTGAGTATACCTTTATCGAGTTTATTGATATTACTGCACCTCTCTTAAAACAAAAACTATCTCTTCTGTACCCAAATGCCGCTCTGGTGTGCGAGCAGGACATCGTTACACATGCATAGCGCTGCCTCGCTAACACATCGGAGTGGCGTGCGAATAGGGAATACGCATCAATTTGATGACCGCGTATACATTAATCAGTCACCGAAAATGACAAACAAAAATCAGTCTTACTCATTGAAGACAGAACACATGATTGAATGCTAAATTGTCTCTTCATTCTCTTGATTCGTTTTTCATTTATCGAAGAATATTGGTGACTGTATAGGTATGTGTTTATTACTAACTTTTGAGATTTATATGTGACTGAATGTATTTACATATTACACAAATCTGCCAGCGCAGCGTGAAAAGGCTCTTAAGAGGTATTCATGTTGTATCAGAGTTATAAATAATGCTATAGTTTACAATTTTGCAAGGCAATACTCTCATCATTGAACAACCTCGTACCAATCATATGACACGACTTAGATAATTGGTACTTTCAGATTTATAAAAACTAATTATAAAATTCCGCCTATTTCAGTACAATGACATCTACAACTTCCCGCAAATGGCGTTCGACGCAGCGCTGAGAGCTGAGGAGGTGTCTGAAGAAAGCGAGAGTGAGAGGGAAGAGGAGGACGAGCGAGAGGTGGAGATGGAGCCGGAATTGGAAAGGGAGCTGCAAGCTGTCGAGGAGACAGATGAATTTGTAGAAGGAGATAGCGACATGGACAGTGACCAGGTAAATTTTAAGATTACCTAGAAATCCATGGCTACAGAAACGGTTGCAAGTGCAGATAACGCTGTGTTGACACCTTAAAAATACATATGACCAGGGATCGGATACCGGTATTTTTTGTATGGGAACGGAAACGGTATTTTTTCGTTCATTGCTAATTACTTCATTTCTAATTGAGCAATCTAATAATACGAAGTCGTAACCTAAAAACACAACTGAGTCCTACATTTCGAGTATAAAATAATTCGGAAAATATGGTTATTTCTAAGTTTTTGCAAAAAACCGGTTCCGATCCCTGCATATGACTATGACTTAAGATTTTTGTTGAGATATTTTGATGTCATCTTGAAATATAAAGTCCTTCAATATATTAAGTTTATTGTAACCAAAATTGGTCTAATTTAATATTTTCCAAATTCAGGAAAGTGATTCAGGTCACAGAGAAGGTGCAGAGGTTGGAAGCGATTTTGAGTCGGAGACATCTGATATTGAGGTAAGCAGATGTGTCAAACATACTATTCTCACACAAGTTTCCCAGAAGACGTAGTATCGGCCCAAAGTGTCAATGAGTTCAAGAACAAATTAGATAAGCACAACGCAAATTCTACTCAACACGGAAAACTCTGTTGATGACTCTGGATACAGGCATTATCAGTTATTTCAACTGGCTGCCTGCTTTATAAATAATAAATAAATAAATAAAGTTTAGTGTTATAAATAACACTACTTTTACTTCAGAAGTTTGTCAGTGCATTAATCATAACAAGTAAAATTATTGATTAGTTGGGCTAAATCTAACGGGAATTCGTTAAAGCTGGTCGGGTTGTACACGGGTTGTAATAAAGAAATAAACTTACCTAATCATACATAGCGATTTTCTTACGTTTGTAAATCATCGTTAGTATCAATTCTCAATACTTTATTCGTTTATCATAGGTACATAAATAGGTGATAACTTAATATTCTAAGGAACAGCCATGATGTGCCTTTTGGCGTACGAAATAATTTCTTATTATCTAACTATATACATTATTTACATGGGTAATGAGATTAGCATATGCAAACATAATTTAATGAGTCAATTCATATACTTATACAAAAAATAAAAAATGTCAAATGTTCATGTTATAAATAGGTATGTTTGGAAATAATTATGCTAATAGGTTACAATTTGGCTTTATCTAGAAGGAATTAACGCTTTGGTTTCATTTTACCATTTCGTTAATAAAAAAAAACATTTACCAAAATTTCTAGAATGCCTTATTTTGTTTACCCAAAACATAATTTGGGGAGTTTTGATCTTAAATTTTATAATGTACGAGTATATTATTCATATACATATAGACCCGCTTGTTCCTATCTCTGTCGCACGCGCGTAATTTAATTGCAATTAAATTACGCGCGTAGCCTATGCTACATGACTAATTTTTTTTATGGTATCAATCGATCGGGTTTGTTTTTAGGATCAAATGTCTATATGGGACCCATTGCATTAAAGTAACACAAAAGTCAGAAATTGTAGTCAAAGGCCGACAGTCGCACTTCACTCGCGAAACGCCCTATACAAAACGGCCAAGGGCCGTCACGTCATCGCCCATCTTGTAGTATGGACAAAACAAGAAAATTGCGTTTTTGTCGGTGAAATATTGCGTTTATGTATATAGTTGCTATACAATATTTTATTGCATGAAATGTAAGGAATCGAATGGTACTAGGGCTTCCAAATACCGGACTTCGCACAATACCGGTATTAATACCGAAACTGTCTTCATCAATACCGAGATCCCGGGATCCCGGTATTGGATATGAATCGCTTAAAAATATATAGTTTTATTAAAAAGGGGAATTAGAAAGGCTCACTGGAATACCAGATATGTCCTAAAAGCTATTACAACAATAAACAATGCCGCCATCTGCAATAATTTTATTACACACTCCAGGTTGGCAATGATTTTATCCAATTTGTTGACTTCACCTCACCAGTCACATTTGTAGTCCAACTTAACCATCAACCAGACATTTTTTCAAATTTCCGTCAAAGTTGGTTTGCCATTATTACAGTTATCCTTGCTTTTTTGTTTTATTTTTTGATAAAATTATAAGAACTAATTATGTTAATGTCACTATCATCATATTCATCACTCACATAACTTCAGGATTCATCCACCACCAACCACCAAATACATATTTATCTGACGCATTAGGCAACGATCTTGTTTCAATAATAAAATGCGGGCTAGAGACCAGTTAGAGTTAGACCAAGTAAAGTCTGCAACGATTTTGATAGCATACGCAGTACGCAGTGCAAGTATTATTTGTACGTCATAATTTCATAGAAGTTTGACGTTTAATATAACACTTGCACTGCGCGTGCTATCAAAATCGTTGCAGACTTTTCCTGGTCTAACTCTAGATGCGTCTGACCTTTAGTAAGCTTTTTGATACAGCCGAATATAATGTATTTAAAGGGTTTATACTGCGCATTTCCCTCATTTATTAAAATACCGGGATCCCGGTATTGCCTTTAAAAATACCGGTATTGAAAAATGCGTTTAAAAAGACGGGATCCCGGGATCCCGAAATACCGGGACTCCGGTATTGGAAGCTCTAAATGGTACCCTTACTTTTATCGTTTTTGGAAGTTAAAAAAAATGCCTGTATTTTTGTAATTTTTCAATATTTTATTTTAATATCCACATTATTGTGATAAATTGCTCGTTTGCTATCTATTTTACTAGATTTTGTTATAAAATTCCACATGTGTCATCATCCCTATTATATGCGCGTGCAATTGATATAGGAACAGGCGGGTGAAAGTGCGAAATTATTTGTGCGTAGCGTCCTTACTTTAGTTACCGACGGCTGTACTATATTTTTGTGATTTATATAATAGCTATTTATATATTTTTTAGGATGTTGCAGTGAAGATTGTTTCTAGGAAGCCGCGCGTTGAAATAGAATACGAAACTGAAGTTCCCAGTGTGTCTAAGAAGAAAATAAAACATTGATGCAATTTAATTTGACTTTTATTTAAGAACTAGCGACCCGCACGGGTTAACAAATTATACATAGACCTTCCTCTTGAATCACTCTATCTATTAAAAACAAACCGCATCAAAATCCGTTGCGTAGTTTTAAAGATCTAAGCATAAGTACATACAGACAGACAGACAGGGAAGCGACTTTGTTTTATACTATGTAGTGATAAGGTGTTTCAAACAATTGTTTTGAATAAGTGACGACTATCCCTAAAACTTGTGTTAAAAGTCAGCCAGCTCAATAGCTACGTAACTACTGGGTCTTATTTATACGTTATATAAAATACTACTATTATACCTACACGGTGAAATTGAATCGGCGATCAGGAGTTGAAAAATATTACCAACCTAAATATAATTCAATAAGCGAGATCTCATGCAGTTTACTTCACCATCTAATTAATTACATATATCGTTAAAATTAATAACCACTGGATAAACGGATACCGTACTTTTATTGAAAGGAAGTAGGTGCATGTCAAGTGCCATCGCTTTCATTTCATTGTTTGGTAGGTATGACTTCTCTATAGTAATAATAACTCAATTATCATACCTCGTGAAAAATAGATTCATATTTGCAATGTATATGTGAGTCAAGATTTGTCGGGTTATTCCCACTAGTTACCACCAAGTTGTTACTAGTGGTAACTACTGGGATTTTTTTTCCCACCTTTTACCACTGGTAACTACTGGGAAAATAATTCCCAGTAGTTACCACTAAGTCGGTTTGGTGGTAACTACTGGGAATTTTTATTCCCAGTAGTTACCACCAAAAATTTGTTAGAGTTAAATACTAATAAAAACAGTATAAATAGTATAGTATAAATTTAGAGTGATTTTGAAATACCTAATAAAATCACTTGAAAAATAATCTAAATGGATTATTAAATTTATTCTTACACATATTATAGTTTTTGTACTAGTACCGGTTTAACTGTTTCAATATTTTTGGTCACTTTTAAGGCAGTTTACTAAAACACTAATCGACTTATAATTATTTATTAAATAACTAAACCGAGTTGGTGGTAACTACTGGGAATAATTTTTCCCAGTAGTTACCAGTGGTAAAAGGTGGGAAAAAAATTCCCAGTAGTTACCACTGGTAACAACTTGGTGGTAACTAGTGGGAATAACCCGATTTGTCGCGCGGGTGCAATCTAAAGTCGTGTTCAAGCCGTCATGTCCGCCTCGCATTTGTTTCGCGACGCAGACAAGACATTTCCCTCGGTTAGGCGAGTCAAGGAGGTACTCGTAATACATTCTAATTTAACAACCAACCTTGGCGATCGTCTCAGTGGTTATTGGCGCGGATCTCACTACGACTTTCACTTCATTTCGTATGCACTAATCAGCGTGAGTGATCTTTAAGGTCGTATCAAAATAAGATCAAATTGTTCAATCAGTATCGGGCTCAAGTACAATCCAGGGAAGCCTGTTACAAGTAGAGTTAAAACAACTGGAACCTATTAAACAGTAGTTACATTCAAGCTGCGCCAAACCAGCGCTATGGGCGCTACCTGCCATTCAAGCATATGGGAATGGAACTTAATAACTCTTTAGTAGATTGAAATAGGTACCTTTGACAAGTAAAACGCGTCCCCACTGGAGTGGAGCGGTTGATAATAAACTCCATGATAATAAACTGGAGTTTATTATCAACCGAACCATAAATGTATAAGTGCCAGCTACACCATCTGCACTTGACAGACTGATCAACGTCACCCGGCGGTTTACTATGAAACTTTCCATACAATAAAATTTAGCGAATTCTTTAACGATGGCAACAGTTTGGTGCAACCATAACCGACCCTGTCTGTGAATCGAACTTATACTGGGTGCTATTCCGTGACCAGTGAGCAATTGGAATGCCACTCAAGCACAGCCGCTACAAGCATCGTGTTATTGTTGCCATAACTTGCGTTATGAGCCCGTTTCCTTCTCATACGTATTATCAGAGACAAGTAAATCTTACTGACTTGCAAGTTATGTTTTTCGTCATTATTGTATATAGACGACACACCCGTGGTGTAACTTAGTGAAGTCTCAGATGCTTCAATTATGTAGGTAGGTAGGTACTTATTGCTCTAATCTCTACTTATTATTTAGGTAGGTACTATTCTGTGGTAAACTGTCATTCAATAGAACTTGCTAACTATGTAAACAAAAGTTACTAGTAAATTGACATTCAGTGTCAATTTTAGTATGGCGGTTTGTTTACATAGTTAGCAAGTTCTATTTAGGTAGGTATGTATTATGTAGGTACAGAATTTTTATTTCCGGTCCAGTTAACAACGTACCTAAGTACTCAACTCATAAAAAAGATAGCGGTTTAAAAGTTAAAATAAGTCAGTAGGTACATATATAAAACTATTGTGTACTAGCTGTTGCCCGCGACTTCGTACGCGTGGATTTGTATATTGGTGGTTATATATTCTACATTAGCTTAGAACATTATGCAGCAAGAGATTGCGGTAGGACGGTTAATCATTTCTTAATTATTAATATTATACAACGCATGAGACTTTTCTTTCACAACCTACGAAGTTTCAAGCCCCTAACTGAATAAAATTGTCCTCGATGTAATCCCTCTAAACCCCCTTAGAAGATTTTCATGTCCTCTATTTAATAAAACCTACTACCTAACTACCTATTTACGAAGTTTCAAGTTCCTAGCTTTAAATAAAATTTGCACCCTAAGACGAACTTTTATCCCCTTTTTAACCCCCTTAGGGGTTGAATTTCCAAAAACGTTGCAATTGCTTTTTTTGTAAACGGCTATTATGCCTTTCTAAAAAGTTTCAAAGCATTTGTAATGGATTCAAACTTTCAACCCCTGTTTAACCCTGTTAGGGGATGAATTTTACAAAACGCTGAAATTACTTTTCCTGTATTTTAATAATATCCCGAAATACAAAGATTCAAGTCCCGCGTTCGAAAAAATGTTTGATATCCATACAAACTTTCAACCCCTTTTTCACCACTTTAGGGGATGAATATTCAAAAACGCTGAAATGAGTTTTCTTGTATTTTAATAACATATATTTTTACGAAGTTTCAAGTTCCTCGCTTAAAATAAAATTTGAACTCCATACAAATTTTCAACCCCTTTTTAACCCTGTTAGGGGATGAATTTTACAAAACGCTGAAATAACTTTTCCTGTCTTCTAATAATATCCCCAAATACAAAGATTCAAGTCCCGCACTCTCAAAAATATTTGATATCCGTACAAATTTTCAATCCCATGTTTTACCACCTTGGGGGATGAATTTTTAAAAACGCTGAAATTTGTTTTCTTGTATCTTAATTTAATACCTTTTTGCAAAGTTTCAAGTTCCTAGCTTAAAATAAAATTTGCACCCTAAGATGAACTTTCATCCCCTTTTTAACCCCCTTAGGGGTTGAATTTCCAAAAACGTTGCAATTACTTTTTTTTAATCGGCTATTATGCCTTTCTAAGAAGTTTCAAAGCATTTGTAATGGATTCAAACTTTCAACCCCTGTTTAACCCTGTTAGGGGATGAATTTTACAAAACGCTGAATTTACTTTTCCTGTATTTTAATAATATCCCCAAATACAAAGATTCAAGTCCTGCGTTCGAAAAAATGTTTGATATCCTTACAAACTTTCGACCCCTTTTTCACCACTTTAGGGGATGAATATTCAAAAACGCTGAAATTAGTTTTCTTGTATTTTAATAACATATATTTTTACGAAGTTTCAAGTTCCTAGCTTAAAATAAAATTTGAACTCCATACAAATTTTCAACCCCTTTTTAACCCTGTTAGGGGATTAATTTTACAAAACACTGAAATAACTTGTTCTGTCTTCTAATAATATCATCAAATACAAAGATTCAAGTCCCGCACTCTCAAAAATATTTGATATCCGTACAAATTTTCAATCCCATGTTTTACCACCTTGGGGGATGAATTTTTAAAAACGCTGAAATTCGTTTTCTTGTATCTTAATTTAATACCTTTTTGCAAAGTTTCAAGTTCCTAGCTTAAAATAAAATTTGCACCCTATGACGAACTTTCATCCCCTTTTTAACCCCCTTAGGGGTTGAATTTCCAAAAACGTTTCAATTACTTTTTTTGTAATCGGCTATTATGCTTTTCTAAGAAGTTTCAAAGCATTTGTAATGGATTCAAACTTTCAACCCCTGTTTAACCCTGTTAGGGGATGAATTTTACAAAACGCTGAAATTACTTTTCCTGTATTTTAATAATATCCCCAAATACAAAGATTTAAGTCCCGCACTCTCAAAAATATTTGATCTCCGTACAAATTTTCAACCCCTTTTTTACCACCTTGGGGGATGAATTTTTAAAAACGCTGAAATTAGTTTTCTTGTTTTTTAATTTAATACCTTTTTACGAAGTTTCAAGGTCCTAGCTTAAAATAAAATTTGCACCCCAGGACTAAGTTTCATCCCCTTTTTTACCCCCTTAGGGGTTGAATTACCTAAAACGTCGCAATTACTTTTTTTGTCATCGGCTATTATGCCTTTCTAAGAAGTTTCAAAGCATTTGTAATGGATTCAAACTTTCAACCCCTTTTTAACCCTGTTAGGGGATGAATTTTCAAAAACGCTGAAATTACTTTTCCCGTCTTATAATACTATCCCCATATACAAAGTTTCAAGTCCAATACTCACAAAAATATTTGATCTCCATACAAACTTTCAACCCCTTTTTCACCACCTTGGGGGATGAATTTTCAAAAATGCTGAAATTAGTTTTCTTGTATTTTAATGTAATACATTTTTACAAAGTTTCAAATTCCTAGCTTAAAATAAAACTTGTACCCCATACAACCTTTCATCCCCTTTTTAACCCCCTTAGGGGTTGAATTTTTCAAAATCGCTTCTTATCTCTTGTACACTTTATAAATGCAACCTAGTGTGCAAATTTCAACTTTCTATCTTTTGTAGTTTCGGCTCTGCGTTGATGAATCAGTCAGTCAGTCAGTCAGTCAGTCAGTCAGTCAGTCAGTCAGTCAGGACACTTGCATTTATATATATAGATAAAATAAAATATAGAATATTATCTCATAATATTGAGAATACAACTTTGTTTGGATACTATATGATCAGTATTTTATATTTACTTACTTGTCTCTTCCCATACGCATTGTTTACGGTTGGTATGCGCTCCGTAATAAAATATCCGACCAGCCTTGACATTATTTGTCTCCAGATTGTTGGGATGCGTTGATTTATATTAATCTGAGATAAGTAATCTAAATCCCGCGTTTGTTCATGTGGATAGATGTGGATACAGTACACTCAACGTCAAACACGTATACCTATGTGTACAATTTAGCACTTTAATGCGCTGTAATATGGAAAAATATGTTTATACAGGGTGCCCAGTAATTACTGGATAACCATCTAACCACCGATAGGGCACCTTAGGCTGGTCCAGAAAATGCACTTATAGGTCTAGTAAAAGTTTCGTGGTTTTCGAGATAATCGAACTTTTCAGTCTTTTTTAATAGCTAGCACCATACTTCAAATTTAGAAAAGTGCGATTATCTCGAAAACCACGAAACTTTTACTAGACCTATAAGTGCATTTTCTGGACCAGCCTAAGGTGCCCTGTCGGTGGTTGGAAGGTTATCCATTAATTACTGGGCACCCTGTATATTTACTGCTTACCATCAGGCGGGCCGTATGCTTGTTTGCCACCGACGTGGTACAATTTTTTTTAGGTATTTTTATACATTACTTATTCGCTGACGTCTGTTCACATAATATTTCGGTTTTGGGACAATTCCTGAGGTTTCTAAAGTCTTGAGTCATCTGTGAAATAATAGTACTATGCCTTATGGGAAACGGTCGAAGAGATAGTTCAGATCCGGTAACCGCTACCAACTTTTAGTATGTTCTTGGGCATGGTATTTAGTCTCCAAAACTGCCGGGAGACAGCGGCGCCGGCCATCTACTTCAGCGGAATAGCGTCATCAAAATGACTCCCGCCTCGTTGCGAATATTGCATATTGCACACAAACTATGCATTGCACATACACGTGTGGGGTATTAAATGAAAGCCAATTAAATATACTATATTTAATTTATACAGTGTGTACCGAAATAAACGACAGTTTAGGAGAAATTTACAAAGAAATAAAAATGATGTAAAAAAATATTGGATTATTTGGGTTTTACAACCAAAGCAAAAGTCGGACGTTAAAGCAATGTACTACAATATTTTGATAAACGAGGTGTCAATCTGTTCGTCTGTGTAGCCCAGGTGACAAAAGCTACATTTTAACCGACTTTCAAAGGAGGAGATTATGAACGAAAAGAAATAGCTGTTTTGCTTATTTATCAAGCAAATTCATTTTATTAATTATGATTTTAGTCAAAAATGTCGTTTTCATGTATTTTATGTAATGTCCTTCCATTTAATACCGGATAATTAGGACTACTCTTTGCATAATATGAGCGCATTAAGGTAGAATAGTTGGCGCGCTCTAGGTTTTTGGGTACAACTTTCACAGTTTTTATCAGAAATCTAAAATTTAAGCTGTGACGTATAGTCGAATAACTGGTTTCTTTAATATTATACGCAACATTGTTATAACGTTTTTAGTTGAGCTATAAAATATGTATAAATGATTTTTTTTTATAAAAGGTGTTTTTTCTTTGTTTGTGGCTCTTAAAATATACATTATTTGTATAAATAATGTATTGACGAATCATAGTATATTTAATAATATTTCGTTTGATGCAGCACACGTGTATGTATGACTGGTATAGTTATAATTTAGATTTTGCAAATTTCGGTTGTGATTATCTGTATGACGTCATTATTCGTCACCCAGAGACAATAGAGATGGTTTCCCGGCGGTTTTAGAATCCAGGTCATATTGCTAATAACATACTAGATGCTTATGCGGATTATCCTGAAAATGAGCAATTTCGATTTTTTTAACTTTAATGCATTTGTACTGGCAAATACCTACATTTTGTTGCATAATTTCCACATTTTTAGACAAATTTTGATTTTTTTGATATGAGTGTATGGCTCGAGACGCCACCTTTAATATTGTAGTACATTGCTTTAACGTCCGACTTTTGGTTTGGTTGTAAAACCCAAATAATCCAATATTTTTTTACATAATTTTTATTTCTTTGTAAATTTCTCTTAAACTGTCGTTTATTTCGGTACACAATGTATAATATAATATAGTATATTTAATTGGCTTTCATTTAATACCACACGTGTATATGCAATGCATAGTTTGGGTGCAATATGCAATATTCGCAACGAGGCGGGAGTCATTTTTATGACGTCATTCCGCTGAAGTAGATGGCCGGCGCCGCTGTCTCCCGACAGTTTTGGAGACCCAATACCATGCCCAACAACATACTAAAAGTTGGAAGCGGTTTCCGGATCTGAACTATATTCCCATAAGGCAGTGCACTATAATGACGGCAATGTGTCGAATTTGTTATGCAGTAAAATAGCTTTTAGGCTCCTCATTGAATGGGTAAGTAATTGTAAATTTTGAAGTCTTTATAACACTTTAAACTCTCGCGTTTTGTACACATACCTATTTAATTATACATACGGGTCTACCGCGATATAAGGTAAAAACAATGAAACTATATCGCGGTGGACCCGTTTGTGTAATTTAATATGTTTTTATGAAGTCGATTAAAAATTATTAACTCGGCGGCGTCAACATTTGTCTAAGGATCGACGAAGTTCAGACAATGTCATATTCCTTAACACGACTGTGCACTTAGTTGAAATTTTAATGAGAAGCGATTTTCAATTGAATAGAATGCCTTCCGAAGCTAAAGTTAGGGCTGGCGCCGGCGCCGGCTTAATTATACTCATCAGTTAATTAAGAAAGTTATGTCCCTTGGAATCTTTGCTTCGATTCGCTACTGTATCCGGTATCCCTTAGGGACTGGGTACTTAAACTAAATCATTTATTGAAAAGATTCTCTTTAGGAGTCTAATTACAGCAGCGAATTATATTGAGTGATATCTGAAGCGAAGCTATTGTCCGAAAAAAAAACTAATTTATATTCCAGTTGAAGGTAGGTAGGTTCTTTGTATACAGCTACAACTGTAAGTAAGTATATGTACTTAACTCATAAAACGCAGAAAAAAAATCACTTAAATGAACATTACATAAAACAATTAATTTTATTAATGATGTCGTACCTAATCGTAGTTCGAGCCAAAGCTTTAAAAATATTTATTTCTTTCATTACCATTCCAAAGAAACAAAGGGAACATTGAGACGGAGAATTCGAAAAATTCCTTATTGTAATAACACCCACTTTGAGTTATTTAAAATTAATGAAATTCTTCCCTTTTGTTCACACCTACTAATGAAGAAAGTTGTTTTATTAAGTAAATGCTTTAATCTTCTAGAGTCTACTTAACAATACAATAATCTGCTTTTGTATCGCGCTAAACTTGCAAGATTTAATATCTGAGTTTAATACCTATTTATAGGCTTAAATGTTTCGATACCCAAGGAGTTAAATTACTTCTTCTACTATTAAAAACTCTATGTAGGGTTAGAATACAAATTTAAAAGTGGAAAAAATACTGTCTTGGGTGAGACTTGAACTCACGGCCTCTGGATGGGATAGGGTACCTACCTAAGGTACCTACCTAGGGTACCAACTAAGATTCTTTGAACTCATGGTTCCTCGGCGTAACCGTAAATTTTGGTTTACTTAGTTTAAATTTTATCAACGATTCTTGAATACAGTGGTGGTTATTATATCACGGTCGGAATTCCGAAGACTTGACAAGAAAATTTCATTGGCAGACCGTCGAAAATTAAGTTTGTTCGCGACGCATAAATGTTTACTGAATAAATATTTGATTGCCCATTCAATTATTAAGGGTTCTTTGTTTTTGAACGTGACCAAATTATAAACGTAAAATTGTTGCTAGTAAAATTAATTAAACTGACAAATAAATTTCAACCCTTAGCGTAGGTACCTATAATTAAAAGCATATTCGTCCAAGTCCGTTTACAAAACATACTTAAACGCAAAATAGTGGAGTCAATATAAAGTTAAAGTTACATTAATTGCACAGTCAAATGTTTCTACACGGGTGAATTATATATCATATTGAATACCCGGCTGCGAATTAACAACTTGATATCTGTTCCCGTTTTTGAGAAATAACATTTTTTTTTATTTTATATTTTATACTACCTAAACAGTAATTTCACACTAGAGATTTTTTGAAGAATGGGCTATGAAGCTTACACGACTACACGGTCAGAATTTCTCCCGACAATAATATTACTTATAGATTTAATGAAAAAAACAATAACTTTGTAAGTTTTTCATGACCGAGAATATCCCACACTGAGAGAAAAGTTTACTATTGTGGTTAATAGTATTTGTTTCGATCATGTTTAATTTATCTGCCTGAGGAACTGCTATATTCGCAGAATAGCAGCATGATATTGGAAACAAACAGCAAATAATGTTCTACACAATTAATGGACACTTCTAGTTTTTTGACAGTAACTGTACAAGTTATTGAAGAATAACATACTTATTTTTCTCGCAATTATTAAATCAATTTCCAGCATAAAAAGTCAATGAAGTATGCTGTATTTCCAGGCTTCCACAGAGGCCAAGTCAAACTTTGTTTAAGATGTCAAAAAGATATCATTTTGTTATCATTCGCCCAACCGTCTCGCTCGCACCAATACATATTTCATCTAGTACGAGTGAAATGCACGCGCGAATGATATAAAATGACATCTTTTATAACAAAGTTCGAATTAGCATCAAGGTATATTAGGAAAATATACCTTATGACTTATGGCATTGCGTTAAGGTTTAATAATTCAATGCATAAAGTGTCTGTGTTTATGTGAAAAATGATAGGTGTCAATTTTTATATCTATTCACAAAACGTTTAGAATACAGGATGCACAGTCAGATATAAATAGACCCTTGAAGTCTTACAACTATCTATGATACTGGATCTCAAGCTTATTTGGTTAGTAAGTACCGTCCACCAAGTTATACTTCGAATAGCCACCCGGACAAATTCCAAAGCTTCTTTCGAATTTTAAAATTTGACAATTCACGAGAAGAGTAACGTAACGTCAAAGGATATGTTTGTCCCTTTTCAACGATCCTGTCATCCGATGCTTGAGTAGAGTGAAACTAAAAGAAGCAAATGTCAGCAATTCGTAACGCTTAGTTTTTGTTACCGTTAGCGCATCGCGACATGAGAACTAGTATGAGCCTGGCCCTCGATTACGTATAATTGCAAGGAAACTTGGGATCAAGTTATCTTAGTCAATTTAGAGCAGTTGGAATTCAACTCATTGTGAAATTTTTGAACGTTTTCAAATAATTTGTTGGATTAAGTAGTAAAAGTGTTACAGTGTGTTATATATTTGTGATCTACTCACAAGGCCCTTTCATTTGGTACCCCACATGGTATGTTTAAAAGAAAAATGGTAAAAACTTTGCGTCATAGCAACTACCCTCACCACTTTCGCGCTTGTCATCTCATATATTTGTGTTCAGGATATTATACTGAATGCACTGATACCAAATATACTCATATCCGAGACGACATGAGCGTAAATTTTTCTAGAAGACTTTTCGAGAAAAGGCCAGGCTACAATATCTTTACAGGTTGATTGATACTGAGTGTATTAACACCATGTTCACCCATATCCAAGACGATATGAACGAAAAGTAACCTAAAGCCACCCTACCAACATTTTCGTAACAATGAGAGATTATTTCTTGGAAATAATGTTGTAATATAAACTCCTTGTAGAGCACCTACCTGCGAAGAGATCGTGCTGTCAAAGTTGTTAATGATTTAATATAATATTGTTAATTAACTAAAGTTTTATTAATGCATCATTTCATTTTATACACCGCGGGATTTAATAACCCGAAAGATTTAAATCACGTATTTTTGACGACAGTACGAGTAAATAATGTTATATCAACATGGGTTATATATTTTAATTAAACTACTATTTCAGTACAAATTAAATCATATTAATTTACCGCTTCTTTGTGAACAAACCTTTATTCAGAGAGTGAGCGAGTTTAATTAATCTCAAGTAGAGAAACAGAGAGCGAGCATGACATTTCATGAATCACTCCGATATCATACGATGCACGGCGAATGCAGTGACATGTGTTCCATGACAAGAAGTGTCAAGTTATGTCTAGGATCATGTTTACGTTGAAATTATTTCAATTGATTGGCACCTCAAAATACCACAAATTGTATCAAAACTTTATTAATTACTACAACAGTAGGTATAGTGCAGTTATTATTGTTGAAACTTTGCGATAAAATCTTTTCCTTTGAGTGAGGTAACCAAAGCCATTAACCATGATTATATCCGAAAGAAATCATGCCTCTTATTGTTTTAACTCATACTACAGCTGGAAAGGGATGATTACTTGAATGACCTTTTGTTAAAATATCGATCATGCTTATCAGTACGTATTTTAAATTCTCGATGTGTTGATTTATACTGAGTAAAGTAAAATAAACAACTATGTTAAACAATTACGCTTTTTTATTAATTTAATGAATTAGGTTTTCGAAGTGTGTACCACCGTTTTCAGCACAAAGATTTAATTTTAAACGGATTTCATTATTTAGGTTTACAAAAGTGTTCTTTATTTCTTCGGAAGCCGTTCGAATTTTTATTAATAATTCTTCTCCAGAGTTCACTGGTGTTGAGTATTCCTTCCTTATCTTTCAGAGTTCCCCATAGAAAAAAACCAATGGCGTTAAGTCGGGTGACCGGGCGGGCCAGGTTAGGATAGGACGTTGCTTCCACGGCCAATCCACCTCTCAGGGTATTGTTCGTCTAGCTAATTTACGAACTTCTAGGCTGAAGTGGGTCCGTCGTGCCGGAAGCACATAGTTCTTCGGGTTTCCAAATCCGTACACAAAGTGAATATCCGCTAAATGAATTTTATTTATTACAGTCAATCAAATTTAAAGATGTTATCTTGCGCATATCTTGTGTGACATATGAAATATGTCATTTTATTGACATCAATTTCGTCATTTTCGTCAAACTATCAGCCAGTTATCGTAAAGGTAAATAGTTTGTACTCTTGTGATTGAGAACAGAACAAAATTTCGGTAGTGAAACCTTTTTGTAGGATATCAAACTTAATTAAGTGAAACTGGCTAATAACCATGTAGTTAGTGCGTCTGCGTGTAAAATTAGTTGGTGGCTACGTCACGCATAAGGGTGTGTTAGAATTGAGATTTTTTTACTTGTGATTTGTTTTAAATAATTAATATCTCTTAAATTAAGGGTTTTTGGACTATGTGTTATATAACTTTATATACTCTAATTAGGCTCTAAAATCGTTGGTTTAAATCTTTCGGGTTATTAAATCCCGCGGTGTATATAACCCTATTACCCTTTGAATGACCTTTTTCACGTTTTCTACAGCAATGCAGTCGACTGCAGCAATTTTGAAGCGCGACATTGCTACCGACTGCATTACTGTGGTAAATGTCAAAATCGAAGTTCCTGTCTGGATTTTGGCGTCCATTAAAAATAAATAATCAAAGGAGGTCATCGATCAAATGGGCCGGAGGACAAGCCATCGTTAACTGGTAGAGAATGCCTTATGGCATTAAGTCCGCCTCTTGTACTATAAGGTTTTTCTTTTGTGCAATAAAGATTAACCACTTTATTCATAAACTTTACGGGCCTGATTTAGTTCAATTATGTTTATCCCTTACTTACAAATACATAAGTTATAGTGACAGATAAGGACAAACGATTATTACTATTATTAGCTAATTGAGGTTTGTAGCGCGTTTATGAATAACGGGGGTTAAAGAAATAAAATAAATACAGATGATGACAGTAATTATATACGCATTTTATTACGGAAAAAGATTTAATATTGGGTGTAAATGAAACGGGAATTGGAAATATAAAATAAAATGATATTATATTATTCATTTCCGTAAGTCAAACCATCATCTTTATTAGCATTGACATAACGCTCAACTTCGCACAAACCGTATGGTTTTTCACTAAGGAGTGATATATTCTCTTTACGCTAAACTTTATGGTGGGTAGACAAGTCTGTATACTTGTTTGGAACTAACTGCCACAGTCTGTCATAGCCATGTCATAGCCTCATAGCTGACATATGTGACGTATAGGAGATACCGCAATGCATGCATGCATTGCGCGTTTATAGGAGCTTGGCCTGAGGTGTGTTAAGTAAGCGCGCAACGCATACCGATGAAACTGGGTAAGATAGTCATGGGAGAATTAACGGTCGACCGGATCGCGAACTCTCGGCTGTTGAAGCGGAACAATCGTCTGCCGCGAACATTGAAGTGAGACGGAGATATGGAAGTCGATAAAACGTTCTCTACAGTGAATCAGTACCCACCATTTAGGGTAATTTAAATAGCTTGGATGATTTAATAATGGTTTTATTCCATACAATATTACATATACGTGGGAGATTTTTTGTTGTTACACTAACATGAGAAAGAGATTTGAGAAAGTGAAAAACAAACCCACTGTCCATTTTCTCGAAGCAACGAAAACATTTTCAAAACAAAAATGGTTAATAGTAATTAAATGGATTAATTTACGTGAGAGATTTTTTTGTATGATATAGTAAATATACAGAGCTTAATTAACATGTAATTGTTATGTACACATAGTTGTTATTTTTATATAAAAAAATATTTTTAATAAAGAAAATTATTGGGAGCTGGTTTTGGTGTCAAGCTGGGAGAAAATATAAATACATAATGAGTATATGTTTGAGAACTGCAAATTAAAAAATCTCGAGTGTCGGATTCATGTTTTGATATATTTTTTCTATTTTAATAATAGTTTGGATTTATTAAAACCATGTGACATATTTTGTGGAGATTTTTTTTTAAATATAGTATTTGCAACATAGGTTATCACATCTCAAAAAATCTCTAGTGTGAGAATTCATGTAGAGCTCTCATACATTATGAACTGTGCTGACCCGCCTAAAAAGGATCTGCCTCCTACGTGCATTGGTTAGTAGGTAATTAGGTACATTACAACATACTAGTTAGCTATAAGTAGCTGGTCAAGCAAATCTTGTCAGTAAAAAAAGGCGCAAAATTAAAATTTTCTACGGGACGATATCCCTTCGCGCGGCTTTTCACACAGCGAAGCCACTCTTCGCGAATTGCCGCTCTCCTTGCGCATTCTACCGTGACCTAAAAGTGTATGGCATTCCTTTCAGCGAAATATCTGAAATATTGTGCTTTCAAATGCTGCGGTAGCGGAGTGGTTCAGTAATGCAACTTACAAACCGGAAATCGTGAGATCTAAATTAACATACCTTACTCGATGATTTTTTTTAATGTTGTTTTACGGCTTAAAGATGAGATGGCAGTCGTTTCCTAACCAATTACTAGATATCCAAGCGGATCCGGATGCAACTTAATGAACAAAGCAGGTACCTAATCGTTAATTGTCCCCAAACGAGTTACAGTAGGTACAGCAAACCTACAGTTGGCGCTAATAGGTTAGGTAACTGTTGAACTTTTACAAAAAGTGACGCCACGATAATAGACGAACGATAAGAATAGGTAGTGAGCATTATAGGCCCGCTAAAAAGCACTAAGATTATTAGGTAACCTATTCGCATAGAAACAAACACAAGATGCATGAATCGGAAACGCCTACTACTTGTATAATTTGCCGCTGAAGTTAACTAAAATGTATCCTTAATTCCGTATTTACAGATCCTAAACTTAAGGCAAGTACTATGCCTCCTTCGTGCAAGCTTTTCCTCTGGAAACTCAAGACGCCTTTATTATTTCGTAGACATAATAACCGTCGTCGAATTCCATTATAAAAGGCTCCAGGAATGTGCAGACTCAAACGACTTGGCGTACACAAAGATGCTCAATGAAAGAAACAAACATTACGCCTGTCTTCAAGTGGCATAATGCTATTCGGCGCGTTATCGTGCTAACACAATTCCCTGGACCCGACCCTCACACTTTGCCACATTTTAATATGATGAGGGTACAACACGTAGGTACCTAATATTTTATACGGGAACTTGCGAGCCAATTTTATACAGACAGAAGTTGTTTTCGCGGTATGTTTGTTTTAACACGGTTTTTGCTGCTTATGTTCAATTATTTATAAATATTATATGATTACGGGCATCACCAGAAGAGTTTGTAGTTGCCGCCCTCATCGTCTTAAGATATGGTTCAGTCCACGTCAGTGCGTCATAAATAGATACATATTTAATGTAGGTTCCCACCTACACAAATCTAAAAACAGGTTGAGTTTAACCATCCCCTCTCGACTGACCGCGGCGACCTTTTTGGCTTGACGCGGTCCGCTCCACTCTTATTTTACAATCGACTGGTCACATTTTTCAAGTTCGTTATACTTCTGATGGGACCGATAGCTGGGGATTTGATAAAATACTCGTTAGGAAAGCCTACAAATCTGGGGGCACGGCAGTGCCCCCGCCAAGTCGAGCAAAACAAAGAGGCACGGCCGTACCATCCTTTTCTGGAAGCGATTCAGGCCATTTTCGACGTCCTGTAATTTTGTGCTGGCTGAAGCTAGAACCCTGAATTTTCAGTGACATATAGGGCTTAACATGCTTAAGATACATTCTCAAAAACATTAAATCTGAACTTGTAGTTTAAGAATTATTGTACGTCAAAGTTCCTTAGTTTCGACACTGACACACTTATACACTCACCGATCATCATTCTCGATCTCATACTTCTAGCATACCCACAAGTTTCAAATTTTAAACATAAGTAGTTTTTAATTTATCAAGCCATAGAAAACCTAAAAATATTGCAATATCAGTCACGTTTTAAAGATGTAAGAACTGCATAAGTAAGTTTGTAATCCTATATAAATACATGATATTACAAAGTTACTGTTGCAGTTCCTACAAATAGTAGGTAAAGGTACACAACAATGTACGATGTGAGTATGAATGAAGATGTGTTTAAATATGATATGTGTATACATAGTATGGGTATGAGTACCCGAAAAGAAGGACTGTCTACAAAAAAAGATGAGATCCCATCAAAAACATTACATGTAAAAAGGTGCCAGTCTCGCACCGCTTTTACTACAAAAAAGTTTTGAGATATAATGTGAAACCAAGTCGGCTATTTTAATCAGTGCCAGGGGGTGTTAAAACCGTATCAATAAGATATCTTTAATTTGTAATACATATAATGACTTGGCAATCGCACATAATGCTTTACTCGTACCGTACTCGTAAATATGTGTAATGCTCAAACTGCAATTAGCGCTAGCGTTATGTTCAATTAGAATTATTTTTAATAGGTGTCGATGATCCTTATGTCATTATGCAGCCGTGCGATGGCCAAGTCATTATACGTATTACAAATTAAAGATATCTTATTGATACGGTTTTAACACCCCCTGGCACTGATTAAAATAACCGACTTGGTTTCACATTATATCTCAAAACTTTTTTGTAGTAAAAGCGGTGCGAGACTGGCACCTTTTTACATGTAATGTTTTTGATGGGATTGCTATTTTTAGGATACCCGTCAAACCATCCCGAAATAAAGTTGTTAGATACCTACCTGCTTAAATAATTTTAATTTTAGATCCTTTTTGTTTTTTGCGAATCGTTCCTACTAATGACTTACGGGAAAAGTCACTAAGAAAACTTTTGAGCAGACTAGATTTTCATTAAATAGAGGACTCATAGATCATTTCAATACAATTTAATTAGCGTTTTAAGGTTATAAATTCCGTACGCAAGCTATGTTAAAAAAATATTAAATGTTTACAGCTATAACCCTTTTTCGGTAATACCTACGTTGAACATACTTGATAAGCATAATGCAATAAAATAACGCGACGTTTAATTATACATTATGGGTGTATATTGAGATGTAAATTAGAGCAGTTTCATTAACTCTGCGCATAAATTAGGTTGTAATGTGTATCGTAGTCATAACCCTTTCGGGATGTTGACACAGGTTGCTTTTATGTCGGGATAATGGTGCCTGCTGAGTACCTAACTAGCGTTTAAGTACCTAATTTAACTCAATGTTCAAGAAAAACATGTAACCTAACTACATACTTATACTCAATTTCACCTTATAAAATAAATAATGAGGTGTAGGTATTTGTATTAATTTACTTTTGTGTTTTTAGCGCTTAATGTTGCAAGATACCTATTACCTCCCCTGGGAGCCAAGCCATTTAGAAAAAATCGAATAATTGAAATGACAAAAAAAATTGCATATAATTATCAAATAATGCTCACAACATTTCACGAGATGTAGATGTAGAGGGCATACATACGAAAGCATTTTTGTTCAAGCTTATAGCTGAACGGAGTTAATTTTGTCAATGTCAATAATATGTACAATCATACATAAACACCTTGTAATTTCCGCTGAATCATTTAAGTGAAGATAGTTTTCACACAGAAATACAGTGAGAATGCCTAACGCGATTCTCAGCATTTGAAGTTTTGATATGTTTCATTACTCTCTCAATACGAGTACAGCATTAACAGAGATGCACATACGGAAAATTCTACTTTCGAAGTTAGCCGTAGCCCCAAGCCATGGCACGGAGGCGTAAAGTTTCTCGGTGCATTACTCGCTGGCGCCGGTGCGCCGTGCAACCACGCTGCAGTGCACGCATTGTACAATACAATGCCCGTAATGGATTACGACACCGCCCCGCTGATATTGTTGTGCTTAACGGTTATTTTGTGTGTTTTAACGTGATTTGTCAAGTTATGCGAAGCAGTTCATTTAATAGTTATTTGTGCAACAAGAGAGCAAAGTTAGTTTTTGCTAAATACCTACGAGTGCTAATTTTGAGTCCCAATGGACCAGTAGATTCTATAATTGAATCACTAATAGACCACGAATAATTTAGAGTCTTGAGCGTAGCGAGGGACACTCTCGAGGAGGGAAGGCACGTAGTACCTACAATAAAACGTATGTATGTCTCGTGTAGAGTCTGTTCGGAAAGAGAAGAGTTCATACACAACTTACAAAAGTAAGTAATTGTATACTGCTACAAAGCAGTAAGAACGTATAAGTAAGTAAAAACATGCACACACTACACCTATACACCCGTATGGGTGGGTGTATACCCATTAACACAGTTCACCCTTTACCCTGTATTAATTTACAATTCTCGCTAACTTTAAAATGTTTTGTATCACTCAGTGAGACAAAGTATCAAAGGACCCTTGTTCGAGCGGCTGAGAAAAACGAATTTGATGTTTTGTACTTGGGCATGGCTTGGCTTGGCTTAGTATACTACTCTACTCGTATTGATCGCTATTACTTACTGCGTTTTAGTTATAGGTCTAATACTCTTTAATAGTTAAAGCTATATTAATTTTCATGGTTCTTGTTCATCATTATGAAAAAATGCCCGAATAGCAAAACTGTTTTTTTTCAAACTTCGTTCATTTTACTTTACACTCTCTGGCCCACCAGGAATCAGGCTTTCCTTTTAGAGTTGCAAAAAATATACTTTTAAATATAGAGCTTCTACAAATTAAGTGGGAGTAGTGCTCTTGCCTGGTTACAAGCATAGTAGGTACCTAAGCTAGGCTGATGCAGCTGTGATTACGGTGCCCCGCCCTCGCCATGTCAGTGCCACATCGCTCTAATGTTAAATTCATTCGGTTCCTTTGACATGCTCCCAGCGTTATAACTCTGCACTCTGTTTGTAATTGATTAGATTACATTGGCAAATTCGGCATTGCTACTTTATAGTTAACACCTTCAACTTATGTTTTACAATTAATTAAAAAAATGTATTTAGCATATTAGGTAAGTTAATGGTACAATCATAAAAAATAACAAGATTAATTTATACAAAGCTAAATAAAATATTTTATTCTAAAAGACCCCCGCGGGCTGTACCGGGTGCAAAGGTGCCCATTACACTTGCCGCGTTACCACGTTGGATAGCGATGGTCAGCCTATGCACCAGGTGCGATTTGGAGTAGGTATTAGTTACTAATAAGCATCAAGCTTTCGATCCTAATATGAGAAAAACTATTTTTCAATTTAGATGGGAACTTACTTACAATTGTATATTTAAAACTGTTTTAAACTTAACAAAATGGAAACGCGAAAATAGATTGAATGAGTTAAAAAAACGTTAATGCCAAGGTAAGTAGGCACGGTTCGGGCCTCAAAAGAATTAAGATAGGTACCTACGGTTAGGGCCTCAACTCAACCAGAAGACTTGATTTCAAAATATAAATAATTTCAATGACCAAGACAAGACCAAATACAAGGCTTAAGCTTTTTACTTACATGCTCAATTTCGCCAAAATCGGGTCAGTTGTTTAGCCGTAAAAAGGTGACACAAAAGCAGACAGTTACTTTCACATCACTTCACTACATAGTATAAAACAAAGTCGCTTCCCGCTGTCTGTCTGTCTGTATGTATGCTTAAATCTTTTAAACTACGCAACGGATTTTGATGCGGTAATAGAGTGATTCAAGCACGGGCTTCGCACGGGTTAACAAATTATACATAAACCTTCCTCATGTATAATTTGTTAACCCGTGCGAAGCCGGGGCGGGTCGCTAGTATTAGATAAAATAATCAAACACATTTTGCGCTCGAGATTAGAGCCGCTCCGTCGCTCGCCCGCACCCGTGCAGCATAATAACGGCTTTATTCATAAACGTCTGTCAAATCTAACAAACCGTTGATAATCGTTTGTCACTATTCGTCATTTTGAGTTTGCTAAGTTCAATGAACAAGGCGGAACGAAAATGACTTTTGTTTAAAACTCAGCACCGTTAATAAAATATACGTTACTTATTAGGTACTCGTTAAGTTAGTTCGTTTATTAAAGGCTAGCTAGCTAGACCCGCTCCGCCTTGAATAACTTTATCTATTTAAAAAAAACCGCATCAAAATCCGTTGGGTAGTTTTAAAGATCTAAGCATACATAGGGACAGACAGACAGCGGGAAGCGACTTTGCTTTATACTATGTAGAGATAACAGGTGTTACCGACGCCCGGTAACACAAATACTTAATTTTGGCGGATTCTATTTATATAATATATTCAATATCCTTTCTCAAATTAAAAGCTCTGTTTTTCCACATTGACATGTTTATTTTATTCTATCACCAAGGCAACGTCAAAATCATGAATATAGGTAAAGAGTAAAAATGTAGGTTTCAGTAAGAAGTCCGCAACATATTCCCCCGGGAATGCGCGACTAAGCGCATTCAGCATCAGTCGGGAGGCGGACAATCTTCACAGCAGGGCGCCGCAGCACTCCCCCGGTAGTGCGGACGTCGGCGACTCGTACGCGGCCCGTACTGTCCTCCACCTGTGAAAACTTTAATTATTATGCCTTTCTGGCGTAAGCAGTTGACGATCGACTCATTATTATTTCCATAGTTAGCTCGATCGGGATGAAGTAGGGTTAACTTCAGAATCTTCACATATAGATGTTTGTCATAAAACATAATAGGCTGGGTGAGATTCCGACGTACTTCGCTCTCAATTCTGGCCCTTTTCCGCAAAATACTATGTAATCGGTTGTTCTTATCCCATGGCCTAGGTAAGTTGTTCATGTTATTCTTGTATTTTAGGCCGTTCGTCGAGTCTCTGGCCATTTTCCTCTTCCTTGAAGAATAGGAGAAGCTTTCAGGCATCACATGACTGTCTTCCCTTCGTAGCAGTCCTATTTCCCATCTCTTGCTATCTTCTACTCTCTTTCTCATCATTTGTAAGGTGTCGATGGCTCTTTCATTCTGTCGGTTCACCTTTATCTTGTTGTATAGCTGTTCGGGTGTGTCAAGGGCTTTGATAGATGACACGCAATTCCGAACCTTGCAGGCAAACTTGCTGAGCTGCTCTGTGTTGTCGACGAGCTTAGGTAAGTCTCTGAGCGCCTGTATTTCCTCTTGCAGAATCAGTTCCGGTAAGCCAAATCGAAGTTCTAGGGCTTCCATGATCTCGGTGACAGAGACATGCGTGTCTAAAAGCGCGGCGACAGTGACACGAGCTTCTCCCTTTAAACAACGTCGGAGTTTGGAGATAAGTTCGTTTCCGGTCGAGGAGGCTCTGATATCTGCGACGGCAACTTTAAATGAGAGCCATTCGTTGACGTTTCCGTTGTAGTAGGGCAAATCTTTAGGATCAGTCGGACGACGCGGATTTGCTATCTCTTGAGCAAGAAGTTGTATGTCAGAGAGCTTGGAATCAGGATGGAGACGTTCATCATCATCGGAGATATTCCGTGGGTCACTCTCACTCAGGGCTGGTTTGGCATACAGTTCACGTTCCACATGGTTCGCTGGTTCGTCGCGATGGGCTGATTTGTCTTGTTCATTAGTATGTAGTTCTGTTGTCAGCGACACCTGGACGCGGCTTCGACTAGTTCGGCTTGATTGATGAGAACGATGGCTTCTAATGGCGTCTAGGCGTGCTAAGGTTACTTCAAGTTGTTTCTGAATTACGGTTCGTTCTAGTTCTAGTTCTGCTAGTCGTTTCGCGGCCGCTAGTTCAGCCTCCTTTTTTTGTACTTCTATGCTACTAACATTAGATCGGACGGTTTGGTTTCGTTCCGATTTATTCTGACTGACTGTACTTGCCTTTGATCTTACTACATCAGATTTTTCTTTAACAGGGGTTGACGTGATCGGTTCCTTCGTATTTCCTAACGTACCCGGTTCCGGTTCTGGTTCTGGGATCTTAGCGCGGCTCCTCGTAACTCGCCCCGACATGGTTCAGTTCGGTTCGGTTCAATATGTTGGGGAGTCAACGGCGGCGCGGCGCTGGATCCGGTTCGAAGGACCACTATGTTACCGACGCCCGGTAACACAAATACTTAATTTTGGCGGATTCTATTTATATAATATATTCAATATCCTTTCTCAAATTAAAAGCTCTGTTTTTCCACATTGACATGTTTATTTTATTCTATCACCAAGGCAACGTCAAAATCATGAATATAGGTAAAGAGTAAAAATGTAGGTTTCAGTAAGAAGTCCGCAACAACAGGTTAGCGGATTTGTTTATAATGTTTGTGTAGATATTGTAACATATCGGGTAAAATAAAATCAGGACAAGACCAAAAACAAATACGACTAGGTAGAGCCTTTTCTATTTTTATTTTTTAAATATCGCTAATTTCGACACGAGGATAGTGGACGACCGCGTCTCCATACAAACGCAGTCCCTTTTTACCTCCCTCCTCCTTCCTCCTCATCCTTCCTTCCTTTCCTCCTTAGTCCTTTCCCCTGGGTCCTTAGTCCTTTCCTTTTAAGTCCTTTTTTTGACATTAAATATGGAAAAATATTGATTGAATATTAACTATAGCTGTGCCCCTTTGTTTCACTTTTTTAGATTTTCTGACTAAATATATAAGAGTTAGGAGCGAAATATATAAATTTCTAAAAGATGTGGTTAAAATACATCAATTAGCGCAAAAAATGTTTTTTTAAATGTTAATATCCAGAGAGGAAAATGAGGACAACGTTTGTATGAAGAAAAGGTCTTCCCCTATAGCATCTTAAGGAGCTTCCATCTTGAACAAGCACTCGTTAATTAATGAAATAAACCACTTTTCCGCGGACGCACGGATATTTTGTTGTTCCCAGCTTTGACTGCATAATGGAACCGATTTCAATATTTTAATATTTATAAGCAATTCGTTTGTTATTGGGTCGGTCCCTTCCGCGGCTTGCGAGATTCGCTCTTTAAATACACATTACTTATGAACATTGGGTGATTATCAAATGTTGAGTTAAATTGAAAATTGTTCGTAAGAGCTGGTAAATGAGATTACATTTGGCAAAAGTAGGTACATTTAATCAATTGGTTAAAAAAAATAGCTAAGATAAACGGTTCCAGTGCTACACGTGTTAATCCCCAATAGTTGACATTAAGACACTATGTTGTTACCTACGAGTATATGGCTAGGATTTTTGATACACAATGGTTTTTTGTACAGTACAACATGACATTGAACGCTCGTCACACGCCGCGCCGTACATTGAATTCTGAGGGTTATTTTTGGATTTTAGGTTGTATTACCAAGCATTTTCTGAGAAATACGATATGTATATTATCTTTGTCAGGATAGGAATTCCCGGCCGATAATTCCCTATACGAGAACATGGTTTATGTACCTATTTATTTATTAACTAGCGACCCGCTCCGGGTTCGCACGGGTTCACAAATTATACATATATACACCTTCCTCTTGAATAGTGATTATCTATTTTTTCTACTCCCGTACTTTTATTTGTCATTTAAAGGGTCGTGCACACATCTTTAAAACCCTATCTTAAAGTTGTCACGACAAGTCTTTAGTCTATTCCCTAAAAAAGCATTTGTGCATACACGCAGTATCTTTTTGGCTCTTTTACAATACTTCGTGTAATGGCCACTTAAAAAATACATTGTTGCCAACCTTATAGTCATAACACACTGTCGCACCGCAATGCGACCTTGGTTCGTCGCACCCATAAGTGAGAGCGAGAAAGAAATATATCTTTCTCGCTCTCGCTTATGGGTGTGAATGTCATATCTGACAAATAAGTGAACCATAGACATGTTTTTTTTTATTCATTCATTTTTTCCCGCTCGTACCCTCCATTCTTTGCTACTTCTTGAATATGAATCTTAAATATGAATACTATTGTGCCTGTCGAATGAAAACTTAACTTTTGTGTTAAAAACAGTGTGTCTTTCAAGTTAAAATGGATGAAGACAAAAACTTAGTGTCTACGCCTGAAGAAATATCAGTAATAGTAATAGCACAAGAATCACTAAAAACAGGTAGATACCGTAGGTAGAAGTCCACTAGATGACATGAAAAATATTTGTTAAATTTACAATTTTATTTCAAAGTAAGTGTTTGGTCGTAGAAAAAGTATTGTATGCAACGTAGCTTAACTGAGTCAAAAAATACTCGTGGCGTCTTTATTAACAATTTTCGGCTTCGCCTCAAATTGTTACTCACGCCACTCGCCTTTTTTGACCCCTCTTAAACAACGGTTGCATAAAATACTATAAAAAAACCGCACCAAAATGCGTCGCGTAGTTATAAAGATCTAAGCATACATAGGGACAGACAGCGAGAAGCAACTTTGTTTTATACTATGTAGTGATGACTATTGAAAGTTAAACTTACCCCCAACATACGTCATAGCCTTACGCCTTAACCCAGCTGTAAAGTAATGGTTGGAATTAATTCGGTTTCCTTACAATGTTTTTCCTTCACCAAAGTTTAAGAGAAAGTCTTCCCGCCTTACAATACTAATTTCATTACATAATTATTTAATTAAATATGTACATTAGTAAGTTCTGCTCGGTTACGTGTACCATCGCTCTGAGAAACGTGATGGTGCTTTTAATTTATAACACATCTATCAGCCTAAGCACTTGAACTGGTATAACGTAATCAGCTTAATTTAGTCGTGGACTGTAATTAATTGCCGCAGTGTAATATCACAGTCGTTGATGACTGATATTATGTCGTATGTCAAAAGGGGTTAATTAGGCATGAGCCTGAGAGTAATAACAAGGTGTTTGTTTATTTACAGGCCGATTTAGAGCTGGAATTAATGTTCGAAAAGGGTATAATGTTACGGCTAATAATACCTACTTACTTAAATTTGGGACTAATAGCTATTTGTCTGTTCAAAAAACTAGAGTATTAATTTTGACTCCCGGGCAGGCTTCTGCTACTTACTACCCCTTTTATGGTTGATCTAGGTAATTTAGTAAATCAAATTTGCCTACTTATCTTACTCATATTAAACACGTTTGCCACTTACCATATTGTAGATAAAATTAAGATCATTTAGTAATTACGGTGAACGTAATAATATCAATTTGTTATTCAAAATTGTATCATCCCATTTCCAATAAAATCTGATAATACATATTTTCTTTTCATATTGCGACGAATTAATTATGTTAAAAACACCTCAGGGGAAATTAAGAAACAATTTTACTGCGGCACAGCTTTTTAAAGAGCTTACCTTAGTTATATTACATTAAATACCTAGAAGCCTCTTTGATTCTGCGTCGATTAGGGAGAAGTCTTTTTATTATTAATGATTATATTATTAGATTATACAAAATTATTAATTAGGGCGAGCGAAGCGAGCCCTATCACTATTCGACAAACTATGCATTCTTGTGGTACACTTTACGGAAAAACTACTGCACTGTTAGGTTTGAGATTTAACATAGTAATTTAAATTCATGTCTAGATGTGTTATCAAACTTAAAAATATCATTTTATATACATAAAAAAATTAAATAATGTAATAACACTTTGTATTACTACTAGCGCCATCTGTTGGCAAAATAATGAATTAACATTCGTGCTAATGTTAATTATTTATTTCTCTAACAGATGGCGTTAGTAGTAAATAATAAATAAATATTGGACGTCGTTATACAAATTGACTAAGCCCCAGAAAAGCTCAAGAAGGTTTGTGTTGTCATGTTGTGGGTACTCAGAGAACGATACCTATGTGGTGTTTTCAATTTCAATAATGTCGATGGCGCTTATACGCCATTAACAACGATAAATACAAAAGTGGGTTAAAATTTTGGATTCAGACCCACCTCGCTTCGCTTGGTTTGATTCCCAATTTAGCATAGAGTTTGTGCGGAAAGAGAAGAGTCGTGGAATGTATGGACATTCCACGACTCTTCTCTTTCCGCACAGACTCTATAAGTTTTTGTGAATACCTACTAGAACAATCAATCTTGCTGTATATTCACTGCGGAGGTCAATTTACTCATATGTTTTGTGACGCTGATGAACTGATCAGTCATGTTGTGTTAGCAAACGTAAATCGGGTATTTTCAGTTCGAGAAACAGTTTTGGCGCCATTCATTTATTACGTAAGATGATTTTGGGGCGGAGCCCCGGGGTCGCATTTTTTTCTTACTAGGGGGAGGGAGAGGGTTTTTATAGTTCTTACGTAAGTAAGATCACAAAATTGCGTTTTTTTTTAATTTCTACGAAATTATGACGTTTAAAATAATAATAATACTTCCACACTCTATGCTATAAAACACGGTGCAGAGTTAGCTTAAACGAGCTCAAGTACCTTTGTCCTGTACAAACGTACGTACAAATAAATATTCATAAAAATATTTTTTTTAATAATAAACACTAAAACAAACCAAACGTGTACTCATTTTTTCCTTAACATTCTAACGTAATATATGCTAATATAGGGGTGAGAGGGGGTCAGCCTATTTTTATTATTTCTTACATATAGGGAAGGAAGGGGGTCAAAAACTGGCAAAAATGGTCTTACGTAATCAATGAATGGCGCCTTTAGTGTTACTATTGCTTGGAACAGCTAAAATTATAAATTATAAATAAAGATCATATTATAATACAAACTTCAGCGACTTAGGGCCGATATACACCACTGCAACTTGTATGGGAACTACACGCCAACTGCACGCCAATTGCAACGTCGGCGTGCAGTTCAACAAAATGACCCAGAACCCTGGCAGTTCCTAGTGGAACTCAGATTTGGTGCAACACAGGCACACGCTGTCTTAATCAATCGACACGTCTTGATGAGCACTTATAGAGCTGATGCCGAACCTTAGCTGTACCGAGTGGAACTCAGGTTTGATGCAACATAGAGACACACGATGTTTTGGACATCCGACTCGTCATGATGAGCACTTGGGAGAGCAGTACCCAAGATAGAGCTGATGCTGAACCCTGGCACTACCTAGTGGAACTCAGATTTGTTGCAACATAGGCACACGCTGTTTTGGACATCCAACTCATCATGATGAGCACTTCGGAGAGCAGTACCTACCCAAGATAGAGCTGATGCTGAACCCTGGCAGTACCTAGAGTGGAACTCAGGTTTGTTGCACTTAGGAGATTAAGTACCCAAGATAGGTTTGGTGCAACATAGGCACACGCTGTTTTGGTCATCTGACACGTCTTAATGAGCACTTAGAAGAGCAGTGCCCAAGATAGAGCTGATGCTGAACCCTGGATGTACCTAGTGAAACTGTGTGTGTGTGTTTATGTGCGGAGCAGCGTGATTACCGCCAGTAGGTGTCCAGAAGGGATAGTTTTTCGCTCAACTGTGTGGTGTGGACGCAAAAATTAAATTCAAGGACATTGGCTCGCTGACCCAACATTATGTAGGAAAGCCAGTTGGCTTCCTTACAAAAAGTACTGGGGAGGTACTGGGCGACCGTGTAGGATGTAATAATAAGCGCTTATGAAATTGTATATTATATGTGGATGATATTGGCAATTTGATTTTGTCGTCTGGACACGTTATGGACAAATTAAAAGCTGTAACAGACAGGCGTACCAGACAGCACCGGGGTCCGGTTAGTATATTTCTTTCTTGCTCTCACTTATAGCTGCGTTCTTAACGGACCCACTCGATCGATCATGGAACAAGCCTCGGACTGGATCAAAGTTGCGGTCCGGTACTTTTAGCCATAGAGAAATAAAGACAAGAGTGCTCACTCCATACATCAGTTCAGACTATTATTTTCAGTGTCTACATCTAGCATCGAGTAGCGGAACTATCAGTACTGCTACTTAACAATAGATGTAGCGCCGACCGGAAAGTCTTATCTCAACAGCATAAGACTTTCCGGTCGGTGCTACATCTATTGTCAAGTAGCAGTACTGATAGTTCCGCTACTCGATGCTAGATGCTAATAGTCTTTTTGTTACTAAAACTGATGTATGGAGTGAGCACTCTATGTATTTTTTTCTCTATGGTTTAGGTAGGAAAACTCCGCGAGCCCTTACAAAGCTCTGCTTTTTGCTAGTTACATTTCGTTTTAAGGCGGTTAACGCTTGAATGATTATGGTTTTAGTTATGACAATATAACTGGTATTAAATCAAAAAACATTGATTGTACATATTACATGTGTTAAGTCTCAATTTTTCGTGCTTCGAATTCGAAAGCTAATATAGATGGCGCTTTATGACTCCGTACATTATGCAGTGATTGAAATTCGGTGTTTTTGTCTCAGATTATTGTATAATATGATTTTCTATTCATTCTCAGTAGAGATACCTTGTCCGAAGTAATATGGGAATTCGAAAGTAACTTAAATTTATTTTAAAAAGACGCACATTTTTAATATTAGAGCTTTGTAAGGGCTCGCGGAGTTTTCCTACCTAAACCATAGAGAAAAAAATACATAGAGTGCTCACTCCATACATCAGTTTTAGTAACAAAAAGACTATTAGCATCTAGCATCGAGTAGCGGAACTATCAGTACTGCTACTTGACAATAGATGTAGCACCGACCGGAAAGTCTTATGCTGTTGAGATAAGACTTTCCGGTCGGCGCTACATCTATTGTTAAGTAGCAGTACTGATAGTTCCGCTACTCGATGCTAGATGTAGACACTGAAAATAATAGTCTGAACTGATGTATGGAGTGAGCACTCTTGTCTTTATTTCTCTATGGCTAAAAGTACCGGACCGCAACTTTGATCCAGTCCGAGGCTTGTTCCATGATCGATCGAGTGGGTCCGTTAAGAACGCAGCTATAAGTGAGAGCAAGAAAGAAATATACTAACCGGACCCCGGTGCCGTCTGGTACGCCTGTCTGTTACAGCTTTTAATTTGTCCATAATGTGTCCAGACGACAAAATCAAATTGCCAATATCATCCACATATAATATACAATTTCATAAGCGCTTATTATTACATCCTACACGGTCGCCCAGTACCTCCCCAGTACTTTTTGTAAGGAAGCCAACTGGCTTTCCTACATAATGTTGGGTCAGCGAGCCAATGTCCTTGAATTTAATTTTTGCGTCCACACCACACAGTTGAGCGAAAAACTATCCCTTCTGGACACCTACTGGCGGTAATCACGCTGCTCCGCACATAAACACACACACACAGTTTCACTAGGTACATCCAGGGTTCAGCATCAGCTCTATCTTGGGCACTGCTCTTCTAAGTGCTCATTAAGACGTGTCAGATGACCAAAACAGCGTGTGCCTATGTTGCACCAAACCTATCTTGGGTACTTAATCTCCTAAGTGCAACAAACCTGAGTTCCACTCTAGGTACTGCCAGGGTTCAGCATCAGCTCTATCTTGGGTAGGTACTGCTCTCCGAAGTGCTCATCATGATGAGTTGGATGTCCAAAACAGCGTGTGCCTATGTTGCAACAAATCTGAGTTCCACTAGGTAGTGCCAGGGTTCAGCATCAGCTCTATCTTGGGTACTGCTCTCCCAAGTGCTCATCATGACGAGTCGGATGTCCAAAACATCGTGTGTCTCTATGTTGCATCAAACCTGAGTTCCACTCGGTACAGCTAAGGTTCGGCATCAGCTCTATAAGTGCTCATCAAGACGTGTCGATTGATTAAGACAGCGTGTGCCTGTGTTGCACCAAATCTGAGTTCCACTAGGAACTGCCAGGGTTCTGGGTCATTTTGTTGAACTGCACGCCGACGTTGCAATTGGCGTGCAGTTGGCGTGTAGTTCCCATACAAGTTGCAGTGGTGTATATCGGCCCTAAGTCGCTGAAGTTTGTATTATAATATGATCTTTATTTATAATTTATAATTTTAGCTGTTCCAAGCAATAGTAACACTAAAGGCGCCATTCATTGATTACGTAAGACCATTTTTGCCAGTTTTTGACCCCCTTCCTTCCCTATATGTAAGAAATAATAAAAATAGGCTGACCCCCTCTCACCCCTATATTAGCATATATTACGTTAGAATGTTAAGGAAAAAATGAGTACACGTTTGGTTTGTTTTAGTGTTTATTATTAAAAAAAATATTTTTATGAATATTTATTTGTACGTACGTTTGTACAGGACAAAGGTACTTGAGCTCGTTTAAGCTAACTCTGCACCGTGTTTTATAGCATAGAGTGTGGAAGTATTATTATTATTTTAAACGTCATAATTTCGTAGAAATTAAAAAAAAACGCAATTTTGTGATCTTACTTACGTAAGAACTATAAAAACCCTCTCCCTCCCCCTAGTAAGAAAAAAATGCGACCCCGGGGCTCCGCCCCAAAATCATCTTACGTAATAAATGAATGGCGCCAAAACTGTTTCTCGAACTGAAAATACCCGATTTACGTTTGCTAACACAACATGACTGATCAGTTCATCAGCGTCACAAAACATATGAGTAAATTGACCTCCGCAGTGAATATACAGCAAGATTGATTGTTCTAGTAGGTATTCACAAAAACTTATAGAGTCTGTGCGGAAAGAGAAGAGTCGTGGAATGTCCATACATTCCACGACTCTTCTCTTTCCGCACAAACTCTATGCTAAATTGGGAATCAAACCAAGCGAAGCGAGGTGGGTCTGAATCCAAAATTTTAACCCACTTTTGTATTTATCGTTGTTAATGGCGTATAAGCGCCATCGACATTATTGAAATTGAAAACACCACATAGGTATCGTTCTCTGAGTACCCACAACATGACAACACAAACCTTCTTGAGCTTTTCTGGGGCTTAGTCAATTTGTATAACGACGTCCAATATTTATTTATTATTTACTACTAACGCCATCTGTTAGAGAAATAAATAATTAACATTAGCACGAATGTTAATTCATTATTTTGCCAACAGATGGCGCTAGTAGTAATACAAAGTGTTATTACATTATTTAATTTTTTTATGTATATAAAATGATATTTTTAAGTTTGATAACACATCTAGACATGAATTTAAATTACTATGTTAAATCTCAAACCTAACAGTGCAGTAGTTTTTCCGTAAAGTGTACCACAAGAATGCATAGTTTGTCGAATAGTGATAGGGCTCGCTTCGCTTACTCGTCCGGTACTTTTAGCCATAGAGAAATAAAGACAAGAGTGCTCACTCCATACATCAGTTCAGACTATTATTTTCAGTGTCTACATCTAGCATCGAGTAGCGGAACTATCAGTACTGCTACTTAACAATAGATGTAGCGCCGACCGGAAAGTCTTATCTCAACAGCATAAGACTTTCCGGTCGGTGCTACATCTATTGTCAAGTAGCAGTACTGATAGTTCCGCTACTCGATGCTAGATGCTAATAGTCTTTTTGTTACTAAAACTGATGTATGGAGTGAGCACTCTATGTATTTTTTTCTCTATGGTTTAGGTAGGAAAACTCCGCGAGCCCTTACAAAGCTCTGCTTTTTGCTAGTTACATTTCGTTTTAAGGCGGTTAACGCTTGAATGATTATGGTTTTAGTTATGACAATATAACTGGTATTAAATCAAAAAACATTGATTGTACATATTACATGTGTTAAGTCTCAATTTTTCGTGCTTCGAATTCGAAAGCTAATATAGATGGCGCTTTATGACTCCGTACATTATGCAGTGATTGAAATTCGGTGTTTTTGTCTCAGATTATTGTATAATATGATTTTCTATTCATTCTCAGTAGAGATACCTTGTCCGAAGTAATATGGGAATTCGAAAGTAACTTAAATTTATTTTAAAAAGACGCACATTTTTAATATTATAGAAATAGCTAGCAATAACATCTATGTCTATAATAAAAATATCGCTTCTGTCCCTATTCTTGTATACTACCTGAGTAGGTAATTAGTTCTTGCTTTAATGCTTCAGGAAAGTAAGGGACCTTATCCAAAACTCAGATTTGCCAAGTGAGATGTTATCGTAGTCCTAAATACCTACTCGTAAGCTCAAAGTGCAGTCCTAACCTCTAGAAATCTAGAAAGCATATACTTAAGTAACAAAAAAATAGAAAGGGAAGCAACTTGACGATGTCGATGTGTTTTTCTATCAGTTATTCATTGTTATTAGAAAAACAGTTGAAGTAGATTCCCATTTTTTATTACTACTTATAGTTCGTTTTTTTAGCATTAGAAAGAACTTGCAAGAAGGTAAGCGATCTTGACGTCTTTTAATTGAAAAACGCTTTTTAAAAATCAAAAACTATTACTTATGAAAGCAGAAGAATATAAATGATCGTATTAGATTCATAATTGTTACATATTTGCCGTAACTTATTTTTAAAATGTGTTTTTCAATTAAAAGACACGTCAAGATTGTTTACCTTATTTCTAATGCTATAAAAACGAACTATAGGTACACATGTTTTGATATTTAATTAGGAAAATGTGCCTGACCCTTGGCCAATTCTTAAAATGATGTTGATAAATACTATAATTATGTCCATTAATTAGAGCTACTTTCGATCTATGTAATAATAAGCTCCGCTATAGATTTACTAATTTCAGAGAAGTACTTAAGTTAAGATTTCAGTTCAAAATTTCGCAGAATCCGAAAGTAAAAGCATAAGCATAATACTTCTAATGAAAACTAATCCGAAAGTAAAAGTATAATACTTCTAATGAAAACTACTTTGAAAATGACCGGTTAAGTGTTTTTGAGTTTTCGCAAAAATAATTCTTAAATAATTTTTAAGAAAAAAAACCGACTTCTATGCGGCCCGGTGAAAGATTATTGTAGATGGTGCGCTATGTAGAAAAGGAAGCATTTCGTTTCTGTAAGGCTCGCAGTTCTAACCCAACCTAACCCACTTTTGTTCGGTTCTGTGAGGATAGCAGTTCAAACCTAACATAACCCACTTAACGGCGCATGCGGTGCGGTGTACGGGGGTTTGAGCAGGAGGGGTTTGGCCTCATCATACTTTATACCTACATTTTATGGTAGGTAATCATAGTGGTTTATTTAGTTTAGGTATCATAGTGATTTTCCGGGTCAAGGTCCGGGTCTGTCTCCGAGTCCGGGTCCGAGTCCGGGTCTAGTCCAGGTCCGAGTCCGAGTCCAGGTCCGGGTCCGGGTCCGAACCGGATCCGGGTACGAGTCCGGATCTGGATCCGAGTCCGGGTCCCAGTCCAAGTCAAAGTCGAAATTCGAAATCACCAAACATGTACTATGCGTCGTTGAAGAGTTCTGTTCTGATCATCATCAGCAGTTCCAGTTCATCAAATGCGACAGTTTTTAATGTTAATGCTTTATTTTATGATGAAAATACAGAAAATTCTATACGTGTGCCTTTAAGATTTCAGGAGTTCCCTCGATTTCTCATGGATCCCATGTTCAGAACTTGAGCTTGACATAAATATGGCTTAAAAACCTAACTTGCTTAACAAACATAACGAAAAGAAAAAATCGCCAAACGCGAGCTATGCGTCGTTAAAGAGTTTCGTTCTGGTCATCATCAGCAGTTACACTTCCTCAAATGTTACTTTTTAAATGTATATGCTTGATTTGTTGATTAAAACACAAAAATCACTATATGTATGCCTTTAAGATTTGAGGAGTTCCCTCGATTCCTCATGGATCCCATCATCAGAACTGGGTTTTGACAAAAACGGGACCAATCTGTATGCATATACATACAATCAAAAAAATAATTTTCAAAATCGGTCCAGTAATGACGGAGATATGGAGTAACAAACATAAAAGAAAAAAAAAAAAATACAACCGAATTGATAACCTCCTCCTTTTAGATTTGGAAGTCGGTTAAAAAATAAAATATAAGTCATAAATCATAATAGAATAGATTGTTTTTTTTTTATTTTATCAGTACAGCATATGATCCCATACATTCCTCAACTCTTCACTTTCCGCACGGACTCTATGCCCTTTTTGGTGGATGCAAGTAATTGCAAGCTGAGATTGAGCTAGCCAAATTGGCAGCGGGTAGGCAGGAAACCCTAGTAGAACACCAGATGGAATCTCTCCTGCCGCATACTTAATTTTAGTCTAGGTATAAATTTCTTAACCTGTCGAATCCCACGATATGACGTCACCATAAGCGTTCTGGCTCATATATGAGCCGTGGGAGCTGACAGATTAATTAGTAATTCTTAAACAAACATTATTTTAACTCCCTCGATAACACACATAACAAATGGCGCCCAACGTGGGGCCCAAAACCCAGGCCTTAAAGTGGCCCACTGATTAACAGTCCGCCGGATGGTATCGGCTTGTCAGTTGTTCGGAACTGTCAACTTTTTGTTCATCAGTGGGCCCCTTTAGATTAATAAAAAAGGTGTTTAGGTTCTGCGAATATATATTATTCCCTTTTGCCTATTACGTAAATAGTATCTAGTAAAATGGCCCATTTCAAGTCTGCTTATTGTGACGGACAGGCATTTACAGAACTCTACACTAAGCATGAAATGCTTTGCTCTTCCGTTTTGATACCTAAGTATAAACCTGTTCTCAAAAACAACACCAATGTCTTGACCACCGGCTCATCAAAAAAAGTTTCTGATGACATTGAAATAGTCTATGGCCAATTGTAGTGACGCATAATCACGACATAATGAAGGTACGAATAATAGCCTTGATTATCTATCCAGTTTTAAGAGTATTTTAAGCCATTTTTGGTCATCACTAGCGGTTTCACTTAATTAAATTGTTTTTTTTAAGGGATAGGCACATTATGTTATGTGTTTTTGCCCAACTATACTAAAAACTTGCTTTGCAAACAAATGCAAACATTACAACAACACATATTTTTTTGGGCCGTCTCGTAATAATAATTTATAAAGTTTTTTTTACAAAAACAGCTTCTCTATTGAGTCAAGTGAGTCGCAGCTGGAAAATGTTGACATTTAAAACTGCTTTTCGCTCGTATGCGCTTACCTACAATACGTACTATTCATGCCCGATGTTTGCTGTAGTGCAGTAAACACCCGCTTGCTGTGGCATTATTGCGACACTTCCCGAGCTCGCGCGAGCAGGCGCTAGGCGAACCAGAGCGCCGAAGTTCGCAAATTGCGAGCATCTTTCTCTGTCACTCTAATTACTTCTTTATAGGAGTAAAACAGATCTTTCTGCTAATTAGCAGTGTCAAACTGACATATTCGATATGGTCTGCGTCTTTTTTTTTCATATTGTATCACTTGTCTGAGTCAATCGGTCCTCGCTAGAAATACGGGCGGCCGGTTGCTCTTTGTCGGATAGAGGATAATATATGTGATGTGTCTAGTAGGTGCATATTGCTGATTTGTTACGTCTACTTTCTTTACATCTCGCTCGCACTATTATGCGTGTACAAGCGAGATCTTTATTTACATACTTAGGGTTTAGAGGTCACGTTAAACTGGTATATCTGAAAGCTCGTTTCGCTCGCACTCGCGAATGCAATTGGAACAATATACGGGCGGTGTTTATTTCACTCGCTGCTGTGTAAACATTGCGCGAATATGATACTCGTAGGATAGATACCTACTGTAGATAGGTATAGTCGACTGCAAGAATATTTACTTTACTAGTGCGCGCCAAAAAGGTAAATACCTAAGTAAATATACTGTAGATCGTACTACTGACTGCGAAACTAACTGCACCTAATACTTACTTATACAGTAGGTAGGTAGTTAAAGAAAATAATTGTAAGTACTTGACTTACCTTCCCATAACCTCAGTCAGTGTGGTCTCTTAGTTATTTACGAGGGGTATTCAAAATATTCTCGGTATGAGAATGAAAACAAACAAGTACGAAAAGTTTGATATTTTTATTTTTCAATATACTCCCCCCCTATGTTCATACACTTAAAAGATCGATCAATTATTTTTTTTAATCCTGCATAAAAATATTTTTTATCTTTGGTGTAAAAATGCTCCTCCACTGCCGCCTTCAATGCTTCATCATCGGAAAATTTATTTCCACGCAGATCCTTTTTAAGATTGGGGAACAAAAAGAAGTCGCTGGGGGCTAAGTCCGGACTATACGGTGGGTGAGTAACAGTTTCAAACCCACATTCAACAATAGCTGCCTTGGCAATATGAGCAGTATGGACGGGGGCGTTGTCATGCAGAAGCATAACACCTTTGGTTAACTTTCCTCGCCTCTTTTCTTTGATTGCAACCTTTAATTGACGTAGAATGTTAGCGTAGTACTGTCCTGTGATATTTACACATTTTTCTTTATAATCGATCAGTAATACTCCTTCACAATCCCAAAATATCGTGGCCATGACCTTGCCAGCTGAAGGGATGACCTTGAACTTCTTGGGATGAGCTGAACCCTTAATGTGCCACTGCATGGACTCTTGTTTACTCTCTGGGTCATAATGATGAACCCAGGTTTCATCTCCAGTAACTATTCTTTGCAGCACCTCATCAGGATTTTCACCGCACAGGTCAATAAAATCGGAACAACAAGCTACACGCATGTCTTTTTGAAGCCGAGTCAGCATTCGCGGAACCCATCTTGCACTTACTTTTGACATATTAAGATGGTCATGGATAATATCATGTACGGTACCAATAGAGAGATTGGTTACTTGTGCTATAGATTTTACCTTCACTCGACCATCTTCCAATATAAGTTTTTCCACTTTATCAATATTTTCTTGTGAAGTAGCTACTACAGGCCGGCCAGGTCTAGGGTCGTCTTCAACACTCTCCCTTCCACGTTTAAACTCGCTTGACCACTTTTGAATGGTAGATAAAGAAGGAGCAGACTCACGGTAAACACAATCCATTTCCTCTTTTATGGTTTTTTGATTTTTACCCTGTTTTGTCAAGAATTTTATCACGCATCGATGTTCTAATTTAGTTAACATTGTCAATTCCCACATGATGTTCATGTTTGTTCAGCAATTGCAGAAAAACAAAAGAACATCTCGGTTCGAATTATACTTTTTTTTAATGTCAATGAATAAACCTTAGCGGCCAGTAACGAAAGAAATTTTAGAAGAGGTTGTAAGATATCAATACCGAGAATATTTTGAACGCCCCTCGTATAATAGATATAATAATATTCTAACAGTCGTCAAAGGTTGGCAGCAAAATCCATAGTAATATTTATAGGTAATCTATTCAAACCTTTAAAATATTCTTAGCGTCTTTTTTTATAAAAAATATATAATTAAATAAATGTAAGTATCTGTTTTTCTGCAAACTGTACTCTGTCATGAAAGTTAAGTTGAACGTTGATACCGATGTTTCCTAATACATATAATATATAGTAGTTACGTTACGACTAGGCCTAACTTGCTTCTAAACGCTCTAATTGCACGTGTTACAATAAAGTTGTCCAGCAGTGCTAAACGTGTACAGCAGTGGTCGGCAACCTTTTTGCAGCGAAGGGCCACATAGTAGTTAACGAAGTTGACGCGCGCCGCACTTATTTATGACTTTATCAGACATTGTCGTTTGTCAATATTACATACAAAATAGCCAGGGAGGCTCGCGGGCCGCAAGTGACATGTTCACGGGCCGCATGTGGCCCACGGGCCGCTGGTTGCCGACCGCTGGTGTACAGTGTAACCTGTACACTGTACACTTTGGGGGGCTGGTTTTATGGCGCTAAACAAGTGGGCTTTATCGTCCCGGGTTCCCATAATTGTGTTATGAGTCTTGCGGTAGGTAGCCGCCGATATACAGTTTGGCGGCAATGCACCTATGTCCTATGTGATTGCCGTCGCGACGATGTTGTTGCGGCCGGAACTTATTTCAGAGAAAAGCTTACAAAATGTGTGATAATAAATACTTTTTAATAGTAGGTAGTACTCATAATACAGGGTGACACCCAAGACGTATTACAAAATAAGTAATTCTGACTTAATTGAAGATCGAGAACACGATGCACTAACTCAGTTATTAAAGTTAATCAAAACTATTTTTTTTTAATTTTCTAACAAAATAATTAATTAAAATCTCGAAGTGTGGACACACTGTCGTGTGGCACCTATTTGTCATGTTAACTAATTCTGACATTTAAAACGCAAAACTACACTCATATGATGTACACTCGAAAGCAATGAAAATGGGTAACTTTTTATGGTGATTCTCATAGAAGGAGACCGTTTTTGTTGCTCTTGAGTGCAGTAACATTTGTTTGTACATTATGTCCAGGGGTCGGACAAAAAGTGCGGATGACGTCAAACCACTTATAGGATGATTTCAAATAGTATTTTTGATTTTCATAAACAATTATCACTTATCATTTATCAACCTCTTTATTAAACGATATCGCCACTTGAAATGAGTATGTACGTTTTTGACTGACACATTGTCAATCAGATGAACAATAAATTGACTTCGTTATTGTTTAGCTATTGTATCTTCACGATTATATTTAGCTAAAATTTAGCTATAAAAGTATAATAACATCAAATTATCTTTTTTTATTTTTACTAATCTTACCTACTGTTCTCACTTTTGACTATTAAACCTATTTATCTGAGGATCCCACAGACTTGTTCTAAGTGTTCTAACTAATTTCAAATAATTATACCTTATGGTAACAACATTATTAAATTATACAACGGGACTTAATCGCGTATCTAAGTTTTAAGATTTACCTCCGACGTTTCGAGGACGGCGTTGTCCCCGTGGTCTCGGAGAAGACTGGCTTAAGTTGACATCAGCATCGTCTAACCGCGCGAGTTTTTCGAACTACCCGCACTTGGTCTTGTTTATCCGCTTGAACGTTTTGCGCACTAGGGATGTCACTCTGTCGACACACAACACTAACGATATTCGATTTATCGACTGTCGATATTCGTTTACGCTTACATTTACTAATGACTGGATTCCATGTGGATGAGATCTTGAAACCCTCGTCCCGATTGAAATTACTATGTTTTTTCATTTCAATGGCTTCCCGTACTTTCCTGCTGTAGAAATGACGATCCGTGGACAGGATTTTAGGGTTATGCAGCTCAATCCAGTGGTTTGGTCCTGACTCCAGTAAATGCTCAGCCACGGCAGACTTGTTCACCTGACGATTTTTGACAGCTGCAATATGTTCCTTAACTCTTTCTGCTATTGTGCGCTTTGTTTCTCCGATATAGGAACTACCACAACTGCAATCAATTTTGTAAACGCCAGGTGACTGATACGGAATAACGTCCTTCGGTGACCTTAGGCTCCCTGCTACTTTGAATAAAGGAGTGTACACCGTCTTTATAGAGTACTTTCCAAGTACCGTGCCAACTTTATCGGTTACCCCTTTTACATACGGCAAAAATGCCGGTTGTCTGGAGACATCAAGACGTTTTCCTCTTGACTTTCGTCTGGGTTGCCACTTTTTTACCTTGTACCCGTTCCTCCTTAGTACCTCCTGAATATGCGACATCTCATAAATCAGTGTTATGGTAACAAGTTTCGTTAAATTTATTTTATTCACTACATCACCCTACCACCTGTATTATTAATTCCATGGATTTATTTACGATTATTTTGTTACTTCATTAATACTACTTTGTTACTACATGTCACACGGAAGTTTAAATACAAACTCAAACATCATCCTGTGTGCAAGAATACGTCATTTTTACGTCATCCGCACTTCTTGTCCGACCCCTGATTATGTCTAATAATTTAATAATTAGCGATAAGTAGGTACTTGTTTAAAAGATTTTATTGCTAAATCAGACAAATCCAAAGTTTGACGTATTTCAACAAATGTTCGAAGTGACCACCAACTTGCGCTTCACATTATTCTGCACGACATCGAAGATTCCTTCTGACTGATTCTACCAAGTACCAACTGGTTGGCATTCAGAACTTCCTATCCAACGCTAGGGAAAAGTTTGGTCAAGGCAATTTCGTACCCGCAAAGAAAAATGTGCTGGAGCCCCATCTTGTTGAAAATACAGGTTCTGTGGCTTCTGGGTGCCGGATAAAATACCTAAGCACCTGTGTTCGAAACGCCTCCGAGTATCTTGGGCGTCGACCTTTACGTTGGACATGAACTGGGACTGTAAATTGCCCATGGTCTCTCAGATTTTGTACGAGTATGTAGGAGTTGATCAATTGCCGTGTTGGAATTGGGCACTCTGCACCGTTCGTGAAAAAGTGCTTGCGTCCGCACCGTACTCCGCGATGTAAAGTACATTTCTGCCATGACAACTCGCTGGATATTTGTAAATGGATATAAAGGAGGCATTATTCATTTAATAAAACTTTAAAAAACATTGTAGAGTTCGCTACAATGACAGGCTGACCAAAATTTGTTATGACAAGCGATTTCAATAATGTGTCAAACTGCATTTTATTCATAAATTATCGGTCGAGATAGTGGTTACAAACTTTTTTTCCATTTTAAGTAGGTAGGGTAACCATACTGAGCCTAAAAATTAGAGATAAAATTAAACCAATGATGTTAATGTTAATGATTATTTAACAACAGGAGACCTAGCAGGGGCTTATAACACCAGGAAAATGAGTTCGAAAAACATATTTTGTATTACGTCTTAAGTGTCACCTGTAGATAGAACTGTTTTCACCACCCTATATGTATGTATATGTAATAATTAATAAATGTTTAAATAAGTTAACATTAAACAGCATATTTTAAATTTCAGCCCAACCACAATTTATCTCAATATTAATAGCTTCCCTCCTTTTCCGTTCAACTTAATTTACTTTGAACGTTGTTATGTAAAGTTGGGTCCTTTGATCTCGGCTCAGTTTTGCTAACCATTTATAATCTCTTTGATCATACTTTTATCTTTTAGTGTTTGGATTAGATAATTAGTACAGTTGCAAAGTCCGTATCGAGCCCCTCGGCTTAATATCTATCAGGTTTGCATAATTTTAATATTTATTTTTATCTTTTGGGATTAGATACGGTTCAGATTTGATTGAAGTCTTTCAATCCACAGCCGTATTTGTAATTTTGTGCAAAAATCGTTAATTTCTATTTTAACGCCATTAAGGGCCCCTTATATTTAGTATATTTGATATTTTAGTCATAATGAGTAAACGTGGACATAGTGTGTACAACCGGAGCATCCAATGTATAGAATAGAATCTCGTTTTCCAATGTCACTTACGATTGTTTTGGGTGGCGGGGCATTGCTGGGCGTTTTTTTTTTAAGTTGTCCCCTACACTTTTTTTTTCAAATTTGGGATTTTTTATGTTATTTCTACTCATAATCACGAGCTCTTTCTATCCTAATAGGAGAAAAAAAGTGTCCTAAGGTTTTTATTCCATTCCGTCACCATTTTTCATAGACTTTGTATGGCGGTCGCGGAATGGAAAGACCGAAAAATGTATGGAATATTTGGAACACTTTTTTCTCCTATTAGGATAGAAAGAGCTCGTGATTCTGAGTAGAAATAACATAAAAAATCCCAAATTTGAAAAAAAGTGTAGGGGACAACTTTTAAAAAAACCGCCCTGCTATAGCCAGTGTCGACCTAGCTGTCACTCTGTGAGTCGAATGAATTAAGACATCCATGTCAAGTGCGAGAGTAAGTATTTATTTGGGACTGGCCATATTTCTTAGATTATATAGTGACTTGCTCGAATCCACCACGGATTCTTGATCTACTTTGGAGCAGGCTGCCTGGCACCAAAGGAATTGAAAGCGCTGCCCTTGAGTTCCCTCACCCGACACCGAAGCTTTCGAGTAAGCGCAAATTGGGGGCAATTACACAAAATATCCCCATGTGTCCAAGTGTAAGTATCCGCAAAAGCCCCAAATCTTTAAGATAAGCTGATCATCTGCTCGCTACCTGCTCAATCTACTAAATAAACATGATTGAGTTTTGATTTATAAACATTGCATACAATTAAAACTATAATTTTGTACGACAAAAGTTATAAAAGTGCATTTATGTGTCTGTAACTAGCATTTGTGCGATATTGAAATTACTTTATCTAGCCAATTTACTGATCCCTTGACTAAGAGGTTGGTTGGTACCTACATATAAGTAACGACACCCTTCACTCCTACGTGGAAACGAGATGTTCGGTAGTAAAGTTGAACAGCAGTACTGCAATGAATTAGATTTCGACTTTGTTTTCGATGTTTAGTGTTCCGTACAAAACTTTGTTCACGGAACACTTATGGGATCACTTCGGTCTTGCAAATCAGTTATTTTTATTATGCACGCAGAGGTCGCAGAGTTCCGTTTGATGTCTTAAGTTATGACCTCGAAGCAATAAAATTTTTCGTATATTTTACAATAAGTGGGACTCGCGGATGTACTACGAGTACAACAGTTATTGTACCTACATATAAATCTGTAACCAGTTTTAATTACAATAAAGACTAGGTTTGCATATAAACTTCACATAAATTGTCCCTTAATCATTGTTTTAGATAGGTACGTAAAGACGGATTTAAGGGACGAACGAACGGCAGCGTGACATCGTGCCCCTAAATCATCGGCAATCTTTTGTTTACGAGCGAAGATAACTGCCTGAGAGTTGCGCGCCAAGCGTTTTACCAACTCATATCCGCTGTTAACTTTCCAAACCTCATATACCTATTTGTAAACGCCTTGGAAAAAGAACACTATATCTTGCACATACAGTTGCTTTTACAAATTATTAGTAGGATAAAATAAGAAGTTATGAAAGCAATCGAGCAGTATCAGGAAATAATTTTGGTAAGATCTAAATGCGTTTTCGCATTTGCTTGAAATTTAAATCTTATCTCGTTGAGTAAAGGTTACATTTGCTATTGTATTATACAACATTATAGGATCTGTGATAAGTTATCATTTTATTTTATCTCAAAGAAAGTGTTATTTAGATTGGTTGTTTTAGACGATTTAGAGTTTAATTGAAGAACTAAGTACATTTAAATGTTTTATTACAAGGGTATGTCAAAATTGTAGACAAGATAGATTTGTATCAAGGTATGCTAATGGTCAAAAGTAGCTGAACATTAATATGTATGCTAGTTTTAAGTTATTTATGTATGGGCCACTAGTGGCCTGAAATAAAGATTTCATTCATTCATTACACTATGTTAGCCCAAAAAATACCATAGACATAAACAGAATTATTCCAGCTTCTATCGCGCCACTACATTCCACTCCTTTGTGGTGCGCGTATATACCGCATCCGCCGAGGGACCATTTGGTAGGATGACTTCTGGCTGAAGGGTGTCGCGTTTCGGAGGTTCAGGGCAATCCGCAGAATTCAATACAAGAGCAAACGAAACGAAGCCACGTCGTTTTGTCGCCTAAATTTAAGTTTATAAAATGTTTGTATGTAAAGTAGGTATGTTAGTCTAAAATATGGGCTTCGTTACCTGAATCAAATTTTTTCCCACCACGTCGTGGTGAAGTACCGACTGAAAATCTTTTCTTCTTCATTTGTTGTTTTATTTGGCGTGCAATGATGAATTTTTGTAATCTATATAAATATTATCTGTTCATTATTAACTGGTTTCTGTCCGCGACTTCGTCTGAATGGAAATATTCGTCTATATGTTCTTCTCCGGGCCTCAAACTAACTTCATACCAAATTTCATCTAAATTGGTTCGGCGGTTTAAGCGTGAAGAGGTAACACACAGACAGAACTTTCGCATTTTTAGTAATAATAGGGATTTAGGTTATTTAAAGATATGCTTCTGTTTCTTGACTTGTTAACTTAATTTTCACTTTTTCTGCAAAGAAGCTTTGATACATGGCCAGGTGCATACATAGGTAGTTGGTATCTTATAACAAAGTTGTGTTGCGTGACTCAAAGCAATATTTTTCTCCTTTTATTTCCAGTATGCAGCAAGCTAGGTACCGCGATTACCGTAGTTATCATTTTGTCTACTATCTTTATGCATTGCGAACGAATCTTTTACAACTTTGTTTAACATCGCATGTCTTCCTTACGCTTTTGTTTCGTGTAAAACATTGTTTATTTATAGTTACTAGCAGAACTTTTGCGATTCTTCGTAATTATCTTTCCTATTCGAGTAGCTTAAACCATCCTCGAGTCACATCGACCATTCACAATTTTTACTATTCAACTTAAACGAAGTCATCGATGAAGCTTACGGCCCTTAATACTTATAAGATGTCACAGCGATACGATACTGATCTGTCACTGAACGTCACTTATGACACTGACAGATCAGTATCCTATCGCTGTGACATCTAATAAGCGTTGTTCGAATCAGGCCGTTAGATAAGCCAATCTGCCGTATTCGAACTTCAAGATATTCACAAGAGACGACACGTAGTAGATCCATTCTAGATACGTTATAGTTTATATTTCTAATAGTTCTCTTTTGCAGCTCAATTCGGGCAACCAATGTCACTTTTACGTTAGATAGAGTTAGATATCTATTAGATGTGAATCGGATCTCTAAGTCATATCTTGTGGAAATCGTTCAAGAGTATCTCCAGAATCGCGGAAATGTCAAATTTGACAGGTTAGATCCTAAAAATATCGTTATCGTATCTTGGTGATGTCTAAAAGATATCCTATAGATATCTATTTCAAAATCCGAATCGGGCCCAATGTCTAGCGGTTTCCTGTCCCGCTATTACGCGTCATCAAGGCTACGACTCGTAGCAGCAAAGTTATCGTGTATGTTGCTAGTACTGATCCGTACATTTACTCGTGCATTGAGACAACCGATAACTAAATGACATCATTTATCATTTTGATGTCAGTATACATTCGAATTGTGTCCTACCTACCTATTTAGATACCTACCTACGCATTTACCAGCATTTACGTTACCAATATGCAACAAACTCAATAAGGTCAATGTAGCTAATTCCTTCATAGGGACTATTTCGTCCACCGTCCATTAGCGATTTTCTCGAACGAAAAAAATTGATAAATTCATCGACAAAGCAGCGATTGCTTTTAGTTGCAGCGATCAAAAGCAAATGGGTTTTTTCCTACGATTGAAAATCAAAAAAGGCGGCCAAGTGCGAGTCGGACTCGCTCATGAAGGGTTCCGTATTTAGGGGATTTATGACGTATTAAAAAAAACCTACTTACTAGATCTCGTTCAAACCAATTTTAGGTGGAAGTTTGCATGGTAATGTACATCATATATTTTTTTTAGTTTTATCATTCTCTTATTTTAGAAGTTACAGGGGGGGGGGGGGGGGGGACACATTTTACCACTTTGGAAGTGTCTCTCGCGCAAACTATTCAGTTTAGAAAAAAATGATATTAGAAACCTCAATATCATTTTTGAAGACCTATCCATAGATACCCCACACGTATGGGTTTGATGAAAAAAAAAAAAATTGAGTTTCAGTTGGAATGGGGAACCCCCAAAATTTATTGTTTACTTTTTATTTTTGTGTGAAAATCTTAATGCGGTTCACAGAATACATCTACTTACCAAGTTTCAACAGTATAGTTCTTATAGTTTCGGAAAAAAGTGGCTGTGACATACGGACGGACAGACAGATGGACAGACATGACGAATCCATAAGGGTTCCGTTTTTTGCCATTTGGCTAGGGAACCCTAAAAATATACGCTCGAGGACGGAATAGCTCCTATTGACGGAATTAGCCACATTGACCTTACGCCAGTTAATATGTTCTGAAATAAACATTATGATTGTGAATGTGTTTGTAGTTTAGTCAACCGTGGCGCAATACCTTCCCACAAAATACTTGGATAGGTTCCTTCTTAGGAGAGTATTGGGACGAACAACCTAAGCAAACACAATCATCTCCAGCCGCGCTCAATAACATTACACAAACACGAGGGGTCTTGTGGCACTACAAACCTACTGCCGTATTCGAACTTCAAGATATTCACAAGACTACGCACAACTACTATTCACACGTACTAGATCCATTCTAGATACATTATAGTTTAGATTTCAACTAGTTCTCTTTTGCAGCGCAATTCGGGCAACCAATGTCACTTTTACGTTAGATAGGTATCTATTAGATGTGAATTGGATCTAAGCCATATCTTGTGGAAATCGTTCAAGAGTATCTCCAGAATCGCGCAAATGTCAAATTTGACAGGTTAGATCTTAAACATATCGTTATCGTATTTTGGTGATGTCTAAAAGATATCTATTTCAAAATCCGAATCGGGCCCCTATTCATGGTTACTACCATGCAGAAGTTTTGATAAGCTATTTCTTTTTCATTTCACATGCTCTGAAAGTGGGTCATTGTTGTTCTAAAAGGTGTGCACAAAATGAGACGTTTCTGCACTAGAGCATTTTACGTTCCAAGTTTTTTTTTACGATAAGCAATTGAGATTTGGGTTTAAATGGATTTGTTATACAATTTCCATTCTGTTAACTCTCCATTCCATAAATCACGATACTTTTGCCTACATTGTTAATTGAAAGTTCAAGATTTACTATAAATATTTCTACTTTCTCATGTTTAAAAAAAAAACACGTGCATTCTACTTTCCTCGTATTCGAAATGAAAAGTAGAGTGTTTAACTCGGGTGAAAGGCATCATTTCAGCCGCGGACTATTGGCGCTCTCACTGCGTTCGAGGGCTAAACTACCTCGGCAGAAATGAGTGCCTTTCATCCCTTGGTTAACAATCTACTATTTCGTAAAGGTAAGTATGTACAGTGCTACATACAAATATTGTAGAAATGTATTGAGGGTATCAATGAGCTTCAACAACCAACACATGATGCAAGTATTCATACGTCCATCTCCTTTTGCCGCATAAATGCGTCCTTTACGCTTGTTGTATGGTTTTTAACGTTTGCCGTTGACACATATTTATTTAAGATCGGCAACGCGCATGTACAGGCTACGGTGACTGCTTACCATCAGGCGGGCCGTATGCTTATTTGCCATCAACGTGGTATTGAAAATGTTTGCTGATTCGCGTGCGTGCGTCTGCGTGTGTGTCTGTGTGTGTGTGTGTCCTGTGTGTGTGTTTACAGTATATTTACATACTTTTATTTCATGATCCCTGTAAAAAAAAATCATTGATCTACAAACAAACCGATTTCTAAGATTATAATATATTATTCAAATTGGTTTTCCGATGTTTATTAGGTACCTATAGGTAGGTATGTGTATGCACCCATAAGCAAAAAAGCTTGAATTTCGTTACTTCTTACATCTTTTGAAGATGTCACTTCAAAAGATGTTGGTAAATTGAAATCTATTACGAAAAGGGCAAACGTTTCTTCGCCGCAACATCATTGAAACTTTCACCGATGAAAAATTCTTCAACGATTTCTCACCAAGAAAATTGAAATGGAAAAATTTTATTCACTTCTTTGTAAATAAACCGCATGATGTTACTACAGAACCAAAGATTACCTCATAAAGGATAACGCGTTGTTGTAAGAAAATAACCATCGTAAGTAAAGTTACGAGCCCACGAGCTAGACCGTTCGGTTGCGTCATCGGACGGACACGTCATAGTATGTACGTAAATCAGGGGGCGTAAGGGGTAAAAGCAGCCGAATGGGTACGTAATTTTTTGTAATTTTTGTGGGATATTGAGATTGCGGAATAGATCTAGAGCAGTGGGTGAAGTACAACAGAATATCACCCAACATTCAAGTGCACTAAAAATCAAAACACAACCTGTTTTATACTTTTTAAATTATTTGACGATGACAGGGTTTCGATTATAAATAAATATGTCAATGGACAATAGTATTATCTTATTTTCTGAAAGATATAAAAATATATTATAAATAAATAAAATACTTCAAGTAGGTACCTATAGTGTTACCGTTACCGCGCGTCGGAACCACTCTCGCTCTGACATATAGATGGTAGTCTGTGCCGGGAACAAAGACAGTTTGTACCTTAACTGGAAATAGTTATTTTCGATACAAGTGCGAAAAAGAGGAAATTCGAAACGAGTGGCGATAAATTAAAACACGACCGAAGGGAGTGTTTTAAATCGACACGAGTTGCGAATTACCTATTCGCACGTGTATCGAACAACGTTTTACAGTACATATGGCACTTTAAAGTTTCGACATACGCAGGAAAAGTGCTATTTTACGCACTAGTGCGGAAAAGTAGCCCCATATGTACTGTAAATATTTGTTCTGTAGCGGTTACTGGACTTCGGGCTTTAACACGAGTTGTGGACTACAGTGTAACTTAAATTTATAGAACTCTTTTACTTTTTAGTTTTGTCTGTCTCAACTCTCATGAAATGCCAACTGAACACTATTCGGCTTCTCGTCCGCTTTAATTATCTAGTAAACGTCGCCATATGGGGTTAAAATTGTAACATGAGTAAATAAGTAAGATTGCGTCAACGCCCAGAAATACGTAAGCATAATCTTCGAGTTTCCCTACTCCAAAGGGGTACCTGTGCTGCCCCCTATAGTTCATCCACGTTCCCTAGGTCTGACGAACAAAAATAATGATGTGAAGAAATGTATGCCCCCATAACCATAACAGCAATTTTATTGTGCTTTGGAGTTGCCAAAACGGTACGACATGTATAAATACAAGTTTTTAACAAATACATTGCTTCGAAATAACTTTTTTAAACTAACGAATTTTTACTTGCTTTTATTTAGTTTAACACCGTGAAATTATTTGTTTGAAATATATTTATAATCTTCTTCTTCTTCTTCTTCTTGTTAGGGGCTATATAAGGCTCCAAAGCCTATGTATCACTGCGACCATCGCTGATCTATTGTGATCGCCACCTACTACAACTCTCGATCCAAACTTGCAACTTCAAACAGCTGCAGGATCTTTTTGATCTCGAGAGACTTTACCTCCTCCGGGCGCAATATGTGTCCGCCCAGGATTAAGTCACGAGTACGCATTAGGCAAGGGCACTCTGTGAGGATGTGCAAGGGCGTCTCCTCTGCCTCCATACAGAGTCTGCACCGCCCCATGTCACGTTTCCCCATGGTGTGCATGTGCTTATTTAGGCAGCAGTGCCCAGTAAGCACCCTTACCAAGTTGCGCAGTTGGTTCCTAGACAGCGCTAAGGCGTTCGAGGACGCCTTTTTGCTGAAGGCCTTGATAAGCGCTTTGGAATGGTTCAAACCTGTTGTTTCCCTCCAGAGTTGAATTGTTGTGTATTGACAGTAGGTCTTTAGGGTGAGCCTCGTTAGGCTTTTGGGGATACCACAAAACGGCTCAGGACTGTAGTTTTTCCCCTTAGCCCCTGCTCGCGCGAGTTCGTCGGCCTTTTCGTTTCCTACGATACCCGCATGCCCTGGGACCCAACGTAGAACAACTTTGTTCCTGGCTCCAAGGTTGTTCAATAGTTGCCTGCAGTTCTCAACCAGCCTCGATGTGGTGACATCAGAGGTTAGGGCTAAGAGTGCCGCCTGGCTATCCGAATGGATATAGATTGTGTGATTACCGTAGTTGCTTTGCAGATTGATTGACGCACATTCTAGAATGGCGTATACCTCTGCCTGGAATATAGAGCAAAACCGTCCTAGGTTTAAGCTGATGCTTTCCCTAGGCGCTTCACCGTATACTCCGCAGCCTACTTCAGATCCGGATTTGGAGCCATCAGTGTACCACCTCAGGCTTCCTTCTTTCCACTTAATTTGACTGTTTGACCAGTCCTCCCTTTTGGGGACTTCCACTGAGTAAAGTTTGAGTGGACAAAATTTGGGTGCCATAGTGTCGGATGGCATCCCAAGGACAGTACACTGATTCCTTAAACAGTCTCAGAGTTTTCGTTTTTTTATAATCTTATAAATATAAAATATTTTCATTGAAAAGGTTTCAGTTTGATAGAAAACCGAATTCGATATTGATTTTATTTTATTCTTCAGCACTAAACACGCATAGTCGTAGGTACTACTACTAATTAGTACGTGAAACCAAATGGTAGGTAGTGTGACCTGTTACAACCCCAAATAAATATTTCTGAAAAAAAAAGTAATCATGGTCCTTTCCTCAATCTTTTACACATAAAGGGTGACTCACGCCAGAAGGGTCTAGGTCCAGGCCAAGGCAGGCGTGTCTCACTCTGCGATTTCGTCGCTTTGCTACAGGTAGCTAAAAGTACATCCGTTCCGGCCCCAATTTTGGGGAAAGCCATAAGCCGCGCGTGGCGCTGTCGCCACCTAGCGGCCATATCTGTGCTGATCGTAACAGACGCGTTTTGTTAGAGAGTGAGTCTTCTGTACCTAGTACTATTATTTATTCTGTGGCCAAGGATACTTCGTTTTCTATGGCCGGTGATCGGTGATCACGTGATGCTTTCATTAGAAAACGAACTGTCGGACGCCTCGGCCCGGACCCGGACCGTTCTAGCGTAATTGTAGATCTGTGAGCGTGAGTCATCCTTTAAACGGCGTATTTTAATATTAAATTGCTGTGCTTTTGTCTAATAACTTACTGCTGTGTTCATAATTTCAAAAGTGTATTTCGTTATTAATACAACTATCTAATACATTTAAGTACTTTTTCAATTTACGAAGTTGTTAGGCCTCGTAAAACAAACGTAAGACTCGGAGCATAAAAGTTTGCCTGGATCTGATAACACAGCTGATTTATGGTGGATAGAAGACTCTGTAGATATCAAAATGTTACGATTATGTTGCAAAGTAATCTATTGCTGATTCGTACACTGGAATAATTCAAATTCATTATCTTTAATGTCAAAAACACATCAAAATATATAAGTAATTCAAAATAAAATAGGTATAGATTGCTGTACCTGAGCGATGAGCGTTCACAGTAGCAGAATATATAAAAAATATTGGGAAACAAAAATTTTGTGTAGCTAATCGATTCTAAAAAGGTATTCTTATAGATATTGTCACTGTTAGCGAAACCTCATCAATACCTTAATGCAAAAAGCCTTTTGAAAGAAAGTTAAACTGAAAACAGTTTAATAATGTGCCTTTCAAGATTTATAACCCTAAAAATGGCCTTTTTCTTAATGCAGTGCGACGGCGGTGAATAATTACGTAGCAATTTTTCCCCTTCTAATTGGTAAGTTCAAATTACCTGACATTCCGCTAAAATGTCACGCCGCGTCTGACTCTTTCCAAGTATCTACCCACGTACAGTAAGTACGTACGTACGTAAGTAGATACTTATATTTATGATTCATAATCAAAATTTAAGCGGGTATAAGGGTTTACTAATGAATGGGCCAAAAACGTTTCCCAAAGTATCACATCCCAAACTATGTTTCCCAAATTATCATTTCCCAAAAAAATGTTTGGCAAAACAACTTATCGCAATTTTTCACTTAGCAATAGTCTTTTTTGGCAAGTTATTGTTTAGCAAATAATTACTTGGTCAAGTTTCATTTTACCAAGTATTATTTAGTCAAATGTATCATTAAGCATAACTTACATGTCCCAAAATATTACATGGCATACAATTTACATACCAATAGAGGCCATAGAGGGCCTGCACTATTTTTATTTTTGCTTTCATTTGAAATACTTTATCATTTTGGTTATGTTTTACGCAAACGGATGTAATTTGTTGAACCATGAACATATCTGCAATAATATTTTAGAATTATATAAGGACCTAAAATAAAAATTAAGGAATTAAGATTCGGTAATCAATGGGATTGGCCGGTCAAAGTATTTAGCAGATGGCGCCAGCATAGATTGCTCTGTCAATCCCTAGAATTGTGTCAAATTCTTGTTTTTTATATAGAATTTTATGCCCTAGATGCCAGCCCTTTAAGCCAAATCTCATAGAACTCAACTAGAGAAGGGGCAAGCCCCGGCAAGCTATGATGGTGCCATCTATGCAAACCATTGACAGTTGCCAATCCCATTCAGTGTAGTAACTGGTTAAGCGGTATCCAGACGGGATGATCAAATCGATCGATTTGATCAGAAATGAAATTGACTTGAATTTGACATTTTGATGATTAAAAATTTAATAAACAGTAATTTTTTTGGTACTGCATTGTACCTACTATAACTAAATTTATGAAGATTACTCCCAATCTGCATTACACAGAACTGTGATTTTTTGTATTATTTCCAGTCAGAATCACGAGCTCTCTCGACCCTAATACGAGTAAAAAGTGGCCCCAAAATTTCATACAAATGCACCAAAAATTGTGGACATTTTTTCTCAGTAAGAATGGAGAAAGCTACTGATCCTGAGTAGAAATCTATATATATAAATGCAAGTGTCCTGACTGACTGACTGACTGACTGATTCATCTACGCAGAGCCGAAACCACAAAAGCTAGAAAGTTGAAATTTTCACACTAGGTTGCATTTATAAAGTGTACAAGAGATAAGAAACGATTTTGAAAAATTCCACCCCTAAGGGGGTTAAAAAGGGGATCAAAGGTTGTATGGAGGACAAGTTTTATTTTAAGCTAGGAATTTGAAACTTTGTAAAAAGTTATAATATTAAAAGACAAGAAAACTAATTTCAGCGTTTTTGTAAATTCATCCCTCAAGGTGGTGAAAAAGGGGTTGAAAGTTTGTATGGAGATCAAATATTTTTTTGAGTGCGAGACTTGAAACTTTGTATATGGGCATATTATTAAAATACAAGAAAAGTTATTTCAGCGTTTCTAAAAATTCCTCCCATAACAGGGTTAAAAAGGGGTTGAAAAATGAAATCCATTACAAATTCTTTGAAACTTCTTATAAAGGCATAATAGCCGATTACAAAAAAAAGTTATTGCGACGTTTTAGGAAATTCAACCCCTAAGGGGGTTAAAAAGGGGATGAAAGTTTGTCTTTGGGTGCAAATTTTATTTTAAGCTAGGACCTTGAAACTTTGCAAAAAGGTATTAAATTATAAAACAAGAAAACTAATTTCAGCGTTTTTTTTAATTCATCCCCCGAGGTGGTAAAAAAGGGGTTGAAAGTTTGTATGGAGATCAAATATTTTTTAGAGTACGGGACTTGAATATTAGAACTCAAGAAAAGTAATTTCAGCGTTTTTCAAAATTCATCCTTTACGGTGGTGGAAAAGGGGTTGAAAATTTGTATGGATGTCAAACATTTTTTTTTAATGCGGGACTTGAATCTTTATACAAAGCCATATTATTAGAACATAAAAAAAGTAATTTCAGCGTTTTTAAAAATTCATCCCTTAAAAGGGTTAAAAAGCGGTTGAAAGTTTGTGTAGGGTTCAAATTTTATTTAAGGCTAGGAACTTGAAACTTCGTAAAAAGGAATTTTATTAAAAGAAAAGAAAACTAATTTTAGAATTTTTGATATTTCATCCCCCAAGGTGGTGAACAAGGGGTTGAAAATTTGTATGGAGGTCAAACATTTATTTGAGTGCGGAACTTGAATCGTTGTATAAAGGCATATATTATTAGAATACAAGAAAAGTGATTTCAGCGTTTTTAAAAAATCATCCCCTAAAAGGTTTAAAAAGGGGTTGAAAGTTGGTAGAGGGTTTAAATTTTATTTAAAGCTAGGAACTTCAAACTTCGTAAATAGGTAGTTAGGTAAGTAGTAGGTTTTATTAAATAGTGGACTTGAAAATCTTCTGGGGGTTGAGAGGGATTATATCGAGAACAATTTTATTCAGTTTGGGGCTTGAAACTTCGTAGCCAAGTTGTGAAAGACAAATCTCATACGTTGTATAATAATTAACAAATGATTAACCGTCCCTACTGCTATTTTTTGCTACATAATGTTCTAAGCTAATGTAGAATATATAACTACCAATATACAAATCCTCGCGTACGAAGTCGAGGGCAACAGCTAGTATTATATAAATTCAAAATTCTAACAGAACGAATTTAGGTTCAAATTTAAATAGAGATGCCTATTTGCCAAATTTGCGAAGTGACAATTTGAGCAAACATATTTTTGGAATATAATGTTAGCCAATAAAAAACGTTTGCTAAATAAGTTTTTGTCCTAATAAAATTCGACAAAGTTAAATCATGCCAAATGATAATTTGACCAAATAAGTTATATGCGAAGTGTAACTTTGCTAAAGGTTCCTTTGGGAAATGAAACTATTGCGATAAGTTTGTTGGGAAGTGAAATTTGGCGAAATGTATTTGGGCCAAACGGAAGTACACCTTTGTTATATCATTTTTCATAATATTCATACATTGTATGGCGATGTCGGTAAATTACCTACTGAGAACACGCGCAATAACCAACCTTTTAAGCATCTAGATCTAGAATGTTATTGAAATGCAAAAAATGTTTATTTCGAACACTCCCCCCGCTATGTTGAGCGTCTGTTGAAGAGAAAAACACAAACAATTAGACCAAATGGGCCTGTCATAAAAATGTTCGTATTGTTTACGAAAAACAGAACAAACAGTTGTCAGATATCAGCTATTCGTCGATATAAATCAGTCGGTAATCTTGTTTGCCATCGAGGCCGGGCTAGGAAAATATTTTCAATGAGTTGGACAGAATGTCTTTAATGCGATTCGCCTTTGTGGTTCTTGATTTAACGGAGTTTTGTTGTCATTAGGGGTGGATTGGTTGTTTTAGTTAATACCCTGATCAGTTTGACTTATTATGATGAAATGCTGATAGTGCTTTCTAGTGAGTAATTGAGAGGTAAACACAGAAAAAGAAATTATTGGTTTGACTGTGACTGATCATCTTGTGTTAAATGTTATAGAGGTATTTATTATCTACGAAGAATCATTTTATTTATGTTTTATAATTTATAACTCTGCCACGAACTAATGCTGACAACTGACATTATGATTCGGTTAAATTGTGTTTTTTGAAAAACAAATTATAACCAGCCTTTTATGAATGTAGTATGATACCTTTGGGTATGGTGCTTTACGCACACTAGCGTCCCAACCCCTACCCCTGCCGCAACCCCCCCTTTTAGTATGAAATATGTCCCGGTTGACGGTTATTTTTTATTTTTGAGAAAAGTAAAAGTGTGAAGGTAAGAAATAATCCTTAATAAATTTTAAACACAAAACGTTATATGGCACTTTTTGGTAAGACTCACCATATTCATGTATTAACTTGTTGAAGTTCAATGTAACATAGTACCTACGTGATAGTACTGACAGAAATCGTACCTATGGGGAGAACCAGATTGTTCAACGGTTAAATTTTGTTGAAGTTCATCTAGCTATAACATGAATATGGTACATCATATCAGAAAAATGAATAAGTAGCTATAATCTTTTTTATCAAGAAGTGTTGGTAAATCTAGTTTTTATCAAAACCTCTCGAAAACGTATTATTTAGTATTATATAAATAGTACTTAAATATGATCTTAATTGCGGTAGAGCGTTGTGAGCCCTACCGCTTTAATGAGGACGATACCTAACCGCACACATTAGTGGTTGATTACATAGGCTAGTCTACAATTAGCGCTGTTTGGTCTTCGAAGGCTGCGGCCGCAGTGGTTTCAAACTTGATGACGCTAAGGATAACTCCGTATCTAGCTCGAGCCGCATATGGACACTTTTTCACTGAATTTTCGATAGTGGTCTCTTATGCGGTTCGATTTTTCTGTCTCCGTTCCACTCTCAGGATTCGAGCGTTTGCAGGCAAACATACCTAAAGTAAATTAGATAACCGAGTGTCAGATACTTTTGTAATATTTTTGATGCAACTTTAGGTTTATACATAGAAAACACCCATCATTCAGGAACAAATATCTGTGCTCATCACACAAATAAATGCCCTTACAGGGATTCGAACGCAGGACCATCGGTTTCACAGGCAGGGTCACTACCCACTAGGCCAGACCGGTCGTCTAAAGTTAGTTAGGTATACTTAGTTAGGTATACTTACGGTTAAGTTAGCTTTAGATAAAATCGAAGCACAAAATAGTAAGACCACAAATTTGCGTAAGGCTTTCTCTACGACGAGACTCTTTATCGTTGATATCAATTCAAGCAACTGTTAGTTGAATTTAATACTATACGTATATTTTGAAAATGTGTAAAGGTTACAAAGATATAAAATTGCATTTTAATAACAGGTGTCATTGGTTTTGATTTATCGGAGGTAACAGAGCGATAGGTAATATTTATACGTCCAAATCATGGTTAGAAGTATATAGTATTCGTTAATTTAAAAAGTATTAAACAACATAGAGAGCAATTAGCCAAAGCGAGGTTTAAACTTAAATGCCTACCATTTTTAAGTAAAGCTTAAATTACATAAAAGTATAATCAGGAATGAGCTCAGGGCGGACAAAGATCGCATAAACTATAACAGATACTCAAGTTTTAAATAAAAAAGGAAATTCTACATATTTATAGAATCACATAATTTACCTATCCTCGCTCAGCGCAGCTCTAGTGGACAATTTCTATTGGTTCTTGACAAACACATTCCTCGTTACGCATTATCGCATATCTCTGTTGGAACCGCAGACTAGGCCTATATAGTACCCTGGTTCAACTCAACAAATTTATTGAATAAGTAACATATTTTCAGGTTACGCTGCCGCTATCTGTATTTTAAAAACTATATATAACCCTGAAAGACGAAGTTAATGAAAATATTTAATTGACACTAATTTGCCATTTATTGTTTTATTCATTTGTCCTAGTGAACACAACGTCAGACCGCCCTCACTTACGAGCCAACCTTAAGAATCTAGGCTCCTGTCGGACGGGACGCTCGAACACCGAGCTGGCGGGATCAGGAGTGACGTCCGCTGATGTCCCTACTGGCGTGACTGGCGCGCCCCTATAATTAAAACGCGACCTGTAGACGATCTGCTCGCATGAACAGTTTTTTCGACTTCCGTTAAGATGTGTGTCAACTAACCTCAGCACCTGTGTAAAGTCAAGTACCTACCTCGGTATTAGGACAGTTGAAACCATTGAAACAGACTGTATTGATGCTTAAAACTGTTTTTAATTAGTTTCAAGTACAATATGGTGTTTTTATTCTAGATAATCTAGAATATCTAGATGATGATAAATGGTTATGAAATTTTCTGTCAGATGACACAGATTTCGCAAATCTAACTTCTAATACAACAGAGTTATGATTGAAACAGTAAAATTTGTTTCGACTCTCATAGGTTTCTCCTAACAGCGAGAACTATTTATTTTGAAGTATTGTGTAATCTATGGCGCGGACTATAGCAAGAAGTCATTATCAAGGAAAGGCACTCGGGGGATTCTAGGGAAGGCGAGGATGGTACTGGGGATTACTTCTTTATCTTTCGTTTTCTTCCAATTGCCAACAGATTAAAAAAACTCTTCAATTACCCTATGTAACATGCGGTATAAACATTTCAAAAATTTTGAACGTTTGAATTTGTATAATGTAAAAAAAAATTGAACTGACTGTAGGTACCGTAAAATGGGGTGAGTAGGCGCAAAACTGACATTCAAACCTCGATAGCATTTTATTTTTACATATGCAAACTGAATGGTGTATATATAATAAGTGTTCCGGACGTTTGTATTTTATTTTGAGTAGTTCCATTTCATAACTTTGATGATAAACAGGAAAACCCACCTCACCCCGTAGTCCCTCGTATTTGGGGTGAGTTGGGTTTTCATACATAGGTGATTTTGGAAGATTATTGGATCGATTTTTTTTATTATGAGTATTACTATTCCATCCATCCATTTTAAATTGGAATGCATTATTTTTGTAGCAGTACCCTTAAAAACCCATCTCACCCCCCTTTCAACCCTTCTCTCCCCATTCATAACCCAACTCTCCCCGCGAACCCTACTCACCCCATTTTACGGTATATGTATATCTGTCAATTAATCCGGACTTTCATGGGCGTTGGATGCTTTCTCTTGAAATTATGGTTAATCGAGAAGAATTACGAGGAGATGATAGAACATTTTTAGGGTTCCGTAGCCAAATGGCAAAAAACGGAACCTTTATGGATTCGTCATGTCTGTCTGTCTGTCTGTCTGTCCGTCTGTCCGTCTGTCTGTCCGTCCGTATGTCACAGCCACTTTTTTCCGAAACTATAAGAACTATACTGTTGAAACTTGGTAAGTAGATGTATTCTGTGAACCGCATTAAGATTTTCACACAAAAATAGAAAAAAAAAATTTGGGGGCTCCCCATACTTAGAACTGAAACTCAAAAATAAATTTTTCATCAAACCCATACGTGTGGGGTATCTATAGGATAGGATAGGTCTTCAAAAATGATATTGAGGTTTCTAATATAATTTTTTTCTAAACTGAATAGTTTGCGCGAGAGACACTTCCAAAGTGGTAAAATGTGTTTCCCCCCCCCCCCCCTATAACTTCTAAAATAAGAGAATGATAAAACTAAAAAAAAATATGATGTACACCATGCAAACTTCCACCGAAAATTGGTTTGAACGAGATCTAGTAAGTAGTTTTTTTAATACGTCATAAATCCCCTAAATACGGAACCCTTCATGGGCGAGTCCGACTCGCACTTGGCCGCTTTTTTTGAAATGGGTGAGAGCTAAGGCTCTGTTTATAATATTTTGCGTTATCATTCTTTCAGTAAGGCTGATGCAGTCTGAATACGAACCTTAACACTACACATGCGCACAAGAATAAATAGGTAGGTAGGTACTTACGGGTACAAACAAGTACGCACGTGAGAAGGAAAGCTAATGGGGACGTCTTCAATTTTACTACAATTCAATGTAAAAAAAAATATGCAAAAAGTCTACGTGATCAACTACCTTGACCTTTTATTCACCATTTATTGTATTAAAAATCTTAGGTAAAGATATAAAAATATTTTGTGGTTGAAACATAAAAAAATATCCTCGGTCGCAGATTAGACGAAAATGTTTATAACGTTAGGTTAGTACGGTACGTGTCCCAACTTTAAGTACCCACGTCGTCGATGTATAGAAAAGTGTATGTTATGTTAGGGCACCGACTGCAATAATTCAATTATAAACCACCCGTAAATGGTTCAACACATGTAAAAGCTACAATAACTGTTCGAATTTTACACACGGTAGACACGCAAAAAAACAAGAACGAGCGACAGCGAAAGTAATTAGATTCCCAAAGAGTGAGCGCGGATAAAACACGAGTATCGGAACAAAAAGCGAACAAAAATAAACTCTACCGTTCTTGCTCGAGTCCGATTTGAGCCTGCATTGCCAGTGTTTGGTATCAAAGGATTTAAGGTCCTTTACTACATTTAGGGCTGCTACGAACTTGCTTTAGATATCCACGAAATTTTACGCACCTGAAATAGCTGCAGCAGTCATAAACCAATCTATATTTCTCGGAAATTGCGTTTATAGAATGCGTAATTGTTTTTTTTTGTGATTTCATGATTTTTGTCGTATATTAGATAGGTAGCCTGTTTTGTAGCTTATAAAATTAGAATCCAACATTAGCTTTAATGGTTTTACATGTACCTAATAAACATTAATTAATTAACTCAATACCTACATATTGATCATTAGAGCCACAAGAAACGCCACATTGTCTTCTATGGTCTCCGGATCGTGTATATGTCGCAGGGAAATGATCAAAACAGAGATTTGAACAAATCTCTAAGGGATATGATCAAATAACGCAGGATGTTAAAATGGCGAATCCATATCATCATTTCCCTAGAAAAATTCAGTCATTTGACCAAATCACTGACCCTGTTTAGTGAAAAGACAAAATCGGCCAATAAACGCGAAACGCTTTTTCATTTCACTAGATTTGTTTAGGAATTTGACAAAATCCCTAACCACCACAGTAAGTTGACGAAACGAACTTAAAAAGTAAACTAGTTTTATCATTTCGCTAAACAGGTTTAGTGAAATGAGAAAGTCTCAACTGGAAGATGGTATATGGTGATTTGATTAAATCTCTGAAAGGTTTAGTGAAATGACGAAAGCAAGTACAGAATACAACAGTTTACTCTACAGTTAAGCGATTTGATCAAATCTCTGACTAGATTAAGTGAAATTTTTTGAAATTATGATGCCGTATTGGTATTAAAACAATCCCCGGTACATTACTTCCATCTAATGGACCTCTGTCTACCTTAGGGACTTCCACCAACACGCTTGATTTGATTAGCAACTCTTTAACCCTTTAGCGGGCAAGGCTCAAAAAAATCCTCAATTCAAGCCTCATTGCTAATCTATAGCACAAAACATTTTGTACAAGAAAAAAATACAAAAAGATGATGTTATAGGGTGGTCTTTTTTGAGACCCTTGCCCTGTAAAGGGTTAAATTTGTGCAGAGAAGTCTCTTTTATTTTTTCAGCTGATATTTTCAAAATTTTTCACTTAATCTAGTCAGAGATTTGATCAAATCGCTTAACTGTAGAGTAAACTGTTGTATTCTGTACTTGCTTTCGTCATTTCACTAAACCGTTCAGAGATTTAATCAAATCACCATATACCATCTTCCAGTTGAGACTTTATCATTTCACTAAACCTGTTTAGCGAAATGATAAAACTAGTTGACTTTTTAAGTTCGTTTCGTCAACTTACTGTCGTGGTTAGGGATTTTGTCAAATTCCTAAACAAATCTAGTGAAATGAAAAAGCGTTTCGCGTTTATTGGCCGATTTTGTCTTTTCACTAAACAGAGTCAGTGATTTGGTCAAATGACTGAATTTTTCTAGGGAGATGATGATATAGATTCGCCATTTTAACATCCTGCGTGATTTGATCATATCCCTTAGAGATTTGTTCAAATCTCTGTTTTGATCATTTCCCTGCGACATATACACCACTTGTTGAAGCATTTCCTACTTATTATCGATAATAAATCTGTACTAATTCCGTAATAAATCCATTCATTCTTTAAAATTAGGTACCTGTAGTAGCAGTTGCACCGCCCAAAATTTCTCTGCTTTGCCTTAAGGTTGACTGGTAGAGAATGCTTAAGTCCGCCTTTTTTACGACAAGTTTTTCTTTTGTGCAATAAAGTTTAAATAGAAAAATAAAAAAAATATGACCAACATCTAAATTTAGCAAAAACAATCTATTTAAAACCTCCATCACGTAACCAATATCTCGACTCGGTATTATTCGGTTCATAAATTCCAAGACCCTGAGTAATAGAGTCGCCTTGCGTCAGACTTGTCAACAGCATACATTATGTGTCCCTGATATACTGTGTTACGGAATACATAATACTGCAAACATACATCTGCACTCGCTACACTTCCATGTAGGCTGTACGGGAGGCGAATTTCTCCGAAATCAACTGTATATTCAATTTTGTACCCATGACGCATAGGTCTGGGCCAGTGCGAATACACACTGATCGTTCAAGATTAGCATTGAAACAACCTATCTCATGTAATGCTCCTGTCTGACCTGCCTGCCTTAGTTGTGTGTTAGGTTAGGCTATGCACTTCAGATCTATCAAGTATAATTACTAAAATACCTACACGTGCAACCTAAATTGTGGAGGCTAAATTACAATAGCTAACAAACTGTCAATCCCAATTAAAAAACTTTTCTGAAATAACAAAATTCAATTGCTAATTGCGTATTCATTTATTTTAAATTAGACTTAGAAATAACTATAACAAATTCAATATTACACAACAGGGCAGTACCTGTAATGAAAAGTTAATTAGGCAACACCAAGGTGGATGATAGGCTGGCCAAAGAACCTAGTCCGAGAGGCCGTGTCTAGGACTTCTATGTGTCCAAAGAACTACAGATGCCAATACGTACCACAGGCTATACAACAAGGTGAACATAAGTGGATAGAGATTTAGCCAGGAAATTATCAGGAAACAAAAGATAAGGCGCGGCGACCAAAATATCCGACAAATGGTCGTCATGCGGGTTTTTAACAAATTTACTTACTGTGAAAGCATAATTATGTTTAAAATTTTGATTGAGAGGGCCCTGGAATCTATTCACTAGCTAATTAATGCTAAAATTATACTGCTATGGTATGCAAGGTATACAACTGAAAATAGATGAAAATTAGACAAATTTTAGTTATTATTCTATCGAGCTTTAACTTTGACCTTAATGAATGAATGAATGAATGAATAATATTTATTTCAGAGTAATAAAAATCCATATTCTTGTTAATAATACACATAAGTCGACAGCGTTGGTTAGTAAACAGTTAAAAAAATACAGTACCTAAATAAAAATAAAAATAATTAAATAAAACCATAAGCCATAAAATTAAATTAAATCCATAACACTAAATCACTACAATATTTTTGGGCTGATACAACTCGATGTTGTGTGTTATAACCCAGAAAAATAGGATTGGGTTATCCCCTCTCTCAGCAATAACTTTCAGGAAGCTGTTGGTGCTGCTGTTCCATACCCTGTGCATCATCATTATCACTCCCTCCTCACAACAAGCTTAACACACATACAAGTTCACACTCCTCTTTATTTCCTTTGATAATGCTAAATATAATTTATAAATACTATAATATTGGTAACTCGTGATGACCTTGACCCCCGCGATACAGGCCATGCCTAGTGCGGGGTTCACTATAATGTACCTGTTAACCTTTTATTGTTAAGTAAAAATATTGTTATTGTTACATTTTTTTTACTACTTTTCACCGAGGCCTTACGGAAAACTAGTTATAACTAGTGAAAACGCTGAAACGCTGTGAAACGCTGTTTTCACTGAGGTGATACGGAAAACAAGTTATAGGTAACTAGTGAAAACGCGTTTTCACTGAAGTGACACGGAAAACTAGTTTTTACTAGGGAAAATGCGTTTTCATTAAAAATGGTTTTAACGGTAACATTAATCTGTCAGCTCCCACGGCTCATATATGAGCCAGAACGCTTATGGTGACGTCATATCGTGGGATTCGACAGGTTAATTACCGATCTATAATAATATGTTGTACAGTCTGTTGTAGACCCCGCGGTAAGTACGGCACCTCTGTGAATTGTGTGTAGAGCTATCCAACTTCAATTACCTGTCTGATGTCAATATTGGAACAGGCTGCATGCGATACGTTGTGCTCCTTGCACAACGCCTTAACGGCTTGCCTACAATAGGCTATAGATAATATTTGTGGCTTTTGTGTTACAAAAAGAAAATCGAAACTTACCACTAAATAATATTTGAACCTATAAAGCAGGAATTAAAGTTGATTTTGATTTGTTTAAAAAATGAACAATACCAATCAAAAGGTAACTCTATTAGATTGAATATGATTGTTACAATTGAATTTCATCGAACTGAATAAGTACTATAATATTTAAAACTTTCGCGTATTAACTCACATTTATAGACGAGTCTAACGCAAAATTTATTGACATACCTTTATTTACCGACGTTTCGACACAGGTTTCACTGGTCATGGTCGCGGCTAACTGATGTCCCAGCACTAATGATGTACAGAATAAGTACTGTACCTAGGACCGTGAGTCTTAAGAGGCTAATATAAATAGTTGTTTCTATGAATGTTTCAAACACAAAATAGTGTATGGGCGCCCGTCAGTCAGGTGTAATGGCGTCACATAACGTCCCGAGCATTGCATTAACTTCCGCCTGCGCTGAGTGTACGGATGAACGGAAGAACGGAACGCGTGATACTGAACATGTCAGTACCGCTCATGTTAATTACTAATTTTTTTTAAAACATTGTTTATAGTAATGCTACACAATCATTCGTCCTTGTGTCATTTTTGTGGTAAAATTAAATATAATTGCGAAATATTTTCTTCTTGGTTACATCGGTAACATTCGAGGACTTTCAATTTCTGTTGTCAAAGAGTCTCCTTGCCAGTAACTTAAATTAGTACCACTGAAAATCTACAACATGGCGAAGGCCAAATAAATTCTTTCGTGTCATTTGCTAATTTGTAAGTTGTGTCTGTGGATCTTCTCTAAACAATTGTAATATGAACCCAACCCAACAGTATTATGTTAAACCCGGGTCCTAGGTCCGCATCCTAGGGTCAGGAGGGTCGTTATCTTCTAAGATGGCTCAATCAAATTCTCGTTTAACTACAAATCTAACAATAACACTCGTGTCCACGTACCCACATAATGCATGCTTTATATTCTGATCTGTGTAACAAGCGTTGAATTCCCATTTGCATGGTAATAGTGGCATCGGGCCTTAATAATGTTTACGGTTAGTGTTACTGGATTGCTAGTGTAGCCACAAAGGCGTACGCTGTCTGGCGGCTTAAGCCAAAAAGCAATCACGACGAGCGCTATTCAGAGTATTCAAACATATCTACGGGAGTCGCATTCGACTTTAACACGTCCTATGTGCTGTGCAGCTGAATAACAGAAATATACACCCGCGTGTAGAATAAAATAAAAGTATAATCATAAAAGTGTGAATCAAGATGCATGTATCGCCGAGATTTTTTAGAGACTCATTGCCATGATTACGTGTTCTCCTTGCGCTTTTGTGTGCTTAAACACTGGTTTTATGACAGTCAAATTAATCAAACATTGTGGAAGATCCAGACCAAGTTATGTTATATTTTTCTGTAATAAACTGTACATTAGGGTGGGCCGATATTGTATGAAAAGATATTTTTTTGCGTAAATCGTACCTGGGGGGGTCTAAAAAGTTGCTATTTTGTTTAAGCTCTTATATTCAGTTAAAAAAATGTTGATTCGTTATATGATTTAGCCCTCTACAGCTGCTCAAAGTTTTAAATTATTGAAATATTCGACGTCAGTTTCGTGTATGATTATTTATATTTTTTTGTAGTACTAAATAATAAAAACCACATGTATTGTATAAAACATAGTCTAATTATTTATAAATAAGCCATTTTTGTTACAAAATAAATGCATAATGTCGAAAGTTTTAGTGTTGAAAAACTTGAATTTTAACTAAATTAGCAGTTGTATTGTGCCTTATTGTCAAAAGATGGCATTACAGATCTGGATTTCAGTTTGGTCCGAATAAGTCCATCCCGTGCATTTTTTGAAGCCACCGTAATCGATGCTTCCGTTACAAGTTTTATGCACCGTTCTACTGCTTGCGTGTGACAGGGAAACTTAGAGAAAACGACATCTCGAGCTAGCGAGACGTCATCTATCATCTTCTGCAAATCCTCCTCAGACACATGGCTCATAATCGGCGGAGGTGTAACTTGACACTCAGCCCAGATTATCATGTCTATATAATCAGTTGCATTAAAATTGAGCTGAGGCAATTTAAACACTCTGACAGAACCAGTGATTGGCTGTCGTCTTGCTTGTAAAATTTTTCTTAGAGCAAGTTCTCTCACAGATTTTCTCTCATCCGATATCATAGCCACCAGTATGTTTTCAGGGTGAGCAAAAAAAGCATTCCTCTGGATTACTGGATCAATAATAGACCTCACATCGTCACCGAATGATCTAGTTAAACGTATTAAATTAAATACGTGGTGGGCTCCATAAATACACGACGATTTTTTCTTTATTTCAAACCAGACCGGTGCGTACACTTTGACAATGTATTCTGTTAGAATTTTCAATTTATTCGACGGTTTCTCACATCCAATATAATATCGTAATATACGATTTGCTGTGGTAAGCCAACGAGAATGAGCCATCTTTCCAGGTTGTCTATTTGCGAGTTCTGCACTACAAGTTCCCGTCGACACAGCACAACACATTTCGTACAAATACTTTTGGTCCGTACTTAAAGATTTTAGGACATTTTGGTCTATATCAGTAATACCACTAGTAATAGCTGCGTACTTTTTTACACGCAGTTTATCACAGGTTTCTAGAGCTTTTCCTATGGGCCCCGAGTACTCTCTAGGTCCACTTGTGCCTCCATCCAGCTGACAAAATAAGTGTCGTAAAGGCAACTCATTGGCATGGAGTTGGCATACAAGCCACTGTAATGGTTTTTGCAACTTCAACTCAGTTAATCTAATAACTCCTGCTTTCCACCCAGTATTCGTGGCAGTCCCATCACAACCTATACATTTTAATTCATTTAAGTCGATTTCGTGGCTTTGACAGTATTCAACGATTGAATTGCAAATTTCTTTGCCAGTTCCTGTTCGTGGTGTCGTGTGTCCTAAGTATAAAGAGCCTGGTTCACTTATAAGCGATATATGTTCTTCCACAGTAAGTCTACGATAGGAGCGACCATTCGAATTTTCGATAAGCAAGGTTTTGTCCTTCCTGCCGTCAAAATAAATCGCTTCCAATTGATCATGACTCATATTCTCCTGCAAGTTACATCTTTCGTTATTTCGAGCCCGCCATAGTTTGTTTTTATCCACTACTAAGTTTTTGTCGTCGTGAGATATAAGTCCTACGTCTTGCAGCACAGCAGTTGCGATTGCAGCTCCGGATCGATTTGAAATTCCGTACCGATCACACGTCTTCGCCAGTTCTGGCAATCTTAGGGTGTTATAAGGTGTATCAGTCTTCGGCAGTGATATTACAGATGGAGTATCTATGATGGCATTCGAATCAGTATGTGAAGCAAGCGAAGTACGTGCTATTTTTCGGTTGGAGCTTAGACCTGGTTGAGAGTTATAAAAATCCATCATACGGTTCTGCAACTTTTGCTGTCTTTCAATTTTTGAGCAATTTTTTTGAGTCTGAATTTTGTCTACACCAGCTATAATCATTTGTCTGTGAGATCGTTGATCTAGTAGAAATTTTTGTTCGATGACTGGTACTTTATTTTGTTTAGCACAGGAACAATAATCGGTCCTCAGTACAATCGTGCACTTGCAAGCTGCAATGTCGAAAAGTTGCGTTAAACAGCCGTTTTTAAAGCTCGTCAACTTATCCCTATAGTTGTCGTTTATTTTACTTTTAGGGTACCGTATTACCTTTAAGTATTCGTCGTAATACTTTTTTAACAACTCCTTTATTCTCTTGGGACTTACAGTAGGAATAGAAGCGGAAGCCCAGATCTTCTCGATGTCGCAGCTCACACAAGCAAAAACATGGGTTATTGACGGTTGTTTTCCGGAATTAAGATCTTGCATACGGTGTCTTACGATAAGTATATACTTAATAGTGTCTGATATCGTCGGTAAAAGTTTCACGTTAAGATCTGAAGGTGGTCCAAACAAAGGGCAAGTAACTTCACTTCGTGTTTTGACGGTAGATTGCTTAGCACTCATATTTATGAACAAAACTTGAATAAAGTTGAATTATTATAGGGTTTTCTAAATGTTTAATAAGATTTTCACTTGGTTTTATTTATTTTTACTTAAAAACTATTAATGAGTTATGAAAACAACTATTTGACAAATTTATGAACAAATTGGCGGGTAACGCGAAAATTGAGTTGACAGTTTTGACGCAAGAAAGCTTACTTTTGTCTATGATTTAAAAAAAAGACCATTGTAATGTACGTTCCGATACTCGCAATGAATGAATAAACTATAAAATTAAATAAAAAAGCTTTCGGACACATTTTAGATACAAAAATAAAAACGTCGAAAAATATATAATTTAGAAATATTGAAGCCATGGTAGAGGGCTAAAAGTTATATAGGTTTTTTTTTTGATTATTTTTCTGATGCTAAACAGACCAAAACGCAACTTTTTAAACGTACCCAGCATTAAAAATATTATTTTTACAAAATCGACCCACCCTACTGTACATAGGAGGTACATAAATCGATGAACAGAAAGCATTTTGAAATGATCTTCTATGGTTTGCAAAGCAGCTTAGAGCCCTTATTAGAAAGGCCCGCAAAAAGGTAAGTACCTCTAGATTTATAATTTAGTCAAGTTTCCAGTAGGGAATGCCTTACCATTAAAAAAATAGCATTGGATCTTTTAAAATGTTTGCCTAAAAAGCCTAAAAACCTACTCAACTTTATTTTAGGATCAAAAAATGACTATCCAGTCAGGAAACTCGCCCAGCCGTATACTCTTTCAACTATATAGGTACGTATAAAATTATCAGGGCAGAACTAGCTACCCCTATAAAATAACTTTCATGAATATTAAAAACCTTAACGCGTTCACGTTTTTCACCGAGACAGCTTATCTAATATTAATTCACACGTGGTTTTATTTATTTATATCCTAAAATGGTATTGAATATAACTTTTCCTTGTACGTTTCTTTGACATTAAAAGACAGTGACGAGTTTGGCTTAAGCAATTTAAGCATGCATAAATTACGTCTCTCTTGATTACGCCAAGCAAAATAAAAATACATTTTTGAATTTTACGAAAAAACATCCCTTTTTAGCAAAAGGAAGGAAGTGCTGGAAGGGGGTCCTTTTGCCTGTAAGCCCAATTGCCCATAGTACCTACTATCTATATTTAATTACACAAACGGGTCTAACGCGATATAATTTCATTGTTTTTACCTTTAATTCCGACGTTTCAGCTGAGTTGTACCAGCTGTGGTCACGGAAAGACAACTGCAACTCAGCTGAAACGTCGGAATTAAAGGTAAAAACAATGAAATTATATCGCGTTAGACCAGTTTGTGTAATTAAATATGTGTACTAAGCGCGAGAGTTTAAAGTGTTATACCTACTATCTATATAAATCCACCTTTTAAGCCCAACTTTTCTGACGGACGGCCAACTGCGAAACCCTAACACTACCTTAGCATGGGCTAGTTTTCTTAAATATTATTTAGAATAAGAATAAGAATAAGAATAAGAAACCATTTATTGCAACACAAAAAGCATACAGGTTACAAAACATAAGGATTGAAAAAATAAGAATAATTGTGCGGCAAAAGGAACGGGCTCAGCATACGCTGCGTCAGTCATTTCATTACAAATTGCCTGCGCAGCGCTGATTTTCAGTCCGTCCCCTTCACTGAACCACATTGACATTTATGCGGGTTAAAAAAAAAATCTAAACAAAAAACCACTACAAAGATCTCTAGTTAAAGTAGGTAATAATAGTTTAAGTCTTGTTATTGGATAAGTCTTATCTTAATTTTACAGTTTAGAAGAACTGATCAACAATAAAGTACCGAACAGTATCATTTTAAAAAGAATCATGAATCAGAATGATTATTTACAAAACAATAAGCACATACATACATACGAATGCGTTAACTTTCAATTGCATAGCCTGAAGTATTGTGCATCCTCGCTGAAGTATTACCTAAATTTAGGATTGTGCTGCAAAATTCTGTTTAAATACAGTACCGATTGAAATAAAACGTTGAACATCTGTTTCAAATATTCTAATCAACGTTTATTATTGTCAAAATCGTATTGTAAAATATCTGTTCAAAGCCCTATCGATGTCAAACTTAACTAACTTAATTAACTAGTTAAGTTACAAATAACTTTAGAGGTTTGATCAACGTTGGTTAATAGATAAGTGCACTGGAAGCCATTTCTCCCGCTTAATGCGATGAATTCCTATTTTTTGTATTTGAACAATTTATCAGTAGATAATAGGTATACTGTAGAGTACCTGCGCGCTTCGCGGCCCAGCGAGCCCTCACTTACTTGTGCTACGTGATCAATTGGCGCCAGCATCCCGCCCTTTTGTCCAGGAAACAATAAGCGCAAACGTCTCGAGAAAGATCCGTAGATATTTCACCAGGGGTTTGTCCGGGCGAAGGGCGAATTGAAAAAAACCGAGCTATATTTTGAGAACCGAAGTGGCCTGACCTTCTATTTTAGGTGTTTTATGTAGCCTTGTAATACAATTTATGAAAGGGCAAATGGTGCCCTACGTGACAACTTGAGGTAACATACGTGAACGTAATTGGAGACTTTAACTTTACGCGAATGTTTAACCTGTAAGGCGAATTCGAACTTGCATTTTGATGTCAAAATGATATCTAAATGACATCGTTCTGTTAAAATTCGTGCATTTCGCTCGCTGTCGTTTCGTGTAGGTATTGGCGTGACCATCGTCCATCCTCTCTACCCCACCCTACCCTATTACCCTACCCTACCCTATTGCTATATTTGACTGCACTAGGTAAAATATAGATACAACGACCAACATGAATTCCACGCGTACGAAGTCGCGGCAAGAACTAGTTATTAATCAGTCGGGCGATGTGTATGGTTTGTGTTTCAAATATGGCTCACAGATAGTTTATAACCTGAAAACACATAATCCATGACTAATTCGTATCGATAAAGTCTTTGCAAAAAGTCAAGTTGCCAAAAATATAATTATAATTATATACCTACCTACCTAAAGCTAGAAACCAAATTTACCAATTTTCACGACTCTTATCGCTTCTGTAATGTCGTAGGTGAGCGTTTTCCAAAAAAAGTGTACATTTCATTCATGTCTTCAAAATATTGACTTCTTGGGCTCATTTTACTCAGAATCATTTGTACATTCACGCCTCATACATAAAAAAATGTGTCCAAAAATTTCTTTTCCTGATCGTCACATTCTTGTATGAATTTTTTTTTATTTGTATGTACGTGACGCACTGGAAAAAACATTTTTCATACAAAATTTTGGGACACATTTTTTCATGTATGAGGCGTGAATGTACAAATGATTCTGAGTAAAATGAGCCCAAGAAGTCAATATTTGAAGACATGAATGAAATGTACACTTTTTTTGGAAAACGCACAGGTATCAAAATTTAGGCAAAAATACCTTTATATATAAAGGTTCAAAGCCAAACCTCGCTTGAGACGTTACGTGCAATTTCGCAGGAAATAAACTAAATTTTCTAGGAAATAAAACGTTAACGCGGCACCGGCTCGAGACAAACTAATTCTTGAATATTTGCCAAGCCGTGTTTCGCTGACCTTATACCGAATTCCCTGGGCTCGAAACGCCTCTAACACATAAAGTAGTAAGTGACCTTATTTCCCGATAACATAACGCCCTTTCACCAAATTGGGGCAAAATTGCACGTTCGCGTTTGTTACAGTGTATGGCCAAAGTTGGGTTTCACTTTATGATACCGTTTGTTATTGATGTGGCTTGTTAAGTAAAATGTCGGGCAACCCATTGGGAAAGCTGAAATAGTTGCTGCTTCAAAAACAGACCCAAACGAGTGTTTTGTATATCAATTTGTGATAAAATTACATATACCTACTGAACGTAATACATTCCTGTACCTAAAACTTATTAATTACAAAAAGATAGCCCAGTAGAAAATGAATAGGTATAATATGTAGTTATATAAAAAAGTATACAAATCGTACCAATTTCTAATGAAAAGATTTTAATAGAGTGCAATTAGAGGAAAAATACCCGTCGCCGGCGGGCCAACCATCAATCATGTTTTGTTGCTCAGAGGGCGCTTACTCGGCGTTTTTCTGACAAATCTAAACAGCGAATGAAAAATTAAACAGACGCATACAATTCATTATGTTTGCACAATGATGCCATCGCTTATACTCTGATTTCAATTTATAGAGATAGACTGAGATATTTGGGTCAGAATTGTTTAAAGTAGTCCATATTGATTTTATTACATATAATAGTTTTCTTTGTCTGTTTTTGAACTACCATCACAACGCATCACGGAACAATGGTGTTTCGGTCATTTCGGAGGCGTGTGCAGAGCTGAAGTCAACACGTATTGGCCTTTTTGCCACTTTAATGGAATCTAAGGGGTACATCAAGCGGATGCTGGCCATGGCCGTGTCATGGAACGTGCGCAGAGGCTGCATCCGCTAGGGTTAACAGTTAATGGAATCTAAAATGAACTAGGATATTGCGTGAAAGCTATGGACTAAATACTGAGCTATGAGATATAAAACCGTATGTCGGCGTAGTAAAATTGTTTGACTTTTATTTCTGGCAGTGTGAGTCCACAAAAAGTGACATCTAAGATGGCTCAAGGGCAACACCGGTGTGAGGCTGATGGTCGAGAGATGTCACTGAACTTTAAACATATAGGTACCCAACTTATCATTAGTCAAGTTAGTTATTGTGTCACCATATATTTATTTATTTATTTTAAACTTTATTGCACAATATAACAAATAAAGTACAAATGGCGGACTTAATGCCTAAAGGCATTCTCTACCAGTCAACCACCAGGCTAAACAGAAACAGTAGTAGGTGCATGCATTAAACAAAAAAAACGGAGAATAGGTAACTTAAGACAAAAAATAATAGCGATATACAATACATACTAACGAAAATAAACACATATACATACTATAATTAAATAAACTTACATATATATTACTTTATGTACCCAGTGCAAAGAATACTATGCCTACGATGGACAATTAACCAGTGAGTTTGTCGAAAAAATAGTCATTAGCATTTTTAGTAGTTTTTATTATCACGATCACGGTACGTTGACTCTTGTTGAATATTTCGTGCCATAATATTCGTAATTGACTAAAATAATCCGTTTTATTCTGACAATTTGCGTTATTTAAAACATTTTATTCCTTATTCGCTAAGATGCTCTGTGGTGCTAGAAGATAGCAAAACAAAAGAAATTCCTTTTCAAATTGGTAGTCTCGTTCACTGTATTAATTCGAGGAAAAGAAAGTCGAGCTTATTCGTGAATCCGGCCCAGGCAGGGAACTCGGAATTTAAAGTCTTCTTTTAAACAATAAAAGCAAATTGAATAACGGCACGACGCATACTAAAGACTTAAAGCGGGAAAGTTACCTATTAAAATATAATGTTGATTGTCCATGCGGTTTTATAAATTACTCCATTAGTTAGGTGTGTATTCGGATAATGCCGAAAAGCGAGTTAGTCCGAAAGTTATATTGTTTAGTCAACATGGCAACGTTAATATGTGCTTTGGCACCCTGACTCTTTAACGCTAATTTAACTAGCTCCCATCTCCATGCAACAGTTGACTCGGGACGCTACCAATGAAACTAGGTACCGTAAAACGGGGTGAGTAGGTTTCGCGGGGAGAGGTGGGTTATGAATGGGGAGAGAAGGTTTGAGAGGGGGGTGAGAAGGGATTTTAAGGCTACTGCTACAATTTAAAATGGAGCTATAGTAATACGCATAATAAAAAAAAATCGATCCAACAATCTTCCAAAATCACCTTTGTATGAAAACCCCTTTCACCCCAAATACGAGACACTACGGGGTGAGGTGGGTTTTCCTCTTTATCGTCAAAGTTATGAAATGGAACTAAGTACCCAAAATAAAATAAAAACTAAAATACAAACGTCCGGAACACTTATTATATACACCATTCAGTTTTCATATGTAAAAATAAAATGTTATCGAGGATTGAATTTCAGTTTTGACCCTACTCACCCCATTTTACGGTACTTACTTAAGTTGTGGCGGTTCATTTTTGTAAACTTGTGGTTTATTTCGTATGAAATTATATTAAATAGTAAATGGATTTTGCTTTGCGGGAATGATTTCGTGTATATTTATAACTTTATTGTACAAAAACCGCGGTTCACATACAATTTTCAGAAATTGAGGTACTAAGGCGAACTTATACTTGTACATGGGATCTCTTCTTGCTAACCTTATACATAGTAGATGAGTGGAACCTTTCAATTAGATAAACAAACTTACAGAATGTACAATAAGATGTGAAAAAAAAAACTAAAATATTATCGTCTACAAATAAATTAATTAAATACATAACAATTATAGAATAAAATATATACTAGCAATACGTACATAAAAAATAATATTTTATGAATACATTTTTACATCACAAGTGTGCTTAAAGGAAAGCCAAATCTTCTTCAGATAATTACCAAACTATGAATTTTTACCAATTTTTTGTCTAGTGTAAAATATCCCGGCACCAAAAACTTATTAATTCCTTACCTATTATTTATTCCTTATTTACTAAATATTCCGCTCTGATGTTCTTCCTTATCCACCACCTAGGTAAAGAGTATTTTAGACACTCGAGCGTTTTAATAGAGAATATTATGGGCCCGTCATTTTCGTTAGGTACCGATTATTACGGTGAGATAGGACAAGTTCATTAAATTCGACGTGGCCGGTATTTTGTGCTCCTGATAGATTTATAAAGCCTGAGCTCGGCTCTCATAATATTTAGGTACAGGAGTTAGGGAGGACAATGGGTACAATTCATCTAAGCAGATTTATTTTTACCTTTATAAAATGAGATCTCAATATAAAAAAATATTAAACCAGTATTATTATCATGCATAATTTATTTACCTATAAACCCCGATTGCAGTAAGTATAGGAATCAATTGCATAATAACAGGCATAACGGATAAGAGGACGTGGAAAAACTAAAGAAGGGTTATTAGGTTGACTATGGAACTCTAAAAACGATGATAGACCTGCTCCAGGCATTTTATTGCGAGAATTGACCCTGACGACAAAATGTAACGGTTTGAGCGCCTAATTCCGAAGGGGTATCCGGGCGGATATTAAATTTTATTGGTCGTGCGTCATCGAAGGTATACTGTAGGATGATTACGTGCGAGAGCCGTTAATGGAGGGTCGCGTTCCGACGAGACAGGTTCCTATTGATGTCTCGCCGGCGGAGTAAGGTCACAGGAACTCTGGCTGTCCTCAGCTTTTCAAAATTGTTTTTTGCGCAATACTTAGGAATCCACTCTGAAGTAGGTGATAGGTACCGGCCACTCTACTAATATTTAAAAGTACCTAAGCATTATAATTTAACTAAATTTTTTTGTGGCAAGTTTACCTTTGCCATTACAGAAGATTATAGAGAGAACTTACCTACTAGAATAGAATAGAATAGAATACTTTATTGCATATCACATAACAAACATGGATGGAATGGAACATAAAGGTATACATGTGACATGACAAGGGCACGGCAATATAAGAGGGTTACAAGTAGGTGATTTGATTACAATTATTGTACACATTTCATTAAATTATACATACATTCACACATGATCATTTGATAGCATTATTACATTATTTCCTTACATAAACAAAGCAGGGTAATATTTTCATTTACTGGCTTGAACAGAAAATTCTTTAATATTATAAAAACATCCACTAATTAAAAACATTTTCAGCTGTTTTTTAAATTGACTTAGATTTTCCAGATCTTTGATAGAGTATGGAAGATTTTTATAGTCATATAATGGGGGCTACAAATTTTAATTTCGAAAAAGGCACTTGGTTCTATCTTTGAGTGAATAAAAGTTTAATAAGTGTTTCCTAACAAATTTACATGATTCGAATATGTACATAGATGCAACGGTCAGTATTTCAAGTTTGATAAAATAGGGATTGCATGACTCCATTTGATCTATGTTTACTAGAATTCTGATGCATTTTTTTTGCAGAATAAATATTTTATCAATATCGCAGCTATAATTTATTCTGAACTTCTACAGTAGTATTGCATGGGAACATTTTAGATATGTCATCTGCGTGCTATGTTCGTCTAATATTTTAGGAAGATCATTTATGTAAATGATAAGTAGATCAAAGCCTAAGACGCTACCTTGGGGGATAGAGCCCTTCACGGGGACTCTATCAGATCTGATGTGCTGTATTATTGCTCTATTAGTGCTCTATTTCAACATATTGGGAGCGATTACTCAAATATGACTTAAACCACTTCAGTGCAATACCTCTAACCACAGAACAAGTTAAAATGGCGATGCGAGCAGGGTACGTGTCGCCGCCGGTTTTGAGCAAACGCTCACATGCTACTCGCCCGTGCTGACCGAAAAACGAAGTAAACATGCCTTTTGCGCCAAAATAACCTTCAGATTAAGAAGCCAGACATCAAATCTGTCTAAAAGAGGCGTATCCATTCACCATGCACACAAGGCGCTAGCTAATTTTTACTACCGTTGCGCGAGTGTTTTAGTAAATGTGGAGAGGAACGAGCGGCGACACCGGTTCCGATACTAACTGCGCGTGATAGCCATTCTAACCTCTTTAATATGTTCTGTGCCTCTAACACCTATGTTATATAGTTTGTCTAAAAGGATTTCATATCGGACTCTATCGTACTAGTGTGGCCGCAACGCTGAATCAGTTAAATTATATTTATTTTGATGTTTTATAGAGTATACCCATACAGTATAGGTACATACTGATAATAAATAAATATGCACCTATGTTATACGAATATTTCGGCTTTTAGGGAAACTCTTGATAACGTTTAGAGCATTATACTTCTGAAAAGGCTAAGACTGGAGTTCCAAGTCCCTAAGGCGCATATAAAAGATATGGTGGAATTATTCGCTGTCATTGGGTAAGTTTCGGTAGCTCAGTTGACAGAGCGACGGGCTAGTGATCTAGAGTCGCAAGTCCGAGTCTGGCCTGAGACTATGTCTCCATTTTTCCTTTATATCTTAGAATTGAGATAGTATTAACCTAGTTGGACATTCAACATTTTGTAATAGTTTTTTGTGTCGATATTTTTTTCGAGGATGGCACATCACTACGATTACACACACACGCATACACACACACACACCGATATACGTAGGATTATGTCATTCTAAGTAGAGCTTCCCGGATCATATAACCTTAATGTGCTTTGAGATCAATGGAAACGCTTTCAGAGAAAACTACGGGCATAGACAAGTAAATATTATCAGGGGACATCTGACACAGTTTGAAGTTGTGTATGAAATGTGTTAACACATTTAATACACTACTTATTACCTACTGTAGATGTCGCAGTCAGATCGTATAATCCGCCGTATTACATTACGGCTAGCCGTGTTACAAAACAGGGGCGTTTTGAAATGTGGCGGTTCGACGATTAGCCGGATTGTCATTGCGATACGTTATTCAATAAGGCGGCCTACGTTTAGCCGCATCGTATCTACTATTTAGATTGTAGAGTGACCAGTTCTTGCGGTCGTCTACGTAACCGGAGTTTGCCAATGTTTGCAATTTAATTTATTTTTACCATGATCCCACCGCACTACATGTGTTTCTTTTCCAAAACTTTCTGGGCGATTTGCCCTTCGGGCATCTGAAGCTACCTAACGAATCTAACCTACTTACCTACCTACGGTTTTTTCCCCAAAGTGTAATGTTTTCACGGACGTCTCACTAAATCAATAGGTAGGTAGGTTAGGTTCGTTAGGTAGCTTCAGATGCCCGAAGGGCAAACCGCTCAGAAATAGGAGCCCCGTCTAGTTAAGTTGCGAAAGAAATGTTTTTTGAAAAGAAACAGTCCGACGAACTCCAGCTTTGATGGACACCCCAGCGTTTTTCATAGTTTGTTGTTGTTATGTCAGGCAGCGCCACGAGTGTTAAAAATGGGAACTAAAAACTGTCAAAGCGGCGGCTAATGACTCGCTGTATTACATTACGGCTAGCCGTGTTGAAGAACGTATGGCGCCGAATACATTCCGGCGGATTTTCATTCAGCCGCATTCAATCCGGCTAATCGTCGAACCGCCGCATTTCAAAACGCCCCTGTTTTGTAAAACGGCTAGCCGTAATGTAATACGGCGGATTATACGGTCCGACTGCGACATAGATATAAGGTGTGACATCATATCAAATGATACTAGATACTGAGAAAAATCACATTTTAGTTGCTAGTTTTATAAGGAAAACATATGAACATTCCAGACCAGGACTACATTCTCTTATAACAAATTCTTTCCTAAACTATGCTGAACTTTTCTAAGCATGGCTTACTTACATTTACCGAGTAGAGATTCCTAACTTTTATAAATGTTTTTCTTACCTTTCAAATAGTTGGATAACTTGATATTTTGTGAAAGATTTTCAATTACGGTTGGCCCAAAACTTACTCCGACGAAAGAATTCTCTACTGTCAATTACCTAAGATTTGTTTCCGATGAACGCATGAAAGTTGGTAGTAAAATGTTTCTGACAATATTTGGCGGAGTACAAAGCAAAATAGTTAAAATGAAAACCATGAAATATTGATTAATATTTTTGCCCAGACTGGCGCAAACTAGTAGCTTAAATCTGCATTGTAAGAACATACATTTTGATAAACGGACAGACTCCAAGCGTAATGATATATTATAAACATATTGTCGCGGTCACGATGTTTCACACGTCGCTTCAATAAGTTAATAACTTGGGGAAAAAATAATACCTACATACATCCATTATCTTTTTACGAAAACTTACTTACTCCTTTCTCGCATTTGGGCGTTTTTTTTTGTTGTCCCCTACACTTTTTTTTCAAATTTGGGATTTTTTATGTTATTTCTACTCAGAACCACGAGCTCTTTCTATCCTAATAGGAGAAAAAAAGTGTCCCAAAATTTCCATACATTGTTTGACCTTTCCATTCCGCGACCGCCATATAAAGTCTATGAAAAATGGTGACGTAATGGAAATAAAAACCTTAGGACACTTTTTTTCTCCTATTAGGATAGAAAGAGCTCGTGATTCTGAGTAGAAATAACATAAAAAATCCCAAATTTAAAAAAAAAGTGTAGGGGACAACAAAAAAAAAACGCCCATTTAAATGTTATTTTGCCACAAATATGTTTATGCCACAAAAATGCAAAACGCTTGAATCGTAGGCATCTGAAGCCAATAAAGGCTCACTGTATGGAAATAACTGGAGAGCTTTATGGGGAACGTGACAACATTTCTATTGAGAAAAGACACCGCGGCATTCGCTTGGAGATCACATCACAGGAAGCAGCATGT